>NC_044245.1:103150545-104350545 GCF_003957555.1 Calypte anna
AAGATTAATCATTTGTGCAGACATGGCCATGAAGCCATGTAACCTCATTGTCTACATCTTTCCCTCCACCCAGATTATTAAATATGACTATTGCACTCACAGCTAATGATTTTGCTAGAAAAAGAGAGGCTGTACTTGATGCATTTCAGGAGGGAAGATAAGACCAGCTTGTCTCAGCCTCGTGTGTGAGGCAGGAGGATGGTGTGTGCAGGACAGCTGCAGCACAGCACAGCACATATGACCAGGAGCAAATTCTCCATTCCAAACCCTGAGCACTCACAACAAAACAAAAACCACTCATTTCTGTGAGCTTTGGTCAAGTATTGCTTAGGCTCATGAAGAGCTGCAGGATAGAGTCAGAGTGACAAGTTTAGCCTTCTCTTAGGTCAAAGGTTTGAAATTCCTTTACCTAATGAATAATTGTATCATACCACCCCCGCTGAGCTGCTAATAGCAAACGAGAGACATTTTGGGACAGAAGGAAACTAGGAGTCCTTTCTAATTAAGTGTGCCGCTCTCTGAGGCTCTAGATAAATTCCACAATACTTTTTAGTCCATACTTGCATACCACATCTTTTTCTTCCTTTTTCTTCCGCTGTTTTTGCTGAATGCTCTATCCAGTGCTCTGCGGGCAGAGAATTCCTCTTGAATTCCTTTTGTGTCTGGTCATTCCATAGATTAAATCAGACCCCCTCGGTTTACTACTAGGAATGCAATCATCTCTGCTATCGACATGTCTCAGGACCCTTCCTATTTCTATTTCCACCTTTAAGGTTCCTTTGAGTCTTATTTGACAAAGTCAAACCCCTATTTCTTTAATATTCTTAAATGACGAGCTGTGAACTTATGCATCATCTGGTTTGTCTTCAATGCTTTTTCTATGCCAAGAAACACACAGAATGTCATGAAGTGCGCTCATCTCTCAGAATCACAGAATCAGCTGGGTTGGAAAGGACCTCTGAGATCATCAACTCTAACCCTTAATCCACTACCACTGTGGTCACCAGACAATGGCACTGAGTGCCACATTCAGTGTCTTCTTAAAAACCTCCTGGGATGGAGAATCCAGCCCATTCCAATTCCTGATCACCCTCCCTGTAAAGAAATTCTTCCTAATATCCAACCTAAACCTCCCCTGGCAGAGCTTAAGTCCATGCCCTCTTGTCTTACTGGGAGCTGCTTGGGAGAAGAGACCGACCCCCCCCTGGCTACCCTCTCCTTTCAGGGAGTTGTAGAGGGTGATGAGGTCTCCCCTGAGCCTCCTCTGCTCCAGGCTGAACAGCCCCAGCTCCCTCAGCCCTTCCTCACAGGACTTGTGCTGGATCCCTTCACAGCCTCCTTGCTCTTCTCTGGACCTGCTCCAGCACCTCAGTCTCCTTCATGGACTCAAGCTGGACACAGGACTCAAGCTGTGGCCTCACCAGTGCTGAGTACAGGAGAAGAATCTCTTCTCTGGACCTGCTGGCCACGCTGTTCCTGATACAGGCCAGGATGCCATTGGCCTTCTTGGCTACCTGGGCACACTGCTGGCTCATGTTCAGCTTCCTGTCAATCCAGACTCCCAGGTCCCTTTCTGCCTGGCTGCTCTCAGCCACCCTGTGCCCAGCCTGAAGCTCCCCATGGGGTTGTTGTGGCCAAAGCGCAGGACCCGGCACTTGGCCGTGTTGAACCTCATCCCATTGGAATCAGCCCAACTCTCCAGGTCCCTCTGCAGAGCCCTCCTGCCTTCCAGCTGATCCACACTCCCCCCCAGCTTGGTGTCATCTGTGAATTTGCTGATGATGGACTCAATCCAATCACCTAAATCATCGATAAAGATATTAAACAGAACCGGGCCCAGCACTGATCCCTGGGGACACCACTGGTGAGCGGCCGCCAGTTGGATCAACTCCATTCAGTACCACTCTACTGGGGTCTCCAGCAGTTCCTAACCCAGCACAGAGTGCTCCTGTCTGAGCCCTGGGCTGACAGCTTTTCCAGGAGAATGCTGTGGGAGACGGTGTCAAAGGCTTTGCTGAAGTCCAGGCAGACTCCATCCCCAGCCTTCCCCTCATCCACCAGGAGGGTCACCTGATCAAAAAAAGAGATCAGGTTGGTCAGACAGGACCTGCCCTTCCTAAACCCGTGCTGGCTGGGTCTGATCCCCTGTGCATCCTGTAGGTGCTGTGTGATTGCTCCCAGGATGATCTGCTCCATTAGCTCTCGAGGTATTGCCACTTCCCTCAGGCTTTGGCTAGATGTGTGCAAGGTCACACTGAGCCCAGGAGCCCTGCAATGTCTAAGGTGCTCTGTAAAGGATGGAATTGGTGTACCAGAGATTTTTTTATTTATAGAATCATAGAATTGGCTAGGTTGGAAGGGACCTCAGAGATCATCAAGTCCAACCCTTGATCCATTACTGCTGCAGTTACTAGACCATGGCACTGAGTGCCACATCCAGTCTCTTTTTAAATATCTCCAGGGATGGAGAATCCACTACTTCCCTGGGCAGCCCATTCCAATGCTTGCACCTCCATAGTCTCTCTGCCTCTTGGTGAATCTCCCCTTTTCTTCTTTGTGTCTTTGTGAACTTACCATTTCGCCCCATGCCTTCAATCCTTCCCATGTCCTCCATGCTTCCCACCTTTGCAATATGGATAACCCCCTCCCTCCAGTGTCCTGCAGTGTCCCTAAGCCTCCTGGGCAGCACAACCAGTGGCTGGCTGGGAGGTGTCCGCATGCCAACTGGACAGCTAATGTGCACATTGGGATGGGTTGGATGAACACTTTCAGATAAAAAAAATTGAGAGCTCTGTCTGCATTCCCTGGAGGAATTCTGGCTTTTATTTCTCTGTGTGGACAAAGGGTTCAATCAAATATTTGGGAACTGAACAACCTTGAGCTGCATGAGCTTCTGCTGAATCTGACTGAACTGGTGAACTGCATTGCAAAGTTCTGAAGAAGGGTGGTAGAAGACACTCGGATTATCATATAAACAAGCTTCAAAAATCATGTAAGAATCATTTTCTTCAGAAAGAAGGCTAAAAATCTCACAGCCTGGGTGGAGAATGACTTAAGAGAAGCAACATTTGGCTTCCTGATTCTGGGACTCAGCCTGTGCATTGCCATAAATAATATTGCTGACAGGATGTTTTAAATTGCATAACAAATGGACCAGGGCAGGGCTACTTGATGGAGCAGAGCAAAACACATCCTTTCTTCTTTCCTGCTTTTCTGCTGCTTGCTGCTAAATGCCTCCTCCTCCCCATTTCCCTTACACAACCAAGTGTAAAGAAGAGTATCCGCAGTAGCAGCTTTCTGTTATCCTGTAGGGAAAATAAGTCCTGAGTGGTTATTGTACCCCCAGGCCTCCTCATGCAAAACAAAGCCAACTTGTTTGAGTGGATGACAGGCAGGTTGCAGCAGCACTGCCCCCTCTTTGTCTACAGACAGTTCTGGTGCTGGTCTGGGTCCAGTTTTTTTTGTGTGGTTTAGTTCTGGTGCACATAAAACTTCGTGTGCTAGGGGTGGTGTAAACCCCTGTGGTAGACAATGGCTACTTGCAAGCTTTCAAAGAACAGATACCAAAGTAGGGAATGCAGAAACTGAATAAATGCATAAGAGTAGCAAGAGAGTATGCTTGTGAAGCACATTTCACAGTGAACAGGCCCTTTGCAACAATTTTAACAGAAACTACTGATTTTCTGGGGTCTCTGTTATATTCAGTCTTCCTGGCACCTCCTCCATTATATGAAATGGAGCTGGTTTGGAACTGGAATTTTGACACTCTTCAGATATTCTAATTATCTGCCCTAACAGGAGCCTGGTTTCCTAGTTCACTGTTTCTTTTTCCTCCCTCGAGACTATTTCTGGCATCTGTTTCCACATCATTATGTGAACACTGAGTGCAAAAATGTCTTTTATGTTGTAGCAAGACTCTACCTAGCTCATCAAGTAAAGATGAGTATCTAGGAAAATTTTTCACTGACCCTTTTCCTCCTAGGATGAGCCTTGTAACATGTATGAAAAACTTTTGGTTTCCTCTCCCTTTTTTACCTCTTTACCTGACACACCTGATGTGAAACATCACTGGCTGGTACTTCATTCATCCTTTTAGAGCCCAGCCCTCAATGATGATCATAGGTGCGGGGAGGGAAGGAACGTGACACCACACAGAATTCATCTCTTAAGAGGTAAAGCAGAAATTCTAAAGAGATTTTGAAGTCAGATTTTAAGTCACAGGCAAAAGAGAGGCAAAGGCTGGTCCCACAGAGGAGGGAGGAGGAGTGGGGCTGGTTGAGGGAGCAAGGAGATAACAGAGCAGATGTCCCAGTGGTGGGCAGAGACATGGATCCCTCCAGACCTCCCTGGAGGGCTGCCCCTGCCAAAACTGCTTCCTAGGAGGCTGTAGCAGAAGCAGCAGCAAGTTGGTTTGTCTGGAGCTGTGATCCAGGCAAAGGAGGCATCTTTCTGCAGTGCAGATGCTCTGCCCCAGGAGCTCTCAGCTTTGCCATCTTTTCCCTGGCACTGGCAAAGAGCTGCTCCACATCTGCTTTGCTCTGTTGGGTTATGCTAAACCAAAACACAGCCCTTCAGTGTTTGTGTAAAAGATGTCAAAGAAAACATTTTTTTACTCCCAAGTGGGCTTTGTAGTTTCTTTGCTGTCTCTGCCCCACTGCAGAAGTATGTGCTAAGCTATGCTCTGTCCACTAAGAGAAACATGCCAACTTAGTAAAGAAGAGAATTAAGATTTTGTTGAAAACATACATCAGGAGGAAAGTCTACCTAATACCTTCCTTTTCACATCTAAGAAGAAGCTCTACCTTTTGGCTTCAGCTCAGGAATGAGTGAACCACTCAGCAAGGATTCACAAGGATTGATTAGCAAGTACCAGAATTTTCAAAGAAGAGTCCAAACTGCAGCATCCAGAAACACTAATTGTGTCACTAAGCAGATGAGAGTTGCAAACAGACCAACTGCCTTTCTGTGTTTGGAAATCTCACTTTTGGCAGCTGCTGCTAGCTGATTCCCCATTCTGCCCTGCTCAAGAGGTGTGTATGTGATATGTGCATGTTGCAAAGTAAAAGTGGGGAAAAAAAGAGAAAAGAAAGTTCTTTGATCTTAATGAGAAAATGTCTGTCTCACAAGATTCAAAATGAAGAAATCAATATTTGCTTTTTCCTCAATAAATATAAACCCTTGAAAATGCAGGTATGTGTAAACTAGCCCTCCCCCCCAAAAAAAAAAACCCACAAAAAAACTTTTAAAAAACAAATTAGTTCTGTGGCATCTCAATAGGCTGTGGAATTTATGAAAGCCACATTGCTTGGATTCTAAAACACTGGCCATCCTGCTGCTCTTTCAAATAATGTAGATTTTGCTGACTAGTCTCTCTGAGAGCCAGCAGAGTTGTCTAATTGTAAGTAAATAATCTCGGAACAAATCCATGTTTGACATCCTGTCATACTAACATTTACTGTTTTGCAAAAGGAATTTACTTCAAGGATATTGAAAAATTCCATTGGTGTTTAAGAGGAGTAGCAACTGTGACCCTCTATAAATTAAAATGCTTGACCCTGCTATATGATATAGATGATCCCAACCATTTCACATGTTCAGATCAGTAAAGGCAGAAGACAAACCCTGCTTATGAAGGTTCAGTATTATGTTCACAAAAAACATCCACAAAGGCTTTCAATGTTTACAAGGGTTGGTTATTTAAAGCCAAGGCCCTTTTAGCTCCTGAGTATCCCTGATAACTTCTCTGGGAATGTATAAGGTTGATTATAAAGGTCTACCCTTGCAGATCATATTCCCAGGAAAGGACATGTGGGCCACATTCAGAGTCACCAATATAGTGCTTAAGGAGAATATTGGTGCCACTGTGATGTCAAAGTTCAAGAGCTTCATAAGCCCTTTGGACCACCTACAATCTGAGGCTGTTTACTAGCATCTTGCATGTTCAATCTTAGCATCCTGTATATTCAAGGGAAGAAAGAGTTATGAAACCTATGCTAAAAGCCTGGCGTGGACAACCTGAGCATGTCTCAACATTTCTCTCTTCTGAGAGCCCGGCAGGACAGGATGGGATCATACTCAAGGTCCAGCAGCCCCCCAGCTCTTGAACATGATGCCACAGTAGTGGTGGCACCAAAGACCAATGCCTGTAGCAAAGAATATGCTGAGCTGAAATGTCACAAATCTCTTTCTTTGTCAGTATAAACCAGGACCTTGCGATCTGTCATACCAGCAAGCAGCTTATCGTGCTCTTGAAGGGGGACACCAAGATAGCAGCACAAGAACAGCAGTCTGCATGGCCTACAGTACCTGGGAGCCCTAACCCTGCAAACCTGGAAGCCTTGCTGAGGATCTACTACCAGCCAGGACAGGTGATGTGGTGTATCTGAAGTGCAGGCTCACCTCCAGGCATTACAGACCCCTATGCATATACTGAATATTGTGACCAGTAGTAGGAAAGATGCTGGACTTGATAATGAAGGTACCTGAATTCCCACCTCTTTCTCTTTGAATGAATGTAAGAAGTTGCCCTGTGTGGTGTTTTTCTCCCGTCACTGGCATGAAGATGCAGATCCATACCTTCCTTTGGAAAACTGATGTTTATGGTATCATCACAGCTGCTTTCATTTCCATTTCCATTGGAGCTGCTTACCATAGTTCTTGCTTGACATAAGCATGGAAACAATGCATTCTGCACAGCCACTGTAATACCCAGGTGACTTCACAACCTGCTTGAAAAGGGGTGCAGAGCTCATAAAAGTTCCAGTGATGCAAAATGGAAACCTGTGAGCAGGGTTACTCCAGCAAGATGCTCCATTAAACCAGTGCACCTTATTCAGGCACAGACCAAATTCTGAGCATGTGGGAAAATTCCCAAAGATTTCTGCTTTGCCTTGTGAAGTATAGGCTGGTGTTTGGTGTTCTTTAAGACAAGAGTTGCCAGGTTCTCTGATCCGTAGTCCCAGTGCTGAATTCAATGTGCCTTGTACCATTAACTGTAAGAAGTCAAAAAGCTGACAGAACTTTGCTATTGACTTCATACCTAGAACAAATTAGGATAGGAGTTTTCATACCATATTTTTAAATGGCTGGATTCTTTTTTCTTTTTTATTGTGTGTTTACTGTACACAGGTTTTACCTGTAGAAGATATTTTTACCTGTGGTATATTGTAGTTCCCCTTCAATACTTCCATTATATAGAGGTGGCAAAAAGGGCTTATTGTGAACAAATTTGATAGAAACATTAATAAGAAAAAATAAAAATATTCAGTGACTAATGAAAGCATGTAAAATAGCTATCCAGATGTGTAATCAGTCCTGCTAATAACAGGTTTGCATGTGGCTGAAAATTCAAACTATTGAAGCACAGTCAGTGTGACGGAGGTGTATGAAGTTTTGTTTAAATTCTTGGCTCCTCCATGGAAAAATTCTCCTTGGATTTTTGTACATTTGTTTATATCTGAAACTAAAATCCAAAGAAACAGGAACTAGAACAGTTTTCAGCATTGATTCAAGTTGTGCATGAAAAATCAGGTCAGTTCTCACTGGATCAGTGCCAATTTTACTATTTCCAGTAAAAAAGTTATGATGCTTGTTATTAAAATATTCTTGAACAGGATTGCATTAAAAACTCCAGCATGCCAAACCAGTTCTTTTGGACTTGTGTGCTACCCATGGAGAGATCACTCATAAATGCTGCTAACAAACTTGCCCTTTGCGATCTCACACCGTGAAGTTACCACAGTAATTAAAAGAGTTCCTATATCAAATAACAAAGCCCCCTTTTTTTTTTCTGACAGTGGAATGTGTAATGTTTGTAGATTTTCCCCTCCAGTAAGCTGTCAACATTTTCAAAAGAAAACAGGAAGGTATCTAGTGGGGAGGTCACAAGGTAAGGAGTCAGGAGGTCTAGGTTTATTCCTGGCCCTGTCACCATCACACTACATGATGCACAGCTTGATTTTCATCATCTGCCACCCAACAGTCCTGTTCCTTATGGACTTTGGGCTGTGCTCTGGGTGCTGGAGGCCATTGGGAAGGAGCAAGTAGCAGGTGATGTTCATAGTAATGTGGAGCTCCTGAGCACCTCCAGAAGTGGGATTTTTCAGAAAACATCAACTGCATCTGAAAAAAATTTTTCATTTTTTTTGCTTCTCTGAAAAGTTCAGCTGCTTTGCAGGGAAAATTAACCACTTTCCCATGAATGCATGTACTGGCCACAAAGGTACCACTATAGTAACTGTAATTTAATCCAATGTTTGTCTTAAGCAATAAATTTTCAGCAACAATCCGATAATAGTCCCATGGGATCTCAAATGGCTTTTTTTTAATTTTTTTTTTTTTTTTTTTTTTTTTTGGCGGCTGAGTTAACAGTTATGTAATAAAAGGAGAGGTTGGGATTTTTTTGCTTTTGCTTCACAAATGATTTTTTGTTAGGCACAGTGGAAAAAGAACATCATATAACAATTCAAAATGAAGCCATCTGGCTTTGTGTCCATCTAACAATGTTAACAAATATCCCACATCTAAAAGAAATGTGACTAGCTATTTCTGTGGTGTGTTCATCTACTTTACTTTGAAGGAGCATAGCACATACATATATATTTTAAATGAAGAGCATATTTCTTCATTTTTTCCTTGGTATTTCATTGTGTCTTTGCTTGTGTCTCAACAGTCTTGCCCTCCACTGTGTTGAGCCTCAAAAAATCAAAAAGCTGAACAAATTCTCTGTGAGTGCAGGTAAACTACACCACATGAATGGAAAATGGAAGGGAACTGAAGTTACCATGAGGACACAGCTATGAAATAAGTGCATGCCCTTAATTTACTTCAAAGTAACTTGTTGACTTGTCCCGTCCCCTGATGGGTTTACATTTGCAGCATTTGCAACATCTTGCTTCTTCGTTGGAAGATGCAAGATAAATATACTCCCATATGAAAAAATGAATTTCTGTTGGCATTTTGATATTCCTCATGGGAAGAAAAAGAAAAGAGCCAAAGGGATTTCAAGCTTAAATTCATGCTACTAGGAAAGTCTTACAATTAGTCTACACCCAATGTTCCTTACTGTGTGGTCTCTAAGACATCAGAAGGGAGACTGTGAAACAATTGGGAAAAAAAACCCAAAAAACACAAGCACAGATATTCCCCACAGATGCCAACAAGCAGGAAGGCAAAAGGGGAGAAAATAAAACTAATCAATGTGGTTTTGAAGCCTGGCCTTTGTATTAGGTTGTACAGAAAACTATTTTGCCGACACTGTGGAAAGTGATCCTTGGACTTCTTCTATCCCCCCCTCCCACCCATCAGGTGGGACTTCAGTAAGGAGGACTGATAAACACTGGCACACACCACCAGTGAAGACCCAACTTTAGCCACTAAACTGGAATTTCATGCTCACTCAGTAAAAGAATTTTACAGAGCAACATCACAAATATATACAGAGTTTGGGGGGACAAATTCATCAGTTTGGGAATGATTTTTTATGTCCCTTGCTGATAAGACATAGGCCAACAGAACTTCACAAAATGACTCTGGCCTTCCACCAGAGGTAAACCACCTTTGATGAAGTAGCTCTGCTAGGAGTTGAAGATGGGAAGCTCTGTGGATGCAACTCTATTTTCATTTGGAGTGAATTGTGTCCCTCTCAGATTCTCCTCCAAGAGAAGCCTCCTGGTATATTAAGCAGTGAACTGCCTCTCATACTAGCAAGAAGAGACAGACAATGTCCAAGGATTTGTGGTGCCAGAGCTCCCTCCATCCGTTCCTCCTGTCCCATCTCTGAAGGAAAATTTGAGATTTCGTGTAGCAGGAAATATGAAAGGGCCTCTGCAGGGCAGCTCTCTTGCTCTGTACATCTCTTCAGAATCAGGTAGAACGCGGCTGAGCAGGCAGAAGTCTGTCAGACAAATAAGCTTTAAGTCTAATTAATTAATTAATTAATTCAAAGTGTATATAACCAAACCCTAATTTATCTATAGCATCCATGTACAGAAGCTCTTCTGAAAATTATCATTTGAGTCCTCAAAGGGTGAGAACCATTTGGCATATACATTAGCAATCACAATCCGTTGTCCCTGTTTATAAAAAAGAAGAAAGAGTCTGGGGAGGCTCTTTCCTTCAAAGGCAGGGGCCAGGGCAGCCATGGGCAGCACTGGGACTCCCACAGATGTGAAGGGGCTCTGTACCAGGCTACAGACTCTGGTTCTGGAGCCCCAGTGTTTGCATGTACTACAAACACACACACACACACACACACACACACACACACGTGCTTAGCTGCTGCAACTCAGCTGTTACTATCAACAGCTTTGCTTCTTCTTTTTCATGACCATCTGCAGTTTTGACTCATTTATTCCAAAACTGTGAAGTTAACTCTGCCCAGCTTTCTAAAATTAAAGATTTTAGCTGATCTTAGCTGGCTTTTCCTTTACTTCTTTTTCATTTTTTCCTCCTTACTGTGGTTTCATTTAGTTATGTCCTCCCTCCTGCTCTTGTGACTGGCAGGAGCTCATGCAGATGTGCTAAGTAAGACAGGGGGGGAAGAGCCCAGAAATCCTGCACCCTCTCACCTCCATGTAGTCAAACGTGTCTGAGAGAGCACTGAAATCTTCTGTGTCTCTGCCTGAGACTTTCTCTTTTTTCTCAGCTGTGGTGACACGAGTGTTTTCTTTGCCATGAGCTCACCATGTGGGAATCGGTGGCTTAACATGCAGAACAGTGCTGCAGAAGTTTAGAATGCACTACAAAGCTTAATGACAAAAATATGTGTAGAATCAAATAAATCAAAATCCTACTCTTGAGCTGGGGGGGGTTTGTGGGTGGAAGGTTGTTCTTGCATGTCATTTTAAAGCCCTCACTCATTCCTGCAGTAGAAAGCTATCTGGTTTGTTTCTAATTTTATGAACTTCTCACAGTTCTTCACATGCAAGAGTCTATAAAAGGCAAAAACTGCACTGACCATTAGACAATAGATTTAAGATACCTTGTTACTATCTTGTCCCTTTATCTGAGATCTTTTTCAGAAGTATGTGGTGTTTACAGTTTGAGAGAAAGTAATGTCTTTTGCTCATCTGAGAGGGCTTAGCACCAGGGGGCCCCATCAGATGGGTGTCTCTTAATCACACAGCCAGGCAGTTAAGCTGAAAAAAGAAGATTCTTTTTAACATAAACTAAAAAAAAAATGTCTTCTCTAGGCCTCCCAATATGATGTCATACAAAAATATATATAAACAAGAATTATTCAGTGAGGTTTTGCAATCTTGACAAACTATCCATCATAAGATGGATCTTTTTACTGAGAGGGAAAGCTAATCTTAGGATCAGAATGGAGCCACTCTCCAAGTAAAATAAGTGAAAAAGGGGCTGTATGTGTTCCAGTTTGTATTGACCTTGAAAAAGCTGCAAACGAAGAAGGCCTGTTGAATTTTCCATCAGCATGTAGAGAAATGCAGTAGAAGCATTAGGACTGATACAAATGGAGGAAAAATTGGAAGGTTGGGATGGGCAACCACCTGAAGAAGCCTCAGGGGAAGGTTTATGAGCCAAGCAGCTGCTGCAGCCTGTGAAGACCCCAGCTGATCTGTGTGTGGCTTTACAGAACACCCAGACTGGGATACACAGAGGTGGGACAGGCTGAAGTAACTAAAGACCCTCAACTCCTATATGGTACGAAAGAGGCACATACAAAACAAATTGTCACCAGCTAAGGTTGAAGAAAACAGGAGAGGTGGCGAGGACTTCATAGGTGGCATCCCTTTTCCTGCCTGACCAGGAGACCCAACCAGAGCACCTCAGTGCTCACATCTGGATACCTGACTGCATCCATATGGACATATAGCTCTCCTGTATATCTATCTATCTATCTATCTATCTATCTATCTATCTATCTATCTACATCCTATATATATATATATATATATTCATCAGGAGCATGCAGGCACAAGAGTGTATGAATGGAGTTTTGCTCACTTTTTCAAATAAAATCACCTTTTCCTCTGTATAGCTTTGGTTTTATGTGTGCTAGGTTGTAACTAGTGTTGGAACATTACTTTCTATGGATGCATGGAAAATTCTGGCATCCAAACAACTGTGTGTACTTTATGAATCGTTGATCACTCTGCTGCCTGCTTGTAAGGAGCACTGGCAGGGTCCAGCACAATTTGCCTCTAATATGGATACAAAGAGGAGTTATTTATCCAAACTCATCATATGTTTAACTGCATTGGATTTGCATGGCTTTCCTTTCTGCCAATAAAACACACACACACACACACACACGAAATCCTGGCTTGGCTAAAACCCTTGGTGGATTTAAAGGGAAGGATTTCTGTATAAATGGCACCTTACCATGCTCTCTAGAGCAAGCGTTATCGGACAGAGTAAGGGTAGTAAAACTGCTCTAAGAAAAGCATCTTCAAAGAACAGTTGAAATTCAAGCAGATGCTTAATACCCTTTAAAGAACTAAACAATAAGCATAAGAGATTAAAAGTAAATAGGATCTTTTCCATTGACTTTAATGGCAGTCAGTCCACTGCTCAGGAAACAGGCACTAATATCTACATCCATGTCTGCATATATCCTTGAAATGTCTTTATTTCCTTCATGCACAGATTTTAGTAAGCTTTGTCCTAGACCAGTACCTAAAATACTGGCTGACATTTCTGTCAAAATATTTGTCACTGCAATAGTGCTCTTTTCATAAAAATTGAAACATTAAAAAATATGTTGGTACAAACAAGCTCCATCCCCAAAGGCTTTCAGCACAAATGCTATTTCGAGAAAATGAAATTCATCATATGTTACAAAACATCATTTTGGCACTCTGAAATTATGTTCCTGTTTGTCTTGTATTAATTTTTAAATAATGTTTATAACTGTGGGACATTATAGACTGCTGCAGTTGGCATATGACAGCATAACATAGGGTACTAGAGCCTTCGTAGCTGAGCCATTTTATGCCCTTACTACGTAAATCTTTTAAAATCAGCCCTGGATGCTGCTATCTAAGACTGAATGAAACCTCTTTCCATCATCACAGTGCCTCCTGTTTTTTGCAGAGAACTGGTATGTCCTTCCCATCCAAGTATTTCCTGTTTTTATTGGAACTGAATAGGCTGATAAGCTGTTTCAACCCAAGAGAAACTGGGGATAGTTACATCACAAAAATGCTTTAATGAGTAGTAATCGGAAGCTGAATTTCCTGATTTTTTAAAAATAATAAAACAAAATATAGTCCCACTGAAGTCATAAACATATTTGAAAATACTAAAAATAGTATAAAATAATATCAACATAAACATGTTGAAGCACAAAATAAGAAATATAACAAGCACTTAAATTTTTTAAACCAAAATTTGAAACTCCAAAACAAGATTTACTTTTCTAAACAGACAGTATTTTTTAAATTTCTGTACCATGAGGTGTTGCGAAATAGATTTCAAATGTCATCTCTCTTTTGATTCAGAATAAGAAGAAATTTTTTATGGCAAAATTATCTGAACACACAAGTTCCATGTTTTGGTCAGGACTGGTATTTACACAGACAAGTTAGAAGAAGATTTATTTTTCCCAAATGTACCTCATGTCTATAAACCATCATGAGTCTGAGCAAGCATTTAATGAAAACTGTTTAAATTCAGAATGGTATTAAAAAACCATGAGGGAATCCAGTCATTGTTCCAGTATCAATTCATATATCATCACCATGTACAGTGTAAGATTATATATAGATTTCTTAATAGCCAAAAATGCTGCCCATCAGCATAATCAGGAAGCACAAGTCAAAGTAAAGCTGTGTAATTATATACAAACCATTTCAGTTCACTCTTGCCAAGAAAAACATTAACAAAAGTATTGGCTGCATGACCAATGAATTTCTGCAGAAGGCTTAGAGCATCAGACCATGAGCCAGGCTCTTCACCTGCAGTCCCCCAGCTCCCCAGCCCCGTGCTGGCAGCACATCTGTCCAAGCTTACATGTAAATGGGATCAGACATCAGCTGCTGACAGCTCATAGGACACTTAATGATGTTCAGTCACCAGCAAACCTGCAATCCCTGGCTATCAGCAGCAGCTTTGAAGTTATTCAGATGATTTGGTAATGCCAGGGTCTACAGTTGAGTGAATGCACCTGAGTACAGCAGTCGTGAGGGTGTTTTACATGATCAGCGTAAAGATGCTACAAAACTAGCAGGAGCAGAAGCTTTAATGTATAATCTAAAATGTCACAAAATGATCCAATCAATAAGGTTCACCTGGAAACATACAGGTTATGAACTTTCAGCTTTCATGTTTATTCTTTGGAGTCATTGGTAGCAGTCTGGTTTTCACAAGATTCTTCAGATTCAGAGTCAGCTTTTGATAAGAACAACCCTTTACAAGAACTACCACCACCTCAAGAAAAACCCTCTTCCAGTGGTAAAAAAAAAATACTGCAGCCTACTTGGTTAGCAGAGCAGATCATACGCCAGTGCTGTATTCTTCATATTTCAACCTCACCATCTCAAGATTTCCAATCTGGTAATCAGATGCCCACACAGTTATGTCAGTGGAAGAATTAATCTCTTCCATTATCACCTCCTCCAACAGCAGTTACGTTTCTGGGGCAGCTAACAAAGTCAGCAAAGAACCTCTCAAGTGCAGAGGATGGGTGTCTCACAGGAACAGTGCTTCTAGCTCAACAAAATCTGCAACACGGCCATGTCATGTATCACCGCACTACAGTGCATGGAGGAATTTCATATTTCATGGACTTAAAATTGAATTGGGGCTAGAATCCATGCTAAGAAACCATAAAAAGGGTGACAGACTCCATATTTTTCCAAATAACTCCTGCAATACTCCTGTTTGTGAGTTAGCTCCAACAGTTTCTCACAGGCAACTGGAGTGCACAGCAAATGCACACAATTAATTGCAACCAGTGGAAACTGGGGTGTTGCTGACTTAGTCAGGTCCCAGATGGTGTGAGTGCTCAGTCATCTTCCTAAATGCATAACTCTCCTCACCCAAATGAATACCTCGAATACAGCGACAAAGTCATCGATTTTGAAGAAACAGAAAAGTAGAGGCTTACTGTAATTATTTCCTTTCTTTAAATCTTGGAGCTGTAATGTTAAGGAAGTGAGTACACAGCAAGTCCAGATAAGCACCCAGCTGTACAGCTAAGAAGGCTGGCATTAGGGTCCCATTGTTACTTTGGACACTTGTCAAGTACCACTCGCTGAATACTTACATTTGCTTAGAGCCTGGCCATCTGTCAATTCATCACAGTTGCCATTTCTTCTGGAAGATTTTGAACACTTTTTCTGAAATGGGAAACTGCACTTGCACGCTTTCATAGAATTGTAGAATGATAGGATTATTTGCTTGGAAAAGACCTTTCAGAACATCAAGTGCAACTGTTAACCCAGCACACTGCCAACTCCACCACTAAACCATGTCCCTAAGCACCACATCTCTTAAATACCTCCAGGGATGGTGATTCAACCACCTCTTTTGGCAGCCTATTCCAGTGTTTAATAACCCTTTCAGTTGGAGATTTTTCCTAATATCCAATCTAAATCTCCCCTGACACAACTTGAGGCTATTTCTTCGTGTTCTATTATTCTATTACCTGTTATTTTGGAGAAGAGACCAACCCCCACCTCACTACAACCTCCTTTCAGGTAGTTGGAGAGACCAATAATGTCTCCCCCCAGCCTCTTTTTCTCCAGGCTAAATAACCCTAATTACTCAGCCACTCCTCATAAGGCTTGTGCTCTACACCCTTCACCAGCTTTGTTGTCCTTCTCTGGACTCACTCCAGCACCACAATGTCCTTGTTGTACCAAGAGGGGACCAAAACTGAACACAGTACACAAGGTGCAGCCTCACCAGTGCCAAGTACAAGGGGACAGTCACTTCCCTAGTCCTGCAGACCACTCTTGCTGGTACAAGCCAAGATGCTGCTGATCTTCTTGGCCACCTGGGCACACTGCTGGCTCATACTCAGCCAGCTGACAAGCAATATCCCCAGGTTCTCCTCTGGACATCTTTCCAGCCACTCTTCCCCAAGCCTGTAGTGTTGAATGGAGCTACTGCAACCCGAGTGCAGGACCCAGCACTTGGCTATGCTGAATCTCTTAGAACTGTTCTCAGTCCATCAATCCAGCCTGTCCAGAGCTTTCCTACCCTCAAGCAGATCAACACTTCCTTCACCCTAAGGCTGCTAAAAAGTCCAAGGCATCATGAGGAGTTACCAGAAAGCACTGTTAGTTAGGGGAACTTTTGGAGGAGGGGGAAGTGAGAGGTGGCTGGAGTTAGGGCCAAGGTTCCATTAGCTGGCCCTGCTTGCTGGCCACAGCTCAGATCCTCTCAGGCAAGGTAATGTTTGTTCCTGGAGCCAGCAAATACAGCCAGTTCTCACCCTCATCCCGGGAGGCACCATGCTGATGCTGAATTAGGGTTACACAAAGATGAACGAGCCTAGTGGGAAGGGGCAGGGAAGCGGAGACAGCTCACACTCATAAAATGAGAAACACAGAGTTAGAAGAATTACAGAAACGATAAAATCCATTTGGACTTTGGAAGGTCTTTCTACTAGCAAGGCCTGGGAAATCCTTTCCCCTCATTAATTCCTCTTCTTTATCATCCAAACCTCAAATTCCTCACTGGAAATGAATGTGGATGGGGCTATATTTCCCTGTAGTTATTGCTGAATGACTCAAAACTTTCCCTTCCCTTTTCCTGTGGGACCAAGAAGCTACATCAACCACCAGCAAAATTTTGCACTCTGTTTTAGTTCTGTGAAAGAATCTGGGACAACAGGACATGAAAAAGTCTTGGAAGTTTCAGCAGAATACTTCACAAACACTATCAATCTGCAAAATAAAATAAAATACGATACAATAGCATCAATTTAAGCTCTTTGGCTGGGATAAGGGATGCTTATAGGAGTCAACAGAAAGTGTCTGGCTCCATAGCAGATACACTCAAATGTCCTGCCTTTACTACAACATAGTATTTCTTCTATGAGCTGGGCCAAAGCAAACTTCCTCTTAGTATCCTTGCCAGAAAACCCTCAGCCTGAATGTACATTAACGTGGGCACATCCCCAGCAAATTCTTCTTAGGACCGGTATGGTAAGGTCAAGGGAGAGAAGATCACTGTCAGGAGCCCCCCACAGTCTCCAATGAATGTAGAGGATGCAAGGATGAGCAATGATTTTCTTTGCCTTGGTCTTCACCAAGAATGTCTCTTAGGCCTTTGTTCCTAGCAGCAATGGTCAGGAAGATGAGAAGCTCAAAAAACGGGTCAAAGAATTGAGCCAGTGATTTCCTGGCAAACCTTGTCATATACATCACTTGTCTTGAGACGAAATGACTGGACCTGAGGATGTCACTTACTTCAATTTTAGCAAAGTTTTTGATGTAGTCTCTCACAGTATATTTATATTCAAGATGGGTTCTTATGGTCAAGATGCATGGGCTGTTAGATGAAAAGCTAGCTGGATCATCAGACTCAAAGGACAGTGGCTAATGGTTCTCCCCTAGCCCTGCCTTGTTTGTGGATGTGATATATGATGTTAATGAATTTGGATTCCTAACCAGTAAATTCAGAATTAAACTAAGAAGAAAGTGAATATGGGGCTGGAAAAAGCAACTGAGACCTATAATTTTCCACAAAAACAGTGTAAGCAACACAAGGCCTTAACGAGACTAACTTCTGTCTCGGCGATAATTGAAGCGTGGGTCTTGTTCTTAAAACAAGGCACTGCCAAGGCTAACTGGGCACCAAAAGAATGCGAACATCTGCACAGTGGACAAGTAACAAGTGAGATCTATCCTATTTTGTACCTTTATCACTGACCTGAAGGAGGTGATGGGGTGCACTTTCATTAAGTCAGCAGATGAAACCAAACTGGGAATGTAGTCGTGCTTGGGAGCAGTGTTAGGACCTAGGCAGGCTGGAGGAACAGACCAGCAGAAATGTTTTGAAATTTAAGAACAAGTACAATTCTCTGCCTGTGGGGTGCAGTAACTTACTACAGTGGGACAGGCTGGGGACTGGGAATCCAGGGAACAGCTCAGGAGAAAGAGCCATGGTGTCTGTGAAGGACAGAAAGATGAACAGGGGCTGGCAGTGTGCCCCAGCATCTTGGCAGGTGATTGTAGCTTCCTATAGAGGGATGAAGGAGAAGATGGAGCTGGGCTCTTAAGTGTCTGTGGTGGGGGGACAAGAGGCAACGGGTGTAAATTGAAGCAAGAGAGGTTCTGACAGGCTGCCCAGGGAGGCTGTGCAGTCTCCATCCTTGGATGTTTTCAAGACTGAACCGAGCAAAGCACTGAGCAACTTGGTCCGATCTCCCAGCTGACCCTGCTTGGAACAGGAGGCTGGAACAGAGACTCCTGAGGTCCTCTCCAACATAAATGACTCTGTTACAATTTTGCAGTCCAAGTGATTTTTGTTCTCTGATACTTCATTAAAAAGATTTCTGCATATATTTGGATATTTGTTTCTTTGCAAGTGCTTTGACAACATCCATTTAATAAATAGAAAAACGGAACTTTATTGCACAGGCAAATATCTCAAGGGGGGAAAAAAATGTTGTGAGCAGACCAGCTGCCTTTTACCAATTTCAAAATACACTTATAAGGTCTAAAGTAAAA
This sequence comes from Calypte anna, assembly GCF_003957555.1. Taxonomy (NCBI): domain Eukaryota; kingdom Metazoa; phylum Chordata; class Aves; order Apodiformes; family Trochilidae; genus Calypte; species Calypte anna. Next base: position 103,169,190 of record NC_044245.1, read on the forward strand.
AACACAGAAAATTTAATGGTAATAGAAGAACTAAATCCTTCCATACTTAAACCTACATACAGCCCTCAGAAACAGTGGTTCGGTGGTGCCTCTGGTGCCTTGTCTTCTTTTCCTTCCTCTGGGAAACCTTTCTTGCTTGCACTGAATATGTCACATGGGCTGAACACAGTGTCTGCTGCTGCTCTGTGCTTCATGTTCTTGTGCTTCTCCATCACCCAAGAAACTCCAGAGATCCCCAGATCATAAAGGAAGAGACTCAATAAGCAGGTGTTCATATACTTCTTGTGCAGCTCATGCTGATTTTGGCAGGTTTTGACAAAATATTGTTCTGTCAACAAGTGTACCTGGTCTCTTATTGTGAAGAGAACTGTTCAACTGAACAACAAATGCCAGCATGGAAACTGCACTTCAAGATTGCATTTTATACACATGTAGCAGAATCCCAAGTGTCCCTGCAGTAACAACAGAGCTGAAGGGTAATATGGAGCTTTTCTCTTGGTCTCTGTGCTTTTGCTTCTCTGGGAGGCAGAGAGCTGGCAGCCTTGCTGCTCTCTGTTAGCCACAGCAGATGTGTTGTTGGCAGAGCATGAGGAAGTTTTTTCAAACCCAAAACCCCACTGTAACACCTGAATGGAAATGAGCTAGTAACAGCACTTGTTTGATGAGCTTTAAACTGAAATGTGTGGAATATCCTTTACACGAGACTCTGCTGCATGCTGAGCAGTCATCTTCCAAGTATAAAAAAGGATGGACTAAGTTCTGCCTAGGAAAGTCTGAGTGGCTAGTGCTGAGCTTGGAAGCACCAGCTGTATCTCATTGCTCAGGTAGGCCAGAAGGCAATTTCACGTGGTTCCCAGAGAGAGATGGATGCAAATGTCTCACTTCTCACCAGCAACCAGGCTGGTGAAGGGACTCGAGCACAGGCCCTATGAGGAGAGGCTGAGAGAGCTGGGGCTGTTCAGCCTGAAGAAGAGGAGGCTCAGGGGAGACCTCATTGCTGTCTACAACTCCCTGAAAGGAGGCTGTAGCGAGGTGGGAACTGGACTCTTTCCACAGACGACCTTCAACAAGACAAGAGGACACAGTCTTAAGTTGTGCCAGGGGAGGTTTAGGTTAGATATTAGAAAGAATTTCTTCACGGAGAGGGTGATTAGGCATTGGAATGGACTGCCCGGTGAGGTGGTAGATTCTCCGTCCCTGGAGACATTTAAAAAAAGACTGGATGTGGCACTCAGTGCCATGGTCTAGCAACTGCTCCGGTGGGTCAAGGGTTGGACTAGATGATCTCTGAGGTCCCTTCCAACCCGGCTAATTCTATGATTCTATGATTCTATGATTCATAAATTCCTCAAGTAGAGGAAAATTGACTTATCTATCAGGGCAGAAAGCTTTGTAGGACTTTCAAAAGACCTGACAGCCTGGAGTGACAAAATGAAGGCCAAAATCAGCATGTTCCCTTGTTTCCTCTCCTTAGATATCTCCAGACACATTTTGGTTTATATCTTCCCTTTACAGGGTTGCGTGATAGATGGAAGATTAAAATCACTGGCCACCATGGTTATTCTTTCTTCATGCCTCAACCAGTTTTGGCCTTTCACTAAAGTTACCCAATACTTTCCATTATAAGGACCTTACAGCTTTGCCAAAGTTCAGTCATCCTAGCCATAATTTCTTCTGCTGGCTGCATTCCTCTGGCTGATTTTGTTTGGACTTCTTTTGAAAATTTTTTGGAAAATTTTCAGTCATTTCCAAGAAATGACCTAGGGGAAAATGTATATATTGTTGTCTATGTCAAAAACTTCTAGACATTTTCTTTTAAAAATACTCTTTTCCCAGGCTTTGGAGCACAGTCCTGAAATTTGGTGGGTAGATGATCTTTCTGCATGGAATAGTCTTTTCTCTTTCCCAGTGGAAATCTGTGCAAAAGCAAGATGTCAGCCACAGATTCGTATGGTAAAGAAAACATTAAGTCTTTAAGAATTCTGTTTCACTTATTGTAAAAGTCAGAAAAGAGGCAGGGAAAAAAAAAGAAATTCGTATTTTCAAAGCTGGTGGCTTCAGGGCTAGACAACAAGACTCTGACTCTGCCAGGCAGTGCCTATAAAATGTAAGTAGCTGCAGTGGGTCTGGTTGAGATGCTCATCTTCTTCACAAGAGCCCATCTGGTGCTGTGTTTTAGATTTTTGACCAAAACCGTGTTGATAACACAACAATGCTTTTGCTGTTGCTGAGCAGTGCTTGCATGGCATGAAGGTCTTCTCTGTCACTGTTGTCCCAAGCAGTAGACTGGAAGTAGGCCAAGGGGTTTTGAGGGGACAGCTGACCTAAGCCAGCCAGAGATATTCCACACCACATAATATCATGCTCAGCAATAAAAAAGAAATTCCTTTTTTTTGTTTTTCCAAAGTAGCTGCTGCTTGGAGACTGGATGGGCATTGGTCTGATGGTGGGTGGTGATGAGTGATTGCATTTGCATCTGCTGGGATTTTTTTCTGGTTTTATTTCCCTTCTCTTATTAAAATTTCTTCATCTCAACCAGTGAGTTTTTCTTCACTTTTGCCATTCCAACTCTCTCCCCTCTCTGTTTGGGGTGAATTGAATGAGAAACTGAGCAGGGACTGAGCTGCTGTTGGTTGGGCTCAACCCACCCCACCAACTCACCAACACCCAACTCACGCTAATTTATCACTACCACTGTTTTTCTCAGCTGTCCTCTTAGCAACCCTATGGTATCATTTGCAGAAAGGCTGAGTACTCACTCTTGCTATGGAAGTCACAGAATCACACAGAATCACAGAATGTTAGGGGCTGGAAGGGACATAAAGAGATCATCGAGTCCAACCCTTTAAGCATGTAAAATACTGTGAGTGACTGTAGCTGGGTCACAGGGTTGTGCTGTCAGCAGCACAACTGATGTCCTGATCTCTCGGTCATCCACACACGGGACCTGGCTCTGAGTATGTCAGGGTTGCTCTTTGCAGGTTCCATACATGTGGAAAGCAGAGAGGCGAAGGGCAGAGGCAGCACTGGGGGCAGCTGAGTCTTGTGAGGCTGTGACTAGGATTTCTAAGCAGGTTTGCTAAGTGGAAAATCAAGGTGTTTTTGGGTGTACAGTGTAAACATGGACTTTAACACTGGCTACCCTGAGAAATCACAGCACTTCAAGTGATTATGAGAGGATGACTTTAAACTTTAACCTTACTATGGCTCAGCCCTACAAAATGGAGGCATTAATACTCCTTATGGCTTGCAAAGTTTAATTAAGATTTTTGAATTATGTAAATGCTACCCTGATGACAGATATGGAAGAAATCAATAATTTTATTTTCAGAGTGGAGCATGAATGTTGCACTGAATGGCACCTAAAGGAACAATGAAGAGAAGATAAAATATTAAATGGGTGCTTACTAAATTAGGTCAATCCATTTCTGCACTAAAGAAATGGAGTTACTGGGAAAAAACCATACACTAGTATAAACTAACATCCATATCAATACTATTTACCAGTAGGAATAAATATGCTTTTTCAATAATTCCAAAGTATCCAGATTAGTCAAGGTCCTGTGGGAAATCTTTCTCCTGGCATTTCCTAACTTGTGGGTGCTTCAATGCACCACCTCAGTAATGTTCTTTGACAACAATTATTCTTGTGTGGTATTTGTAAAGTCTGACAAAATGAATAAGACATGGTGTCTCTCTAATGTTTTCATTAGTATTTTCAGTGAATATCCAGTGCCCTGTAATCTAGCTGAAAGAAGCCAGAAGTACTGCATCAAAAGCAATTGCAAATATGATCTCAGGAGCAATGTACAAAGAACAATTTATCACTACCTATCTTTTGGTTAGTTTGTTCCTTTTGAAGTCTCTTTACTCTAAAAAGGAAGACTAGTGTAAGCCTGGTAATGACAACTACAAAGACTTAAAAGAGTGGCTATCTTTTATTATCATTATGCCCCAACAAGCAAGACTATGAAGGTTCAACATTCTTCATAAACAATAATTTACATAAATCACAAATGTGTTCTGCATAGTGAGCAAAATACTTTACAGTTGCAATCATGATGTTCCCTGAATTTCAAAGTTTTTTTTCTGTACTTTCTGGGCCAAATTCAGAGTTGCAATTTAATATTCCCCTGGACCCTACTTACACCCACTTGTTGAAGCACCAGGGAGTCCTGGCGGGTGTAACTCACAGGCTGAACAGCCAAAATGCATTGCAATAATGTTAACTTAATGTAGGAGGTATTCACTGCCTTTTCATTTGCTTTACTTGCTGTACTCTTCTCCTGTGGCCAAGCAGTATACAAGCCACACTTACTTATCCTCTGTTCGATTCAGGTCTTCACTGCAAGGCAAGTCTTCAGGCAGACTATGATACATCTGGATTTGCCATTAGGGCTATTGCTATACTGCTACATTATAGGGCTATTTTGCTATAACCAGCAAATCTAAGGAGCAGTCACACCTAAACTCCTGTGTTGGTGTCTGTAAGCATATTATAGCAGTTTTCACTCCCTCTGGTGCCAGATGGCCTTATGGAGACATCTCTGTGCATCACCTCACCTCTGGGAGAAGCAGCTCAGCCCAGCAGGAGTGTGCTAGAACATGCCCAGCTGTCCCTGAACTGGTGGTGAAATGTGTGGCATGTAACAACAGCTGGAGGATGCTCCTCTGGGCTGTCAGAGCCTGATTCTGAATTCCTGATTGCCAGTTCTCACTGAGAATAGCTGGAAATTGTGCATCATTGGCATTTGGACAGTCTCAAAGCATGGCAAGATCTTTACCTCCTTCCATCAACATGAACCAAACTCTGGCCAGTATCATTCTGCTATACTCCAGCTGAAGAGCTGACCCAGTTAGACATCAGGCAGTTCCTCAGGAAATCAGTATTATTTCACTGTATGTGTTGAAAGAAACACACACTGTGAACAAATGAAATGTTATTACTAATGTATAAAAATCTACTTCTGCAAACATCCTAATAGAATTTGGCACTAACTATTTGGTCTTGGTTTCACTGGCTTCAAAATTTAAGCACTGTAGCAGTAAAGGATTACTTTTCATCATGAGAAATTTTGGAGAAAAAAAAAAAATTATTGGTTTAAACATTCAACAGACACAACAGCTACAATTGTTTTAAGCAATTTTGACAAAATACTGTGCAAGGAAATTGGTCTATAAGTTGCCAGAACAAAATTTCCCCAATTTTTCTTAACCAGAAACAATTAAAAGTATGAATAGAACCCATAAGTATGTGCTGCACCAAATGCTAAAAATATACAACAGTGGTCCCTAAATATCATCTGCAGGTAATCATAATAGCCATGCTTTTAATTGCATTCCAGAATTTTGTGTTTCTTTAATTTAGGGCAATATGACTCTATAGCCTGTTCCAGAGCTTTCTTGCCTTATGCTTCCAAGAAATCCAGTTTCAAAAAGAAAAAAGGTCACAGCCATTGAAAGACAAGAACTGGAGCATGGGCTTTTGCATGATCAGCATCCAAACCATATCTAGAACACGTCTGTATCCCTGAGTAACTCTGGCATACTGAAAAGATAGCCAGGTGTTTTGCTGCTTTCAAAATCTCCTTCAGTTTCCCAGTTAATCAAAAATAGAAAGGGGAAAACAAACATCAACCTCACTTGTCAGAGACAAATCTAGATAACTAAATACTTTTAAATTATGATGCTAATTACTCAGATTAAGAAAAGGCTCATCTGTGGATTTAATAAAATTATTAGTAAATAACTTCACCATTTGTTCAGGATCAGTTACAAACTCATTACCCAGATCCAAGGATAATGTCTTCACTCTGGGCACGGGTCCAAAATAGTCATTAACAACAATATGAAATTGTTGTGGAGAAAAAGATTTATCATTAAAATATGTTATAATACTCAACTCTTACTTTTCAAATGCACATTTTGTATTGAACCCAAATGGTACTTCCTTCAGACAAATGATCTTCCACATATGGTTCTCGTGTCACATGCAGTTCTCCTCAATGATGCATGCAATTCTTTTTTCAGGTTTTTTTTTTTCTTTTAATTATTGCCCTTTGTATTGCTCCTGGGTTCAATAAGGCTGCCAATCATAAGAGAATGCCACACACATATGTACCTCCACGGGTGTCCACCAAGGCCTTTTCTAGCATCACTCAGCAGCTTGTGGTTGAGAAGGAAAGAATGATGCTGACAAAAAATTGTAGGTTAGGCTGTGGGAAAGAGCCAGGTGAGGGTAATGGGCCATTGTGAAGTGCAAAGTGAACAGGAACTGTGCACATTACCTCTGGTTTTAGATCACTTCAACAAAGTCAGCACAATTTATTCTTAAGTGCACACAGGGAGATTAAATTTGACTCTTTTTCTTTTGGGTGACTGCCAAATTTAAACACGTTTTGCAGAGCACAAGTGAGTGTAAAACCATTATAAATGCGCTTACTTGATATGCAAGCGAAAAATGTTGCAAGGAATAAAATCAACAACACACACATGGCTGGGAAGTGCTTAAAGTCACACTATGGCACAGCAACTGCAGAGCACTTGCTTGAGTACCTTATTTCAGCATTCGATGGATAAATTGTAATAGTTCCATATAAACAAGCTGCATTCAGCCAATATGTAAACATTTCTCAGCAAGGATGATTTGTTTATATCTTCTAGCCCTTCTCTGAGTCTGAATCTGGCTGCAACATGGGATCACCTTGTGACAGACAGCCACAAAATGAAGTATTTCCATGAAATTAGATTTCCCTAGGAAACAGTCTAAATTTTCCTAAAAATAAAAGAATGGGAAAATACGCTTGAAATTTTTTCTAAGATCTGTGGTTTTGACCAAGAAGAGGGTTAGTAAATTCAACCATAGCTTGAAATGAAGCTTGAAAAATATAAAAGAGCATATAAAAATTACAAGCTTGTGAAGGTCCAGGACTGGGAAATTCTAGTTACATACTGCACCCCGTATCATGTACTGTACTGCACCCTAAATGCGTTCATATTCTGTGGTTTACCCAGCTGGTAGGAATCTCTCTTGATCCCCAAGTAGTTAAGAAGTGGAGATAAAGTTTAAGGTCTGAGAGGTCCAACTTCACAGGGAGCTTGCACTTAAGAAGAAATAAGAGTGAGAGTCTGAAAGCAGCATCTAACTCAGTTGCTCAGGGTCAGCATCTGTCTGAAGCCCAGGAGACAGAGGGAAGCTGGAGAGTGTCTGCACTTGTTACCTGAAATCAAGTATTCTGGGGTATCTGTAGAGACAGAACTTAGGAATTAATTGAGCTTAATTACTTTTCAGGCCACAGGTTGTCTCTGTGTGATAGCCAGTGCCCTTGTGCCAGTGTCCTTTTGGGACAGAGCATGGACATAGAAAAGAAGAGCTGCCCAAACCTCAAGACACCACCACTGTCTAGCTCTAAGCAGGCATGGTAAAATGATATGGTTTAACCCAGAACAATAAATAGTTAAAACTCTGGGGCTTGTGATGTTACTGCCAAAAAAATATTCCCATCAGATTAGCTGGAAAAGTGCTATGGGGATTGCCACGTCTGTCGGCATTGCCCACTACAGATCCATCTGTCCATACCTTCACTGTAGCCTGCCTGCAGGACACCAGCAGCCCTGAAAAAGGCTGCATTCCACAATCCACCTCCTGTAGGTAGGATGGGGTGTTGGAAGCCAAGCTAAGTGTAAAATAAATGTCTCAGAAGACACTTCAAGGACATACTGACTCAGTTAACAATTTTCAGAATGCTCATTGAACAAGAACTGGAAATCTGGGGAGATCTTTGTCATAACCCAATTACTTCAAGTGGGTATGTGTTGGTAAAGGTTCAGGTTGTCAAGGCTGGGCTTTATTCTGATGAAGAGATTATAATACCAGAACAATACCCACAACCAGTTTTGTTTAGGCTGCCAAGTTGGTATTCTCCTCCAGTACCACACTAATTCTACCCAACTGTTTAATGTGGGTACTCATACAACACCAAACTACTATCCACAAAACAACATTTGAAAGTAGGAGATTAAAAAAAAGTACCCACTGGGGTCCTGTAGAAAGAGAATTAAACCTATCAAACACCCAAGTTACCAATGTATGCGCAATGAATTTATTAAGCATCTAAATGGTCATTAATAATTGCTATGTTAGATCTAACTTTCTTAATGTCACTCGGATATTCTCTGATATAATAGTGACAGAGATGAAAATTACACAGATAACACCCATGATTGCAATTCACTGCAATTTGCAGAGTCCTACAGTCAGGCAGCTCTGGCTGGGAGAATGTCACACCATTAGTGAGATCATTGACTGGTTCTGCTCTTAAGATCAGCTTTTACAGAGGAATGTTGCTTTACCTACCTACGTGCAGTTACTTGCAGCTGTGATCTCAAATCAAACCACAAACCACAGACCAACTGAGAGCTTCTAGATTTCCGTGCAGGCGCCGTGTGTGTGGTAAGTACTTTTGTGGGTTTTTTGTGTTAACAATGTTCACTTGCATGTTCCTATGGTCTGCAGGCCAGTAGGCATCCTTCATCCTGTTTATGCATGCTCTTCAGTTGAGGGAGGGATGCTGACAAGGGGAGAGGTCACCACGCTGGTCACATAGGCATTTGGAACAGCGACAATGGAAGGGGAGACTGGAGAGATGACCCCATTTACAGGTGGAAAGGGACATGCTTTCATTAATTTTTAAAACCAGTTTTACCTCATCTCCATGAAGTATTAATAATCTGCCTTCCCCTTCACTAATGCCAGGGTTGATAATTGGTGGTGATGGTGTCTATCTGCTATACCTTCTGCTGGTGGATGGAGGTGAGTCAGGGGGAAGAAGAAGGACCACAGTTCAGAAATTGAAACAAAAAATACGCAGGTTTAGAAGAAATATTTGACACATGAAATAGTTAATGAGTTTCCTCAATTTCTTTACTAATATTAGATTTTAAAAACAGTATTAGTAGAAGCTCTGCAGCCATTTACATATATAATACATTTACAAGAAATTCATTGCAGAATACAACTTACACAATTAAAAGAGAATATAGAAGCTTACTTCTAAATATGAAATATTTACTGTGAATATGAATATGTACTGTATTCCCACAGTAATAAATATTTTAAAATCATGAGAACGGAGGGAAATCTCAGGCCTTATGAATCAATCATAAACTCTATAAGAATTCAAAATAGTCATTGTTTTTCTCTGAACTAGTAAGGAAGATGTTTTCCCTCAGACACAGCACTTCACTCATCAGTCTCTGCAATTTTTGGTTGATGCCATTCAGTTCACTAAATTTACTGTCTGAAGCATTAGAAAAGTGTTATTGGTCACTGCTTTTGAGGAATTTTATAAATTCTGGTACAGTCCTGCTCCTTGACATTCCATGATGACACAGGTTTAAAGTCATGTTCTTTTTTTTAAACATTTCTTCTGCACTACGGTTTCAAACATAAGTAATTTTTCTTTGGAGAAATGGAGCTTCACAAACGGTTTCATCCAGTCTATGAGAATTAATGGAAATATTTCTTCTTGGAAACATACTCATGGGCCTTTGTTCAGGATTTAGATACATTTTTTAGTTTGGGAAACTGAATAATATTGATTCTTCCAAACAAAAATTGTGAGTTTACTTAGGATCCAGACTAAATCACACAGCTAAGCAAGCATTAATTTGTCTTACAAATACTGGAAAAGCTGTGTCCTAATCCAACCCAGTATTACAGGACATCCATAATTACCTCATGACTGCATTCAAACTTAAGTATTTCTACAAAAAATCAATATTCCAGTCAACTACCAGAGTGTGAAGTAAAAGCTGAGTCAAGTCTCTTTGATATCTGAGCCCTGCTTTAATGCAGCAAATGGCTACTGCAGCTGGTGTCCAAGTATTTCCAGCAATCCTCGAACTCAGTGAAAAGCTCTCAAGTAGATGTCAACTCAAGCCATCAGACCAACTAGTGGAATTCAGATTTCTAAATCTGTTCTTTCTTTTTTGCACTACAGTGTCTACTTTCTATGGATTGAATCCTTCTTTCTTCTCTTGGGTGAGATCACACTTGATATGTTTATATTTTGTTGTTTGGTTGGGTTTTTCTTTTTGTTCTAGTGTTAAACTACTGCTGTGATACTGCCCCATGTCCTTTCTTGTACATTATGATCCTTACTGGGGCCAAAGACCAACTTAGAAGTCCTCAGAGTATAATAATTTCTTTGGGCAACCCCACAATTCAACAGACTGATACACCAATAATTGATAAGGCAAAATTATGTGTTTCTTCTCTCTGCGCTGGTGAAGACTCCCTTATGCTTTTGCTACTTTGCCCCCCCAAAATGGTGAACATTGCACTAGCTCTGCTCCATCAGCCATTAATAGCCCAAGTTAGATCACAAACCATCTTGAAGTTATCCCTGTCTTCAGTAACCTCAAAATGGGTAAATTTGCAGAAAACCACAGTGTGCCTTTCATGAAAACGGGAGCCTGGAAACAATCCATTATTCCTGGCAACATCCAGACCTAGAGAAATAAAAGACGAATGGCCTTTACATCCCTAATCCCACAGATATTTACACACATTCTTCAGCTTGTGCGCCACGCACAATCCTCTTCAATCCAATGGGACTACTCGTGGTGCCTCGTCCAGCACCAGGGTGAACTCGGTTCACCCTGCAGCCTCCTCCCAGCTGAGTGCCCCCCCTGAGCTCCGGCACCTCCGGTCCAGCGTGCCACGGCGTGGGGAACGCTGGGGTGCTCAACCCGGGCGCTGTGACACTCGAGGACAGCCGTCGCCTAACACCACGCGGGTGCCTAACATGTGCGTGGGGAGAGCAGGGCAGAAGTCCGTTCTACCTCTCCTTAACACCACATCCCACCCAAGCTCCCCGGTCACCGATGGGTACCCCCGTGAGTCTCTTCCAAGGGGCAGACCCTGCTGCTCCACGGCTCCGCACCCCCGGCAAACCCCACGACCCCGCAGGGGGTGTCACACCCCCAACCCCAGCCACCGGCGGGGCCCCGATCCCGCCCCCGCAGCCCGGCCCCGGCCCCGGCCGCGGCCCCTTCCCAGGGGCGGAGGGAGGGAGGCGGGGCCGGGCCGCTGCTCCGCGGGGCCGGGCCGGGCCGTCGCGGAGCTGGAGGCGAGAGCGCGGTACCGCCGGCGGCCGAAGAGCGACGGCGAGCGGCGGAGGCAGCGGCAGGGGCCGGGACAGGGACAGGGTCAGGGACACGGGTAGCGGCCGGGGCTGCGCAGCAGGGCCGGCGGCGGGGGCACGCCCGGCCCCCCGGCATGGCCTGGCAGTAGGCAGGGAGCACCGCCCGCCCCCCGCCCGCCGCTCCCGGCGGCAGCCCCCGCCGCGCCCCGTCCGTCCTATGTGACCCGCCCCGGCGCCAAGATGAAAGGTAGGGACGGCAGCGGGGACGCAGCTCCGCCGCCCGCACACGTGCGCCGTCGGCACCGGGCACCGGCAGGGCTGGGCAGGGCGCGGGCAAGGATGGGTGATGGAGGGGACGGCAGGATGAGCAAAGTGCGGGCAGAGTGTAGGGATGCGTGTGCCGGCGGGGTGCGGGAAAGGAGCAGGCAGCGGGCAGGGTGCAGGCAGGATCGGTAGGGTGCGGGCAGGGTCCAGGTAGAGCATCGTGCGGACAGGCTGGAGCTAAGAGTTCGGGCAGGGTACAGGCAGAATCGTTAAGGTTCGAACAGGGTGCAGCCAGGGCACCACGCGGAGAGGCTGGAGCCGGAGGAGTTTTTTCTGGCAGTGTGCAGGCAGGGTACCACGCGGAGAGGCTGGATCTAGGGGAGATTTGGGGCAGGGTGCAGGCAGGGTAAGCCGGCTGGAAGCAGGGTGCTGGCAGGACGCCGTGCGGGCAGGTTGCAGGCAGGGCAAGCCGGGTTCAGGGAGAACAGGGGCAGAGCAGGGGCAGCGGGTGCCGGGAGAGGCGGAGCGGGGGTCTCACCGCGACCCCGGGGAGCGCATGGTGAGCAGAGCCCCGGCCCCGGGGGTCTGCGCCGCCGGTTCGGTTTGGCTCGCGTTGGTCAGTGCCGGTCCGGAGAGCGGCGTGTCCTTGTCGCCCCCTCTCCCCTCTACCCCCTCATGTGTGCTCTCCCCAGCACGTTTTCTCTCGGCACCCAGTTTTCATCTCCCCTCTCCCCGGCGTCCCGAGAAGGCGGCTTTTATTTCTCCCTAATTTATTTGTTGTTTTTTTTTTTGCCAGCGTTTTGCGATGTTCTTGGTGTTGCTTCTAAACATCTGGCAGTGATTAGGTGCCAGTAGAGGCTTAACTAGCTTGTGAAATGTATTTGGCATATTTTTTCTCAACATCCACCGACTGGAAAATATTTGGTCTTTGCTTTGCATCTGTAAAAACTGAACCTTAGGTTGTTTTTTGTTTTTTTTTCCTTTTCTCTTTCCCCGCCTCCCCCCCATATCTTGTTGGTTTAAATGGGTGAAACATGCCGCTTCCACTGGTTGACCCCGTCCTACGGAGTTGTGACTGAGAGAGGTATTAGATAGTAATACCTTTTACATCGGATAAAGAAGCACGTTGTCACATTGCTGCACTGAAACTTAATAAAGATGTATTAGAGGGGTTGCAAGAAAGCCTTCTGTATATGAAAGCTGATAGGCTTACAGCAAAAAGCAGAGACTTTACATGCTGAGGAATAGTTACACTGAAAACATCAAAGGACATTTTGGAAAGTTTAGGAAGTAGTTGGGAGTTAGTGAGAGTTGAATCTAGTTGAAGGGTGGAAGGAAAAAACTCTACATATAAGAAAATTGCCTTTGGGCACCAGTATGCCTGTGGCTGGATTGCAGAGTTTGAAAATTCCAGATGCCAGGAGACCAGTAAACATCATGATAGTTAGTTACACTTAGTTTCCAGAGTCCTGGACACCAAATGATGTGATTATTTATTCACTTCCCAGAGGAGCTGCCTGAAGGGAGGAGAAACTTTTTAGGGGGTTTTATTTTTGCAAGCCCACACACACTATTTAAGCTACTCCTGGCACTGTGACATGGTGTCTCCACAGGGCCATGTCACATCTTAAAAATAATTTATTTGTAGTGTTCTTTATTTGTTGGATAGTCATGCCAAAAGTTTTGTCATCAGCTTGTCATTATCAGCATAAGTGTAATGGCAGGAACAAACCAAAGCAATAGGGATCCAGTAATACAAACCCATGCAAGTTACCACTGAAAGCCTTATGCTGTATTATTGCTGGGAATGAGACTGTGCCATTTCTGAGGGGAGGAGGGACACAAAGGACCAAGGATGGAAATAATATGTAATACTACTTGTGTATCCTTCCCTTCTGCATCCATTGCTCTTTGCAAAGTGGAAAAGTGGCATTTGGAGGAAAGATGTTACTTCTGGGATCACATATTGATGCCCTGCACTCCAGCAAGAGGGAGGTGGTTCACTCTGGTTGCTAATCCTTGCCATTCATTTTCCCTAGGAGTGGTCACTGCCATCTTGTTTCTTTCTCCCTCAGAGTTAGGGAAATCAGTAATAGAACATGCAAAGAAGTATGCTTAAATTACTGTGCTAGCAGCAAGAGAAAAGAGAAACTTCAAACAAACCATCACATCAAGTGCCATTGCCAGGGTTATGGCAGTCAGAGAACCAAACCAAATTTTTACTCTCTGATTTCCTTTTCTGGGTACAGACTTTATTTATTTATTTATTTATTTATTTATTATCTCTTCAAACTTGATGGTGGTGATAATTGTAGGACTTAAGAAGCCAGTGTAGTTACATATTTTTTCTCAATAACAACAAAACGAGCTGTTGATTGCAGCTGTCTCTGTATCTGCCCTCTCTGGAGAACGGAGGAATATCTAAATAGTTACATCACTAAGAATCTGTAAGGAATAAATTACAGTTTCCATTGCTAGTATTTGTAATGTGTTATGTTTTAAATCAGTAAAACAAGTTGAAGTATATGTTTAATATTCTAGCAGTTTTATTTCCAGCAAACTACACTGAGCTCACGAAGTTTGTGATACTTTTAAGTAATAATTCATGTGATTTATAAAGGGACTTGACTGCTTTAGGGTCAGATGTATCTTTATCAAATGATACTTCTAAGTTGTAGTTATTTATTGGGGTATGAAGGAGTAGTTGCTGCCTAGGAAACAAATGAAAACAGCTTCCTCATAGTTGAACACCACCACATGTTCAAAAACATTGGCCCTAATTTAGGACAGGGACAAGAGCTGTTAAAACTGAGAACTTCATTTTATGTATATGTGATGTGCTTGTAACTGTGTCTTTAAACTGTGTCTGTAGACACTACTGTTGTGGTGGTTCTGGTGATAAGTATTTTCACCTGAAAAGTGGGTATCATTAGGATAATGTAATACCCAAAATCAGGCTGTGACAAAGCCATGGTGGTCACTTAGGGGCTGTTGCTCCAGGATGAGAGAGGAGCTCTGCATCAGAGCACCAAGGCTGGCCAACTGCTGATCCTCCTCCTTCCTTTCTGCCACCACAGGGACCTTCCTATGTACTGCTTGTATAGCAAAGGTGCTGGAGGATGAAACATCTGGTGTCTTGTGCTTGAGAACTGGAATGTGACCAAACACCCCGTCCTGTGCACTTCTGTGCACTTCCTCTCATTTAAAAAAAAAAAATAAAAAATTCACCGAGTGAAACAACAGGAGAGATTCTCTCTCCCTTAGTTTTGTTGGGAGACATTGAAGCTGACCCTGCCTCCAGATTGGTCTCATTTGTATGCCCAGCTTTTTTAGGCTGGACCAGTTTGCCTCCAAGGCAGCTCCAGGTACCTTGTGCACAGAGCTGTGGGTACACAGAGTACATTTAGCTGTCATGGGATATGCCAGTTCAGCTTGCCTTAGGTTTCTCTTATACAGTGCAGACTTTAAAAGGCAATTAATGATGAATTGGCTCATACTGCTGAAATAATCCCTTCTGTGTTTTAACTTGGATCCTGGATGTAATCTGCAGATAATACTTCCATTTGCAAAAGCTGAGTGTGCATGCAAATTCAGTTGCTTGCTCTTGGCTCCCTTGAAAAGTCTTTTAAAATGGTTTATTTATATGATGTCTACCTTCTTGACAGATTTTGGTTTTCTAACTGTTTTGATGCCCTCACTATTTTTTAAGAGTAAAAGGAATAAAGATCCTAATTTTCTAACACTGGAGAAAAGAGTATCTATCTCTGTCTCCAATCTTCATGAGTAGAAAATCAAATTGATAGTCATCTGCAAATAGATCTTTCCTGGATAGAAACTTCAAACTACACATTTTTTAAAAATCCAGTCTGGAGCATTTTGTGGAAACCAGAATGTGTCTGATAACCACTGATTAGAAGTGGAGTGATCCAGTAACCATTACTCAGTCCAGTATAACAGAGTTTGTATGAATATATTGACATAAACATGAAACATATGCAGGATCTCTGAGTGGTGTGTGTTGGACATGTCACAGGACCCTACCACAGAAGTTCAAAGGCATGAGCAGTTATAATAAATGTGTGATACAACACAGAACAAATCCTGAGCAATGCTACTATGCAGTCAGTGTGGATACTGAATTTATTGGTAGCACACAGGATTTTAAATGTCTGGATGAGAAAGATGATCAAGCATGTGCCAAAGGATATTCTTTTTAACAACATAGAGAAAAGCAGCGTGTTAGAAGCTGTGAAAATACAAGAGAAATCTGTTATTACACAGCTAGAAATATTACTGTACAGCTTCAGTGGATATTGAGCAGAATTAGTATATAAGCTGTTTATGACAGGAGTATTTTTGGTAAGAAGTTGTAGTTGTTCATCTTAGCTTTCAATATTTTACTTTTCCCAGCCATGTAGAACTAAGAATAGCACTGGTGAGCCTATCCCTGTGATGAAGGGAGTTGTTTAAAATCTCTTGGTTCTCCTGCTACTTTGAATAGCATAAATATATTCTAGACTGATCTTGCTACATAACTGAACAGCCCTTTTTTTTTGTCACAACTGCTGAACAGTTTGTTTAGATCAACATTCAAAGGCCATTGTGCCCAAGTGTTCAAACACTTTGGCCTGCTAGGATAAAAAGGGAAAGGTAGTCTTGCAGAGAGATGGAGCTGGTCAGGCCTTGCAGAGCAACACCAAAGGAAAATAAAGAGAACTGGAAGAAATGTCAAGGATGAAAGCAGTTCAGTGCTGTGAAGGATGTGTGTCCAGTTATCTGCAGCCTCACAAAACGTTCCTTATCCTTAGGTACTGTGTCAGGACAGATATTCCCCCCTGCCAGCCCTCCTCCTTGGAAAGCAAAATAAAGACAGTTTTTACCAGGCACTGAAAGTGAACCTGATCCTCCTAATGTGAGTGTGGTCTGTACAAGTGAGAGAGCAACCTAAGATGAATTGTCTTCAGAGTTTGCCTTCTTCCACCTAAAACTAAAGTCCCTTCTGGTGCATAAATTTGAGGTGAAGACTGGAACGTCACTGGGGAACAAAGTGGATGAGTTATGGGAGGTAATAGAGACGTGTGTTTTTAAGGAATGTAAATGCCTTTTAAATGCTGGTTTTAATTGCCTTTTCTAACATACAAACAGGGAGGCACTATTTTTCAGTGGACTAATGAGAACAGATCTGTTTGCTCTTAAATCATGACACTGAAATATGATATGATTTAAACTTTTAACATCTAAGGTTGACCCTCTCTGCACCATGCAGCAGGTCCTGACCCCAGTGCTGCAGCAAGGCTCTGTAGTGCTTATGGGCTGACACGTTTTGTTCAAGAAACACCCCTATTTACTGTCTTAATTTTGTGCCTAAAAAACAAAACTTACACATCTGTTTTTTTTTAATCTCCCATCTTTTTTTGCCTTGTTAATGTTAGCTCTTAGGTTTTTCAGGCATAGGAGTTGGGGGGGCTACATTGAAACTGGAGTGTTAAAAGGCACCCATTTGTCATTATTCTTTTGGGTTATTTTTTGTTTGTGTTAGGTGATGAGAAAAACAATCTGAGTCCTGGGTTACAAGTGCCAAGAGAGGGTCTCTGGTCTGGGACCTTTCCTCTTGTTTTCTTAGGATGCTGAAAGTGGATAAATTCTGACATTGGTGGCTTAAGAACAGAGGTGAGGAAAAGCCTCAGTCTCATTGCCAGAATCCAGGCTCAAACAATATCCAGAAAGATTGGGATGTGGGGATGTGAGCTCTGAACATCAAGACTGAACCTCTGCCACAACTGCCCTAAAGACCAGGTAGTCTGCAGCCACAGAATCTGTGTAATTCCTGTCCGAAGGAGCTCACAGTGGGTCAAGTCAGGCAAAGGAGCAGGTGGGAAAGATGTGCATGACATGCAGAGCTGACAGCCATGCTATTGAGAATGGAATGTCTCAGTTTGGGACCTCATCAGTAGGAAAGGATTTCAAATATGGGGTAGGTGTTTATGAGGGAGGGCTTACCAAAAGAGGAGAGAAAGACTTGAACATGAAAAAAGGGCTGGAGGGAAAAATAAGAGGAGAAAGGAAGAAGAGGACAAGTGAAAAGAAGCATCTGTGATGAGAGAAGGGTATGTGCAGCCCATTAGCACAAGCAGGAGGCTGTCCAGAATAAAAGCTATGAAACCCAGTGGAACCCAATTAAACTGATGAAATCATCAACATCTGAAGGCTGCAGCTGCTTGCTATGCTTCTGCTGGCTCAGTTTCAGCTCTAGGTCAGCACTTTGAATGTAGACCTGGTTAATAGTGACCAGAAATGCATAGAAATCTGGTGGCAGCTCAAAAAACTTCTGAAATGTGATATGAGAAAGAAATTGGTGATCACTGTTCTCATCTATCTGAGCAGCTGTTAATATTACAGAAACCTCACAAGTGGACAAGTTTTGCCTTCCCATGAGACTACTGAGACCGAGGGCACATAAAAGTAGCTTTTTGACACTCTAAGCAGTTCCTCATGATGGAGATGCACTTGTTACCTGGTTCTGAGCTGGGTTCTACATTCGTGCCAGTTTACAGGTTAAAGAGAGGAATATGATAATTTTCAACTAACAGGCACAGCATCTTTCCAAATGGTACTAAAAGAATCTGTTCTTGATAATATTAAAATAAATCTTACAGAGTTTCACTGGGGTGTAATTGTGTTGTTCCTATTAAATCAGTGGGAAAGGCAGGGTCCTAACTGATAAAGTTCTTTGAGAGACAGATGTATTTTAAAGGAAATTCTTATACTGGATGTTATTGTTGCTACAAATTATTCTTATAGTCTTAGTTCCCAGCATGGTACTTGGGACATGGTTCTCATGTATTGTAAATCCAGTTTGCAGGGGGACTATAAAGTAGCTTCTAAAATCTGAGTTGAAACTCAGCATGACCATTTTCAGCCCAGATGCCTCATTTTCTCCTGCAGTATATTTCCCTGGATTTTTGACATGCAGTGCAGAATATTGGTGTCTTTTCTTAAGTCTTCAAGCAAAGTCATGAAACAAAGACTATAAACCCGTATTTAGTGCACACAAAAGTTTTAGAAATTATTGAATACCTCATGTCTGCAGCAACCATATGACCTAACATCTGTAAGGGTTCTGAGGTCTAGTTTGCTTCATTAGTTAATTATGTGTAAATGGCTGAGCAGGCTGTATTGTTGTTAAAAGGTCACAGATGACCATGTACATTAGCAGCTTTCTGTATCACCTTCTGTATGCCAATAAAATGACCCCCACAAAAGGAAAGGAATAACGTGACCTAATATCACCTTGCCCCAAAGGCTCATCAGAGCTCAGCAGCAAAGGGACCAATCAGTGCAGTGCTTATAGGCCCTATGTAGTCCTAGGCCAGACTTGGCATCCTCATTGGCTCTAGGCCAGCTCTGTCTTACTTGACCCCAGAGTGACTCCTAAGTGGTCCATGATTAATTTAAGATTTAAGAACAAGAGCTAGAAATTACACAGTTCTACTCCACAGATTTTTGCTTTGCCTCTAGCAAATTAATCAAACGAGAGTCTAATTTGTTTTAGATGAAATGAATTCCCTCTGTTCACTATGTTAATCCCCAGCTGAACTGCCTTTTTACAATTTCCATTCCCTTGAAGCACTGTACTGTAACTTATTTAACTCTACAACTGTATTTATTAGACGCATTGCAGTAATAATTTATAACTGGAGGGCAGGCAGAATTTGGCATTGCTATTCAGTGAGGTGTGGATACTGCCAAACTATCTCAAAGCCTTTTATTTTTCAACCAGAATTCTTGCTTTGTACTGACTCCCTAAAATATTTGATGTACTGCTGCCCAGCTACATCAAGCCACTCATTTTTGGGGGTTTGCTGGAAGCTCTATGTGACAATCTGTTGTAGCCTCCAAGGAGACTCTTGTAAATCTGATGAAACAGGAGATCTCTGGTGGTCCTTTCCCGACACAGTTAAATGCAGTTGGTTGCTCACATGCATTTCCATTCTGTCCAAAGTTATGTTATGGATTCCCTCTCCTTTAGCTCACAGCTGAGAGCTTGTTAGGTAGTTTATAACTAAATTATGACTGGTCTTGCCAGCACAAAAATGTTAATTCTTCTGGTTGGGATGTAATGTCAGGTTCTGCTCTATTATCCACTTCAAGAAGAAGGCTGCCCTTCATATTTTTCAGTCAGGAAAATAAGCCTTGCCTCTGTATAGATTTATATGTATGTCAAAAATACTGCATTCATCCCAGTCCTCTTTGCAAACAAGAAGGGTTGTACTTATATTAAACTAAATATCTCTAACTCACAGGTTTCACAATGTAAAACAAAACCCTCTTCTATGAGTTTCAGCCCCTCTCAAGTGTATGAGCTCCACTGATGTAAAATTTCCTTTTTTTAATATCAATTGCCAGTGCTCAAACCCCCTGAATTTCTTCCACAATGATTTCTGATACTGCCTTGAAAAGCATTAGGCACAAAAGCATGCTGAAGATTTTCTTGCTATCTGCTTTCCTACTTGGTGTGTATTTTCTTACCTTTGTAATTCATCATAGATTACAATTTCACAGCTTTCTCTAGAAAAGCTGTTCCCTTTTCAATGAAAACTTATTTTTTCCTTTATTTTCCCGATTCAAATGTATCATAAAGCTTTAACATTCTTGTAAAACTTGTGACAAGACTTTAATATTTTCAGCACCAGAACAAGGAGCTGAGGGCAAAGTTTCTGGCACCTCCAGTGAGCTCAGCACTGCTTGAAAGGCACAGGAGGAACAAACTGGAACATGAGGGGTTGCCTCAGGATTTGAATTTAAAAGCTTGTTTGTCAACTTCATTTTTAATATTTCAATCACAGATCTCTTTTAAAGCTGGACTTTCAACCCATCCTAGTCTCTTTTTCCAAAGGATGCAGTGCTGTTAATTTCTGAGCATTTAGTCTTACCCTATTTGATTGATTTCTTCTTTCCATCTTTATTTTTCTTAAATTTGGTACACTGTGGTTAATACTGTAAAATACTATATCTGCATGTGATTTGAGCTGCACATGATTATATCTGCATGAGTGGCAGTTGTGACTGAAAGAGTGCTGAGATCAGTCCTATAAACAATTTTAATAGACTTCCCCTAAAATACATTGCTGCTTATTGCTTTATCAACTCACAGAGGTTAAAAAATATTTTACCTGCTGTTTTAGATTTAAATGAGCATGGAGCCATGTCACTTGTTGACAAAACTCTCCTTGGCTGTCTCTGCTTCTTTGTTTCAAATGCCTCAAGCACTCTTCAGGATTAGGAGAATAATTACAAGTTACTAAAGGCTTAAAAAAATAATTCATCCCTAGCAAACACACCATGCAGTGTTGCAAATATAAAAAGTATATGTATGTATTCTAAAACTACATACATGTGTGTATAAATATGTATTATATACATATACGCACAATATGTGTATAAAACATACATATATGATAAATTTTTAAAAGTCCACAGGAAAAAAAAAATATTATAAATTTGTGGCCAGAGGGCAATGCTGTTGGGCTAAGCATGAAACACCAAACAATTGG
Source organism: Calypte anna (assembly GCF_003957555.1). NCBI lineage: Eukaryota > Metazoa > Chordata > Aves > Apodiformes > Trochilidae > Calypte > Calypte anna. Next base: position 103,190,155 of record NC_044245.1, read on the forward strand.
GATAGAGGCTGGAAGCCTGGCAGGAAAGTGTTTGAGATGAGCTGTAGGCTGAAGCCACAGGGTTTAAACACTGTGCTGCACACAGCAGATACGGGTGGGATAAGCCAGGTTACACTCCTGAGAAACAAAGAAGGCAATTGTGTTATGGCCCTGATAGCAGGAGAGGGCAGGAAGCTAGGGTTTCTGGGGCTGATACTCTTTCTTTGTGAAGCATTTTATCTTTGGAGCAAGAGGGGAAGATTTTTCCTGAGTAGTTCACTTGGTCGTGGAGTGTTAATGGTTTATTAGTATGTGCCACGTTTTGCAGGGTGACCTTGTCTTCAGATAATGTGGTACAATTTTGAGGGTTTGTTGGGTTGGGGTTTTAGAGGTGTTTTTTCTTCCTTCAAAACCAGGATGTGTTTATTTTGCCTAAGGACTGTCCACTTGTTGCTCCATTTCTTAAATGCACCTCCGAAATGTTGGTCTTGCTTCAGGTAGAGACAGGAGTGTGTCTGGCAGTGAGCAAAATGTGTGTTACCTGGTGAATAATATGAGTTTTAACAGCTGTTTAGTCAAAAGTGCTGCCTGAGTAAAGGGTTGATGTTCTGCAAAATGATGAATTTCATAGACTCCTTGCTGCTTCAGGCAATGCCTTCTTCCCTCAGTGCATGGCACCTTGCAGGTGGGAAAGAAGCACAGGTCACATTTGTTGCTGGTTGTACACTAAAACAACACAGGCTTTGTTGATGTGAGGACCATATCTTTTCTTCACCTTTAAATTTGTCCCCTCAAGGCTCTGTTGTGACCTGAGTTGGCTGAAGCACCAGTTAGCCCAGTTGCATTATGCAGAGCAGCTAAGGCTGTGGACAGCAAAGGTCTAGGCAAGCACAGACCTCTCCATCACATCTGCTCATCTGTGTTGAGCGTGCATTTCCACTGCAGCTCGTTATATGTTCCCCTCTGCTGAACCCCTTGACTGGCCTTTCAGCTTCTGTTTCCTTCTCCTCTCAAGTCTGGGAAGGGTCTGAGTGGAGAGGTTGCAAGTCAGGGAGCTTCCTCAGCTGAAAGGGTGGCCCATGGTGGCGAGCAGTTGCTTGGGTGCTGTGTCTGCCTCTACATCACAGTAAGGCAAACAAAACCCCAGGAGTTTTGAAGAGGGGAGGTTGCTGTCAGTCCCCAGCAATGTTTTTCACAGCATGGAGACAGGCTTGCTCAGGAACACAGCAGAGATGATGTGGTTCCTCAGCACTGTGATGGGATGCGCATCACCAGCTGCTGCTTGGGGAGCCATGTCCGAGGTCCTCTTCAAAGGGGGAACCTCGTGGAGGCTTCCTCATCATGTGTATTGGTGCTTATGGGTATGGGAATGGGATTACTCTGCTCCCGCCAGGAAGAGGGAGATGAGCAGCTGGGGCTATGCTGCTGTCCCCAGCAGTGGGTTGACTGATGCAGAGGCTGGTGCTGGTGATAAGGCAGGACTCCCAAGTTCCTGACTCAGCAGAAAGAGAGGTTGTCTTGGTATAAGGAGGCTGAATACACAAGCACAAACATATCCGTTTTTTGGGCTTTTTTAAAGAAGTTGTGGGTGTATTTCTTCTGCTGATGCCAGCCTTTTCTTTTCCTACTGGAAGGAAGTGGGGGGAAATTAAGCTTCTGACAAAATAGAACTGTGATTATGAGCATTTTACTGCTTACTAGATGGTGAAGTTGAGAATGGAAGGACTTAAAGGGCTTTTATTTCTCTCATTTCTCTGAGTTTGTGTGTTCTGTTTTCTATCAGATCTTGCCCCTTCAGGCCAAGCTAGTGCCCGTGGGAAGTGGTGGATGGATGGACAGCCATCCCCTCTATCTCTTTTCTCGTTATTCAGCAGAGCTACATGGGACACTGTGCAAACTGCCCAGCTGGTGGGTGTATAACCTGAGCCTGTCTGGATGATGCAGGCAGCTGGCTGTGCTCAGGGTGTCATGTTGGTGCCAGTTGTGTCCATCATCATGATGAGGGGCATGTCTGCTCTGGTCTATGCTTCGGTGGCCAAGCAGGCTTCAGGATAGATGCCAAGTGATAAACCATTTGTGATGTGGATTTCTGCCAGAGATACTGGTGTAGAGGAAAGTCTTCAAGCTGCCTTTTCTTCCCAGGGACAGAAGTGGAATATGGGCAACAGAGTGGAAGATCAGCACCAGACCTTACAAATCAATTAAACTTCCAAGTAGATTAATTTATAAATGTGCACCTGTAGAACTTTTCCCTGTCTATTTCCAGTGTCAGAAGTCATAATCTGTTTCTGTCTCTTTCTTTCTTTCTCCAGACGATTTTGCAGAGGAGGAGGAGGTTCAGTCCTTCGGCTACAAGAGGTTTGGTAAGTGACACGAGGTCTTTCTGCTTGCTTCTGCTTAGGTTAAGTCAAACACTTGCTATGAAAATCTCCCTTGCTGGCAGCATAAAACACACAGGTACAGTCCCATTACCCACTGCACTCTAATATCTGCCCAGAGGAAGGTGTCATTCTTAGGCTTGATTTATTTTCTTGGCAAAGATAAGGCTTTAGAAATAGCTCTGATTGAAAAACAAGAAGTGGTTGATTTCGTTGTTTGATCATTAGTATTACAAAAATGAAGCCCACACCTGAACAAAAATGAATGTGCTGGCTGTAAGAAAAGGTCCACGCCTTTTACATGCCCTATGCCCAGCTGGGCTCTCCTTTGGCCCACAGACTGATGTGTGGCTGGGTTTGAAGTTGTTCCCAGGAGCAGCGGTGTGAGACCTCCTGTAGACTCACAGAAGTTGTAGCCAGAACATATGCTGTGTGCTTCTCTCAAAAAAGATTTTGAAGTGTATGATATGAATGTCCTCTCTTGTAAAAAAATTATTAAAACACTTGGTCACTTCCTTTCCTTTTTTCCATGTTTGTTCACTGAAAATGACCTTCTTGTGTGAAGCAGGTTGGGCCATGCATCTCTGCCCAGAGGACAACAGCCTTCAAGGCTCCCCTTGTCCAGGCTTTTGTGCTCTCTTTCCCTCTGGGAAATATTTCAGCCTATGCAGCCAACAGCTTTCACTTGGGGTAGGCTGACTCCTCTGAACATGGGGAGGTGATATGGTGTCTCTCTGAGTTTCTGCAGCACCAACTCTGTCTCATCATCCAAGCTGCTAGCTGCCTTTTCAACTCTAAGCCATCAGGATGAAAATTCACCCCTGGGGAAGTGACTGCAACAAGAGTCACTTTCAGCATCTCCACTTGGCAGAATGGGTACGAAAGGCAGGCTGAAAATAAAAAGTAAGTCAACAACTCTTTCTGTCCCAAAAGGAGCCAGGGGTGGCAGTATAAGGAGATGCGGTGTTTGGGAGGTGGGGATCACATTCGCATGACCTCCTCTACCCCCTGAACTACTCCACTGCTCCCTGCTGTTCTGCTTTATTTTGGATAGGTCAGCCAACCACAGAGCCAGCATCTGTGGCTTGGAAAGTCCTGCCATAAGGCTGCACACAGGGCTTTTTCCAAGTCTTCTCCTTTTTTTGTTGTTTTGTTGTTTTTGTTTTTTGTTGTTTTGTTGTTTGTTTGGTTTTTTGGTTTATTTCTTTTGTTTTTTGTTTGGGTTTTTGTGCTGGTTTTTTTTTTTTGCCCTTGAATTAAGCCCTGGAATAGCAAAAAAAAGAAAAAATATCTTCAGAAATGGGAAGAAATGTTAACTGTTCATTTCTGTCACCTCTAGCTGAGTAAAAATTATTAGGATTCAATAACATTTATAAAAATATCCCTCAGTTGCTGCCCCTGGTCAGCATACTCTCTTATGAACTGTGAAAGGCTTTAGCAAGGATCAGGTACCTCGCTATCCTTAGTGTCTCAATAGTGAGTGAGTTGTAATGCCATGATGGGATTTTTGTGTGTTAACTTGCTTTAATTTCTTCCGTTCTCCCAGGTAATGTGGTGCCACTCATGGGATCTATTTCTCCCCTTAGAAATGCAAAGTTTATCTGAGCAGTTCCAGGAGTGTTTGGTGGAGCAGTAGGGAGGGAGTAGGGGCCAGCAGTCTGGTGGTGGCAAGAGGAGGAGATTTAGCCACAAAAAGAGGAGGCAGGGTAGTTCCATCCTTAGGAAACAACCATAACCCTCTTCTTCATGAAAACAGCATTGCTGTGGTTAGGGGGGTTGTCCCAGATGTCTGCTATAAAGAAAAAGAGCCTGGACTAAAGGGCAAACGGGGTCAAGAAGCCATAGCATTGGCAGTTGTGAGAGTTCTGTAATTCAGCAGTGTCCTGATCCAAGAAGCTGCCTTTGTCCATGCTATTTTTGAGCTCAAGCTTCCTCCCATACCCTCTTCCTCATCTTTTCCAGCATTGTGGGGCAGAACAGGGAGGTGCTGGGCTGACCTGGTTTCCATATGTCCCCGCACCATCATTTGTGCTGTGTGCCTGCAAGTGCTCATGCTTTTTATGGCCCCTAAAGTGATTGTTTCCAGTCCCCCAGACAACCTGACTCAGTGTGTTCCCATTTCTACGGTTCCTGCTGCATTTCCAGGCAGCTTTTGAGCAGTGGTGAGAGTGGGAGCCATGTGCCCTCAGCAGCCCTTGCTGCTTCACCTGGCACCAGGCTCCTCTGTTCAGAAAGGTGACGTGCACCTCTTTTAAAAACTCCAAAATCACTGGCCAGCTGGGTCAGCATTCCCAGCAAAGCACCAGAGGTAGCCCTTGGGGCTGAAATGCAGCTGAGCAGTTCAAGCTCCTGCCTGACCTGTATGAAAAGTTCTGGTGTTCCTTCGTGGCCCTGTGTCCACACTGGGTAAGAGAAGGCGATATGGGAGAAGCCTGAGTCAATAACCAAGTTTTGTTATACAAACCCTTAATAAAAGGTCATTTTGAAAGGAGTCCTATCCTGTCTGCTTGGCTGGCACTGTAGAAATTCCAGCACTATTCATGTAGAGCCTGTTGGAGTGGGAAGGGATAACAGCAGCAGTAAATTTATTTTTTCAGGAGCCACGGTTAAAGAGCAGTTGTGTTAATATACTGTGTCTGGAATAGGGCCTGTATGCCCCGTTGACATGAGACATGGTAGGAGGACCATGACTCAAGTGCCTTTGACTCCATAGTCTGGAAGCAGGAGGCCTGTTTGGAATAAAACGTGCTCCGAGGGGGAGATGGCTGAAGCACGACTGCTTCATAAAAAACATGGCTTGTGGTGAGTCACTGCTGGCAGCTGGGAACATGTGTTGGTCAGCACTTGGCAGGCAAAGCCTTAACCAAACTGCTTTCCTAGAGTTCAGCTGAAGAGTTTATTATTAGCTGCCTTGTTGCTGGAGTCTGTAGTTTGGTTCAAGGAAGGAAGAGATCTGCGGAGGGAAGGAGGCATCCTCCAGCAATTCTCATTTTGGGGAAGAAGCTTTTAAGAAGAGGACTGAATACATGCTGTCCTGTGCTGCTTCTCCTTTTTCTGAACTTTTCTGTCCATCCTCCTCAGATAACTTAATTTCAGATAATTTATCATGCTACTTTATTTTGAAGTCAGAAGAACACAAGCCAGACATAGTAAATATGACACATCAACATATTAAATCACAATGGAAACAGATGCAGACAACTCCAAGATGCTAGAAAAATACACACCAGCGACTTTTCTCTTTTGAGCTTGGGACAGATTTGCTGCAGGGGGTCAGGGATGTTGAGAAAAGGCTTTTTCCAGTTGACTGATGCTGTTTATTTCTTCTCAATGGATGCTACAGATGTGCAGGGATGCTGCCAGAAGTGCAGTGCTCAGCTGCAATTCTTCCAGATTGCTGTGGTGAGAAAGCACGTGAGGAAGCATGTTTCTTATCACTGTTACTTCATCGTCAGTCACTGCTCATGCTAGTTTGAAGTTATCTGCTCCAGATAGCAAGCTACGCTTCTCCACTGGTTTTGCCACTGATGTTAACTCTTTGGCCAATCAATGTCATTGGTTGCACCCCACCATCCTACTTTGGGAAAAAAATTAAAAGGAAGGGACAAAACTTGATTTTCAGTATTCACCACTTTTCAATGCTAAATCTTAGGCTTGAGAGCTCAGACTGGTTTCTAGATGTTTCTGTTTGCAGCAAGGTTTTGACTCCTGCCTCTGAGATTTGGACTCAAGGCATAGCTGCAGGCAAGATAAATGAATGGGACTAATGGACATCAAGGTAGCAGATGTCATCTTCCTAACTTGTGGTATTCCCAGGTAATAGATACAGAGGTCCCTGTGAATTTTGTTTCTTTGATTAAATGTTTTATAGCTTAAAACCTGCACTTTACTGAACAGAGTACTCAATGTAGAAATTTCAACATGAAGTTATTCATTGCACAGTTTGAAGCTAAAGTACAATATAGAACAGCTGAAAGCAAACTATGGTCTTTGAACTATCAAGAGAGGATGGTCTTTGAACTGTTGTGAAGCACACTTGTAAAGTTTTGGGAGACAGGCTTTGAAGAAATGAGCTGAAAGCTCTGCTGATGAAGAGAAGCCTCCCAAGGAAGCCAAAGATAGGGCCAGTACACTATAGATAAGTAGAAGACTAAACAGCTTAAGATAATCACCCTTTGCCCTTGGCAAACACAGCCAGAACTGCAGTCTGTAAGCCTGTCCTCCATAGTAGGACCCATCTCAGTCACCCCCAGTGCTCTGGACCACATGAGTCAGAATCCTTCCTGCCTTCATCTTCCTGACCCCCCTGCCATGGCAGTGGACAGTCCCTCATCTCCCTGAGTATCTTCAGTGCACAGCAAAGCCATGGTCCTCCCACCTTCCCCACATTGTGTAGGTCAGCAGCTGACAGGAAAGAAGGGATAAAAATTACTTTAGGCCCCCTCTCAGGTGAACTAAGTACTTTTTTAGGTACTTTTCATGGGATATGCAAGAGATGACTGGGTTGTGATGTCACTCTGTAAGCTTATGATGATCTAGCACCTGAGCATCATTCAGGTACCAGAGTTAAATCTAGGATCTTCTGGACTAGAAATGAATGAATCTGTATCATGCTGTCACACTAATGAAATCTGCTACACTAGAAGAGGTGAGGGGGAAAAAAAAACTGGTTTAAAAACATATTTGGAAACTACGATTTTGGTCCCTGATGAGTGCCTTGAGAGCAGCTTAACTAGATCCATTAATAATTGTTTTCTCACTATATATTGTTTATAGCATTTTGTACAGCAGGAAGCTATATATGGAGTCTCCTTCTCTGGAGACTTTCCAAACCCACCTGGATGCATTCCTGGGTGACCCTGCTGGAACAGGGGTGCTGGACTTGATGGTCTCCAGAGGTCCCTTCCAGCCCCTGATGTTCTGTGATTCTAAGATTATTTCTCCACCTTTTTTAAAATACAACCAGAGAGTTTTAGGAATATAACAATTGAGAAAAGCCTAATGAATAGTTTACAGTGAAAAAAATTAAAACTTTGAGATAGAAAACTTTTTCAGAGAAGAGTTTTAAAAAATACATTTTTTTTTTCTACCTTTAAGTAGCAGGTCATGCATAGTGGTGGTAAGCAGAACTTATGGCTTGGAATTTTGTGATAATTCAGGAATAGCATTTATTCATTAATACTGCACAGACACTGTAATTTTAGTATTGACCTCTGGATAAATCCAGGCCATTGCTCGCTTCTATCATAACAGGCACCAAAAAAATGTCTGGTATCATGTCTGGTCGTATGCTATATCCATGCAAACCTTAAGCCCCTAACAAAAAAAAATAATTCTAAGCTTTAGGAATTTGTCAACTTTTTTTTATGGTTTGTAAATGGCCAGTGAGGGATTTCAGGTGCCACAAGCCACATCCCTCTCAGAGCATTCTTTCAGATGTATGCCTGCAGCATGTAATCATATGGCTTAATAAAAAGTTGCAGGGTCACCAGTACTCACAAGGCCAGAGGAAAGTCAGGCACATTGCTTCTGGTTCACTGCTCTGGCCATATTTATCAAATGAGGATTTTGTGTGCCTGCATCCTGGGGTAATTAAATCCCCACTAAATTATGGCGCCCGTGTGGCTGTTCATTTTAGGCTGAGAAATTTCATTTGGAGCAACCCTTTTATTTGCCATGACCAGTAAGGTGGAAGGGGGCTGAGCCTGGGCTCTCCTGGGGTGAGCCCTGGGTGAGGGAGAGAGCCCAGCACCCTCTGGTTTCCTGGGTTTGCCCTAGGCTTTCAGTCCTGTGCATCAAGAGCTGTATTCAGAGGGACCCCCTGTGTAAGGGGTTCTTTGTCTTTTTTGTCTTTTCTAGTACATGTTAAGGGTACTGGACAATTAGCAGGGAATTTGAGCCTCAGTAAATAACCAAAGGCTGGCGTGTGTGCAGTACTGCCATTGCAGAGGAACACCAAGGTGCTCATGAGCTGTCTAGGTGCCTGCTTCTGGTGACATAAAACACGTGAATGATAAATAAGATTATTGCTGATATGTCCAAACCATGAATTTAAAACAGCCAGTCTTCTTAAAGACAGAAAATAGTTGGTTCACGCTGATAAATACATCAGTGTCAAGCAGTAAAAGCGAGATCCAAAAAGTTATTGGACCTGTATATCCTGTGCTAACTTACTTAGGAACTGTAAGAGCCATCCAGGTCCATGGGTTTGGAGCTGCCCCTCTCCAACCTATCCTGCTGTGCTTGGCTCAAGGCACTTCTCATTCTAATCCAAACCCATAAAGAGGCCTCCTGGCTGTGCCATGAGGACTAAAGTCATTCCAGCTGTGTGCTCTTATGTAGGCAATTTATTTTCTCTTCGTCATGGGGTTTTTCTATCTAGTAAAATTAAAATTCTTGACATGTTTCTTCATACATTGCATTTGCACTCTTGGAGAAATACCTGCTTGACCAATCTGTCTTTTACAGAGCTGCCTTGAAAGGTGATATGGTCACCTTTATGTGGGAATTTTGCTCGTTTTCATTAGAGCTGTAACACAAGTGTGTGGGCTGAACAGAGGATTGTATTTACAAATGGGATGAAAAATACTAGCCACACTGTAAGCCACACCCAGGGATTTTATATTTACTCACTGTAAACTAATTGGGCAAATAATGATGTTTGTTAACATCAAGTTGCTGCCAAAACACCTAGGCTGTATAATGGGCTGTTCATAACAAAATCACCTGTGAAATTACTGCCTTGGAACCTAACTAAGAACTGTATTTTCAGCACTTGATACCGTTAGTTCCCATGCAAAGGAGTAATGCAGGAAAAGTGTGAAAGAGATGAAAATTTCAGATAAGGAGCCATTGGAAAAAGGAAAGGAAAGACATAATAGTTGGAAATATCTGCTAGTGGACTTTCCAGCACTGCAGTGGGGTTTTACTACACCCCAGCCTTACTCCTGAGCTCCTCTTAAATTTTATTCAAAATACAAGTCTGCATCTGTAGCAAGCTGCTCTTAAATTCTGCTCTTTACTGCATGTTATTAACCACAAGGTTGTAAGAGCCCAAATGTTCCTAATTGGTCTCTGGCTTCTCTGTACCTATTTCAGAGTCATTTCCCATCAGAAGCTTGCCATGGTGTGCTGACTGCTGGCAACAGAGTTTTGAAGGACACACACTGGTGTCTTACGAGAGAGATGCTATGTTCCCATGGGAGTGTGTTGTGAGCTATAACTCACAGCACTCAAAAATAAACCACATGCCTGTTGGATGCTGTTTACGTTGGTATCCTAGATTCCTGCTATTCCTTGGAGATTGCCTCAAGATATTCTGGAGCTCTAACACTGATGTAAAGTGAAATTCCAGAGGTGACATCCCTGCATTCTGCAGGGCACTGAGCTCTTTACAGACACTGCTCAGCACCCATTGAGCCAGACCCCCAAGTGGGCAACCAGGACCAACCAGGTGCTGCTGCCATTACTTTTGTCAAAGATTTCTAAGCAGCAAGTCTGCTGACAGCAAAGAGCTGTGTGTTTTAATCAGCAGCGACCAAGACAAATAGTTGATACAAGTTACCCTGACAGAGGTGTTGATAGACAAACTCACTGTCTGCAAGCCCCCAGCTCTCAGATTCGGAAACATCTCTGCCTTTGGCCACCTTGCTCAGGAGCCCCCATAGCCGGTTAAAGGAGCAGTTGTGTCTTCTGACATCCATTTCAGCAGCATCCCAAGGGAGGGAATAGATCAGATTAAGTTGTTAGTACAACATTTTGTCCAATGAACTCTCAGAAGTGTTAGAAAAAAAATGCCACAATGTTTTGATGTAAGATGTCATTTAATATTACAGTCAAACTTCCCATCCATCTGCATGGATGGTGCCTGGGTTCCCACACTCCCAGGGGAGCTGCTGCAAGGGAAGTGTGAAACCTCACTAGCTTAACCTGAACCTGAACTCAGATTTGGACCCAGACCCACGTCCAAACCCAGTGGTCTCTCCTGTCCCCTACCATCACACTTAGCAGCCCTGAGCCTGGCCAGTGTCCTGGGACGGGTGACACCACAAATGCAGTACATCACATACTTGGCTAATTTCTTGATGGTTTTCAGAGAGAAAATTTCACATTTGAAGATTGACTTCCATGTGAAATCTGAATATATGACTTAAGGTGGGAGTCATTTCACCTACTTTTAAGGGAGCCTAGACATCCTTAGAATGGCAGTAGCAAGAAGAGACTAATTCTGAACAAAGACACTTCCATGCTTAGTGAGAGCTTTGCTCATGGTCTATTGAGTTAGGTGTTACTTGAGTTACTTTGACTCCAGAGCTGTGTATTAGATCCTATATAAATGCTGGGGAAAGCACATAAATGCCTAAATAAGCCTGTGAGAGACAACAGTAATGGAGACAGCACAAACAAAGAATCTATAAGTATCTTAGGCTGGTTCTGCCTGTTGCACAGTAACAAGCAACATTCTGTTGTTCTGCTATGTCAAAACCAATCCAAACTCCATTGTGCTGCAGTATAACTGATTAACCAAAGAAGAGCTGGAATAAAATGTTATCCAGCCTCGATTAACCTTCTTGTATGGGTAAACTCACATGAAACAGCTGCAGAGCTGAGAAGTTTCTGTTTGTCCTGTTTCAGCCTGGGTTAAGAGAGTGGGCTGAGATTCTGGAAAGTGAAGCAGGGGTGAGGGGGAGGTGTGAGCAGGAAGGAATCTTGCTCAGTGCCCAGAGCCATCACAGACAAACGTTATGCAATGGATGCATGGAGAGGTTTTTGTCCTGCAGATACTGTTCAGCTTGGTCAGGAATGCATCTGGAAAAATCTACCCAGCCAGAGAGAGAGATTGATGCCTTAAATAAATAAAAAATTAATGTGGGGATTTTTTGTGGTTTAGCTTGTGACTCTTGGAAGCTGAAGGTTTTGTAGGAGGCAAAAGTGCAAGACTGGGATCTGCCTCTCTTCAGCCAGGCTAAAGCTCACTAGGATATTTTTGTGTTAAAAGTCTGGTGCAGACACTCAGCCTACCTTAAGCAGGCCTTTTGTAGCTTCTTCTCTGGCACCTATTTTGTAATACTATAAAGGTGAAGTGTCAATAGGATCATAGAATGATAAAATGGTTTGAGTTGGAAGGGATCTTTAAAGGTCATGTAGTTTCAACCCCCCTGCAGTGAGCTGGGACATCTTCAACTAGATCAGGTTGCTTGAGTGTTTCCAGGGATGGAGCTCTGTGGGGAACCTGTTTCAGTGTTTCACCACCCTCACTGTAAAAAATGTCTTCCCTATATCCCTATACCCAGTCTAAAACTACCCTCCTTTAGCTTAAACCCATTGCATCTGGTCTTATCACTGTATTGCTAATGAAGAGACTGTTCTCATCTTTCTTACAAGCCCCTTTTAAGTTTTGAAAGGCCACGATGAGGTCTCCCCAGAATGTTCTCTTCTCCAGGCTGAACAACCCACACTTTCTCAGCCTGCCTCTGTAGGATTGGTGTCCCATCCCACTGACCATTTTCATGACCCTCCTCTGGACCCACTTCAGCAGCTCCATGTTTTCCTGTGTTGGGGGCTCCAGAACTGGGTACAGTATTGCAGGCGGGGTCTCTTAGAGGGGGAGAATCCCCTCCCTCAGCTTGATGGCCACACTTCCTTTGATGCAGCCCAGATTATGATAGGTTCTCTTTTAAGGATGTGTGGAAACTAGGATCTTCATAACAGGGTTTCACTGCATATCTTTCCAAACTTGAAATTTTTAAAGTAGAGAAAATGCTTATTGATATTCTTTATGCGATATGTTTCTGTTTGCTTGTTACCAGGTCTTGTCTGGGAACATAGAAAATTCTACCAGATTTTATATTTTGAACTATCCCAGAAGTGGGCATAGATACTCTTACTTGACAGACTTTCTAGGGTCAATATACCCTACATTTGGAATGGCAGAAAAAATACTTGCCTTTTGTATTTTGCTGAGGTTAATATATGATTTCAGACCATCTGTGTATGTAGTGACAAGTGGTAGCTGAAAGATTCCTTAAATACATTTCTGGTTTATCATATAATGGAGGACAATCTGGTTTCAAAAAATAATAATACATTGAGCCAAGGGATATTTTTCTTCCTTCCTTCCTTCTCCCTAAAAGTTAATTGCTTCAGGTGGAAATACCACAAATAATGCCTCATGTAACTGATTATTTCATTTTAAATCTGACCTGCAAGACTCAAGTTTGCAGTGGGGGAGTTCTTGTCTTTAATTAACATTTTTAGCAGTCAGAAGCCAGAATAATCCAAACAGTCACTGTCCAGGTTTCAACACAGCATCTGTGAGCAGATAAATTCACTTGTCTCAGAAAGTTATTGCATGCCACTGCTTGTGTGCACAGATGTTTATATTTAAACCTACATTCTTGATTTCATACAAGTATATCTTAATTAGATTTGGGTCACTGTGTTGGACTGCCTAACATCATGACTCCAAATATACAATAACCAGACCCCCGGACATTTAGATTGCATGTCGGTTCCATCTAGAAATTTGTGTTCCAAATGTGTTCCTGGGCATATTGTTCCCCAGGTCTGGAAAGCCAAAATTCTGAGCAGTAGTTTTTGTCTTCACCTTGTTCCAAATCCTTAGTCTCAAGTCATATTGCTACCCTGAACAATGACACTTTCCTAAAACTAAGGAAGTTAGACATTGCTGCATAACTTACTTGTCTCCTTAGGAAAACAGATCTCTGCTTGATTAATTATAGTACATATTTAACCTCTTTTACAAATTTATAAAAATGGCTATATGCATTTTTCAGTGTGAGGCAAAGTTTCTTTTACTAGGTGCCTTGCAGAAAGCAGCACAGATGAGGACTGGGGACTACACAGTGTGACTCCATTCTAAGGAGAAGCAAAAAAATCAACATCTGGTTCTACTGCTCAATGGAGCGGAGCTGAAAAAGCTTTCCCAAGTATTTAAAAGTTTAAAACTGCTGCCTTTTCTAAATAGTTAGGGTTAGCTAAAAATAGAGAAAACTTCAAGGTGGCAAAGTAGTAAGTTTGGGGTGTGTGAGGAGCTGAACCAATTGAAATGCTGAGGGAAGATGAGGAGCATTACATGTCTTTGTTGTCTTTCTCTTGGGTCATCCACCAGAACCCACGTATGAATTATTTTTCAGAAATCTGTAATTCAGCCCTCTTTGCTCCATCCCTGCTGGGCACAATCAGACACATGCTTTCTGCAGGGTCCAAAACTGCATGAAGCTCCATCCATGAAAGATGTCTCTAAACCACATCTCAGGCTCAGTGCTGAACCCACCAAGGGAACACAGCAGGGAAATTTGGTAGCTGCAGGAAGTACCTGCCATTGTCAGAGGGTGAACAGCACCCTATAAACCCCATAAACTTCACAGCTTGCCTCTTGCTTCAGCAAGCCTTGGCTCTGGCTCAGGAGCAGATGCAGAGACAGCATGAGTTTTAACCCCTTTGCCAAGCACATTCCTGCTGTGCACACTGACACGAGGGATGAGAAGGTGTTAGCTGGGGCCCATCTTTGCAGCAAAACCCACATCTGCTCCTCTGCTGCAGCTCTACATCCCCACTCCTGAGAAACTCCTATTCTTGGCAAGCTGCTTTGTGAAATGTGGCATGGTGGGGCTGTTTTTATTCTCAGTCTTCTATGGAAGAGGTTATGTGAGTAGTTCTGTGCTTTAATACAGAGAAATGGAGCTGTATTCTCTAAAACAAGACCTTTTTTATTACCCTGGGTTTGAATAGCAACTGAGCCTCCAGTCATGTCTCCAGTGGAAAGAAGACTCCTTGTGAAAGCCTTTAATTTACAGCAGAGGATTAATGTTCACATGTGTGAAACCAGATTACCAAAAAAAAACCCCACAAAACAACCAAAAGAGATACTAAGAATATGTGTGAATCCAGTGGGTGCTCAGGGTGGCCCAGAAGAGATTAAGTGGAAGTGTCTTTGTAAAAAGGAAGCAGAAGAGCTGACTCTGAAATTAAAATGCATCTTACCTCAAAGGCATACTTATGTCACTGTAGTCCTCTTCATTTTGAGTTTACTGGTTGTGCTGATGTGGCAGTGTAGTGATTTCACAGCAGTATTTTAGAAAGAAAAATGAATAATCTCTAATGTCTTTTCAGTTGTTCTTCTGGGAAGAGTTGTGGTGAGTTAAAAGAAAATATTGAGTGAAGCTGTGAATGGTAGACATTTCCATGGTGGGTGTGTTTTGAGGTTTGTTTGGGTTTTTATAATACATTACTCCTATGTCTTTTTTTTTTTTTTTTTTTTTTTTTTTTTTATGGTTTTCATATGGTTTTAATACAGTAGCCACTGAATTAAGAAACTCCTCCAAATTCTACCAGTTATGGAAGCTTTGTAGAGTGATATGTTATAGGACTATCACCACCTTTGCAGATGTGCCCTTACGATAGTTCTAGAAGGAAGCTGTGGTTCCACTCTAGTCTTGAAGGCTTCATTTGAGCAAGTTCACAGCAAGGATTTTTTGGCAGGCACTCATCTCCCCTTTTGCTGTCAGATTTGCATACAAAAGGGATTCATAACCTATAAGTGGTGACATTTCACCTTTTGAGATTGCTCTTTCCAGGATGTCAGAGTTCCCAGATGGAACCAAGAACAGTGCTCTGCCCTTTACGGTCTTGTGAGGGATTCCTCTTTTCCCCAAACACCTTCAGTTTTGAGATCCCCTATCTTAGTCCCCTTCTCCCTCACCCTGAGAAACACCACTTCAGGTCACAGGCAGGACTTGCTCCTCTGATGCAAAGTGAAAAGCCAACATCTTGGTTTTAGAGGCAAATCAGTACTTGGAGGAGCTGATGATGTGTTTGCACTACTTCCCTTGAGATGTTTTAAAGAATTTACTCCCAGCCCTGCAGAGCTGGGAGTTATTCTATGAATGACTGCCTGTCCCCTGTCTGATGGATACACTGCATTAACTCAGCCTCCAAAACTAAGCAGTCGAGGGCACAACTGGCTTTTGGAACCAAAGTCAATAAAGGTCAATGAGGTCAGCGAGGGTTTTCCTCCTGTCCTGTGCTGGAAGTGTAGTGCTGAGAGCAGCAAAAACAGAGAGCCAGGCTGCAAGGCAATGAAAAGGCTCTGTGGATGGAAGGAAGCTCAGTCCCTGGCTGCAGCCTGGTGAAAACACGCAGAGGCACCAGGGAGCAATGGGGGATCCTAAAGCTCATCCCAGAGACACCTCATGAGAGTTTGGCTACTATTACTTGGATGCTGTTCATCAGGGTTCATATTTCCAGGCCCATTCATAGAAAGCAGTGTAGAACCCGTTGGACCAGCATCTGTCAGAGCCATTCCCATGCTGCCTTGAATTACTTTTATTTTATGTACCAGGCTTAACTTCATCAGAGCAGAGCATGCGACGCAGGCGCGTTTCAGGACAGGGTTAAAACCATCTGCAGTCTGGAAAGCAGCAGGTCCCCGGAGAGGGTGTTAAACCCAAGGAGTGCTGATCTGTTTCCTGCCTTTGTTATGATTTCTGCCCTGTAACCCAATCTCGCAGCCATCCAGTCCCGGCCTGGCCCAGCTGTGTCAGCAGGGCACCAACCCACTGCTGCTGCCACCCCTTACATCAGCACGCCCGACCTCCAAAATCCTGGTAATTTGCAGGTTATTCCATACTGGGTCTGCCCAAAAATTGGTGGGAACTCACTGCCTTCGCCTGCCTGCTCAGAAGAGAGGAGAGTGAAGGGGGTGCTGGGGTTGCATGCCTCTCTGGAAGGGATATAGAGGGCTATAAACTTAGCTCATTGCTTTTTACATATGTCCCTGCACGGCCCTTTTGGAAAATCCCATAGGAACTGAGTATGGCATTTAAGACTCTGGGCGGGGGCTCGTTTTCCCATGCTGACCTCCAAGGCTTTTAAAAGGCTTCATGTTCTTAAAGGAAAAAGAACATTCTCCACATGTTTTCACACGTTTTTAGCAGAGCATGGGCTGTGCAGGCTGGCAAACATGAACAAATAAAATGTCAGGTGGTGCAGGGAGGGCCAGGAGGGAGAGGTGCTTCACCTCTTGCCCTTGGAGGCTGCCGGGTCTCACGTGTATACATCAGTTACCTACCTCCAGGAGAGGCCTGAATCCTCTCACTGATAGTCAAAGTAAGCCATCGACCAGGCTTGCTTCCCTAACCCAGAAGCAGCATCTCAGCAAGAAGGGTCATTGTGAGGGAAGCCAGAATAAAGTCCAGTGAACTGGTTTGGGGAGAGGGATGAGGGAGAGCTGGATGGAGCGATCCTCCTTGGGCTGTGGATCCAGGCCCTGTAGCAGAGACACTGCATTGCACCCTGGAGCCTCACCTGCAGGTGGGCAGCATGGGATGATGCATGGCAAAGAAAAAATTATATTTTCATTTTGTGTATTTTCTCCTCTGGCCCCGCCATCTGATCCCCTTTTGATCTTTTTCTAGCATGGCTTGTCTGGTTTTTAAAGTGTTTTGCTGCCAGGGCTGACCACTACTGAGAGGGAGAAAAAGCAGTCAGCAATCTTCCTCGTTTAAAAATCTGCTGGTTTAAAGCTTTGCAGATTACATTGCTTGTTTTTCAACCAACTCATAAGAATGTTGCCAGGAGATTTCCAGTAAATGAGAAATTTAAGTCAAAGCGGCTTCTTTGAAATATTTGAGCAGTGGCATGGGGAAGGTTTTGGTGAATGATGGGAGGGAGGATGATCTGTAATTTATCTTCAGCTCTGCCTGGTGCAGATGAGATATCCACAGCAGACCATCGTTCTCTTTAGGTTACAGTTTGTTACAAGGATTTGGGATTTTCCATGCTGATTTCCCAGGCCTTAAAATACTGATTACTCATTTCAGCTGTAGTGCAGTAGGTAGAGAAATGTATTCTTTTTCTGGGGTTTCTTGCTCTAGGCTCCTTTTGAAGCTTATGGGAGCTGTCTATAACATCCTTTTCTCATAATAATTTTAAATGGCTTTTAGAAATCTGAGAACAGTGGAAATTTTTCTGCCCATTTCTCAAAAATTACAATCCTAGGTCGTAGACAAATCTGCTGTAAATAGGTACAACTCCACTGATTAAAGCAGTGTTGTCCCTGGCAGTGTTGAAGTGTGAAATGACTCAATTACATTTGTGTCATCCTACTGTGGGCAGACAGGTTAAATGGTGCTTGTGCAGCCAGATGAAAGGCTTAAATAAGTATATTGCTTTAAGTCACAGTAAGTTTCATCATCAATTTTCACTGTATTTAGTGAATTAGAGTCTGTCTGCCAGCGAAGCTTTCCTCTGCAATCACACCCATCATGCAGTCTGTTAGTTCATTAGTTTACGTTGCTGTGATATAATATCTATTTTAAAGTCACATAGGGTCCTCTTTCCCTATCCTCTAGTTCAAGACCTTGATATAAATGCGTAAGCAAGATTTTGCTAAAACCCGAATAGCAGCAAAGTATTATTGCATCTCCCTGTGAATGTTTTAAAGTTTTGCATTAGTACAGTTAATCCTATCCCAGAATTTTGCATCAGGTCAGTATGGGATTTATAAAAATAAATAATATTTTGTTCAATACCGGATCCTCTTAACGAGCAATAGTGTTGAGAGTCAGTTTCCCATTATTTACTTCATAAGCTGGCATATACTGCAAGCTGATTTGAGAGGGATGTTCATACATTCTGTATATTGGATTATTAATTTTTAATGAAAAAAAGGGAGTTGAATGTGGTCTTAGATGACGAGGTGATAAAAGGACTAACGGTTAAACTTGGTTTTATGCTATTTTATGTTTCAAAACTATATTCGTCTCCATCTATATTTGATAATCTATATTGCCCCATTCTGTATGTTCCTGGTATTTTCTTAGCTTTTATTGAGGACAAGGTTATAAAAAGCCAGCCAGATAACTCAAGAGTTTGGCGCCTTGCTGCTCTGGTCTCCAAATCTTTATTTCTTGCTCTGTATCAAGGAACTATGCTAGTTACTTCTCGTTATTCCCCAGCTGACTTGCAAATACATACCAAAGGAGAAATAGCAAGGATCAAGCTTATCTTACTTCCTGAATTTTGCTCAAAACAGCATCGATATTCACTCAGCTCCCTTGAGGCAGTCCTCTGTCTTCATCTCAATTTTAGAAAAATGCTCATTGCTGCTTTAAGTAACCATCCCGCCAGGCCATCCACATGTCCCTGCTTGGTAGATGAGCTGCTGCAGCTGCATCTGTGCTCCCAGCAGAGCTCTAGCACCCCTCTCACCCTGCCAGGGTGGGCTGCCAGAAGACCTGGGCTTGCTTTTGTAAGGCTACTTGAACCGCCGCCCAAAATGCGCAAGCAAAAAATGGGGACTTGAGCAAAACAGGAAGGCTAAGCCTTGCTTCTAGCAAGAAATGTCTTCACGAGTGTCTCCAGCCTCTGTGAATCGTGAGCTCATACCCATTCCCTTGATGGCATTTCCATTGCTGTGGAGAGAGCGGAGCACCTGCCTTGTCCCCTGTGCTGCTCGTTGCAGGATCACTGCAGTCTGGGCTAATCAGAACTGACAGCAATTAAGAATAATTGAGGTAGTCTTTCTAACTCAGTGATTTCCCTGTAGCTTTTAATAAGGAGAAATCAGAAGGAAAAACAAATGCTGTTGTTCACTAAGCTCTCACGAGCCGTTCCTGAGTGTCTTGGGATTCAACATCTCATTAGATGGGGAATTGGCAGTGCTTGGTTAGAGTAACACCAGTTTTCTGCATGTCTGTATGATGACATTTTTGTCTACATTCTTTTAACATATGGAATGTTAATTTTTCTATTTTTTGTGTGTGTGTGTGTGTCTTGGTATAGGATTCTAGGGTTATTTTGAGCCCAACTTTGTTTTCCTCTATTATGTAAGAAGTCAAGATAATAGGAAGTGTGATGTACTTTCCTCACGTGATGCTGCAATTAAAGGAACTGCAAAGACAGGCCTGGCCAAACAGGATCCGTGTTACAGACTTCTGGTCACAATAAATTGCTGGCTTTGAAAAACATACAAGAATACGGGGGTTTTTTTGATTGTTTTATTATATTGTTTGTGTTTAGCATAATGAGAACAAATAAATGACAAATAGATTGCAAAGGTGAAACATATTTGTGGTAGTAGCAGCCTTGGCTAGGCAGCTGCCTCACCTGCAGCCTGTGTGCTGGGCGGTCTCTCCTGTGACAGTGTCAGACATACCAAACTTGTGAGCAGTGTCCAGTGTCTGCCAATGAAAATTAAAAATGTCCAGAGAAATATTTCTCTTATCCCCCTGTCCCAAAATGTGTATTTTTTTTTTCCTCCCAATTTGTTTTGGCTTTAATTCAGGACCCCAGAGCAAAGACTGTAAATGGCTGGTGAGGCAAAGAAGGATCTGTGGAGCTCTTCATGCCCTCTGGCCAGAGGATCCCCTTGCCACACCATATCTGTGGGCAGATATTTAATATTAATATTATTAATATTAATATTATTAATATTAATATTAATGCATACCTACAAACTGGGATTATCAATAGCCTCTCTTCATAAAGTGCAACTGAAACAGTGAATCCTCTACCCTGTCCTCCTTTTTATTTTACAGTCAAGTCATTCTAACCTAGCTTGAGGTCACTGATGAGCTGTGGTAGAGAGTAATATAATAAAGGGGAAAATTGTTTGGAAAATTGTGGTAGTCAGTGCATAAATTTTTCATGTAGAAGGGGGAAGCAGCTGCTGTTAAATTCTTAGAGTTACCACATTAGAAGATTCTCATTTTCTTGACATCAAGACTTCACAAATAAATGCTCATAGACTGATACCTTCATCAGATACCCATCAGGCAACTCAGATGCTATTTTGGAGGGTCCATATACTATCTGTAAACCAAATACTCACATCTCCTAGAGGAAGCAAACATAATCTAAGATCTTTACCTCTGATTAGCTGACTTTGAAAATATTTTGTCAAAATGCAGTTTTCATGTTTAGATAATAAACTGCCATGTTCTTCCTGCTTATGCACCACCTGTCTCACCCAGGTATTGATGTGCATTATTATTGCCCTTGGTGAAGGCATGTTGGCTGTCTCTGATCATATCCCTGTCTTCCATACATTTCAACGTAACTCCCAGGAAAGTTCCATGGTGTTATCAGGCATGGAGGTGATGCTGACTGGTTGGTAGTTCCCAGAGTCTTTCTGGTTACCTTCTTTAAAAATGGATGCAATATTTCCTTTTTACAGTCACTGGGGACTTGACCTGATTGCCATGATTTTAAAAATATGACAAAAAATGGCTCAAGCACTACATCAGACAATTCCCTCAGGACCCTGGAATGCATCATGTTCAGGTTCCTCAGGTGGTCTTGAACCTGATCTTCTTTTACGAGAGAGACTTCATTTGCCCAGGCCCTTCCTTGAAGTTTAGGAACTTGAGAGATGTGGAAAGATTAATTACCACTGAAAAATGAGGCAAAATAGTTGTTGAATACCTCATCCTTATCCATCCTTGTCACTAGTTGTCCTGTCTTACATACCTGGGGAGGATATGTTTTCTTCTACACTTCTGTCACATCAGTGCTCAAGGTACTGACACGTGGGCTTCACTCCATGGGTCCTGTTCCCCTCATCCATCTCAGTGCAGAAGTTGCCAAAGCAGATGAAAGCCTTTCTATCTAGGGCAGCATCCTTTTGCTGAGTGCCCCTGTCACCAAGTGATCAAATGTGACAAGGAGCAAGATATCCTGCATCAGCAAAACATGAAGTAACTTGCCTCTTCTTTGGGCTGCTGTGACATAGATATTGGCCTCAATGCAGAAGGATGAAAGTCCAGAATTTCACACTGATGTTTCACCTGTAGACTTTTAGCAGGACCTTGGAGCAAGACTGAGTGGAAAAAGGTATTTTTTCCAGTCTATTTGCACCATGATTTGTGATATGGAAGTTTTGAGGACAAAACTGGTATCGTTCAAATCTCATTTTGGGGTTTACATACTACAAATACGACTGCATTGCACATCATTGAATTTCAACTGAAATTCCAAGTGTGCTATTTTGTTTTTCTATGCAAATACCTATGTTCAAAGAGAATGCAATGCTGAAATATTGCTCTAATATTAGACCTTGTTAAAAATTGTTGACTGTTTTGTCCCAGAGAAAACTCTGGTATTTTAACTTTTTTCTTGTTGCCCTGAAGAGAGACTGCATACGATTTGGCTCACACTTCCCTCACCACAAAGGGGCAGTTGTAGAAAGCATCACCTCAGAAAAGCCTAGACTGCTTTATTTTGACATCTTCATTTGAAGTGCAATTTCAGAATTCCTGAATGACTGAGTTATTCCACTTTTTTCTGGTCTGATTTTAAATTTTGTCTCATGGGAAAAAGCAAATTAGATAAATTATATCTTAGTTTTCACCTAGAGGTTGGGCTCCCTAGCCAGAGATGCATGTATCACAGTGATTTGTGTAGAAATGCTGTCCAGTTGTTTCCTCTTTTTGTTACTTCAAAATAAACACATAGCAATTGTGTAATCTAATTTTGCAGTTTTACAGAATGTCTTGATGTTTGTTCATTATAATTACTTTGTCCAGAATCTAAGCATAACCTACAGCTTATTTTAGCTTTTCTAAAAGAAAAAATTGAAAATGTTTGTAAAATTAAATCTTTCAAAGGGGAATGCTTTGTTCCATCGACACAGTGCTTAAGTGGTAACATCCCAGGGTTTTATTTCTCTCCCCCAAAAGTGTCACATTCTTCACTATTGTTTAATCAAGAGCACCCTGCTCTAAAAAAATACTACTGACTATGGTTTCATTTATAGAAACCATATATTTCATATGTACAGAAGGATCTGAGAAGTGACTGTTCATGCTTGTAGTGAACACCTGTTCCTTTTCCAGCATCTAAATGATGGGCTGTAGTTGTTACTCATGGTGCCTATTTCATTAACAGCTGTTGCTAACCAAAATTCATTCTAGGGACCAGGCAGGTACCAAAAAACTTGTGGTCTCAGGAGCTAAGGAAAACAAAAAGTGGGCAATAACCAGTAAACCAAAGGAATGTGGTAGCAGCAATCGGTACAGGCACTCTGCTGGCTTCTAGGACAGAGATCTGAACAGAGTGGAAATAAAGGGCAGCAGAGTCTAGTGGATGTTGAGGTAGAATTTTGGGGGCATCCAGAATGCCAGGAAAGCCTCCCCACAGAGTGACTGAGTCTGCAAGCCTTTACGAGCAATAAATAAATTAGTCCTCCTGCTAGCTGTCATGAAAAAACATATTTTAGTCTATATTGCTTTCCACAAAAATTACTGTGAACAACCAATTGCTTCTAGATCTGTTTGTAAACAGCTTGCAAACAGGAGGCTGAAATATTATCCAAGCAAATTACTTTTTTTTTTTTTTTACTTGTTTGGGTTGTTTCATCTAATGCGTCATGATCTGTTAGTACAGGTCAAAAAGGGTCTTTATGTATGAATCATTGTCATCTCATTTAAACTTCATAATTTGGAACCAACACAGGGACATTTTACTAAGAGGTTTCCAGTTACTTTTTTTTTTTTTTCAGCTTGAGTATCAGAATACAGTGTGAGTTTGTCATGCACAGTCAAAAAGCCACCATGAGAATATTCAGTGGAGCTCAAAATATGGTTTCTAGATGCACCCAAAATAGGCCTTGGAGAAAAAAAAATCTCTGAAATTTAAGGAACGGAGATGGAGGATAGGGAGGGATCTTGTATTCCTGTTTCTTCTAATCAGTTCAGCAAAGGTTTTTTTATCACTCAAATGATGTGGCTGTGACTACAAAACTGTTCAGCTTCCCAGACAGGTCAAGGGTGTATTTGCCCCCAGTGTTCTGTTCTGCAAGAGAACTTGTTGACAGACTCCTTGGTGCAGCAGCATCACAGAAGGTATTACACCTAATTCAGTGTCTCTGGCAGGGGTTAGGCAAGTTTGAGGCTTCTGTGGTATCACTGTGCTTCCACGTCAGCATTTGTGAGAGCAAGCTTGGCCTTTTTTTGAGCAAATATAAACAAACCAGCTCAGGTTGTACAAATTCCAGGGGCAGTACCAGCTCTCACAGCTGAGGCAAAGCAGACCTGTCCAGAACAGAAAGGCTCTAAAAGCAGACAAGATGGAACCTGCTGAAAAAACATTTTTACCCTGATGGAAAAACATCCATCAAATTACTGCATTTTTTGATATTTAACTTATCATCTGAAATGATGTTATGTCACCTTCTGTAACTGTGTCAAAGAACCAAGTTTCATGTGGGAAGACAATTTTCAGCAGAAATAAAGAAACTTAATTTTATTGTGAATTAAGAGAGCAGCAGGTGAGATCTGACCCTCACACAGTCCTTCTTGGCAGAAATCCATGATATTCAGTTATATCTTTGTTCTGGGACTGTGGTGTCTGCTGAACCTGATGAAAGTCTTCCTTTGGATTATTCGTGCAGATGAGTCCAACAGCTCTGCCTTTTGTTTTTATTTGAATTAGGTTGAATGTGATATAGCCAGGTATAGTAAAGCAAGCTGGATAGATCAAGCTTCTTTACGATGCATAATCTATTTTGGAGAGTTTCTTTTTTTGAAGACTTGCAGCCCATCCTGCTGGTTGTTTGTAGGTGTATGCTGACTGTCTTTGCTTTCTTGGAGAGGCTGCTGTGAGATCTTCAGCTCCATAGAAGGAAGTCAAGCATCAAGGGCTCCCAAGGCATGTCATGGAGTGGTTTGGGAATTGTCTGCAGCATTATGGCTGAGGTTTTGAGTGCCCCAGCTCCCAAAATGTGTAATGTGGCCAGGATGAGTATTTTGCTTTTTCTAGTGAAGTCTGAAAGGACTCTGGCTGCATGTTCCTCTCCAAAAGCTTTTGGACAACTTAGAGGAGCTACAGAATGGAGGATTAGGGATTAAAATGTGCAAAAGGTTTTTAGAGTCATTTTAGGGTGTGCTCACTGCTGAGGGCTAATAAAGAGTATCTGTCAATGGCTAAGCATGTGGTGGTAAAGTAGAGGGCTTATTATCCCTCAAATAACTCAGGGGGATGGAGCTCTTCAGGGAAGAAGATCTACCATGGGGGGACCAGACTGCTCGAGCCTTTGCACCCTGGTTCTGCCAACAAACGTGCTATGGGCTTGTGCCAGTGGGTAAGTAACCTCCCTACCCAGCAGGAGCACTCACAGCTTGCTCTGGCTTCAGGGCTTGCTTCTCTCACCCCCTTCAGCTCAGGACTTCTTCATGCACAGTCAGTTTCTGGCTCCTATGCCTGGCAGTGGGCCCTTCGAGTGACCCTGTTCCTGTGATGGCTGACTCTTTTTTTTGAAAGATAATACCAAGTTATTTAGCCTATGGGCCAATTCCATGTAAATTAAATCCTCGTTGCCTTCCCATGGGTGGGGGTGGGGGGGCAGGGAGCATTTAATTTAATTTTCTATTCAGAGCACTTTTGGGGTTGTCAGAAAAGTTCTGA
The DNA here is from genome assembly GCF_003957555.1 of Calypte anna. Lineage (NCBI taxonomy): Eukaryota > Metazoa > Chordata > Aves > Apodiformes > Trochilidae > Calypte > Calypte anna. The sequence continues at coordinate 103,214,937 of NC_044245.1, forward strand.
AACTTGCACAGAGTATAACCCAGGCAGTGTTCAGTGCATAGACCCCTCCTTCACTTCTCTGTCCCCAGCTCCAGACAATGTGGTGACAGGGTGGGTGGCAGAATGGCCAGCTCCAGCTCACCCCCTCCCCACACCTGTGGTCAGCAGAAGGGGTCCTGGAGCCACACTCTGGGTCTGCCCCTGAATTTGACCCCTAACCCTGTCAAACTGGGTAATTTTCTCTTGATCCATCTCACTGATCTAACACTTGTCTCCAGTGCCAGGCTCTTATGCCTATGAATTTTATTATGGCCAGCTGAATTTAAGAGGTGTTGATGACAGAGAATTTTGTGTCCTAGATCCTCCATTAACTATTATTTAAGGATGACTGTGAGCTGCAGGCTTTTTCTACTTTTCCCTAGTTTTCACAAGGGTATCTCCGTGATGAGATTTAAGTAACCTTCCTCAGGATCTGGGAAATGGGGTGGAGGAAGCAATGATTTGGAAGAAGGATAAAGCAGCCTGGAAAGATATGTAAATCTGGGCACTGAAAGAAACTCAGGATTCTTTAAAATGTTTTTCAGGGGCCATCCCAAAGCCCATGTAGCTTCAGTAATCCATGATCTCTTCCAGCTGTTAGCATGAGCACCACAATATAATAATCACCTCAGTGCACATTACTCATTCTCCATTTTATGGTATGGCTCTTTACTTATTAGATCATTGACAGAGGGAACAAGCCATTCCTTGAAGGAGACCTGGATGTAATTATGCATAGTTCAACTGGATCCTATTAGTGCTAAACAGCAAAAGATGTTACATGTTATCTGAGTTAGTAAGCTAACACTGAGGAGTACAGCAGAGTCAGGAAGACAGGGACTGATGCTTGTCAGAGACTGCTGCATGTGGAGACAGTCCTGATGACATATGAGCCATGATGCATGTTTGCCATGGGTCATCAATTTTGGCTTGACATTCTCTCCAGGTATGAGACAGAAACACTGAGATTACTCAGGAGGAGCTGACTAACAATGACAAAACCTGGGCTGGCACAGAAGATCAAGCCAGACTTAACCCAGCCTGTAATAAGCGCATGCTCAAAATATGAGAAGACAGAAAATATTTCAGGCGGGTGCCTCTGCTTTGCCACAGGAGTGGACATGAAGGTCCTGGGGAATCCTCTGGCCCTGGGTAATGAGCAGTAAGATCCAGCCACGTGGCTATCAGCAGACCCCCAGAGGTGCTGTGCATCATGCAAGGTGACCAGCTCAGCATTCACAAGGCTGCTATGTAACTCCAGAGCTGCACAGGGACACACAAACTCGTATTAAATAGTGCCAATTGCACTGGGGCTGGCACTGCTTGGTTCCTGCAGGAGTCTCCAAGGCAGACTGGTTAATCCCCAGCCCTCCCAAGCACAGAACTTCTTTTCTGACTTTCATCCCATGTGCAGTTCGCACCCAGGCTTAGACTTCTGATAAATTCAACCCGCTGAGGTGCTCTTAGGGATCAGTTTTAGGCTCTGGTTAGATGCAATTATTGCCAGGGTATCTGTGCTTAAAGACTTAATGTTGAACAGATTTCCTCTTAGCACTTGGAGACCTGTAAGTGTTTAAGTTGAAAGGTTAGAGGAGAAAATCCTTCAAAAGCCAAGCACTTGGTTTGCCACTTAATATTCTTGATAACAAGTGCAATACTGTTGGCCAAAAGTATCAGTTATATTCCACCATAAAAACGATAAAAAAGGATACAATGTTCCATCACTTGTACAGTCTTTCCTTCTCTATATGGTTGTTAAAAGAAGCTTCCTGATCCTTCAATAAGCAGAAACAAAATAGCTGTGGAGTTCAGTTTATATCTCATGTGTTCCAGCACAGTGAAACAAGGTGGGAATTAGGACCAAGAGTTACAAGTGCTGCAGGCAGTGATGGTGAATATAATACCACTGGAAATATGGAGTTATCCTGATTATTATTAGTTTTGTTATTACTGTTTCATTAAAGGCCATTATCCTACAATTTTTCAAACAAGATTTCAAAATTGATTAAGGGATTTTCTTTATCTAGGCATATTTTAGAAAATGCCATTCCTACAGCGTGTACTTAGAGACGAAGATGCTCAGTCACAGTTCGCAAATCCGTTTGACCTATTAAAGACACCTGAAGCCAAAGAAGATATTTTATTAGCCACTCATCTTTTTATCATATAAAAAAAAAGAAATCTGTCTCCAGAATGAATCTTTCAGTTTCTCTTGTCATTGATAAACTCCATATTCATCAGTAAGGTGAGGAGAGATGAAGAGGTTTTACTGAAATATTTTCGTCAGCAACAGTAGGAATTCACTGGTCATTTCATGGTGATGAGTGATCTTTTCAACAAGGGAAATAAGTGTCATCATCCTTTTGGTACAGGAGGGGACAATGAAGCTGAGGCAAGGAATTTGCTCACAGTCACAGCAGGTCAGTATCCCTGCTGTGGAACCAGTGGAGCAATTAGAAATTAATTTGAGCTCAGATACGGGTCAGGAAGAGAGTCAGGACATCCTGATGGTCTTCTAGCCCTAGTGAGAATTCCTGTGTCATGTTGGGAAATTCATTTAATGTCTGCCTTAAAAGGTAAAGAGGCAAAAAGGCACTTCACAGCATTTGTGTGGTTCTCCACCTCTGAGAACAGCAGACCACAGAGCTCAGAAAAAAACGAGGGAGCTGGAGAAAAAGCAAGGCTGGTGAAGGGCCATTTGAAATAGGTGATCATATTTTTTTGCATCCAAATAATTTATTTGTCAATGTGCCAACTTTTTTTTTAATGACACTGAAGAACAACTACATATTCTGTACTAACTAAACAAGTCTGTATTGAAATCATCTGATAGGGGTTTGCTGCTGTTTTCAGAAAATCCATAGTGCTGTTTTAAGATAAGAAGTTAGACTGTAGGAAATAAACTCAACCCTCCCAAGTCCTGTGTTTGAGAAGTATCATCTAGACTGTAGGCCAGTATGTTAAAAGATAATGTGGTCTGCCAGGTAGACTGTGCTATGTAGGCACACAGGCTTGGTCCTGTACTTCTGTGTTACTTTACTTGTGGCTTGAGAAAGCTGGTGGTCCATGAACAGCTCTTGCTTTGTTTCCAACCATATAGTAGTAGGCAAGTGATGTGCAGACCGAGTTAAGAGCAGCTTTCAGCTAATGTTAGTATCTGCTGAGAGGCAGAAAATTGCATTCACACATGTTTTATCAACAATATTGTATGCAGAACTTTTTGCAATTATAACAATAATGTATCCTCTTGTTTACCGAGTTGTTGATACATTGCTTTCTTATCTAACCATTACAGGATGTTGGGATTTGGTGAGGTGTTCAGTGAGGTCAGGAAGGTTTTTTTGAAACATGAACCTCCTATCAGTGAGGCAGAAATAATGTCTGGTAACCCACCTCCCAGGTAATAAGTTTGTGCTGTTCCCCCAGCCCCTCTCTGGGATTACTGAAGCTGCCATATCCATATGATGGGAGTAGTCTAATGCATGTCTCCAGATCACTGGAACTCCATATCAGCCCCCATCCAAGTTTATATGGGACCTAGGATAGAAAAGCAGGCACTTGAGGCAGCAAGGAATGTGCAACTCTTGTGCTGCTTGTTGCTGAGAGATTAAAGACTAAAATCTGGTTTTAGAGTAGCAAGGATGAGATCCAAGCTCTTTGGTTCCCCTTTGTCAAGGATATTCCCTCTGGTTGTTAGTGTTCGTGACTCTCCTCAACCTTTTAGAAGCAAAGAGAAAATGTGGAGGAGTGTTTCATCTGGTGAAATGTTTGCTTGCTGAGCTGGCTGAACAACATTTCTTGCTTGTTTAGCTCAAACTCTTAGCACTTCACGAGCTGTTGAAAAAAATACCTTACTGACGCTCAGCCAAGGTGGCCATGGAAAAGCAGCATGGCTTGAAGGGCTGTCATAATTCCTGAAATTGTCTTAAACACCCTATGCTACTGTGGGAGAAGTAACTTTTGAAACAATGTGAGTCCTTCGTGGTCATGTAACCTGGGCAGTCAGTGCTCCAAGATGTTTTGCAGGCTGCTGGAAAGAAGGACCCCATGGTCTGCCAAGGCTTGGCAGTGCTGTTAGCTGAAGGGGAATGTCACTGCCTGTGGTACCAACAGTGACCCCAAGGGCTCTGTTTCCCTCTTTCAGCCAAGGACCCCAGAGCAGATTTTCTTGGTTACACAATAAAATAATAAGACTGCAAGTTTAAATTTTGAATTAGTAAAGGACTATTTTTGGCGTTCTCAGAGACAGCATCTGTAAATAATCAGGCAGAAGCCTTTCCATAAAACAACACAGAAAAACCTCAAAGAGCATTTAGATTCTGCAACATTTAAACAAGATTTTTAACTCATGGGGAAGCCAAAATCAACACAATGCTTCCTGCACATAAAAGCATGGAATTTCTTAGCAGTGTGGGGGCAATAAATGACTATCACATTTCCCTCCGTTCTAAAACTAAATATTTTTCAATGGAAATAGTAATATTGATGGAAAAAGAAAAGAGGGCCTTAAGTTATGTAAGAATTGATTTAAGTTCTGAACCCCCATACGTTGCAAACTGGAGCTTAAGCTGTTCGGTTTTGCTCTAATTGTTCTCCAGGCTCAAGAGATCAAATACTCTAGCTGAGATCCTTCTTGAAATCATCCACATTCATGACCCAGGTTTCAGGTTCATTCCCGCTGCTCTCAGCCAGGTCCATCCATAATGCAAATAAAAGAGGTGAATTATATACTCTTAATTATGTCCTCTACAAAGACAAGAGAAGATGATGACTAACAGCTACACATATATATGCTCCTAGCAACCTATAACCACAGTGTTTGCCCACAGTGTGTGTGAAATCAGAAATCTGTCCATAATGAAGTACATATGGATGGGTTATTTACTAAGGAAAAATGTAAACCTCGTCCAAAGGTTATTATTATTTAAAAAAAATAATACTAAAAAAAATAATAATACTTTATTCAAGATGCTGTTACCTTGGTTTCTTTGCTCTTGCAGAAGGAGTGCTGTTGGTTTAAGGGACTGTCAAATCAGTCTGTCGTGCATTTCAGTGGAAAATTGTTTATGAACCGCCAGCTTCGTTTATTATCATTAGGTTGACCTGATTGAAACCTATAAAACTCCAAGCTGTGGATGAACCAGTAAATACCAAATTTGAGGGGCTATGACCAGTGCAGGAAAACAGAACTGAAAAATGTTACAATTTAATATGGCTCTGTGAGCAAGCTGTGTGGTTTCATGATCCACCCCTGGTTTGTGAGCCACTGCTAGAGAAGGGCTGAATTAAGCATTTATTTAATCTGTGTGAAACTCTGGGTAAAAAACACTCACAGTATTGCAATTCCTGTTTACCAGTCTGGTTCATTTTTAGCATTAGTTCCGAAGTTGTTGTTTAGAGTGACTAATTATCTAGCTTCCCGCAAGTGATGAATTTGTGTCTTTTCCCAGATGAGGCACAGTTATTAGAAGTTCTATAGTAAAGGAGTCAAAATCATGGCACGCCAAACTGTGCCTGAATTTGTTTTTCTCTGCTCAATTATTTACTCATTTTGATGTTGAGAGATGCCAAAGCAATTTCCCACCCCAAAATAATGTTTGCTTGGTCAGTAGCTTTCAGAGGAAACAAAATGCTGTGGTTCAGACATAGGAAAAGATTGTCACAGATACTGAGCTTACCAAAGTGCTTCCAGTGTAATTAGCTCCCAGAACCCGCGGGAACAGATCAGTGAGGGTTGATGGAACCTGGGAGCCTGGCACAGTTGTAACTCTTGGATGAAGGAGGCCACATCCTGCTTCCTGGCTCCCCTGGGCAGGTAGCGCTGGGTGCAGGTGCACAGAGCTCTACCCCTTCCCAGCTCATGTGTGGTCTCTCTGGAGCTCATTGCTGATGTTTCCAAAGGGACAAAGGACATCCAAGCTGTTTTGCACCTTTGAAAATCCTGCTTGGGTCTACCACCACACAAAAATGCTTTGACGAAAGTAAAACATGAATGAAGAGAAACTCTGTCTTCTGGAAAATTTTTACTCTGTCCCACAGTAACGATTTCTTCTTCTTTTTTTTTTTTTTTTTAACTTTGTCAAGTTTGAGAGCACAATAAATCAGTGCACTTTGATCACAGCACCATGTGGAAACCAAAAGTTTGTGCTGTAATTACCTTCTCAGTATAGCTTTCTTTTCAAACCAATGTAAGATGCCATCAGAAGGACAAAAAGCTGGTGTGGAGTGTTTGTTATTAGGAGACTGACAGACCTGCAGTGATCAAAGTGTGTGTCATTTCTCGATGTGTTGTCTGCATATCATTTACATGTTAATATTGTGTAGTTTTTAACACTATAGCACTTAAAATTTGAGAAAAATACACTGTCAGGGTGTTTTAAGAAAGTGACACTTGGGAACTGTTCCCCTGTAAGCAGCAAGGATGCTGAGCAGAGGAACTCACACGGGAGATAACTGCTTAAGTAGGAAAATCCTGCAGTTCCTCAAATTATTAGAGTAAGAAAGTGTTACTTAGCTACAATGCAGTAAATGAAAGGTTTGTTAACTTGGTTAACATATATATCTTCAATATAGAATTTCTCCATATGACAGTGACAGTAGATTTTTGTTGCTTAAACTGAAGACATGAAAAGCAATGACATTTCCCTAAGTTATTTGACCACACCTGTCTGACACTGCTTCATTTTCCTAGAGGTATTCCAACTTTTCACATTAAATGCAGTGGCCATGCAAGTCAATTTCTCATAGTATGTTTCATGAGTACAGAAAGTTAGGGTAGGACAGGGTTGATGTAATCTGATAGTTCACATAACAATGAGTGAGATTATTTTGCTCAGGTATTACAAAACATTTTCCATCATCTTAAATCAATACGTAATAAGGTCAACACAGAAGAAACAGTATACAATATGGTTTTGTATTTTATGTTCATATCTTACCCATTCACACTCTTCATTCCATGTGGGTAGCAAACAGATGTATTACATTATACTACATTAAGTCCTGTGGAGGCAATAGTCTTAAGTACTGTGTCAAATATTTATAATGTGGAATTATTTTAGGGCAGGAGCCAAATGCAATATGGCATCTTTCACAGTGTCTCTCTTGTTTTTGTAAGAAGCAGAAGCTCAGCTACCGCCTTACAAATATCCTTCTTCTCTAACTTTCAGCATCCCTTTTCATTCGTCTCCATCTGAATATGTTTTAATTACTATCATGTATTAGAGTATCTATTGCTTCCTTTATTGGTTCTCTTATTTATGCTGGGAAGAACCAAGTTTCCAAGAGCCCCTTTCTAGCCCTGCTGCTGCTCACCTGGCTGAGCCAAGACCTCGCTCTCCCATGTCCATGAGGCACAGGATGGGTGCAGGAAGCGTTTGCACCCACCCTGTGCCTCCCAGCAAGCCCACTCTTATGGACCAGTTGCTGGGAGCCTCTAAATCACCAGAGCAGGCTGGGTATGGGTGGTGCCATAGCCCTGGCCACAACAGGGGTTCTGGGACTGAGCTTATTGATGCTCCTGGCCCATGGGTGAGGGGGGGAGGGGGTGGGAGGGTCCAGGGGAGATGGGACAAGGCAGCATCCTGCCAGCTGCTGTACACTGTGTGCAGTGCAGGGAGGTTATTCTGCTGAAGACTAGGTTCTCTTTGATGCATAAGACACTAATAATTTCATTAGCAAGAGGAATTTCCACTTTGAAATCTGCTCTGTCTGCATAATGCTGTGTTTCTAGACAATGTCCTGCTTTTCTTTTATTTTGCAAATATGAAGACCCAAGCGATAGCAGCCTGTCCGGGAAACATTCAAAATATCTGCAACTATTTTCTCTTCAGAAAACTGGAATGTTAAAGGAGTTTGTTGTTCAGACACGTGTCTTCTATTTATGAGTCTGTTTAAATGCCAAACTTTTGCATGCTTCTTGTTCTTCTTTTGACTTCTAAGTTTATCCAAATCACTTTTTTTATGGAATTAATTCACAGGTCAAGTTATTCAATAGAAATTCTTTCCTCAGAAATATTGGTAATGTTTTTTACTCTTTATTCAGAAATACTTCTGTCTCAACACATTTCTTACTCAACCAGCTGTATGATTAACTTCATAATTGAATTTTTCATTTCTTTTGATTGTTGTAATAATTCACCCACACATGTAGAGTCCCAGTTTCACAGTTAGACATTCAACAGAAGAACATCCTTTTGTTTGTAGATGGTTTTCTGAAGACAGGCATAAAATATTGTTTTTTTCATGTAGATGAAAGTTTTGAAGCATCATCCTTTGCCTACAGTAATTCACAATGTCTCAGTCTGGTAGAGGATGGAGTCTGTTGCAGTGTCTCAGTCTGTGGAACCAGCAAGATGCTGACCAACACGCTCCAACATACAAGCAACCCACAGACTGCCCATGTGGCATCCAGTGCAGCCTGCCCTGTTCATTCCCATTTGTCTTTGCTGTAAAGATGTGGCCTTGCGTAACTTAGGTGTTGGTTTTCTTTCTCCTTCCTCCTCTTTTGTGGTTATGTACTTGAACATCTAATGTGGTGGCAGATGCATGAGTCAGAGCTGCCAGAACAGGAACATTTCTCTTCATCTCTTCATAGTGTGCTTCCCTGAGCCTGATGAAGAGGCTGATCTTTGCCTGTGTGTGTGGCTGGCGAAGCACAGAGGATGCCCAGGCTTTTACACAGGGTTGTAGTGGACCAGCTTAGTCTCATGTAGCAACATATAAACAGGGATGTTGGCTATCACTTGAATTAAGACTTTTCACTGATCAGCACTGGCACAGCTGCAGCTGAAATACAAGGTGAGATAGATGAAATGAGATGAAGAGAGCACAGAGCTGAGTGATGAAATATGGCTTTGTTCTGTACAACAAATGTGTCCTCTGCCAGATATTTTCTGAGCAGTGGCCATTCTTACCTCTGCAGAAGAGGGCATACGTTCACTTCAGTGAAATCAGTGTCTTGGAAATTTTTTTCCACAATTTGGAGAAGGTGTTCATGCACATCTTGGTATTTTATCAATATTTGCTTGCCTTAGAGCTGATTTCCAATCTAGAATCAAGGACTTTTTTGGTCTAATTATTACTGTAGTATGAAAGGGGATGGAACTAGGAGCCGAGTATAGCAGGTAAAACGAGGACAGCCTCCAAGCTTCTCTATAAAGAAGAGAAACATTCAATCCCAAATCCTAAAGTGAAAGTACGATAACTTTTATCACAGTATTTTGACAATATTAATCCTTTCTGCTGGCATAGGTACTCTTCAGACCCTTTCTCCTGTTTGAAAGAGGCTTCAGGGAACATGGAGACTCCTATCCGCTGTTACTTTAAAAAGGCAACTGAAGCCTAAATATCTTGGAATAGTAGTCCAAGTCAAGCTAATTTTTGGTTTCTCAAATTCAGTGCAGCATTTTCTCATTCCGTAAGAAAGGAACGCTGTCTGAGGTTTCCAACTCCTCTGGGTGGGCTCATGAGCCAGTAAACCAGAGGGGTGGTTTCTACCAAACTTGGCTTGGGTCTTGTGTAGCAGCTCATAAACACTGAGATTTGCATAAACTCTCCAGCATCTGGGGAAAAGAGACTGTCATTCAACACTTCTGGCATGTCAGGGTCATTCTTAACACATTTGATCTGGAAGGGCACCAATAGGGTGAACTTCATCTCCTTCCACTGATATGACCCACATACCATCTGAGAGAGGGAATGATGTTTTCAATCAAGTCAAAATGAAGCTGACTACAAGTTGAAACTATTCAGTCTCTGAGCCTTTTATCGCTCAGACTTCGTATGTGATATTCTTGAAGCTATCTAAATTTGCAGGTCTCATTGAGACATAAAATACCCAGACTGTCAGTCTGGTTCTCATTTACACTTCTTCCAGCTCTGCTGTAATTGAGAGCAGGCCTCATACAGTCGATCTGTAGCTTCCATACACAGCTCTTAGACCTCTTTGCTTCCTGGTTTCACACAGGGTCCATTAGAACAGCAATGAGAAACAATTTCAGGGAAAAACAAAATTTAAAAAACCACAAAGCAAACAAACAAACAAAACAGAAGCTGTGCAGAATATATTTTGCATTCACAGTCTATTTGACTAGGTGATCCTGAATAAATTTTGCATTTTTAGTTCATGCCTGCTTTCAATCTCACAAGATGACATTTTTCACTTGTGTTTTAATGCTTCTTTGATTTCAGCAGGATTTAGTTGTTAAGGCACTTTTTAAAGTCACAGAAGGTTTGTATCAGTATTTTTAGATGATAGAAAACTTTGAAGAAGCTGTGCCTGCATGGCTTGCTCTGAGCCCCAGTAGAAACCTGTGGAAGGATGTTGTCCATACCAAGCCAACATCCTGGGTCCTTGGCTGGTTTTCATTGGCTGTACCAAGCAAATAGGTACAAGAGAGCAATGGGTATAATTCAAATTAAACTATTTACCAAAAGAATTAGCAAGGCAAATTGCTTTGGCATATTTGTCACATCAGGGTCTCAATCTTTCCTTAATCTGGTTGTCACTTCATAGGGCACTTAAGAGGCATTGCAGTCCCTGACTAACTGGAACTCCTGCTTTCATGCTTTCATGAACTTGTTGTTAAGTGCTATCCCTCTACTCTTCCCAGCAGACTCTTCCCAGAAGAGGGAATTCTTTTAGTCAATCCTTTTGAGGGTTTATCCACTGCCCTATTCAATGCCTGTTATGGCAAACAGATCAGCTTCATTCCTGACAATATTTCCATTTGCCAGTTGTTCTTTAGGGTTTTCTTTCTGGTTCACTTTAGGCATAAAGAGCTGTTGGATGCTCTGGTATAACATATTTTATATGATATGGTATATGATATCCCTGAAGTCCATTTTGTGCCTAGTATTACTATAAAGTGTTTATTTTCAAAAGCACTCCCTATCTATGTCTTTGATAGATTTCCATCCTTCCCATCCACAACTGAAATAAAAAATATCTGTGTTGGAGGTTTGTGCTTTGGTCTTTCAGCAATAATTACTTGCTGAACCATCTATTGTTTAAAGTGGCAAATTCAGCTGTTGGTGTGCCAGTTTGTGGCCTCATCTCCTTTTCTCCTTCTCCAGGAGGACAACATGTTGTTCCCAAAGTATGAAAAGTATTTAACTTCTATTATTAATTCCTATTTCCAAGTTATATTTCTACTAAGATATCACCTAGGTTCTCATTAGATTATTTTTTAAATATAAAACTATAAATACTTTAGTTTTGTGATGCTGCACACTACTTAGATATTTCCATGTTGGCTGGGCTGTTACTTAGAGGAGCAGGGCTATCAGCAAAACCAAGGCTATTGTTGATAAACGTTCTGAGAACTGTGTTATAGACCCACACATTTATTTTTCCTGAAGAGCAAAGTTCAAGTCAACTACCAAAGGTGCATACAGGGATGCTGCTCGGGATAGTCCCATGCTGCTGGGCTTGGGAAGGATGTGCGTGCCCAGGGATGTGACCTGCACAAGTTTGTCATGGCTTTTTTGGGGAAACACTGTTACCCCAAAACATTTAATATAATTAATAAACAAGTTTGAATTGGATGTACAGAGAAGAATCTGCTTGTAAAATTAAAGCCAGATCCAACTTTAGATCAGTGTATGACAATGCTGTTTGAAGATCTGATTGAATTAATCAGTTTAAAAAGAGACTGAAATGCCAATATGATGAACATCATTTGTAAAGAAAAAGTTAAAGCAGAAAGGAGTTCAAATGCACATCCTTTTTCTTCATTTTGAAGAACTTATTTTGAATGAGGTCCAAATGACAGAATCAGATTAGTTTTCTGGTGCTTTTTGTCAATTGATTTTAGCTCCTTTTGACAGCTGCATCCTTGTGCAAATGTAAAATCTGAGCTCCCCACTGAGCCCTGAGTTTGGAATAATTCAAACCTCATCTGAAACTTCTTTTCTAAGCTTCAGTACTGCCATTCTTTGTATATATATGAAGTGCAAGCCTTTTTGTTACATGAAAATGACTGAAAGAAAATTTTCTTAACTGAAGACTGGTTGAGTCATGTTTAATGTATTTCATTCCAAACAATCAGTTCCATGTGTGATTATAAAACGCTTTGCTTTGCAAAAAAGTGGGCATCTCTTTATTACAACTTTATAATGCCAACACATCTTTCTCTCCCCCAAGTCTTGAAGACTAAATGCAGCTAGAAAGAGTACTAAAAAAGGTCCATGTATATATGTGTGTACATACACATAAAACATACATGAGTGTTACACTTATCTATGTTAAGCAGTATCCTGTAGAGTTCTAGGTGCATCGTTTGCCACAGCTATGTTGTTTAAGGTGATGGTGGGTTTCCAGTCATTCTGAGTGTGTCACACTGAGCAACAATGAGAGCTTTCCAAAATAGTTTAGATGCTACATAATTATTTTAGCAGCTGTGGTTTCAGTTACCTTTAATCAGTTTCCCCTGCGGCTCTAAATAAAGAACATCTTCTGTTAGATGCAGTTATTTTCTTCTGCAGATGGCAGGATAAAGCGTGGCTACTCAGAAAAGGAGGCTACTATGCAATGCACAGCAAATTTGGGGCTCTAAAGAAACATGACTGTGGATTAAGGACAGTTTCTACATGGATTATTCATGATTTCCAGTCATCATGGTTTTAGGTCAGAATGGTCAGCCCTAGATTTTGTGCCATCTGGCATTTCTAAAACAGCTTAGATGCTTATGAGCTGGTGAAATAACCCTCCACCATGAAAGCAAATGGTGTTTTGCCATTGCCCTGACATTTTCCTAAATAATTTACTTGGTTGAGTAACCCTGGCACTTCTAGAGAGAGTGGCTTTAAGTTCTCTGAACATGTGTTAAGCAGACAAAAAAGTCTCCTACAGAGTATTTCTTTTCTCTTACTTATAGGACAAATTCTCAGACCCCATTCAGGCCAATATGGTTTTAAAACATTTTGGATGGAAAATATAGGACTACAATCTGCCTCCATGGGACTCAGTGTGTGCCTACCTGCATCCATAGAACCAAACATAGGCACAACTTCTTTCTAGTGAAGATTTCATATCATCATTTCTTACAGAATCCTTCACGTATTTCAAGTCTATCAACTTGGTGATTTTTCAGTCTTTAAGGCCACAGAAGGCAAAGCAAGGGGTCACAGCAACACAACTTGAATTTTAAGGGCTAATTTTTTTTTTTAATTTTTGAAGGTAAAATTACTGCTACTGATGGACAAGGAAGGATGGTAACAGAATCGTGCCTTTATTCCCTAAGAGTAAGTTTCAGCCTGGAAGGCACTTTAAGATGGAGTGGATTTAGTGCAGTAGGTCTCAGTGGGCAGGAAAGCTCTGCTGGCTAGGTTCTGCAATTTCTGGATTGCTTAATTAATTAAAGAATTGTTTCTGTTGCAACCACAAATGTTCCAGTTTGCACTGTTACCCAAGGTCAGAGCTCGCCTGACCTCCCTGGCAGAGGAAGAGTAAGGAAATAGGGAAAAAAAACCAGAGAGTAAGCAAATCACTTCAAGGAAGCCTTGTTTCCTTTACCCCCAAACCAAGCAGAGAAGAAAAAGCTGAATTGAAAGAGAAAAGAGCTAAGACTGAGATTGATTAAGAGAGGTCCAGGCTGAAGAAAAGAGGAAGAATGAAACAAGTAAGACAGAGAAAAATAAACTACATTAAGAGTGAGCTCAGATGAGAGAGTCGGCTGCTGGCCAGGAGAGAGCAGCTGCAGCAGGAAGGTCCGGATCCCATTGAAACAGAAAAGGGGCCATCTATCTGTTGGAATGAAAGGGAAACAAAAAGATAATTCACCTTTAAAGGCATAGAAATGGGATTCAAGGCTAGGGGAAGGGCAGAGCGGAATGGGAATTTGTGAATGAGATGAGTTATGTTTTTCTGAGAGCAATGCAATGGTTGTTAAATCCTCCCAAAGAGTTGCGTGATGGAGCAGATAAATCAGAGTGGCCAGAGAGGGTAAGCTCAAAGCAGCTTCATGTTGTGTTAGGATTCTTGAATGAATGCTGAGCATCAAGCAAATTTCCTCATTTTTACCAGGGGAGATGAGGCAGATGACATACCATACTGATGACATCATGCCTAGGTCCAGATGTGAACAAAAGGGAAGAAAGTGTAAGATGAATATTTCACCACAAAGCAGAGCAGTCCTCAATACTGAGGGGGAACATGAGCTTGCAAATCTCAGCACACTAAGGATCAACAAAAAGAAGGACAAGAGAAAGCAAAGCAAAACCTTGGGTGGTTCTGAGCAGAAATCTCAGGTTCAGGCAACAGAGAATGGACCTCTTGAATTGAATACTTGTGCCTTCTGGAAAAAAACCCAACCCAACCCAAACCAACAACAAAAAAAACCCCAACATGCACAATAAGTGAAGGTCATAACAAAAAGTTATAGTGCACTGTGTAGATTTGGCTATTTAGGCCTAGGCTGGAGGAGAAGCAAAGTGCGTGGAGACATCATTTCCCCTGAAAGTGTCCACAAGGAGCTTAGTTAGAAAGCTACAGTGGTTTTGGATATGTCAGAGCACTTAACTGGTGTTAAGAGAAAGAAGACTGTTGATGTCCCACAAAAAGAACTGTTTCAGCCTTGTGGTACCAGAACTGTATGTTTTAGCTCCCTGTATTGGAAGGCAAGGAAAACTTTGAAGTCTATGTATCCAGTGAATGTAGAAGCAAAATATGTTCTTTAAAAGTCTGCTGGGTTGCAGCTCCTATCTCAGAGCTCTTCAAATCCCTCCTTCCTAAATTGTTCCATTGATTCCTGCTAAATAAGATACTGGACCTTTGCTTCTTCAGGTGAACTGTGCTATCTCTAACTAGACTATGATAAGGTTGAGACTCTTTAGCTTGATATATCAGAAAGATGAACAAATCCTGGGAAAAGGGTCAATTTTTGAACATATATACTGAAGTATGGGAAATGTATCACGTAAACTTGGCTCAGGACATCTTCAGAAAGGCCATTTGAGTCTAGGAGAAAAGGAAGTCAGTAACACTGCTGTAAATCCTGCAGTAATGCAAATTCTGTGTGGAGGTGTTAGCTGTAGGGTACCACCACCTTTTCTTTTTCTTGATTTCAAAGCTTCTTATACTCTTTTTTCCCACAATGGTAGAAACTAATTAACAGCTACCTTGTTTGAATCTCTTGGTAGTGTTTCTATAATCTTTTAATATCCTGTGTGCCCTAATACTGCAAGAGCTCACAATTGGATCAGAAATAGTTGTTTCTCAGTGCTGCATAAATTGTCCTCAGATTTATGCTGACAATCTACACGAAGGCATTCTGGAGTTTTGCAGTATTGCAATGAATGTTAAAGCCCTCCTATAAACTATTAAACCTTAGGTAAAGAATGGCCACCATTTTTGCAGTTTGCATCTTTTGCAACATTTTCCCAAAATCCCAAGTACTGTTGTAAACAAACAAACAAAGCCACAGGAATGACTACAATTAGGCAGTATAAACAGGCTGCCTCCAGATCAAAACAAGGGCTAGCTAAATTCAAACATTTATGGTTGCATACTTATGCAAAAGAGGTTGGTTGCAGTATGAAGGATCTTATCATTGCTAAATTATGCCAGGCTGTTTACTTCTAGAAGCTGTAGTTGGGTGAACTAGAGGTTAGAGTACAGCCCTGAGAGCTTGTGCCTCAGCTTTGACTCTCTGATATCTGGCACGTGCTTAGGGATATGGTTTAGTGATGGAGTTGGCTATGCTATGTTAATGGTTGGACTTAATGATCTTAAAGATCTTTTCCAACCAAAGTGATTCTACGATTCTCTGATACCTCCCCAATAACCACAGCCTGGTACAGACCTTCCACCTTTCAAGGTGGTAACCTTATACAGCATCCCTGCTCAACCTGGTGCCTCCTCTGAGCCCTATCCTGGTTTCCCAAGGAACATAGACACAACCTGAGTTACAGACCATCAGTTTCTGCTCAGTCCAGTGAGGCTCAGCAGCAAGCAGAGAGCTGTGGAAGTAGCAGCTCTGTGGGGACTCCAGCTTGCGTTTCATCCTTGTGTGACAGGACCCCAGCAAGAAGGGACAGGAGGAAGGCAGAGGAGCCTGCAAATGAGGTCTGTGCAGAAGGAGGCACCAGGATGATCCTGAGATAAGGAAGGAGCACAGCAGAGGGCTGAAGCAGTGAGGTCCACCTTTACAAGTCTTGGGATTTCATTGCACCCTAAAGTGGGATGGTGCTTAAGCTTTGTGTGGATCAAGCCCTCGGTTTTCCAACTTTGGCAGGCTCCTGCAAGGATGCCAGCTTCCTTGTGTCTCAGATAGTCTAGAATAATGCAACTTTGAACATGAGAGATGCAAATCTGTACAGTGTGTTGAAAGAGTTGTTGTGACATGTTGCCTGTGGTGAGCAATTCCTAGCAAGTGGGAAGCCACAGTCTGTGGCAGATGTGGCCTCTGAGTGATCTTCAGGAGTAGCTCTGAGCTCGAGTGCATTGCAGTGATTACATCTTGAGGAAAAATTAAGCAGAAGTAGAAAGCTTCTCTTTACTATGGCAGGACCAGAACCTGAAGTAAAGGTTATAAAGCCTTCAGTGAATTAAAGCCTTCAGTGAAACAAATATGTGGGTACTTTACCAGGAGGCTAGATCCTATTTCTAAATCATGAGCTGCTTCTGTGAGAACAGCACCAGAAACAACCCCTTCCAGTCCCTAACTATCTTTCCCTCCTGTGTGTCAGTCATGTACACCTCCAGCATTCCATCCATTGTCAAGATTCAGGAAAAAGAATTAAGTCTGGTCCAAGTTCCACTGTGAGCCAGAAACTGGAGAGGAAATGTGTACTGCACTTCAATCTAGGAAGACTTAAAGTACACACTTGACCTCTGGGTACTGTGGCAGCCCCCTAGCACTTATTGAACTGGACCAGTGGCACTAAGGTGTACAAAATCAATTCTGTACACATTTTTAATATCTCATTTCATTTCTTCAAAGCCTATTTTGTTAAAATACTGTGGAGTGTTCATTAACTTTTCATGTCGATTTGCATGACAGAATAGATATTTTGTATATACTTATTGCCTCTAGATATTTTTTCCAGTGTCACATTGCAGTGCAGTTGAAGCATTTTTAATTCAACCCCAAGTTTCCATCATTTTCTCAAGATAGAGCCAGAAATTTTAATTGCAGTCAAATTTCATGCCAGTTTGCTAATAGGAATAAGAGAATTGAAGCAGAGTTAAGTTAGACTTAACTTTAGTTTTGACCTATCTTTACCCAAGGGCTTTCTCCTTAAGCTTTTCCAGATCTCTATATCATGTTATTAAGGAACATAATGCTTGTGAGTGGCTATATAAACATCCCCCCCCTCCCCAGTGTGAAACGAGGTGGCGTGCAGAACGTGTGGTTGAAGTTGTCAGCTAGAGATACTTCTCCACATGAAGAAATGGAAATCTTGGTGACATTCAGCTGTTTTCAATCTGCTGAAGCATTTTGGTTTGGGTTTACTGTTGTGGTTTTATTTGTTTTTTGTTTTTTTGGGTTTCGTTTTAATTCTTTTGGGGTTTTGGTTAAATTAAAAAGATGACAGACACCTTATAACTTCTCTATAGAATTTATAGTAGATGTTTGTGTCTGTAATTGATACATCACACAGCTATGCTACAGTAAGTAGCTTAAGATGAGTTTTTGTGTGCATGCTCTAAGACTTGGAGTCTGGCATTGCAGGTCCCTTCTCTGTATGTCCCCTCACTGAGACATTCTGTGAATGCAGTGAAAGCTGCAGCACCCCCATTGGATGCTGTCACCCTTTCAAAATATTCTTGAGCA
Source organism: Calypte anna (assembly GCF_003957555.1). NCBI lineage: Eukaryota > Metazoa > Chordata > Aves > Apodiformes > Trochilidae > Calypte > Calypte anna. The sequence continues at coordinate 103,232,732 of NC_044245.1, forward strand.
AAATGAGGCAAGGAGGCAGTCTTGGGATTCTTGATGTTTCTTGACATCTCACTGAGACTTTAAAAGAACTTTTTAATTTGTTGAAACTCTTTAGTTTAAAAAAAAAAAAAAGTTAGAGATGAATCACTGCTGAAATTATTCACTGAAAAGAAAAAAAAAACACGGGGCTCTGTTTTGGCTCAAAATAGTGAAAATTATATGCACAGATTTTCAAGAGGGTTAAGAATAATATGAAGCTATTTCCCCTTTTGCACAAAGAAAAACCAATATACCTTAGCCTTTGCTCCAGAATGGCAAAGGTCTTGATTTGATACTGAGAATTTTCTCTTTGGTAGGGTAAGGAGGAGCAGTTGTGAGCTGGCTAGTGGCTGTAGAATCAGACTTTTAAATGGCTTTCCTGAACACTGAAAATATTGAGCATAGCTGCTATCTCAGCATAGTTGTCGCATGGCATGAGCTGCATCTGAGGCTCAGAATGTGAGTGGAAGCTTAGTCCTGCATCTGACAGCTTCATGTCCCACAAAAAGCAGGCTTACTTTGAGCATCCTGTAGTGATGCTCATTGCAGGATGAGTGAGGAGGAGTGTATTATAGCATAAAAATGCTATAATACAATGCTCCTCTGGTCATTTAAGTGGAAAGACCCCGGAGGACTTTCTCTGCACAGTAATATTTGAAAAGCAGGCTTTGGTCTCAGGAGGATATCATCCTTCCACGTTACCAATCAATCAGCATGTTTCATTTTCAGATGCAAAGGCATTTGCCCAAGACCACTGCCATCTCTTCCTGACCCTTCATTTCTTTTCACAACGCATTACAATTGTAAAAGGATGCACCTTTGAAGTTGTCTACACAGGAAAGTGAAAGCCTTTTTATTCCCCTGAATAAGAGTAACCACATGAGGACTTAACATGCTTTAATTCACATGCAACATGCTTCATGTGTCTAATTGATTTATCTTAGCTTTCCCACGTGCCCTCACAGAGACATGCCTCAGTGCAGCTTAAAAGGAGGGAGTGCAGCCTTATGGCTGAAAAGCTGATGGTAAGTAATTAAACCTAGCAGCAGCAAGAACCCCTGAGACAAAATCTTTGGCAGTTTTCTACACCATGTAGTGAGCTTGGGTCACCAAGGGCCTGTAAATAGCATCATAATGACTGGTTCCTCAGCAGGGATAAACATGTGCTTTGAGTTTTCTAAATGATTCAGAGACGTGCTGTGAGATAACTACTGATAACAAGCAGATGTGAAGTTTGCTTTTCAAGACAGGGAGGCCGGGGGGGGGGGAAGTCGATTTTGGCTTATGGTGCCCTCAGAAAGCCTGATACTGGAAGATAATTGAAGCTGTGAGCTTTTTGCAGGGGAGGAACTCAGCTGTGTCCAATGAAGGTAATGCTGTTTTAAACCAGTTCTTGTGAGGGCTAGGGAGATGCTATAGGCAAAGCTTTTTGTGAGTTTGAACCTGAAGGCAAAAGTGAAACATTATTTTGCAAGATTAGGCTTATTCTATAATTTTAAAATCCATTTTACCTTATGGCAGTATCTTTCCAAAAGCTCTCTCAAAGCTTGCATCTGTGTAAGACTTTTTCAATTTAAATAGTGCCTAAGTGTTGAAGGATGCATTTCATCACACCAGACAGCAGGATGCAAAACAAAGGTGCTGAGTTCATGTGTCCATGCTACTGCAGCAGTGCTGCTTAGCACCATAGTTGCTGTAATTCTGGGGTGATGTGAGCCCAGCCAGGGACAGAGTCAGTGTTAACTTGGGGCTCTCAGCACTGTTGCACGTTAGCAGGACAGATAGACAGGCAGTCCTGTAGGATGATGCATTTGCAAGATCTCAAAGGAAATCTGTTAACCTCCCGAGTCAAAGGTTCTTACCAACAGGTCTTCTTTCTCAGCGAGGTTTGGAGTTTTGCTAGTGTTGTACAAGTGGAGTAAAATAAATTATTTAAAAAGCCCAACATATCAGTATTTTTCTCTATTACAAGAGTTCCCAGCAAACTGAAAGGTGAGGTGAAAGGTCATTCTGTGCTCAAGCAGACTGTGAATCATCTAACTAAATGTTAAAAATGTCACAGAAAAGTGACTGTAGACCTCACCTATCCACAATGACTCCTATGCAGTATGGAAGCTCTGATGCTGGAATAGTTGTGGGGATGTTGTGGGTTTGGTTTTTGTTTTTTTTTTGAAAAAGCAATTCTGTGTACTGTTTAGGAGTTTCCTTTTAAATGTCATACTCTAATGCCTCACAATACTATGAAAAAACCTTTCTCCTAAAACAGCAAAGGAAAAGGAAAAGTTTCCTCCTGTTCGTTTTTGAGGGGCCAGAGAGGGAAAGAAATGAAAAGACATCACCAACCATATGGGGGTTCAATTGCTATATGTGTCTGGTGCCTCTCTGAGTTCCTGCTTTGGCCCTGATTTCCCAGCAGAAATGCAGTGATTCCTCCTGAGCAATGCCCATCAGTCTGTACTGTGGTGGTAGCACTCTGTTTTTATGTCTGAACCTCCAAGTGCCCTGGTGGGGGCAGGTACACACTACCCATATAGGAGCTTGCTTTTGGTGTGAGGGTGGAAGGAGCCAATGAGTTTTACAGGCTTGGAGACTCCAGCACAGTGGGGCTCTGGCAACATCTGAATCCTGCATGCCCAGTCTGAATGTGACCAGCCTGACCCACCTGGCTTTGCAAATATAAGTCCCAGCTCAAGGCCAATTACTAAATGTGAGGGAGAGGTATCCAGGGAGGCTGCTGGTGCAACAGGAAAACTGGATTAACATCTCTTCAAATGAACAAAGGGAACAAGCACAACATATTATTAATATTTTCATTTCTGATCGCTTTGAACCCAAGGAATCCAGCATGGCTTAGGCAGCCTCTGTGCCCTTAGGGAGTCTTTTTTCACAGACATCCATGTGGTATCTATATGTTTGCTTTTGCAGATGAGTCTGTGTGCTATAAGCGCAGCTGTTGCAAGATCCCCTCTTCGGCCTCTCCATCTGAACAGTTATTCATTTTTATAACCATACAGTTTGGTGCAATTACCTGTTTTCAAGAGCTTAGGGTGCTTAAGAAATGCATAGGCTTGTAACTTTGCAACTAAAGGGGGCCATTATGGTCATGCTGCTTGACCTTTTGCATAATAGAAGAAAGTAATTGCTGAATGATGCACATAGCTTTTTTTTTTTTTTTTTTTTTTTTTTTGGATCTAAGGCATATCTTTTACAAAGACATCCAGTCTTGGTTTTAAAACTACATGTGACAGAGAGAATCCATTAAGTGGGTTTTTTCCACTGTTTCCCGTTGTTAATCATCTTCTCTGATAAAAATCATCAACATGTCTTCTAGTAATATGCTTAGCTTCACTGTCAACTACACTGGCTCTTATCATGACTGTTTACTAGAAAGCCCTGTGTTATCAGAAAGAGTCTTATTTATGAATAAAACATGAAGGAGTCATCTTAGCTTTGTCATTGATAAACTCAGTAAAACGAGGTTCTTTAGCCCCTCATTTTAACGCAGGTTTTTATCAACCTTTCATCTGTACTGTCCAAGTCAGTGCTGCATTTCAGTTTTTAGATGAGTGGATGGAAAAATTACACACATTATTACAGTAGCCTCACCAGATGCAGTTATACTACATCTCTGATCTTGCTTATTCTTACAACTATTGCATTTACTCTCTCCTCAGTTACAAGGTTTCCTATTGTAAAGCTCTGGAAGTCACCCACACTGCCTTCACCCACTTTCTGAAACACAGAAGTGACTGGGCTCTTGGGTTTTATATTTAGTTGACAATATTTAGGAAAAACAATGCTGGCTGAGTGAAATCGGTTGCCCCATAGTCCAGTTGTTTTGTAGATCTGACTCATCCATACTTAAAAAGTTCAAATCCTCGGGTGGGGTTTTCAGCCATGACCACAGCTCACCAGGCTGTGGTGAGCCCTGTGAGGCATCCACCACAACTGCCAGATATTTTGAGCTACACAGACAGATCCTCTCTATCCTCACACATCTCTTTGGAGATTTCAAAATCATCCATTTGAAAGGATGTGGTGCTAAACAGGGGGTTCCCATCAGGCTGTTTCTGGCTGGGCGCCTCTTTGATGTGTTCTCTTTCAATGGCCAGGTGGGCTGGAGGTCAGTACAAAAGCTCTTCTGACAACTGCAGCCTTCAGATAATGAGTTTATCAGTGCAGTGATAACTGTCTTTTGGTATACCCTCAACATCTGTTTCTGTCACAGCCTCTTTACATGACATGATGTGATTTGGGGAAAGCAGATATTCTTCTGAGCCTTTGTTGGAAGTGGTATTGCCATGGAAATGGGTGGATTTCTTTGCCTCCTGCTGTTCTGGGAACTGGGGGTAGAGGGGTGTTGGGGGACTCAGGAGTTATTTTTAACAAATTCTGTTCTGTAGTGTTTCAAAAGACTGTCAAGACTCCAGTCAGTGCAGCTATAATATTATATTCACCAAGTCATTTATAATACACTTTAGCCTGCATTGTTCAAACTGTAACATATTCAGTTATTCCCTGCCCAGAATTGCTTCCAGGTTAGGGACAGGAATATGAGCAAATCCAGAATGTGTCCAGAAGCTGATGCCTGTACAACCACTGGATCTCAAGGACAATGCAGACTTCTGAAGAGGAGTGGGGAGGAAGGAGAAGGTGGTGGAACAGGGCTGGAGCTCTGTGAGTCTCACAGGAGGAGAGAAGACCCAACTTCCTGCGGTGTGTCAGACGTTTTACAAGTGAAAGATGGGGAGAAAAAGGCCAGAGTGTGAGAAGAAACATATAAGGAGAGGGAGGATGGCAGAGAACAAACCTCTGGGGCTACTGGCAGGCCCATGTGTGTGTTCCTGAGATGGGGAAGTTGGGACATAGCAGAGGGATGCAGAAAATATGATGAAGTTGGATGAAGTAGAGGAAGTTAGCAGCTGCCATGGAGCTCTTCTGAAGGAAGTCAGAAAGAAATACAAGGAATTTGGTGTTGAGGGGATTTTAATTGATGAGTCAAGAGGTGGCCAACCTGGGGGGCAAAATTCTAGCAGAAAGACCATGGGGAAAGCCTGTTGTTGAAACTTAAAAAAATGAACCTGTAAGATTCAATGACAGCTTCAGCCTGAGTTAAAAATCTGAGATTTATCCATAAAGCAACAGGGAATGAACCACTGACATGCTCTCTTTTCAAACAACTCCGCTGGCCCAGCTTCCATCCATTTCCTCTGGTCCTATCAGAGTTCCCTAAGGAGCAGAGGCTGTTTCCCTCCTCTTTCCAGCCTCCCTTGAGGCAGCTGAAGAGAGCCATGAGGTCTCCTCTCACTTCCTCTTCTCCAGACTGAACACCTCCAGCTCCCTCAGCCTCTCCTCACAGGACTTGAGCTCCAGGCCCTTCAGGAGCTTCCTTGCCTTTCTCTGGACATGCTCCAGCACTTCTCTGTCCCCCTTACAGGGAGGGGCCCAGAACTGAACACAGGACTCAAGATGTGGCCTCACCAGAGCTGAGTACAGAGGGACCATCACCTCCCTATTCCTGCTGGCCACTGAGTTCCTAACACAAGCCAGGATGCCATTGGCCTTCTTGGCCACCTGTGCACACTGCTGACTCGTATTGTCGACTGCCAACCAATACCCCCAGGTCCCTTTCCACCTTACAGCTCTCTAACCACTCTTCCCCAAGTTTGTAGCTCACCATGGGGTTGTTCTGACCCAGGTGCAAGACCTGGCATTTGGCCTTGTTAATCTCATGCAGTTAACCTTGGCCCATTGGTCCAACCTGTAAGACTGAAGATAACTGAATCATGGGTTATTGCACCACGTGTGAATTAGTCAATTTTTACCTCATCTGGATAAAACTCAAAGTCTGTTTTCAGAGGGGTCATTTAGCCCAGCCTAGTTCCCATCTCTCTGGTGTCTACTGAACTAAGTAAATTAAAAGAAGGGCCTGGGACTGGCATAGCAGGGAAGCTGGATCAAGATGGAGGCACGTGAGCTGGTATTACATGATTCTTCTAAGTCTCACTTTCGTAAGTATTCACTTAGCTAAATGATGTGCTATTAATTATGAGGCATTCTCAATGCAGATAACTTGCTCAAGCTGTTAGGCTTCATATTTTTCTCACATAAAAGGCACATAAAAGAGGAGGATAGTGTAGATACAGGAGGCTTTACAACAGTGCATGATGATCTTGTAGAGAGACTCTATTTTGCATTAATTTCTCCTAGGAACATTGTTCCCTACAGCCCAGACTTTATATTTCAGGTTTTCAGAGTCCCTGAAGATGTTCCTAGAAGAAGTACCTTGACAGGGAACCAGGAAGGACTATATAAAGATTGGGTCCTGGGAAGATAGGAGATGATTTTGAACGTAATTGTTGTTCTGTACTGTTGACCTATTTTTTAAGTCCTTTTAGATATACCACGCCAAAGCCAGAGCTTTGGGACGTGGTTTCTACAGTTCATTTCAACAAGAATACTTTAAATGCTTCAGGTGCTGTTCCGTTTTCTCTTCTGCCAATCTAGATCTAGAGTTACTGCCCTGGTTTTGCATTGATGTAAGACCTGAGAATACAGGAAAGCATAGTAAAAAATTCTCAGAAAATGTGTCAGAATACTGTAGATCTGGTGAATTTGACATGTTATAGGGTTGAAAATTAGGTTATGCCAAAAAACAATTTTGAGGCAAAATATTTGTTAGTAGAGAATTTTCTGTTGGAGAAATGTCAACATTATAGACAAAAAAAATTTTAAAAGTCTGTTTTCTGTTCTGTGGTTGCTGAATCACAGCTTTTTTTCCTCATTGAATTCAGTGTTTGTCCCAAACACATTGGTTTCTTTTCCCAGAGCTTTTTTTCATTGTCTGTTCCACCAAAATCATGAATTCCAGTCACTGTGATTGACAAAAATAAGTAAGAAATTGGGGTTAATCTGCAGTCTTCAAAACAGGGGCCTTGTCTACGAAGGCTCTTGCTAAATAGCAATGATAGACCAAATTTCAAAAGAGCTGAACCACCAGAAACTTCAATTAACCTCATCTTCATGTATTTAATGTTAAACTGTGTCTTTGATGAATGGTCCCAGTTTCAATGAGTTGCCAGGTAATGTTGTAATGTAGGCTGTTTATTTAGTAACTCCCCTGAACCTGGAAGTGCTTTACATTCTTGTGGGGCAAGAGCATCTCTTTCATATTCCACACAGAGTCAAACAGTGTGTCAATACTGAGGAAATGTTTGCTTTGCTGACCAGCATGTCAGAGGAAGACACATTTGAAAAACTGTAGTGAGGGCAGAACCAGAAAAACCCACTAATTTACACATGCTTCGTATTTTTACCAGCAGTGGTGTTTTGAGTTAGATATCCTGAAACTGTGTAATAAAACATATCTAAATAATCTGTTCACTTGAAAGTCACAATACATTAATTGTGTCACCAAACAATTGCAGATTTAGGGACAAATTCTGCTAATTTTCAAGTGCCTTCAGCTGCAAGTAAGTCAGTGCATCTGCATGGCCATGTGAATACCACACTTGATTTTTGAGGTGTATTTACACTACAGAAAGTGATCTTAAATCACAGTAATAATATTTCAAAGCTGAGTTCCAGTCTGTAATAGCTGCTAAGCAAATTCAATGTTATTTAATCTTGATTAAACAAAATAAAAATATGGATTTTAGAAGCAGTGCCTTTAGTAGTTGTCCTGTAGAACTGAAGGATGGGCTGTCCTCCTCTATTTTAAAAAGAGGTGAAAAGATAGGAATGAGCAGCAATCAACACAACAAATTTTCATACAAGGTTTATCTGTGTGATGACATTAGCTCTGTAAGTTTCCACTGAAGCACGTGCAAATATAATGTGGCTTTGCTACTGAAAGAAAGTAAAATAGATTCATCTGCAACTTCTCTTGAAGATCGAGTGAGCCAATGGGAACTGGCACTGAATCCAAGCACTGAGCCTTGCTGCAAATCCAAGACAATGTTTTTCACTTTGTAAAATTGCCAGGTACTATTCAGATAAGTTAAGAAGACACAGGCCCTCAGTCTTCCTTTTTGCAACACATTAAGCATCCTCATTGAAATGCAGCACTGTTAATTTTCGAGACACCCGCAGTACTACAGTGGCATTTTGTCTGCTAATAAGTGTCACGCTGGATAATATAGTATGTCTGGCCACTCAGACTTTCACATTTTGCTACCTACTAGATGAAAAATATGGAAAAACACCCCAACAAAACAGTAATAGACCTGCAGCCTGCAGAAGAACTCTGCATGAGTGTGAGCATCCCTGGAGCACGTGGCCCTGAAGCAGAGGTGGCCACACGCTCTCTGCAGTGACTCCCCCCTTCAGTGACAGAGTCGCTGCCATGCTGCAGATTCCCAAAAGTGCCCTTACCCCTTCTGCTGGCACAGCAGAGTCATGGCTGGAAGCAGAGCACAGCCACCCCCAGCTGTGACTAACGTGGGGAATGAGTCAAGTTACAGCTCAGAGGGAGGCAGGTTTCTTGGCTGTAAAAGACTGATGTGTTGATTATTCCTTATGCCAAGAGAAACTGGCAAAAAAAAACCCAAACCTTTTTGTCTCTGTTCTCTTGTGAGTTGCAGGAGCCATCCCAACAGATGCAATGAAAGAAATGCTTGTGAGAAAATAGGCTATGATGTGTGAGCCTTCGTGCACAGTTTTCCTGTACTTATAGCAAATCTCCAATATTTGGTTTATTATACAGAATCACAGAATTGTGGAATGGTTTGGGTTGGAGGTAACCTTAAAGTTCATCTAGTTCTAAGCCCCTCTGTCATGTGCAAGGACATCTCCACCAGACCAGGTTGCTCAAAGTGCCATCCAACCTGGCCTTGAACACTTTCAGGGGTGGGGCAACCATAGTTGTCTTACCATCTCACAGGAAAGCAGTTCTTCAGAATATTGTCTTATCACTGCACACCCTTGTGAAAAGTCCCACCCCAGCTTTCCGGTAGACTGGAAGGCTGCTAGAAGGTCACCATGAAGCCTTCTCTTCTCCAGGCTAACAACCCCAACTCTCTCAGCCTGTCCTCACAGGAGAGGTGCTCCAGCCCTCTGATCATCTTCATGGCCTTCCTCTGGACTTGCTTCAACAAGTCTGTATCTTTCTTGTCTTGGGAGCTCCAGAACTGGACACAGTACTCTGGTTGGGGTCTCACAAGAGCACAGCAGAGGGGCAGCATCACCTCCCTTGAACTGCTGGCCACACTTCTTTTGATGCAGCCCAGGATATGGTTGGCTTTCTGGGCTGCAAGCATACATAGCATGCTCATGTTGAGCTTCTCATCAACAAAAAAACCCAAGTCCTTTTCCTTGGCACTGTCCTCAATCCATTCTCCTCCCGATGGCGGTGAAGATTGATTGGGATTGGCTCTATTCATGTGCAGGACCTTGCACTTAGCCTTGTTAACTTCAGCAGTTTGCATATCATATAATTCATTACACATATTTGGTTGTAATCAAATCATCCTGAAGTGCAGCATTTAATTATTGCCATAACAGGTGCAAATACAACAGAAAGTGTGCTCAGAGTAGGGACTATAGGAACTGGTTGGATCTCAGTAGTTTTTTGTGAAAATCCAGTGAGCTCCATCCTAAAAAGGTGCTTCAGTAAAATGCTTCTACAAGCCTGTCTAAGTTAGCAATTTCCAGTGACCTAGAGATTGCTCCTGTTTCACATCCTGATCTGAAATCTTTACTTTCAATACTGTCTTTTAGTAGTCACTAGCATTGCCATCAAATGTTCATTGATTTGTGTAGTCATGGTACATGGGGTTTAGTACTATTGCATCTTTCTAATCTGATTTGGCTGAAATGTCATACTTTCCTACAATTTGACAGAAAGAGCTTGCCTCTAGAGTTTGGTGAGTAGCTCTGAAGAAGGTCCTGTAGACCTTCTTCAGGACTGTGATTTAAAGAAAAAGAAGGACCAAGATAAGAAATGTATCCTTTCACCCTTAGGAGAGAGACATGTACTTGCCTTGGTGTTGTCTCTCCAGGTGGATACCCAAATGGCAAGAGACCCTGGCTGAGGACAGCCAAGTTGCACTCTGGAGATGGTGCTCACTTTTAGGGAAAGCAACAGAGTAGAACAGAGTTCTCAGTAGCAGTGCTTAGCAGACAGGACTGAAAATAAGTCACCAAAGTTTTTAGCATTTTTCTGGCAGTATTACAGGGCCATGATTCAACATAATGGACTTGTCCCTGAGCAGTTTCTCCCATTGTGGTAATAGAAACAATATTTTAATTGTCCTCCAGCCTTTATTTCTTTCTATTCACTTTATTTCATTTCTTGAACAAGCAGGCTGACTGCATCCTTTATAAGAAAAAAAAAAAAATCTCTGGTTTTCCAGCATGCAGAGCTATGCTGACCCTTACCATCTGCTATCCCCATCCAGTGCTATAAAACATGTGGGAGGGTTATCTGCTCACCCCCTGCCTTAATTCTGAGCTTGGCTAGATCCAAAAGGCATGTCTCCCTCAGGGCAGTAAGACGCCTTGTCATCACCATTAATTTCCCCTACAGACATATATTTTCTGTGCAGCAGGCCAGAGCAGAGACACACCTATTTCCATTTGTAGGGAACAGAGCCAAAAACACTTAACTACCCTGACCTCTTGTGTATGATAGGCCATACAATTATATCCAGTTACTTCTGTCCAGAGTCCAATGACTTTTTTTTTTGGCTAAAGCATATCTTTTAAATGAGGAGTCAGGCTTGATCTAAAGACATTAAAATACGGGGAATCCCCTGTGATGGTAATTTCTTCCAGTTGTAATCACTCCCCCCCTGCCTGAATTTTTGCTTCATTTCCAAGAGGCATCTCTCTACCTCTGACTTGGGCTGTATGTTACTCCTTCTCCCTCATAATAGAAGTGCCCATTAGTGCCAGGGCTCCATTAAAGCACCTGGGGTCTACAGCCAAGTCTTCTGTTTTTCCTTTTTTTTTTTTTTTATGTTTTCCTCTGAGTAAGAAAAGCATTTATTTCAATTTAAGCTTCTTTCTGTAAGCCCCAGTCCCCTGGTAAGACTTAGCATTGGGGGGCAATGCCTGGTAAGACTGGCAGCCTCTCCCCCATACATCCATCAGGTGCTTCATAGCATCTTCCTTCTGTGTGTGCTGCTTTGCAGCCAGTGGTCCTCAAAGCTTCCGACTCCACCAGGAGACCTCCCCCAGGAGACCTTTTCTTTTCATGACCAGCCTGGCCCTGAGCTGCTGAGCATGTCCAGGGTTGTCCAGGTTCCAGGTGTGGTTTCCAGTACGAGAAGGCTGGCAAGACTCAAGAGTTGGCTGGACTTTTAAGGTCCCTGTGTGAAGTTGGGTGCCCATCCACTCTGCAGTGCCCAAGACCTGTCTAGCTGCCTCCTGACTCTGCCCTTTTTTCTCTAGTATTTACTCTGTGGTAGCTTTCTTGTCATCTCACCCCTGTTACCCTTTTTGGAGCCTCTGCTTTCAAAGCACAGCACACAGGGTTTAATCTTTTTGTTCCCAACATACTCTTAGCTGCTTTGAGGTTCACTTACTGTAAGTGGGCCCAGCTTAACCTGTGATTCATCTTTGCTTGAATGGCTGCCCTGTTCTCATCATTAGTTCTGCATTAAGTTTTGTGTTCCTTTGGAAACCTTACAGAATTTCTGTCTATGGTTGCGAGAGGCCAAAGAAGGATCTCCCACAAAGCTGGATGCCATTTTCAGTCAGTTCAAAATATTATGGAGCAGCTAAGCAGTTTAGTAACTAATGAAATAATGATTAAAAATTAAGTGCTCTTCTGTCCTCTGGCTTCTGTCCATGTAAAGCAAAATTTTGACCTGAATTTGTTCATGCACCTTGGCAGAACACTTACAGGAAATTTTCCTAAGTGCTTCTAACTTTTCTCTAACAAAGCTCTTAACAAAACAAGGGGTGGAAGAGAGAAGAACCTGCATAACAAATTAACAAATAACCCTTACAATTTCTACAGAAGTGTAACACTGTCACTGGGCATATCCTCTGTTGTCTTTTGATTAACAGCTACCAGGACATTTATCAAGTGGTTTAATCTAATTTGGGATTGCATTAGGATTGTGTGCAAAGCTGTGCAATGGCATCTTCTTGAACTTGTGTAGACATTGATCTTCCAATAAAAAATAGCATTCATGTAACAGGATGTGAAGGAGCTGAGTCCATTCATTCACCTTAAAAACATTTTTTTTAAAGTCTTTGTTTTCACAGCATTAAAGAAAGTCTTCTCTAAGCCATTTAAATAGAATAATACATACTTCAAATGAGCAAACAAGATGTGACTTTCTTGTGGATCAGACCAGAAGTGTAGAACAAAAAGAACATACAAAGTAGTGAAAACCATTAGTCTCTTATGTGAAAGAGCTACACCTTATGTGTCCAAATATCTCTTCTTTGTGGAGGCTTAAGATTCAGTCAGAGCACCAACATGTGATGTATGAAGTGTGCTTAGCTAACAAAATGCATCTTTCATTAAAGATGTTCTACTCCCAGTGAAAGCTCTGCTTTTTGTGGTCCTCTTTATGATCTATGCTTTTACTTTATGTTTTTCAGCATTTCCAGCTCTCCTTTCCTGGAGTATGTAGTTCAACCATGGAAAAATTCATACTGGGCTGAAATTTGGCGTACAAGGAATGAGCCAAGAAATAAATGTTCTAAGTAAAATAAAACTGCTGAGAAACAGACATATGTAGAAAATATTTTTACTTTTAATGCATGAAAATTATTTGTCAGCCTGTTATACTTAGAGTCGTACAGAGACACAGTGCCTGTGGACTCTGAAGACATGAGGAAGAATTAATTTGAAGTTTATTGGATTTCTCCTAAGTAGGTTATAGTGCTATGTGTTAATTTTTTTTCATCCAGAGTCTCTACCAGACTGCCAGTTTGGCTGCTTCACCTGCTCTTCTGTTCTGTGCTTTTAGCTTGACGTGGAAGGAAAGAGATTTTCCAGTTCCCTGGGTGAGGGATACACCTGCACTAATACAAATTGCGTGTAGCTCTCTGGAAGCTGGAAAGGTTACACTTGTGGAACTGAAACTGTGATAAGGAACAAGAGTGTTTAGTGCAGTTTAGTGCTGAAAACATTTGACGTTTGCATTGGGCAAATAAATTACGGTGTCTCCACACTTAGGTTGAAAGACTGTGGGTCAAGGGTGTGATGTATGTCTCTGCTGGAGTTCAAAAGAGCAGCTGCAGAGTATGCCATAAATAACAGCCAATATTGACTTCTTTGGGAGTGAAAAAGCAAGATGTGTTGACCCTGAAGTTAAATATTGACCCCAGGTTTGCTTCAGTCATTTTTTTGCTCTGAGGACTAATCTTGGTATTTGGCAAAAAAAAAAAGGGTTGGAAAACAAAATCAGGCTTAACACAAATGTGTGTAGTTCTATTAACTTTCTAAGTGTTTTCCAGTTTTTTACAGAAAGTACAGAAAAGCACCATTTTTCTTGTTTTTTCTGTGGTGTGTTATATCAAATTAGGGTAACCTGATTTTTACAGCCATTATTTGAGACTTCAGCATTCTTCAAATAGTTAAAGATATGATAAAGTTAAAAGTCTAGAACACTGGAAACCAGTGAAGAAGTTATAAGAAAGCTATTTAGGTTTGCAGTCTGAAACTTCTTGGCATGAGCTTCAGGAAGAATCATTTTTCAAAAATAAAAATTTGCACATCTTGCCTGTCTGTGTTCATTCCATTTCCTTCTCCTTTTTTTCCTGAACTGTTCCTCTCCAAAGAAACAAACATTCTTTTCAGTTGCCTTGGGACTGGTTTTACTGAAACACAAGCTAAGATTTTGGTTTTGTATTTTTAAGTATGTTTTTTTTTGTATAGGATTGTACCTTTCTCATGTCTTTTAATAACATTTTTACTCATCAATCAAGGAAAAAAAATGAGGTCTCTCATAAGTTCTAGTCTAAGATAAATCTTTTCAAATTCCCACTCGTAGCTGCAGATTATTGTTATGCCTTCTGCCTCTTAATGAAAATGTCCTTTAGTACATGGGGTTTTCTCTCCATTAAAGCACATAAAGTTTACAGTGAAAACTTCTAATTTTTAAAATTCATTCTTCTGGGTAAGAAAAGCATGTAGCTTTTCTAAGCTAGTAAAGCATTATTCCCCTGATAAGACACATATCAATGAACCCAAAATGCATGGGAAATCTTGAGTCCTCTGTCTGCAGATGTAGAATCATAGGAGCTCCTATGGCCTCAAGGCAGCCCCCTCTCCTACCTTGCTACTCTGCAGCCAGAAACTCTGACTCCATCAAAAAATATTTTGCAAATACTTAGTTTTCTATAATTTCATAATCTCTCAAGCCAATAATTATAGATGCTCTTTTTAGCAAAATCAGCAAGGGGTATATGTTACCAGAAGATGATGATGATGATGATGATTGTTGTTGTTACTATTATTGCAGGTATTTTTATTATGATTATTGCAAGTATTTTTATTATTATTGTGGCTGTAGCAACATGTTTTATGCTTTGTTAGGAGGTGGTCTAATAAATTTCCCAAGATATGAAAAAATGGCAAATTTTACAAAAACTTAAAATTAAAAAAAAAAAATCACAAAAAATTTACAAGATATATGTACATCTTACAGATTTAGAAGGTGAAAGCTTTTAATGGATTTGTCAACTTCTTTATTTCCATGATTGCAGTAGAGTTTTCAACTACTTAACACCGTGATTAAACTGGCATTAGGAAGGCAGTGGGTAGGTGCTGTGTTGGTAGATGATGTGTTTTTTGTTGTACTCCTGGCTTGCTATCTTGTCTGTGACTACAGTGCTCTGGAGGCCCTTCTGCATAGCTTTTCCTCACTTGTAATTCAGCAGTTTCCAATGTTTGTCAAGACAGCATAAATTTGTACATTGGAAGGGAGGGAAAACATGAATTGCTCTCATCAGTCACACTTCTGCCTCTGAACAGAAAATTTCTTGTAGTAATATAAGGAATAAAAATTTCCTCTCTAGATACGGGTGAATATTAATAGGGAAAAATCACAGAAATTATAATGGTATTAGATGGAGAAAATCCATTTATCAGGACTGTTTGCTTCTGAGGTTGTATGGCCACTGCACATTGACACAACTGAGTGTGAAAAATGTTCTGATTGCCTGAGGAATTAATTCTAAGTCTGCTTTTCATCCAGAAAATTGGATGCTAGAGAGGTGTGTAGGAGTCAGGATGTAGGGAGAGCTCTGGAGGCAGAGATATTGCAGGACACAGATAAGACAAGAGAGAGGGGGAAAGGGAGAACAGAATGAGAGAACCAAAGGATGGCAGCTGCTTTGGGTCACAGTTCTTCCTCTCAGCTTAGAGAGTATCCAGCTTCACAGAGTAAAATACCTATTTTGGAAAAAGTAATATTCGGGAAATGGAGGCAGAGACTGAGGTTGGCTGGGTTGGAGGATAGAAACAAGATTTATTGTCTCTGCCATCATGCCTGCAATAATTCTGAAGAATTAGCCCTACCTTTAGAAAGTGGTTTTAGAAGGGCAGTGAGGTGAAAAATAAATCCTAGCCCTGCTATCCCCTCTCCTTTGGAGCTGATTTAATGCTGTGTCTCGATTCAGCCAAGAGTAAGCCAGCACACTTCCAGTGTTTATACCTGGATGTAATTTCTCTCCTGCACTTGATCATGGAGCCTCGGGAGATTAGGAGTGAATTTACTGCCAGTGGATTTGTGCCCGTGAGCTGCGTTCAGTGCAGTGCCTGCAGGGACCCTTTCTTCTCCTCAGCCAGGCAGTCTTGATGCCATCATGGAAGTGCCTGGGCAGAAGTGGCAATTTGCACTCACAGATGTAATTAAGGGAGTAGAGCAGGCTTCCATAGACTTAGTGTTTTCTTCATTCACTTTCTTCTGTGAGGTCTTACTGTGTTCTTCCTCATGGTCCTTTTCATTTTGGAGGTGTTAAGTCCAGTCACGTGGCCCCACTCCAAATAAGATGCCTGTTGTTAAGTATCTAATGGAAACACCTTCACCTGTTCTTTTATGTGTACATAAGTCTTTTAAATTCCAAGTAATGCCCTCAGGTAGGCTTTTCAGTTAATGAAAAAGTGGCTTTTTTTTTTTTTATTAGAATGCTTCTTAATAAAGGCAACAGAAGCCTTAATACTAAGTCCAGTGAAGGGTAGATAAAGCTTTGTGTATTAATTTGAGACATCAAATCTCAATTAACTTTATTCAGTTCTGTCAATGTTAGCTTTTCACTGCAACATTCCAGCTGGAACATGTAACAAAACCTGTAGATGAAGAGGAATCTGCATTTTAATGCTAAAAAATCACAGTCTTTAATAACTTTCTCAAACTTGCTTTTTTGCATGAAGTTGAACCTTCGTAGCCTACAGGCAGTTATTTTTTTCATGCTGAAAGTCTCATCAAAAGCAACTCTGTATTTTGGAAGAAGAGGAATACAGTTTTTATGCCATCAGACATGATTGAAACTTGATTTTATTCCACTGCCGCAGATATGGGAGAAAAGGGGAAAAAAAATCACAAACAAGAGAGGCATCCAGTGTGTTTATGACTATATAGTGAAAATCAGTTTATATTTATGAGTTAGAAGAGTTTACAAGCACACTGTGCAGTGACACATGGGACTTTATAATCCCCTCAAATGAACAAGCTGCCTCAGCCCTGATAGAGGTACACGTGTGTGTGTGTGTGTGTGTATGTGTGTACCTGCACAGAAACTGCCAGGGAACAGATGGTCTCTGAGTGTTCCTGCTTGACTTGTGCAGGCACATGAAAAAAGTTTAATTTCTGTGGGTAGCTGGAGCAGCATTTGTGGCAGCATCTGTGAAGAGAGAAATGTTGCCCCGTTGCACGTGCCTGTAGTCTTCATTTGGCAAAGGCAAGCTTTTCTTTGGTCTGTAAAGCAGTAATCCCATGGTTTTAGCATTGTCCGTAGCAGAATGTTAAAAGTTGCAGAAAAAGTCAGTAAAACTGAGGGTGAAAGCTTCCTGTGAAGAGAAAGGCTTTGCAGCCTGTAGTCTGGGTGACTCCACCACGTCCCCAGTGAGTCACTCCACAGTACAGGTGTCACTGCTGGTGGTATGGGCACCTTCCATCCTCACAGCCCTGGATGAGATCATGGTAATGAAATGTACCTCAAGAGCCAGAAAGCACAGAGTTGTTATTTTTTCTATCTGCCAGTTAATGTAACAGTTATTAAGGCCACTAGCACCTAACTGTGTGTTGTAAAAATGGACAATTCTAGGGGAAATAGACACTTTGAGTGTGTTACCATTTTTCTTCCTTTCAGTCTAATATAGTTTTAAAATAAGATTTAAAATAATGTATATCATTAATCAAATTATACCACTTTAATTAGTGGCTAGGTTTCATTAGGAAGGTTGTTTATTTAAGAATGGAGTGCCTGGACTTAGACAGTAATGGTATTACTTTGCCATGTGGCTAAATGCCATAGCTCTGAAGGATGGATCTCATCTGTGACTTTGCTAATGCTTTGTTCACTCTAGCTTTAATTAAATTATTGGATGGAGTATCCTCAGGTTGTCTTAGGAGGCTGTTGCACAAACCAAAGATCTGTCTTTGATCTACCTGTAGATCTGGTTATGCATCTTCTTGTGTGTCAGTCTCAGATCTTCTCTGCTGGGATACGATTGGAGAGGTTCTCTTTGCTGTGATGTATCGTGGCTGTCTTGCCTGTCATTGAACAAGACTTTAATTCATACATGATTTTTAGCTTCTTGTGAGTGTTCTAGTTTTTCTCTCATCTTCTGAACAGCCTAATTAGATTTTTGAGTTTAGTTCCAGATACATGCACTGAGTGATCCCTTGCTTGATTTTGAGTAACTGAGGTCAGACACATCTCTCTTATTCCAGACAGTTATTTAAAAGCACCAGCACTTACTGTTTTTTCATTCTGGTTTGAGTTAAGCCCTAGACATGTATTTAATCTACTAGTTTATGGGTTGTTGGACCCTCTGGTGGTGTGATATTCTTATCACAGTGCTATGGCTGGACCTTAATCTGTTGTAAATTCATAATTTTTCTTAAAATGTCCCATGCTAGTCCTTCAGCTCTGCTCAGAATATACGCCTGACATACAGTTCAGATATTCACCAGTCTTTGTTTAGCCTGTGTTGTGGCTGGGATTTTTGTATCCTTTCAATTAGGATATTTAGTGTTTAATCACAGTGGGACATTGTTTGGTAATACTATATCATTAAATGGTGATGGTTGGTGAAGTGTATAATCAGGATTTCTGACAATTCATTGTGAATCTCTGGTCTACTGTGAAGAACAAAGCCAGAGAGAAAATGCTGGCTGGGTTATATAAATAAGTGAGAGATGATGGTCAGGCTGAAAATGAGGGTTCTCCTTTCCTTTAATGAAAGGTTTTGTGTACATTACATAGAATAAAGTATTTCTTAGCCTGAAAGCTTTCCAGAGATAACAGTGTTGGCCCTCTGAGGCTCTCTGTTATGTCAGATGTGGGATGTGGATTTATGGGAGAGGCTGCTGCCTTTGACAAACTCAGCCTTGTGGAGGGGGATTTGCCCAGCCTGTCCTGTCGGCAGAGCTTTGGGCTGCAACCTGTAGATTATCAAGGGTGGGGGTTTCCTGGGAGTCCCAGAGAGGGAAAGCACCCAGTTTCACTTAAATACCCTGGGCTCTCAGGAGAAAGTACCCATCTTGTGTCTCTCTTCAAGGGGACAAGGGACATGGCCTCAGCCCCACCACTGCCCCCTGCAGTGTTGAGGGTAGCTCTTTAGGGGCAGGATTATAAAAAATCCTGTAAGTGATGGATCCCTCTACTGTATTTTGACCTTCCGCCTGAAGGAACATCTCCTTAACACTGTTTTTTAACAGTCAAGGGATATGCTGTTCTCCTGGAATGCAACCTGAAAGTCTCTTGTAATGATACAGCTGCAGGAGAAGGGGGGGCAGGGTATAAAAAAATCCTGTGGTGTGAAGCTCAGGATAAAATCACAGGCACTGGCACCACTCACCCCAGCAGGAGTCATGCAGCTCTTTTGAGGCATAAATTCTCAGAACAGGCTTTTGAGGGGTATTTTTTCCTCTCCAGAGGTTATTTGTACAAGCCGATGTCCGTGTAGCAGGGTGATTGGGTTAGGTGGTACACTGGAGAAACCTGTGAGGATAGAGTGGTTTGAGGTTGGTCCATTTATTTATTAATTTCTGAAGAAAGAGGCACTGTGTCTTGCAGCTTGAAATACAGAGTGGCTGTTTCAGCCACTGTCTTGCTGCCATGTTCCATGATTTTCCACCTGGCATAGGAAAACTGGCATGAGTTACAGGAGTACAAAGCCACTGCTCAGATTTCCATTTTTGCTCCTTTAATTGCTTCCTAGTAAATAACCAGAAACCTTTCCAAAATGAGTGCAACTTGCACTTATCCCTCTTTGATTACAAAACCAGAAGCAAAACTAGTAAACTCTGGAACAAATGTCAACAGTTTTGTACCCTTTTTTTTTTTTTTTCCAATGGCAATGTAAAAATCTGACATAAAGTGAAGAAGGCTGTTGCAATCCTCCTACCCACAAGCCAGCGTGACACTACCTGGGTGAAGAGGACCATTGCCACTCGAGAGGCAGGGCTTGCAAAGATTGTGGGTGTGAGAGGAAGGCTGGCACACACATTCCCCCGAGGGCTGAACAGAGAAGAAATCGTGGCAGGAGAATGAGAGAGGAGTGAAGAATGGGGTGGCAGCAGACACAATAATGATGCCCTGAGCCCAGAGCAGGATCACAGCTGAGCAGGAGAACACTTGAAATGCAGGAGAATAGCATCCCAGTCAGTAAAACAGCTTCAGTGGGGAGCCTGGTTTAAATACCTCTATGCAAATGCATGTAGCATGAGGATCAACCAAGAGGAGGTAGAGATGTGCAAGGCTGCAGGGCTGTGGGCATGGTGGCATGGTGGGATGACTCCTACGACTGGAGCATGGGAATGGATGGGTACAAGCTCTTCAGGAAGGACAGTCAGGGGAGAAGAGGAGGATGTGTCACCCTCTCCATCAGTGGCCAGCTGGAGCCCACAGAGCCCAGCCTGGGGATGGATGAGGAGCTGACTGAGAGCTAGTGGGTCAGGGCTAAAGGAAAGATGATATCTCGGGTGATACCATAGTGAGGATCTGCTCCGGGCCACCTGACCAGGAAGACCAAAAAGATGTGTCCCTGTATAGTTCACAGGCCCTGGTCCTCATGGGGCATTTCAGCCACCTTAATATCTGTTGGAAGGGCAATGCAGCAAAGTACCAGCAATCCAGGAGGTTCTTGAAATGCATTGATGAAAATTTCCTTCTCCAATTGGTAGAGGAATCAATGAGAAAAGGTGCAATGCTGGACCCTCTTCTCACCAACACGGACAGGCTGGCGGATAGCATGAATAATGACATCCTTAACTGCAGTGACCACAAAGTTATGGAATTCAGGATCATTAGGGAAACAAGGAGAGTGTGAAGCAATCTTACTGCCCTGGACCTCTCTACCTTCTTTGGGCTTGCTTCAATAGCTTCATGTCCTTCTTGTGTTGGGGGCTCTAGAACTAGACACTGTACTCCAGGTGGAGTCCCCCAAGAGCAGAATTAGAGGGGCAGAATCACCTCCCTTGACCTGCTGGCCATGCTTTGTTTGATGCAGCCCAGGACACAGTTGTCCTTCTGGGCTGCAAGTGTTTATTGACAGCTCATGTTGAGCTTCTCATCAGCCAACACTCTTGAGTCCTTTTCCTCAGGGACTTTTCAATCCATTCTCTGCCCAGCCTGTAATTGTGCTTACGATTGCTCTGACCCAGCTGCAGAACCTTGCACTTGACCTTACTGAACTTCATGAGGTTGCCATGGGCCCACCTCTGAAGCCTGTCAGGGTCGCTCTGGATGGCCTCCCTTCCCTCCAGTGTCAACCTCACTGCACAGCTTGGTGTCACCAGCAGACTTGCTGAAGGTGCACTCATTTACACAATCCATGTCTACAACAAATATGTTAAACAGCATCAGTCCCAGTACCAACCATTGAGGAACACCACTTGTCACTGGTCTCCATCTGGACACTGAGCCATTGACCACTGCTCCTTGAGTGTGACCTTATCAACTCCTTATCCAACAACCGGTCCATCCATTGAATTCATATATTTCCACTTCAGAGATCAGGATGTCGTGCAGGATAGCCTCAAGCACTTTGCACGAGTCCAGGCACATTACATCAGTTGTGCTCCCCTTGTCCACTGACACAGTGGCCCCACTGTAAAAAGCCAGCAGATTTGTCAGGTACAATTCACCTTCACAATCCATGCTGATTGCCACTGACCACCTCCACATTTTCCATGTGCCTTAGGAGACCTTCAGCAGGATCTGCTCCATGAGCTTGCTGGGGCTGGGGTACTGTGCAGCAGGTGGAGGGGAATTCCTGCTCAGAGAAAGCCCAGTAGGTGCTGTGCTTACTGTGGCAGCAGCATCATGCTAAATGCCAATGCAGTACCTTGGGGATGGCCATGGGCCATTAGCAAGGAAAGATGTAGGGCATCAATTTACACCCAGCTTAAGTTACAGCCTTTATAGTGTAATAACACACTCTAAATTGAAGGAAAGAGATTTACTTCAAAAACCAGTATTTTAAAAACCTTAAACCAGTATCAGTTTTTGCAATTTATAATCACAATAAAGAACGATTGGTTTCTGAGGTAGGTTAGACATATGGAGTTCTCAAATCATCAGTTTTGCTGACAGCAGCAAAACCACTCAGGATGACTCACAGGAATTGTTTTTGTGAAGGGGAGGTTAATAATCTGTAACACCACACAGAAGACAGAAATCTAACTTTGAATTTTGTGGTTGAATAGGTCCAGTAATCCCATAGCTATGTATTTTTTTTTGTTGTTGGCAAAGATGTCTGCTTTCAGTTTGAACGTAATATGCTGGGTTTATGTCAGTACAAAAGCTTCTCTGTAAAAAACATACACACCCATATATTTTTCAGTATATTTGAACATATATGTGTGTGTGTGTGTATATATACACACCTACATGCCAGAATTTAAAATTCTCTCTGTCCTAAGAGACAATCTTATTTTCCTAATGGCTAGTCATGCATATTAGTAAAAACCTACTGTTTTACACTTGGGTGCAGAATTTAGGCATCTACAGTCGGGTTTTTCAAGGCATTTTAGTTATTTAAACCTGGAGATGCATTCCTCATGGGTTTGTCATTTGTTAATGAGACAGGCACCCACTGGGAGCTTGTTGCAACTCTGTATGATTAAATACCTCTAATAATTTGACTCCTACCTACATGTTGAATCATGGGATCACAGAATGGTTCCGGTTACAAGGGACCAAAAAGATCATCTTGTTCAAAGCCCTGTGCCATGGGAAGGGAGATTTTCCCATGTTAGGGGTGTTGGAACTAGATGTACACAGTTTGCTCAGGCCCCTGTACATACAACTATTTGATCTAGTGCTCATCAGGTTTGAAAACGTGAGCTTTGAGGAATTTATCATTGGAAGGCTGCAAACTATGCTTGCAGTCTTCCTTCTGAAATTCAAGGGTAGTTATCTCTTTCTAATGAATCACACTGAGGAAAACCCCTGCTAACTAATTTAGATATTTTCATTTCCTATACCACATTTCTTCAGTCATCTGTACATTTTTTGTCAAGAGTTACAAAGGGAACCTTGCATCTCTGTCAAAACTGAGCTGCTAGCAAAAATGCTATGAGGCTACCTCCAATTCTGCAGCAATAGCCAAGAAAAGGAAGCAGAGGCAAATACTTCTAAAAGAATTATTCAGGAAAAAAGCATGTGTGCAAATCATATTTGAGTGTTCAAAGATGTGCTTCTGCAGCCTAATAAAGTTGAAGAGTCAGACATTTTGTAAGGTGGTTACTTTATGTCAAAGAGCAAAGTTATTAAAAAACACAGAACAACAACAACAAAAACTACTGAAAAATCCAGCTTCTCCCCCAGCAAAATCTCTGCTTATCTGGAGCCCAAAAGGAATCTGCAGATGTATACCCCCTGCATGAGAACAAAGTCTTCAGTCACTGGAATGCAATGCTATAAAAACAAATACTACAAAGCCTGGTAACAGGGGGATGTCTCACTTGCATATTTTTTTGTGACCATCTTAGTTTGCAGAGAAGGGGGTCCCCAAAGCATGTGAGCCAGCAGGATCCCTTTGTACTAGGTCGCTGTCTGTTTGGCCAGATGTCTTCCCAACAGTGAGATAGAAAAACCAGAGCTCTTATTAAAATAAGTTGGGGAAAGGAATGGAAAAAACCATGTGTCCAGCAAAACGAGGCACATTGTGTCCCATCTGATATTTATTAAACATTGATCAAATCAGCAGTGAGAAATGCACATCATGTGGAAGTGACCTTGGCTCCCTTGGTTTGGAAGTTAGTGACAAATGTCTGGGAGCAGACCAACATTGAAAACACATGGACAGGACACAGAGAGGAGTGTGCTGCACTAGGAGCAACAATAACAGACAGAGAAGAGCTGATTTTGTCCAAGTACCCCCTTTTGCAGGTTTGACATCTCTTGTGTCAGCAGAATGGGGGTATAAAGTTTTTCCCCCTGTACTTACTCTACAGCTCTCTAGAGAGGTTACATGGCTCCTGGAAGAACACTGCATTTTAAGTGAGCTATGAAAGCAAGAAGCTGAACAGAGAAAAGTGGAGAACTTTTATCAAATTAAAGCCTAAGCATGGACTCCTTTGAGTCTTGATTCAGCTTTTGTGATAGATGTATATAGTTTTGTATCAACCTGCTGAGGTTTGTGCAGTCACAATGAGCATTTGAAATATATCCCACCTCTTGTTGCCCAAAGTCCTGGCTATTGCATCTTTTCAGAGCAACCCTTCAATAACAATAACTATGGAGTAAATACATCTCTTGTATCATCAGAACAGCTTATTTGGGTTTGGTCCTTAAACAGGGTAGTGAGGAAGAGCAACAGGCAAGCTGAAGCCAGGCTCTGCACATTGGGAGGTTGTGGAGCCCTGATCACACTGCTGTAACCATGCACAAAGTGTTGCATTCCTAGCTTTTTACCTTACTCATAACCTGGTTTATTTAGCTTCACAGAAGGAGATCAGATTGAATCTTGCGAAGTTTTTCTTCAAGATACCTCTACCCTTAGTATTTTTTGTATGTTTAGTAAACTAGAAAGCCAGCTATTAACTAACAGCAGAGTTAAGAGCTATGTATGTGCACTAAACAGTAAATTAAATAGCTCTAAAAGATGTTATGGTGTCCATCTTTAGGCAAAGGAAAATAAAGGAGCCTGTTAAAGTTCCCTGGTTTTTCACTCCAGCCCTGGGCATGGGACATGTTAGATGGAAATATCAGGGGCCCGATGGCAGTCATATGCAATTTTACACTGATGGGCAGAATGTGCCAGCAGGCAATACAATACTATACACAGTTCCAGCCCAGCTAAGTTAATGGAATCTCTCCTGCCTGTATGATCACTTTCAGTACTTTGTGTTTATGTTATTGATACCAACAGTGCTGGACTGTTAAAGGATGGAAAGGTCTGGCTTTTGTTGGGGTGCTGTTCTGATGTCAGTTTGAAATATGCTGAAAGTAAAAGTTCTGAAAAGCCAAAGTGCTGTTTTATTGAACCAGGGACAGGGAGGACTCGGAGAAGTGAAACAAGATCCTTAGGAAGCACTGGAACATACATGATGCTAAATGCTGAACTGCAATACATCCCGTGACATCAGTGAAGTTTCAGCTCATTATGCTACACAGGAAGCCAGAGTACAGTGACAGAAAGCAGGTCATGTCATAAAATGAGTAATCTTAATATGAGACTATAATCAAGTGAAACTTTTCTCTGTGCAGTTGCTGTCAAAGGCTTTGTTTTTGTTTCTGCCACTCTCTGTGCTTTGTACCTCTGCAGTCTATCAGTCTTCCCAGTTATGGGTCTGGTCCTGCTTCCATTAACAGTAAAATATGGAGGAACAAGCTTTTTTCTTCTCTGTGTATTTAGAAGGTGAAAATGATGTGCTTTGTTCCCCAAGGTTCTTCTGGTTTTTGATATGTGTGTTATTCACAGACTTATGATTGGAATATAAGTTTTAAACCCTTCAGAGAAGGAACCTTGCATTCAGCACACAGAGGCTCAATGAGTCCCTTTTTACCAGCTAACAGCAGCAAAAGGGTGCTCTGGACACCACAAGTTCCCACTGTGAAATAGTTTCTGATTGCAAACCCTTAGAAAACTGTGCTTTGCCTCTCCAGCTTTTTCAGCAAGAAGAGCTTTCCCACTAGCAAAATCCTTGAGACTATAAACCAAACAAAGAAAAACAGCCCACACATCAGGATCCACAAGCAAACTTGGCTACTGAATTATGTATGGACCCTTCACCTTTTCTTTTGTGGTACAGGAGCTAACAGCCTTCCAAGTCCCAGTCACCAACAAATGGGCTATTGGACTGTCCATCTCTTTGCCAGCACCCTTCCTTCCCACCTGCACAAGCAGGAAAGAAGCCTTTCCCTCTGGAGTTTCTGTTCTTGGGTGCATGGTTACAAGTTTTTGTCTTATTATAATATTCCTATTCCTGAAAAAAGAACCAGGTTTCCACCACCTGATCTTATGCTTAAGCCCCGAGGAACTCCATCTATGACACTGCTTTTGTCACATGGCAATGAAATATGATGTCACAGATGAAAAGTTTAGAAAAAACATATGATGACATAATGTGGGAACTGGGCTAACCTGTGAGAGATGTGTTTCTGCCTTAGCCACGCCTCATATATATGCAGAGGGAATTGAGAAAAATGCAAATAAACACTGTATAAATCCTCTTCCTGTGTTGCTCCAATATGGTAATCCCTCCTTCAAGTACCCCAGGCTTAAGGAAGTCTCTGGAAAATGCTGTTCTTTGTGAGAGAAATACAGTTGACTTGATATGTTGGTCACCCATCCTCCATGAACCCGGGGGAAGTGGCTTGTGCTTTTCTCTTAAAAATTAAAAATAAAAGACCACTCTGCAGAAGGTCATGATTTGGGAAAAGTAAAATCAGCTGTGGGTTAGGCCTAGGGAGAAATATAAGCTACTCATAAAAAGCTACAGAGGAAGCTTTGATTAGTTAAGTTATCTGGTACATAGAATTTATTAGAGCTTGAAGTTTTCCTGTGGGACTTCCCTAATAGTTCACAAATAGAGTAAAATATCAAAGAAATGCATTTTCTGACAGACACGTAAGGCTACCCTCATGCTCTCCTGCTTAAAGCCTGTCAGAAGGAGGGATAAATCTAGCCCATTTGTTCCAGCAGAGTGGTCAGGTTTTCATGTTTTTACATGTTTGTTTTTCTGATTAATTTCTTGGTAACTTATTCAACGCTTCCAACTCTCCTGAGTTCTTCCTGAGGACCACATAGAGATAAGAGGAATATCTTTTCCCTAATAGACTCAAAGATATCAAACCATTCTGCAAAAGGGTATAAAATAGTAAAGGCCTGTTTTTTTCTCATCAACTTGAGGCCTTTTTTCTTAAACTTGTCCACAAGGGAAAATTCAGCAGCATTTTTCTGTTGGTATAGATGCACCACTAGCTTCACCAGTAAAGCACCCCTTCTCCAGACCCCTCAAAACCAAGAAAAACATTCTCTCTCCTTATGGAGAGAAAGTATTCACACAATAAAAATTGGTGGTAGGTAATGCCTACAATGCAGGACCAGTGCCCCCTCCCAGGTTTTCACAGTGCTATTTGATTTCTGTATTTTTCTTTAGCTGGAGCACTTACTGTCTCCTGTTGGCCCTGTAAGGTGACTGAATGCTGAGAAGGAGCTGCTGCATCTTGATGCCTGACAGAGGAGATGCTAATAAACATTTGACTTCCAAAGCTCCCCACAGTCTTGTTAGTACAACTTGAAAACAGTCCTGTCTCTCAGGAAAGCCACAAGTTTTCCAGTGAGGCTGAACCTACTTCTCTTCCACACACCAAAACCCCCAAAGTGATTGTAACACTAAGCTGATGCTTTAACCACCATGAAGATTAGCAGAATAGGCAGATAGACATCCATATATCATCTGCTTACATACATAATTTGGGTTTTAGAAAAGGCAGGAGAGTAAGTGGGGTGATAAAACCAGCAATGTGTTCTTTTCCATTATTTTAAAATTCTTAAAATCTTCTTTTGCAGGTATTCAAGAGGGGACACAGTGTACCAAGTGTAAAAACAACTGGGCACTGAAATTTTCCATCATCTTATTATATATTTTATGTGCCCTGTTAACAATCACAGTAGCCATTCTGGGATACAAAGGTATGTATGCATTGAGTGCTATGTTTCACTTTCAGCCAAGCATCCAAGATACCTGCACTTACTAGATATGCAGGCAGTTTATCACATTTTCACCTTACGTATCAATACCTTGGTAATGTTTGTTGTACACACTTGGTCATTCTTCCACTACAAAGGAGAAATGTAGGAGTACTAACTGAAAGACTCAAAGCTCTGTAACATGTGCTATACCTTGATTTCCCTGGGTCTTTTGCATATGTTGCACCTTTCCAGAATAAACATCTTTCTTGATGGAAGAGCCAAGAATAGTCTTACCTATTCCTTCATCACAGGAACAAAGTGTAAGATCAGTATTTGAAATATCTGGAAGAAAGATTGAATGAGGAGGTGCCAGTGTATTGAGTTATCTACAGTTATTTTGATGAATATAGAGGCTTAGATGCTTTTGACAGTAACTTCAAAGGTTCTTGTAGCTGAGCAACTCAGAAAAGGAGAAAGTTTCACTTGTGCAAGTCATTGGTAGGGCACACTGGAAGGTACTGCTTAAAATTTCCATACATCCTTGGCACTATTTGGCTGTAGACACTTATGCATTCTTACAAATGGGTTGATGTAGCTGCCTGCTTGTTGTGCAGCCACAGCTACCATAACTTAAATAAATAAGAGGTGAGGTTCTAGCAAGGAAAAGGAAGTGAGTAACATTGTTGTGAGTATTACAAAAAAACATTGCAGCATGTTATGGAGAAAGCCAAGTTAGCTGCTTGAGTATGGCTCTGAGAGTAGCTTCAAAACCCCTCCAAGAAGCTGGGTGAATATTCCTCTGATTAGCATGCAGTGCATCCTGTGCTGCCAACAGCTGCGCTCATAGCAGAGCTGACATCACCTCTGGTCCTGTGCCAGTGAAAGAAAAGGAAATTGTAGAAATAGGAAGGGATAAATACTTATTTAAGAGGATTTGGTACAGTTTTAAGTGGGAAGACAATTAAAACTGTTTGGTTTATATGGAAGATTTAGGCAGGGCAATGAAAGAGTGTGAAGAACAGGTAGACACATATGGGTATTACTTTTTCATCATAAAGCAGACAGAATGTGACATTAAAATAAAATATAAATAAATGTAGTACAAATATCACTGATCAGATGTCCTCTTGAAGGATGTATAGCTTGTCTCTAGAAGTCAGACTCTGAGGAAAAAAAACTTTCTGAGATTCAAAAACCTGTTCTTGATCTATAAAGATAAGATCATGTGGTTATATGGACTAAGGTAGGAAAATCTTGGGCCTTTTGCAGCTACAAATCTGCAGAGCTCTATTCACAGCAGATGAGTATGGCATCCTTCTGGGCTGTAACACAGCCACTATACAGCTGGGATTTAGCAGAATTTTCCTCAATAGAGATTTATACACCACTGTCAGTTCTGGTGCTCACCAAAAGACTCGGGACTCATCTGAAATCACAAACAGCATATCAAGTTGGAGGGTCTATTGCCCAATATGTTACTTTGGCAAACATTCATTCATGTGTGTAGGAAGCAATAGCAACAAGGAAACTGTCCAAAGAATCTCTCTGGGAGAGGGAGTTTCTCTTCCTCATTTCAATGCACACTTTTCAAGCTTCTTTCTCTATGGGAGCCTCTAGCACTTTTCCCTTTGCTTTTGAGTCCCCATCTTTGCTACACTCATTTCTAAACCTCCTTCTTGAACTGAGAAGGGTGATTGACTAGGGAAAAGATTATAGAAATGTGGATAATGCTGATCTTGCTCACAGGCCTTAAGACATCTTGGTGACTACTGCTCACTCACTTGGTGACTGCTCCACTTGAACACCAAGGGAATGAGGCATATACTGGAAAAAAAGTCCTGTTCAGTCCAAGTTATCCCATCTGTAACACCAAACAACAAATGCTCATATGTCAGGCATTCATTTTGCCTTTGGACCTGCAGCTTCAGAGCTTCATCTCCACAGTGACTAAGGGCTAATTTGCAGGGGAAATATGAGTTGCATAAAAGCCAAGCTGATGGCATGTAGTCAAAGGAATTTTTGTAATATTTTTGATCACTGGGGAGGAATTAGGCCTTAGAGGAAGAGCAAAATTCAAAATTTTATATAGCCCTTGAACTCTTCTCTCTGCATCGGAGTTTAGGTTGTCTTTTTTATTGCAATACTACACTGAAAGAAGGAATTCTGCTGGCATCAGGGATTCTTTTAGTTGCTTAGCTAGGTTTCCATGAAATTTGCCTCCCACACTTATATTTGTAAAGCCCAGAACTACTTTTAAAACTTTCATTTCCTATGTGGTATTTAGATATCCTTTGTGATTTCAAATGTTAAAACTACTAATCAGTGGATTAAATATGGCGAGCAAAAAAATAACTCAATGGGAGGCAAAGTCAACACAGAACAAACCTCCAAAGTGGTGATAAAAATTACATAGTAGTTTGGAGAAACCTGAAACCAAAACATGAATTAAACATCAAGGTCATGAAGGAATAGCAAGCTGAGTTTACTATTAGTTTGCTTTGAGGAGGCATATTATTGTTAAAAACATTAATAAGGTAGTATGTTATTTTGGGGGCGTGTTTTCTTAAATTAAAAGCAAAATACAGAGTTATAATTTTTCTGGCCCCAGCCAGTGTCTAATTAACCTATTGAAGGTGAATGATCTTCTGGTGATTTACTCCAGTGAGAGAAGCAAACCTGCAAACCCAGCTGGTAGTTTCTGGTAGTTCTCATTCTCTGGTCATTTGTTTTTAAGCTTCTTGACTAATTGCAACCATGACTTTCATCTACTTCTTTTGCCTGTCTCCAGGACAGAGTTTTCCTGCCATTACCAAGGGCCAACAATCCCTGGTAAGAAACCCCTGCTTCTGAAATAGGCATTCAGATGCAGGCAATCCTCACTATTCCTGTTAGCAGCTACTTGAAATTTTGGCTTCTTTTGGAGGGTCTTTACCACATTTTCCCCAGTCAGCCTGTTAGATGACAATGTAGACAGATCTGACCCAGCTGGGAAGGTGAAGCTACCCAAAAGCAAGATGAAGGCATAGACAGACTTTACATTTTTAAGAGCATCAGACTGTTAGGAGCAGCAGCGTGGTCTCCATAAGGGATATTATGACTAGTCTGCCTGTTTTGCTTTTGCTTTTTTTCTGAAGAAGATAAGAAGTGGTTGCTCAAGCCTGGGGTACTCCCCAGACGTTGACTTCCACTCCAGAAAGAGCTCCACATGCTCACCTACCACTGAAGACTTCACCCAAAGGTTGTGGTGGGAGCTACTGCCAGGGAAGGAAAGGCATTCCCAATAATAGGACATCCATCCATATGACCCCTTTTGACAGCAAGAGCAGTAACACCTACTTTGGCCACAGCTCTCTACCCATTCTATACAGAGTTCATCCTTTCCCCCTGCAGGGAAGTAGCAAGAAAGTAAATAAGCCACAGTTTGCTTGGGGAAGGAAGCAGAAGCTCACATCCCTTAGACCCATGATTTGTTTGACTATGGAAGCTAAGATCCTGCCCCTGTATAGAGCAAATACATGCATTGGTTTGTCTAAGGGGTGCCAAAATTCGGCTTAGCCTGGATCACTGGAAGTCCTTGAGCTAACCTTCCAGTTCACTTCTACTGTTTCTGCTGCTGGAGTTGGGTCGTTTGAACTTGGCTCTGGCCTCTCTCCTCTGCACTTCACACGACAGGACTATAACTGAATTAAAATAAAGGAAATAGTTTGCCTGATACAGCTAATTCTGCTCTTCACATCAGTTCATCTGGGTAAGTCATTGACAGCTTAGTGTCAAATAGACAAAAAATCAATACCTTGAGTATTTGAAAGCAGCCTTCTCTTCTTAGCCTCTCTAAACCAGCATCTTCCAGCTATGTATCCTGTGTGAGTCCCTCCTGATCCAGAGCTGCTGTCTGGCATCCAGTTACACACTAGAATGAAAAGCTTATGCTTTCTATAGGAGTCAAGCTCTTCAGGACAGAAATATCTTTTAATAATGCTCATTAGTGATCTTTCAGGCACTGTCCAGGCACAGTCTTCCCCACATATCATGGCCAATTGCCAACAATACCAGTAAGGCTTCTGATTAAAGTCCTGCTTCAACAAATTTTGGGGGTGTTCCACACAAAGAATGTCCATAGCTACACACCAGCTTCAGTCTTCTTAGTGCGTTGTGGGGCTTTTTTTACTTGGCGATGAAAACACTCTGAGCTGTTGTATCTTTAATTCTACCCACCCTCATCTAACAGCCAGCAGAGGCTACTGCATGTTGCAGTACTATTTTCATTTGCTTTGGACTCTTCAGGGGA
Organism: Calypte anna; assembly: GCF_003957555.1. Classification (NCBI taxonomy): domain Eukaryota; kingdom Metazoa; phylum Chordata; class Aves; order Apodiformes; family Trochilidae; genus Calypte; species Calypte anna. The sequence goes on from NC_044245.1 coordinate 103,264,315, forward strand.
ATAGTTTAACAGAAGTTTCCAGTGTTAGATTTCATTCAACCGTTAAAACATTCCCGTTGTTTTAGGACAGCATAAAATCTCAGTTTTACAGACTTCAGATCTGAAGTACCAACTGGTTTTTATTTGAACAACAAAAGGAACTAACTACATTTCCTTTTCATTATTGATAATGTATGCATTTGCCAGCTCCGAGTGTATTGCATAACTGGAGGAAACAGGTGAATATTGCACTCAATCTGAACGAACAGGACCCATAGGTGACATTGCTAGTCAGGGCAGAGGCCCAGCAAAAACACTTTGAGTAGGCCTGTTTTTTAAATCCAGATGCTTTCACAAGGTCCTGTCTAAATGCCCAGAGCAAGCCATGTCTTTTACAGTGACTATCCAGAAACAAAGCAGAACACCAGAGGCTGAACAGAGAGCTGCCTCGAGCCAGCCAGAAGAAAAAGCCAAGTATGGTCCCCACACTCACTGCATGTGATGCAGAGGTGTATACATTGAATCCTTGGGGTCTGAGAAGTATCTGAAAACTTTTATTGATCTGGGCAGCAACCTGGAAGACAGCTGGGCAGAACACACAAGAGAATCAGCTTCATTCAGGAAAAATGAAAGCAATGAAAGCCTGATGCATAACCATGGTACCCAGAGTCAGAAAAGGAAGAACAAAAGTTTAAAAAGAAGGAGCACTCAGTGGGTAACACTTTAAAGATCTGGGATTCATGTCATTTCTCATGAGAGTCCTCTGATCCCCCCAGATTTCCACTTCTAGTATAAAATGAAGTCTTTACATAGCAACAACTTCTATGAGGCTACTTCCCAGCTGTAGATAATCTCATAGACACAGAATTAGCAATAGCCCTTACCCCACACAGATTTACAAAATTGGCTTCACTATCTTGGGACATGGGAAACTCCTTGTTTCTTTTCTTTGAAAGAGAGGGCTGGCACAGTAACTCATGTAGCATCTCCCAGGGTTGGTGCAGATCCTTTTGTTCCTGATGTAGCAAGAGAGCTAAATAACTTGCTGATGAGAAGAAAATTTTGCCCCAGTTTTGTTTTGGATGCAAAAGTGTATTAAATTAGGTTTGGCATGGAAGCTGAAGGCTGCCTCTCACCTTGCAGGCATTTCACATTTTTATCCCTGGGAGCCACTCTGGGCTCTTAATTGGTTGTTCTGCTTTTTCTGGTTCCATATCAATTCCATCAAATAATCAGCTTGTCTGAATGACAAGAAAATGACTCAGACATTACAAAATAAGGAGCACATCAGCCATAAATCTGCATTTGCTGAATAACCATCATTTCAATCTTAATGAGGCAGAATGGTTTCAAGACCATTTTGAGTGATCTGTACCGTTATCAAGATGTTTAAAAGTTGATCCACAAAACATATAGTAATTACAACTTTAAACTGCTCTCTCAGACCAAAGTTTGTGAGCCAGGTAGCAACTTTTGAAGATTAACAGGCACAGTGAAAAGAACAACCAACCAACCTGTTATTTTCAATGAGAAATGGCTGACAGCAAAATAAAAGGAAGTATTCTGAGCAGAGCTCAGCTCTGCTTGGAGTAGGGAAATATTGTTAAAAGAAAAAGACTTGGTTCATGAGGAAAACCCTCAAAAGGGGATTTTCTAAACTCAGGAGAGAGATTGCTCATGAGAAAAGAAATGTTTGGAAACTGTTGGCAGACTGAAGAACTGAAAGAATGCTGGGTCCCACCAGCAGATAGGAGCTCATCCTTCCAACAAGTCACAGAGCAGCAGCAAAGTGTAGTGGCAAGCAAGGTAACTTTAAGGTGGGGGGGGTTGTTTGTTTGGTTTGTTGGTTGGGGTTTTTTATTATAATGGTGAGATTTTTTTTTTTTTTTTGCTTTATTGTTTGTTAGACTTTTTTCATAATTATACTTTTCTTCTTTTCATAACATACTGTTCTTTTTCCCCTAGTTGTAGAAAAAATGGACAATGTGACAGGTGGCCTGGAAACATCCCACAGAAGATATACAGAGAAGCTCACAGAGGTGGAGAGTGACCTGAAGAAATTAGGTAATCTACACACAAGCAAAGCCCTTTTGTATTATGGTTTGGGATGTTCTCCAGGCAGGCAGCAGCAAATTTGTCTGAAAAATCTCTGGATATGACAAGACACGGCACTTCTATACCAATTTTTCAAGTACTTGGGAAAACTTTGTAAAATAGTTAAGATCAGCTCTACTTAGGGCAGCATTTTAACCATACTGTAGTATTTACAGATCCCACTGAAGTAATTTATACTACAATAAACAGACACTTAAAGGTTGTCCTCAGGAGAGAGTTTTCTCTGAGGCAGAGATGTAAAACAGCAGAAGCTGTTGCATGGAGCAAGATATTCTACATAGAATGAAAATCTGTCACCCAGCCTTCTTGATGCTGTTTTAGCAATCAGTTTTCAAAACTGAAGGTTAATTTAAGGACTGCACAAATAATCAGCTGCTCAAAACTCATGTGTGAGGCAAGCTGGTTACTTCCATAAAATGTTTTTTTAATCTTCTCAAGGAATACAAGACAAGGTTGTTGTGAGTTCAGGTCCCCCAGGTGATGTCACAGTTCTCTTTTTCTCAGGAAGATGAAAAAAGATCCTGGGTAAAGAGTCTACTCACTAAGTGTACATTTCTACATTCCTTCATTGTTCAGAAAGGAAGCAGAACTGTTTATTATCAATTTAAATTTACATAGGCTTACAGTCTTTATAGTTAGTTTTGACATCGCTATTGATATATACACGCATGCATTTGCTTCTTGAAATAAATTTTGTTTAGCTTAAGAAACCATGTATTGAGATATGTATTTCTAGATGAAAATTCTTGCTTGCTTGCAACTTGGTCATAATTTTTTTTTAATTTTTGCCCTCAAAAATTAGCTGCATTCTGAAGTATTTGCACACTGCATTTCATTCAAAGATACAAGATGATCCAGTGGAATTTACTTTTGATGATGCGTATAGAAAAGTAAATGTTAGACCTTAAAGCCATGAAAATGTTAGACCTTTTGGGTTATATTTGCATTATTGTATTATTTTGATTAAATTGTCACAACTTGGGGCACCTTTGATTCATTCACACTCACAATTTTTACACGCTGCTGGATGGATGGCCAGTGAGATGCTCAGGACCAACAGTTCCCATTTAAGTGGACTTGCCGTGGAGAAAGGTAAAAAAGTTATGGGGCAAAGTGTGTATGGGAAGCATAAAGGTAAGAGAAATGCCATAGGGCCAGTAGGGTAACAACATGTGGGGAATGAGAGACAGCCCTTCAGGGATTAGCTGAGTGTGGACCTGGCATTTGTTAGAACTGTGTGAGGAACACAATATAACCTGAACTGTAGATAACAGGTAAACATAGGGTCAGAACTTAGAAGATCCTGGAGTGAGGTAAGTGGCAGAGAGAGGAACTGTGCTTGGGAAGATGCCCATCCAAGGAAAGAGACCATAACCTGTTCAGACTGAAGTCTCACAAGTTGCCATCTGATGTTTGCCATCATGACTCACTGGAACACACCAGAAGAAAGCTCCATATGCAGCTGTATTCACTATAGTTTATGAAAACCATCCTAATCTCTCTTGGAGTTTTGTGACATGATGGACTTCAGACTGCCTAATTCCTAAATATAGTTGCACTTAGATGAAGACAAAAATATATGGAGTATGTGTAGGAGAGGGAAGTGATTGAGTTCAGGAAAGGGAATCTTCCCTGAAAGTGAGTGTTGATTGCTGATATCCTTGGTTTCTGTGTTCTGGCTATTGAGTTGTGCAGCCTTAAAAACTTAATCATACCAAGGCAAGCTTCCAGAAGTATTCTGTAGGATAGTGTAAGCAAGAACATAAATATTCTTCAAAGATTAAAGATTTTGGCATTGCTCAAACTCAGGACATGAGGAAATAATAACAACAAAATAAATATCATTAAAAGTAATAGTAATATGTCAGAGAGAAAACCAGAAATATGCTGTGATATCTGGAGTAGCCTGCTGGCAAATCTTTTTGTCTCTAACCCATATTGTTTTTAAATAAGTATTAGAACTTCTTAAAAACTAAGGCCAAGATTTTGAAAAAGTGAAACATATGTACATGCATATATATGTGTCTTGTCCCACTTATGTCACTCCAGAGTGTTCTCAGCTCTGATTCTATGTTTACCTGTTGTTTATAGCACACATTATATCATGTTCCTCTCACACATAGCAATGAAGAAATTCCACCTGCCAGGAAAAGGATGAAGAAAATACAAACAGCTAAAATTTACTTCTGCACTTTCAGCAAAATCCAGTTGTAACTTCAGAACATACACTTACTGATGCCACTTTAATATTCTAGATTCTATTTACCATTTAGAATACAAAACTCCTTGACAGCATATATTCATCAGTTTCTAATGACAGTTTTTCCTGTATATGATAATAGAATCACAATTCTGTTCTTCTCAGCAAAACAAAAGAACTTCATTGATTCCTCTTTGTTGTTTTTTTTCTCTGTGTAGTGGCATAACTTTGCCTAGTGGTTTCTCTTTTCTGGGAAAGACAGACATTCTACTAACAGAACATTATGACAAGCTGACTGTACTTAAAATACATTGTACTTTTTATACTGTGATTTAAAAAGCTTATCTTAAGGGCTTTCAATTTTTTCTTCCTGTACAACAGATGACCAAGCTGGACAAAAAGCCATGAATACTAACACTGAACTGTCTAGCTTCAGATCGGACATTCTGGCTCTTCGTCAGCAGCTTCATGACATTTCAGAGAAAACTTCCAGAAACAAAGATACACTGGAGAAGCTGCAAGAGTCTCGAAATGTGTTAGATGATAGACAGAGTCAAATGAGAAGTACCTTAGATAGTAACTCCTTCATGATCATCAGTGTCAATAAGACTCTTCAGGCATATACCGGCTATATCAACAATCTCCAGCAAGACACTAGTAACATCCAAACAAACTTGCAAAACCAAGTGCATTCTCACAATGTGGTCATCATGAACCTGAACAACTTAAACCTGACACAGATACAGCAAAGAAATCTTATTAGTGTCCTGCAGAAGTCAATGGAAGATACAAGCTTGGCTATTCTAAGAATCAAGAATGACTTTCAAAATCTGCAGCAGGTTGTCCTTCAAGCCCGGAAGGACACTGACTGGCTTAAGGAGAAAGTACAAAATTTACAGATTCTGGCTGCCAACAACTCAGCATTGGCAAAAGCTAACAATGATACACTTGAAGACATGAACAATCAGCTCAGCTCCTTCAGTGGGCAAATGGAGAACATCACCACAGTTGCCCAAGCCAACGAACAAAGTTTAAAGGATCTTCAGGAACAGCATAAAGAATATGAAAACCGAACTTCTGCCAAATTCAACCAGATAGAAGAGAGGTTCCAGGTCTTTGAAACCGATATAGTCAGTATCATTAGCAACATCAGCTACACTGCTCATCATCTACGGACACTGACCAGCAATCTCAATGAGGTCAGGACAACTTGTACAGACACCCTAAGTAAACATTCAGATGAACTGATTTTTATGAACAGCACACTAGCCAATATTCGCTTAGACTCTGCATCTCTCAAGGTGCAGCAGGATTTGATGAGGTCAAGGTTAGATGTTGAGGTTGCCAATTTGTCTGTAATCATGGAAGAAATGAAGCTGGTAGATTCCAAACATGGCCAGCTCATCAAGAACTTCACCATCCTACAAGGTATGAAGCTTCCCTAATGATGCCTATAATTGTTTATGCCTAATTCCTGCTTGCCTTACCTCTTTAGTTCTGTAGAAGTGAGTGCATGATGGTAAGGAGTCCTGGTGTTTTCCATTATTTAATCCTAAACTTTGGAAATGTAAATGTGGCTGGGATATTCTTTACTAATTGTCTTATGCCTTCTTTACATACCTAGAATAGGGATGTTATGAAAGAAGGTTCTGACTTAGCAAAATTTTATTCTGACTGACTGATTGGATCTGCTTTTGATTTAGGTTCTAAAATAAGCTAATGAAGGTGTGGAACCTCAAGAAACCAATCCCTTGTGAGGAGGAAATGGCTAAAAAATATACATTGGACCATTCCCAGAAAGGTCCACCCTCACTGAAAAACAAGTTGCTATTTCACTTTAAGCCAGTTGTTAGTCTGCCAGAAAACATCCTACTTTGCTTAGTTTTTAATGCTGAGATATTTTATTTTCTCCAGAAATAAATAGCATTAGGTTTAGGAGGTTTCTCCCAGCCAAGTATTATACCAAATTAAAAGAACACTCATATTTCAAACCTGATGTGAAGCAGTCAGGCCTAAAACTCTAATCACAAATATAAATCTGTTGCTCCAAATAAACTAAGGCTGAATTAGAGCCAAAATCATATGTCAGTAACTTTAACCTTTTTCATGTCAACCAGGCCTAAATGACTCCAGGTTAAGCACTGATCTCTGGAGGAGTCTAAATGATGTAGATTGGCAATTAAATTTGCTCATCCATGATCGGAATCCAAAATTATTTTGTGGTTTATTGCAGTCACAATACTGCCATTTACTGTCATATGTATTGTTCTCTTTCCTGTTACAGCCAGATAGTTAGCAAATAGTACTTCTGGTCTTTCCCACAGTTGGCCAATTGCTCGCTATCGTTTGTCGATATGAGTTCATCATTATATCTCTTCTTGACAACCTTTTCTTGACAGAGCAGGCAACAGGGTCATTGCAGGAGAAAAAGACTTGTGGTCTAAGAGCAAAGAGATGGGACTAGAAGGCAAAGGGAGGGCAGCAGAGTGAGAGAACAGGAGCATCAACATTCAGGTCTACGTGCATCAACAGCACAGAGTGTGTCTTGCAGGGAGCAGCTTCTTGGCTGGCCACCTGGGGCTGGTCACACTGGCCAGTTCACAGGACAAGGAGCATAAAATGATTTCCTAATGTGCATCAGAGGATTTTCATCCGTAGCCTATATTCCATGGATGTTCAGGAAAGAGCAATGGTTGGAGAAGCAGTACTTACTACAACCACTGCTTGCAGTAGCTGTTAGCCTGGTTTTCACAGTGCTGAATATCCAGTGGTGTTGTTCTGAGATACATTCACCAATGATCTGAGATACATTAACCAGAAAAGCCCCCATGTGGGCTTTTTGTTGTGAATTCTCTCTATATCTCCAATTTTAATGCTCACATTGTTTCAGGCCCTCCTGGTCCCAGGGGACCTAAAGGTGACAGAGGCCCTCAAGGTCCTCTTGGCCCAGCTGGCCTAAAAGGACAAAAAGGGGAGAAAGGAGAGCCCGGACCACCAGGACCTGCAGGTGAGAAGGGCCCACCTGGGCCAGCTGGGCCACCAGGAGAAAAAGGAGGGAAAGGTTCCAGAGGATCACCTGGCTCCAAAGGTCAGAGAGGTTCTCCTGGCAAGACGGGTTCACCTGGACCAAGCGGAGACCCAGGACCACCGGGTCCACAAGGCAAAGATGGCCCACCTGGGCCACAAGGCCCACCAGGATTTCAAGGTCTGCAAGGAACTGTGGGAGAGCCAGGGGTACCAGGACCTCGAGGACTACCTGGGCCACCTGGAGTCCCTGGGCTACCTGGTCCAAAGGGCCCACCTGGTCCACCAGGGCCACCAGGTCCAGGGATTCCAATGGCACTACAAAGTGAGCCTACATCAGAGCCCGAGGCTAATGGTAAGCTATCAACTCACCATGTTCATCTTTTAGTGAGATACAAATATACCTGGGGGAGGGTGGTCACCTTCAAATAACCTCTGCTCCCTTGTACTAAATATCTCGGATTTATCACAAAGAGCCCTCCCTGTTAAGTGAAGCCATACCTATTGGTCTTCCTTCTGATGAGCTTAAACTGATTTAAGTTAATGTTTACAGCTAGAGAAAAGGCAGGAGTAGTGAGAGTAATAAATAATGCCCTTGAGCACATGGTTCAGTCTTGATTTATGCAAGTCAGTAAACCCTTGTGTTTTAGATAGCAGCATACTGTAGATGGGTGTGGGATCCTCTACTTGTTACTATGCAGAAAGTTGTCACTGGCATGTAGATTTATCAGGGACTGGTTAAACATCCCAAAATTTGATATGGCAGGCTGTTCTCGTCATTGGAAGAACTACACGGAAAAGTGCTACTACTTTTCAGTTGAAAGAGAAATTTTTGAAGAGGCAAAGTTATTCTGTGAAGAGAAGGAATCCCGCTTGGTTATCATAAACAACAAAGAGGAGCAGGTAATTGCCTTCTCTTTCTGTTTTTCAAGGAGAGAGTTGGGGGTTATTTAACATGTTGAAGCCACAAGGCAACTGGGAAGCTGAGAGCATCGTGAATTCATACAGTGAAGTAGGGACAGTGATTGATTCCAGTGGCTCTCCGTGTGCAGAAGGGCAGAGTGAGCTCATGGTAACCCTCAAGGTGATGGACACAGAGCAGAGAGGAAGGTTGGCAAGAATTGTAGGAGCTTTTAACCTTTAAAGATGGAATCCATTAGGCCTTACATATAGTCAAAGTGTATTCTTTGCACTGATCAAAATAGTGTAATTTTAAATTGTTTGGTTTAATACATGCAGCCTAAGGCTACTGTGACTCAAAAATACATTTAATCTAACTTTAAATTCTAGCTATACTTTTGCTATTCTTCAACATAATTATTTGGTATAACAGTGGGGATGTTAGGATACTACTGCTTACACTTTGTGTTCTTTCATTTTGTAGCGATAAAATGTTGTCTGGCTTTATGTCAGCCTAGTTTTCACAACTGGGTCTCTTTACCTGACATGCAAACACTGCTATAGATTCTAGTGTGAGGAAGGGGTTGCAAGGCCAACTCTTGCAAAATGTCTTCAGCTTAGAAAAATGTCTCTGTCCCTTCCTATTCTGATAACGAAGTTGCTCATGAAACCCGAGTAACATACTGGCTCCAAAGACGGCTGTGTTTGTTTGTTATGGACTAAGATCTCTCTTCCACAGCAATGGATAAAAAGGCAGATTTCTGGAAAAGGCAGCTTCTGGATTGGACTAACAGATTCAGAGAAGGAAAATGAATGGAGATGGCTGGATGGGTCCTTACCAGTTTACACGTACGTAAATAAAAAGCAATGGTGTTTATTTTCTGCAGATGCTACCACTCTTGCTGACACTTCTAAGAGCAACATCTAGAACTTATCCAATGGATTCAGAGGGTTGTAGGTGCCAATGAATTAATTTGTAACTGAGGGTGCTATCGAACTATGTTTTTCTCTCTTCCTTCTCCATGCACAAAGCTTTCTTTCCCTGCCAGAGGGAAAACTGAATGTTGAATGAAAGCATCATAGAACTGCATAGCACAGTGTTTCTTGCCAAGACATTCTCTCCTGACTTTTATTACAAAGTTGAGATGGAAAGCACAGACAGTTTTGCTGTCTTGGTTTGAATTTTCCTCATTTGCATTACAACTGGCTATAAATAGAGTGCTTGTTCTGATAAAAAATGACCAGCCTTTAGATAAAGCCCATATCCAAGTGGAAAGAATGAAACATAAAGAAAATGTATGAAACTGGGGTCTCTAAGCTTGGGCCAGCTGAGAGCTGAATTGGCAGCTCTCCAGGAATTCTAGGGCTACACCTAATTTGTCCTAAATGGAACAGATTGTAGCCACCCAAATTTTTAATACTGAGGAGCGGACTACACACTTTATAGAGCTGAGCATGCTGTGCTGCAGAAAAACAGGCTACAGTCAGTCAGATGTTACGAAATGATTAGCTGTGATCTCACTGGTGTTCATTTTGATGAGAAACATGGAAAAAGTCAGATGTACTTCAAATGAGCCGTAATATTTTTCCCTTTTTCTTCCTCCCTGTTTTCGTTTTTCTTTTTGTTTATAGCAGTGCTGTGACTGATTCTCACTTCAGCCACTGCTTTCAATGGGTTTCCACTACTCTGTGGTTTTAGGTGCCCTGTCGTAACCTCAGAGCTGTCAGTTACTGATTTTCAAAGTATTTCCTTACTTCTGAAAAGCTGAGTGTCCTTCCAGGTGCCTGGTCAGACACTCTGTGTCAGACAGGCATGTTTTTTAGCTGAGCATGGACCGTGTCAGCCAGAAATCACGAGCTCCTGTCAACAACCTGTTTCTTCAGGAAAACGGAGCTTTTAAGTCCCAAGGTTGGAAGTGTTTCACACTTGTTAAACAAAAACAGGATGAGGAAATGCTTGCTGCAAGCTTTTTACATGCTGTGTTAAGTTTCACCATCAAAGCTAACAGTCTGAAAAGATAGGCGTATATATACTTCGTACATTCCTTGTAAGTCAAAAAATTCCCTTCCCATCCAAACACGGGTCTGTAAAACAGATAAATGTTTGCTGTGCCTCCCAAAAGGCCTTCCTGGGTTCAATCAGAGGGCTGAAGCCCCTTTGCAGTGAGTGATGGTGTCCCGGGCAGCACTCGTGATCCGTCCGGCTCCTCTCGGTCCCATCTGCCGGCAGGAACGCAGTGCACAAGCTTGCAACCTTGGAGCAATGCACATGGAGCACTCTCACTGTATGTGTGTGTACATTCAGAACCTAAAATAAAGCTCATTGCTCTAATTTTAGGTCTCTTGAGTTCTGGCAGCCCGAGGCCAAATAGATTCCCTTCTCTGTAATACATCTGTTTCCCATTTCCAGCAAGAGTCGCGTATTGTTTGTTTCAACGTGTATTTCCCGTTCAGAACAGATCTCATGATGTTTTCGTTAATTTCTTGTGGTGAAAAACTGTCACGTGTGCTGCGTTGTGCAATCATCTCTCTCCCTCTTTGATTGAAAGAAACTGGAAAAGCGGGCAACCTGATAACTGGAGCCATGGGCACGGGCCAGGGGAAGATTGCGCTGGGTTAATCTATGCTGGGCTCTGGAATGACTTTTACTGTGAAGATGTTAACAATTTCATTTGTGAAAAAGACATGGACAAAGGTAAGCAAGGTGCTGGGTTTCCTTATTTCACCCTACCTCAAATTCAAGTAAATTTGCCACAGCTAGGGGGGAGAAGATCCAGGCATAAGGCTAGATGCACTGGCAAGTGCCTTGTTGAGAAAGGACAACATTTGGAACACTTCTACTCAGATCCAGCCTAACATGGTCCTTTCTGACACTCTGAGTAATGCAAATTCTGGCTTTATTGCAATAAATCTGGTGTTCTTTTGCTGCAAAAGGGCAGCCTTCAAGCTGGTTATAGGCATACATAGCATGCTCTGCAGCTTGACCATCTCCTCTAGGCTTTAAACACGCCTAAATTTTCAAGTGGGATTTGGCACACGTGCCAGATCCCGGCCACCCTGAGAGCTGTTTTTATAGACTCAATGGCTATGTAGGAGGGAAATCTGGCTTTTGGGATGGCTCAGGGACAAACACTTCAAAAAACAAATAGATTCTATTTGGGGGTTTTGTGTAACAGGAGGCACTTGGTGACTGCTAAGGAGGTCTTAACATTCCCACCACTACCAGGAGACATCCCAGAGGGTTGAGAGGCTGGGTCTGGAGGCCATAAACAACTCATCTGTTGCAGCTGGAGTGAAGGACTCATAAACTGCCCATGTGGCCCAGCAGACACCCTGGTGATTGCCACAGGGCATCTCTTTCTGGTTACACAGGCATTGCTGCCAGAGCAGAGGGCAGGTGGTTTATGTGTCTGCTTTGAGCCCATCCCCATCATCACAGAGCTGGGTGGTATTTGTGTTGCTGGTGGGGCTCTGCCCAAAACAGTCTCTCCTTCATACAACCTATGTAAACATTGCTTTGCCAGGGGTGCAGACCATAGGCTTGAATTTCAGTGAAGGCAGATGGAAATGTCAACTAGAGCCAAAATTAAATCCCATCCATGAAAAATGCCCCCCTAAAACAAAACAAAGCAAAGTGCTGAATAAGCTTCAGGTGTGTTTAACTCTCAGAGTCCAGTGTGAAGGACTGTGTGTAAGTAACATAATTTGCCCTAGTTTTCCTACATACATTTGTTATTTTAGGAAAAATTCCTGGCTTACAAACATCCTCCAGGATTTGCAGGATCTGAATATGAGTCCACTTAAATTTTTAATATACCTTGACTGCTATAATTTTTCCTTTTGGGAATGCATTTAATCTTCACAGGGTTTTTACATTATGTTGGTTTTTTTTTTTTTCTTTTTCTGTTTTCTCTCATACCATAGGGCAAGTATTTGGAGTGTAATAGGCTGGGACTTTAAAGATACCTACATATCATGGAAATTTACTTAATGAAGAAGAAAATCCTGGGAGAGAGCAACATTGCCTACCAAAACTGAAAGGAAAAAACCCAACAAAATGACAAAAGCAAGTGCTAAAAACTGGTATAAATGCATAAAGGAATTCAGCAGCAACTCTTTTCCAGAATCCTGCAATCGTTTGAGGCCTTTCAACCCACAGCATCAGGAAATACCGTTGGACTAATCCTGTTATAGATTTTCTTCCCAACCAGTAACCACATACTTGTGTCTCCTGAGAAAAGACATTCTGTTAATTTGAGTAAAACTGTTGGTCACTCATATAGAAAAACATATAAAGCAACTGTGTAAACAGTATGTTTCATTTGCTAAAACCCCAAATGTAGGAAAATTATACTGATAAACAAATATATAGATTTTATATAAATATATATATATAGTCCAACTCTTATCAATAATATGGAATATACTTTTAAGAGCTTTTAAAACTTTGTATTTTTGTACAAAACATTTGCTTTTTACAATTGTTCTCTTTTTTACTGACTTTTTTTACAAAGATAGTGCACAGGGGCCAAAGAAAACAGTAAAGGTACTAATAACTCATTAAGTTTTGCTGTCAGGCCGAGCTCAGCTACAGAGAAATATTTTTCCCATTAGAAGTACTTGTACTTTCCCAGATGATTTGTTCTGGTTAAATAAATTTTAAAGCAGATTTTAGATAGTGTTTTCCTTATTATATGCAGTCTAGTCTATGTGTGTAACAATTAAGTTGAATAAGGACTAGATATTCATTACAGCTCTGTTCACAGCCAGTATACTATCAGGGTATTATTCAAAGATCATGCTAACAGAAGCTTTTCCTTCTTTTCTTCCTACCTACCTGCCCCCCTGCCTTCTTTCTTGCCTGCTTACCTACCTTCTCCCCAGCCTGCTGGCTTTCCTGCCTCCCAGCCTGCTTGTCTTCCTTCTACTCATGAGAAAATTGCCACAGAAGTAAAAGGCTGAGTTTTCAGAATGATTTTTGAAATGTTTTTCAATTCCTTTTCCCTTCTCTTGAGGAATTCTACCCCAGTAGGTGTGACCCAGGTTGCAAGTCTAGCCCGGGTGAAGGATTGTATGAAAACAGAAAGAAAGGAGGTGCACACATTGAAATATGTTTGGGTTTAAGGCAGATTTCTAAATTTGGTAAGAAAAAACATGCCATGCTCAGAAAAGTCTCATCAGCTTGCACTTCTCTTGCTTTGTAAATGGATCTCTCTGTTTTCTTGGACCGGTATGTCCCTCCTAAACAAACTAGAAAATAAAATATGCTGCAAAACAGAAAGTAGTATGGCTAATGAGATGATATCATCATCCAGCCAGTTTCCTCCACAGTCCCTTGAGCCGTTGTCTAGGCAGCAGTGTTGCTTATCAGGAATTAAAAAAATTAGCAACCAGTTCATTAGCAGAAACCCCTGGTTTCTGTTCCCAGTTTTTTACTCTTTGCACAGTCACCCCCTGTACCATGAAGGAAGTTGCTTTGGCTCTTGGGAAGGGGAGTTGTTTTTCCATTGCCTCCTGACCTGCCGTTTACCTTGGCTGAATGCAGATAAGTTTGCTGAAATACTGCAGCTCTGTTGGAAGGAGACAAGATTTTGTACTTGACATTTGCAAAAATTGCTCCTAAGACCAACCAATTAAAGCCTTTTGTTTTCCTACATCCCATATTCCCTCAAATGCTCGTTCAAGGGGGGAGTGGCTTTTTAATTTTAACTGTAATTTCGTTAAAGAAAAATACATAAAATGTACATATTAGATATAAGACAGGAATAATATGAAATTTGCATATGTTTAATTAAAAGTGAAAAGTCTGTGTATTAGAGCTGGAGAAACCATGTGTTGCTACCTTGGAGGCAAGGCTTTTCATTGGACAGCCTGAGGTCCCTGGGACTTTTCATTTGGCTTTTTCATCAGGTTTTGAATGCAACATGATTCTGCCATACACCTTGTCACGCTGTAACTAAGAGTTGTGTGTAGATACACTCTGTAGTGTTTACACAGCTATTTTGACAGTGTCTATGGAGATAATGTTAAAGTACTGGTTTCAGATAACGTGGTACAAAACTATTACTTTGTGCACCCAGAGAGCCTCACAAACCCTGGTGAGTGGAGCTTTGCTGAGCCACATTGAGTTAGGAGCCACTGCTACCTGTGTTTGAAATACTGGCTTATTTAGATTAAATAAGCCTATTCTGAGCATCTGCCATGTTAAGTGAAGATCTTGCTGTTTACTGATGTGATAGATTTCTGTCCACAGAAGAAGTTTATGAGAAACCTCTGTGTAAGCCCCAGCCGTAGTGCTTCTTTGCCCTGATTTCATCTTTCTCTCTCCTCCTTCAGCAATAGCAGTGCTGATACATATAAAGATTACACCCAGGAGTCATCTGGTGTCCTCCACTCCCTCTAACAAGGTCATCAACAGCTAAAGCTGCACTTATGTCTGAATGAGGTTACAGAAATAGCTTTCTATCAGCAATAGCTGCGTAGCTCTTTGAAAACTAGCACAGCAGCTGTGCTAAACTATGGGCAGTTGGGTGACTTTAGTATGAAAATTACCATTGAACTAAAACAGCTTAAAGATGCAACATGTTTATGAATTGCATACTTGTTTCCAAGTTAATTTCAGTGCTGGATTGTGATTATCTGTAATAATGCTTTCATTATCCACCTCAAACTGAAAAACCAAATGCAAAGCTGCCTGGAGAGGGATGCTGGAGTTGCATGCCTGGTGTGTTCATTAATCCTTAAAATATGGCCTTGAGCAGCCAGGTGGGCTGAGACAGACCATCCTTCTGACCCAGTATTCCTGCAGGAGGGAAATAGATGTGTCAAATGGCAACAAAGATTGAAATCATTGGGAGGACAGGAGAGTGTTAAGACTGCTCAGAAACCTGTCACAGAAAGGAGATACTGGCTGGGATGCAAGCAGGACACCAGAAAGGGCCAAGATATTGTCATGAAATGTACAGCTGCCACACAGAGTCTGGAAAACATCTAGGTGGAATCTGCTTTCTGTGCGGTTTGAGTGGTAACAAAGGTTCTGTGGAAAGTTTTAAGTGATCGGAAATAATTTTTTTCCAGCTTGAGTTTTGGCTTTCCTTCTTATGCTCAAAGATTGTAACTTGACATACGGAGTACACGTTTCCATCATCCTTTTTCGTGTTTTACATCATGCTAAATGCAAGTTCATGTACCCTGGCATGTACTGGGACTGTTGCAAGAAGGGGAGGGGAAGGCAGACTGTGGGCAATGCCACTTACATCCAGTGCTGGATTTCTTCATGTAATTTCTGACTCGTTTAATTAATTTATTTGGAAACACCTCCAGATGATTAGAGCGTATAAATCTCAAACACTCACCCCCTTTGATGTCTATAAATAATACCTGCAAATGTTCCAATAAAGGAAGCACTAAGTGGAGACATGGAAGTGAATGTTGTTTACTCTGTGCATGTTTGTGTAACCAAGAGAGATGTGAAGATTAGAGACATGGAGAGCCAGAATCATTCAAAAGTATTAAAAACCAAATTGATGAAAGCTATTTTAATTAAGGCCTTCCTTCTCACTTACACTATCCTAGTTCTACACAAGACAGTGGCTATTTTATCCCTTCATTGCAATTTTAGTGTGTTGTTCTTGCAGCACCTAGGTGCTAGAAACTTGCTTGAAAGGTCTGAGGTGGACAAGACCCTTAGGAAGGCCTTAAGAAGCAAGAATTACCTTTTACAGCTCACTGTCCTAGCACTCGAAGCACCCCTGAGTGAAGGATGTCTCAAGCAGAACATGAGCAGTCCCTGGATGAGCCATTATTGCATCCAGCTTAAACCAGCTGTTCATAATGGCTCATCTGATCTTGCTGTTTCTCTCTCTCTCTGATGGCTGACCACTTCTTTAAATTTTCTGTTCCTGACAAGCAGCTCCTCTGTTTTTAGCAAGTAGCAAGTATGGGTCTCTGATGACTGGCAAGGAAGGAGTTGCTCAGAGTGCAGCCGTGGGCTGTCCAAGGAAACTGCTCTGCAGCAAGGAGGGGAAAGGCAGCTGAGTTCATTCACACATGTCAGAAAACAACCCCCTTTTCCCCAGTGCAGCTTCCTTGACTAAAAGCACAGCAGCTCATGCAGATGTGGCATCCAAAAGGAACAAAATGGCTCCAGTCCCAGCCTCCAGATTTGCTTTTATTTTTTCCCCCTCACTTCTGCAGGTGTCTCTGTGCACCCAAGAGATGTTTTCTTCTCCGTGAACACCCCGCTGCCTTTGGAGCAGGCTCTGCTCTGCCCTGTGAGGGCACTGGGGCTCACATTGGTGAGGGACCAGCAGTAGGGACAGCCACCCATTCCTGGCATTCACCCTGGCTGGGACCCCTGCTCCTCCCAGGGCCTGGGCAGGACCCAGGGCAAGGGGGAGTCTCTGGGGCTCCCAGTGCTTACTCACACTCAGGCAGAGGTAGGCTGGGTATCTACTGATAGGAAAGCACAAAGAGAAAACCCTTGTTCCCCAGAAACAAGGCCTTCCTAAAACCAGAGCCTACTCATTCACCATCCCCCTCTCACTTTTTCCATGCTGTTTAGTGAAAAGTAAAAAGAAGAAGAAAAAAAACCAAAACCAAAACAAAACAAAAACTTGGCTAAAATTTTTTTTTTTAAGTTCTCATTTGTTTTCTTTCTTAGGGTGGAATACGGTTGGTTTTACTTTCCAGCTGGCTCAGAGATGGAAAAAAACATTCTTTGATTTCTTTTTCAAAATAAACTCAGTGTAACAGTCCAAAATCTGTGTAGAGATTTTTATTTTTTTCTTAATACCAGAACAATAAAAGCAAATCATTAGGCAAATAATTCTCTTTTTAGAGATGAGGCTTTTCTTACCCGAAGGACTTCACAGAGGCATGTAAGTATTGCCAGCCCCATTTTGTGACTGGAGAAAAAAGGAGATTTTGAAGAATATGATTCATTTTCATGTCAGTTTTGGGATTTTTGTTTTCCTTTGTTGGCGAGGTGATTTTAAGTAATTATTTTTTCCAATAAAACCAACATTGGCATAGAAGAAATTATTTTTAATAGACCTCAGTGAAGGGATTGAACTTTCCAACACTAAATTAAGCAGAATCTCCCACATCACCATGCCTGGCAGGGTTATGGAGCAGATCATCCTGGGGGCAGTCACACAGCACCTACAGGATGGACAGGGGATCAGACCCAGCCAGCACGGGGTTAGGAAGGGCAGGTCCTGTCTGACCAACCTGATCTCCTTTTATGCTCAGGTGACCCGCCTGGTGGATGAGGGGAAGGCTGTAGATGGAGTCTCCCTGGACTTCAGCAAAGCCTTTGACACCGTCTCCCACAGCATTCTCCTGAAAAAGCTGTCAGCCCACAGCTTGGACAGGGGCACTCTGTGCTGGGTTAGGAACTGCTGGAGGGCCAGGCCCAGAGAGTGGTGCTGAAGGGGGCTCCATCATGTTGGCAGCCGGTCACTAGTGGTGTCCCCCAGGGATCAGTGTTGGGCCCAGTTCTGTTTAATATCTTTATTGATGATTTAGATGAGGGGATTGAGTCCATCATCAGCAAATTTACAGAAGACACCAATCTGGGGGGGGGAGTGTCGATCAGCTGGAAGGCAGGAGGGCTCTGCAGAGGGACCTGGAGAGTTGGGCTAATTCCAATGGGATGAGGTTCAACACGGCCAAGTGCCGGGTCCTGCACTTTGGCCACAACAACCCCATGGGGAGCTCCAGGCTGGGCACAGAGTGGCTGAGAGCAGCCAGGCAGAAAGGGACCTGGGAGTCTGGATTGACAGGAAGCTGAACATGAGCCAGCAGTGTGCCCAGGTGGCCAAGAAGGCCAATGGCATCCTGGCCTGTATCAGGAACTGTGTGGCCAGCAGGTCCAGGGAAGTGATTCTGCCCCTGTACTCAGCGCTGGTGAGGCCACAGCTTGAGTCCTGTGTCCAGTTCTGGGCCCCTCAGTTCAGGAAGGAGATTGAGCTCCTGGAGCAGGTCCAAAGGAGGGGCAACCAGGCTGGTGAAGGGCTACAGCACAAGTCCTGTGAGGTGAGGCTGAAGGAGCTGGGGGTGTTCAGCCTGGAGAAGAGGAGGCTCAGGGGAGATCTCATCACTCTCTACAACTCCCTGAGAGGAGGTTGTAGCCAGGTGGGGGTTGGTCTCTTTTCCCTGGCAACTCTTAGCAAGACAAGAGGGCACAGTCTCAAGTTGTGCCAGGGGAGGTTTAGGTTGGACATTAGAAAGAAGTTCTTTACGGAGAGGGTGATCAAGCATTGGAATGGGCTGCCCAGGGAAGTAGTGGATTCTCCGTGTCTGGAGATATTTAAGAAGAGCCTGGATGTGGCACTCAGTGCCACGGTCTGGTAACTGCAGAGGTAGTGGATCAAGGGTTGGACATGATGATCTCAGAGGTCCCTTCCAACCCAGCCAATTCTATGATTCTATGATTCCATGTTATGTAAGGCAGACGTTTCTTCTTCTGTTTTAGAGAGTAGAGCTGAGTGCCATCACAGCAGAGCAACATGAGACCAGTAGAGAGTAAAATTTGTGTGGGTAAGAGTTAACAAATCACAATAAATTACCAAGGAACCCCTTGATCAGAGAGAAGAAGGTTAAAGGACTGCTGAAACCATTGGCTCCTCAGCATCCCAACTTTGATAAATCTTAAAAAAATTTACCACGTTCTACTTTAAAATAATTAGGGGCTTCTTTGCCCCTTTAATAATCCTGTCTGCTCTTCCAAAACTTCATTATTGTCTTTTAATAACCACCATGAATGCAATTCTGTCCAATTTAGGCACATTTGTTCTCATTCCAGTGTCATCCTTTAGCTTAAATAGCATCTCTCCTGGGATCATCAAGCAATTGTAGTGGTCAGTGTGGAGCCATTCATCTTGAGAAGCAGTAAGGGATGGTTGGAAACAAACACATCCCTCTGACCAGCTGGGGAGCCCTGACAACAGAATCTGGCCATGGTCCCACTGTCCAGCCCCACAAGGGATTATCTGAGGACACGTCTGGCTTCTGGATGAATGGCGGAAGTTTCTCTACTCATTTCTTGTTAGTTCTGCTAAAGAACAGGGAGCAAGAAAACCAGTATAGAGGATGGCTTCCTGCCAAATCAGACTAGAAGTGCTTGGTTTTTTATGAGATAGTGCCAGGTTTTATGAAGCTTTGGATAAATTAGTCTGTACGTCTGAATTCAAGCACACTTACTCTGGTGTTACACCAGAGCAGAATCTAAATGCAGGTCAGACATAGGACCTTTATCTTCAAGAGATTAAAATCTCTAAATCAGAGATTTACATGGGACTTGAACTTTTTCTGATCTGTCTTGCCAAGGCAAAATCTTCTGCTCAGACATCACTGTGGTTCCACTCTGAGAGCTGCTTCCAAGCTTCCTGCATTTACAGCCATGCTCCTGCCAACCTTGCCAGAGGTCCTGCTGGTGCTGCAAGTCTGAAATGTGACTTTGGAAGAAGTTTGTTTGGGAATCCCTCATTCAGAAATCTGGGAATATTGCAAAAAAGACATTTCCTTAATTCCAGCTCTATTATCCACACTCACATAAAACAGATGATGAATTATTTTTCTGAATGGTAACAATGTATTTTTGCCCACTTTTTAAAAAATGTCAAAATAAAAGCCTTGAGGTTGAAATTGGACAAACTATCCTTTGGCATTGAAGTGTCCCACTGTAGCAGGCAAACAGTGTTCTTGGATTGATGCCTGTGAGAACAGCATGCACTGATATTTGAACAGCAGACAGCTTAGTAGTATCTGCTCGTGGAAGCAAACAAAACTGCAGGTACAGCTTTGCTGCTGGTCCATCTTCTGATGGACAGGGGCAGCCCTGCAAGCCTGCAGTGTTTCAGAGAAACCGTGAGAGATAAGAGAGGAAAAAAGGTAAAGAGAAGATTTGAGAACAGAGGAAAAGAGAGAGGGACAGATAGGGAGAGGAAGAGACATAGATGGAGCATGACTGAGGAAGAAAACGAACCCTGATGTTCTTCTCATCGTGGTTTCGAGCAAGACCAACCACAGAGGAGCTCTCTTCTCAGAAACAATGTTACAGGGCTCCATGGTGGTTCTGGTAATTCCCATTCTGAATTGTGAAAAGAACACATCCTTGCCTTGTGAGAGAAGTATGACATTCACTACATGCCTGAAGTCATGTAGTACTTTCCCAGCACAAACAAAAATTCCTGGTGGCTCCCAGGTCTCCAGGGAGGTGGGCTGAAGCTTTTGTTTTGGTGGTGAGTTGTTTTTTCCTACATGTCCTTTTCCTCCTACACAAGTTTTGAAACACAGAGTATTCTCTAGTTTTCCAGCTGTATTAGAAGTACAGATCTCAATTTGGAAGAGAGATTAAAGCAAGAACATTCAGCAGGTCTCCAAGCAACAAAATGTCTGCAGTGGGAAATTGATCCACAGCAGTATTTGGACTTTTAACTCCAGTTTCCATGCTAAACTCTCATTGCTATCTGCATTTGAACAGGTGCACCTTATGAAAAGATAAACGTGCATCTTCAGTTATCATAAATAAAAAGCAGCAGAAATGCACAGGTGTTGAAAAAGATGAATTATTGAAATAAAAAGGGGATAGCTGGAAAAAAAATTTAAAATAGAATATTGTTGAATTTGAACATCAGAAATGGTTCGATTTAAATACCTAATTGGTTTTAAAGGTGTCATTTTTAAATGAGTGACCACTGGCTTTACCCACTTCTTAACTTTAAGGGGCAAAACCTGGAGCCTCAAGGAGACTCCCAGCAGTAACCAACTTGTGATTTCAAGCAAAAGTTAATTTCAAAGTCAGATCAGATCTCTGTGTCCTGTTTTATCCAGAACAGCCAAGTTACGAGTTGTAAGTTAGAAGGCAGTCTGGGTCAGGGTACTTCACTAGCTGAAACAAGCTCTCTCTTTCTGTGTATTTTGCAATGGTAGATAAGGAAGAAAACATTTTAAACATGTTTCACTCAAGTATCACTGAAAGCACTTCATTTATTTAGCAGACATCAACACGAGGTCTCCCTGTGTGCATCCATCTCCTGGCATTTTACATATGAGAAAAGTCTAAAAATAAAACAAACCAAGAAAAAAAAACAGGCAGAACAGCTGTTGTTCTGCCCAGACAAAGCTCTGAATGAAAGCCATTATGATGGAGCAGACTCTGCAATTGAAAATCCATTTACATTTTCAAGTCTGATTCCAACTGTAAATCTTAGGTTATATATATGACAGATTAAAAGACTCTGGCCCCTCTACACTTCTCCCTGAAAAGAGAAAAAACATCTGCACAGCATCACTCGTGGTTGCTTCAACTCTGTAGGTACACATTTTTAAATGACATGGTGGTTATATTTTTTTCTTTTCCCTCCCTTCATTTTCACATGCAGCAAAATCACGTCCACGGCATTTTTCCCAGCCCTGTGGTAGCTGGCACTCTGGCTGAGGAGACTGATGTGTATTTTGATTTGCTCTTTTCCCTCAATTTGAGGGGCTACTGCACTATTTCCTTTGTAATCACACTAGCCAGGGTAGAAACCCTCTACGAATATAAAATGGCTGTGAAACCAGACCGAAAAAAAAAAGCCAGAAATACTGCTCTCTTTCCAAGCACAGAAGAAAGTGAAAAAGAGGGTACACCATGTAACAGGCTGCACAAACCCATCTGGAACTGAATCCCAAATCACTCCAGTCTATCTCTGGGCCCTGTGCTCCTCATTCCATGGGTATCCCATTCCATGGGATGAAGGATGACAGTCCTTCCATGTGGCAAGCCAAGAACTTCCCAGAGCTCAAGCCAGCCTTTTTTTGACAATTCAACCACTGCCTGAGAAGTGTATGGTTCTTGCACCACAGCTCTTGGGGGGAGCTCCCCCACCACAGCTGATGCTCCAGCCAGAAGTGTTTCCACACTCAGAGAGAGCTGGGTCAGCTGCTTCCCAATGCACATGCAAGCAGCTTGCAAGGTTCAGCTCTACTTTTTAAACATATTAAAAGGAAGATGAAGAAACCAGGTGAAGGATCTGAATTTCTGCTGGGGAAAAAAAAAAAAAACAAATAAAAAAGAAACCAAAATTAGAATGACAAGTAGAACTTCAGGAAAATATTGTTTATTATTACTTATTGTAGGTGTGATAATGACTGAACAGGCACTGGAAAGGGATATACACCAGGGTCTTCTTCTCAACATCCCAGAGGTCAGAAAGTGTAAAATCTGTGTGATGGCAGAATCAGACCTGTTTTTTCTGTCAAAAGAGCTCACTGCCTGAAAAAACAAACCCAGAGGGCACAGAGTTTCTTTGGACACTTACTCACAGATGCACAGTGCTCGAGGCCCCTTCTGCTGCCAAGGGTATAGTCTCAGGCTATGTCGTATGTGCCACCCTTGTGTGAGCATCTCAGCTACTTTACACCACCCAGTCCCTGTGGTTACATGACATCAGAGAGTGCTCAGCAAACACACCACCAGTGCCACGTAGCACCACAGACAACCTTGTCCTAGTTTGGTTTGATTCACATAATAATAAGGGTATAATGGCATAAATAGATTGAATTCTAGAGCATGAAGAGTGCAGTTGAAAAAGCATTAATTAAAACATCAGCGAAAGGATTTTCAAGTTGGCTTCTAAGCCTGCAATTAATACAGCAGGCCAAATTATGTCATTGACATGCCAACCAGGGAGGTAAGAAAAAAACTTAGAGTGCTGTGATAAGTGTAACACTTCAGCTCTTGAATTTAATGGAGAAGCAGTAGTTCTGTTGGTTTAGTAGTGCTCATTCTGTGGTTATGTGTGACTCTGAATGTCATCATGCAGTGGCACAGGACAAATCACTGGTAAAATATGCTACAGACCCTTACAAGGTGCTATGGGGTGAGCAGGGAAAGCTTCTTTCTTTCTCTGGGGAAAAAGACAGAAGGGGGTGGATTTAGAATTGTATTAATTTCACTAGAAAATGGTGAGACCCCATTATCCTTGTAACTAGAGGAGTATACAAGGAAGGAAAACCACCCAGACTTACACTCAACAGACCTACTCCTAGAGCCACCATTTCTTGATGAACCATCTTAACAGCAAGGTCTGGGCTTCCTGAACAGGCAAGCTTCACATTCAAAAAGAAAAAGGCACTTTGATATTTAAGGGCATCATTAGAGGTAATTCAGGTTGAGCTATCTGAAGGCAGCCTGATCAGTCTGAGGCTTGCATTGCACTTTGTAGGGCAGACAGCACTGGCTGCCACAGGAAACAAAACGCACCAAGAATATTGCCTTCTTATGTCCTGTTCATTGACATTTACCCTTTTCTTTCTTCCAAACTAGTGTAGAAATGCCTTGCACTGGAACACATCCTTTAATGAAACAAAGTATTGATTTTAAAACAGACTGTACCATAACTGAAAGGGAATAACTGAATGCCAGTGCTGTTTAGGCAACAGAAGCTATCCTAGTATTTCACATTTCAGGAAATCAGGTTAAATTTGCATCTTATTATTAAAAATCTGTAGCCTGACAATAGAGAATTTACCCAGCAGACATCCACCCCTCTGCTCCACAGGTTCTCTGCAAATTCAGTCTCTAGGGTCCTTTCTGCAGGGGAGTCAAACAGATTGAGCTCCATCTTGTACTGCTGTCCCACAAGACTTCCATGTGCAGAAGTCTATCACAAAACCAGTTCATTTTTCTTCCCATCTTATTAGATTATTTTTTCATTAAATTTAAACAGACTTTGCTTAATAATTAAAGCCTGAGCCTGGCAGAGCTGTAGGACCTATGGGTCCATAAATTGTCTGGATGATATTTGGCAAAAATTTGAAGGCCCGGTGTGGTAAATCAATTACATTTGTGCTTGGCTTTAAACAGATCACTGGTGTCATTGATCACTGTCTAAATGACTCTTCACCCCAGTTTCTTTCACTGTTCACTACAGATGCTGTTGAAATTTGCCAACCAAAGAAGGTTTTGTGAGTATTCCCACAGAAAGACCTGCAAAATACTTTGAGAAAGTTGGCTGGAAGATGGACTAGAAATATAAGAATCCTGAAAACTCCACTAGTTCACCAGATATTTGTAATCAAGAAAGTCAAAACATCCTTTGCCTCATTTACCAAACAGACAGCAGCTGACTAAATCAATTACAGCTTCTTTTTAAATAAGGCAAGGGGTGAGGAGCCTGTCCTGAGCAGATTGACAGAAGTTACATATCTGCAGTTAGGAGAAGGACTTTTTAAGACAACCCCTACCCATCCTTTTGGAAAAGCAGCAAGGATGTTGTGATACCTATAGAGAAAACCATGAACTTTCATTATTGCCATGTATACTGCTGAAAAAAGCCTGAGTCTAGCAGCCTTTATCTGTGAAAATGGGGACACAAGAGCAGTGAGATATGACAAGACTGACTGGCTGACAATAGTGTTGTAGGTAAGTTGTATGTTTAAAAAAAAGTGATTGATAGAAAGTTGTAATCAGATTTTATTTTTTGTCATTTGTATATTTCATCTTCAGCTTGGAAACCACTCCATTATCGGAGCATCTCTCCTACTCTGAAGCACAGGGACACTTCAGATTACTAACCCCTCTTCAAAGAAATCAGGGGTACCATATTTCTATACCACTTTCTTTCAGTGGACTCACTTTGTTTGACAGTTCTTTGCATGTATTTCTTCACTTAATGAGTTCCCTATTTTCTTCTCCTACCCACTCTGAAGTGAGAGAAAACCAACTTGAAAACAAGGACAAAATGTGGCACAAAATCATTTCAGCCATTTAGTGTCAAGGGCAAGTAAAACAAGTGAAATTACTTCTAGTCCTCTCCAGATTTGTTCTTCCCCAGGAACCAGGGAAACATTTTCATGAATGCCTTCCTTCAGCTACTTACCCAAGTTCAGCAAAGCACAGGAACTTGTCTAGGAATTTTTCTTTGAAGCTACCTGCATGTTTCTGTTGCTACTTAAATGTTTGCTGGTTTGCTTCAGACTCTTAGCTGCAGACTTTAACTTTTCAGCTTCCTCAACCTACTTCTGAGCAAAGCAATAACCTAGCAGACTGTATTATTAACAGTGACCTAGTGAAACTTTGTTCCTGAATTTCTTTTATGAATCTGTTCCTATCACAGCCCTGAGCATGAGCTCAAGTGACTGGTTTAAAATACAAAACTATAGCTCTGTGGATCAAAGTTTCTTATGCTGCCACTCTCATTTTAATTACATAATTGTGAAATTCCTTAACAATAAAAAAAAAAAAATCCAGTGGCTAGTAGCTATGCCAAAATACTAGAATAGTCAGAGCGTTTAAGTCTCACTATGAAGAAAAATAAGGACCCAACACCAATGTTGTGAAGAAACTGAAGCTGTGATAATATGATCACAATTACATTAAGAATCCAGACTTGTGAGAGAGTCTGAGGAACCACGTAACCAAGGAGAGGAATTTGCTATCAGTTTTCACAAAGAAACTCTGCTTCAAGACCATGACCAGGACCCAGAAAAAGTGAGTAGGCTGATCAGACTTTTTCGTTAGTTTTGTAAGAAGCATCTAAAGCAAGAAGCCAGCTGTAAAAGAGCAGCAGATCTGAGATTATCTTGAGTAAATCAACTTAGCCATTACTCCCAGGCTGCAGCCTGAAGGAGGGGGAGGGGGGAGAATGAATGAAAATCATCCTGCCAGTATGCTGGTCTGCTCCTCTCACCAGCTAAGAGAGACAGGGGAGAGCACTAAGTTATTTCTGTCGTTCAGAGCCATCCCACCTAATTTATGGTACTTAACTGAGAGTAGCCTATTTTCCTTAGGCTCTCTGTAAGGACAAGGTACCACCACAGCAGCACTCATCCCACCTAAAACCTGAGTCACCCTTGTTTTTATCAGAAGAGGTGCTCAGAAAGCCTGTGCTCCTCACCTAGGCTCCACAGACAACTGGTATCTGGGCACCACTACAAGGACAGAGCTAGCTATAAGATGTCCAAGCAAATACAAATTGGTAGGTCTTCTTTTCCTCACCTTATTTGCTCTCAATGCATCTGAGCCTGCCATTCCCACATCTTCTGCAGAAGTGATGATCAAGAGCTTAAGGCTCTTCATCTAGGAAAAAACCCAGTGGAAAACAGCCTGCTTGCCTCTTCCCCAGTGATGACTGGGGAGACCTTTTGAGCAATTCCAGGGGCAGAGAGAAGTTTGCTATTTTTGCCATTTCTGGGTGCTAGCCTTCTCTTTGGTCATTAGTCATCGCTTATTCTGGTGCACCTGCTAGGAAACTGGGGAAGACTTTACATTACAGAGTTCCAGAAACCTGCTCACCACATGTCATGGTCTTACAGAACGTGAGGAGCCCTTGGAAAGGAGCTGGGTTGCTTCACTGCAGTGGATTGCAGCATGGCAATAACCCTTGTTCCTCTGGGCCTGTACTGTCTTTTAGTTGTACCTAAAGAAATGGCTTGCCTTGGTGAAGCTAGGGAAATAATGTGCATATGCATGTGAGAGTAAACAGCTTTAAGTTTTGCAGTGCTAAAGGATGGTGGGTCTCTTCATAAGTTTTTTCCAGTACTGTGTGACATACGAGGCTGCCTAGAAAAAGATGGCTTCTACCAGCAGATAGGGCTTGGAGATAACTGACAAAAATGTAAACACTGTGCTAATTCCAAGACTGTTCAGACATTTTGATTGGGCAAGCTATACTTCCAGATGCTTTTCCATACTTCAGTAGATGAACTGTGCCTTACTGGTTAGATAGATAGTTGCATTAAGAGAATTTCAAAACAAGAAATCATCTGGGGCATTTATTTCATGGGGAGGCATATTAATGTTGTAGGGATTTTAAAGCAATTGGATTCTCTAAAGCAATAAGAGTGACTAATTTCCCTTTCAATGAATCCACATATGCTCAGCTTTCATGTTTTGAAAGGCAGCCAAAGCGACATTCTTTCAGGCTTTAAGTTGATATAAATAAAGTATAACAGAGAGCCCTGATAGAAAAGTTTATCAATGACACATGCCTTAGTTAAAATTTACACATGGACACGGCTGGTTTTTCCACTCTGTCTCAAGCTAGCTCTTAAAGAATGTCATCAGTTGCTGTAAGCTGGCAGTTCCCAGCCACAATCCATCTGAGAAGGTGACATGAGGTCCCCACACAGACAATCTGCAATGACTTCAGGAGAGGAGCAGGATGAGGTGAAACACAGGTCCACAAAGTGGAAGGTACCTCACAAACCTCTATTTGGGCATGGAGACCTTACATTTTTTCCAATATATAAGAAAATCCAAAAAGATAAAGTAGAAAAGGACATGCTAGTAAAGTGAGCCAGGAGATGTGACACACACAATTTGCTAGTTGCCCTTCTGTACCTCCCTATGTTTTGTTTTCAGTTGTTTTTCGGAGTTTTTTTTAGTATCTTAATAAAATTCTTTGCTGTAGACCTTTCCTATCTTAACACATTTAACTGAATTCCACTACAGTTTTTTAAATCATTATTTTACAGTCCTTTCCTTCAGTCTTTGCTGGGGGACACCAACACACGAGCACAGCACGCAGTGATTATGCCCTCTCCTAAATTGGGTCCTGTGCTGAATCAGGGGAGAGAAGCAGCAACTGACAGAGAACCAACTTCTGATCTAAAGAATTTACCCAGGTAATTTGCCTTGGTTTGGGGAGCTTTTTGGATTAATTCCTGCTATGCAGCCTTAGCATGGCTTTTCCAGAATGTATTTCTGTACACTGAACTACAAGAGCTGATTCCTTCTTCTTCTCTTGCCTATGTGACAGTGAGAGGTTATTTGGAAAGGAGTAAACACAAAGGATAAACATTTGCAGTCAGGTGGATTTCATCCATTTCAGGGCAAAGCAGACAATGTTTGAGCTAAGATGGGTGCTTCCTCCCTGCCTTAAGCTTCTCTTTTATTTTTCCAAGGTTTTCCTCTCTCCCTCTCCACTGAGGCCAAGCTCATCCTCCAGATCTTCATGGCTCTGAGTCTGCCTCCCACTTACATCTTCCTAACTCCCACTCTCTTTGCCAATCTATTTCTTTGATTCTCATTTTCCTGTCTTCTTCCATAATGCCCCAAGCCTGGAGTGCTGAGCAGCTTTGTTCTCTCACTTCAAATTAACCCTCACAGAAAAGCTCATTTGCAAAGGCTTACAAGAGGCATTAGTTACATACCTCTGCCACTGGCTTTTTTTTATATTTTTATGTGTCTGGTTGAACCAGACTTCAAGTCCTTTAGGCAGAGCTGTTTTTTCCCTGAATATTGACGTGGAAGAAGATGACAAGGAAGAAGGAATGAACTTCAGTAGCAGACTCTGCAGGAATGATATAATTTTTAGCAGCATAATCACAAAACAACAGTGTACTTCAGAATTCCTACCAATGGCAGGTGTGAAAATAAAGAAGTAATCCCAGGCACTTGTGCTATAGACACATAGGTATATTGCCTAGAAAACGTGCTCCTGCATTTGTTAAGAATTAAACTTGACATTATGAAGCACCGTTGAACAGAATTAAAGGGGTTCCATGTCAGAGTATGCTCAAAATGAGAGGTGTGTTGAAAGCTAAAATATGTCCCACTAATCCAGTTCAGTTTCTGCTGAACTCACAATAGTGTTTTTAGGTTATAATAAAAACTGAGACAAGGACCTGTTGATAGCAACAGTAGTGCCAATAGCAGCCATATGTGTGACACTGTGCAAAAAGACAAAAAAAAACAAAAAAACCCCCACACAAAACCAAAACAAAAACCATCAACAAACAAACAAAACCAACCAACCAAACAAATAATATCCAACAACCAGATTTTTGTAGGCACAGAGATATGTATTTTACAAAAAAATTTTTTGCAACAAAAATGTCACATTTTCTCTGCACTGCGATAAAACAAACTATATGCAGTAACCACTTTCTCAAACTGATACTCAGGACACACAGATCTTGATGATATATTAGCCAATAGAAAAAATACATTTAAAGGCATCAAATAATACTATTTGAAAACATATGGGCCTTTATTTCTGTGGAATATTAATATTAAGAATTTTTCTATGATGATAATTATGATTACAATAATAAAACATAGAAATAGTGCGAAGTTTTATACACTGGCCAAAAAAATTAGTCCTTTTTTCCTAGCTCACAACATAAAATCAGTGATGAAAAAGGGAGTCATTCAGCTCCTGGGTTTGAGACTACTGCAGGTATTTTTGTTTTGCAGTGTGCTGCCTCTTGTTACAACAGTACAGTTTGTTTGGCTCAATGTAGATGGAGTTTGGGCAGAATCAGCCCAGAATGATCAGAATGGGATCATATTTATACAAGAAACCCAGACAAGATTGAATGCAGCAGAACATCATCATGAGATTCAACAAACAAAAGTTCAATGTTTGCTCTGGTAAAAAGTGTAATATACAAATATAAGGTAGTAAGATTCTCTCTTGCAAACTTTTTAAGAGGTAATTTAAATTTTCCCAAGGGGCTATTTTTTGGGTTAATCTAGCTTCTCCTTCATCAGCCCACACATTATTAATTGTACCTCCCATTCAGTCACAAACTAAAGTGGCTGGCAGGATGCCATCTAAAAATGAAGTGCCAAAGCTAGTACAGCTTGTATTCATAGTTGTTTAAAAGATTAAAGTGTCTTGTGCAACTTCCCATGACTGGTTTGGAAATAAGAGGTAAGCTACTTAAATTAAGCTAATATGGTAATTTATCCACCTTCCATGCCAACCTTTCACTGAACATTGTGCAACCTTCTCCCAGGAGGAAGAAGGTTAAATAGAAGAGCTCTTGAAAACAAGGGAGGGCAATGAAGGAGGGAGAACTAAGTACCAAGCACTAGAGACATCAGAGATGGAAGGCTTCAGAGACTCCAAGTATAGCCCTCTGTAGGGAAGATAGCAGAAATACAAATGGAAATTCAATTTGATCTTGAAACAGACTTTAATCCAAAAAAATTGCATCTGGTTTAGGTGAAGTTTTCTGTAATTCAAACTACAAAAACCTCTTGGTATAAGATTATATACTCTCTGTTCTATCAACCGACCTCTGAACACAGAGATGTTCTGGGATACTGTTGTTAATTCATAGAATCATAGAATGGTTTGGGTTGGAAGGAACTTAAAGATCATCTAGTTCCAACTCATCTGCTATGGGCAGGAACACCTTCCACTAAACCAGGTTGCTCAAAGACCCATCTGGCCTGGCCCTGAACACTTGCAGGGAGGTGGCAGCCACATAGTGAAGACTATCTCTGTAATATATAACCTAAATCTACACTTTTCTTTGTCTTACCACTATATGCCCTTGGGAAAAGTCCCTCTCCTCCTCCAGGTACTGGAGGGCAGCTATGAGGTCCCCCTGGAGCCTTCTCTTCTCTAGGCTGAACAACCCCAACTCTCTCAACCTATCCTCACAGGAGAGATGTTCCAGCCCTCTGATCAACTTCACTTGGTGATAGCATTTAAATCCGGGCTTAAAAATGATTTGGCTTACAATTTTTTTAAAGAAAGTAATAGTAACTCAGTCGTTCCCCCTTAGCTTCCCACTTATCACATACTAGAGCATATAGCCTAATTGATGCTATACCTTTCTATCATACTGCCAGCTAATTTAGTACACTGATTCCTCTTCACATCCCAAGCAGCTGTGTCATTTTAATTTATTAATGACTTTCAGATATGCAGCACTACTCCTCTGAGTTTCTCATCCCCAAAGCAAAGAGAAGTCCAGAGCACAGTTTGGCATCTCTATTGACAATTTGATTAAGATGACTTCAAGCAACATTGCCATATTTTGCACTGTGGCAACACCAAGTGGCAAGCAGAAGCCCCGTGCTGCTCACACTGCTGCGTGTGTGGGAACAGCAACCTCGGCCAGGGGTGCACAGCAGCTTCTGGGGTGGTAACATCTTCAGTCCCTGCAGCCAGCTGGGCAGACTCCTTTGTCGATATCCCAACAGGAGCGCCAATAGCTCGGCATTGACAACCCTTCTGCACGAGATCTGTAAGAAAGTAACAAACACTCTTTAAACAGAGGAGAAAATCAGTATCCAGCAAGAGGAAGCTAGAAATGCTATCAAACAACAGTGGTAACATTGTTCATCCTTTTTATCTGTTCTTACCCTAAGAAAAGGAGAGTCTTCATTCAATCTGGACTCGAATCTCTCCTACTGCTTTTCAGCATGCTGACAGTCACCTTTGTTCACCTACATCAGTCTTGGCTTAAGGAATATTTGCATTTTAAAAAATACTCCATTTACTTTGGCAACATCTCCTTAGGACTTTTGTAATTGGCTTTCTACTATCTTTGTTTAAAAGATTTTTTTTAACCCTATTCAGAGAGCTGTCAAATTATGTCATTATTTATTTTAAATGGCTCTTTACTCAGATGTTAATATTGTTTCATTTATCAAAATGAGAGATGAGAAATAACGAAGAAGCCTTGTGAAAAAAGCAAGCAAACTTTCTTCCAAGCCTGAATGAGTAATATTCAGCATGTCTCATGGTCTATGCAGGTGACTCACTCAAAATGATAAATCATGTGGAGCATACTTTCAATGTTATGAAGTCCCTTCCCCCGTGATTTGAAATTAATTGGCATGGCCCTGACATATCCCGCATTTTTTTAGGCAGCGTCAAACAATGGTTTCCACTATAAATGAAGTGACAAACTTAGGGTTGGCGCCGTGCCCCCAACTCCCCATTAGCGGTGCAGCATCGGCGCCAGCCGCCCAAGCCAGGGTAAGCTTGTCTCCTAGGCTGCACCCTCGTTTGCTGGGCAAACACTTCCCTCTCCCGGTACAAAAACTTACTACATCAAGGCCACACAAAAAAACTACTCCCCTCTACCCTTTCATATGTTAAGTTTCTATTTTTAATAATAACAACTCTTACTTTAAATTTAATATTTATTTACCTCTTCCCATAAGAACAGGATATTGGATGTTTGAGCTTTTTCTCACCTAACCAACAGGAACTGGGCAGTACCTGAGCTTTCTGGCTGGACACCAAGCCACATGCTTAGGAGATCTAGGAAACCACTTTGGGGATTGTTTTTCTCTCAGTTCTCTCAATTAAAATACAGGCTGAAGTCACAGCAATCCTTTACCTTACAAAAATAAACAAAAAAAACCCAACCAAACAAAAACCCAAACAAACAAATAAACAAAACAAAACCCAAACAAACACAAAAAAAAACCCAAACAAACAAAAAATTAAAACTTTGCAAAGGCAGACATTTTCTAATGCTCCCAACAGTTCTGGTCAGATCCTCCCTTCCCTTGCAGGCAACTTTGCTGACCAAGCAGCTTTCTGCTGCCTCCTACACGTACCTACCAAAATCCACATTTAACTCCATACTGCCTTAGCCCAGGCTGCTCTGCCACTGGAAAGGATCCTGGGAGCAATGTAGACAGGCAGAGCTTGCACAGCCCCTAGGCAGGGCTACATGAGCTAACCTGTTGACCCAGACAGCTCAACCCACAGCATATGCACCATCTCCTCTCCCACCAAGGCTTGTCCCAGCCTGCTGATGCACGGTGGAGAAAAGGTGGAGCCTCCAGTCCACAAAGCTGGATGCAGGAAAGGACTTCTGGTCCAGAAGAGGACTTCAGTGCTTAGTCTTTTAATTGGAATCAAAGCATATCTGGGAGCACTGCAAGCCCTAACTCAGGATTTCAAGGATTCAGATACAGCAGCAGAAGACAATGGCTGAAATCCTGAAGAGGGCTGCCTGAACATGCCTGAACATTCAGACATCAAAACTGACCAAAAACTTGAGTTTATTGTACTGGTAAAGACCAAGACCCACACCACGGGGTGCTTAGGGCTGCGTTGAATTCATCGCACTCCCCTGGTGATTCCAAAAATAGATGACCACTAAAGAAGGAGAAAATATCAATTGGCTGGCTAGCTATCTGCAGTGCAGATCAATTCAGCAACTTAAAAGAGTTATGAAAATGGCCAATGTTTCTCTCCCCTGAGACAAAAAAATTACTACTTGCAACTCATCTGAAAGCAATGTTCTTGCTCAAAAAAAACCCATCCATTTGTAGCTCACCTGAAAACAATGTTCCTGCACAAAAAGTGGACATTTTTAACTCAGAAACTCAGAAGCAATGTTCCCAGCCACACTGAGGGTGTCCTAAGTATTGTTAGGATAACATGTTGGTACTGTTTTCAGCGTGGTGCCATACCTGGGTGGGGAAATATATTGGTTAAGGTACCCTGGCCTCTGCAAGTTGTTGATGCACTACCGAGGGTAGTGAGGTCAATGGAAAGAAGAAGCATGTCCTCCAGCCTTCCCAAGGGACCATCATAGCTCTGTGACAAAAACAGATGACCCCTATGATTTAGCTATGGGGTGAGCTCATCTGTATCTGGAACAGAGCAGACTCAGCCTCTCCTGGCAGCTAAAGTGGGAAGGGGTGCAGGAGAACAAAAATATCTTCCATGCCATCCAGGCAAAACAATTTCCTGTGCATATTTCCTTTGTTTTGTACAGTGCCAACCCTGTGCTGTCTTCATGCACAGGTATCAACTAAAAAGGGAATAGAGAAGTGGTAGGACAACACAGGGTTTCCAGGCCGTTTTGAGATACCCTTGAGAGTCCTAGAAGGCTGATATGGAACGTGTTTGGGAAGGTTTTATGGATGGACACAGCACCACACACCTTCCTTCCCAACTCACGGATGCAAACTTAGGATATGGGAAGACAAGGCACCCCGAGCCTGGAAATGGGACTGTTAGCAGGGCAGCCTGGGAACCCCTGCTATTTGGGCTATCTGGGAAACGCGGTCGCCAAAGGAGCTGCGCCAGCCAAAAAGTTCCATTTCCTAACACGCATTTGTTTATTTTTGCAGGGCTATTTCAGACATCTAGCATTGAAACAACGACAGAACTCCCACTACACGTGGCTCTGAAGGAAGCATCCACAAGGCTGCCGTTCAGCCTGCAAGCGGCTTCCCCTGAGAGTACCTTACTGGCGACACAAAAACACCTCCACAGTTCTCTCCCCTCACACCCTCCCTCCCCAACCTCCGTGACCGTTTGCAGATGGCGGCCGCCCAACGGCCCCCCAACGGCTGCCGGAGGAGCGAGTGAGGGCGGCAGCCCCGCCCCGGGGAGGTGGCATCCCCAGGATGTGCGCAGTCCCGCTCGGGGAGCATTGTGGCGTCATCGGCGCGCGCCGCGGAGCGTGTTGGAGTTGGGGATCATGTCGCCGCCGCTCTTCAGCCTGCCCGAGGCGAGGCTTCGCTTCACGGTGAGACCCGACAGGACCGGGCGGGGGTTGGAGTGGGGAGCGGGGGCTCCCCTCCCTCTGTACCCCTCAGAGTGGGAGGGGGGGACGCGTCGGGGTAGGGCTTGGGCCTCCCCGCCCGCCTCCCCCTCACCTGAGCGACTGCGCCCGCATTCCCGTCCGGGGCTCCCGCTGAGGAGCGGGCCTGGATCTCCTTCAACGACCGTTCAGCGCGGATGAGATAAAGCGGTATCGCTTTGGGGATGGGCTTCGGATCGGCCCAGGCTAACCCGCCAAGGGTGGATGTGCTGTTCGGTGAACTAAAATGAATGTAAAATAAAGCGAAATGTAATTGTGGTGTCAGCCCCGCAGCAAAACGTCCGCAGCTTAATGCATTTCTCTCTTTTGTGCCTCTGCTGAATGATGCTTTTCCCTTGTCAGAGCTGGTGGAGCTGGGTATGTACCCAGGCCTCTGTATCCCACTCTCAGCAGCCTAGTTTTTTGGGTAGGGAGGATGGGATTCAGGCAGAAGTAGTCGAGGCACAGACCCTGGCACCATTCAGTTGATTCTGTTACAGGATTTAGTACTTTTTAGACCATCACGTTAGCAGGAGTCATGTCCCAAGCCACCCTGACCTGCCTGTGAGGAAGGTGAAGTTACGTGTGTGGGACCCGAGGCTGTTGCAGATGCAGCCCCTGGTCACAGCAGCATATCCCTGTAGAAATGGTATTTTCACCACACTGCTAACCCAGGTTTGAGGTGTGATGCTTTTGAAGCTCACAGGCATCATTTGGTGGGCACTTGTTATTCGCCCTGCTTGTTACAAAGTTCTCATTGTAAGCTGAAACACGGCGTGTGGCAAATGGATTTCTCTGTATTTCTCCCCATTGTTGGCCAGAGCAAGGAGGAGACCCTTACGTTTTTGTAGTGGTTCTGTAACCTTTCTTTACATCTTGGTAGAATTCCACCAGAGAGGCTCTGAACCACAAAAGTATCAAGCCGTTGCTGAACGCATTTAACCAGATTCCTGGGAGGTAAGTGAATGCCACTTGATTTTTTTTAAAGGTGCCCATTCAGTTAATTTTTAGTGATCTTGTCCCTAATAGCTGTTATTAAATGATGTGGATTGTTTGCATTTGCAGTGAAAATGAGAAGAAGTGTACTCTGGATCAAGCTTTTAGAGTTATTGTAGAAGAAGAAATAGTAAGTACTTCAAACTGCTTCAGCTCGTCTCTTAATAAAGCTCAGATTTCTGCTCGTAAGTCAATGTACTAATTTAATAGCAACTTACTTTAGAATAAGGAAATATTGCTTATTAAAAATGTGTAAAAGTTATCTAATTTAAGATTGAATGTAGATGATTAAAAGAGACCAGTAGGTAGGACAGAATGGCAGCATTTTCATGATACCACACTGTAGCTTGGGATGTTGACGTAGCTTGTTCCAGCAATTCTTTGTAATGCTTATGTCTTAAAGTTCTACATTTTGAAATTCTAGTTCACAAATATGCACTTATTAATTTATTAACTCCCCTTTTGAGAGTGGGGTGGAGCAGGTTATCTGTTACTAGCACATAACAAAGCTTCCTGTCAGATGAAAGAATAATGAAGGGAATCAAATAAGGGGTTTGTTGGTAATTACTTGAATGAAGGCTGAATGTGGGATAATAATTTGCAGAGGTTAATTAACACTGTAAGTATTGTAGAATCTCTAATATCAGAATTAATCAAAAATGTTGCTCACTCAATAATAATATATAAACTGACAGATTTAATAGATTGTTCAAAGTTTGAGAAAGTTGAATGTCAATATTTGTTTTAAGGATGGCTGTTTGGAAATAGGAATTTTAGTTTTGGTAGATGGATTTAGGTCAGGATAGAGAAGTTTAACACTTTTCTGTTTGTTTAGATAAACAAAGCACCATGTGACAATCTCCTGGCAATTATTTCTCTTGCTATTAATGGAGTCACAGAAGGTGAGCATGTTTCAAATCTGATGGCAGTTTTAGGGACTGTTTAGGGTAATTTTAAGATTTTGATTTTTGTAACTCATCCACAGCAGTTAGCTTTGATAACATGTGGCCCTTACACTAGTGGCTGTTAAGTCTTTCATGGGAGGAATGAAGTATAATGGAATTAAATTCAGTTATATGTGTGCCATTAGTGTTGGAATCTTTTTTTCTTTTTTTAGTAGAGGAAGATGCATGGTTTTGGTTGCAATATAATTTTCTTTGTTTGCCATCATAAATGCTTAGAAGTTTCCCATCATAATTTCAAAGATGAAACCACTGAGGCAGAGAGGGTAAATGACTCGTAGGGTTCTCTGCCAGTTGCTGGCACAGCTGGAATTAACTTCTGAATATCTGTTCTTCTCTCTCAGTACTGACCTGTTGGCACAGGGTTTTTTCTTTGGATACTTGAATCTGTTTTGTGTCTTTTGTGTCAGAGACCAGACTCTTCTGAAGAGTCTTTCACACTCTTCCCTCTGTTCATTCACATTGTGCATCAAATAACTGCTTGTTACAGCAAGTATAGCTCAACCAGGGATGTATTTTACGAACTGCAGGATTATGAGTGTTGTGATGATAAGGAATGTAAGCATGACCAAACTACAGAGTGTGGATAGACACGCTTGGAGCATTGGGTGAAGAAAAGACTGTCAAACTTAATGGGTGGCTGTTTAGAAGTTTGAAAGAGTCCTCTTGCAGTCTGCAAGTAGTTGCAACATTGTTTCATACTTGAAGGTTTTAGAACAGTTATTCTTATAATTTGTTTTACTTTAGTGCAAAGCTGTTTTAAACCTCAGCTTCATGCCTGTACATATAGACATAATTTTCATGGAAGTTCACACTTTAACCCAGGCTTTTTGTAAGGATTTGTAGGACCCCAGGAGAACTTTTAGCTTATTTTTTTAACATTCTTTTCCTTAACTGCCATGCTTCTATTGCATTTCAGTTCAGATTTGGTGACCAAAGTATTTCCTCTTCCTCATAGGTATTTGCACTGCATCAACCCCTTTTGTCCTTTTGGGTGATGTTCTGGATTGCCTGCCATTGGATCAATGTGACAGAATTTTCACTTTTGTGGAGAAAAATGTTGCTACGTGGAAATCAGTAGGTATTTTTCCAGCATGTGATGTAGTTGTGCCAAAGCTTCTGTCTACCCGAACAATTTTTACTTATTAATTTTAATTGGCTTTTTATCTGTTGATTTTAAAATAGTGGCATTGAGCACATTTTGTTTAGAGGATAAAAAATGTCTGGACAGCAGAGGTCAGAAAATTTATAATAAATCATAATTTTGACTAATGTTTATTTCAAACTAATTTCTCTACAGTATACAGTTTGTCTCATGTAGAAACTGGAAATTCACTTCTGGTGAAGAGTTTGTATGAATAGCATGTCTTTTGACTTATTATTCGGGTTCTTCCTTGGAGCTGCAGGAGATTCCTGCATCTCTGGTTTGCAGGGAAAGCTTAAAAAGCTTTTTATTACAAAGCTATAGTAATATTGTTTATGTTGCCCTAAAATATTTCCACTTTTGAGAGACAGTCAGTGATTTGAGGTCTGTATGAGTGGTTTATGCTCTTGCTCTGCCATGGTGCTGTAGCAGATGAGCTGCTGTGAAAGGCCAATGAGCTTCTTGTGCTGCAGGTGCTGTTAATTAAAGAGGGAACTCGGAATCTGAGGCAGAAAGCCTAACCTGCCAGCATTTTATTCCAGCATCATAAGAAATCTTGGATCTTGGTATCCTTAATTTGCTTTTTGGCAGTAGTGCCAGGAACACAAGTGTCAGCAACTCTATAAGAAACACTGAAAAGGACTCCAGTTTCTCTGTGTTTTCCTAACCAGAACTGCCTCCCATAGGCATTCACTCAGGCTGTTCTGCTGTGGGTAACACTGTGTGTCCTGATATATTCACAAACTGTTTCTTATTGTTAATTCTAGTATCTTTCAGTTTCTTTCTCCTGCTGACAGATTACTAGTCCTGTGAATGCTCTGTATCTCTTTTATATTGCTCTTTGTTTATGTGTATAAATAATGTATGGAATAGTAAAGGCAAGTGTGAAAGATTAGTGTGTTACAGGAAAGAAGTGGATGCTGCTCTTGCAATTCACTGTAACTTGTGTGGTTTTCTGTAGAGAAATTGGATTTAAATGTTATGGTTTATGCTTTCTTGGTATTTGTGGGACTGTTTGTTATATGTTGCTTGTTGTATCTTTTTGTGTTTTGTGAATCCTGCCTCTTATTTAAGGGATAATTTAAGGAGACCTACTTACTCATGGCTTGTGATTGAATTAAAATATGCTTAAGAAGGTTTTATGATCTCTTAAGTGATCTAAATACCTTTATTACTTTTCAGAACACCTTTTATTCTGCAGGGAAAAATTACTTGCTACGAATGTGCAATGGTGAGTTGTAGTTTTTCAGGGGTGTGGGGGAGAAATTAACTCCCAATCTCAGCAAATGAGAGTTTAATAATTATATATATATTGATATGTGTTCAATAAGTAATAAAGTTAAAAGGCAAATCACTCAGCAGATACTCATGAGCCTTGCTAATTAATGTAAAGTCATTCTAACATTAGGGAAATCTCTTCATTCTTAGAAGTCATTATAGAAGAATATCTGAGAAATATTTATTCCTCAGCAATGACAGGACTCCTGTCAGAGGCTGTATTTGAGTAGGGCTCATTTGAACTTAAAAATAATTGCTGTTGAAGGTGTTAGGAGAATTGGTAGAATGCATTTGGAAAAAATATGGCTGATCTGATGAAGTTACTAGGATTTAAATTCAAATTCAAAATCTTAGCTTTCTTTCATAAACTGTAGATTATGTAATTAGCAAGTCATGAATGCTACTGTGTGAGAAATCAGTATAAATACTAATATTTTTTACTTTTTACAATATTTAGACCTCCTGAGAAGGCTATCAAAGTCACAAAACACAGTCTTCTGTGGAAGAATTCAGCTGTTCTTGGCTAGGCTATTTCCACTTTCAGAAAAGTCAGGTGAGATTTTTTGCATTTCATCACACTTAACATCTAACAAAGATTAAAGGTGCTGAATCTTTCAAGTTCATGATGGTTGCAGACCAAATTCAACTGAGAAAATCACTTTGCACTTGTATCTTAGTTCTTGTTTCTACTCTTAGTATTGTGACTGTCATTTTTTGTGATTTCAAGAATAAGTTTTGAATACTGTTACTGAGCATATATTATGTCAGCATCTCATAAAGGACAAACTGGATGAACAGACCTATGAACTTTACAGCTTCTAAGACTGACCCTTTTTTTTTCACAGGACTGAACTTGCAGAGTCAGTTTAACCTGGAAAATGTTACTGTTTTCAATACCAATGAGCATGAGAGCACTCTAGGACAGAAGGTGAGAACTCCTGTCATTTTTCTCTCATTCTGCTGTAGATATACAAGATTGTTTGCACAAAATAGGTACTACTGTGCTTAATATTCAAAATTGTATGTTCATAATTTGGTTGTCCCTGCTCCAGACCAAGGTGCTGATTTTGAGAATGGGCATGTTACATTAATCTGCAGACTTTGAGGGAAAAAAGGTTGATTTGATTGTGAGGCATTAGCCTCTATACATCACTTACTGAAAGAAGTTACTGATGGGTCACTTCCTGCATGAAGTTTCCCCCACAGTATAGAGAAGGTAGAGCTGTCCCCTCAGCTTTTTTCAAGAAAAGGCTACCATTGCAAAGTTTAGTAAGGTGTGAAGAGAAGAATTTGCTGTATATCTTACTGGAATAATACTTTAGAGATCTTTGGAATTACCAGCTTAGGCTTTCTGTCCTAAAATGTAATAGAATGTTTGAAATAAAGAACACTGTGGAAACTGTGCAAATTATAGTGGCATTTGTGTAAGCTTTAAAGTATTTTTTCCTGTTAGCACACTGAGGAAAGAGAAGAAGGCATGGATGTAGAAGAAGGTGAAATGGGAGATGATGAAGCACCAACAAGTTGGTGAGCTTACAGCAATTTTAAAAAGTTGAAAAAAAACGTTATAAGGTGAAAGTTTGGGAAATATCCTTAAATACTGTTTTCTCAATTCTGCTTATCTTCTGCCCTCTCAAGATTAGATACAACCTAGTAGTATCTTAATCTGTTTAAGTGGAGTTGCCTGTAAGAGCACAAAATCTTCAGATCATTTGAAAAAACTGCATACCTTGGCAGAGAACCACTCTGCTGTTTTCTCTGTTTGGCAATTTCCCCAATTATCTTTACAAAACTTTTTCTGTCAAGATGTATTCAGGGATTCTGAGCACATACTCTATATGCTTTTAGAAGAAAAAACTTACTTATCCCAAGACAGTGAAGGACTCCTAAGATCCCTTTTTCTTACTATTTTTGCTTGTAATAAGAAAATAACAGTGGATTGGATGGAAACTCTTTTAGGGACAACCTCTGAATTACGGATTTCTCCGTAAAGATGACCTATTGATTCATTATTTCACTTTAAAAAATTAATGACATTTTCTAGGATTGCAGATTCTAGGATTGCAGTTGTCTTGAATTGAACAGTCCACTTTCAGTATTGTTTATTTGTTTGTTTGTTTGTTTGTCTCCCCAGTTCCATTCCAATAGATTATAACCTGTATAGAAAATTCTGGTCACTTCAAGACTACTTTAGAAATCCTGTGCAGTGTTATGAGAAGGTCTCATGGAAGACTTTTCTTAAGGTAACCCGAGTTCATGCTATCAATCCTGCAACCTTAGTAAAATTCACTGTATATACGAGTAGGAGAGTGACAGCATAAGTGTAGAACAGTGCAAATGCTAATGCCATAGAAAAATAACAGTGCATGAGGAAATATATTTTGCTAAAGTCAGCCCTGGACAGTATACAGTATTAAGATTTACAGTAAATCCTCTAATAAAACTTGTGTAAGTCAATAGCAGAAAGATTTCATATGCTGCAACAATGCCAGATTGTGATTTATCAGCTGCAAAAAGTAGAACTCTGGGGACTGGTATTTTTGTTTGTTTATTTTTTCACAAGAAGGTAAGTAGTTCTACCTAGTTCTTACTTTAAAATAGTCATAATTATCCCAGTGGAATCCTAAAGATGACTGGTTTGTAATGAAGCAAATCTGTTTATAGAAGCGATAACTTAAATGTCTCCTTCAACCAGATGTCTCAGTTCTGTTTATAATGTTGAGGGTGGTTTTTTGCTAAGCTCCTGTTTCTTCACAATTTGCCACTCAGTATTTATTTAACAGCAAGAAGCCTGTTGGTTTTTTTTTTAATCATCATCTTCAGTGTTCTGGTAATAAGAGGTAACATCTGTTCAGACATTCTAATATAAATCTAATTAATGAGGTCTACATTCTCAGCTTTACCAAAAAAACCAAAATAACAAAAAAAATCTTGCAAAAACCCCTGTTGTGTGGTTCAGAGCAACTGAGCAAGGCCAGTTCTTTCAGATAAAATTTCTGGTTTTTAATTCATTGGAGCTTTAAGACTCCGAATTGGTTTTAAGAGCAGCACTACAAATTTAATTCTTGCTTACATGCCTTCGTGTATATTCTGGACAACTTAAATTGAGTTTGAATGTAGCACTATCATTATGTGGGCCTTTCTTGTTTAAAACATCAAACAACAAAACAATTTGCACTGTTCACAACCCATAATATTGCTTCTCTTAGCCTATTTTAAATACCCCTGATGATTAGGTAGTCTGAAATTATAAACTTTCACTGTCATATGTTTCACTGTTCAGAGAAGCTCTACATATTGGTGGCAAATTTGGTAATTTTGATGGGCAGATAGCAAGTTTAGACATGATTTTACTTGTTTGTCACTAGTCTAGTGTAGTTTTATAACTACGAAGTTTTTGCATTATTTTAATGTAATAAATTACTGTTTTATAGTACTCAGAAGAAGTTCTGGCTGTTTTCAAAAGTTACAAATTGGATGACACTCAAGCTTCCCGAAAAAAGTTGGAAGAACTAAAAACAGGAGGAGAACATGTATATTTTGCAAAGTTCCTAACTAGTGAGAAGGTATGTGCTTTCTCTTAGAATCACAGAGGCTGGAGGAACCTTTGTCCAGTTCAGCCTTCCTACTCAAAGCTCTTGGGTAAAGTAGGTTGATCAGTGCTAAGTCCAGTTAGGTTTTGAATGCCTCAAAAAGTTTCTCTAGGTATCCCATTACATTGTTTGTAATTTTATTTTAGATAGCTTTATTCTATTCCTTTTTATTTTATACTTTCTTTGTGAATTGCCTCTGATTGATGCTTCAAAGCACTTCTATTTCTGAAATAAGTCTACTGTAAAGCTGACATTTATTTACTGCATTTGATTTGTATTATTGCATATAGAAAGGGAAGCTAAAAGAATAAACAGTTAAAAATCTGCTGCCTTTTTAAAATTGCCTTTAGAAAATGTTTGTTGGACTTTTCACTTAAGCACTTTTAGTCTCTTTAATGTGTAATTACTTGTTGTTGTTGTTTAGCTGATGGATTTACAGCTGAGTGACAGTAACTTTCGCCGTCACATCTTGTTGCAGTACCTAATACTATTCCAGTATCTAAAGGGACAGGTCAAATTCAAAAGGTAATGTGGAAATATTTTGTGTTTTGGGGATGGGGGGCTGAAAAACTGGAGATAAACAAGAATATTGTAAAGGAGTTTGTCTTCTTGTTCTCAGGTTCTTATATAAATAAACACAGGATGCATCTGAACTTACTTTGCATCATGAAAGCAGAGGTCTCATCTGACACTCTGATTCTCTCTGCATGATTCCTTGCCCTTTCTTGCAGTCTTTCTAGTGTTCATTAGACTAACTCAAATTTGCGCAGTTCACTAAGCCAGCAATAAAACAATCTGCTCATCTTTGCAGAGTTAGGTTTCTGCCAAGTTGGTGAGCGGGGGGGGAGGTCTCAGAGCAGCAGAGGTCTCTCAAGCATGCTTACGGTGAGTGCCACCCATGAGAGCAAAGAAGTCTCTCACTGGCAGCTCCAAGTTGTTAAACCAATGAAAACTACTGGTATGTGGCATCATTTTGAATATATACCAACTATGCAATGTGGCATTGGTTGCTGACTTGTTTTTTCTTAGTCTGATAGAGAATTCTGTCAAAAAACCCCTATCTTTCCCTACTCTCTATTCTAATGTTATGCTGAAGAAAATCCTATTGCTCTGTTCATTTCCTGTGCCCTTATGTGCACATAATGATTAACATTTAAAGCAGCTGTCTTTCACCTGCAATATGCTTCTTTTTGTAAGCAGGTCTCAACTTTGCAAACTGTATCAGGATGATTATCCTCATTCTATAGATTATTTACCGAGGCAGTCCAGTTGCAGAGAAGGAATAGAATTCAAGTCTTCTGAATTTTAGTTCAGTCCTGTCGAGGTG
Source organism: Calypte anna (assembly GCF_003957555.1). Lineage (NCBI taxonomy): Eukaryota > Metazoa > Chordata > Aves > Apodiformes > Trochilidae > Calypte > Calypte anna. Next base: position 103,308,122 of record NC_044245.1, read on the forward strand.
ATAGTTATTTCAATGACAATTGATTAAAGTGTTTGTTAAAAGCACTCATTTATCAGTGGTCAAGGATAGCATGACATTAAATAGTCAAATATAACTTTTGGTGCAGTTGTTGTAAAATAATATTGATTATTCCTTTCCTTAAAAATGAAATTTCCCTTTTTTATATCAAATTAACTAAGAAAAGCTAGTTCTAAGTCTTCCCTGTGTTACTGACTTAGCCATGATCATGTTTATGTTTGCTATTTAAGGTACATAGTACTTCCTAAAAAGCTGGTTGGTGTTATATTGCTTTTGAGCACTGTAAACAGAATGTTAATGGTTGTGATTTCTGTGCTTCAGATGGATTCTTCTTGAACTAGTGAAAAACAAAGATTAGGTTCTCATCTGGTTTTTAATGTGTTTAAAAATATTCTGACTTATTTAGTGATATCAGGCTATGTTGTACAGATTCATGTTTGGAGATATTCAAGATCTGTATTCTCTATACAGCTGGTAGATTAAGTGTTTCTTTTACTGTGGTTTGTCTACAGTGATTCTTTAGATAGGGTTAGGAGAGTTGGGTTGTTTTGGTTTTTTTTACAAGTAAGTCTTGTGATTATGCCCACTGGCTGTGCTTTGGGTCCAGTATCAAGATGTGATTTTGAAACACACAAATGGAATTCCTGTTGGGTTAAGCTAAACCTTGAAATTGTGCTCCACACTGCACAATCTAGGAAGTGGCCAGTCCATGAGACCAGACCACATTCAAAGTCCTTTCTTCAGATCCCCTCCAATACCCCAGGAAGTGTCTGCTGTAATTGATGTGTCCTCAGCCCTCTTTTGATGTGTAGTAAACTCTTTAAATTAAAAAGAAAAAAAAAACAAAACAAAACACAGTGATCTGATTTAAATGTGCCTTTTTGTTGGTTTTTTTGTTGTTGTTTTTTCAATTCCAGTTCAAACTATGTTCTAACAGATGAACAGTCTCTTTGGATTGAGGACACTACAAAAGCAGTGTACCAGGTCAGTACAGTCAATACTTCTATAAAAATTACCTGGAAGGGTATTTAGCCTGTAATACTGTGTCAGCCACCTTTGAAGCAGTAACCACCATTTTCTTTGGTTTGTGTTTTTTTCATATGTATTCCACGACAAACATAATGCAAAAAGTTGACCTCTTTTACTCTCTTGCAATCATAGCTTCTTTCGGAAAATCCTCCAGATGGGGAAAGATTCTCAAAAATGGTAGAGGTATGTACTTTGCTGCCTGTCTGAACAAAGTCTATATAGCATGTAAAAAATCAGTATTGGTTTAAACTAGCTTTTGGAACATAGATGTAATATCTGAGAAAACTTTTTTCTCATTTTGGTAAAATAGGCATAATAATGTCTTCTTATTTTGTATTCATATTTTCCTGTGTTTTCATTAATGTGCCTTTCTTCTCCTAGGGAGAGATGGAAATGTGTGTATGTGTGCATGTGTACTAACAGAGACTTTGGTTATTGATTAAAAAAACCTACATACTTTTTAAAGTCTTTACAAAAAGGAGTGCTGTGCCCAAAAACATGGTAATAACATACAAGTGAAGTTAAAAAAAATGTAATCTTGTTTTACTTTTTTTTTTTTTTTTTTTTAACTCTGGCTACATCTATTTACTTTCCCAAACCTATTGAAGAGAGGAGATACACTGGTTTTAATACAATAAACTAGCCGCCTAAGTCTATACTGGTGACCTCCAAAATAGCATCTGAAATACATACACAGTAACAAAGTTTTTCCGTTAATAGCTCAGTTAAAAACTTCGGGGTAATTTTCAAAGGTGGTTATGCCCCTAAATATGTGCAATATTATGTTTCCCCAGCATATATTAAATACTGAAGAAAACTGGAACTCGTGGAAAAATGAGGGCTGCCCAAGCTTTGTAAAAGAAAGGTAACTATTATGAAGCAGAAGCTTGCTACTGCTTATTCCAAAGGGTGATTCACCTTCACAATATGTACCAAATATGAACATTAGTGATTTACACAACTGTGAGATTTGTACAGTTGGATGTCCCTTCTGTGTGTGCAGAAGGCTCTTAAGCTACTGCCTTAATAGTCTCAGTCTTACAGCTTCATTATGTCAGTGAAGAGATGGTTATGAATGGGTGGGGTCTCAGGAGAGCATTCCTCATTATTTCAGAGGACCTTTTTTTTTTCCCCTTAATACTGAAGATGCAGTGATTGAGGAGACTGGAACATGTTGTCTCACCTTCAGCAGACCCTAGGCTGAAGAAGGTAGTGCCTGACTTTCCCATAGACAATCTGGATTGCCTCAATTGAAGCCTTTGGCATTATGCCACTGGTGGGGCAATATACCTGGAATTTTGTGTAACTGTTCTCCTCTTAAGCACTACATTTGATTTGCCACTTGATGGTGATCACTTACCCAAAAGAAATAGTTATTAGGTGGCTTTTGCCACTGACAATTTTTTCTGTGTAAGTAATTACTAACTTGTGGCAAAACTTGAATTTTGACTCCAAATGTCTACTCGACTTGAGGTGGTGACCAGACATCCCTCTTCCACCCTTTTTTGTTCTACACACAGACTGTAGCCCCCTTGTGGTAAGGAGCATCTGAGTCATTATCTCCTTGATATGGAGAGAGCAGGTGGAGCCACCTCTTCAAGACTTCAGCTGTTGGCAAAAAAAGGGAGGGAGGCTGTGAGAAGACATAAATTACTAATATGGGGCTGGGGGGCAAAGTAAAATTATGAAATTTGACTTTTATAAATGTTCTGTCTCCTTCTTTAGATCTCAGCCAGAGTTTCAGCTTGGGTAGGTCTTACCCTAACCTCAGTGGTCTGGGATCTCCATTCTCTGATCCCATGAAATCAGGTGCACCTGGGGAAAGAACTTACAATCATAGAACAGATGATCTCAGCAGCAGAGTAGATCATACTCAGTATGTGCTGCTGGCATAGATGTGATTTGCTTTTTTTTCTATATTGGAATTCTGACAGACCTTTAAATTTGTAAGTGAACTAATTTTGGTGTATGGCAAATCCCTTTTCTTATCCTTTCTTTGTCTTCTTTCTCCTCTTCTACTTTGCCTCCTTCCACTTCTTGAATTTCAGTCTGTCTGAATGCTTTCATTGTGATTTAACTTGGCACCATATGAAGTGAAATGGTTTGATTTTGTTCTCTCTATATTACTTATTTGATACTAAAGAGCATCTTTTTTTCTTTAGACCTCCTGATTCTAAGCCGATGAGGCCTGCTAGAAAGAGGCCAGCTCCAGAGGACTTCTTAGGAAAAGGGCCAAACAAAAAAATCCTTATGGGGAAGTATGTTGGATTATTTTTTTATTTTTCCATTGCAGTGTTTCTGGGTTTTGGTTGCTTAGTTGGTTTGGGGGCTCTTACAGGGGGAGGCAGGTTGCCACTTACTGTTTTTTCTAGTCAGTAATTTTCAAGCTTCCTTACTTTGGATCTGCCAAGGGCTCTGACATTCTTTTAAAACTTGCAGTAGCCTTAATTTCCTTATAGTCATCTCTTGTTGATCCCTTCTACATACCCTCAGTGACAGGCTGAAAATCAGTGGTTTGCACATGTGGGATCAGTTTTTATACTTTTGTCCTCTTTATGGTTTTGCTTAAAAAGTATCTGTACCATAGGCTTTAAAATGGCACCCACTGGTATTTTATCCCTGGGGCAAAGAATTCTTCTTGAATTCTTCCTCTCCAGCAAAAGTGCCATATTTTGTGTGATACTAAGTGCTGCATTTTTCCACTTCATTTTTTGGAGAAAAGGTAGTCTTTTCATTGTTTTTCAGTTTAACCAGCCTAGATGGGGAAATTTTGACCTTGTCTTGAGCTTCAAGACCTAGTAGTGAGTGTTTAGTAAAATGTCCCTCTGAAAAAGCAAGTGATAAATTACTTCATTTATTTATTCATTATTTCATTTATCAAAAGAAAATGGCCTGTCTGTTTTGGAAACAGGAAGTTTCTTCCTGTTTCTGACAACAGATCAGCAAGAGATAATAATACAAATTTAATAAGTTCTTTTCCAGATTTGCAGTGTCAGATTAAGATTTCCGTTGCTTTTGGTGATTCCTAACATGCATGTATCCCAGAGTTTGGATCTGGAGATGAATATCTGTTTATGCTTCTCTTTTCAGTGAGGAACTGACCCGCCTGTGGAACTTATGTCCTGATAACATGGAAGCTTGTAAATCTGAGAGTAGGTAAGTAAAATATGGTACATCATAGTCTGAAGCTAACTTTCATCGCTCTAATTACACACAAAAATTACAATTACTACAAAATTGGTGTAAGGAAAGTATGTAAGGTGATTTTTTTATGGTATGGCATTGCACTGTGTGTGCTGGCTGCATGGATCTTTCTCCTGGAATCTTCTTACAGTTTTCTTCGGTAGTGTTTACACTGTCAGTAATTTTCATTGCTTGGTAAAGTAAAATCGAAGCTAAAATCCAGATGGAAACTCCCATTTTGTAGGGTGTGAGTGTATAATTCATTACCCTCTATAATAAAGGAAGACTGCCAAGTCTGGCTCTAATGAAGTCAGCTATTTGGCTTTGGTTTTCATGGGGACCTGTGCTTTGAACAATGCTGGATAAGAGGATGTGGGCTAACAGGTATTGTTTCAGTGCATAACAGATCTACCAGTGCTGCAGATGTAGAAAAACACAATTGCTGCCTATCCCTTCTGCTTGCACAATTGTAGGAAATACTGAAAATGTACTTTGCTAGAATACTTTGTTCAAGGTAGTGTAATCCCTTGTGGTGCAGACATGATACCTAGCATGGAAATTTGGAAAAGGAATGGGAGAATTCCCAAACTTTGCTAGTAGTGGCTGTAAAGGCTGGGTGCCTGGGGAGAAGGCACTAAGTAAGCTGTGCAGATATCCTGAGTGAAGGAATTGCTCTTCCAGTGGATGAGACCTCCTTTCTTGTGAGACTGGGATGTGCAGGAAGGCCTCTGACAGGATACTTGCATTTATTAATGGGTATAAGCTAGAACATAGGAAGTTCCACCTCAAAATTAGGAGAAACTTCTTTACTGTGAGGGTGACAGAGCACTGGAACAGGCTGCCCACAGCTGTGAAGTTGTCTGCTCTGTAGACTTTCCAAACCCACCCTGGATGTGTTCCTGTGTGGCCTGCCCCAGCTTATCCTGCTTTGGCAGGGAGCTTGGACTAAATGATCTCTGTTGAGGTCCCTTCCAGCCCCTAACATTCTATGATTCTGTGATTAAGCTGAGGGCTAAAGGTGGAACTGTGTTTGGAACCAAAGCTTTAGATTCCCCGTGTATGATTTTATTGTGCTGCAACTTCTTCAAATAGATTAAAAAAACACCCAAAAAACACAAAACAACAGAAAACTCTAAACAAGTGGCAATAAACCATGAAAAAAATTTGAGTAGGTTACGTTTTGACTTGTTCATTTTTTTTCCTGTGGATAAGCTTTAGATGGGTATGAAGGAACTGAAAATCAGCTATTTTAGAGTGTGAGGTATTAAGCTCCTTTTTTATTTTTTAGGGAATATATGCCAACGTTGGAGGAATTTTTTGAAGAAGCTATTGAGCAAGCAGATCCTGAAAACATGGTTGAAAATAAGTATAAGTAGGTCAATCTTTGTGTTTTGCTTTGTTTTCATCACTTTCATGGTCACGTTGTTAAAGAAAACAGACTGTTCTCTGCATTGCTGATAACTGTGCAGGACTCCAGTAATGTACAAAAATTTTATAAGCTTGGACAGAATTATATTAATTAGTAAAAGCCTCAGATATTCTTCTGTGCTTTTATAGATACCAGACTGTTACCAACCAAACTTGTATTTTATTCTAGGGCTGTGAACAATTCTAACTATGGCTGGAGAGCACTGAGACTTCTAGCACGCAGAAGTCCCCACTTCTTCCAGCCAACAAACCAGCAATTCAAGAGTTTACCTGAATATCTAGAAAATATGGTAATCAAATTAGCCAAGGAGCTGCCTGTAAGTAATATTATCCTATAATAATAAATGCTGAATTACATTGACTTACTGTTTGTCTCTCTGCAGTCCATCTGGTACGTGGGGAGGGAAGGGGGGAAAAAAAACACAGGAAAAAAAACCTTGTAAAGTGAAGGTTTGGAGTAAAATTGGCCCAGTCAGTGAACTCCTAAGTAACACTAAACTGACTAACCCAAGGCAGGTGCAGAGCTTGTATTCTGTGAACAAACAGTAGGGGCAATGCCAACTTTTTCTGCTGGGTTGGTTGGCAGGAATATGTTTAAACCCAGCTACTCAGGTTCTGTGTTGCAGTGCAAACCACTTGTATTGAAGGTGTAAGGCAGTGTAAAGGCTCCTGAGTGTAAGTAACTGTGGCTACTGGGGGAGCAGTAAAAGGGCAGAGTGCAGCAGCTGAAGATTCTGTGCTAAGTGTTACCAGAGCTTTACATCAAGATTTATCAGAGCTCTTCTGTCAGCTCCCTGACTGTTAAGTAAGGAAAGATGGACCTTGCGGAGCTGTAAATTTAAGGCTTTAATGCTTTGTATGCTCAGCAGAACAAATTTGAGGCCAGGGAGGGGTCTTTCAGATTTCTTGGTACACAACAGCAAGAAACACAGCTGGGGAAGAAGGTGGTTTTTAAAACAGATGAGTTAGCACACAACCCAGCAATTTCTTGCAGATAGGAAGCCAGGCTTCTGTATTTAAGACCTTTCCTGTCTATAATGTGAAACTACCAAGGTGTAAAGGTTGGATTGCAATCTACAGCTTTCCTGTTTGTTCAGCCATCAGTTAACTAAATGCTTGTAGCAATTTTTAAAAAAAATGCTGGGAGAGAAAAGCTGCTTAATATATTAATGTATCACTTTATACAATATTCCTGATGGTACTGCTGTCACATGACAAGTGGTATGGTAAGAAACAAATATGTATATAAGGCCTGTGATTGAAACATAGAAAAAGAGGAAGCATTTTGTTCATCTTGGCTGATCAATAGCTAAATCTGGGAGTGAAAACTTTGTTTTTTGCCTGTTTCTTTGCCAGTCTTAAGAAGTTTGAAAGTACAGGAAACTCTGAGGAATTCCTGAATGAGAAACAAAATTAACAAAGAAGAATAATAACTTTTTAAACTATTATCAGTAGTGGTCTCATAGACGGTTGGTTTAAAGTAATTCATCTCGGTATGTAATGCTTGGTTGTAGTTACTGTGAAAAGGAGATAATCTAGTGAAATCAGGGGATGCTTTCATTAGTTTTTTTTTAATTAATACTGTGTTTTATTAGCACATTTGTTACTGTTGTTTTGGATATGGGAGACTGGGGGGGATTTTTAATTCTCATACAGTATCATGTCAGGATTTTCATTCTAACACACATTCCAGAGGCAATCACAGAGCTGTGAAATTTCTCTTTAAACACAAAATTCATCCAGTGATTTTTAGTTCTTTCATTGTAGCCTCCTTCTGAAGAAATAAAAACAGGTGAAGATGAAGATGAAGAAGATAATGATGCTTTACTAAAGGAAAACAATGAAAGTAAGGTTTGCATGTTACCAATCTTTTCAGTTTCTCTCTTGATGTGTATTGCAGAAGCTGTGTTTTATTGTAGCTTCTATGAGGGTCACCAGTCCTGCTTATCCCAGTGGTCCTGACTTGGACCTGCATTCATCCCAAAAGGTGCAGCCTTTTTGGAACACAGGGCTTTGGTAGCAACCTCTCAGTCTTGTGGCAATATCAGTGTTGGCAGTGTCCAGCTGGTTCAAGTTGGATTAGCACTTCCATTAGGAGCCTTTTCCACACCATTTCTGCTGTGTGGTGTATGTTTACAGTGTTGGTTGGTGTTTCTAGCTGAAATTCCCAGCATTGCTGTGTAAAATCTACCTGAGTGTTCAGCAGCTCTACTTTCCTGTTCTTCCCACCCTTAAATTGCCAGGGGAAAGTGCTTCCCTCCAGCCCCTGCTGAGGAGGGTAGTTATGGGACACTCAGACATAGCTGTATACCCACTTTGAGATCTTTCATCTTCATTTAAAATACCATAAAGGTAATGACTTCTCTGTGAGCAGAGCAACCTTCCTGACCAAGTGTCGTTTCTTATTCATTCCTCTCCATGAACCAGTCTTTCTATTTTTGTCTCTTGCCTGTGACCCTGCTATGCCCTGCTTCCAGGTGTCCTTCCCTGTCTCCTGTGCATCTGCCTTTCTCCATCCTCATTCGTGCCTTCATCTCACAGCACCTTCTCCTTTGTGTGTTGTATCTCAGTGTGCTGGCTCTGGGCTCCTGGTCATGGAGTTTGCACACCCGGGTACTGATGGCAGTTTTGTTGTAAAACATTTCTGTTGGTGGGAAGCCTTCTTGGGCCTCCATGGGTCTCTCTTCTGTTGCCCTTTCCCACCCAGCACCTGACCTGTTCCTCAGTCTCCTTGCCAGTACTGAAGTTCTGTTCATCTTAACGCTGTCTGACACAAACTTTGGGCCTCACTCTGTTGAATTGATATCTTTAAATCTTGTCTGAAAGCAAAGGTGGCAGAGCTGTGGTCTGCTGTACACCCTTGTGATTAGAAATAAGGGAAGTGAGCTGAGTGCCTCTGTAAGAATATGGTTAATTTCTGTGCATAAGTAATTCAGTCTTTAGGGTTTTGGTTTGTTTTTTTTTCTTTGAATGTGTGAAATAAGCATAAGTGGTAAGCCGTAGTTTGTAGACCATAGTAAGCTATAAATGTGCTAACCCACCTGTGTAATCACTGCAGTGCTTGGCTTCTCAGCAAAGTGCAGTATTCTCTGGTTTTTATTTTGATGCCAGAATGACAGAAAGTTCTGTTAAGTACTGACTACATTAATTAAAGTTACTACCCCATTCACATTCCTGCTAAACCTGAAGCTTTAGTAACTCAGTTAAAAGGGAAGCAAACTCTTTTTGACCTGAGGTAATTCTGCATAAGTGATTAAAATCACACTGAAAGACAAATGTTAAGGGTTACTCTGTGTTTTAATACTGCAGTAGACCCGTATTGAAAATGTCAGGCTGCCTGTGAAAATCTTTATTATTTGGAGGAGGCAGTTCTGATCTACTCCAGGCTTTAGCAATTCTCTCAAACAGGAGATAACAAAAAACAGTATTTTCTTTTCCATGGGCAGTAAGGGACATTCCTCTTGAAATCTACATAATAGATCTGTAAAAATTCCTCTGTTCCTGGAGCTCTTAAATTGTCACAACCAAAGAAAAGATGTCAGTCAGTCTGTTTGTAAGTAAACAGGAGGGTTAAAATGGGGCAGATCAGGCATGATTCATGTGCAGCATCAGGAGACATTTCCAGTGTTTCCCTCATCCTTTCTTTTTCCCCCAGGCCCAGAGGTACAACGGGACAAAGCCATGACAGGGGAACAAATCGAGTCATTTGCTAACAGGCTGGGGGAGCAGTGGAAGGTCTTGGCCCCCTACTTGGAAATGAAGGATTCGGATATACGGCAGATCGAGTCAGACAGCGAGGACATGAAGATGAGAGCCAAGCAGCTGCTGGTGGCCTGGCAGGACCAGGAGGGGGCACATGCGAGCCCTGAGAATCTGATCACTGCGCTGAACAAAGCCGGGTTAAGTGACCTTGCGGAGAGCCTGACCAACGACACGGAAAGCAGCAGCTAACTCACCTCACCCGCTAGCTCCTGGTTTGGTTTTGGGGGTGGTTGTCATTGATTGTGACTATTTTGTTGTTTTTAATTGTTACTATTGTTGCCAGGTAACAGATTTTGGATTGACAGGTATTTTATGTTCAGTAAACGGTAAAACTTTTTAATACTATTGTTTGGTTGTCTTAGATTTTCTGAGAAAAGGATTAGTCTTCCAGATCCAGAATAAGGAAGCTTCATCATGATGGCAGCATGAGGAAGAGGATGGAGGAAAGGCAGACTGCAGCAGAGGTTTGGGCACCAGCAGAGCTCAGATCTCTCCTGTTGGGCAGAGGTTGGTGGTTGCTCTTAACTGCCCAGCATCTTCTGTGGTTTCTCATAGTGTGGGTAGATTTGAAGGACTTCTCTAAGCTATCACTTGAGGTGAAAGGGACCTGTTTGTGCACCTGTTTGTGAGTGGTTTAACTTGCTTGAAGAAAATAAGAGGGTTGTGACAGAGATCCAAGTCATAGTATTCACATATTCAGTGAAGAACTGGTGTCTTTGGAGGGGCGCTGTGATCCGTCAGTCTGCTCTGCTGCTGAAGAATGGGTTCTCTGAGCCTTGACAGTCAGCAGATGGGGGGTTTCCACACTTGTTTCACCAGTAATTAACTTTAATCTGCATATATTTTGCTTATATAGAACTCCCCTGAGGCATGATAAAATAATTGTGTGGTCCCAGTTTGCTCTTGTTACAGTTTGTATCCTTTTAAGGAGATGAGGGGCTCCCCAGTGGTAGCTGGAGCAGCGTGAAGTTGTAGCTGGCTACAGCTTGTTTCCTGGCTCTTTCTTGCCTCATTCAGTGTAGTATCTCCTCTTGGCTAAATGTTTAGAAAACCGTGTTGTCACAGACCCTCTCTGCAGACTGTTTCAGTTATTAACTCTACATATGAATTACCAGGGTGCTTTGCTGCCAAAGGGGAGATGAATTCCTGCCTGCAGAGCCATTGATGCTGCTTTGTGCCTGCTCTTTGTGCCTGGATTTCACCGTTTTAGGAATCTGAATACTGGGCACTATAGTGCAAGGCACTATGGGCTGGGGTGGGGGGGCAGTTGTTGGAAGTAACACAGCCCCAAGTCTTCCCTCTTGCTGCTGGTACAATCTGGTAGAGGGTGGGAATGTAACTGTTTCAGTTGGTTAAGGGACTTGAGCGGAACGAGAACTGAGGGCTGGGGGAAGGGCTTAACTCTCCTGAATGTGGTTTGCCTGCCCCCTCGAGGCTGGGAAGGCAAGATCAGGGCAGCCTTAAGGGATGTGACAAGCAAGTCACCTCTACTGAGTTACAGTCTTGATGCTGCAACAGGCACTGTGCTGGTCCCCTGGTTTAGTTTTGCTCCTTTTATCTAACCCAGTAGCTGTGCTGTCTCATGTCCTTTAGTGCATTTGGAGTTGTTGTTGGTTTGTTGGTTTTTTTTTTTTCCCCACATCATCGGACAAGTATGACCTCATCAAAATGTGGGAGCACTGCTCTGGACCACAAACCTTGAAATGAGATCTTCCTAGGAGAGTTCCTGGCTGTGAGGATCCCCACCCCAGCCCTAAGGTGTAACTAAAGGGTTTGACAGCCCTGGAAAGACACCCCCAAATGTAGGTGTCAGGCTTGTACACCCACACAGCAACTGCTGCTCCCCCTATAGCCTTTTCAGCGTCCCAGCGAGACAACTTGTCAAAGGTAATAATTGCCCACATCCTAAAATACAGAAAAAAGCGAGCAGAAAAATGGGGCAGAACCCTTTCTGGGAAGGAGAAATAGTTATGCTTTTCCAAAAAAACCTATTGGACTGTGACTAGCAGTAAGAGATCAACAGGCACAGCAGTCTCTCCTGCCTCCTGTACCCTAGACAGAACAAACCTGTAAAACCCAGAGGGAGAAGGTCCTGTTTCTGGGGGTACACAGGACCAAAGCCAGTGCTGCACTGGGGCTTCCTTCACGGGTAGCACATGCCTTTAAGCATCACGCAGCCTTTTAAAACACACCCTTAGGCCTCTGGTGTGCTCAGAGGGGAAGCCGTGTGGTGAAGGCAGCTGCTGGAGTTGTGAGGCAGAAAACCACCTGGGATAAGCAAAGGCAGTGACCCTGCAGGAGGATGAAAGGGGAGAGTCCTGTCTGAGGCACGGGGGAACTCACCACACGGTTAATGAAGACACAACTGCAAGTATCTCATGTGAAAAAGGACCAGCTCTCCCAGAAGGGACTGGGACACATTAAAAACCAGATCCTCTACACAGAGGTCGAGTCCTGTGGATGTCCCAGGGCTTTTCTGGCTGTAGCCAACACCGATACTTTTTTAATGCAGCCTCCTACTAGTGCACACACACCTGTTGCACTCCTGTGAGGAAGGAACAGAAGTTACTGTAAGCAAGCACAGCCCTCTTCCTTTTAGAGCCATCATACTAGAGTGACTGATTAAAGAGTAACAGTACAGAACATAAATCCCTGCAACTTTAAAAAAAAAAAAAAAAGTGGCTTTTTATTATGCAGCAGTGGCCCAAGAATTGAAAACAACACATACTAACTACACTACCAAGACATGAACTGTTTTTAATGAAGAGACATTGTTGATCACAATTTATTTTGAAGTCATGAGACGCCAGCAACAGAACAGACTGAATCAGCAGGTCAGGCTGGACAAAGATTTGATTGTAGCCACGGTTGTTGGTTACCGGCAGCAGCACTGAGTTACACAACAAGGCAACAGCTTCTCTTCTACCTTCCTGACAAAACTGCCAGGTAAGGCAAAGGATGGACAGCTACTGAACCGTGGTATAAACCATGCAAGAGTAACAAATGTGAGAGCAGGTGTGTAATAAATACTTGATGAGATTAGAGAGGAAGCGGGGTGCGGGCAGAGGCTCATTTAAAAAAAAAAACAACCTTATCTTCTGCAAGACATTAAAGCTATTTTAGATGTTGTAACCACCGCAAGTGGGCAGTCCAGTCCAGTAGTGACTAATTGGTACATGGATCAGTTTCAAAACAGTATCCCTCTTCACATGAAAAGGTTTGAACAAATTATTTATCCACTTGCTAAAGCTCTGGGGTTAAAGATGTGATCAGTAATCAACATTTATTCCATGCCTAGGCAGAATGACTAAAACTGAAGACTACTGTTCAGCTTCATCTTCAATTACTTCAATTCTGCGAGGCCCGTAGAGTAGAACATAAGCTATATGCCAGTCTCCACCCCCCGATAATCTCAAAATATCTTCAGGTGTAACAATGCTGACTTTGTCATCATCAAATTTAATCCATTCATCTGCAAGAAAAACAAGAGGATTATTTGTAATTTAAGTACATAAGATGTAAGTGTGCTTAACAGCCCCCCTTAAATGAAAGAAGCTGTCAAGGGTGATTTATTTTTTTTTTTACCTTGTTTCCTTTTAACCCAAGAGACGTAATGCCCAGAGGAACTTGATCTGCCTTGATGTGTTAGCACTGCCTGCAGGTCGTAATAGCCGCAATTATTAGAACCAATATCTGAAGAAAGAGGAGAAAAAACATAACCTGAGCCTCACAGGAACAGTTTGAGTGTTTTTTAACATCAAGCAAGCCAAAGATGCATTAGCCACAGCCCAGCACTGGAGCTGTGCAAAACCCTGTTTATAGCACCCATTCTAAATTGTTGGGAACTAAAAGCAGCAGCGTACAACCAGGGCAGCCCCTCGGGAAACCAACCACGTTGTCCCCTTTTGTGCCATAAATGTCTGTCCTGGGTGTAATGCAAATGCAGCAAGCTTAAAGCATTAAAACGATCAGTAATGTATGGGCAGGAAACCACCCAGAGAGGCTCAGCCCATCCTTCCTTAGAATCATTGAATTGGCTGGGTTGGAAGGGACCTCAGAGTCATCAAGTCCAACCCTTGATCCACTACCGCTGCAGTTACCAGACCATGGCACTGAGTGCCACATCCAGTCTCTTTTTAAATATCTCCAGGGATGGAGAATCCACTACTTCCCTGGGCAGCCCATTCCAATGTCTGATCACCCTCTCTGTAAAGAAATTCTTTCTAATGTCCAACCTAAACCTCCCCTGGCACAACTTAAGACCATGCCCTCTTGTCTTGCTGAGAGTTGCCTGGGAAGAGAGACCAACCCCCCCCTGGCTACACCCTCCTTTCAGGGAGTTGTAGAGAGTGATGAGGTCTCCCCTGAGCCTCCTCTTCTCCAGGCTGAACAGCCCCAGCTCCCTCAGCCTCTCCTCATAGGATCTGTGCTCAAGTCCCTTCACCAGCCTGGTTGCCCTCCTTTGGACCTGCTCCAGGACCTCGATATTCTTCCTGAACTGAGGGGCCCAGAACTGGACACAGGACTCGAGGTGTGGCCTCACCAGGGCTGAGTACAGGGGCAAACAGCAGCTGCTGTCTGCACCCAAGGAGAAGCTGTGGCACTGCAGGGACTGACACTGCGTGTGGGCTGCACAGCACTGCTGCTGAGAGCACCCGGGTACAGCACATCAACCACTCCACAGTCAGCTCAGTTACACTGTTGGAGTTTTCCACAGAAAACACTAATTCCAAATGTACTGAGAAAGGTGTTGCAGTCCCCAACGTGTCTTAACTGCGTTTCTCAGCTCTCCAGAACAGAATATATTTTCACTGTGCTCTTAAGCCACTCAACAGGCCCCTCACAGCACCATGCATCACACACAAACCTCAGGAAGCACTGAGAGTTAACAATTTGGGTAAAAAAGACCTCCAAAAAGATTTCTGCACTGTGGCAACATGCGAGCGAACACTTAGGGCACTCAAGCTCCAAGCCACCCAAATTCAGGCAACACAAGCACCACCGCAGAATTTTGGGAAGTCCAATATTTTTGTTCTGATTTCAGCTCACTACCACCCACTGAGAAGGAGGCACACAGGAGGCACACAAAACAAAAGTGCAGGTGACATGCAGATGTCTTGGAGGTGCATGTCTGCTATGTACTATCAACTTGTCAGAGGGATAATTATGTCTTTGACTCTCTCAACAGCATTTTGACTTGCCTAATCTTCCCATTCCTTGCATTTCTGTCAGTTTCTGAAGAATAATTCTCAAAGGCATTAAAAATAACCAGGATTCTCTAACTACTCCTATCATCAGGTCCACTTAAACATGAGTAAATAGAAAGTTACTTTAAAATAGATTTACTCCCCTCTACTTACCATCAGGAAAAGAAAATGGTTCATATTTAACTTCTTTCTGTGCACCATCACTTTTACTAGACTAAAAAACAGAATATGTTGAATTAATGTGGAATGGTTTTGAGAAAGCTTTAGCATAATCATACCATATTAAATATAAATGTTTAGGCTTATAAACCTCTGTTTGTTCAACCTGAAAGAAGTTCCATTGCTGGATTTCTAGCTCTACATCCAAAAGTCTGAACATGACCACTTTTTTAAGGCAAATACATAACCATTTTAGCACATATTGCCTAGACTGCTCACCCAGCAGATCTGCAGGTTTGGAACACAAAAACAATTGTGCAATTGAAGATCTGATTCCTTGTTAGGGACCTGTTAGAAGCAGAAGTGGCAACAAAAAGATACCACAGACAGACTCCAAGTGCCAATACATTCTGTTTCAGATCAGCACCCTCCTTGCTCCTCATTCTGTAAAGAGATGCAACTCAAAGGCTTGAAGAAAGCTGCCAAGCCTAAACCTAGGAGGACAGTTGCAAATTTGGAAAAAAAAAATTAAAAATTGGCTAAAACACTTCAGTTTTAGTTGTACTGGTTTTTTTTTCTTTACTTAAAACAAAGTCAGTTTCAAACTATGTAGACAGAGTAGGAGATAAAACCCAAGATTTTAGAGTGCAGGCTTTTAGCTCTCAGCCAGAGCAGCAGCACTCCTCTGTACAACCCTTTACAGCTGGCAAGCAGGAAATAGCTGCCTATGCTCCACTGAGCAGTGACCTGCCAGCAAGCAACAATGTTTGGAGCAAATAATTCTCTGTAATTCACAGAAAAACTTTGGGTGTAACACTGGTAGGAAGCACTACATGTTAATACATTTTGAAATAAAAATGTAAATAACATGTTTGTCTACAGCCTTTAACACTTCTCACCAAGCACTCACACCAAAGCAGGCATTGTATTTTCATGAAAATACACAAAAAAGATCAAAAGCTCAATACACCAAGGAGTTAGAATGCTAAATTAGAAAACAATATATGAGGAAGCTTTCTGCAGCTCTTATTGGTACCCCAGTTTCAGATGTATGATTTATTTAATCAAACGTCCATGAGACTGCCAAGAGACTTACATTCTTTGGCTGTTGATTTACTTTTTTATCTTCTAGATCTTTGAATTTTGATCGGTAAGAAACCATTTTTTCCTGCAGGTCTGGCGTACACAGCTCATACACATCCAACATAAGGGGAAATTTAACATCCTAGGAAGTAAAGAGCATTAAAATTATTAGCAGAACTTGGTACTCCACTTTAAAGCTTTCTCCCACAGCAAGACAACACTAAAGTCCAATTAAATGCAACTTTCATCACACTGTTGAGAACCTGAACTCCTGAAGTGTTGCTGACAGTAACAGAATCTGCAGAATTCCTGGATGCTTGCAAAAAATTGTGATATCCAACCAATCTTCTAAAATAATCATAGAATTGGCTGGGTTGGAAGGGACCTCAGAGATCATCAAGTCCAACCCTTGATCCACTACTGCTGCAGTTACCAGCCCATGGCACTGAGTGCCACATCCAGGCTCTTCTTAAGTATCTCCAGACACGGAGAATCCACTACTTCCCTGGGCAGCCCATTCCAATGCCTGATCACCCTCTCCGTAAAGAAATTCTTTCTAATATCTAACCTAAACCTCCCCTGGCACAACTTAAGACTGTGCCCTCTTGTCTTGTTGAAAGTCTTCTGGCAAAAGAGACCAACCAGCAAGTGTCTTCAAGATTTACTTCCCTGCTTGTCTTGTAAGGAACAGGCACCACCTAGCATGATGCTCCCTGGGCAGTCCCAAAGGTCTACTGGCCAAGGCCAACAGAAAGCAAAAGGGGAACGTTCAGCTGTTTTCTGCTGGTTCCTGCATTTGTCAGTCAGAAAGCCAGACAACTGCACTAACTAATGCAGGGAGTGTTTGTGAGCACAAACATTTCTCACCAACTTTAGAACACTGTCCAGTGACTGAAAGCACAGCCTTCTCCTTAACTAAACATCCTCCTCTGAACCACTGGTGGGGAAAAAAAAACCCAAAACAAAACCCAAAACCCATCCTAACAGTAGGGAAGCAAACTCACTTCTGTGCCTCACCACCTGCCCCAGTCCATTTTGGCAGAATAGTTTGCCACAAATCATCACAACTGGGAAAGCAGCTACTTAGCACTTAAGCAAAGAAACTCCAGTGTTAATAGTTTTAAATGCAACTTAAAGGCAAATTATTTTGTAAATAGCCTTCAAATATTAGTTGTCTATAACAAAAACTTGCTGAAAAACATGAAGAGGAATTAAATATGCAGAGAACTTACCTTAAGAACTTTGGCATTCACAGATTCTTTCTCTTTGTAAAAAAATCTAACCATCTGAATAGTCAGGTATGCTGGCAAACGACTAATTTTAGACTATTAAAAAAAAAAAAAGGAAAAAACCTTATTTTAGATATTCACAGATCTTTTACACATGAAACACTGCTCATTCTCAATTACAGGCTGTTCTGGGAATGTATTTGTACATAAACACATAGCAGTATAACAAGGCTCCCTATTTTGCAGCTCTGTGTAGTAGCAGACTCAACTTTCAGCTGGTCTCAGATTTCTTGGTAGTGGACATTGAGATGCTTTAGAATATAAATCACATCCTGTAGCAGAAATACTTTGTGTTTTGGGACAGAAAACTGACAACAATTAGAAGAATCAGAGAGCAACAGAAGCACCACTTACAGATTTGATATAGAGTGCATTTCTCTGAAGTGTTGGAGAGAGTTTGGTGATTTCCTCTTGAAGACGCTGTGAAAAACAAAAGGCAGTAACACACATGTTCATCATAAAAGATAAGGGAAAGCACAGCACAGATAAACAAGCCATAAACTCAGATAAAGAAACCATAAGCTAAATCTTAATCTGCCAATCTCTTCTGTTGCTATCAGCCATTACAGTGCACAGCATTACAGAATTCCTTGGCAGAAAGACCTTGGCCCATTCATTTGTTCAGCTCCAGACTCATTCCTGAGCCCTGACAACACTAAGTTTCTCCCTGCAAAAATATTTATTCTATAGGAGTAGAACTGGCAACTGGATTTGGTTCTGAATTTTCAATGGATTTGGTTACATGTGTGTCATGTCATGCCTGGCACACAGCCGAAGAATTCCTAAATTTTCCTGTGACAGGAATATTTGGGCACTTCTGAGCTCTCAGTGATCATCTGCTTCCAGACACCTTCTCAAACTCAGGGAAAGAATTCTTCTTCTAGAAGACCTTTTTTGGCCTGCAAGTAAAATTTCTTTTGAAGAATATTTTGAAGTTTTGAGAATCAACTATTCTATAACTTTTCCTTCTAAATTCCATCAAAAAACAAAGACCAAGCTGATACAAATCATGAAGAGAATCATGAAGCTTGGTCCAGTTCTGTACAAACCAGATCACTGCCTCCATCCCTGCTCCTATATACAAAACCCTACAAAAGCAGTTACTACAAAGGTTTTGTAGCCTTGCTCCTTCAGACTCCAAAAAACTCTGAAAACTCAGAAAAAAAACATATATATATATATAAAGCAAAGACTACTTTAAGATGTCCTACATAAATAAGCTGTTTAAAGCTTATGATGCATCATGGAAAATAATACCACTTTCAGAATCTGCAAAATTAAATTAAAGTTTAATATTTTTCATCAACTGGTTGTTTGGTTTTTGTTTTTTTATCTTAGCAACCAAAATACCTCTCTATTTTAAAATTGTCTTCTGGACCTTTTGGGATCCTGGTCAGGCTATTGGTCAGCTGAAGTGAAAGCCAGCTAAAGAAACAAGTAGCAAACTGGCTTGCACTTGGCTACTTGCATAAGGAAGACCATGTCAGAGTCAAGAAAATGCTGCTGAAGACTGCTTTATGTTAACATGCAATTAATTAATTTTGACTGCCACCCTCCCACTAAACACAAGAGGAAAAAACAAACAAACCCCACAACAAATTGACATCTGCTGACATCATCTGCTGTCCAAAGCCTACAAAGTTCCAAGATTCTAAGACACAGACTCAAAACACAGGTCACTCAGGATTTCAATTAAAAAAAAAGGTGTAATAATGGCTTACCAATTTTAGTCCTGTAAACAGGTATTTAACTTCTTGATTGATAAAGCAGCTAAGCTGAAGCAGATTCTCCTTTCCCTTAGTTACTTCCTCTTCTTCAGCTTCTGTACATTTCATGCTTCACAAAATTAAGGAAAACCATCATGCACCAAGAGCTGAGCTCTAGTGAAAACAACATGCTGAACAGCCAGGTAATTTAAAGTACTCCTGTGCTTGGGCATCAATACTACTTTTACTCCTCATAGCAGAAAAAGGAAGATTTAAAACAACCCTTCTTTCTAACCAATCTGTTCCTTCATATCTAACAACTATGAGCTGAGGCACACAGCATAAAAAAAAATAAAGTAAGTTTTTAATCACCATTTAACTTTGTGATGCCTGCTTCTTCTTTCTTTTCCTCCTCACCAGGCAGCCCCCAGGGACAGATCATACTAACTCTCTGCCAATCCCACGTTGTGGAGCCCTCCTGCAACATTATACTCTGTTGTTATTTACAATTCATGAAGTTCTATCTCTGCTGCTTGCCAGACTTTCTTTTAACATGCACAGCCTCCTTTCCATGCCTTGTATCTGTCCTCTTCACTGAAATGAAGTCCATTTCTTCATTATTTTCTACACATTCTTCTCATTGTTCTGTCCAATCCCTTCAGGGATAACCAACATTCCAGAGAGAGAAAGAGAGAGAGATGCAAGACTTTTTCCTTTAAAAAGGCCTTTTCATTACTAGCAAGCTATGAGATCCAGTACCTTAACTAAGGGGATGTTTTATTTCAGTAGAGCCAGGATTTTGGGGTGGAGAAGTGGGAAGAGTAGTACTTGGCATGAGATGTGTGCCCCATGCAGTAATATTCTTTTTGTAGTTCTTGCTATAAAAAAGCTACGAGGTTGTCAGCTGCACTCATTACTTACTCATCTAACAGCACCTTCAGAAATCAAGCTATCTTGATTTTAGTTTGCCAAGTGCATCAACAACCCTCCCTTACTAGGGAGTAAAAGAAAAAGGCTATTTAGGACAACAATTAATTTTATTTGGATACAATTTGTAAGGATCCTTGAAGTACGTAACTGGCAACCTTCTCTGGGGAGGAAATCTGGTATTTAAATTCTGTGGGGGTCTGTTCTGTAAATTCCCATTAGTATTTTCCCTCCCTACACGCTCCTCTCTCTCAAACTACATCGCATCTTAGCTCACACTTCTGTGTACTTCTGCAACACATCATTCCCTCTCTTCCCCAACACACACACACACCTTTATTTTCTATACTGTTCTGAACAGTGCTTTTCATCCTCCCTGCACTCAACTGCTGAAGTGTGAAATTATCATTCTTCATGCCTTGCCTCAGTCTTTAGGATACGCTGTTTCAAATTCAATGCTGAAGAACTGATCAATTAAACTCTTCTTTTTAGAAGATGCTGCTGTAGCTCCAGAGTCTGTCTGTAAAAGAAATTTTCTTATGATGCAACTTTAAATACCATGTAAAGACAGGCTTCCTTACAGACAAAATAACCCCTTTTCTTTAAATTTTTACAGCTTTTTCCTTCACCTACCCATAGGTACATTTTGTCCTAGTCAAATCTCCCTACACAGTACAAAACTTAAAAACCAAAAACATTTACAGCACTGTTAAAGCCACCTCAAAGCATGTTAGCAACCAAGACTTCAATCAAGAAGTCACGCCTCCCTGTCCCCAAACTCAAATCTGTCAATGTTAGAGTAGTCTGTCAGATTTCTGTCACTCCAGAAACACTGTCCAGAAAACAGATAATGAAACGAGTAGGTGTAAAAAAGTAGGTATAGAGAACTTTAAGTAATTACTTTTCAGGTTTGAAACAGCACACCTTTCTCTGGGGAAAAATAAAAAATGTTCTTATGTGCTGAATTCACAGGTTATCAGGGTCAGTTGCTGCATACTCACAGTCACCACCACCCCCCTGGTCCAACACATGATTTTACAAAGCACTCCTATAGCACACTTTCTGAGTTGATCAGACACATGAGAAAGAATTTCACATACCGGACTACAGACCCATGCTAAAGAACTCACAAAATAGATAATTATTAGCTAAAAATATGTAAATTATAAGTACAATACTATAAAACCTAACTCTGGTTAGAGTAAGACTACAATTACCTCCATGACTGTATCGCCTTCTATGCCTTCCAGCTTCTGCTGTAGCACTCTCATCATCTGCACCCAGCACTCATTAGCATCCTAAGAAGGGAACAGAATATTAAATCTGACCAGTAGCATTATGACTTAGTAACATTAGACCCATCAGTCTTTGAACTAAAAAAGCAAATGTAAGGATTTCTTAACTAAGAATTTCTCCCTGTCCCACCATATATTTTCAGAAATAGCACTTGGTACTACGTATAACTTTTCCACACGATACAAAAGCAAACACTTTAGTGGGATAAACTATTTTCACAGGAAAACAAAAGTTTTAAAATATTCATGTTCTCAACTGCCAACATACTATAGAATTTTGAAACAAAAAGCTACCAATCAGGTCTTTACCTGTTGAAGGTACTGTCCTTGATCACCTTTCTCTGCAAACTGTGGGAAGGCCATGTGTAAAAACTGCAGGAGAATGATAGGTGGGATACTGGAGGAAGTTTTATCCATGGAATCAAATAAGTCTCTAAGAGCTTGGAGAAAAAGTAAGTGAATGCTTTGAGAAGTGGAAACACAATTCAAGCATGGCAGGAAGTTTAAAAAAAAAACAAACAGTAACACAGCAGCAACATTTCGAGACTGATGGTTTAACAGTGTCCAATTTGATCTTTCCAAAGCAGGACCAAATTTTCCAGGTGGCATAACAGGTGCACCTAGAAACTGTGAGCATAAAGATGACAATTCTGACAGTCTGGCACACTGTGCCTTGTCCTTACTGGCTGTGTGCAGAAGAGAAGTTAAGATTTCATTTGAAACACACTTGAGAAAAAATGTTTTCATAAGACGACCACACCTAGAGAAAACCAGAAGGTATTTACAATCTATCCTCTAGAGCAGCTCAGGTTTCACCAACTACTGGGAAAAAGCTTTTGTTTTCTTCCAACTAGAATATCTGTAAAAGACTCATGCTTAATTTAAGACCCAGGAAACGAAGTATGTGTATGCATACATGTAGACAGCTCAGAACTATGTGCAGTTCAATAAATGCTACCAACTGCATGACAATACACATGGCTTTTTTTTTTTTTCTCTTCAAACACATTACTATATAGGTCTCATTTACCCAGGTTACAGCATATTAAAACTCAAAAAATCACTTCACATACACCTGTTAATCCTCACAACAACCCTGTGAGGTAGGCAATAGTCCGCATGGTCACTAATTTACAAGTGAACAGATTAGTGAATGATACTCTTGAATAAGTGAATATAGGCAAAACTAAAAGGAAAAAAGGTCAGTTGCTTCCTCTCTTTAGGAAATATCTTCACTGACCTTGGTAAGAGGGGCAACTGATATGACACAGCAACTAAAAATAATGCCATAAGTGTCATGCAGGAGTTCTTGACCAGCTCAGCACAGTAGAATTAACTAGGAATCTATAAATTACTTAAACTATGAAGAGTCCTAAAAAGCAGAGCTGTCACCTTAAAAAAAAACAACCAAAAAACAAAAAAAAACAAGGGACACAAAGTAAAGGCAGTGAAAAGGGTAGGGGCAAGCATGGTTGTATAGAGTAACCATTGAACTTACCACCCCACAATTCGATCAGCAGGCATACCCACAAACTGGACCTTTCCTTCCTTATATTGTTTTGTTTTTCCTTAAATGGACTGGTAGAAATCCCAGTGTCCTGGCCCAGCATCTTAGTGGGGCAATGAAATAGAGTAAAAAAAGAAAAAGTGGACAAGTAGTACCCTTATTCAAGTGTAAGGGGTCTAACTAGAATTCTAGTTAGAACTTGGCGATTCGGGGCCATCGTGAGCTCCCACACTGTGAGCACTCAGATCACCACAACAAAGAGTAACTTTCCTTTTGAAGCCACTACTTTCTACTCCAGTTATGAAATCTGGATCTTGAGGGTAAAGGCTGAGACCACTCATAAAGCACCAACTACCACCCTGACAATAATGCTCAGCCACTAAATCATATTTAAAGAGCATAAATGAAACATATTCTGGGAGAATGGTGTTACAGCCTAGCACTGAGTGAAGCAAAGAACAGTACACTAAAATATTTCTCCACAAAATGATCAAATCAGCAGATGGATGGAGTCTGCTTTAGAAAGTTGCATTCATGCCTACATGTAAAACTGTTAAGAGATACAAATGATTTCTATCTAAGCCTAGATCACATGAATATATTTTTCCTAGTGTGCAGCTAAAGCAATATGCAGACATGTATGCTTTGCAGCTATGGTCAGAATAACCTTTAAAGATATAAACAAGAGAGCAAAATTAATCCTCCAGTGATAGTAGATGTGAAATTCCTAAGAAATATGCACTAAAAAATATACACAAAGCTCTAACTGCAATTTCCATCAGCAGTTGGCAGGAAATGACACACTAGCCTAAACCCATGTTCTACTCTAAACACCAACCTGCAGTAATGTATTGAGCAGAGGCCATTTCTCCTGAAGCTCTTAAGGCACCACCATACCTAAAAGAGAAAAAAAATATTTTGTATGCAATTAGACACAATTAAGTCAGTTTTTTAAACCATAAAGCAGGCAGCAGCTGGATTTATTTCAATGTATCAAAAGAAATCAATCCTCAAAACATATGTAATTGCAGGTAAGATTTACTCTCACTGACTTCCAGGTCTTAGCTATTTTGCAAGCATTACATGGAATCAAACTGTCATCCTTGAGACAATAAATGCAGGCTAAGAAGCCAGGATATGTCATTGCTGCTTCCCTAATTCATTTGCTTCAAAGACTCTATATTTAATTTTTAAAGAAACTGAGAAAAAGCCTGAATAGAATCTACCCCATTCCTGAAATGGTTGTCACAGCTTCTTCAAATCCATGGGAAAAAAAGTACCTTCAGGGATAGATGGCAGATAAAATGCAGAGATGGAGGACAGGCTTGCTTCCTCTCCCCAAAGCAGAAGCAAAACTGTGAGAGGCTTGATGGTTTTCTTGGGTAGATACGTCCTACAGTGAAAAAGTATGGCTGTCCACCCATATCACTAGAACTTAACACACATCCTTGATTGAGTGATTTCTTAATTTACCAGCTGCACCAGGTACACATGGCCTCCTCAAAGCAGATGAGGCCTTCAAGCAAAAGGAGGGTCTCCTGCATCCTTTAACCTCAGACTGAATTTAAAAACCCTGAATTTTAAAAACTCTGTCCATTGCTAGATGATGAGCAGGAAACTCTGCCCGAGATGCTACACAACAGGGAGCACACTTGTAGTGAAATGAGGCAACCAGGTGCCACTAATTGCCAGGGAGTGAGCATGAGCTTGTGTCAAGCCCACCTGTGCCTGATTAGGGTGGGCTTGACACAAGCTCATGCTCACTCCCTGGCAATTAGTGGCACCTGGTTGCCTCATTTCACTACACACACTTGCAGAGATCTGGTGAGAAACAGAGCTGCAATAAAAGCTTTCTCCTGTCAGCCCTTTCACCTCTCTCCCACTGCCATCCATCCTTCCACGCTGTCGTCAAGCAAGGGAAGGCCAAGTAAAGGCCTCCAGGGAAAAGCAAAAGCTGCCTGTGAATGAACCTCACTCCCCACAGACAGTAAGGCCATATCTTGTATTGCCTGCCAGTTTTATAGGGTACATTTTGACATTTGTTATGTTAGATGGTCAAATATTCTGATTCTCTGCAGTAACTCAGGCTCCTTCACACGGAGGCAAACAGACTTCCCGGAAATGACAACAATGAAATAAGAAAAAGCTTTAAAACAGAGTTTCTGTACCTCACAAATAGTTCTCAGTGCTAAATAATTAATGTTGCATGCTAAAAGTATGAAGAAAAAAATTCCAAGTACTGCAATAGCCACTGTTTACAGTAATCTAGAATATCCTGTTCATAACCAAGGTATCAAGAAAGCAATACATGTTAGAGGAATTAATGGTAACGTTCCACCTAAGCTTCGCATTTTTCAAATACTGATTATTATTCACCTGGAGGACAAATTCAGGTTCACATTGCTATGTATGTTTTCCTGCTATCATCATAATTTTCAAGTTTGTTGTAAAGACCTCAAAAAAAAAAAAAAAAAAAAAAAAAAAAAAAAAAAAAAAGCCTATTTTCACATTTCACTACATAATAACAAAGATAAAAATGAGAAAATTTATTTTACAGTTTAAATGAATAAAATAACTTCCATAAAAGCAAATTTTCTGTCCCCTGCACATCCACATGACCTTAACTCCAGCTTATTCCAGTTCTGTCACCACAGTAATACCCACACTACTACCTCAGAGCTTCCTGATGAACCTCCAAGTACCAAATGTAAGTAACCAAAAGTCAGAATTTCATTGCTGAGAACACACTGTGCAATAAAGCCATTAAAAAAACCCAAAAAAACCCCACCATTTCTCAAAGGAAGAGGACTCCCTTATGATACTTTTATACAGAACAGGAGTGTACAAACCAACACCAGTAAATGGGGCTAGGAGTTCAGTAGCTTGTGTAGGCATTTTAAATGAGTCTTGACAGGAACTCATTTTTAGCCAGGCAGAACATATTCTCTCCAATAAAAGAGAGTTCCAACAAACACAAACTCCTAAGTTATTTAAAAAAGTACAGACTAACACAGCCATAGGATAAACTTTAATCAATCGCTACCTTGATTTTTAATAGATTTAAAGGTTAACAAATGGTTACAATAACCCCTACCAGCATTAAGATGGTCATTCCACAAAGTATCTATTTCATAAGCTAAAGAAAACATTTTTGATGTGGTATTTTTGTGCTGGATCCTACCTTTTAAGGGCCTCTTTCACTTCTGGCACTGAGCGGATACACTGAACTGTAGCATTCATGTAGCAAGTGTTGCCAAGGTTTGTCAATCCGCAGGGTAATTCCATCTACCAAAAAATTTACAAGAGTGCTTGAGGGTCTGAGAGAGATGTGCAACCACCTTTGTATAAACTGTAATTTGACATAAAGTTCTAAGCAAAGGAATCAAAGATGCACAAAACCTGGAATGTTCCATCAAACTTTATAAAGTCTTCCAGATCAATTTTCTGACTCTATTAATCATTTCACCATTCGGTGCTTTTAGAGGACATTTAAGAATGGCTTGGGGTTTCTTCTGTGCATGTAATTAGCATATTCTTCAAGCAGGCAGACTCAAAAAGCTCAATTATAATCTCATTTAGGTTTTGACCTTAAAATTCTATTTCCAGAAAATTTCCACATGAATGCATTTGTACAAAACACTGATGTTTTCATTAAAATCAGCTTTTCAGTAAAACTGAATGTGATGAAGTTGATAGTTAAAAACAAAAGCTTTTTTTAAACACCCCTCCTGAAGCCTGCAGTGATGAATTTGATCCTTTCAGTCAGGTTCTTTTAAGTTCTGACAAATATGAAGGCCAAATAATAATTTAACCAGTTTCAGAAACAACTATAAATCAAAAGATAATGGCATTTTTCTTTGTAATCCTGCACATTTGAGTAGCTGTCAGGGAAAAACACATAGTTTAATGAACATGAAGAAGCAGTACTGCATACTAATAGCACTTAATTATTTTACAAAGAGAGAATTCAATTAGCTGTGTGCTCCAGATTAAACGAGTGAATGCAGCACAATTGAATTTTGATGTATAGCAAAATTTGAATCAGAAAAATGCCATATACCCTACTTCATCAAAATGTTATCTGATACTGAATCCTCTCCTTGTTTGTCTCAGTTATCTCAAAGTCTTTGCACAGGGTTAGACTCAAAAATACATAAATATCCTTTTCCTGCTGGTGCTGTAGAAAGCATTAAATACTGAAGCACAAAACCACTTCTAAGCTACAGATACATTTTCACGTGCATAAAAATATTCCCTTTCTGCATGTGCAGCTGACAACAGTCACACAACTGTTCTCAGTCTGACAAAGAGATCCTAGTTCAGGATAAGACAAGAAAAATAAGCCTTTCAACTTGTAAAAAAGGAAACAACTCAAACAGAAGTTACTTCCTTTAAAAAATAGATTAATTATGCTCCTCCAGACCTGATTCCCACAAAAGAAAACATGTAATCTATTCCACTAATAACAAGTTTATTTTTCAGAAAGAAAAGTTTATCTAATATTACTAACAAGGAAAAACAAAACCCCAAACACACCCCACCCCAAACAAATTCTAATTTCCCTTCACAGATACAAAGGAGGCAGGAAACAATTTTACACATCTAAGAGCCCTAACTCAAGCAAAGTTTAGGACATTAATACAGCAAGGGCAAAACAACTTTAAAAACATCAGCAATGCTATTTTTAGAAAAATTCCTAAGCTGCCTGCTTACAGAAAAAAAAAACCAACAAAAACCAGCATTAGCTATAGAGCTTCAAAATAATTTCCAGACTTCTTACCACTGCTACCAGTTGGGTCACCAATGCATTTTTTTTAAAAGTTAATATGCTAAACAGACATCAAAGTTTCAACATCCACTTTTAAGCAATTTCAAGCACTTAAAGCCTTGACATTATTCAAAGTTTAGGAGACACCAAAGTCTGAAATATGCTTACAGCTGAAGCCAGCTGCTCCTCTGTCATGTCTTCTACAAAGACTGGTCGAGCAATTGGCTCTTCTGGAAGTGCATCTGCAGAACCCATCATTAGTAAGGTCATCCCCTTGAAACAAAGTAAAAAATTGTAATAAATGTTTAAGGGCAGTTATTCCCAGTTTAAAATGAAATTTAAAAAAAAAAATCATTAAGCTCTTGACTTATTTCAGCTATTTCCCCCATAATAAACACAGTCTTTTTCTTAATGTGCACAACTGATACTGCAATGTTGTTTCTGAGAGGTACACCTTAATTCCTTATTTTCACCTAATTTCTTAATTTCTCCTTACCTAGAAAATACAGCTAGCCTAGCTGACCACCATGCAAGACTGATCATTCCAAACAAGACTAAATTTAAACATTCATAGAACACCCCAATGTCAAGTGTTCAGAAAAGCTCCCTTACTGATGGACCACTGGGGATCAAGAATCTTCAACACTTGGCAGCAAATATTCTTCCTTGCCTTAAGACCTAGAAAATACCTTGGAAGCAGGGATAACTAGACAGCTGAATTCCAATTTGAAAGAAGCAGCACTGTTTGAGCTTCTCAGTGCACCAAGTCTCAAATTATCAGAATTATCTAAACAATAAAAACACCCATCCCTCATCTTTAGCCCAGAATTTGGAAAAAAACTTCAGATAAATGGGGGTAATAATGAGGACCACATCTCTGGGTTCAGGTTCTTTTCACCTGAAAAGCAAGTGTGGAAGGAAGGAAGTGCTACCCTTTGGTCTGGCAAGTTCTGAGGACAGTTAACTAATTGAAAAGAGAACAATAACCAAAAACATTGTTTAGGTATGAGGACTAATATTAAAGGGGAAAAAAGAAACAAAACAAACAAACAAAACCTAAACACCCAACTGAGTTACCATCTATCAAAAGGGAAGAAAAGCTGTCTGGGGCCTTGAAAAATACACTGTTAAAGAAAAGGATGGACAACAAAATCAAGAAAAACTGTTCTAACTGCAAATAAAACCCTACAACTTGTGTATAACGATTTAAATTAGTAAGGACACCCATTAGCCTAGCCTTATGCAAAAAAGGACAACAGCATTACCTACTGGGGTTTTGCTGAAAGACTTTGCTACAATTGCTGCTACAATTTGCAACTACAGGCTGCTAATAACAAATTGCTGCCTGCAAACAAATTACAAGGGTGAGAGTAAAGCTACCTAATTCAATCAGCTCAGTGAAGGAGTAGAATAAAAACTATACCAAAAAGATAGGTAACTACAGAAAGTAAAATGACCAAAATAGCCTCATACAAAAACCTCTGGGACTCCCTGCTACTATATTATATAGGTAAGAAACACAAACATCAACTTTTGGGGTTTTTTTTAACTAGTTGGCTGTACAAATACACATTGCTAACAGCTATGTTTTTATACAGTAGCTATTTAGTATGGGAGAATAAATGTCAGCAGGTTGCTAAAAAAGGAAATAGGCAGAGCTTCAGGATTGGCAATGCAAGGATTTTCCATGTACAGGGATGTACAAACACAAGGGATGGCAGACAATGCTCAAGTTTTCTCTAAATAACACCACCAATTATTATGGTCACAGATAGACAACAAGAATAGACCCAGAATACTTCTTGCAAGAAAGAAAGAAAATGCTCCCAAGTATTCAGGAGAATGCTATAACTTCCCTAATGATGACAAAATAGGGTTTTTATAAATCAACATCAAGAACTTCGTAAGAATGCTTAGGTATGACAACTATAACATTGATTTTCATTTCATTCATTGATTTTTAAGAAAGAGCTACTCATCTGCATAGAAACAGCAGGAACTTTAAATCTTTCTTTAAATGCAAAAATAAAAATCAAACTAGTAAAATCTACTTATTCTTCAGAACTTACATTCTTTATTTTTAGGTTCCCCCAGTCATCATCCTGTATTTGAAATGAACCAAAAGACAAGTTAATCATCCTGCAGCAAAAGACAAGCAAGTATTTTCATTAATATTAATAACTTATTTCTTAATATACAACCATGTTGCATCAAAGATTCAACAATATTAACTATTTACACATCAAGTCTCCTCTGACTAAAATAAGCATCCAAGTCATCTTCTCAGTGAGGTTTTCATTTGTTGTTCAACATTGCTTAGATGCAAACAACTTTGTCAGAAAGTTGCCTCTGTCACATCACATTACACCAGTAAGTCTCCAGCAAAGTAGTGCCAGAAAAGCTTCTCTTAAACAAGCCAAAAAAAGCAAAAAGTTGCATTCAGATTCTGAAAACTGAAAAAGAACAGAAAAATAATCAGGGTAGTGCTTGGTGCAGAAGAGTGAAGCAGTGTTCTGAAGCAGCAGTTTGCCTCTCAACCATTTAGCAACAAACTTTTGCCATTATTTTCTAGTAGTAGGCAATGAAGTGTAGTTCTGAGAAGTGTAGTCAGTTTTAATACATACACAGAAAGATCTGGAAAAACACTCAGAAATGTGGTCAGTGCTATTATCTTACAATGTAATAAAGTCAGAAATAATATAAAAACAGAGATGTCTACCTTCAGAGTTCCTCCTTTAACCATAACCTTCTGTCTAGCTGGCTGAACTCCAGTCAGTGCAAACAACTGGGCTTTGAAGACCATTGGAGGCTCATCAGTGTTCAGCTCCACACCATCGAATTTCTCTTTTCCCCATTTCACGTTAACTGCAAACAAAATGTTTTGAAACTAGATTATTTCCTAACATGCAAGAATGTAGTTACCAAGAGTAACCCAGTATTTCAAATTCCAGACTTTATACCATCTCAAAACATTCAGGTTTTAACTCTAAATCTCGTCAATAATCAATCTAAAGGAGACCTAAAGGTGCCTCAGCCACCAGAACGTACTACTTCCAACAAATCTAAACTTACCCTACAAAACAACTGTAAGCAATACACATGCTAAGAAACTTTGCAAACAACAAAAGTGGGTAAGAGCAACAGAAATTCTCAGGATGAGTCTTCACAGAAGCAGCTCGAAAGCAACTCTCCCCATCTCTTGGCACTGTTCACTGCAAACAAACTTCTGGAGGAAGTTCAGACATGGGATTCCAGGTCAGTTTTCCCTGTCATTTCCGCTCTCCTTCAACAGCAAACAACAACATATTCTTTAAAAGCAAAGCAACTGTTCTGGCACCTCTAGCTCTGGCTATCAGTATCACCCATGTGGAGCTACACAAGGAGGCTCAGTGTGCACCACAACAAGGCCAATAAAACCAGGATACCTCCTGCCTCATTCCAATGGGAGTTCAATCCATTTACAGCACCATCACCACAACCCTCCTCAGTTTTGTCAGTGTTCATACAAACACACCTGGCATGCAAACACAGACACCAGCCTGGTACAGGCTGCAGCTCCAGAAGCCCCAACCCCACTAAAGGGTGTAGGGATGGAATTAAGAAGCAAAGTGAAAGTTCATCAGGCAAAGTGTAACTCCTGACACTGGAAATGGGATTTCCAGCACCAGCACCAGCTACAGCGACACAAATGGATGCTAACTTCACTTTGGTAAAGCCAGTACTAACCAAGGGTGGACAAGAATGCCTGGAATAAAGAGTGTGTTTCTGCTGAAGAATGTTTACACATCTTTGATCACTTCCTAACACCATCACAGGTATGCAAGACTTGTGCAAGCTGCGATTTGTTGAAAACCTTCAAAATATAGCACACAGTAATAACTTATGTGCACAGCAAGTGGCTGAAATACCATATTTTTTGGTATTTCAAAAAAAAAAAAAGCCTTCCAAGGTTTAGATTTCAGAGGTATGCTATGCTTGTGATGGGTAGCAAGGAGGAATCATCAAAACTTATTCTAAATTAGCCTACAAAGCAACTCATATGATTGTTTTTTCAGTATTTCAAGCACAAAGTACCTTCTAATTCACTAACCTTCTCATTTAAAAAGAAAAAATAAATATTATTTTGTGTATTTATAACCTACCAAGCACAAGCACAAGCCTGCTCCCATTTTCTCTGATAAAGTCACAGCTGCACAGTCTTCAAGTTTTGCATTTTTGAACAGTCATGGATTCACCACTGCATATGCAGAAGAGTTAGCAATTATTATTCTGCAGTGTCACTGTCTTTGACAATTCAGCACTCCAGAGGAGGTAACTGAAGAGCATGAGAGTCTTTTGTTCAGAGATAACAAGTGAAATGTCACCAAAAGAATTTCCAAAACAGAAGAGAAAGTTGTTAATTTTAAAACAGTGGAAACTAAGAAAAAGGAAGGAGGTATTCGTCCCACTGAACAGAAAACACAGCTTACACAGATACGCTAGAGTTCAGGAAAAATCACTGTCATACTGACACCAGGATCCCAGTTTGTGTAGGCAAAATTAAAATTAAGGCACAATTAACACAGCAGAGTAACAGGGACACAGCCAGGTACTGAGGCTGCCCCTATAAAACATAAACACCCCAGAAACTGGTCCTAGAAGTGTCACCGGAGCTTTTTCTCTCCCAGCCTACACTGGGAACTTCCCTTCACTGCAAGAAGAGTGACACGGATGTGATGCCCCTTCCCAAAACCTGGATTCTTCTGCTTTTAACTAGGAAATAGCGGGCTTTAAAGCACGGTGTCAGATGCATTCGGGAGTGTAGGTGCATGAGGACCGCGGCTCACCTGACAGACAGACAGCAGCACTCACCTTAGCACAAAACCCAACCAAACCCCAGCATGGCCAACACCGAGGCGCGACCGCACACGCCACACACGCGTGACACCCGCCGGCAGGGCCCGGCCCATTCCCGCCGAAGGGGCCCTCCCGCCCACACAGCACCGCTCTCTCCCCTCCCCAGACCGACGCTTCCACCTCAAGGTGGCCCTGGCAGCCTCCCGAGCCGCTCCGGGCCGGGCCGCATGACCCTGGGTGCTCCCGGTGCCGCCCTCAGGAGACACCGCCCACCTCCCCTCACCGCGGCGGCGGCGGCGGGAAGGGCCTGGGTAGGGGAGCACAGGGGCCACCGGGGAGCGTTCGTCCCTCAGGCGATGACACCCGCCGGCGCTGCGGAGGGACACGGGGGAGCGGGCGGCGGGGCCGTCTCACCTGAGAAGAGCGGCATGGCGGAAGGGGGGGAGCTAGGGGGGAAGAAGGGGTGTGTGCGATGTGTCCTGGGAGAGGGCGAGGCGGCGTCGGGCTAAAGGAGAGGGCGTCGGGGGGAGCGGCGTTAGCGGGCGGGGAGCGGGCGGGCGATGGCGGCGTTGAAAGCTCCGGCGCTTCCTCCCCTCTTCCCTCGGGGTCTCATTCAAAGCGGCCCCGCAGGATGACGCTGCAAGCGGGGCCGCTCGCCGGAAGCGGGGCGGGATGCGTGCGCAGCACCGGAATGGGCGGGGAAAGGGCGCGGAGGCGGCGGGAGCGGGGGGAGAGGGAGGAGGAAGAAGAGGAAGAAGGGGAGGAGGAAAAGGAAGAGGGAAAAGAGGAAGAAGGGGTGGAGGAAGAGGAAGAATGGGAGGAGGAATGGGCGCTGTGGCCGAGGGAATGGTGGGGTTGAAGGCGGAGGGATTGGGGGGGTGAGGTGTTTGCGGGCCTCCTGGCGGCTTTCCGGGGAAGCTGAGGTTGCAGAGAGAGAGCCCGGGAGGAGGGAAAAGAGGCGTCGGTTGTGGGTGAATGAACTACGCTTGGGTTGTAGGAAAAGGAGAGGGGAAATTGTGAAGGGAAGGGTTGTATGGGGGGGGGGGAGGGGATGAGTAGGCGAGCGGCAGACGGTGATAAGAGATAAAGGGTGGTGAAGTGGTGTGATGGGAATGGGCGGGAGGCTGTGGGAGATGCTAAGGGCGGTACGGGTGGAGACGTGAGTCCCAGCGGCTTCTGCAAAAGTTCTTGGTGTTAGGCTGTGGTTAAATAAACTGAAGCAGTACCTAAACATTAAAAAAAATAAATAAAAATAAAAATAATAGAACGCCAGAAAGAAACATCCCCTTCCTCAGACCCCTTCTGGCTCCCCTTCTAGCTGCCACTGCTGAAAATCCAGAGCTTACTGGCAGCTGCAGGCATGAGAGGTTCTGCCATCGTTTTCCTGTCTGCATTGTTACTTCTGGCCCTTCTTTTGCTATAGAAGTGATACCCAAAACATGAAAGATACTTCCTTGATAAACCTGCTGCTGGCCAAATGGGATTTTCAGTTCCAGACATCTACAAAGGATATACAAAGTGGACATCAAAAATAATCCAGGTTTTAAAAGTAAGCCTTAAAATGGAAATCTCAGGAATTTCAGTCCTTTCAATTCATCATGAAGAAAAGGGAAAGTTTATTTTATTGTCCAGTGTAAGCTCCTAGGCGTGAAAACAAAATTTTGGAGAACAAGTATTACCTTTCACAAAGAAGCTGCATGGGGTGTTTTGCTGAAATTAAGCTGCATCTCGAATTACATTGGAGTTTCCAATTACTAAGGTGATTTAAGCATTGTTTACAAGCAAGGGTAATTAGCATTCTATTAGAATCATGATGTTGGTTTGGTTGGAAGAGACCTTTAAGACCATGAAGTCCAACCATTAGCCCAGCACTGCCACATCCGCGAATAAACCATGTCCTAACCATCACTTTACACTTTAAATACCTCCAGGAGTGGTGACTCCACCACTGCCCTGGGCAGGCTATTCCACTGCCTGACAACCTTTTCAGTAAATAATTTTTTCTTAATATATATATAATCAAAACCTCCTTGTCACATCTTGAGGCCATTTCCTCTTGTCCTCGCACCTGTTACTTGGGAGAAGAGACCAACATCCACCTTGCTACAACCTCCTTTCAGGTAGCTGTTTAAAGCAATAAGGTCTTCCTTCCCTCAGCCTCTTTTTTTCCAGGCTAAACAACCTCAGTTCCCTCAGCCACTCCTCATAAGACTTGTGCTCCAGAACCTTCACCAGCTTCGTCACCCCTCTTTGGACAAGCTCCAGCACCTCAATATCCATCTTGTATTGTTTTGACTTGCTTAAAGGAGCTTTAATCCCGTTCTAGGGTGAGGTCCTGGCACACTACCTATTCAAGTGAGAGCAGATCCTAGCTGTCTGCCCACGAGTCTACGTGCAGGATGTCCCCAGTCTAGCCATGTGTCCTTCCTACCAGCAGTGACCTGTATAGAGGTCATTTATTCATGACCCCGAAATGAAAATCGAACCCTGCACTCCGAAGCAGAAGGGAATACATCCACACCCTGAGAGGATCAGGTCTCGGGAGGTCACAGGGCGGGTGTTTCCAGGGAGGTAGCAAAGGCACTAGAGGGTGCTGTGCTGAAAGAGAAGAATCGAGGTTTGTAGCTGCAGGAGAACACTTACCAGCCTTCCCGAAGTGAAGAACCACTGCCTCCCTCTTTCCTCCCAGCTCGTGCTGGCCTCTTCCTGGTGTAACACCTTTGTGTCTTTCCTTAAAGAGGGGATCCGTAGACAGACGCTGGTTTCCTTGAATCTTGCACAAATTGACATACGGAGTATAGAGGTTGCAACCTGACGTGTAAATACAAAATACAGCTTGCCTTGACAACATTAAAAATTTGAAAGATTAAATATATTTCAAATGCCTTTTTTTTTTTCTTTTTGTAAAGACAAAGCCCAAAAGGAACTCCAGGCTAGGTTCCAGGGGCACAGGGACAGCAGAGCTGCCTGCTTCAGCTGTGTCTCTGTGGCTTTTTGCCAACACGGCTGCTTCCCATCTGGAGCTGGCCAGATGTGAGCCAGCCTGGATCCCAAAGCTGGGGCTGTCTCACTAGCACAATACTGCATGCAGGCCAACAGGCCTGGCAAGATTTAATAATGCTGGAAGATGGGTCAGAACAAGTCCAAATCTGCTTCCAGGAGGCTTGTACTCAGTTCTGAGGAGCAGAAGCAGTAGGTGTACCCTCAGACAGTACAGGCAGGTGCTGTGGTGCAGCTGAAGGCGTGGGGAGGCAAGGCAAGCCCCTTCACAGGGCATGCTTTAGGCACCTTTGTGACACCTGCAATAGAACAGAGAAAGTAGTCTTCCATTTAAATAATGACTCTTAGCAATTAAAATACTGCACCTACATATCTTGTTCCTCTCAAGGGGAAGATGTGTTATTCTTAACCTATATAATGGCAGGTGCATTTATTAACGTACATTTTACAGAAAGCATTTTAATGAGTGTATGTTCACAGCACAGGTAGGATCATATCATACTATTAACTTCTGTCTTACAGATAACTGCCATGCATATTAAAATAATCCTAGCTTTAGGTTCTTTAGGTCTGATTTTTCAATGTAATTCCACATCATAGTGCTTTAACTATTTAAAGGAAATGTTGTTTTTCATGACACACGTAAGCATTCCACCTTCCCACACTGCAAGCCTTGACTGCCTTCCAAATGAGCACCCAGAAGACAAGAAACAGAAAAAAAGAAACTTGAGCAAAAGTCTAGCATGCCTTATCTCCCCAATGCTGTGTGGGGCTGAGCAAGGCCAAACGGAGGTGTCTGTGGCTGCCTGGTGCAGAAATAGCTCCTTAGGGCTGACACAGGAGCCCAATGTAGAATCATAGAATTGGCTGGGTTGGAAGGGACCTCTGAGATCATTGAGTCCAACCCTTGAACCACCGTTGCGGTTGCTAGACTATGGCACTGAGTGCCACATCCAGTCTCTTTTTAAATATCTCCAGGCAAGGAGAATCCACCACTTCCCTGGGCAGCCCATTCCAATGCTTGATCACTCTCTCCGTAAAGAAATTCTAATATCTAACCTAAACTTCCCCTGGCACAACTTAAGACCATGCCCTCTTGTCTTGTTGAAAGTCGTCTGGCAAAAGAGACCAACCCCCACCTGGCTACACCCTCCTTTCAGGTAGTTGTAGAGAGCGATGAGGTCTCCCCTGAATGTACAGCACAGCCCAGGTGCTCCCAACCCAAAAGCCCTGATCCCTCTTTGATCCCTGGGCCACAGCAGCTGCAAAGTGAAAAATACAACAGGGTGTGATTTCTAGTAACGGATAATATAGGAAATGTAATGGCAGAATAATGAAGTAATTCAGGAGATGTTTAAAGTAACATACAGATTCTCCCCCCTTTCAGTGTTAGCTGTTCCCCCTTTCAGTAGTTTTCAAACTTTTTACATCCTGGGTCAACCACGAATGTGCATTTGGAGAAGAAGAATGAACAAAACTCTTTTGCATTTTTTTATGTTGGTAACCAGTACCTAAAAATTTCCCCATAGAGTTTACCAGCTGAGAGGGAAGCTGAGCACCTGCAGCCCCTCCTCTTACTGCATGACTGCTGACTTGCTTCTGGCTGCAGCCTCGGTGGCTCCTGCAGGAGTGGCAGATCCTTTTTGTATTACCCAGGTTGTTTTGCTAGTTAGCTATTCTTGGCATTTTCTTTTCCTCTTTCCTTCAGCAGGAATAAGGAGGCTTTAAATGGGAATGAAAACGACCAGATTTTGGCATTCTACCAACATTAATGAGCTTTTAACGTAACACAGTAGTAGAATATGGTAAAGAGGTGGAGGCAAACCAACAAAACTTGATAACAAGAATCTAGACTTCTTAATTTCCCAAATTGTGTAAAATTACAGCTTCAACAATATGAACAAAGCCAAGGTGATTTAGGCTACCTCTTCTTAGCTTATCCATACACATCTCTTGATTAATCTCTGGCGCTGTATTGGATGAGAGTAACAAACTGTTTCTGTAAGAGGAATCCTTAGTGACAAAGGTAAAAGCTAAATAAAATAAAAAGACGACAGCCAGAAAACGTCAAGCTGTAGTGAACATAGCAGCAAACTGATTTTTTTTTTTAAATTTTTTGCACAGTTGAGATCATAAGGCATTACTTTTCCTAACAATAGAAAGCTTTGGCTGAATTTGTTATTCAAAGTGTAGCTATTCCTGTAGATAGGCACCTTGCTTACAGTAAACAAGTGCCAACATCAGTATACAAGAACACACAAACTGTAATTTGCATGTCTAGACTTTATTATTACAGCATTTCAGTTGCAACTTATCCCAGACATACAAGTCAATGTAATTTTACACTTCATTATGTCTGCTGCTACTTTCCCAAGCAAAATCAGCATTTAAAAAGAACTGCAGAATTTGAGCACTGGAAATGCTGAAAGCTATGTAAAATTACAGTATGTACCAATTTGTAGAGCAAATCCATTTTTTCCACAATCCTTCCCTCTTCCCACTAGTCATTGACTATTCAGAACTGTTTTTACACTATTTTTCAGATTCCTAAAATACAGAGCTACAAGATATTCTTTCATTTTTGGTTTAAGTCAATAAATTATTCAAGCAACACTTCTTGAGCTTTTAGAGGTAGCCAGTTATACATAAAAGAAAGCAGAAAAGCAATCCAAAGCCCAGTCAGGCTCTGAAGGATAACCTGACCATAGCCCTTTTCTATTGCTCTAAATTTCCTATAGTAATACATGTATTTAAGCAAGATACATTTAATCATC
This sequence comes from Calypte anna, assembly GCF_003957555.1. NCBI lineage: Eukaryota > Metazoa > Chordata > Aves > Apodiformes > Trochilidae > Calypte > Calypte anna. The sequence continues at coordinate 103,346,093 of NC_044245.1, forward strand.
TTACTATATTATTTCCCCTCTGGGGAACCACCAAAACCCTTATCAGCAAAAACCACCTCTCAGGTTTTTCTTTTTTGGTCTTTTAATCAGGGTTCCCTCCCCCAAATAAGTAAGACTGCTGAAACTCCAAACCTGCATCACAAAGGATCAACCAACCAGAAGGCGAACTCAGGGCACTGGTTGAATAATAAATATAAATAAGGTTACTATAGCAGGCCATGAATATAAGGGAGTGGAAAAAATAATAATGTATTTACATAGTAATGTAGACTAGGTATAAAATGTTTCAGAGCATTTTGAGGCAAATGCACCTTGTAGTAAGAAGCTGTTAAAATCTCTGAATGCTTAGGAAGACATACAAGCTGCAATCTGGAGAAAACACCATGCCAGTCGTTTTCAAAAGGGTCTTTCCATAAATTACTTTATTTCTCATTAAATGAGCACAGAGTCATTACCATATTAATAACAGATATGTTTATTATTACATATCCATCAGTGCGGCTTTCAATACCACTTGAAACATGCAAATCGTCCTAAGGACGAATCAGTTTTCCAGTGCTTCTTATTTAATACACAACTGCAAAGCCATTATAAATTACTGAGGAGGTATTTGGTTAAGAAATAAAATAAAATAAAACCATACTGCCCATACCATGAATGTATTCCTGCTACAAAGCAAGAGTCTGACAGCGTTTACTTAAATTCCTGAATTACCCGGAGCTTTTGTGTTACATGTTTTGGGTTTTTGTTTGGTTTTTGTTTTTTTGCATTGCCTACATATCAAGACTTATGAACCAGAAAAATCAGTCTTTCTTTGTAAGAGGAATTCTCATTCAAAGATTTTGAACTTAATTTAGAAAGTGAATCTAGTATCTACAATACTTAAACCAAATAAAGTAAAAACCACTGATATGCAATAGTTTTTTAGAGGTTTCCTTTGTTTAGGTTTAGATTTCTACATTTATTGGCATGGCAATAATACAATTATCTCAAATTAAGGCACTAAAAGGACAATGTAAAACCCAGTAAAAGTGTTCTAAGAATAATTTACAGTTCAAACAGTGCATATATTTCTTATATGTTTGTTAACTTAATGTACGTTATCATTTAAAATTGCAAGGCAATACATTATACAGTTACAGAAATGATGTACCCCCAAATATGCTTCCAAACTCTGTGGCCCTTTGTACTGTTAGTTTCTAATGCCTCTAATAGTAAAATAATTCAGTATGGCTTGGCAAAAATGCATAGATTAAAGGCAATTACTTGTTTTCCCCCTTTTACAAACCTGCTGAATCAGTATTTTGTAAAGCATAATGTAAAATATTTAACACTTTGATCCATTCCATAGTGGGTGGTTAGCATTAAGGCTGTTAAGAACTCTGCAGTGAAGGCACTGAAGTTCAAGTGATAAGGCTTCATTTTTAAGCTCGTTCTGCAGTCTTCAAGAGCACAACTTTGAGCCTTGAAAGCAATTGCAGTCCTTCTCACTGAGAAACCTTCCTCCTCTCCGTTTCATATGCTCATCTTGACATAAATATCCCCTTCACAGGGTAAACAGTCCTTTTCTTTCACTGATACGAAGAAAGTTGGCTGCATTTCATCATGATTGACAGGCTTTTTTTTTTTTTTTAATCCAAAAAGGCAGCACCTTTTTTTATACACCTAGCTAAGCTTTATTTGCTTTAACTTGCATTACATAGTAATAATTAATCTAATCTACCTTTAGGCAAACCCGCAATTAAACACCCTCAGTGTGCTTTTGTGCCAAAGCAAGGAGGAGACAGTAATAGCAATCTTAACCCTGAAGCCTGTGATAGTTATGTTGAAAGGAACAACAGCCTGACTGCACTGCTCTGTGTGGTTAAAAAAAAGCCCTCTTTCTCAGACCGCATCCCATGAGATTCCATTAAGCACTGTACATGTGGTTAGCTGGAACAAAGAAGAAAATAGGCAATTAATAACAAATACAAAAACTAGATTCATAAGACTAATGCATGCTTGCCAAAAGCTTCAGTGAAGAAAATTATGTTAACAGAATATTTTTCCAATTGACAAGGTACAATACTAAGATCATACCTACACAATTCTCCACAAACTTTTCTTATTTTCAAACAACATGGGATGAACACAGAGATGAGACAGATTATAACATTACTGCAGCTTTATGAGTAAACAGTTAAGAGTAAACAATCATTGGTGTATTCATGGCAAATGCAAGGTGACCCTCTTTCATTTGCAGGACAAGAAAAGGCCTTTTACAGGGCTAAGAGCACGCACATGCAGTTGCCAGAGCTCATCTGATGCGCAGGAGTTTTGGTTGGTTTTAAACATGCATTAACTCGATCAGTTGCCCAAGTCCAAATATATTAAAACAAAACACCTGAACTGTGTGGATACAATGCCTATAAAGAATTATACAATAAAGTAGGAAGCATAGATTTCAATCTAGAAGCAGTACTGCAAATGCCAGCAAGTTCATCATGAAGTTCTGATTCATATTTTCTAACAGCAAGTTAATAACATGAGGAATAGAACTTAAGATGAACTTATATGCCAAGCTCCTTTTAATGGGTCTGATACACGTCTCTCCATGAGGTTAGTGAAGTGCTGTCTACCAACTGCACAGAAAGGTGGATCAGACCCTAAATGAAATGTACTAAAATGTCTTTATGCATGCATTAAAGTCTGCATCCATTTGACATAACAGTGAATGCCTCTTACATGATAGGACTCCATCATCAAGATCAAGTTCTGCTACGCTGTCTGACAAGAGAACAATTTTCAGACACTTAGTATAAGCTAAATATGTGTATCCCATAAAAATCATCACTGCTCCATACTCCCAAGTCTAAGAAGTCAGGATGAGAACTGCAGAGTGCAGTGTCTACAGTTCAGAGAAGCTGATCTAACAACGTGCTGCCTCATGAAAGGAAAGAGTCTGCTGTGCTTCAACTTAATCACCTTCCTGACCCCAGGTGAGCACCCTCCTCCTTACTTGCTCTCAGATTTGTCAGTCACTGCATTTCTCAGTGGGCCGATTCCACTACCAGCTCAACAAAAGAAGTTTACATTTTTTTGATTGTATAGGAACTGAATTATGGACCTTCGTGGAAGGGTCCAAAATGGGTCATTTCAAGCACTTACCCAGGATCCAAGGCCAGAAGAGCAGGGAAGGAAAGAAAAACCCTCCTCAAGTAGCAACAGATTAGCTCACCTACTGTGCAATCACCAGTTAAGTGTTCAGTACGTAAGAGCTATTGTAAATTTGTTTAATAATCTCTATTTAAACACCTGGTCCATCAGAAGAGAACTTTCTTAAAATAAATCCAATGCCTCTCCTTTCTAAACATACAGGGTGGAATACGCAGTGATATCAGGGCAGAAGTTGGCCATACTGCATCACATCAATGACTGTCTAGTTTATAGACACAACCAACATTGTATTTGTCTGAGAGTCACCAAAACATCCACAGGAGAAAAGCTTGAAAAGAAAGCTCCTCTCTAACTTTTTCTAATGCTTATTTGCTTAATGTAACTCTCAATCTTTTCACTATTCACTCAAATTGCTCTGCAGGTGCCATACAAGCCCCCCTCTATTCCAATCCACCCAGTAACAGCTGCCTGATGGGGACAGAGAGTGCCACAAAGGCAACAAAGCCAACCAAGCAGCTTCCCAAGCATCAGGGAGGTGTGAGGGCTCCCTGCTTTCCTCCTGTACACATCTCCATGCAGCACAACAGGCTGGCAGCACACAGGTACCTTGCTCCTCAAATACTCCTTGCCTCTCTACATTGTTTATGCTCAATATGCTTCTTCCTCCATACTGAGTGCCTATGATATGCAGTGTTAAAACAGAGTTTGCTGTAGATTAATTATATGTTCTAAGAAGCTATGTCAGTATTAAACAACATTAAGAATCAAGACTTTGAAGGTCAAATACCAATTGTGTCATCAAATTCACAGACAGGTTTAGGCTCTAGAAGAGTAATACAAATCTTAACTGTATGATTTACATCACAGTCTGTTAGAAAAATTCCAGAAGTTAGAGATAAGATATGAGTCAGGAATTTATTTCTCAGATGTCATATAACTTAAAAAAATAGCTTTATTTCTTTATGCTAAACTGGAAGATCACACTGGGTGATGGAAAGGTGTGAACAGAGGCCATAAACTAGGGCAGATGGAGAAAATGCAATGCATGTTCTGAACAGCTGATCTGACCTGACAGTCATTAGTGCAAGACCACCATCTTCACCCTTCCTCCTTCCACAAGACAGATCTGATGCTTTCTGGACCACAAACCAGTGCAATTTCCTAACCCAACAAAAAACCAAATGCTTTTGTTTTGTGGGGTTAGGAGTGGGGATTTTTTGTTGTTACGCTTCCAGGTTTTTTGGCTTTTCTTTAGTGAAAACATTCCTGGATTAATTCTCTGCTGGAAAACAGATACATTTACTGTGGTAATCTGTGATGCATGAGCTGACACAAGAGAAAGCACAGCATTGTGCAGCTCTTCCTCTGGTGCTAGGCTCATTGTTATCTTTAGAATCTTAAATTTAAAAATGGAGCTTTAAAGGTGGTGTTTCATTTTTTATTGAAAGTTCCCATTCACTACTTGTGTATTTCTGTGATTCTCTAACACTCTCACATGACAAATATGAATAAGATTACTAACAGAAATTGACTAATTAACTGATCTCTCCAAACAGACTCATTTGTTTAGGAGCTACTGCAAATTTTAAACTAAATTTTGAAACATCTGTTCATTCTGTAAGAGATTGGCTGCAAACTTGTTCTTGCTAAAGGCAGTCCCAAACCAACACTCCTATTAAAACAGAGTGAAAAAGAATCAATCGATTTAAGAAAACAGATTTCTTCTGATAAAAAAGTATGGATGAAAGCTTCTGTACTTTTCCAATTAGCCCTGAAACATCTGGAAAAAAGTTAATGAGAAACCAGAGAAATCACATGGTTAGGATGAAAAAACCCAATCCATTGGAAAGTTAACAGCTATCAGACATCTGAATACCAGAGCTGTTTTGCCTATAGTAACCTCACCCCTTTTTTTTTAATTCTGTGTGTGCAAACACATGCAAATTTCCCCTCCTCACTATAAGCAAGAGGTTTATTACATTAACTGCAGCATAGCTCATCTGAGAACCTCTGCAAAAATTGGAAAAAAAATTGCAACAGACTTTAAAAAATGGTTTGTACAGCATGTTGGTATTCTTGAGGGCCTTCACTAAATGTATAAGTATGTCAAAACTACGATCACTTATGTTTCAGTGTTAATTACGGAGACACAAAAATCAGCACCCTATCTTGCAGATTTTTTTGCCTACTCTCCTCTGCAGGAGGATGTTTCACAATGCACCCAGTGTTGTTTTGCAGGCAAAAATTTGCTTTTATTGCACTTCATGCAAGGAATGTTTGCAGCACATTTATTTTGGTAGCAACCTAGGACGGCTCTTAGTGAACCCTAGTGAAAAAATAGCTTCCATTTCATACTGTTGACCAAATTAGTTATTTTGGGGGAAAGGAACATGGAGACTATAAACGAAGCTAACATAGGTTAAAATGCAGCTTAGTATAATAGTAACTTAGCATTAAAAAGGTGTATTTTAATTCTTTCAAAATAGAAGTCGCAAACAGATTACAGAAACAACTGCTGAGACAGGAGAAGACAGGGAATGAACGAGCAGGAACAAAGAATGGAATAGTTAAGCTGCCTCACACCAGAAGAAATGGCTGAACAACAATGAAAATCTCTAAGTTTCTCATTTCACCTCATTTACAGAAGACTTCTAGCTCATGCAAGCTCTATGAGTCAATCCATGAATGACTGTGTGGATCATCCCTGCAGTTAAATGTCATTGCTGATGTATCTACTGAGCCATGCCTTTAAAGAGGAAAAAATGCAAACAGCTCCCTCCCCTGCATGGGCAGGGCATGTGTCATCTCTACAGTACCTTTCCAAATCTTAAAAACTGATGAATTTAGCAGAATTTTGTCCCTTCTTTCAGCATTGGAGCAAATATTTAGACCAGCAGTTAAACAGTCTTACCTACAGAATTATTTTGCAATTTCACACTAAGTTATATTTATAAATGGAGATGTTTATTTTTTGGAGACCTATAGTTTTTGTAGTAGCTCACCTAGTTTTTCCAGAAGTATTTTTAACAACTTTTCGAAATGACTGATTTGCTGAGGATCTTGTAGACAAAGTTCTAGGGGAAGCACGAACAAAAGTAGACGGTGGTGTCTTAGGGATCTTCTTCACTAAATGAGTCACCCACTTCTTCTGTTCATCTTGACAGGAGGCCAATAACAACATATCTCTTGCTGATGTTACATCGTAACTCACTGTAAGTAAAAAGGACAATGATTCAGTGAAAAGTAGGACTCATTATGAAAACAGGAATTATGATATAGCAGGTGCACCACTGGAAAGAACAATGGCACCTAAATAAATACTCATATTGGAATTGTTTGCATATTTTTGGAAGACAACAAACAGCAGGGCAAATTATGAATAAATTTTCTTTCTGTATTTGCCGCTCTACATTGAGATTTTTTTTACTCTAATAATAATATTCAAGAAATCAGAAAAATTGCACTAATTGCAGTTTTAATAAACTGGAAAATTGTGTAGGTGCCTTATGGCTGAATCCCAGAGTACATACCCCAAATACCCCAGAGGAGCACAGAGAGGAAACCTTCACTCCAGTCTGTGAAGTGGCTGAAGAACCACTTTTCAAGGTCTTTAGCACAGCTTGGTGATGCAGTCACTGCATTATCCCCGATGTGAGCCACATACAAGGGAGAGAATGGTCTGGGAACCAAGGAGTTTTCCAGTACTTGTGCACAAACCTCTAGGATCCATTGCACTCCTGGTGACCTCAGCAGAGCCACATCAGTTATACTGCCAAAGGCCTCCCTACAGAGCCTTGCAAAGGCTCCATAAGCACTGTTTTCAGCCTGCTATTTTAATAGAACTGTTCACATCTAAAATCATAAGACTGAAGAGCACAAATTTTAAACTAAAGTGCTTTTATTTGCTTTCAATAGTTTAGCCGGTGTGACTAAACATGCAGAGAACACAGAATGCAAAAAGCCATGAATATACCTTTGCATGGTGCAATTAATTCCTCTTTTTTATCCAAGTGGTCTCTATGGCACTTCACGTGGCATCTTCGACATTCTAAGGCAGCAGGGGGTTTAAAGACATGCCAAAGAGGTTTGGCACAGGCCTCACAGTTGGCTGGGAAGTGGTATAACGTTGGAATAAATTCATGGCCTTTGTGATTTAGAAAATTTGTCTTCTCTGCTGGCTGTACGGGTTCTACCTCCAAATCCTTCCTGCATTCCCCCTCATTAGCATAGAGAATCTGAAAAAGAACACTGCTGGGTTATTGTTGAACCACTACCGGTTTTTACAGACTTCACAAAGGAGATGCCAGGCTTTTTCAAGAGATAAATAGAAATTTGAATACTCTTCTTTTTACCTGGAATATCTTAGGAATCTCTTCAGTTTCAGCTCTATATACATCTCCTTGAGTTACAGGCCGGACGTGGAACAGTTTACTAGATTAGAAGAAATGTGAATCAGCAAATGCAAAAAGGCTATGTTATATTTTTAAGAGTTTTATCAAAGTCTCTGAAGTCCTTACAAATCTTGTTTATGCAAGCAATACCATATACTTCAATGCTGCAATATGATTTAGGAATTAATCATGAGCCATGTAGACCTTGTATACCCAAGACCAAAACATTTCATAGCATGGAAAGAAGGTTATCTTGCAATGGGTTCAAGATACAACATGGCAAATTTACCCATGGAAAAGGCTTTCAAGTTCTTCCTCAGAACACTGGCAAGTCTAACTGATTATTGCTAGTGAATCTTGTTGATAAACCCAGACAGAAGTAACCATGTGAAGTCTAGTACTACTCACAAATGTTGTAACAGAAACATATTGTCAGCTGATAAATAAGCAATGCCAGAGAATCATACAAGACAATCTGGGGCACCAGCTGTTGAAAATGCTATTAAAATTGGAACAAACATCATCTTACACCAGGTCAAGACTGTAAATCTATCTATCCCAATATCCTGTTTTCAACAGTTGCCATAACAGATGTTTATGAAAAGAGAATAAGAAACAGCTCAAAGACAAAATAACCCTCTTCCTGGTTATGAGCAGTCGGCAGTTTAAGCACTTCCTGAGTCCGAGATTCCTTCCAGACCACTGTATTTGTGAGTCACTGATAGACCTATTCATGACTTCTAAAACCTTTTTTCAATTACTACTTTATGAGTTCCCATAATGTTGATCAGCTGTTCAAACATCATACTCAGTCATGTATCAGCCATGGGCTTCAGTTATATTTGTCATGATTTTCCTCATGTATAACCAATGTAAAGGGATCACAATTCATTTATTTTGTCACTCTAAACAGAAACCATCTGGAAAAGCTTGATCAACACTAATCCTTTCTCAGACAGGAACAGAAAGGTATGGAGCAAGGGGGTGAGACCTAAAATCATACAGACAGTTCCCTATCTGTCCCACAACTATCATGGCTTCTTTAGAAAGCAACTGATGAAGCAACTGGAAAAACCAGTCATTACACTGAATCATAAAAAGTGACAGCATAATATGTAGGTTCCACGGTCTCTGACCCTTTTCTGTCATGAAGCAAGGCTCCTTGTTTCTATTAATTCAGACCAGTGACTACAGACTGTGTCACACTATTACGTATTTAACTTTTTCTCTAACTTTTAGCAATAGTTAGAAAAAGAAAAAATAGTATCTTCTATTAATGGCACCCTGAAATACAGATAAACAGACATTTTCTAACTAGTACAAGAAATTAAAAATTATTTAAGGAATTCATATTCCAAGTTTAGATTTTTTTAATGATTTTTTTCACACATAATACTTTTTTGCCAGTTTGCATCCAAAACTAGCAGTAACTTTACTTACTCTATATCTAGTACCATGGATGGATTAGACTGGTCCTTGTCCTTTTCATCATTGTAGAACAGTATCTTTTTACTGCTCACCACAACATACTAGGGAAAGAAAGGGTAAAACCAAGTTAAAATTTCATTTTAAAAAGCAACATTTATCCTCTTGTACTCCCATATTTACCTAAAAAGCCTAAGTACAATAAGGTTTTTAAACTAATATCAGGACATACTTAAATTTTAATGTAGACAGCTACACTGACAACTGAGCAATGCTACAGTAACTGTATATTGTCACTAGAGCACCATAAAATGCTTGTGTTGACTCTGGAAGTCTGTATGTAAGTAAATTGTCAAATTTCAGATGCTACTGGTGTGTTACTCTGAACAATTCTGTATCACTGAGAAAAGCCTGGAGTGCCGAATCTATCAGTTCTTGATAAAGTTGTAAACAACTTCTCTAGCTATAGCAACCTGCAGTATTCACTGGTACTCAGTACCATACTACTGGTAGACTACAAAAGATTCTCAGAGCTCCAGCAAACTATTTCCTACACTTTTGATTTAATTGGCTGGTAAGTATAATACCAGAATGAATCAGCAGTATTAATTCCAAATCTATGAATATACTAGGATAGTACAGGAAAGACTTGCTTAAGGAAAAAATAAATGGACATTCTTTTGCTGTTTCACTTTACAGGTCAAACCACACAGTTTTTTTCCAGAGTGGTAAAGATGCTGAAGAATTGAAAGATTTGAAAATGCATTGATTGTTTTCTTTTTGTTTTAAAAGTTCTTGCTCTAAATCTACAGATTTAATATATTATACCTATCATGCCACTGAAAAAGTGGAGTACTCCAGGATGCATGGGATTCAGGAGAATAAGCAAAAACTACTGGGGATGCACTGTGAGTTTTAGCACAAGAATAGACTACAAGCTCCAGATCCAAGACAATTCCCAAATCCCAAGTATGCCAGCAGTGTGCACCCTACCACCCTAAAAAGACCAAGGATCCTTCTTTCTCTAGTGATCCACAAGCTAAAGTACACAGAAACCCCTTCAGTGCTGCTCACAATCACACAACAGAATTATAAACATTTGTTTGTATGAGAGGAAAACCAAAGACAGCTGCTCAGAAAAAAAAAAAAGTTTTGTAGCTCAGAGGCCAGTCAAAATCAAACACCTCTAACTGGAACTCATTTCCCAGTGAGTTCAGGGAGTAGAATTCACTGCTTGTTCTTCACTCGAAGCCGCCAGTCCAACATCTTTGCTAAAACTGTCCATAAGCATAAGCTCCCCTGCAGTTTCAAATGTTTCAGAAACAATGTATTAGAAGGTATGGTGTATTAAAGAGGATTAAGAAGAGCTAAACTGACTGCTCTGCCTGTACTGAGCTCCAGATTCAGGCATAATATGACACAGGAGCAAAGAACAGAAAAGCAAGGAAGTGAGTACACAAATAGTTCATCTTGAATTGGGTTGAATGCACTTCTGCAAGATGCAGATACTGACATTTAAGTAAATTATGTCTCCTCCTCCTACAAGAAGTTGCACTTCCTCATTACACAGGACTTTAAGTCTGACCTCAAAACCTGAATGTGAAAGTTAATCTGAATATGTTAAGTTCATAGAGTTCTAAAATGTGCTGCACAAACTGCACGCTACATTTGTGCATCTCCATTACTGAAACGCATCTAAAAAAGCCACAAAGGATGTTTTCCCCCATGACCAAAAGACTTTCAGCCTCTCAGTAAGGTTTCTTCAATAGAAAGCCTGATCAACTTGAATCAGTGCAAAGTTGTAATGGTGTGAGCCTTTTGTGATTTCTCTGCACTGAAGAAAAGGAGCCTGTGCTTCAATTCCTTTGATCTACTTCAACAGAAAGCTAATGCCTGTCTTTGAAGTGTGTGCCTCTGCCTTTCACAGACAAGAGCAAGGCCTTAAGATGACTACTGTAACAAATGCAAATTCTGACTGCAATGGAATTCAGTTATCACATTGTATACAAGTCTTGGTGTAAGAACAATTTAACCTCACAAAAGTTACATACAACAGCCTCAATATCCTGTTGTGCGCACAGACACAGACACAGACACACACACACACACACAAACTCTTCTGACAGCATTCTGTGTTACAGTGGTTTTTAAAGGATATTTTTATCTCCAGTTGGTATGAAATGAAATTCCAGATAAAAATATGGCCAACTTGTTTTAGTGTTAACTCTAGGTATAACTCAATTGTTTCCTCTCAAATGAATTTTCCACACTCCCTCCTTCTAACTTAAGCTGAATGACTTGGAGGACATGGGGCAAAAACATCACTGCTACTGATATTTGAGTCAGAAATGCAGCAACTCAAGTTGTAACAACTCAGGCACCAACCCAGCTGCAGTAGTAATACAGTTTTCCTTTCTCTTTAATTTAAATTAATCTGGGCATGCCCGTATTTTGAAGTTGCGTAACTCTCAAAACTAACCCAAAAACTGAAAATACAGAATCTGCAACCGAAATACCTGAGGAGGCTGACTAAGAGCCAGCTTGCTTCAGATGCAGTGCACTTCAGCCAGCAGAAGTCATCATGGCTCCTCACTACTGTATCTCACCTGTTTGCACCTCAGCTAGTTTAAGAAATCTTGTCAGTGTGACTCATCTTATGACAGGAGCATCCAAATTCCTTCAAAGTGCAAGGACTATTATTCAAACTAGAAAAGTATGAACAGAACAACTGCCTATCTCCAGGGAGCTATGTTATGTCTATACGCCTCTAGGCTTGCCTGAAGAAGCTTAGAAAGTCCTCCACTGGAAAAACCACATTTATCAGAAGTTTAAAGTTTAAATCATCAGAGGATGCAAGAATATTCTCCATTTATAGAAGACAACCAGGAAAGGCTGCTGGAGATATCTGGCGAGAAAATGATGCAGTATTTTAGATAATCCAGAGCAGAATAAAGCTACATGGCTTGTGCCTTGTGTACTCAACATTGCTTCATCTGAGAGTCTGGGAGATTAAGTAGACATTTGTTGAAATAGGGCAGAGCTTAACACTTACTCTCTGCAACCTAGAATAGGTGGTGGCTTTAACACAAACACATCACCAGCAAGGTCTGGTACTGATGTGAAAAATAGGCAGGTCAAGAACTCATAATTTTTCACTTATATGAAGAAGGTAATCCTAGCCAAAACAGAAAAAAAAAAACTTCAAAGAAGGAGGTTAGCAACTAAAAGTCCAATACAAACACTTCGGTGCGTCTTTAACAGAAATTAAATCCTCCTCCTTTAAATTTTGTATAAAACACTGCTCACACCTGTAGCATATTAATGTAAAACAGGAGCATTTGAGAAGGGTTTTTCAGCAGGAGTAAGATTATGTTGAAAGCATCATGAAAAAAATTAGAATGTCCAGGGTTGGAGTTGACCTTAAGGATTACCTGGTTGCAGCCCCCCAGCAAGGGCAGGGACACCTTCCACTAGACCAGGTTGCTCAAAGCTCCCATCCAGCCTGGCTTTGAACACTTCCAGGGAGGGGACAGCCACAACTTCCTTGGGCAACCTGTACCAGTGTCTCACCCCCCTCAAAGTAAAGAATTTCTTTCTAATGTTTAGCCTAAATCTCCCCTCTTGAAGTTTGAAATAATTTCCCCATTTCCCCTTGTGCTCTCACTACACACCTGTGTAAAAAAGGAAAGAAAGAAAGAAAGACAGACCAATACTGGTCTTTAAATGTAAGTAAAGGAACATGAAAAGAAACTATTTTATACAATTTACTTGCAAAATTTACAAAATTGTAGCTCCATTATTCACCTTTCCAATATGTTATGCTAAAGGATGTTCAAAGACATAAATGGCAAAGCCAGCAAATATAATCAGAAACTGGTTCTAAGCTTCTAGGCATCTAAATTTGAACAGATGAAGTTTCAAAGAACCAGACCACAACCCCTGCAAAGGCAAAACAACACTTCTTTGTTTAGAGTGGGAATACAAGGACAGAGGTCCAGTTTCTGAAAGCAAACCAGTTCTTTTCAAGACAGTGACCATTATAAAAGTAAGGGAGACAGAATGACCTCGGAAATCCTCTGTGGCATGTTAGTGTGATGCACCCTTCCATGATCTTAAGTATATTTGAGGTATTTCATACTCTGCTGTCACGTTGAACAAAAAGAGCTTATTTTTCAGTAACAGGATTATAAAGAAGCTTACTCAAAGGAGAAATAGGTTTTTTTAATGGTTGGAAGATGCCCATTGTAAACTATTTCCTCACCCACCTGTAATAAATTTGAACAATGTTATTATAATAGATTTCATACTGAACTTGAATTTTCTCACTTTTTTTTCTCTTCAATAAACTACTGTATACACATTAAAACACTATATTTATTTTGTAAATTTCTTAAATGTGAGCTGTAAAAACAATTCATCACATGTCTAACAAACTTTCCAAGGGATCTGAGCAATAAAAAAAAAATAAATAAATCCATTTGTACCTGTTTCTTCCAGCCATGCCGTTTTATATTTCCTTTGTTTGGTACTGAAAGCCAGCCTTCAAGTCTTGATTCTGGTTTTTAGAAAGACCCAAAACATATTAAATTATTTTATGTATTTATAATAAAACAGAAAAGCACAAAAGCAAAAGGAAGATGTACAACATAAGATGTACTACATGCAGTAATAGGCAATTACCTACTCAGCAAAGCAGAATAAGAAGCACAGCTAAACAAAATGAAGATAAAAGCATTTACTTCATGCTTCATCACAAACTAACACTTGAGGATACAGTTACTGCAAAATAAAGTGAGGCTGTTTTCCTTTATGCCAACATCTAACACTGTATGCAAATAGTCTGCAAAGAGGCAGGCAGGAAAAACTTTGCTTTGAAAATGTGTTATAGCTTAAAAGAAGGATGATTAAGAGATTTTCAGTATAAACATAATATAACATTCAGAGGGGCTATACAAAAATACTCAGCAGGAAGATGCAGCAGGTAAAACAAACCAGATCCACATTTTCCAAGGGAAACAAATAACAGGAGAGTGCACAAGAGCAAGCAAAGCTAAATAGGTGTCCCATTACTCACAGAAGATAAGCATAGGAGATAAATAAATAAGGAATGCAGGAAGAATCAACTAGATATAAAGAATAAGAGACAAGGGTTTTATTCAAAAATTCAGTGGACAGTTTTCCAAAGAGTAGTGTCATAACATATTTTCCTATCACAAAACTACTAAAATAATTTCAAATTTATACAAAGAAGCCTCACAAGAAAATTAGCACTCAGCTAATCTAATCACAGATTTTACAAAAACCCTCCAGCTAACCAAGACCAGCTTTTGGTAGATAAATTAAAATTATGGAGCAAAGTAACAGCAGTGAGAATCTATCAGGATTCCATTAATCTGAAATGACACTGCAGAAAGTCTCAGTTTTGTAAATTTAAGAATGAAGTAATCAGTATTTCACTCCAGAAGTTTATTTTACAATTGAGAAAAAACTTGTTATTTTAAGAAATTATTGTAAAAATGTGACTTGTAAAAAAACTACCAGCCTACAGAAGCATAGCAAATAGCTAGTGTATGCATTCTTCACAATGAACGTAACTGGCAGCACTGAAAAATACAGAAAAACTTTAAGCTGCAATTTACTGAAACATTATCCACAAATGTAAGATAGGATAATATATGTAAGAAGGATCTGCTGGTCCCTTTTATCCTTCAGATATAAGTCTCTGTGATATGTAACCTAGCAAACTCTGAAAATACATAAAAAATAGAAGACATTGTCCCCCTAGACTCCTCCCCAGTTCTTGGTATTCAGTACCTTTGAAAAAGGAAAATTATTTCCTTCATGTCTGCAGGTATTACAGATGAAGCTTACCCTATTTTGAAAACTTTGATTAAATTTCTTTCAGAACATACTGAAAGACAAGGAAATGTTTCTCATAAGCACAGTGCAAGCTGGAGTTTTTCTAAGGTTCACTTCTATTTCAGTACATTCTGGAAACACTTTCAGAGGAAGCATGAAGTGGATGAGCCATTACAAATAAATTGGTTGACATTCTTTTCTGTCTAAAACATCTATTTTAGTGAGGAAATTCTATTTGCATGAGAGATTATTTCTAAGATGGGAATAACATCTTGCAGTTGAAAATAAGTTTCTGAATGTATTCCTTTTCAACAAACCTAAAATTCATCTGGAACTAAATGTACTCTTGAAAGGGCAGATGAGCCCTTTCATTCCAGTCTTGCCACAAAGGTTTGTCTCAAGTAATATTTATAGTGCCTTTTAATTTCCCTTGACAAGAGTTAGCTAGCACAACTGCAAATGCTCATCTGGCCATTTCACAAATATTTGATACAGATGAATAATATTTATGAGTGGTCTGATTAAGTAATTAAGAAAATATTTGCTATCTAGACCATAAAGAACAATCTTTTACTCCTTTCATTACAAATCAGCTCAAAATATTGCCTGACAACTTCCTGTATTTTGGAAAGAATCCCAGATATGATACTTCATTTTTCCAATCCAGAAAATCCAAGATAAGCCTAAAAAATATCTCATGGCTATCTGTACCTAAATAGCATATGAAGAACGAATTCCATGAAGGCTTCGGTTCTTACCATTATCTCTAAATATATATTAAAATGTGGAGCTGCATTCTAAATATCTTCATGGTTAATATTCATATAGCCAGGATTCACTGTGATAAATTTGAGTTCTAACAGTAAGCCCTCAATAAAGTCACACATGACAACCATGACTGTACAGATTTATGAGACTTTTTGTTATTTTGAAGAGAAGTAATACAGGGGCCTTCACGAGCTCTAGAGCATCTCTTTCCAGTGTTCAAGATCTCCTGCTCCACAGACTTTTCCACAGTAGCCAAAAACCTGGAGATACTACCCTGCTAATTCTTTCCAGTCCACCCTTCCCACTTGATTCTTTCCTTCCTCAGACTGTCCACACATTATAATTTCATTCAGATCTCAACAAAGATTGCCAGATGCTTTGAGGTTTATTCAGGTGACAACTACTTGCAGGTATTTCAGAAAGTTCTATCTGTGTCACATTTTAAAAAACCTGTTGGCTTAAATGGTCCATGTTTATTGTTCCATCCTATCTTTATGTAAGACCTGGTTTGTAACATATACTGTAAGATATTATGTGCTGCAGTTAAACTATAGGAAGCTCAATTTCTTAAATTATCCTAACAATCATATTAAAAGAATTCACAAAAAATGTCCTATAACAATTAGGAAAAAAACTCTTCACATTCCTGATATGTTTTATCTTGACAAAGAAGAATTATGTTTGCAGCCATGTAAGTAGTAAGACTCCTCAAGTCCAGCCTGAAGAAGGAGGCACTCCAAAGGCACCACTAAAAGCAAATATTTTAGTTGCTTCAACAAGGACTCTATAAAGATGGGAGACATCAACTGAAGGCATGAGCTGCTCTCTGAATCAATTCAGCAGAGAGGGATCAAAAAATTAACTAGAATTGAACACAAGAAAAATCCTCCTACAAGTCATGTTCTCTCCAATATGATGAAGCAAAAGCCTGAGGAAAGCCTGGATTGCTAAACCAGTCAATCCCGCCTTGGAGTTCCTGGAAGTTACCAGAGACATTTTGAGTTGTATTTAGCTCACAACAGCCAGATCCCCTCCAAGTAAGATGCAGCTGTAAGGTGTGTTACCATGTTGATTTCTCTGTGTCTACCCCTCAAACATATCCATGGTTTTTTCTAAGTATAAGGAATTAATCTCAGTATTTCCTTGAGTTTATTCGAAGAGTGCAAAGCCTTCTGACCCCAAAATTTACAAGATGCTCTTCCTGATGAATTCTACTCTTGAAAGTCTCTCTGGTGGCTGGTAACCTAAGCTCAGGATTAGTCAAGACACTACTCCATAGCTTGAACTTCTCTGTCATGCAGAAAGACAATGGCAAAGGCCTCTGAATCAGGGGTGTCTGTGGAATTCCACGAACATTACTGTCATGCTGTTTCATACCAGTTTTTTTTCAAATTAAACCACAGATTGTTCATCATCAGAACTGAGACCATGGTACCATTATTTTATGTATGTTTTACATGATTTTTTGTTTTCATTTTTTTCCCAGTGATATTTTTACTGTGACAGGAAACTGCATAAATCATACTATAATTACTTATTTAATAATTTTACCATTTGTTTGCCTTAAGAACAGATGCATGTTCATAGAAAGTCCTACTGGCTCTTCATCAGATCCACCTCTTAAACAAGATATTATTCAAGGTACTCTGCAGGAATGCTTGTTGGGGCTATAAAAGTGATGGGAACCTAAGTCATAGTTGAAGACAAAGAAATTCACACAGCTAAACTGTAGCAAATGAACTGCTGTGGTCTGCCACCTTCTGTTTTGAAAACTAATTACTTGGTTTCCTGAAGAAGTATATGCTTGATAATTTCCTCTCTCTGTGGCATGGCATATTTCCACTTGGAAGACTCCCTTTTTATCCTCCTTACAATGTTAGTGCACTCCTTCTCTGCCCTCTACTTGGCTCTTCATGAAATCTGACTATACCAATGTCACTTGACCTCTTTTAATTACCTAAATTGCTTCTTATTAAAATCCTGATCAACTAAGAGCCTCACTGAAAAAGAAAAAAACAACTAAGTAGCATGTATGGACATGTTCTAAGTGTAAAGAACTCATAGTAATATGTATTAGAGATCTTACCTGTATAGAACAGTTAACACCAGCAGCACAACTGCAGTAAAAATTGGAGGCATGTGTAGAGAAAAGGGCAAAAAAGTACACAAGAAAAATGAAAGGCTAGTAAAGAAGAAGTAGTTAGAGGGGTCATGAAAATAGATGAGGAAGACCACAAGAACTTCTAGTAATTGTGATGTTCTAATTAGCAAAAATGAAAGGCTAGTAAAGAAGAAATAGTTAGAGGGGTCATGAAAATAGATGAGGAAGACCAGAAGAACTTCTAGTAGTTGTGATGTTATAATTAGCAATGGAAAAGTTACAGCTAACTTGAAAAGATCTTGTGCATACCAAAATTTCTGTCTCAAAATTGAAGTGGCAGGTCATACAGCCAGAAGCCTGACTACACGTATCTCCACAGGTAAAACTGAAAATCACATACCTTCATGAGGGAAAGAGAGTTTACTCCTACAGTCTTTCCAGGAACTAAGAGACAACGGGGTCAAACTGGTATACTATTGCATTTAAGAAGGAAACAGTGAAGGTACTTGTGCCCAGGTGGAGACATCAAATGTTTTCAGTGCAACACACAATAGCCATTTTGTTGAAAATAATGGGGTCCCCCAGAGCTTGCCCAACGCTGTTTAGTATATTCATAAGTGTCTGAATTACAAGATCCATTGCACCCTGATGAATTTTGCTGATGATGCTAAACTGAATGGGTAAAAAGACAGTTCAGAAGGAAGAGCCACCCCACAGGAAGACCTGGATAGGCTGGAAGAGTGGGCTAATAGGAATTTTATGAAGATCAACAAGAACAGGTGTAACGTCTTGCACCTGGGAAAATATAATCCAGGAATGCAGCACCGTGGTTGAAAAGCAGGTCTGTGGAAAGGGACCTGGCAGTCCTGGTGGAACACAAGCTGCTGTGGCCAAGAAAGTCAACAGGATGCTGGGTTGCATCAACAAGGGAATCACCAGAAGAGATAAAGAAGTCATTCTCCCACTCAGGTCGGCACTTGTCAGGCCACACCTGGAATAGTGTGCTCAGTTTTGGTCCCCACTATACAAAAAAATATGTGGACAGGGTAGACAGTGTCTGATGAAGCGCCATGAAGATGCTGAAAGGGCTGGGACCTTGAGGTCTCTATTACTCTCTGATTCTATTATTCTATAAAAAGATATGAAAAACGAGCAAGCTCAAAAATATGACTTAATGTAGAATAAATCTTGTCTGTTTTCTTATAGAAGAATTTAAGCTCCCAAATTGCAAGTGTTCAGAAAATGTAAATAAAAAATTTCATTCTTGGACTTAATGGAAGTTGTGAAGAAAAAGCTGTTTCTATCTGAATGAAAATCTTTACTATAAAATAAGTCACTGAAATATTAACCAAAATTAAAATCTAAAAATACATTAAGGGAAGACAGGACACAAAAGTAAGACAGAAAGGAATAGCTACATACAACATATACTAAGTCTCATAACCTACATGAAATTTTGATCATCTTAAGACCCCTGGGAAAAATCTAGACTCTGGCAATCGGAGCAGCACAAAATGCATTAACAGGAAGAGAGACCTTAAAGTGATTCTATTTACTTTTATCTAACTACTCATTCACTGAGGTCTTAAAATATGCAAGTGGTATTATATTTTTGTATGTTTGAATATATTTTTCTACAAGAAAAATCACACTGTAGATCTGTAAGCATTTATTAAGAAATTCACAATGAATTATAAAAATTACTTAACTATTAAAAAAAAGCCTAGCCCCAAAATATGGAAATATTTAAGCTGAGCATATTACCACTGAACACTTTTTCCTGTATCTAATGATACAGAAGCAGATTGAATGATTACACTTTTCAAATACTGGGGAGGAAGAGGGCGGGATCAGTAGGTCTCAAAATACAGTGCCTGGAACTGACACTACAAGGAAATGGCTCGGTACAATATATGTTCTTATTTTAATCTGCTAAACTGGAGTGCTATACAACAAGAAATGCATTATGGAAATCCCTGGAATTATTTTTCATATTGGCAAACACTGCCATTTGTCACAAAGATGCTGCATGACTGAGTAAGAACAGACAACATCAAGGCAATTATGCATCCAAGACAGAAAATACAATCATGATGTTGTGGAAGTGCTGGCCCTGTACTCTATTAAGTGGGCACTGCATGTCGTATTCACTATATTCAAACAGCAGCAGATGTAAAGATATTCCTTGCACAAAAGTGAATGCTCATGCCAAGCCATTCAGTGGAAAGACTGATGTGAGAAGAAAAGTAAGAGTTAAATATAAACAGATAAGCTACAACATAATTCTAACAACAAAAAAAGTAAGTGTGGATGTGATACAGAAAGAGACAGCTCTGATTTTAAAAGGCAATAGTTTGTTTGAAACAACCTTCTGAAACTATGTATATGTACAAAATCAAGTAGTTCAGATATGCTTTTCTCTTACCTGAAAGATTTCCATCTGTTTCATCTGTCTGGAGACTCGCGACACTGGAAGAATCCATTCCTTGCTGCAGGTCCAAAATTTTCCTTCTCAGTTGTTCTATGTCACTCTCTTTACTATCCAGCTGCATCTGGAGCTCATTTCTGTATGTAGATTCTTCTGCTAGTTGCTGTATTTACATACACATGCATAGTTACTGTGATACCAAAATATGGCAGCAAAGTATTCTGAAAACAAAACTCATTACTTTTTTTAATCTCTCTAGGTACTTTTGATAGCCTAAATTATTATAGAACAAGTCCTTCATTCAGATTTTGGAAAACAATTAAAAAATCAAAGACCCAGCAACACATTCAAGCACAAAAACAGTCTGGTTAATCTGTTAAATTACCATTTGTTTTGAGAAGGAAATGACCTACAAATTAAATAAATGGCATAAATAGTATGCTAAACAGCACTTGGTTTTTCAGTCTTTCAGAATCTAACCAATAAGCTTCCAGTTAAGAATTTAAGAAAGGGGAAACTAATGAGAAATAGCACAGTTGCACAGTTGTCAAGTTCTCTGCATCACTAACATTCTGTAGCCTCAAAACATCTGAAAGAGAACTTGTTATATTTCCAAGCAGACTAGGAGGTACACGTTTTTCCAGCTGAGAGGAATTCCACAGTGTGACAAAAAATGTAGTATTTTACCGCTTGCATTTTCATTGAGCTCCTTTTGGTATTTCACTACCATCTGATTGAATTTTTCTTTTTCTTGATTAAGCTCTAACTGGAGCTTTCGGTTTTCCTTCTCTTTCTTCCTCAAATCTTGCATGTTAGCTTTCTTTCTGTCTATTTTAAAATCTTTCCGGTTCATTATCTCAGCCAGTTTGTTGACAGCCTGTTAAGAAAGAGAAAAAGGAAAAACCAGTAAGAAAAATTATACATAACACATATGTTTAATACAGAACTTTTAAATTTGAAACTTAATCTTTCAACTGTAAATAATAACAGTGCATATTATACATGACAGTTATTATAAACTTATTCTCAAAGGATCAAAGAGTTAGTTTCACAAAAAATAAACAAAATATATCTGATATGCAAATAAATTTTTTATTAAATTGCTTTAAAAGTTATACCTGTGTCTTCAGAGTTCTTTCAGTGCTAATGCTCTTCTCATAGTGCATTTTAATGTTATTGATTTCCTCCTCTTTTTTGATTTTGTATTCTGTTAAAATAATATTCAACTTTGAGTTATTTTCAGACAAGGTAAATATTTCTAACTCTAATCTCTTCTACAATTGCATCTGTTTTTTTTCTTCGTTTTCCAGCTATGTCATTTAATGTGCAAAATACAGTTTGCAACAATAAAAGTTACTAGTTTAACGCTACTGTAACGATAGAAAATTGATACAAGGATGTATCAGAAAGACAACAAGATAAAATAACAAAGCCAACATATGCTTTTATGTTTCCTGATGATGACTAAGCTTGCTGTACCATTTCCTTCCTGTTCGCACTACCAAAACTGTTTCTGAGGTATCAAAAACAATTGTCAGTACTCACACAGAATAAGACTGATATAACAGATTCTCAAATCAGGAATAAAGAGAACATGGGGAGTAGCATTTTCTTTAAAAAAAAGGAATAGCTTTGCTACACTCCCCTTCACCCGTCACACATCAGTTACACAATTCTACCAAGTTTTCTGTCACACCTCCAGTCTGCTCACTTGTTCCAAAAGTTTCTAGAAGTATGCATTTCACTGATAAGAACTTCCTCACCAGAACTAAAGAACAATTTTCAAGTACTTAAAATTAACAAACTCCATAAAATAAAAAATACAGAAAACTGCCTGCTCATCCAATCCCTGCTATTACAGGGAAGTTCTGCAGAAATGCAGAACTAAAGGAAAACATTTTCGTATGCCTTCCTGCCCACAAAGCGTTTGCAGCAGCACTGGCAACTCAACTGATAAGGACTTCACTCTCTTAATTAACAGCTATTAAAGCATGCATTGCTGTTTTATAATGCTTGTTTAAATGCAAAATCATGGGAGTAAACTGAATAATAAACCTCCCATGTAGTCAGAATGCATGTAAACAGAACATCAACCCACTGATACGCACGAGATCACAACTTAAGATTCTGAATCTAAGTGAGATCTTCAGGAAGTTGTAATACTGACACTGTTTTATTGTAAATTCTGGAGACAGGAACCAAAACTATAATAAACACATTGTGTGCAATATGAAATGAGTAAAATACTTTTCATTAATAACTTTTATGCACACAACAGCATGACTGGCAGAAGAGGGTTAAGCAGACAATATGTGGATAAGCTACACTGGACAGGCATTCCTGTCTATGCCCACAGGAACTTGGACCTAACTTGTTTTTAAAAGTGAGGAATGACTGGGAGCAGGAACTCACATTTTCCTACCTGCTACAGCTGGTTTGTTTTCAACAATAAAGGCAGTCCACAGAAATAGACGCAATACAGTAAAAAACCTAGCAATTTACATTTTAGATGTATTTTCAAGATTGAAACAATGACTTATTTTTCAACAAGGCCAAAGTAATAGGAACATAAACAGCAATGTCCTCTCTCATTTCCATTTTACCATTCACTCTTCACATTCAATTGTGCTTTATAACAGATTAATTAAAACTCCAAACATGACATACCTTCCTCCTGTTTCTTAATTTTTTCACTGATCTCTGAATTTTCCTTTGTTATTAAATCAACGTCTCTGGTTAACGTGTTGTTAGTTTCTTCCAGCTACATGGAAAAAAAAACATTTTAAAATAAAGAAATTGCCATAATTCTAAAAAATATTTTAATACTATTATTTCAATTACCCTTACATCTAAACCAGACATTTACTTGGAACTTCTTCAGATTATTAAAAAAAAACAACTGCTTAGCTTTCAAACTGGATTTTAAAAAACGGTACTTTTCTAGTAAACTGCAATGATTTACCAGAACACTCAAAATACATTTATTCCAAGAAGAATTTTTATTTTTAAATTGTACTTGTAGAAGTGACTACACTGTAGCATATAATTAAAAACTCAGCTTAAGTAATTGTCAGTTAGTGACTGTGGCAATTTTCAACTACCTATGGTACTTCTGAAGAAGTAGTATCTAAAAACCTGATCCAGAGAGAAAAGCAGTTGATAGACAATTCAAGTCCAGTATTCAGGGCTGGAGTAGATTCTTGGGATCTGCTGCTTAATAATTGTCATATGTAATGAAAAGCAGATATAGTCAGCATAAAAAGAAAACTAAATTTGGTCTGAGTCAAATCACACAAAGGTAAATATGTACATAGGTTCGGAAAAAAAAAAAAAAAGGAAATCATAATCATTACACTTCATAGCTATAAGAATACACAGTCAAGGTAACTTTGCTAACCACTTAATAAATATGTATTAAAAAACAGACATAACTGCATTCTCTGAAAAAAGGTTTTGTTTGAAGCATATAGAAATTATTGTATATCAGGCTGCCTGGCAAAATCAGTAGAATATTTGTAATCAAACATATTGACAAGAAGGTTTTCCTTCAATGCCACAGACAATCTTGTAAATGCTTCTTAAGAAACGGTGGCGTTCAGGAAATCTCAAGCTTATAAAAGAAAACACGTGTAACAAACACCACTTCCACCATCTTTACACAGAGAAGGAAAATCCACAGTAGCACAAACAGAAAGCCTTAAGTAACTGATCTGAGTTCATAGAATCACAGAATGGTTTGAGCTGGAAGGAACATTAAAGATCATCTAGTTGAAACCCTCCTTTAAGGGCAGGAACACCAGACCAGGTTGCTCAAAGCCCCATCCAACCTGGCCTTGAACACTTCCAGGGAGGGAGCAGCCACAACTTCCCTGGGCAAACTGTGCCAGTGTCTCACCATCCTGACCCTGAAAAATTTCTTCATGATGTCTAATGTAAATTTACCCTCTTGCAGCTTAAAACCATTATCCTTTGTCCTGTCACTAAATTTGCCCCTGTACTCAGCACTGGTGAGGCCACACCTCGAGTCCTGTGTCCAGTTCTGGGCCCCTCAGTTCAGGAAGGATATTGAGGTCCTGGAGCAGGTCCAAAGGAGGGCAACCAGGCTGGTGAAGGGACTCGAGCACAGACCCTATGAGGAGAGGCTGAGGGAGCTGGGGCTGTTCAGCCTGGAGAAGAAGAGGCTCAGGGGAGACCTCATCGCTCTCTACAACTCCCTGAAAGGAGGTTGTAGCCAGGGGGGGGTTGGGCTCTTTTCCCAGGCAACTCTCAGTAAGACAAGAGGGCAGGGTCTTAAGTTGTGCCAGGGGAGGTTTAGGTTGGACATTAGAAAGAATTTCTTTATGGAGAGAGTGATCCGGCATTGGCATGGCTGCCCAGGGAAGTAGTGGATGCTCCTTCCCTGGAGATATTTAAAAAGAGACTGGATGTAGCACTCAGTGCCATGGGCTGGTAACTGCAGCAGTAGTGGATCAAGGGTTGGACTTGATGATCTCTGAGGTCCCTTCCAACCCAGCCCATTCTATGATTCTAAATGCCCCTGTGAAAAGTTCCTCCCATCTTTCCTGTAGCCCCCGTCAGCTACTGGAAGGCCACTATAAGGTCTCCCTGGAGCCTTCTCTTCTCCGGGCTGAACAACCCCAACTCTCTCAGCCTGTCTTCACAGGAGAGGTGCTCCAGCTCTCTAATCATCTTTGTGGACTTGCTCCAAGAGCTCCATGTCCTTCTTGTGTTGGGGGGGTGTCACACTTAGAGGTTTACTGAAGTCTTACACCCCTAGGATTCTTAAGATGATCTGCTTGCCTGATGCTAAATGGGGATAAACAATGATAAAATAGCTATGCAAAATAGGGCTTGCTATTTGAAACTCGTCAGTTAAGACATTTATCAACCTGTTAATAACATTCAAAAGCTACACTATAAAGTACTTTCAAAATTTTCATTTTTTTATAGTTTGTTTTTTTTTAAATAGTTTAGTAGTGGGAGGAAATTCAAGACTTCAAAGGTGCTCTTTTGTTTGTTTTTTTTTAAAGACTAGGTAATTTTGCAATAGGAGACTAATACAAAGCTTCACTTATTTACAAGAGTTTAAAAATACATTGAACAGTGACAACAACTAATTGTAGGAGGTTTAATAGCTGAATTATAGACACTCGCTGGATTTTCAATCTGACTTGGATTCAGCAAGTCTGCAGTTCTTCAGGAGTTCACACAAAGGGATTTATGTGTTTGTGGTTCCAACAGAGTCCAAAACTCAGATACTTAAATTATGACCATAACAAGACTTTATAAATTAAAGTAAAATGATTAACTCCTGTTTACAGCTGCAGTACATATGTAGGTATTAATTACAGTGGAATGATTTACCCTTCTTATGATGCTGTCCTTATCAGTCATTTCTTGCCTATGTCTTGATGCTGCTTTTTTGCTTTCCTGACTCAGTTCAAAATACTGTTCTTCAAGGAGTGCTCGTGCCAACCGTTCCGACTCAGCTTTGGTTTCAGCTAAATCCAACTGGGTTGTGAGCGTTTCTCTGTGAAAAAGACATTAAGACTTTGTTCTCCTATGCAAAACATTTCAAATTTTCAGAAGATTAACAAACCCAATTTATACCATTCAGGTAGTTATAATTATCTTGGTTTCTTGAGAAAAACAAGGTTTACAAAACCACACTCCATACACTTCTATCTTTTGATAGCTCTCACAAGCTAAATTATTAAATTAAAATTTCAATCATCCATGAAACACCAACCCTTAGGAAATCAGATGTCAAACTCTCCTGCCTTTGGAGAACAAAAAATAAAATTAAATTACATGTATAACGTGGTCCATCAAAAGACACTTTATCAGCATTAGCTACTTTTTCACACAAGATTACTGCCTATGAAGAAGTGAGTTCCAGACTGTTTGGACAATAAGGAGAACAATATCAAGTTTCTGAAAACATACAGTGGTTCCATGCAACCTTTCACAAAAAGGCTTGCAAAGCCCAAGAGGCAAGGGGCAGTAACTCAGGTGCAGTTATCAGTTGTCTCACTAATGTATACACGATGTCTAACTAGTTCAGCATGTGAGCCAAACCTTCTCCTTCTTGCCTGGAGTTCAGGCAGAGCTCCTATATATTTATCTGGAAAGGAACCCACACACAACATGGTGGCCAGTCCAGTATCCACAGGTCAGATGTACCCTGTAACTTGTGACAGAGCCCACAGCATGCTGAGATGGCAGTGACAATACATTGCTGCAGTACAGGCTCATCATAGATGCCTGCCTGCACTACAAAATAGAGATTTATGTAATGAAAAACATATTGCTATGAAGTTCACTGATTTGAAACATTTGTAGTAAAAAAGTAACTGTTGAAGTATACTCAGAATTTTTCACAATTCCCAAAGCTGTACACAGGTGAAAAAGGTTTATGATGAACACAAGATTTTGGAGTGCAGTGAGGGAACATAATAAAACAAGTAAGAAAAGAGAAAAAAAGTGTAAGAGAACTAAAGAAAGCCTTTGCTTCCTTTGCCTTTCCCCCCCTCCCTTTTTTCTTTTTGAAGTTGTATACTACCCCTGAACAACTTTGCATAGACAGGTATTTTCCTCCTATACCGTATTTATGAACTTAACATCTTTCTCCCTTTCTTAGCCCCCTTAAATGCATTATGAACACTGTACATAATTTTCCTTTCAATTGCTTTGCAATGCTGATGCTCAAGAAAAGCTCTGCTTCATGGATAAGGCTACAGTTTCTTTCTTCAGAATATATATATTAAATAAATTAACAAATTGGGAAAACAAGCTGAAAAATATTTCCTTATTTGCTAACTTAAAAACAGTACATCACAATCAATGGTTGTTAGATTAACTGTCTTCACTGTAATCAGATGTATACGAAATTTTGAATTGCATTTTCTTTACCTTTTTCTCAAATTACTCTATTAGTTATAGAAATATACCAAGTAATTATCAGGATAATACAATCAATTTTTAGTCAAATTTTCATCAAATTTTTGAAGTTATTAGTCAAACAAGATGATTATCATAAACTGTAATGTTTTTCCAAAATTATGTATCTTCCTAAATTCTCAAAAGTCATAATTTTTCTTCCAGACAGTATAAATTGAGTCCAATCCATTTGTATAACAATAACAATAATTAGCTTTGTGAGTCAGTACAGGTGGCATCCTATCTATATGCCATTTTACAAGGTGTTAATGGAACACTTTTGAGACCTGTATTTTTCCAAAGGAATTAAACATTTTCATTCTTGATTCAAAATCTTTAACAGTGAAACTATATTGTATGGAAAAACTTGTGTCTATTTGAGAAATGCAATGTACATACTTTTCATTTTGCAATTCCTGCATTTTTCTTTGAGTTTCTTTATTCTTTTCATCAATTTCTTCTTTCAGCTCTTTAACCTGAGTTTTATAAAGTGTCTGTAAAAGAAAGCATAAAAAGAAGAATCACAATACAAATTCCATGGTGAGATTCTTCATTGTTTTCACACCATTTGGTTTGAATCTGTCAAACCCAAACACGTGCCAGTACTGTCTTTAGTGGAATTTCCTCTTTCCTGCCTGAGATTCTCCTTTCCAGTTTCCCTTGTGTAGGTAATTTAATGAGACTGGGTCAAGTTTTCCACTTTTCTAGTCTAGTTCCCTACACAGTTGTACAAACACACCTGCTGACAAAAAAGAAGGCAGGCACTAGGCCACAACTGACCAGGTCTCCTGGAGACATCATGACAAAACTGCATCCTGCTGTAGCATCACTGTGGCAAAATGTTACAAACAAAATACTGCTCTATGCACCCACCTGTTACATTCTGTTTGCATCCATGTATCTTATCTCTTAGACTCCACATTTTTTAGGCACAGACCTTATCTGAATAACTGATTCAACAGAACTCTGACTCACATGGATGACTTGGTTTTAATTACTATATTGTTATTATCATCACCACTAATTCTGAAAGGTAAATTTTATCTTCTGTAGTGATTTTGTTGAATATTCAGATTGAATTACGAATGTCTTCTTTAAAACACATGCCAGTGAAAAAAAGAGAAAACTGAGAACAAAACACAATACTCTGTGTCTTATTAGGAGCATGCTATGGAGAAATGCTCAGAAGTCAAAACACAATCGAAATACAACCACATGCAGTTTAGCAAACAAAACATTTTTACTGCATTTAATGAATTTTTAGGTATTTTTCTAAGTAAAATTAAACTGTCCATATTCACAAATGTGTCTGCACTCCAGCCATTATAAAGCATCTCATGCTATTGTTTCTATTCACAGAAATGAAACCAATCAATCTAAATTTGTGAAATATACAATTTGGCTATCTGGAGTACAGAATACAGCTCTTCAGGGACTCAGGTGCTGACAAGGTATCTTTTTAGAAGGATGCTGAATATGTGCTACTGTATCTGTGGCTGTTAAATATACTTATGGTATATCAGTAGCATAGAATTTATTCCAGTAAGTACACTTACTCTAATAAGTTTGAAATTATGTCAGAAAATCTCCTTTCCAACCTCAAGACAGGAACTAATGTAATAAATTATTCAGCTAAGAGTTACTCATAACACATTAAATTTGACAAACAATTACAAAAGACAGACTATCTAATGTTCTCTAATTTTTTGTGCCATGTATTTCAAGCAGGATTTTAACAATTGCTGATTTATGCCAGGTTGTTCCACAGATTCAAAAAATTTCAGTATGTCATTCACTGTTCAATCATTTCATGTCAAAATGTAGCACTCAAAATTCTTCACAAGTCTTACCGAAAAATACTGCTCAGCTTCAAGCTGATCCTGAAGCTCACGCATTTGACCTTCATTTCCTCTGTACTGTCTTTGAAGGAATAAAAAAAGAACATATAAATACTCAGCTACTAACAAATGACAAAGACTGACTATTTCTACCCAGAACA
This sequence comes from Calypte anna, assembly GCF_003957555.1. NCBI lineage: Eukaryota > Metazoa > Chordata > Aves > Apodiformes > Trochilidae > Calypte > Calypte anna. The sequence goes on from NC_044245.1 coordinate 103,375,159, forward strand.
GCATCCTATGAAGATTCCAAATTTGGTACACACACAATTTCACTAAGCCCAACCATTTGCTGTACCCTAAAATTCGAATTTAATTACATTCTTTATTCTACCCTGATGACAGTTTCAGAATGTAATTAAGAAAACAAGTAGTCTAATTGGAGAAATGTTAAGTCAGCAGAAGGAACACATGATGGAAGTCTAATTAGTGGAAAATGTCTCCAATCAGCTTGAGAAATGTTAAGAATTAGGTAAAGAGGAAAAAAGCTATTGACTCCCTCAAAACTAAGTCCCATATGATGTAATAAACAGTATCACAGTCCATCCATAAAGAAGTCACTCAAATAAAATGTGTCTTGACATTGAATCATGAGCCAAGAATTATTCTGCATCATAGCTCATAACAAAAATATTCCTGCACTGAAGGGTACAAACAGAAATCATAACATGCAGCTAAAAATATTCTTTTAGTTTAGGAAAAAGTGCCTATCTACCAGCAAACTTTTTTCAATAACAGGAACAGGCAAAACACTACATTTATAATTAAGCAACATTTTCCATTTCACTTCAGATTTTTACTTACTTGGCAAGCTGAGCCAACTCAAATTCCAGTAATCTCTTTGCTTCCAACAACGTATTGATTTCCTGTTTCAGCTGCTTCTCAGAACCTTTCAAGTTATCTGCTTCAAAAGCTTGTGCCTTTAATTCATTCTGTGCCATTATTCGTTTATTTGCCTCTTGTTCTAGCTGAAGTGTTAGATTCTTTACCTAAATGAGAAATATTTCACTTTCGGATCAATTGCTGAATAACCAACTGCATGTAGTTTAAAGTGTTCCATATATGGATTATTTTAAGTCAAATGCCATTGCCTAGATGCACTGTGCAATGTGTAAAAATATTCCTCTATCTTCAAACACTTCAGTGGAATAATCTGACAGAAAGCTGCTGCCCTTACAGAAAGTACTGATATGACATTGCATGATGATAAAGCTTACCCATACTGAGAGTTTATTTCGAAGTCCCAAATGTGTTTTAACCTATCATAAAGGCAAGCATGGAAAACACCTAAATTTTCTGCTGAAAGGTCCTGCAAGAAGTTGGATTTGAGATCTCAAAAAGTTTCCATTCCAGAAAAAAATTCTGCTTATCAGCTATATGAAAACTAATTCACACAGGTCATGCTCCCCAACAAAGATGCTATAACCTTCACTCCTAGCATCCTGTAAAAAAAATTATGGATAAACCTATTATTCTTAATACCTAGTTTTCCCACTTATATATTTAATTTCTTTGAACAGATGCTTTTCTGAAGAATGCAAACTCAGAACTGCAAGCTAATCAGATTACACAGTCAAATCCACAGGCAAATTTTTTCTTTAAAAAAGAAGAGGAAATGCAAAAAATTGCATTATGTTAAATGAAGTGTTCAAATAGGTAGGGCATCCAAAAGCAAAGAAAAAAGTGGAAATTGCCAAACACCATTTAGGCCAACTGTTTTCAGTTCCACTGAGAGGTGTATTGTATAAGAAACTCGGAGTAAGTGAATTTAATTTTGTATTTCTCAATGCAACTATAATATTTCTTGTTCACAGAGAAAATTGTTAGTGATGAACGTTATACATACTTCATCTTCCAGTCGTTCCTTTTGCTGAAGGAGGTGTTCTAGTTTCTGCTGAGATTGCTTTAGGTCAAAGTCCAGCATGGAACACTGTTTTTCAGCTTGAACTATTCGATTTTCAGCCTTTTCTCTGGCTGCCCTTTCTTCCTTTACTTTTTTTTCCATTTCTAGACAAGATCAGGGAAAGAAAAACAACAAAAAGGCATATGTAATGTAGCATCTGCAAGAATGCTTTTGTAAACACAGTCTTAAATATCCTAATATTTTTCAGGCCCTCTTGTTCAGCTATTTCAGATCTTCTGCTGTTACATGGACTGATTATTAAGTAAAAACTTTCTGGCATGATTACAAGAAACACTGGAAGAGAAATATAATTCAAATTTGTATTCAAAGCATTGGAGTATTATCATGACAACCCCACAACATAAATAGCTAATATGAATAGTTATACTTAAAAATGTAGATTTTTGAAGTAATAATTATGAAATAAAGACAAAGTTTATTTTCCATGAATGGACAGTAGGGGGAAAGGAAAGAAATGCTACCATATATGTTGACTTTCTGAAAAGTTACAAACTACACATGCAGATACCAATAACCTTCAGCAAGAAAACATATTTCATTACAAAATGTCTGATCCATGGATACATGTCTATAGTAGAAACTTCATTATTTCACACAAGCCTAATACAACACCAATATTTTAATCCAGTGACAAAGGAATGAATTATCTGACTTATGTCTTGATAATACATTCTTTCAATTCCATTTATCATTTAGTCAGAATTTCAGAGTTCAATATTTTTAGAAGCTGAGGAAGGCTTTGAACTGCAAACACACTAAGATACTCAAAACATTAAGAAACAACACAATTTTTATGGCACAAGTACCATGTTAGAGAAAATAATTTTAAAGGTGTATTTTTCATTAAGTGTGTTTTAAGATTTTGATATGCATTTTCTTAATACAAGGGATTAAACACATAACAGTACTACAGTATAAGACAATGTGTATAATGTCATAATGTCATATGTCATAATCAAAATACCTTTTATTATGTATTTACCTGTAACTTGAAAGAAACACTTACCACACATTGCAACTGATCTTGCCTCCTCTATTGACTGATGCTTGTCAGTTAACCGAGCTTTAGTCACTTTGTGTTCATTTACTTCCTGTTCTAACCGGTCTTGTAATGACTTGAGCTTGTAGTTCAAATCTATCTCTAAATTATTCTTTTCCTAAAGATAAGAAAAAAAAGTTATGGATTTCTATAATATTTCTACAATAGCTGAGTGAATCACACCTCCTTTCTTCCCTTTTTAGTGTTTCTTTTCTGTCATGAAGAAATTATCAATGCTATTTTCTAGGCTTAATAAAGAATGGTAACATAAAAGCTGAACTCCGTGCTCTGGAGAAATAAAGATAATGGAAACTTCTCACCTAAGCTGGAAACAATCCACTGACAACACTATAGCACAGAGGAATCTGAATTACTGTTATCTGGATGCAATTCTGCTACTTCACTATTGGGACTGCCAGCCTTTAACTGCAACTCTTGAAAAAAGCCCTGGAGATAAGCTTTGAGAGATACAGTCTTGCCTTTGGATTGCTGCTTCCTGTGAGACCAAACGAGGACACTTGCACTTCTTGCACTTTCCCTCATATATAGTAGTCATATCTCTTTAGTTTACTTGGATAGACTACACAGCCCAGCAAATCTTTACCTGACTTCAAAACATCAGAGTTAACTACATTATAAAACTTTCTCCATATCTGGAGAAAGGGTGTAGGATTTCCTTTTACTCTTCTTTACTTGTTTCTCCCTCTTGGGCCAGGGATCAGATGCTGTTACCATTCTTCAGGAAGGAAAGGAAAAATAGAAATGACTCAGTTCCAAAGTTCATCAAAAAGGTCTAACCACGATGCAGCCCAATTAAAATCCAGTGAAAACAAACTTAAATCTCAGGTTTTTAAAAAGTTCAATTCAAGAAGGCAGTGATAGTTTCATCAAGGAGAACAAAAATTACTTGCCACTGACAGAAGAGCTGGATCCTTCAATCAGTGAAAGACAAAATACAAATTTTACACCCAAAACTATACTTGAAAATTACCTGAGGACTTGTGACTATTACTATCCTGATGAGACAATAAATTAGCACTATTTAGCCATTTTAATATGAGACTGATGAAGAGCAAGATCACAGGACTTCGTAACATCAATACTATTTGAAAGCACAGCCAAAAGCTCACCAAAAACAGTAGCCTCAACAGTATTTTACCATACCTTTTCTGAATGATTAAGCATATCTTGTGCTTGCTTCCTTTCTGCTTCCACTCTTTCAAGATTGTTTTTAATGTTTTTTACTTCTTCTTGCAAAGTTGTAATCCGAACTGCCATAAGAAATGAAATATCATTCAATATTAATTACTTGACTTACTCAATAGGTTGAAAAGCCTTATTGATTTCTGGGCCTGAAATCTGTACAGCTTAAAATTCTGATGACATGCAAAGGCTGCACATTGTAAAGCAAACTGATCTTTTCAACCACTGCTTATGCATGCCATCAGTAACAATTCACAAAAAAACCATCACATGCCAAACTTGGAAACATCCCTCAATATCTAATATGCAAATTTTCTTCCATTAATACAAGTTCTGCTGTGGTATGCAGCAAGCACCTTTTCTGATGTTGTCTCCAGTAACACACAGTTATCACAGGAGGCATTAGCATAAGCAGAGTCATGAACTAGTGTGTCTGAATAGTTTCTATTATGAAGAATCAGGATTAGAAATGCTGAAAAGGTCCAAGCATCCTGAAAAAAGGGGTCCCACATCTGAACCCCTTCTTATGTTCTTCATCTAGCTTACGAAGCACCATGCTTTGTAAAGAAAACAAATGCAATTTAACAACAAAATAGCTCTCTCCAAAATGAAAGAAGAGCAAGCACAGGGCACAACAACTTGACTACTGCACGGAGGCAGTAAGACAACGTTATGTCTTCTCAAGCACAGTACCAGCTTATCAAATTTTTGAACCACTGGACTCAGACTTCTAGTCCAGGCAACCCCACAGACTTAGAATCAGTGTTTTCCTACACTTTGATTTTGAAATTCTCCCTCCCAAGAACGATTTACACATGACCAAGAAATAAGTTCCAATCTTCATAAACTGTTCTATTAAGCCACACTCAGTTTGCAGCTTGTTTTACCTCCCTTTATGTAACTGTACTTCAATAAATAAAATATCACAATGTTTTTGGTAAAGTATGAACACAGAAGAATTACCCTGTAGTTCTCCAATCATTTCTGATCCATGACTTCTGTCCCTTCGTTCCGACTCCAAAGCTGCTTGCAGTTGGTAATAATCTTTCTCCACCTGCAGTTTTGTGCTTTCTAGAACTCTGCATCTTTCCTGCAGTTCTCTATTCAGTGACTCTACCTGACTTAATGACTTGCTCATTTCTGTGTTACCCTTTCTCAGTCTTGCTGCTGTATCTGATTCCGTCCGTAGCAAGTCATTTGCTTCTTCTAGCTGTTAAAATAAACCAGACAAGATTCTCAAATATAAAAATTGTACCAGTTCTGTTACATTTGCATTCTCAGTACTGCTTCTCTTAAGAAAGAAGGAATGAAGGCAACAAACAGAAGCAACATACTTGTTTTTGTAACTGTGTTATCTTCTCATGGGTAATTTGAGAATGCTGACTGATTTTTTTCAAGTCTTCCATCTGATCTTTTAGTGTGGACACTAAAGAGAAATTACACCATTAATACATCAGATTAAAAAAAAATCCTTTGGTGGTTTTGTGTGCTTTTGTTTTTTTTTTCTGTCACACATACACACTCAAAGTCTTGGCATATAAAAGGTCTTCTGTTAGACTTTTTGCTTCGTATATACATTTGTACATCAAAATCTGTGCTTGCAGAATGACAATGCACAATACAGAGAACAGAATTTGGGAAGACAAAAAAATTATATTCTTGTTAAAACAAAAAAACCCCATCAAAATTCATGTTCATTAATTTATTACTTAAATGTACTTCGAAACTGCACAGCACTTAAGATGCCATGGTAGCAAATTATTTTCCAAAACACATCAGACACCTCTCAGCAGCACCAATGTTCAGACAACTCAGCATACCTTCATTTTCCACATTACGTCTTTTTTCATTCTCTTGTTCAATTTTTCTTTGGTAGTCATTTATCTTATGCTGCAAAACCATCTTTTCCTTCTCAATCTGAGACACAGTTGATTCCAAGTTCTTTCTTTGATTTCCCTAAAATTAAAAGCACTGGTGATTCCAGGTTAAATTCTGTGGAATGATCCCTCAACCAGCAGCTCTGCAACTAATAATGCGACTAATAATTTCCTTTCAACGAGTTTCTGACTTCCTTGAAAAAGTTTTCTTTCAAAAAGATGGCTTTTTTTAACTTTATTTAACAAATTAACGAAATTACTAGAAAAGTTACTTTAACATACGTAAAATACTAAAATTACTGCTAAGAGACAATATAAGGACTCAACAGAAAATCATCTAAGTATTAATTTTTAGACATTTTGGTACACTATGGAGAAATTGCAATGAACAAAACTAAGCAAAACATTGAGCAGAGGAAACAGAATTGAAACAGGACTCGCAGAAATCAAGTTTTTTGAAAATGTGCACAAATAAAATATACCTCCCAACACTATGTACTGAAATGTGATTGTTTGGTCTCAAATGCAGACATAGAAGAAATAGCCTAAATCATGGAAGAACTATCTACATTCTTCACCCAACTGATGTGGCTTCAGTGAGGAAAAAAATTACCTCTTCATCCAGTTCTTTCATTATCTTGTCTAGCTTTATATTTGAAGATCTAAAAATAAAGTAAAATAATTTAAATAATATTTGTGGATATATTATACAAATTGCTTTTCTAGTGAAATAATTTGGGACTATTATTAAAGGGAACATTTATATTTTGGCTAATGCTATTTTGTAATATACATTTGAAATGGAAGAAAACCATCATTACAAAACTTACATTATGTATTTATCAACTCTGCTTTGCTGTGGCTCAAACAAAACATAGTTTATGTAGACAACAGGCTGTCATTAAAATTACAATACTCTGGAGAATTGCTAAAACTTCCTCTAGTTGTGAACTTTGCAAATATCTGAAATGGTTCATTAATTCAACAGTACACAGCTCCCTGCTACAGACAAAAATATTTGAGTAACTTCACTTAAGAGTCCCTCTGTTGATGCCATGTATTAGAACATAGCACTAAGAGAGAGGGAGGCTAAGTGCAGGAAAACCTCAGTTAACTGGCAATAACATTGGCATATCCATTGCACTTTTGTAGCTAGCTATTCTTCAGAGATGATTAAAAAAAAAAAAGGGGGATCCAGACAAGGTTCCTTGGCAGGCACAGTGAGGAGCAGTTACAGCAACACACCCTATCTACTAACTCAGCAGCCAAGGAATGATGCATCAGAAGACACCGCTGTGCCCTGACAGCTTCAATAGTACTGCAGGAAGAAATTCACTGAACATCTTCTGAGCAAAGAACATGCTGCTGGTGGAAAGCAATCAGCACTCATGAACAGTGAGTTATGTTTAAGTAAATGACAGTGTAACACATTCTAAATTCTCACTGGACCACTTTGGCTCCCATTGCCCATTTACATGGTGCTTACAGCTACATACCATGGTACTAATTCACCAGCCTGAATTCCTCCTATATCCTGTACCTACTGCTGCCTCCTGGCTTTAGTTAGGCCTTCAAGAAAAGACTTCAAAAAAAGCAGCTAGCTGAAGGGGAATTCAGCTTACATGAATCTGTATTTAAAAAATTTATTATCAGAAAAGAAGATTCCAAACTGTTTGGTTGTAAGTGTAGCTGCAAGACGTGTAGATGTAGCAGCAAATTCTCATGGAGCTACTTCTTCAGCATGGTAGAAGCAAGAATTTAGAAAGCAAATAGTTGTTCTTATCTATCAATCAATCATGGGGGGGAAAAAGAAATGTGATTTTCCAACAAGTACCACATATTTAGGAAACAGACCAAGTTAATAATCCAATCTATTCTATTTTTTTAACGTAAAATACTGCATATAAAATCAGCAGGATCATTGTTACTACTGTCCAAAAAAACCACACATGAATTCAGAATAGCAGGTAAACTGAAATATTGAACTATTCAGAAAGAATGTGTTACACACAGGTGCAAATGGAAACAAAACATTTTCTTCATATGTTCAAGAAAACTTCAAATATTTTTTTAGAATGACTTAAACCTGTGCCTGGAACTCTCTTGGAGAACTACAATACCATTCTTACTGTTAGTTTTGTATTCCCTAAAGCAGTAATACAGAACTGAAGTGTTAGGAGTATTTAAATTATGTAAACAATTAAAGTTGAAAGTCTCACCTGCACTTTTGCTCCATTTCGTCTTTCAACTGCATTTCATTATGTAGTTGTTCTTCCAACTCATAGATCATCTTCTGCATATTTTCCAGCTTTAAATATACATTTGCACATGAAATAACATGCATTAAATTTTAAAATATCAAAAAAGTATTTCACAATATTTATTGCTTCTTATGTTGTATCACAGTTCACTTCTCTCTATACACTAGACTTCTACCTTATTAAAATGTGATCCCCCCCTCAAAATGTCTAAAAATAAGACTGAAGATATTACTGCCAGGATATAAAAAAGCATTTTAATTAGTCTCAAAATTTATTTTTCTAGCATGAACCACCACATATATTTTGCAACGCATCTTCAAGCTCTCAAGTCCAGGTACCAGAACCAGGCCTGTCAGTTATTAGCAATGGGGGTGAAATGCTGGTAACACCTCTTTAGTCAGAGGTAACTTTTACTGCTGTCACCAAACTAGGGTGGACAAACAATACACTACAATATAACATGTACTGTTTGCCAGCAAGATAAATTCAGAAATTAATTCTTCTCATGTAGTCTCAAAATATTATCTACCTTCTACTGCATCTCTGGGCACACTAATCTCACTCCAATATCAGCCAAATCCTCAGTTAACAAGATGGTGTCAACTTTAGGGAAGCGTTTTAAGTCAAGCCCATGCTAATTCACTTTTTGAAACATTTTCACTGATGATGTCAGGATTTCAACCTTAATTAGCTTTCCTACACTTCCCTCAACTGGAACTGTATGGAGAAGCATCACTGTCCTAACCTAGACTCTCTTCAAAGTAACATATTCAAGTGGTTCTCACCTTTTGCTTTCTTGGTCCATTTTATAATGTCAAATACTCTGACAATTACCTGTACCCTTTTGCACAACCATTCCAGAAAAAGGACCTAAAAAAAAGTTCCTCCTACACCTGCCTCTTTCTTTTTTTGTTGTTGTTTTTCTCAGAAAGTATGCTTAGAGAAACCAGAACTGCTCACCGTTATCATGAGAATGAGACAAATTACACTTGTCTCCATTCCTTCTTGATGTCAGCAGCAGGCATTCTCAGCAAGGGCTGCCATGTGCACAGTTCTAAACTAAGATTTAAGTTTGCAGACATATTAAAGCATGCTTTATCCATATTAAATGAGAAAGTTATAGGAGAGATTATTTTTGCCTACTTCCAGGCAAGCAATTTTCCTTCCTACTTTCAGTTTTTTCTCCTTCCTAGAAAAACAAAGCATGGAGCACTTAGGGGATCTCCACTTCTAGAGAGAACCTCATTTCCTCACCTTTCTTTCATCCACAATCTAAAGCTGCTCTGAAGTTCTTAGAGGAAGATCACAGACATGGCAACTGGGGTCTATGCATAAACTACATATTTTATATATGCATCACTCTATTTTATATATTTACCACTACCTACAAAGCCGTGTGAGAGCAAGGAATACTGGAAGAAACAGACTTCTAGCAGCTACAGATCAGCTCTGAAAAAACAACTGTTGGTGTGACAGATAACATAACATCATGTGGATGAGACAATGAGTCAAAACCCACGTAGATGGCCTCTAAATCTAAACTTCGAGGAAAAAGGAAGGAGGACCAGTATGCAACACATTTATCTCCTTGCTATGAACCACTGAGAAACCAAGAAATAAGATTATTTAAAGGAGAGCTCTCACTTTAGTAAAAAGGGATCACAGCCAATGCAAAACAATAAGGAGGTTTCAACATAATTGCTCTTCCATTTCTTGGTTACTCATGATTTTATAGGCCTTCCAGACAGGCTGCATAAAGCAACTAAATGGGTTAGATGAGGAACAGGTCCAAAAAGACATCTGGCAACTGACGCATTTCTGTACTGACTCCTACCAGTTTGGACTTCTATTGCCTCCTCTTACTTCTTTCTTTTTCTGGATATTTTACAGTGCTGTACCCCAAGGGGCCTATCTAAGCTTGCTGAGCAGTCTAATTATATTAGTATGAGAAGCAGGCTTCCAGAGAAGTTTTGCACAATCTGATATCAATAGACTAAATAATACCTTAGGAAAATACTGACTTACAATTAACTCAGTATAAAACTATTCCTTTATGTTTTAGTTTGTTCTCAGTTTCCATTTTGGGTAGGAGGAGGGGGAGGAAAGGAATATGGAAATGCCTGCCTACAGCCAAGAAAAATCCCTCTGGAATGGTCATACTTTTTTTGTTTGTTTGTTTTAAATCAGCATGGCAGCGTGTGTCTGGTTCTGCACCATGAACCATGAAGAAACCCAAAGACCCAGTGCAAAAGTATCTCATAATCTCCTCCTAATATCTCAACTGCTTACAGGTAGTTCTGGTAGCACTAAACCAATGAAAATAATCAAATCTTCCCAAAGGTTTAAAATTCAGTTAAAGAACATCAAATTCCATTTTTCTCCAACTTCATGGCCTAATTCAGTCATGTTTTACAAACTGCAAAATGAAATTAATTTCTTGGAAATTTCTGGCACTCAGTCCTTCCCAGAAGACATTCAGTATCATCCACACCAAAATGCAGACAGACCAGCCAGCACCTCATGTTTTATTTCCAGAACTAATTAATTTGCTAACCATGTGTCAACATTACCGTTTTCATTGCAGCATGTAATGAAAAAAAAAACATCTGAGAAAGAACTGTGGGGTAAAAATACCTGGCAGTAAAGATTTAACATTTATTTAAGCCTCTATCACTCACACCCTTCCAACACTTCACCTCCCAAACTGTTAAAATCACAAGACATTCAAATATACCTGACAATATGAACAGGACTCTTGAGGGATCTCAAACTACATGCAGGTGCCTATATCCCACTAATAAGGCCAGGTCCATTCAGAAACTCTCCTGAATGCCAATCAAATGCCAGCACAGAGCTTTAAATATTTGAAAATACTTGAAACTTCAGCTTAGATTTTAATTTTATCATAACAATAGCCAAGTGCTTAGGAGGAAAACAAAATTTATGGAACACATGAACAAAAAGAAATCAAGACACCTAAATGCAAGTTCAGTTAGCCCAATGAAGTACATAATCAGTTTCCCTACCTTTTAGAAATTTGCATCATTAATGATGAAATATCATTAAAAACTTTATATTGCAAGCTTAAGAGAAAAGGGAACATGCATCACTATCTGCTTCTCTTCTGCTTAAATGGAAAGCATAACAGAACAAAATACTAGAAAAGTCACAATCAAAGCCAAGAATATTTCTCTTAGAGTTAATTATCAAATTTTTTTACAGTGTTTCTTCTGCAAAGAATGCAATTTGTAAAATATAAGACCATTCTAAGCAAATAGCTTGATTTACACCAGAACTTACAAAGAATGCAAGCAAGCCTTGTTTTTAACACCTCAGTGTAACTTTGTGGAAACCTGACTGCCAAAAAGGTTGGGAAGCAGTACCTGAAAGAATTCCTGAGCATTTCTTGCTAGGTAAACTGTTCTATAAGTGCAGATCCTCAGTGCCCCAATTCCCAATACCTTATGGGACACCTTTGGGAAGGAGCAGAATACCCAAGCTTGGTACATTTTCTGCCACCTCCCACTTGGTTCACAAGAATTCCAGCTCCACTGTTAACCTGGCAGGTTGCTGGAAATCATGCACAGACTCAGACTCCATGACTGCCACCAAGCCAGCGTATACCTGACACCAGTAAGGCACCCTAAAAATACTGCACAAACACTTGGATATTTCTGAAGATAAAAACTGTGATGCAGTTCCACAAAAAGAGTACACAGTTTCAGCTATTTTATCCCAGTCCAGGAAACACCAATATTTTATGAGAAAATGAAATTCTGCTTTTCCAATAACTTTAATAGGCAGGCCACACTAAACAGTTAAAATTCATACATTATTTTCCATATCCCAAGCACTGAAATAATTGGAGACTTCTATAACTCATTTTTTTCCCATATATGCAACAGATTCTTTGCTAGGAACCAAAGAAGTTGAAGAATCAGTGAGACATACCACACTTTTATCGACACCAGAGCCCGTTCTGTTATCATTGGAATTTTCTGCAGAGACAGCTAAATACCTGTAACAACATTTAAAAATTTTTATTTTAGAGGCTGTTTGAATGCAAGGTTATGAAAAAAAAACAGAACATAATCATCCTAAACCGGAATCTGCAGATTTTTGCCCAAAAATGTGTAAAACCAAATAGTAACATATTCAGATTTTTCATTTCTGTATTCATTATAGTTTAAGATTAAGGTACATTTAACTGAAAATACCACAAACATCTATTGTAAAGGGTAAAGTACAAAAATGCAGTAGAAAACCTCTGGAAAAACAGATTTCTGCCAAATACTAGTTCAGCCACTTTTGTTTTTTTTTTTTTTAATAATCATTTAAAAAACCCTTTGCTTTCCATGGTTACAACACTGTCATTGGCTTCCATCCCATAAATATTTACTCAGGCACTTATGCAGTGAGTAGCAGCAATGAAGCGGACTCTGCAGAGATTGTGTAACTTCCAACACAGTTACTAAGAGTTCCACACAAAAAGTTTAAATAAACAGCCATTATTCTTATTTTACATGTTTTCTAAAAATATCACAAATTTCTATTTGTCAGGATTCTGAAAAGTCAGGTAAATAAGTACAAATCACTATCTTAAAATTCCTTTGTTATTTAATATGATATTGTTGGTCCCATAACTCACCTAGAGAGATGCAAACCACCTGCAACTACATCAGATTATGTGAGGAAAAACTCTCCAACACATGAACAGAGAAGATAGACAAACCACATCTTTTGTTTCACATGGATAATTTCACATATGCAAAATAAACCCTCCAAAAGATCGAGGAGGGTAAAATCAAAGACATCTCCAAAACGAAAGCCAAATTAAATATCCAGACTGTTTTCAGACAACTGAATGACCAAGAGGAAACACTGCAGTTCCCTACAGAAAGGGACTTGATGTCTTGATTACAAGAAGCCCCTATATTGTGCACATCAGAGCTGTTGAAAAGTGAGAATGTAATATTTAAACAGGCACAGCACCAGCTCCAACAGAATCCAGAAGAGAACATACAAGCCAGACAGGGCAGCAACGTGTTCATAGTTCAATAGTACACAACTCTATTTCCTCACTTAAAATCAATTATATTACAGCTGTACAAAGTATTCTATACCAAAAAGACTGCACTACTTCTTCCTTCAAGGACAGAATCATAAATCATAGAATCTGCCGAGTTTGAAGAGACCCATCCGGATCATCCAAGTCCAACTCCTGCCCCTGTGTAGAACATCCCAAGAATCACACGATGTGCCTGAGAGCATCAGCCAAACACTTCTTGCACTCAGGCAGGCTCAGTGCTGGGACCACTTCCCTGGGGAGACCATTCCACTGCTCAGCTTGCCTCTGGGTGAAAAACCTTTTCCTGATATCTAACCTAAACCTCCCCTGACTGAGCTTCCTAGCATTTTCTTGAGTCCTGTCTTGGGCCACAAGAGAGAAGAAATTAGAACCTGCCCTATCTCTTCCTGCAGTCACATAATTTTCCCAGATATCTGGTTCTTTAAACTCTCCAGCATACATTTTAACTATTTTCAATACAAAAAGGGAATCAAAGTTAGGATTAAAGGTTCAGCAAGCATGAATTGTTGCTTCAGGCTTTAAAACAATCACACCAGCAGAATAATACTGAGACCGTATTATGGCACAAAATTCAGTTCCGGGACAGTATTTTAGTTGCAGTAAGCCTATGAAGTTATGACAATATTCAGTAACAGAGTTCTCCAATGACAGCAAAACACCATACACTTAGTTCTCTAAATTCATGATACTGTCCCCCAAGAAGGAAGAGGGGAAGAGAAGAAATTGTGTTATTAAAAAGCTTTTGTATGCTGCTTCACCTTAAAAAAAATTAAAGCTTTTTTAAATCATGGGCTAAAATCAGAACAGTAAGTAAAATTCCTGAACTGCTGAACTCACACAGACTGTATGCAAAACTTGCAAGTCCTTCAGTGTCTTAGTACTGGAAAGCAATAACAAATTCAGCTCTTCACAGAGGTGGAAAGAATTTCACCACAGGCTTGGAAAAGTGGTTGCTTTTCTATCCAAGGATGAAAACCAGATTTAATTCCTTTAAGATTTTCCTATCTAGAAATGCTATTAATACTAATAGTCTCTATATGATGTCTATTACAAGTTTTAACCCATTTGAAGTCTGACACCCACTACAATTAACAGCAGCTTTCAAAAGTAAGAAAAAGCTAAAGATTTCTGAATGTAGGTATAGTTAACCATAGTGCCTACAGTAACAACTGAGAACTACTGAAAGCATAAATTAAAATAACTTAAACTGAAGTAATGTAAAATCTTCTAAGAAGCAGTGAGAACTGTAGGGCATTACAATCTCACTCTACAGTGGATGAATACTTTGAAAAAAGAAAAAGACAAAAAAGAAAAATTATGAAGCAGGTAACAGGTAAGTAAAAATTTTTTTTTTCTAGTAAGCCAGGGCTTAATTTATCACACACTAAATCACTGATGTAAAGTATGGAATCTTCATATACAGCTCAGGAACAGTAATTCACAATAAAACAAAAAACAGTCCTCTGTGGGCAGATCTGCTTAGTGGCAGTAACAGTGTATTTTTCTTGCTTGGTGTCTGCAGATCTATTGTATAATACTCTTCATACAAAGCAAGACATTCACAAATTCAGTGTGATATTTAAGGTACTGATGACTAGCAATACTGGTTCTCATTACTGAACTGTCAAAAGAACGCCATTTACTAGGATTTGAATCACTATTAAGAATCTGAAAAGGTTTGTCTTAAAATACTATTTGGAAAGAGTCAGAAAGTGTCAAATAAGAATACTCTACTACCTTGCTCTCTGCATACATACCGACGGTTGCTGTAATATGTAAATCCAACAAAAGGAAGTTGGTTGCCCACAAATGCTTTGGGTATGGGAAACGTTTCTTCCTCTCCTTTGTCTTCTTCCAGATCATCAAAATTACTAGTGTCTATGTCACTACTTAAATCAGGCACAACTGGTGCTACAGCTAGAAAAAAAAGCAGAACAGTATGTTAACAATCACTGTACTACTCCAGTGACACAATCAAGAATTCATGGAGAGAAGGATCTGTTTCCTTGATATAGAGTAACTAAAACTAAGTTACCTTAGAAAGAAATACAGAAGTCCTTTTTTAACGTATTTCATAAGCATGCATAATGCACAACATTATACTTACTGTCTCTCAGAGTTTCCCAAGCCCACTGATCATTTTTGAAGAAGAGGTGACGTTTAATTTCTTCTACGCCATTTCGTCCTAGCCTTACTTCCCTGTTAAAGAATGGTTTGGTTAAGCATGGAAGATTACACAGTTTGTTCTGAAGGAAAGCATAATCTAACAAAAAGACAAAAAATTAACCCTCACACTAAGGTAAGAAAGTCATAACTCGAAGTTTTCCTACAAAGATATCTGTAGGAGCACAGCAACTACATTAAGAACGGAGTCTGAAGGCAGGTTTTAACTCTGGTCCAGAAGTCCTGCTGCTGCTGTTTCCACAGTCATGGACTAGCCAGGCAGCTGCCAAGGAGCAGCTATGTTCCATTTTTTCTAGTTCATGCTGTTGTTGCAGGCCAGCAAATGCAGCAGCCCTCCTCTTCTGTAGCACCAAGCTCTCAAGCAAAGATGATGTTTATATTAATAACTGGTGTGGGTACATCAGGAGTATAATCAGAAAATGAAACAGACCTAACAACCACATTTCAGATAGGCTTCCTTTGGGCTGGTCCTGGCCATGAATGTCCACTAAGAGCTGGAAGTGCATTAGGGGCACTAGTGAAATGCACCTTTTGCTTTAGCTTCATCCTTAAGGACTTCGTTTTGCCTGCCTCTCAACACTATGCAACAGAGACCAAGGTAGCAGCAGCAATTACTATGAAGTAATGCTTCATATTCAAAGAAAATTTCTAAGATTGATGTATCCATAGCAGCATGTCCCTTCCCCCACTATACATGGTAGTGCCATAAAGAGTTGCAGCAACCACTGGTGACTCGTCTCCCATATACTCACTTCTGTTAAACAGCTTAGAAACCCACACAAAACTAATAATACATATATATATAAATGTATATAAAAAATATATGTGTGTGTATATATATATATATACACATTTGTTCTTTCACCATGAGAAAAAATTCTCTTTAAAAAGGCTTACTTTCCTTCTGAGTAAAGTTTAAATCTTACCTGTCAGTTAAAAAGGCACAAATAAGGTTTTTTGCCTCTTTAGAAATATCATTGTCATCAGGGAAAGTCAGGGAGTTCTTATGGTTCATTATCTTGCTGTACGTTCCTACCAAAGAATCTGCATAAAAAGGTGTATCACCTGAAAAAGCAGCAATGCAAAAATTAAAAAGTAGTTCAAAAGTATTGTAGATTTGGTTTAAAATATTTGAACTACATATACAACAACCTAAGAAATTATATTGACAAGGACAAAAGTTAGAGAACTGTGTCAGCATATTTCTAAAACATATTCTGTAAATACCATTATTACCATGATACCACAGCCTAAATAAGCTAAAAACCACAGTGACTGTAACAGAGTCTAGTTAAGTAGTACAATCAATTCTGATTATCCATCTACTCACCTACAAGCATCTCATACAAGAAGACTCCAACTGACCACCAGTCACATTCTCGCCCATAATAACCATCACCACCCTGGGACTTCAATACTTCAGGGGATATGTAGTCTGGTGTCCCCACTGCTGTATCACATCGTACCATACCTTCCTACAAAGAGGAGAAAAACAGCCAGCCCCAAATATAAGATCAGAAATTGTAAGCCATTTCTAAGAGTTTATGCAGCCTAAGCATCATCAAGAGATCAACACCAACTTTCGTCAACAGATTTTATTTTTTGAATGGGTGTTTTAACATTTTTAAAGTCTAAGCTACCAAATTCAGAACAAAGCACCAAATCTGTCAAATGCAATGAACACCAACTGTTAAAACTTGTTAACATCCAAGAAGTAATCAGAATGGTATCTAGGCCCTGTGAACACTGTATAGCCTCTACTGCTCTGCTCATGCCATGACAGATCTATCATATACTGACTGGTTGTAACACATACAGGGAAATTTCCTCTGTTAGCATAAGCAGACCAACTTCAGGGATTCTGCAGACAGGATGAGCTAAAATGCATGCTTTTTACCTGTGACCCAATATACTTAATGCCAGGAAGACTGAATGTAGACAGGGCCTTGAAACTCTAAGTAGACAGTCTTTAAAACACGTAACAGGTGAGAAGAATGTTCTGACATTCCTCACCCCCTGATGGCAGAACAGAGATCAGCCACACTGTAGCTGGCATCTCAAATGCTGAAGCTGCAACCACGTGGCCCATTTCAGTCACTTCTGAAATACTCCAATACCACTCCTAGAAATGCATCAGTAGAACATCTTGCATAAAATACATAACTAAAAAAATATAACAAATATAAAGGGCAACTACAAGAACACTGAGGGGAGAATTTTCACAAGGGCATGTAGTGACAGGACAAGGGGTAATGGCTTTTAAGTGAAAGAGAGTAAATTTAGATTAGACATTAGGAAGAAGTTTTTTAGGGTGGAGGTAGTGAGACACTGGCAGAGGTTGCCCTAGGAAGTTGTGGCTGCCGCCTCCCTGGAAGTGTTCAAGGCCAGGTTGGATGGGGCTTTGAGGAACCTGGTCTGGTGAGAGGTGTCCCTGCCCATGCAGGGGTATTGGAACTAGATGGTCTTTAGGATCCCTTCCAAACTAAACCATTCTGTAATTCTCAATAAAAACTAATGTTGCCTATGCAGTAAATCCAGAATGGACCTAAATTAGTTCCTATGATGAGCAGTTTCTCTCCCACAGATTAGCCTTTATCTTTTAAAAGCCAAGAGAAACCCAAGACTATTTAGCTAGCTCTGTTTAAGACATCACAATGTAAAGTGGTATTGAGATAAGTTCACTTCTGTAATGCTAATATAAAGCAAAGTTTCATAATATTTTTTTTCCTATCTTTTTTGGCCCCTGCAGCTTAAACACTAGGATAATGTTTTTCTACATTTCAAAATTCCTCATTGTTAAGAACACAATTAGTCAAGGATAAACCTGTATTAACTCAAACCAACACTAAATTTTGTCTCAGCTATTTCACTGTAGTAGACTGACGTGACACAACTCCTTGAATGTGTGTACTTAACCTGAACTTTGTTTTCATCGGTGCAGTTACTCATGGCAAAGCAGCAAAATAAAGTGATTTATACAAAGCTCCTGGCATATGTTGAGAACACAATGTACGTATTACAGTCCCTACTAAGTACCACACATTTTAGATTGTTTTTCTTATATACATATGTTCAGGATGAAACAAACCAATCAGAGTTTTCTGTAGAGTTCCCCTTCACAGTATGTGAAGTAGCCTCAGAGTATATTTTAAAAACTAGTAATTCTGTGACATCCTTTAACCTGTTTCCTTCAGATTTACCCTTTTGCTACATCAACACACAATAAGCATAACTGGGAGTTACTGGCTTGAACATCTGTTTTGATTCTTTCCTTATTGATACACCATGTAAAAATATTATCAGTTCTTCACACTAACTTTAGAAAAACAGAAATTCGAAGAAATAATCCAGAGGATCTGGAGTCAGAGGCTTGACTTTTTTATAGGAAAGTTTATCTAGAAAATGGTATAGAAGTTGATACAGTCCCTGCTTCAAGAACCATTTCTGCATTTTACATTGTCTTTGAATAAGAGGCAAAAAGAATAGTAATGGGAACAGAATGGAACTTCCAGCTGCTCTCATCTCACTAAAAAGTTTTCAGTATATTTTCTTTTCATTTTTAAGAATGTTTTCCTTTCACAAACAGAACAGCAGTATTAAAAATGTATGCTTACCTTGTTCATCTTCATACAAGTACCAAAATCTGCTAGTTTTAAATGACCAGCTTTGTCTAGCAGCATATTATCAGGCTTCACATCCCTGAAAGGATAAAAATATATTTTGAATATATCCTATATAAAAATATATTTCAAAAGTTTAAAAATCCATTTAAAATTAAAATAATAATAGTCAACTATTTTTCAGGTGGAACATTGAAGGCAAAAAACCTGACATGAAAGTACCACTATTCCCTCCAATTTTTTCTGCTTTCTTGCAGAATTATGCCCAACACAGACTACTGAACACCATTTTAAAATAAATTATAATGGATGTGGGCATGCAGTCTTAAATCACCAAATTTAACTAATTTGGACAATAATATTGAACATCAAGTGCCTTAAAACACTATGGCTGTAATATCTCACCACTAGGATCCAGCTACAGAAAAAAAAAAAACATTCTGGTACTGAGTTAGCTATTTCAAAAATAGTTTAAAAAGTTCATTTCTTCTCTGTACCACTTCTATTTTAAGGGAACAAATGGGTGTAATTTCCAGAATTATACGAATGTGAATAAGTATTTTACCATGGCTCAAAAAGGAGCACTTCTTTATGCCCTTTTCCACAAGATATTTCTGTTACAGAAGTTTTCAAAAAGGAACTAGGAAAAGTCAGCTCATTTAATGTTATTAAATATATAGAAGCAGTATTACAGTAGGAACCAATTATCACGAAAATATAGCATGAATTTCAGGATAAAATACATTTCTAGGACCTCAAATGAAAACACTGGCAGTAACTCTGAAAAGAAGCATAGTGCAAATGTACCAATACATTCACAGAATAATTTTGTTTGGGAAGGATTTTTCTGAGACCCCCTGGTTCAACTGCCTGATAAAAGCACAGCTAAAAAAGTTACATTCAACTTCCAAGTCACATTGGGTTGTTCAGGGTCAAATTCAGCCAAGTTTTGAATTTTGTTTTTCAAGGATGAAGACTCCACAACTGCTCTTCCATTGTTTCACTACCCTCATAGTGAAAAAGTAGTTCCCAGTGACCATATAAATCCTCCCTCCCTTACTGCAACTTGTGCCCTCCATTGCCTCTCCTCTTTTCAGCGTGCAGCTTCAAGTCTGGCTCCACATTCTCTACAAAGTCCTGCTGGGCTGCTGATGATTGATGCCTTTTGTCTCACCTGTACACTATTCAGGTTGTAAATGGAAACAGTACTGACCCCAGTACCAACCCTCTGGGGAATCACTGGCAGGTGGTTGCCAGCTGGAAGTTGTACTACTAAGCACAACCCTTTTTGCTACATATTCAAACTGTATCTTTCCAGTCTGGCCACATCAAAAACTCTGCTAAAGTCAAGACAAACAACACACACTACTCTCCCCTCATCACTGAAGCCCATCACCTCATCACAAAAGGCATCTGGGTTGGTATGGCACCTTACCATGCAGGTGTTTGAAAATGGTATCCTGGGAATTTACTCCATTAGGTTCCCAAATATTGCCCTTGGGTTCATCAGCCTGCAGTTCCCCTAATCCTTCCCTCCTTGCCCTTCCTGGGGCAAGACACATGCACCATTTGCTTCTTTTCAGGAATTTTTTCAGGAATTCTTCTAATGAGGAATCTCTGAATTGCCACAGAGAGCAGCTCCATCACAATCCTTGGTAGATTCCCATCTGGTGCCTTGAACATGGGTATGCCCAGTGTGTATAAACTGGACTTAGCTTTATTTCCTCAGCCACAGTAATGCTTCACTCTCTCAGGCTCTGCCACCAGGCACAGAGACATGAGAGGCCTGAAAGCAGACCTTATCAACAAAGGCCCATATTTCATCAGTTTATTTTCATTCTTCCCTTGAGCAGACTAATTCCAGCAGAAAAGATGAAAAAAAAGTATCTGCTGGTGTCAAAAAAGTCTACATTTTCAGGAAAAAACCCTGCTGGAAACTTCTAACACCTGTTTACTAAAGCTTGCAATACACACATTCAAAGGGTTCATTCAGCCAGGTAATTTATCTGTTAGATGTAGCATAGCTACATAATAAATGATGCTCTAGATTCTACTCAAGCAACAGATCAGAAGTTTCTTTTGCTTTTTTTCAAAATGTTGTCTTGACACTGATCTTCCAGCCAAATTAGAAATTGAGAATTTATACACTATGTATAAAAAAAAAAGCTAGCAAACACTAAAAGTTGAAATATTGAAACAAAAATTTCTCAACCTATCCGAGAAGTGACTGTATTTCATGTGAGGGCAAGTACATAACACTAAGTGAAGTCCCTTTGCTCTGCACCTCTGACACTTCCTCCTTGCCTCTTACAAAAAAATATGCGGCTGGAAAATTTTCCACAGTGTTCACAGATTCATGTTTAATGGGCCTTCATATATAGAGCACGTAATTAGTAATTCCTAGCAGAGGATACTACTGCTTTTTCTAACAAAATAAAAGAACTATTGTGGGGCAAACATGGTCATGCCACTTTATAAAGTGGGACAATTTAATACTTCCCAAACTGAGGAACATCATCCTGATGAAAACCTTTCACATGTATCACCTCAGACTTGCAGTTTCTGATTGCAAGAGCCTTTGAAGTTGTGAGATGGAATAATTATGAAATAATAATGAAGCAACATCATCAATTTTAAATCAGCCTAAACAATTACTGAAATAATTCTGGAAGAACCAGGAGTAAAACATTGTAAGAACACGTCTTTCTTTTTCACCTGTGTATAA
This sequence comes from Calypte anna, assembly GCF_003957555.1. NCBI lineage: Eukaryota > Metazoa > Chordata > Aves > Apodiformes > Trochilidae > Calypte > Calypte anna. The sequence continues at coordinate 103,396,848 of NC_044245.1, forward strand.
AACCCATTGAGTGAATTGCATCTAATGCAAGTACAACTTCAGCAGTATAAAATCTTGCCCATTTCTCTGGAACATCATAGTTGCTCATTAAGTTCACAAGGTCCCCACCAGGCATATATTCCATCACCATGTAAAGGTAACGATCATCTTGGAACGCATAAAATAACTGTAAAAATAAGAAAAATAAGAAAAAACAAGTCAGTGAATGTTCCAGTTATCTTTACTCTTTCTTGTTGGAAATCAAAGGAAATTCAGTGCAAATTACAGAGTAACAGAATTGCTAAAACTGCTGCAGCAACCTTGCACCATCTGGGCCTAAAATTAATTAATCTTCACAGTAGATTACAGGACAGATCTTCTGTCCCTTTATATTACAATGGAAGGAGTAGAGTCTTGGTTACAAATTAAAATCGGTGAATTGGTGCAATAAATTTGACATAATTTCAATGAATGCTCATTGAATAAAAAGAAAAATTGCATCCCAGCACTGAGATGCTAGTTCACAAATATGTAAACATGAGACTACTGTATTGAAAACATCTGCCCAACTATTTGTGTTATCACTAAATATTTATTTTTCTATTGTCAGTGTATTTTTTGTACAAAATGTGAGCCTAAATTTTAAACAATTAAGTAAAATATCTCCCTTACAGTTGTCAATGCTCTGGTCAACATGAATAGTGCAAGCAGATAGAGGTTTTGTAACTTAACTTCTTTTTTAAATCATAAAAGTAATATTCTAGTCACTACAGAGATAGTAATATATTTACCTATTTGACCTAGACAAATCTTCAATTTTCATTATAATCATTATAATTTTAATTATAATCTCACAAAGGACTTTCCTTGCTTAAGGGTAAGAACAGTTTAAATGAACAAGTTAACATGTGCACACATAATATATGACGATTTCTTAAGCTGCACTCTTGTAACTTCAAAGTCAGCAACGCCACCCAAAAATTTGTTAGTGATAACACTGAAATGAGTAAAAAATAACTACAGCAGGTGTCACTTGCCATCAAATATACACACTGAAACTGGAACATCCAGAGGCTGTGTCTGTGGAATGCTCAGTTCCTAAACAAATTACTAAGGAGCAGGCTCACTAATGGGTATCAAAAAGAGCTTTCATAATAAACAGAATAGCTTATTTTGCAAGTGTTCTGACAAACTACAGTTTTGAAGCAAGAGTGGTACCTGCTACTTGTTGTGTACAGCACTCCTAATACTAACAATGCATTTCCCTAGCAGACAGGTACAAGCAAAAAGAGTCTTGAAAAAGCTGAAGATGAAAACATGGAATTCCAAATCAGGCACTGTTGTAATGAAATTATTCTATAATGACATAATTTTAAAAAGATTATCACTGTACCTGAACAACCCAGGGACTATTAGCAAAAGCCATAATATCTCTTTCTTCCCAGAAGAATGCAGAATCTGATCTTTTTATCATCTCAAATTTGCTCAGAAGCTTCATAGCATACACTCGCCGTGAGGATTTATGCCTTACCTACAAAAACAATTGTGACATACAGAACACACTAGTTTGCCACATTAACATATGAAGAACACCACTGAATATATTCCATTTCCTGCTTCACTATTTAGTAAGTTTTATGAGTCTTCACATTTGCATAAAGAATTATGTAATGTAGGCCTACAGAATAATTCCATCATCTGACAATATATACATTGCTCTTTAAATGCTTGCTAGAATCATCCACCATAGAAGTCCAGAGGCAAAAAAGTTGCTTTATAATTTGTAGGAGGATGTCTTTTAAAGGACAAATATTAGCATCTGTTAACTACTATAGAGTTAAAACTACAAGCATTTTTCACAGTTCATTAGCAGACATGTATGCTTGCTGTCACATTTTCAGTTTCTCCCCACCAGTTCTCAATTTAACAAGGCAGTATGAATGAGCAAGCCTGGCTGCCAATCTATCAGAAGCAATGAAGAGCATCTCTCATCTGCGAGAACTATGTCCAGAAAAATCTGGTGTAGTCCCTGAACCGGCAGAAATTCTTCTAGTACTGAAGATTTGTTCAAGTGTCCAATGTGTCAAAGGCTAATTTTGTTGATTATAAAGATAAGTTTCAATTTTCTTTTAACAGAGAAGCATGACTACAAGGCAAAATAAGTACTTGTGTACTTTGAGAGTACTGAAATACAACATCCTCAAAAATGTTTCCATGGGATGAAAAGAGACAAAATTTCACCAAGCTGAAGGCTTTAATATGATAAGACTGCACCTTCTGAACACTGTTGTTTTGAAATAGAAACATGAGTAAATACTACAGAACACATTCAAATGTACAAATAGAAACACAACTTACCAACTGAACCTCCCCAAACGCCCCTCTACCAATCACTTTGACCACTTCATAATCTTCAGCTTTCATGCGCAGATCTCTCATTTTATTTACCGTGTCTTTATCTACACAAAACAGAATTCACATTTCATATGTAATCTATTTAATTAAGCCCATTCACCTCATTTCAGTTTTTCATAGTTATTAGAAGATGTCCTACTTAAAGAGGGGACTTCCTTTGGAACTTGCCCTTCCTATTAGAAACCCCTCTGCAGAATGCACGACCTCATTTGCACTACCATAGTAACAAAACCTGACATGAATGTAATGCAATGACTATGCAGGAAAATCAAACTACCAGAGTTCTCAGTTTGATAATTTCTTTTAAAATAATTACCTGCCAAAAGTAAAAAATCAAAAAGGAAAAAAAAAAAAGAAAGAAAATTTTAAAAAGCTATGCATGTATCAAGCACGATCTTGCTTGTAAGCTGATCAGTAAAAAGATTACTTCTGGATAAATATACAGCACATTGGAGAAAATATAAAGTACACGTACAAGACACTTGAAGAAACTATTTTAAAAGAAAACAAAATCTCACTTTTCTGCATTTTTATTATTCCTAATACTCAAAAAAGTAGATTTTAATTTAAAACATGCAGTGGGAATCACTGCAATTATTTATATAAACCTGCCATTTTATAAATGACAGTAATTTACAAACTCCCAGTGGGCAGATAGTCTAATTCCAAATTTGGTCAAAGAATAAAACAGTCTATTTTAATCCATGTGGGTCAACACTGGCATGAGATTACATGGAAAAGCTTCATGGTTCAGTATGTCTAAAAACAAGGAACATCTACTAAACTAGATAAGCTTCTAACAAAATAAACTATGCAATTATATATATACTTTTCTAATAATATTCTAGGCCTAAAAACAAAGTTCAGAAAGAAGGACAGAAGAAGAGAAAGGAGGAGAAATGTCATTAAGTTAATGTTTTTAAAAAAAATTATGAGGCACATGAGAGAGAATTACCATCAGATTTCTACCTGCACTGGCCACTAATGGAAACTAAAGAAGCGTATGTACAATTAAAATTCAGTAAGATTTTACTACTACAACAGGGGAAAATATAGCTTTGTTTGATTAAATACTCTGTGGCATTGCTGTCTAATGCAAAGAAAGTCCTTTACAATGCAGTATATCACTAGCTAATTTCAATAAATTATATTAAATTCTGACAAATTATTTCACACAAGAATCAAAGTATTCAGTAATTTAAAAAATAATGCATTGCTTGATTTGGCCTGGTGACAACTGTGGAAGATGAGTAAGACTGCACAGAATAAAATGCAGCAATTCTCATGACAACACTTTTCTAATTATTGTCACCTTACTGCCCAGTCATCTCTCAACAGGTGGTCTACCACTTCTAAACAAAAAACCTTGACATTGGTGCAAAAGAAAGCTGGGCACAAATGAATGCTTTCAGCAGTTTTCAATCACAAGCCTTGCCCATGGCTGAAACAGAATTAAGGAAAAACACATCTGAAGAGCAATCTAAGCTAAGGGATTTTAAAATAATGCAAACCAGAACTGTTAATGGTTGCAAACTGCAATTTACTGCTTGAGGGACATGCTGACAGGCAAGCACCTTCAGAAAATACAGTAACAGCAGTGCTGGAAAATTGACCTCTGTTTGCTAAGATCTATTAAAGAAGTTTATCAGGCTGCTCTGTATTTCAATTGGGAGTTCCTTATCTCCCACTAATAGCAGAGGGCCCTGCCAGCTCACACTGCATGCCCAGGTGAGGCAGCTCCCATGGCAAAAAGGCACATTCTCCAACTTGCCCTGAAGTTTCATTATCAGCTTTGATGCTACCTCGAAATAAACTCAGTCCCTGCTGAAAAGCAGGGCTCTCAACCATCTTGAATATTGACTTCTTTATTCTTAGCATTCTGCATGGTAGAAAATTAATAAGGTTCTAGATATGCAAAAATAACCCTCACAGACTTAGAGAGTAGAAGCAGATTTTTGAGAATCCACAAGTGTACAATGTAAACCAGAGAAAATAAGACTGGAGAAGGTCTGGTCCGTATAGCAATCAATCTATATTAAGCAAAAGGAAGCAAAATCCCATTTTATTTACAATCTAGAAAATTTTTTTTAAAGCTCAAGAATAATGGTGCAAACTGTTTGGACAGCTCATACTGCAAGATTTTAAACCACTTTCTACTAGAATTAAAATAAGCATGAAAATGTTCCTATGTCTTTTTTGAAGAGTAACTGGACATCTGGACTACACAGTTCCCTCTAAGGCCATTATTCACAACTCCACAGCTTGCTTTTTTATTTCAGCTAATACAGCAAGATGAGCGTTCTAAAGGCAGTTTGAAATTGAAAGTATATTCCGTTCTCCACCTTCATATTACTTCATGTCACATCTTATACAATATATGCCTATAACACATTCATTATCAGAGTGTTAAACATTAAGTTTCCTCTTCCATCACCCACCCCAAAGTGCAAAAGTGAAGCTCTTTGAGACTCATTAATGACCTCACTATTCATAAAAATTACATTCAAATTATCTTTTACAATGACAATTCCCACTGCCTAAAACAGTTTCTCTTCTTTCCAGGAGTTTTCACCACACCTTCTCTGTAAATAACAGAGTATACAAAATGTGCAGGTAACACTGTCTATGATAGAGTTTGAAATGTGAACAGTTCAACAGAACCATTTGAGCTTAATCTTTTCAGCAACCATTTTACGTGCAAGTGAGCCATCAACTAGGTCTAGTGGATTCCTATGTTCCCACCAATGGGGAATAACAAAATAAATCCCACAAATTCACTATCCTTGCTTACAATTTAACTAAGTAAACTATTTCAAAACACCTCATAAAAAGAATCAAAACCATGGACTTCAAGGAAGCAAAGACAAAAATTATTTTAGTCAAATCACTTTCTACCTGCCATAAAAGCCATTTATTAAAACATTCAATTGAGATGCTTAAGCCTGTAAAAATCTAACAACATAAGTTTAATTTCAGGACTTGCCCATACAGTCCACAGCAAGTGTTTCTGCCATGATTTCTCAATTTTGTCAGCCTGGCAGCCTTTAAAAGATACTTAGCTCTTAAATCCCCTTATGACTGGGTTGTTTGGGTTTTTTTGATTCTGAAAACTATGTAACTATGACTTGTATTAAAAAAAAAAGAACTCAATTAAAAATGTTATTACAGAGTAGAATGTGTAGGAAATTTATTAGTGGAAAAATACAGAGTAAATAAAAAGAATTCTGCAGACACATCAACTGCATGCACAAGTAAAAAAGGTAGTTATGCAGTTCAAGAATTTCATGGGATAATGATATGACATTTTCTACTAAAAAAGTAGTCTAAAAAACACATGCTCCAGTCTGTCAGCGAATGAATTTTTAATGATTTCTTCACACTGTATACATGCAATTTAATTTTACTGTTAATTGCTTATGATACCATAGAAGTGTATCTCAGAATCACTGAACAGGGTTTTATTGAGAATGACAGAATGGTTTAGTTTGGAAGGGACTTTAAAGAGTTCCAACCCTCCTTTATGAGCAGGAGCACCTCCCACTAGACCAGGCTGATGCAAAGCCCCTGTGCCAGTGTCTCACTACCCTCACCGCCACCTGAAGAATTTTTTCCTCATGTCTAACCTAAATCTACCCTCTTCCAGTCTAAAGCTACTAGCTTTTGTCTTACTGGTAAGTGCCCCTGTAAAAAATCCCCCCACAGCTTTCTTGCAGGCACCTTCAGATAGTGGAAGGCAGTTAAAAGGTTTCCACAGAGTCTTCTCTAGGCTGAATGAACCCAGATAGAATCACTTTTATTTTTCATTTTTGCTGGTAATTACAGCCTTAGGTTATTTAGCAACTGAAACATTAAATACTTACACCTGTTTAAGAAGTTATCAATGTTTTTGTTTTTTCTTAGGGCAGGAAAATCCAAGTCATATACCAAAGCATCCAATCCATCCTGAAAAAAACAAACAACAAAACAAAAAAATAACAAGTAAAATTAAATGTTTAGGGAAATAATTACATATGCTGCTAATTGAAGAGACAAGATAAAAACAGTTGCCCCTATCAATTTTCCACACTAATGAAGTAATTCACAGTTAGCAGTTACATTGAACAGCCATTACTACTCCACTTCAAGTGGACTCTTCAAAATGCTTTTCAATCCAAACCAAATATATTTCTATGAATTAATAATTACCTGCAGTTGCTGCACATTTACATGAAAAATATTTTTCCAAATATAAAAAGAACAAATAGCATTTCTAATTAAGTTCATTACTGTTAAAAAGTCACAACACATGACACATTATGTACTTGGACATTTAATGGCAAATATAACAATTACGGTAAATTAATTTCAAAAGTCAACCCTCAGTTTTTATTCATTGATTTAGAGGGAATTTTCATGAATAATATATTTGTTTTATCCATTCTAACTTAAATCTAGGAACAAACAGCCACAAGCCCATCTGGCATTACTAAAGAACAGAAAAATACAACAACAAAAAGAAGAAGATAGGTTTACAGTCTTGTTAAGTGCCACAAACTTCCTTTGACTTTAAGTTCAATTCTAAAACAACTACACTTGATTGCTCAGAGGACTGCATCTTCTCAGAGAAAAACTAAATTGGGTATTTTATATGAAAACCAGTGATAGAGTATGGAAAATCGAGTATTCCAGGGAACTGTATCACAAAGAATCAAACAGCATTATCGAGTCTTCTTTCTTAACTAGATAATGTTTAAATGACAACCACAAAAATAGAGAGAGGAATATCATAAAACACAAATTGGTGGATATTAACAAAGCTTCCCAGGGAAGTACTGCTACTTATTTCTCTAATTTGTACCTACATGTCTATTGCTATCTGTTACAGACCTGTTGGGAGTGAGATTAGGTGAGACACCTTTAATCTGATCAATTCTGATCTGATTAGATCTAATTTGACTGTTTTCAGCTTTAAAAAAATTATGCAATACAGGTCTGAAAGCTGATCCATCAGTCTTTGATTGCTACATCCATCACGTAAGCATGCCTGAAGAACAGCCAAAGTGTAAGCTTTTGAAAGCTTATTTTCCAGGAATACAGAGTGAACACTCTTGATCTAGATTTAAAAATTAGTCTTTGATCACCCACTTCAAATTCAAGCCTATTTTCTCCCTCAGTCTATACAAATTTTAAGCTATTAAAAAAAAAACAAAATCAAATCAAAATAATTTATAGGTTTGCAGTCCTTACTTTTGAAGTAGAGACAGAAATTACTTTAAATACAATGAGAATAAGCTGAAAATCATGGTAGAGAGTTTGAAAAGAGGAATAAGGAAGTCAAACTATAAGAATAATAAAAATTACCTTGAAGGCTGGATGTTATTAAATTTGTTAATTTCATCAAAACAGTCTAAATTACCTCTCCCTAGAATGGCTTAGCTTGAACTAGGAAATGTTATAATGCTATAAGAACAAAGAAAAAAACACCACAATATTTTCACAGCACTTCATATAGACCACTTTTGCATCTTGAGGATTTTAAAGATCATCTTCTTGGACTTACACTGACAATGAAAAAGGAAAGCAAATGGCAATAAAGAAACATTTAGTTTGTCAGCAATGTAATAGAGTAAGGGGCCCCAACAATTTAGTCTCAAGATAAATGTAAAAAAATAATGCAAAACTTAGCAAGAAATACTTTTAAACCTACTAAAATACTTCCTTTATCAATGACAAATAGCAAATTTTTACACAATTTGCTAAAAAATGTTAATGCTTTGGTAAATTCAAAAGAGAAACTGTGATGACTGCTTGTACAGCAGTGAGAAGCAGTAGGCAAAGAACATCTGTGAGGCTCTTAGGTCACATTCAGGGATTTTCAAAAGCAGATGAGTGATAGGGATACACTCTCAAAGTTTGGGGTGCACTCTGCACTTAAGCATTCAAATCACTTTGAGTAGAGTTGCAGATAGCACAAAAAACTTCTCCACACGTCAAGCACAACAAAATTCTCAAAATCCTGCTTTGCCCCAGGGCAGTACAATTATTGCTACATTTCAGGGTTTGCTTCAAAAGGCAAAACTTTTTTCTTTAAAAACTTCTTTCTTTGGAGAAGGGGAGGTTTTAAATACCAAGTAGTACAGAATGTGTCAAGGTTTCATTAATCTGTCAGGCATATTAAGTATTTTCTAATGTTTCTTTTTAAAAGCTCTAAAATACAGACTTTAAATAGTTTACAAATTCTTTTTTGACAGGCAAAAGCAAATTTCAGTACCGTTTAACTCAGAATTTACCATGACAACATTGCCCTTCAGATCTTAGATTTAAAGTCTTTCAAATAAAACACTTTAAAAAAACTGAAACAAAGATTCAAGCTATTGATCTCACATTCATTTCAAATCACACTTCAGAGTCATACAAAAAACATCTAAGGAAGTTGCATGCCAAGGGCTGATGACTGAAAAGGCTTTTCAATAATCAGCTCTTAGCAACAATATCCAGATAAGACACTATTCTGGTTCGTACGTTTCATTTAAAAAGTTAAGGATTTAACTAAAAAAAATTATTCATTTCTTTAACTGAGGTATATTTCTGAAGAACCACAGAATTGCCACAGTTGGAAAGGACCTCTCAGATCACCATGTTCAACTGTCAACAGCCCCCAGCCCCAGTAAAATACATTTAATAATATCTGTATCACCCACTAGAACCTGTCCTGAAGTGCCTCATCTGCATGGTTTTTAAATACTTCCAGGGATGGTGATTCTCCCACCTCCCTGGACAGCTCATTCCAACACCTAACTATTCTTGTCAGTAAAGAATTTCTTCCTCAGATCTAGTCTAAACCTCCCCTGGTGCAACTTCAGGCCGTTTCCTATACTCCTATCACCATTCACTTGAGAGAAGAGTCCAGCACCCACCTCCTTACAACCTCCTTTCAGGTACTTGTAGAGGGCAATAAGGTCTCCTCTCAGCCTCCTCTTCTCCAAAATAAACATTCCCAATTCCCTCAGCCTCTCCTCACAGGGCTTGTTCTCCAGACCCTTCACACCCTGGCTGCCCTTCTCTGAACTCACTCCAGCAGCTCAATATCTTTCTGGTAGTCAGGGGCCCAGAACTGAACACAGCCCTTGAGGTGCAGCCTCACCAATGCTGAGTACCAGGGGACAATCACTTCCCTTCTCCTGATGGCCACACTGTTCCTGATACAAGCCAGGATCCTGTTGGTCCTCTTAGCTACCTGTGCACACTGCTGGCTCATGTGCAGCCAGTTATCAACCAACATCCTTAGGTCCTTTTCTGCCTGCCAGCTTTCCAGCCATTCCTGCAAGTCTGTCATGTTGCATGGGGCTGTTGTGACCAAAGTGCAGGACCTGGCACTTGGCCTTGTTAAACCTCAGTTTATTGACCTTGGCCCACTGGTCCAGCCTGTTCAGGTCCCTCTGCAGAGCCTGCCTACCCTCAGGCATATCAACACTCCCACCCAACTTGGTGTCATCTGTAAACTTACTTAGGAAACGCTCAATCCCCTCATCTAGATCATTAAAGAAGATACTGAACAGGACTGGCCCCAAAACTGAGTCCTGGGGAACACCACTGGTGATTGGCTGCCAACTGGACTTAACTCCATTGACTACAGCTCTCTGGGCCTGGACATCCAGCCAGTTTTTAACCCAAAGAAGAGTATGTATGTCTATGCAAGGAGCCATTAGCTTCTCTAGAATGCTGTGGGAGATGACATCAAAGGCTTTACTAGAGTCCAGGTAGGCAATGTCCACTGCTTCTCCCTTGTCCACTGGATGGGTCACCTGGTCATAGAACAAGACCAGGTTGGTCAAGCAGGACTTGTCTTTCCTGAACCCATAGTGGCTGGGCCTAATCCCCTGGCTGTCCTGCACTTGAGCACACTCAATATGAATCACTCCATAATTTTTTCAGGCACTGAGGTCAGGCTGACAGGCCTATAGCTCTCCAAATCCTCCTTCTGCCCCTTCTTGTAGATGAGCATCATATTAGCAAGCCTCCAGTCATCTGGAACATCCCCTATTAACCAAGACATTTAGTAGATGATTAAAAAAGGTTTGGTGAGCTCCTCTGCAATTCCCTCAAATACTCTTGGGTGGATCCCATGAACACCACCCAGGTGGGTGTTCAGCTGCCACAGCAGGTTGTTAACTGCTTCCTCCTGGGTTACGGGGGGTTGTGCTGCTCTCTGTCCTCATCTTCCAGCTCAGGGGGGGCCAAATACCCTGGGAGTGACTGATCTGACTAGTGAAGATGGAGGCAAAGAAGGCAATAAGTATTTCAGCCTTTTCTTCATCCTTGGTTGCAATGTTTCCTCCCACAACCAATCAGGGATAAAGATTCTCCCTGGCTCTCTTTCTGTTATTGATCTATCTGTAAAAACTTTTTTTGTTGTCCTTTTTATGGCAGTAGCCAGATTGAGTTCCACCTGGGCTTTTGCCTTCCTAATTTTTTACGTACATGACCCAACAAGATCCCTGTACTCATGCCGAAATGCTTGCCCCTTCTTCCAAAGGAGGTAAAGCCTCCTTTTTTTCCCTAAGTTTCAGTAAAAGCTCTGGGTCAGCCAGGCCAGTCATCTTCCCTGGCATTTTGTCTTATGGTACATGGGGACAGCCCACTCCTGTGCTTTTAAGATTTCCTTCTTGAACAATGTCCTGCCTCCCTCAACCCATTTGTCCTTTAGGACTGCCTCCCAAGGCACTCTCTCAACTAGTGTCCTGAATACACCAAAGTCTCCCCTCCAGAAGTCCATGGTGGAGGTTTCGGTAATCCCCCTCCTCACTTTACCATTTCACCTCATAAAGAGATTTTTTTGCTGTCCTCATGGGGACGGTGCTCCTGCATTGTCCATAAGATTTTTTTCTTCAACAGACAAACTAATTAAAAAGCTATATATTTTCCATTTTCCTTATTACTGTTTTTCAAAACAGTTTTAAAACACTAATGCAGATAAACACTGATGTTATTGTGCCAGGGGAAGTTTAGGCTAGATATTAGAAAGAATTTCTTTACGGAGAGAGTGATCAAGCATTGGAATGGGCTGCCCACTGAAGTGGTGGATTCTCCGTCCCTGGAGATATTTAAAAAGAGACTGGATGTGGCACTCAGTGCCATAGTCTAGCAACCGCAACGGTGGTTCAAGGGTTGGACTCAATGATCTCTGAGGTCCCTTCCAACCCAGCCAATTCTATGATTCTATGATTCTATACACACACATGCCTTAATGAGTCACAATTAGGATCAAAAAGGATGATTATCAAACAGTCTCAGCAATCTTACTGTTCGTGTAACTTTGTCAAAAAAACTTTAGTACCAGTTTTGGCTTGAGAGAGATCCTCCACCATGAACACCATAAAGACAGATTACAGTATGGAAATTCCTCTAAGCTTCTTTTATGAGGAAACGTGCAGAAAGATTTCTGCAGACTTTCTTTACTTCCCCTATCACATTTTTTAAAAATACAGGATGTAATAATATGAAAAATATTATTAACATACACATTAACTACACAATCTATTACCATTTAATTTCTCAGACTGTTATGCTAACTTCTTTCATTAGATTACTCAAAAATGGGCTGGTTTCCTTCAGTTTGACTTTAGCAGTCTCATATTGGATTTTATTTGTTTTTTTCAGCATTTTGGTCTGTATGTATTTCTAAAATTTTAATGCATCAAACTGTCAGTCCTACCACAACTATACTGGACTGCCTCACTCTGTAACTGTACTCCTTAATCTCAAAACTCACTACAATTATATCACGCTGGTTTTATTCAGATGTATGCATTTATATTAATGCCATTTTATACCAAATTTACTGTTAGGATATTTCAAAATACACTCCAACAAGCCACTTCAACTTAACTAAACATTATCTCAGGATTCATAATTTATACCAAGTGAAAATGCATAGTATATATTCAGGTTAGTTAGAGCATCCTTGGTTTTTTACTTCATAAACATTTAATTATGATATAGTATCATTTAGTGAAAGCATAAGACAAAATATATTAAACTCAGCAGAAACTTTGTTACTGAGATATTTATTATTTATCTAGCATTCAAAGAACTAGGAAAAAAAACCTTGATGGGTATTACTAACAAAAAATTCGCATTCTTTGGACCAACTGGCAGTTACCCAATTTAAAGCTTTTGTTGCTTTTCCTTTTTTTTTTTTTTTTTTTTGGAGATACCAAAGTATGTCTTAAGATCTACAGCTCTAACTATCCATATTTTATTTCCTTTTATTGTAGCTATTTTCTGATTTCTATGGTACTACAGTTTCCCTCCACACTTTAAATCAACATACCTGACTTATCTTGATTTTCATGTATTCATCATTTGTCATAATGACTTATGAAACCATCAGTATCATATCACTGTCAACTATCAATACTGAGAGAGCCTATTTAAGTGCTCTAAGTGAAAAGCTACTTTTTATATCCAATTTTCAAACACATGTGAAAAGTAATACCTCAAGTCAATCATTAAAACAACAAGAGGTCTCTTTGAATTGTCTGAATGATCAGATTTCTGAATTGTCAGGAGTCTGCAGAGGCTGAAGAAACTGTCAGAGAAGAATCTCATGAACTTCAACAAAAGGAAATGCCAAGTCCTGCACTTGGGAAGGAACAGCCGCAGGCACCCGTACATACTGTGGATGGGCTGACCAGTTGGAAAGCAGCTCTGCCAAGAAGGACCTTGAGTCCAGTAGTCAAAAAAGTTACTATGAGCCAGTGCCCTCACAGTAAAGGCATCCAACAGCATCTTGGGCTACATTAAGCAGAGCACTTCCAGCACAGATAAAGGGTGATTATCTTCCTCCTCTACTCAGCTGGAGCCACAGCTGGAGTGCTGTGCTCAGTTCTGGGCTCTTCAGTGCAAGACAAACATAGGCATAGCCTGGAGAAAAGGCTTTAGGAGGAAGGAATCTTACCATGTCTATAAAATGGGAGGGAATGAAGAAGACAGAGCCAGACACTTCTCAAGAGTGTCTACTGACAGACAAGAGGCACAAATTAAAACATGAAATTCCATCTAAGCACAAGAAAGCACTTTTTTTTTTTAATGTAAAGGTGGTAAAACGCAGACAAGGGAGGTTGTGGAGTCTGAATCTGTGGAGATACTCGAAACACAACTGAACATGGTCCTGGGCAACCAGCTCTAGCTGATCATGCTTGGGCAAAGGTGTTGGACTAGATGATCATAAGAGCTCCCTTCCAATTTAAACTATTCCATTTTATCTACAACACCAAGCTACGCTTTGGGTTTGCACAAAGACAGATCTTACAATGAATTATCTTATCAAAAATATCCTTTTACTCCCTGTCAGTAAGGCAAGTTATAAACAAGACAATCTCATTACCAGGCTTTATGCAGGATTCACACTTTTCAGCCCTCCAAGTAAGCCCATAGCAGCCATTAACCTTTGTGAAGCAGACAGACTAAAAACCTCACTCTTCTTTGATACCTAACACTTTTTTTTTTTTTAATTAAATGAGCAAGTGTAAGTTTACCTAGGAAACAAGTACTAAATAGATCAATACATTAGTTTCAGGCACTAACACTCTTTGAAAGCCAACTTTAAGGCCAATGCCAATAGCACAGTATTTATCTATCTTTAACAGAGACCCCTATACCTAGTTTTTAAGTTAATCACATTCATTTATTTGCTGTCCCGAGAAGAGTAAATTGCAATTTATTACTTAATCTTTGAAGCAGACAAGTTAATGTAGACAAGGTTAACACACTTCACTTAAGAATTTTCATTACATTGTTAGACTAGGCAAAGTATACAAACTGACATATGAGCCAGAGCACAAGGCACTTGATCATCACTCATTCTTGTTGCCAGCATGATATGATTCTACACTCCTTACTTAATATCTTGCAATACTTGTAAAGCACTTTTGCAAATTTAGGTTAAATACATAGCCTTTCACAAAGAATTTTTTATTTAACTCAATAAAGAGCTAGGAGTTTAACTCAGAGTTTTAAAATCTCAGTAAGGAGATCCTGAAACCTTAGGGCAAGATTACTCAAAGTATGGATTATTGCTTTTATTTCACCCTTTAAGTGTTATTCCATGTGTAGTTGCAAACAGTACCTGTATCATGTTCTGCAGTCACATATATGTGTACTTCCATTCTGCTCAAATACCAACTGTTTAACATTTTTACTGACAGATTCTATGCATTTACTAAATGACTCAGTAAATTATGAACCAATATCCACAGCTAAATATATACTAATGCAGACTCACACTTATATGTCACTGTCACTACACCACAGCCCAAAGACCTCTCAGTATCATTCACACCCATATTAGCACTGAAGGAAGCCTCGGGTCTGCAGACAGATACACACACAAGCAGTAGTGCCCTGCCACAGGCACATAGTTTTTCCAGGTGTTGCTGTTTTTCTACTGCAGCAATGAACCACCTGAACCATCTCCTAAATTAAACTAAAATAAAAAGCAGAGCAAATTTGTGACATCAACTCATACAAAGTAAGCATGCATTCACTACATATACAATTCAGAGAACCTACAAACTTCAGTCTTCCACTAAAACTGAGGGCAAGTCAGAGCTTCTTCATACCAGAGCCTCTCTTGGTCCACTGATAAGATGCAGGGATCTTGGATCTATAGATCTATTCTGTATTACAACTATTCAGGGCACTATTTTATGCCTACAATTATGTAAAGTTCCTATTCTCTGGAGAAGGCTTTTAGACAACGTATTTCAATAGGTGTTTTCTTCCCCTCCAAACTCAAACTTCTTATACTATATTACAAAATTAGTTTCATTACATTACTAAAGGATACTTGTGGTTAGCAATCTTTACATATAAGGTTCTATCTATTACATTAGTGCTTTATTATTTCAATTTAGCATCAAAATTAATTCCACTTAGTATTACATCTTTAAGAAAGACTATCAGATAAGAGAGCAGTGTCTTCAAGGAAGATGAGTAATATAGAACATATAACAAAATTTATAGCGAAACAGGTGCAGTAGGTTTTGTTTGAAAATAGTTGAGAGAGATGCACAGCAATTGGAAAGACAATTGCTATTAAGTCAAATTACATTATTTCATTTTGTGGGAAGTGAGATTATGGGATATTTGCAGTTTAGATTCCTTAGAAAAGGTTCAGTTGCCTGGGTTGACAGGCTCTATGGCCAAGTTTTATGAACCAAAGCCTCGTACCAAATGCAGCACATTCTGTCATCAATAGAACACCTTACATTAAAATATTAAAACACTTGTATAACTCTCTGAAGGGCTAGATAGTTTCTGGATATTCTAATGTGTAGAAAGTAAGAAAACGGAAGGTTTACTTCAGGTTTAAATGATTTATCAATCCATACCTGCCTCACCCTAGGATTAAATAAAGCATTAAGCACAGCTTCTTATGACTGCCCTTTTCAATACAACTGTATCAAATGCAAGCACTTTTAAAATACAGGTAAACACAATTAAAAGAAGGAGGAGTACTAGTAGTTAAAGACCTGACATACGTTTATTGCCATGGAAGCAACATTCCACAGCAACTTCAGTATGAGGCATTAGGAAGTGCCTCAAAGGTCTAGAGTTCCCAGCTACTGTAACAACTGCAACTGGAGATGAACAACCAACCTGCCATACAGCAGGGTAACCCTATCCACAGAAATACCTCATGGGGGAAAAAAAAGAGACCTCACATCCTCTCAGGTTCTCAGAGTTATCGTATTCACCAAAAACATGAGGCAAGCCCTGTTCCCATGTAAATGCTTAGGAAAATTAAAAGAAGCAGCCAAATTACACCATCAAAAGTCCTAAGTCCTTTGAGGTCCCCAAAGTTTCCTTTAGTTATCTTGGAAGAACATCTTCCACAGACAGCACAAAGAGATGTACCACTTCTGGTAGACCTAACATTTTAATTTTAAACATGCACACACACAACTACAATTTTAGACCAATGGAAGGTAACACTCTAAGGAACACTCACTAGAGAGCAAAAGTAAGATGGATAAAAATTAACACTAGGGATTAAAACATCGGTACACAGCTTTTTTCAATAAAACAGTATAGAAAAGAAACAGATCAGAGATATGAAAGAATAAACTTTCCCAGCCTCAGCTCAAAAGTCAGACTTCTTTGGACAGCAGTCTGCGAGGAAACAGGTAGACTTCAAGGAAAGGAAAGCATTTGCACAGTTCCATTAAGGAACAGTGGTATTCAACAGCGGAAACAGAAGCCCCTCCACATCTGTTGCTTGGGAAATTGCTGTCTGCTTCTCAAGAGTTTTTCCAGGCAGGTATCCATGAATCCAGACTTCAGGAAGTCAGCTTTAGTCAGCTGGACAAGATGGGGATCAGCAAGACACCAACATGTTCGTAGTAAGAAATGAAATACATTATTGGCAATATCATAAATTTAAGTGCATTAGCTTTTAAAAAGCTATTTAATATGTAACCATTTTTAGATCTCTCAGTTTAACATACTGTTGTAAAAGTAGAGTAAGTTCTTCCATTAGTAGCTTAGCTTGCTACCGGTAGCTGCTCCACTGCCCTTTTGCCTGAAAATTGCTAACTGGGCTACAAGAAATAAACCAAAACCAAACCAAAAAACATTACCAGCAACTTTTGCAATCTTAGAAGTCAGTGGAAATGTAACAAGCTTTTCTATAAAGCAACAATACCTCATCAACCATAGAATACCTGCGGTCACCTGCCCTGAAATAGTTTGCTGCAAACAAAACTGGTTTTTAACTACAAACAATAACTTATAAAACAATAAAAGGGCAAGTTCTATCTTTAGCCTTGACAACTCAGCCTCTGAAGATTGTATTTGTTCAGTAAGTATGATGCAGAAAAGACTCTCTAAAAAACTATATCAAAGGAAAAAAACTCTATTACTACTCATACCATCTATCCCACGAAGAATAAGAACACAGTGACTGCAGACAGAGGCTATACAGACAAAACCAAAAAAGTACCTAATTTTTTAAACAGAGGGCAAGCAATTAATTGAATAACTTCACAAAAGTGAGAACACTGATTTTTCCAACAGTCTGGTAACACTGCACAAAATCTTTCCTAACCCCCCAACTAAAAGGAAAATTCTTTCCTAAAACTTTAGAACAAGTCAAAACATTTTTTCAATCAGAAGTAAGAAGCTATGACAGAAGTCCAAGAATTAAAGTCATGAAAGAATTCTACTTTAAACACTTGACAGAAACTGAAATAGTTATTCATAAAGCTATGTGCCTTTCTTTATTGTCACATGCAATCCAGTCTGCAAAAAAAAAGAAAAAAAAACATATATGGAAGTTGAGCACAACTCACACAGACTATCAGTTCTGAGAAGCTTCCCTGCTTGTGCAATCTCCTGTCAGAGCTCTAACTACATTTCTGCAATAAACATTCCATCACAAGCAATCACACGTCAAACAGATATTTGAAATATGCAACTAAACAAGAATTTAACAGTACTTAAGAATTTGTGCATCATTGTGCAGTTTCAAAGCACGAAGTCTAGCATATCTCATGGACTTTTTCATGTGTCAATTAAAAGAAAAACTTCACTTTGTTTTTCTGTATCCATAAATCTTCTGGTTTTTTCAATCTTTTTCTATATTTATCCTTTTTTTGAATGATGAATACAGCCACAATGATTTTGAAGTAATGTGGGTCATGGGGTTTTGGGTTTTTTTTGTTTGGTTTGTTTTTTAATTAATAAAAATCCCATGAGAATTATTTTTGATATAGACAAGTTACTTCTAGTGCCAAGTGCTAAGATTCTTTGGAACTGACAGTATTTTTTACTAAGAAGAACAAAAGAGCAAGTTTTTCACATTTTTGGGGGATTTGCACTGCTAATAGAGAAAAAAGCACTTATGCTAATGAATTCTTTCCAGATTCCAATGCATTAAATTTATAAATTGATCTAACAGAGCATGCCTTTACCCACTGCTTTGAAGCAATTTTAACAAGTGAGATGAAGAGACATGCTTTCTTTTTCAAAATCCACCTGAAGAAAAAATGGTAACATGTACAGACAATAACATTTGTGACAATTTTTAATTAATGTTGGATATTTAAGTATATTTTGAAGCCATTAATATTGTCTACTTTCAGGTCATGAAATACTTCAACAGTATTTAAAACCAATCTCTTCTATGCACAGGTTTTATCCTTTCTGACATTATAGTGCAGTCACTACTAAAATCCTGAATGCTTTGTTTGGACTGCATGTAAAAAAACAGAGGTGTAACTACAAAATCAAAAAATCACAAAACCATCGTTCCATATTCGAGTACTGAAGAGACAGAATAGAACCAAAGCTGTCCCTGGAAACTTCGGGAGGCTTTTTCCACTTGGAAGTTTCTCTCATGGTAAGTAGCAAGGACTTTGCCATATGTAACACTGCAATGATACAAGTCAGTTTACCTGAGATTTTCAAGAACAGCATTTCCTGGCTATGGGAAGACAGGAGCTATTATAAATCCACCAGTTGTATCTAACACATTAAAAGGGCCATGGACATTTAAATCGGGACATTTAAAAAGTCAATTTATTGGACTTGCAAGTGTGTTTAGAGACCTGCAAATAAGTTTTTCTCGGTACCTTTCAAGCCTTGAGACTCAAACTTGAGGAAACTAAAGCCACTACCTTCAAATTCTGAGAAACAATGTATATGTCCCAACACTTCCAACACAGTTGCTCAAAGCCTGAGAGCAGAACTTCATAAAACAACTTCTTCATATTCAGCTTCTGGAACTGTGGGTATTTTCACCAAGCTTATATACTGCTACCATCAGGATGAAAAATACTGAAGTGATAAGAAAAAGAAAAACAACTCTTCCACCAAATTTTCCAGCTACATTGATACCAACAAGTCAGCTCTTCCCTAATACTATTCAGCCCACATAGCACTTCAGAACTTGGAAAAAACACCCTCCAACTCCCAAAGAGGATGCAGTAGATTGATATATTAAGTCCTCCAAAGGCCTGATTTTCCTTCAGAAGAGGGGAGAAAACAAATCTTAACCCAAGAGGACAGAGAGCCAGAACTGTTTGGATCAACGCCACTACCATGGAATCTTTTCAAAGTCTCTCCTGCCTGTCCATACAAGGGAGCAAGGCTGAGCTTGGATTGATTAACTTAATCTCAACAGGAGACGTGCATGAGGAATATTTTTGTCACAACCATAAAGGCCTGTGATGGAACAAATGAGAGCACAGTAACATTAAATTTTCTGTTCCTCCATCCCACAGACCATTTTGAGTAGCCGAAATTTAGTATCTCATGAAGCAGAGAGTAAAATCGATGAAAACATGTTTTCTAAAAAAGAAAACAAAAGTTAATGAAAGGGCATGTCTGACTTGCATCCAACTTCTACACTTTTTTTTTCCCAGCAATTGTCTCATGAAAGCATTTCTTCAGCATCCAATTAAATAAAATAAAAATTAAAAAAAAACAAAAACACCCCCACATAAAAAAACCTAGACCATAAAAAAGCACTACTTTCAGAAATCTACATAAACTAAGGGGCACTGAGATGTGTGTGTATATAAAATATATATAAAACAGTGGTTCAAAAGTCATGTCCTTTTCAGGTCAGAGAGCATCTGCTAGTTCGAATCATACAAACTCTACATTTACAGAACACCTATTAAGGCATTCCAGAGTTCTACTTTTGTCAGACCTCCTGCACTTCACTTTCCAGAAGTTCTTGCTAGAGCACAGAGGCAACTTCTGAAAAATTACGTAAGTTTATGCCTGCAAACATTAATTATGGAAACTGAAACTGGTAACCAAGGGTGGTCATTTTATAACTAAACATACTTACCATAGCCTCAGAGAATTCAGAGGAAATTCAGAAAGCAGTTACATCTTTGTGGTTACTCAAACAAAAAGCACTAGCACTGAAGTAAACTGTTACTAAGTTAACTGGACTCTGATAAGCAATTTAATTTAGAAAAGGAAAAAAATAAAATCAACACAACCACTCAGCACTAGGAGAGGTCTAACAAGCAGGAAGTGTGTGCATACATCTTGTATACATATACTTGTGTATCCTAAACAACAAACTCTTAAAAATAATCAAAAACCCCTATCTATCACTTTCATTTTGATTCACATTTTAAAAGCTTTTTGCTTGGCAGGAGAAATAATGACCGAAAACCACAGAGACACATATACTTTTGCACTTGAAAAAAATACTAGTTCACCATGCAAAACTCTACACTTGATACAAAATCTTCAAAGCCAAGCAATGCAGCATTTTTACTTCATTTAATGTGTCTCCTACTGTTAGTTATGGTACCTGAACCCTTTCCCCCTGAAATCCCAAATACAAAAGAAAGAGAAATTTTAAAAAGGTTGATACCCAAGTGCATGTAGCACAAGGGCAGTAGCTGTATTGGATGCTGATTTACAAAACAGAGAAAATGCTGATACAGCTATGCTGTGGCCTTGTCCTTGATGGATGCTGAACTGAAAATTGTTGCTATAGATCACCCTAATACCTGATTGGAAAAATGAAATTCAACTATGAATCCCTGGCATGTCTGTTTTATTACATAATAATCTGTTGAGGAAAAAAAATACTTGAAATTAGAGCACAGTCTGTACATTTTGGGGTTTTTTAATTCTGAAAGATAGGAAGACAGCAGATTTAATCAAATACTTCAGTTATCTTCTGAAAACTTATTGCTATGTGTAATTGAAGCCATGACTTTTTAACTAAACTGCACGTGTTCACACTGTGAAACTTGCTGGTTACAGTTGAGTGGATATAGTAAACTTTCTGGATAT
This sequence comes from Calypte anna, assembly GCF_003957555.1. Lineage (NCBI taxonomy): Eukaryota > Metazoa > Chordata > Aves > Apodiformes > Trochilidae > Calypte > Calypte anna. Next base: position 103,418,049 of record NC_044245.1, read on the forward strand.
AATTCCTTGTATCATTTCATGGATGGTGTCATCAGATAAGATACAGGAACATTCTAAGCTTAATTCCTTCTAACAAAATCTAGAGTAGGCAATTGTAATTTTACAGTACTGAAAACAAACTCTTACCAATTATTCTGAAGCTTAGACTACTGCAACTGAATTTCAAGGTTTTTTTAAAGGAAAATGTATGTTCGGACTTCATATTTTCATTATATATATATATATATATATATACACACACAAACACATAAGTATCATGAATGTACTGAGTAGCCATTATGATCTGAAATGATTACTGAAGCTTTCCACAGAAAGGATGTCCTTAAAATCTATGAAACACACCTTCAGAAGAAAGTAAAAGGCGAGCAATAATTGCACATGAATTCATTAAGGCAGAAAAACACTCCCTCCTCAATATGTAAGGCTAATTAGAAGGAAAATTATCTCGGAGAACTAATGAACTTTATTTATTACAACCCTCAACTATTTCAGTCAGTGGAACATTTCAGTGGTATTTCCCTCTTTCCTCCAGTAATTACAGTCCTGGAAACTATGGAAAACACAAACAGTCTCCTGTTATACTATTAAGCATTGGACACCATAATTTATAAATTTAACCAGTTTAAAATGTATACCTGTTCATTTTAACAACTTCATATATACACACACACACAGCTCAAACAGGCATTTCTGTGCTAACAAAAAAGTTCAGGCACTGTTAAACATCATACTGAAGCAAATGTTTAGACTCACTTCCTAATACACACTAATCCACAGATTTTTTTTTTACTTAAAAATATTATGTTGCAGTCATAAGTGTACGTTCAGATAATTTTGTTTCCCCTCTTTATCTGTGGGAACATCTGTTACTGAAGAAAATACAATTCTTACTCAAAATACTCAAGAATCTGAAAACAATGGCTTATATTAAAATAGTTTTAACAGTGAATCTTCATTGGTATGTTATAAACAAACTCACACCTTCACATTGACTTTGTTTTATAAAGTCTCGTGCCGTTTTTTGATCATTGACATTTGACACGTGTTTGAAGCTTGATGTCTATTTTTCAAACACACCATGGTACTACCAGTGAAATTTTCCAAAGTCTTACTAAGAGTACTAGCAGTCGCTTGCCTCTACACCATCACACCCACAAATCGGGGGAAAGGAAGTGGGGTGGGGAAGTACTTCCTTATTTTAGATGCAGGAAACAGAAATTCAAAACAGTCTCAGAAAAAGCCTGAAGAAATCAGGAAGCCCTGACTTAAGTCACCATAGGCCAAACAATTTCAATACCCAAATAATCTTTAATCATAATCTTCCCAATTTCTCTGCTCATTTTCTAAACCTTGTATTTATATCTTATAGACAGACAAGACATTTTTTTGTTCTTATTCCCCACCACCACACCATGAGTGACAACTCTTGTGTCCTGCAGTTAGAAATGTTTAGAAATACAAAATTACAATATCATTGCCTGATATTGCACTGATGATCCCTATTCACTGATATTTCATTTACTAAAGAAGGAAGAGAAAAGAGGATACCTTTGATTTCAACTCCTTTGCCTTTTCAAGTGAGACTTGATTGGTACTCAAACACAAACAAGTATTTTAATGGAATGACTGACTTTCTGTATTCTTAAAGTCAAACGGATAAACATTTTTAAAAACTACTTAGAATGAAGCAATTTTTGTTAAGCAAATCCCCACTGCAGATGTTTAACAATTAATTTGAGAGCCTATGAATAGGCAGGATTGACATTACTGGCATTATTTCCTTCATCATTTGCCTGATTAGTCACTGCTCTTCCTATGAGAAGCTATTTCTTTACTTCTTCTGCAATAGAAGTGAAACAGAAATTAAGTGATCTGAACAGTAAGAACATGTGATCTTGATAACAGACCTTGTGCACATAGATATCTTGCCCAACTTAAGCATAAGCTCTTTTGGTTAACATCGCTTCCACTTTCCTCTAGATGAAGAAAGGAAAATTATCTAATAAACCATCTCATTTCTATAGCTCTGTGTGCAATTCAGTATACCTGAAAATCATTCATGATGCAACTTCAAGGAAAGACACATCTACCTGTACAGGAGATCTAGTCTTAAGTAGGAGCTATAGCTCAAAGTTGTTAAAAGTAAAAAAAGATTGCCTTTTTCTATTGTTAAAAAAAATGCAATTCACAAAATCCTCTGAAAAAATATTTTGTGAAAAAAAAATTACTTCTGCATTTCTTCAAAGACTCATATCCACATTTCATTATCACTTTTGCTAGCCTATCACTTCACATTTTTTTTCAATTAAATTTAAAGACTAAACTGGTGATTCCTCTTGCAGAAGAAAACATTTTATCAACTGTTCATGAAAGCTCTAAGTGTGCTAATTACTTGACACACGACTGTGTTGCAAATCTATTCTTTAGACAAATAAGCCATAATTATTCTGAATACAGACTTCCTAACAAGAGTCTTCACAGATTGTTTCATAACCACAGTGTGACTAGTTCTGAAGATTTCTCCAACCACCTGATTTTATAAGCCAAAAGCATCTTTCAACACTCTAAGATGCAGAAATCAGCTTGTGGCATATGAGAAGGGCTGAAAATAGCCACAAGCATTTTAGTAAAAGACAGAAGACAAAAAATCTTCCAGTAAGCACACCAACCTATTCCCTACAGAGAGAGGCTAGCTTCTTAATGACATACCCAATTCCAAACTCCAGAACAAAAAAACCCAACCCAACAAAACACACACATGGACAGTTCAGCTTTCACTCTGTAGCCCTTAATGGACATTTTGTTATTTCTGCCACCGTCATTGCTCTGCTAGAGTTGGCAACAACAGTGCCCGTTTCAAAGGCCGTGATGATGGCTGCCAACACTAATAGAGCAAAAACTTCAAGGCCTCATAAGTTTGCCATTTGGATGACACCATTTTTGGTCTTGTATTCCTGCAAAAGAAGATATATAGCATGTAATAATTAATTGTCAATGAACTTAAAAGCAATTTGATTTTAAGAAGGAGGACAGCAGGTCAAAGAAGGTGTATTAGACCAACAAACCAACTCTTGGTAGACTGAAGTGGCAAAAGAACCTTTCCTATTTGCATGGGAAGAGTAAATAATCTCAATACTGACAGGATTCTTTGCAAACCTACAATCAAAGCTATGTTTAAGAGATGTAATATTATATTAATTGGTCTAGTAAGATTTTGTAAAGGCTTGTGAGAAAAATCTATTATTCCACCTTTAACACTGACAGCAAGGCATAATATCAAGGCGAGGCTGTGAGCCACCAGTATTACCTCCATTTTCAACTACAGCTTTGTGTTGTCTGGTAGTGTTGTGCACAACCTGACATTTGTGAAAAGGCACAGGACAAGCATAACCAGCACAAAGTCACCATCCTCCCTTCAGCCTCACTCCTCCCTGGAGGAGCATCCCCATCCACTCCATCCACTCCTACTCTATCATCTCCTGCCTGGAAAGACTTGCTCCCCTAAGTACTTTAACACAGAATCACTCCACACCTGCAGTCAAAGGCACTCCTAGATCTCACTGATGGAATTAACATGTTGGACTCCATCATCTATACTCCAGGAAGATGGTGCCTGCTGTATTGACACTTTGCACTTCATCTTCTACCACAGCCCATCTCTTCTCCCTCTTCACCTTCTCCTTAAGGTTCCTGTCCCATTTGATATCAAGAAGTCTTCCACATCCCCATGCCAATAAGAAAGCCCTGCCCAGCCTCCCTCACTACCTGTCAGAGGACTCTGCAAATAAATATAAAGGAAGTTCTGACAATTTTTCTGGTTAATTTTGGTGACTTTTATTCTCCACTACGAAGCATCAGGCCAGTAAACAAAAGCTGAGAAACAAAAAATTACAGGTTGCCCAGAGAGGATGTGGACTGTCTCTCTTTTGAGACACTCAAAAGCCACTGAGGGAAACCTGCTGTAGGTGGCCCTACCAGAGCACTGGAGTTCAACAAAACAACTTCCAGAGGTCCCTTCCAGCATCATTAATTCTGTGAAATAAATATCACTTGTGTTCAGCAAAATACTACTTTTACAGTGTGCACACTGTAACATCTTAAAAAGCTAAACTTCCTCTAAAGTAACTGATCTAGAAAGAAACAAATCTGAGTTTTCTTTGGAAGCTTTTAACCAAAATATGCACATAAGATAACCTGTTTTGATCTCAGTTTTCTTGGAATTGTAAGCATAGTATCATCTGTCAGTGGCCAGTATGAGATGAATGCCCTGTCCATTTTGTCATTTTCCAATCTGAAATAAGCATTAAAGCTATAATACAAGTCCTACTGACCACCTTCTGAAAAATATAGCTTCCCCAACCACAAAATGGAGAAAAACTAACTAGCTGGGATCTCCAGATGTAAGAAGCTTCTGGCTTCCTCTTTGGAAAGTCCATTCCAGATGACACAATTTTGTGCAGTCAGAGCATTTTTTTTGGCCATTATTTATTTGCTAAAAAAGAATCTCAGTCTTGATAGAAACAGTATTTTCACAGCAGTCTACATGGCAAAACAGCCATCTTGTATTAATGCATTTCCTAGGTGGATATCTAAAATCAATAGGCTTTATCAGGAAGTATCCATTTTACTCTGAATATCTTTATACCTTAGAGTTTAATACATCTGAACACCAGGCAGCACTTCTGTATACTATACAGCTTTTTAAAGAAAAAAGATTTGCATATATATATATACTAGAAATCAAGGATTTCTTAATTATATTCTTTCTAGTGAGTATCCAAAATACTCATTTCCAAAATACTCATGAAGATATGTAGGAAAAAACAAGTAGATATTTCACTTGTGTTTCCAGGTCAGTTATAAGCTCTGTAGCCCAGACACACACACGAGCTAGGAAAACATTTAGGTACTGCAATCTATGGTCCAAAATAAAGCCTTAGTTTGTGTAGCATTTTCTACAGAGGTTTCCCCATATCAGGTCTTTGTATCACCTCATATTACACACCTGAAAAAAACAAGAAAACTTTCACGTATTTCTCAAGTCTAGAAACAAAACAGAAAAATTAATATATATACAAAATATAAGGGGGAAAGCTGAAATACAGATATCAGCAGCTGGATTCAAATTAAGACCTATTAATGAAGAGATCTTAAGTGTTGTCCCCAAGGCAGTATGTATTGTATAAATATTGACAGGGAGTGGCAATCTTACAGTTAGTTAAAGCCAATCCTTCATAAGACTTTTGAGTGTCAGAATAGACTTTGGCCTCTGCTCCAGTTAGAAGCTGGTACTGATCCTATGCTGGTTCACCCCTATTAACATGAATAGCTAACCAGCCCAAGCAATTGCTGCTTCTCTGGGCAATCTCTGAAGATGCACCACAATATATCATACCCTGATGTTGTCTGGATACCCATCAATACTGAAAAGAAAAAAGAAGAAACTTGATTCCAAAGATTACACTACAGGAGATGCAATTATCACAGCAGAGCAGTACAGACAAGACCTACAAACCAGCTTTCTTCTTCACAAAGATCAAGTTCCAGCTCTTGTTCAAACACATAATTTGGGTGTTTTTTTCAGTAGATTACTGAGAAAGCTACAAGATGGTATTATTTGCATTTGTTTTAAATTAAATATAACTGTGTTGTTTGCATAGTGCTTATAGTTTTACCAATATTGTCTCATCTTTCTGGCTTTATTGCTGCCTGGTTGACTGGACAAATTAAGGTGGAGACAGAATAGTTTTCAATCATTCTCTAATTTTGTTCTCAAAGAAGGAAGTTCAGTTTTTCAGTATCTCCATTTGGAATTGCAATTTCTTGATCACAAAAGAGTTTCAATAAATAGCATCAAGCAACATCCACCGGGGAAAAAAAAAGTAGATGTTTTTAATTACATACTTTGGTACCTCTCAAATTCAAGACAAACATCCTGTATAGAGACAAACATCTCAGTATTCCTTGGTAAGAGTGCTAAAAAAGCTTTTTAGTTTTATGTAGTTTTGAAGTACAACCTAGGGAATTCTGCTAACAGCAGCTGTAAAGCTACCAAAAAATATTTAGAAGCACTGAGAGCACATGATATTAAGTTCTCAATGAGTGGTTCCTGAAGCTATCCTTGTCCTCTAAGTCAAAGATATACTGAATAACAGGTTGATTTTCAATTTGTCCAACAAACAAATTCCAGGTGTTTCCCTCTTCCTTCCCACTCCCCCCCCCCCCAAAACTCAAAACCCTCTGCAGTTGCCAGGGAAAAGGGCAATGTTTTAAAATATTTTTCCTTCTAAGAGCCTTTATAATCTACTACACAGTTCACTTTTATTTTTTTTGGTCCTCTTTTTGAAACATGTCTTAAAAAAACTTTCTATTATCATTCCAGCTTAAAAACTTTTCTAGGAAAAAATAGCTGTGTTCCTTCAGCCTCTAGTTTCATGAGCAGAACTGGCAAAATTAATTGCCATTCCTGAATAAAAATTACTATATGCTATGAATCAAATGCTAACACTTTGACAGCCCCACCATCTCTACCGTTGACTTTGTAGAAGTCTACATAATATTAAATGAAGTCTTAAGAGGTACAACCTGAACTGAGAATTCATTCACCAACTTACTGGATTTCCAAAGCCTACTTAGAGTTGCATTTTACCTTAGATTAACATACCAAGCTACATATTTCACCTTTCCTTTCACATGAAATATTTGATAATTCTTAGTGAGAAGTAGGCAACATCAACCTGAAACTATTATCAGCTTTGTATCTAAAGCTTGGATATGATAAACTGAGTACATATCATTCAAATTCTAGGTCAGCCAGAGGTCTTATTTTAGATCTAACTACAGAATCACAGAATCATTTGGATTGCAATGGACTTTTAAAGATCTAGTTCCAACACCCTCAGCCACAGGCAAGGACATCTTTTACTAGATCAGGTTGCTCAAAGCTCTGTCCAACCTGACCTTTAGTATTTCCATGGATGGGGCATTAACAGCCTCTCCAGGAAATCACTTTCAATGTCCTACCACCCTTATAGTAAAAACCTTCCTTCTTATACCCAGTGTAAATCAACTGTCCCTCAGTTTAAAATCATCAGTCCTTGTCTTGTCACTACAGTCCTTGGTAAAAAGCCTGTCAAAAGAGAGAGATATTCAGATATTCTCTCAGAATATCCCCAAGTGTTTCTCTACAGGGCTAGCCTCAGTCCATTCAGCATCCAGTCTGTGCTGACACTGGTGACTCTCCCAACTCAAGCACAGGGTCCTGCACTTGGATCTAAAGAATGGTAGAAACGGTTCAAGATTTAGTCTGTTAGTTATGTCCCTTTACTTTGAACTATCTCAAAACTACTTCCAGTATTCTGAAGTTGACATTATGCAAATGTTCAAACTATGCTTTTTCTATGCATGAGCTCCATTAGCAAATGAGTATGCTTCTCAAATACAAAGTTTCTCTAACATTTTATCAGCTTCTAAGAGCACAGTTAACATGGCTTCAGCAAAGGAAATTTTCAAGTTCGGGTTGGACTTGATGATCTGAGGTCCCTTCCAACCCAGCCAATTCTATGATTCTATGAACAATTATTTTGACAGACAAGAAGTAAAGGTATTTGAGTTATATTCTTTACTGTGTTATTTTCTTTACTGTGTTTATTTATTTAACAAATCCCTAACCACAAGGTCTCCTAAGCAGTGACAAAAGGTCTAGTGATAATAGAGATTCAGAACTCTGAATTCCAAAGACAACAAAAATCTCACCTTTTCCTATGCAACACAGATGAACATGAATTAATCTAGCTGAATACAACACAGACAATAGACCTCGGAAAAACAGGTGAATCAAGCTCTGTAGTTGTGTATTTTTGGTGCAACAAAAATAGAAACCTCGAGACTAGATAAAACAAGTTTGTCATATGCAGTGTTTACTGTTATCTGTTAATTTGAAGCCAAGCTGCTGAACAAGTGAAACATTTGATAGCTTTGAAGGTTAAGACCATCAAAATGCGTTTTAAAAATCAACTATTCAAGTAATTACCTAAATACTTGAATAACTGATTTACTCAAGTGACTATAAAACATGAAAAAGACTGTTTGTATCAGAGCAGAGAGAGCACTAAAAATAATTTGCATTAAAATTTTCTAGTTATTTACTAGTAATCAAAAGCATAGGCAGCTTCAGGTCGAGATATCACCCATTCATTCACCTGTTACCTTCCACCCCACACTCAAAAACTGGAAGCCCATAAAACTCAAACTTAGTAAGCAAGCAGATGCATTTAAAAAAAAAATAAACCAGTTTTTATTCCAAAACTGTTGTACAAGTGTGCTGAATATTACTTTCCACTGCCTAAGATTATTAACAAGACACTAAGCTCAAATTAATAGCTAGTTACTTACACTGCCTTTGGCTCTACTTAACACGTCCATGGTATTCATCAGTATCTCATCATCGTATCCTAGAGTGTGACCACCTACCTAAGGCAGCCTTGGCAATTTTTAGATCTTTTTAGGACAGTAGGACACCTAATACCTAATATTTTGAGAAAATGCATTATGTTATGCCATGGCACATGCTTTATACAGAACTTAGGCTTTAGTCTCTTCATGGCTCATCAAAAAAAACCCAAAACAAAACAACCAACAGCCTATGATTTCCCAGCCTATATATTGTTTCCCAGACTAGTACTAAAGTCCCAAATAAACAAATTTAGTTAGACAGTTACAAGTTGGTCTTTTTCTTATTCTGTTTTTATTAGAGTTGCATGAGAGAAAACAGGAAAAATAAACACATCTCTCTGGTACCTCAACTTTATGAATTTCCTTCCTGCAGCACATAAATTGAAATTATATAGTCTTCAGAGTGTCTTTTCTGCATGCTCTGCTGTCAACACTCTTCTCCCACACCTTCCTAAATCAGTAATGTGCCTTCCTTTGCATCAGCTCTCCCCATCTTCTTTTCTTAATGTTTTTATACTACATCACATACAAATTTAGAATCTTTCTTTCATACAGAACCTACCTTACAATGTTTACAAAGCTCAAAGTGGCTAGAGAACTGTTTTAAAGGTTATTCCATGCCTGCCTTGCAGTCTACAGGGGCAATAAACTGATGAGGAAAAGAAGATCTAGGATAGAAGCAAAATTAAGTAAAGCTAAAGAGGATAAAACCATGCTAAGAGAAAATCAGGGCATTAATGAGATTTTTCTTTGTACAGCAAAAAAACTGTGTTTCTTGAATATAAAGAAATTTGCACATTTTAAACCTACACATACAGAACATCAGATTCTGAATCGAAGTCTGTGTACCCATTATTCTTATATTACCTATTACCACCCTGACATATACAGTTAGCAAATACCTTTGCTCAAGTAACGAAAGCTCAAGAAAGAAAGCAATGACAGATAACATTAATTCACAACTTTTAAATCTAAGAAAACTTTCCTTTGATGAAAGGCTTTATATAAAAAGGGTGGTAGTTCTATCTAGTCTGATCATTAAAAAAAATTATTTTCTATATAAGTATACTACACCAAGAGCCTGACAAGGCTCCTCTTTAACTGGGGGATGCAGGGATGGGAATGGGGTGTTCATCTAGAAGATATTTTAAGAGAAGATATATTACACCTAAGCATTTCTTCCTTAAAAACATACTCACATAATCACAATGGATTTGATACATAAATAGTACCTTGGGCAAAGAATGATGCTTGTAGTGTGAATCACCACACTTAAAACTCGAGTAAAATACTTAAACTTTTTAGAAAGGGTTAGGATACTTAAATTCTATAGATCAGAGCCCAAGAACCAACTGAGTATGAGAAATGAAACAAAGTCCAGCCAGTAGACAGACTGATACAGTAACCAAGCACATACACAGTTAAACTACCAGCTGATTTCTTCAGAAGAAGCACTTTCCTTTTTAATTGGGATTAGTTTAAAAGAACATTAACTAAAGTTAACAAGAACTAAAACTAGTCAAAAAGAAAACAATATCGTTCTAGTGACTACAAGAAGCCGACTTTAAAAGAATACAAAAAAAATGCCCAAAAAATCTCAGATTTCTAAAAATGTGACAACTTAAAGGACATTCTTAAGATCTGAACTACAAATACATGTTCTAAAGCTTTACACAAGCATGATAGGAGGCATCCCAACAAGCTCACTCCCAAACTGACTACAGCTTAGCTAAAAATTGCAATTAAGGTAACTGAGAAGGGACCAACCCTTGGACTGATTAAAAGTTGAACAAATACAATTAAATGTACTATCAGATGCATGTCTGATAACCTGCAACCTCCTTACTATCACTGCAGAAAGGTCCCCATAGTATGGCCAGCATTAAAGCATGCAAAAGCAAACTGAGCCATGGTTAACAAAAAACTCTGGACTCTTGATTGGATCTAGACTCTCAACATGTATCAGTAGAAACTGTGTGTAAACACGCTGGATTTGACAGCACTCTTGAATTATCAAAATTGACACAGTATATCCAAAGCACAAGAGCTCTTCTCATTTGTTGTGGTTCTAAGACGACAGGCAAACTAGATCAAAAGAAGCAAGTTAACTGGTAGATGCAGTGCTGCTCTCCCTTGTGGGCAGCAACATAGACAAGGTTCTGCTTTTATGCAGTGATGCAAGTTTGACCTGTCAGCGCTTCAGAAGTTCACAACTCACTAACGAGATAAACAGAGTATAAAATATCACGACCATGTGCAGATCCTTTCATTAGATTCTTTTCACCTCTCCTCTGCCTTGTGCTCCATCGAGCCTTCTGCTAAGAGACGTTCAGCAGCAGATGAAGAATTACTATTAACAGCTATCTCCACCCCCACACCTTCTTTCCCCTCCAACACCAAATGTCAGAGTTCATAGTAGGCACAGATTCAATTTACTTGTTCTTCTCTCTGACAACAGAAAGATGGAAAAAAATACACTAAAGAACTTTTATGACTTGCTACAAAGAAATTCTCTACTTCAGCATAAAAGCATAAATTGCAATTCATTACTATTTAAGGGCATCTCTAAGCATATTTAAGTACCCAGCTGCATCCCAAAAAAGTTTCTTGGGTATAGCATATGCAGTATTGAGGCATTTTTTTCATATCAGAACGAAAACATCATCCCTTTTCATCAAGCAGCTACCAAATGATGATGGGTTTACGTCAGGAAGTGTTATGGTTTGCATTCTTATGATGCAATGTTAACACTGACAGCACTGGAGAGATCCACTGAACCACGAGGCATGATCAAACAGGGAAACAATAAGGAAGCAGCCCTCTATCCCAGGCTAGCACTCCAGCTAGTTTAAAATGCATTTAAACGCCTGCCATGACTACTTCCTCACCTGTAAGGGCATACTAATCTTAAAGCAGCATCTTACACCTCATTAGTTAGCATTTGGAAACGTCTACACTAAACAGGCTGAAGTCAGTGCTGCTCTGCATAAACATCACATAAGAGGCCCTTATGTGATGTTCATAAAAAAAATTTTTAAAAAGGTGTCAAAGATGGAATTGGTACATCAAAGCTATTTACAGTCTTCTGTTCGCGCACTGTACTGGCACTCACGAACAACACCTTTACGCCCAAGTGTCCACCGGTCCTTAGGACAGCTGGTGATTCAAAGAAATGTGCACGAAGCGAGAGAGATGACAAGTCTGAGGCAGGACTGGGCGGGCGCCTCCTTGGCATGAAAGCCGCTCTCCCTACACAGAGACATTCACGCACCCGCAGCTCAAAGCTGAGTAAACAAAACACTAGCGCGGAGTTAACCAGGGCGGTGACTCAGCCGGGAGTGCGAGATTCGGTCCCACAGGGTAAGAAATTCGGGGAGACGGGACCGGGGGCCCATCGGCGCTCCCTACTCACCAGCAAACAGTCCACGTTGACTTCGGATTTGGGGTCCTTTAAAGTCACGTCGATTTTTTCAAACCGAGACTCAAAACTTTCTCCCGTCGACATGTTTCCGGAGATAAAACGCTTCCCTTATTCCAGAGCAAAGTATGATTAAAAATAATAAAAAAGTAAAAAAAAAAAAAAAACAGGAACAAGCGAGCACAAAAGAGAAACCACACAGCTTGTACCAGGCTGAGGAGCGCTTCCTGCAAAATCCCTTCAATCACAGAAGTCTCTGAGGCAAGTCCCCCAAACCGCCCCGCCAAGGGGAGAGAAAACCGAGAGAGGGTCCGCGGTGGGGGGGACAAATCTGCTTCTCCCCCCTCCTCCGCGCACGCACACACTTTCCTAGGCAGCTCACAGCTCTGCAGCAGCAGGTTTCCTCTCCCTCCCTCCTCTACTCAGGCCCCAGCGTCTCAGCAACCTCATTTTCCCAGCCGGGGAAGCCGCCCTGGGAGCCAGCGTAGCGGTTCCTCCTCCTCCTCCTCGCCCTGCAGGAGCGGCGGCGGGTCGGTGCCAGGTTCCGTAGCGCAGCTTTCTTTCCGGAAAACCCGAAGAAAAAAAGCAAGAGCCACAGGGAAGGGGGAGTTTAAAAAAAAAAATTGTAAAAAAAAGCAAAAGTCTGCAGGCACACCAACAAGGCAAAAATGAGAGGGGAGAGAAAAAAATGAAAAAAAACCACAAAAACAACCACGCGCAGCAAATCCTCTCGTCGGCGTGCTTCAGCGCTGTGGGGTTGGTCCTTCCATGGGCACAGCAGGGCGAGGGAGCCCAGGGCGGGCCAGCGGGAGAGGCTGCCCCTCTCTTCGGCTGTGCCCTGCTTACTCAGGGCGGGTAGTGCAGGGCTGCCAGCTGCGGGCACAGGCCGCCCCGGCCCCCGCTGCGAGTGCCCCCCACGGGCAGGGGACGAGTCACTTCAACGGCGGAGAGACGGCAAACAGCATCCCTTCTTCCTCTCTACTCCTTCTCGCTGCGTGGCCGCCGGTAAGCTCCTCGCTGCCTCCCGCCGCTGCCAACGCCGGCTACCGCTCCCCGTCGCTCCTCCGCCTCACGTAGGGCAAGGACGGCAGCTCGGATCGCTTCAGGACCCACCCGAGGCTGCAGCGTGAGAGGGTGGAGGGGAGGAGGCGGCTTGAGGGGAGGGGAGAGCGCAAGGTCCGGCCGCTGCGGCTGTGAGGGAACCTGCGAAAGACACCAACATGTCCGCCTTCCTGTTTGAACAGTCGGGAGAGTAGGGGGGTGGGGGGAGTGGGGGTGGCGGCGGCTGGGAGGGAGGTGCAGGGCGCATGCGCGCAGGGCACGGGCTCCGGCACGGGCAGGGAGTGGAAGGAGGCAGGAGGTATGCGCGCGAGGCACGGGGGGGGGGGAGCTGCGCGCGGCCGCGCTCCCCGCCCTCCTTTCCTTCCCCCCCTTCCCTTCCCTTCTCCTCCCGCCGCGCCGCCGCTCAACGGTCGGAGGGGGCGCGCGCGCGCCGCGCCCGCGAGACCCGGCGAAGGAAATGGCGGGAGGGGCCGGCGCGGCAGAACCGGGACCGGGGGGAGGAGCAGGAGGAGGGAGCGGGCGAAACGATGGCGGCTCGGGGAGTTAGGGTAGGGGGGGATGAGGAGGGCGCATTTGACAGCCCGGCGGCCCTGGGCCCTTCCGGCCGGGGAGGAGAAGCACATCCGCCGTACCCCGCGTCTCTGTGCGTCCCAGCTCCCTCCCGGCTCCCGTGGCGGTTCCGGCGGCAGCCGGGAGCGGGCCGAGGGGTGCGCGGAGCCGCGGGCTGGCGTCCCCAGCCGGAGGCCAGGAGGTGGTGTGCGGGGGAAGGACGGTGCCCGCCGTAGGTCAGCGCTGGGTCTGTGAGGAGCTGCCCTCCCTTTCTCTCTCGGATCAGCCTCCACCGCTGCGGGCCCGGCTCTGCCCTCAGGCGGGACAGCGGTGAAGAACACGGGCCTCTGCTCGCTGCTGGGAGGGGGGCAGGTGTCTACCAGCCTATGGGGGTCACCCAGCTCAGGGGACCCTGGAAGGTTCTCAGGTCTCCGTCGAAAGCCTGGGCAGGCCGCCCCTAGGTGGGCACAGGGGACCTCCAGACGTCCCTCCCATCCGCAGGCACTGCTGCCCCGTGTGCCCCGGGCAGGAGGGGCCGGTGTCTCCCAACACCAGAATTCCACAGTGTTCTAGAGCAGCTTGACGAAAGCCGTGTCCGAGGTCTCACCTAACTCTGAAACGACGAGATCCAGCAATAAATGGGGAGGTCGTGCAGCGTGTCTCGGTGTTCCAGTTTAAACCTTACCCTCAGACTCCAGCCAGGGACAGTTTCTTCAAATAAGGAGGCTCCAGTAAAGTCATGACTAAAAAGTATTAGCAGACCGAGGCTGCTGTTCTCGTTCAGGTCTTCGACTTCCACTGCAGTTCCAGAAATGGCAATGGCATTTTTACAAAGATGACTAAAAATAAAGAATGACAAGTCATTAATCTCTGGTCACTGAACTGTTGCCAGTAGCAAACCTGAATCACTAGCACTGAGTTATTTTAGAAGTCACGGTTAAGAAACAAATGATCTATAGCCAAGTGCTAGGGTGTTCTAGCTATCTGATCATGGATATTCACTATTTGCTATCTGGCTTTATCCAGAGAAAAAAAAAGAAATGGTATTCTACATTTTGCTTTCTCTTGTCTGCAGCTGCCTGCATCTTTGGTTGGGTTTTTTTTTGTTTTTTTTAAATGAGAATTATGTATGGTTAAAGCAGAAATACATGCTACAACAATGCTACAGTCGTGTTTACTTTCACTCATTTTGAGCTGGCTATTACCACAGCCCTTTGATTTGGAGGATTTGGTTGCTCTTGGAAATGCAGATGTTCCATCTCAGCAGCCACAGTCCAGAGAGAAACTGAATACTCTGGAAGCTACGGGGTGTAGGCTTGGGATAATTTCATGTATGATGGAACATGTAATTCTTAAAATACAAAGAAAATGCTGCTTGGAGTCCTTTTATTTAGATGAAAATCATTGTTAGAGATGCAGAGCTCAGTTTGAGCACTCTTGGGCACCTGGTTTAGGCATTAAAACGTTTACAGGGGTGCTGGGAGGCCTCAGCAGGGTGATGTGAAGCACCTGGCTGTAAAGAATGCAAAATTCATGAGGCCTGTAATAGAGTAAGGAAGGGGAAGCCTGAGTCTGCAGCACAGAGGGCAGGATCACCCTGTAGTGACACAAGTTCTGAGCTGTGCTCCAGATACAGCTTATATACTCGATCCAGTGCCTATAGGAAAATGTATAAGTAATCCTGAAAATGCAAAACGTCTTCCATCTTCTCCAAGCCTCCCTGCAACAAAGCTACGTGGGTCTTAAACTCACTTGCCCTTGACATCTTTGTATTGCTTTCTTTACAGCTGCCCAGCTTCATCAGAGAAAGTGGAGAGAAACACCATCTCATTTGCTTGGCAACATGGAGAATTCAGGGAGATACCAGAGCGGGGTGTCAGACAGGCCAGACTCACATCTTTATTTTCTATTTAATGATCTTGCCACTAGGAACAGTACACCCAGGTACCTCTTCCAGTGTTTGTGGCAAGGGAAGCTGCCCTGTTTGTGTTCAGCTCTAAGCAAACTCGGTGTGTTTCAAACACATCTGTCAGACCAGGGTTTTCTCGCGACTGTGGTGGCGTAGAAGTGCTTGTCTGTCTGTCTCAAACAGAACAGAATTTGTGTGGGAGGTATTTCAACCCAGCTGTCTAGAAAACTCTGAGCACTGCTTTGAAAATGTAAAAGGCAGGCTTTGGGCTACAAAGAGCAAAAAGGAAAATAAACTCATTTTAAAAGCAGGTATAGGTTAAGTGTCTGGTGTGATAGTGTGCTCACATTGTAACTTTTGAGTGTAATGTAAAGCTTTTGATCCAGTGAGCACTCATTCGTGCTGAACTTGAACATTTTCATGAACTTCAGTCAGACTATTTGTACTGTATGATGAGGAATTTGCATATTTCTTGCATTGGAACGTCATATAAAGTTCCATCCTACATAACCAACCCTGGTGCACCGAACACAACCTTTTAGTTTGGTTTTTTCCTTCCTGATCACAAAGTAAACTAAAAATGGACAACTTTTTTCCTCCAGTATTTGTTGTGTTACATGTTTTAGAATTCAGCTAGCTTTTGTTGAGTGAAATAGAAATTATTCAACATATGTGTGACTTCATAACCTTGAGCTGATCAA
Source organism: Calypte anna (assembly GCF_003957555.1). Lineage (NCBI taxonomy): Eukaryota > Metazoa > Chordata > Aves > Apodiformes > Trochilidae > Calypte > Calypte anna. The sequence goes on from NC_044245.1 coordinate 103,434,142, forward strand.
GCATGCAAGCCTGAGACATTTTTTCTCTCTTTAGAAGCATGTAGTCTCTAATTCTTGAAAGTGTCTCTGCACAAAATCATGTCTGTGCTTAGTAAACAAGTAAGGTGATAATCCTTAATAAACAGGAATTCTAATACTCATATCCATGTCGTCTTTCCTCTTTTATAAGGTAATTAAATGTTCTTCCTTCCAGTGTGATACAAATACAACACATTGACACTACCAAGGACTGATTGTTTGGCAGAGATTGGCATTTCCTGTTAAATACAGAAAATAGTAAACTGTAGAATTTCTGCATTGGGTTCCTCTAGAACTTTACACCATACTTATAAAAAGTACATGTAATAGCTTTATCATATAGATAGATTCTTGCACATTGAAGTAATAAGACTGTGCACCGTCAGTAGAGCCCATTTCAGGAAATCAGCAGACAGCAAGAGCACAAGAGCAAGTACTATTCGTCCCTCTCTGAGACCCTGTTACCCTCATCCTCATGTGAAAAAAATCTAAGAATTAAATGAAAGAGCTTGCAATAAAGTCAAACGCCATCTAAATTTTTAGGTCACTGCGTGTGCACCTTCAAAAGGCATACAGAGTGAGAGAAAAGGCTAGGAAATATGCATTTCTGATGTAACTACTGACTTCAGAAGAGTTACCCAAGGCAGAAATGAGACTATATCCTGTTCACCATATTAGGCCAAGTTATTAATGCATGATCTACCTTCACATTCAACTTCCTATTTAGTCAATGTGAAATCTACACCAGTTACGTTGCAATACGTTCAGGCTGCCTTTGGTCCACCACCCTCTCCCTTTGTGTGCCTTACAAAGCTGGCTCAGGTTTGCCTCCGCTCTAGTCATCGAGACACTTCGTAGTCCATGCCAGTATTGCCCAAAGCTCTGAGCTGAAGGGTGCAGTCAATAAATCCAGTCCTTTGGCAGAACATTTTACCGCTGGTAAAGCTTATCTGTGCAACACAAAACCCTTTTGCAATGGCTCCCTACTTCAAGCAGGCAGAGAATGATGGCTGCTCATGCAGACGTGTCTGAACTGACTTCACATCAAGGTTTCTCTCAGTGGGCTTGTAAAATCTGACAGGAAAAAAAAAAACAACAAAAAAACCTGTGTTAGGTGGTGAGTTGTCATGGCTGTAGGTGGCTGATTTAAAGGCACAGCCACACTGCGGACTGGAGTGCAGCTCCCTCACCTCTCTTAGGCACTCAACTACACATGAAAAAAATCCTTGAGGAATTACAGACTTTAAATTTGAGGTGCAAGTGTAGTAGTGAAGACATGAAAATACTCTAACAGTTAAAGAAAGAAAGCAAAGAAGCATGACAGATATTAGTCATAATTTAGTACACTGAGAAAAGGCATATTGGTTCTTCCAGGGTGGGGCAAAATGCAGAAACTAGAATAGAATGGAAATAGAATAGAAATTACCTAGACCATAAATAATTGCTGGCAAAAGAAGACAAATTTGGAAATAATCAAGCAAAAAACAACGTGACATTTCATATACTCAAGTAGTAACTTTCAAACATCTGTAGATGCTGAAGTGGTACAACATATATATGTACGCAGACACATATGAATATGTATATTTTTCCTGCTTGTCACTAGCTTTAATAAAGATGTGAGGCTTCTGGCATATTCCTTGCATATCCCAGTGAATTGCAGTGTCTTGACTAAGGGCAGTTGGTGTTTCCTCTTACAGCACGGCACATTTTCAGGAACTGTAGTACTTATTTCTTTGCACCCAGCACTTGAACTCTGATTCTTCCCACTGCCTGTGTGTGGTGAGTGATGAATAAGAAATGGGACACACAGATCTTTGTTTCAGTTTCTTGAATGAGCGAGAAATAGGCCAAAAAAATCACCTTTTGGAACTTCTGCAGTGGCATGGGTTGATGGAGAGGGTCAGGTCTGGAAACAAACTGTTGCAAGGGAGGAAGTAAACTGGATGGGATTGTCTGCTCCCGTGCAAACAAAAATGAGTTTGCTGCCAGCAGGCAAGGGCTGAGTTGTATAAACAGTGCAGTATAGGCACTCCCAAAGAAACTTTCGTTGTATCTGGAAAGGAGGGGAGCTGTGAGCCCAGAGATAGATAGCAATGCACAGGCCAAATATCTGGTCACCATATGGCTCAGGCCAATATCAAACAGGATTGCATATACAGTGCAGGCTCCTTCTGGTTTTATTCTTTAGAAGTACAAAAAAATAGCCAGTGATGAATGTATGGCAAAAGCTCACAAAGTGATTTGAAATCAAATCAAAACAAAATTCTACTGGAATGCTGAAAGCTTCATACCTCAGTAAGGACAATTTCCGTGGCAAATACTGTTTTCCCACTGAAGACACTTGGTGGGTACAGAGAATTCTAAGATGCCAGAAATTCTTCTTTTACCCTGGGAAAAAGCTTTTTATTTTCACTATCTGAGAGCATTCAAGTGGGCCAAGTACTTCTTGCTTGAAATCTTCAAAAACCTAAACAAACTCAGCCCTTAAGTAAAAAAAAAAAACCATGGAAAAATTTAGCCTGAAGAAATGAAGGTTTCTGAAAGTTAGGAGTATGGAACTAAAGATTATTCTCCTGGTGGTATCATCTATCAGACTATAATTTATCCACATACATATATTCTTTGTGTCTTCTAATTTTCAAGTAGAGTGATTAGCTCTTTTCAGATTAAGCCATCATGAATCTGACTTTAATTTGCTACCTTTGAATCACCTAGAAGTGTAAGATTTTTTTTTCTTATTTTTCCAGCTCTTAATCCTAAACATTCTCCCAGAAGAAGTTTCTCTTGCCCCACCATACTGCTACCTCACTCACATACACATATCACATTTTCTGTGGTTGGATTAGTTTTGCAGTCCGTGCTCAAATAGTTGTTCTTCTGAAGACAAAAGTTAAAAGTAAACTGGGCTGATTTTAAAAGTAAATTGGCTTCGATTTGCCTGGCTTTGGTTTTCTGTACATCATCCTAAATATCGACATTCCCTCTATATGTTTTCATTTGCTGAAGACTATGTCAAATCCATAAAAAAGCCACGTTTTTAACTTGGGCCTGGGAAATATTGAACAGTTGCAGACTTTAATAGGTAACTAACTTCTAAATGACACATTTTATAACTTTGCTGGAATAAACGGAGCAGACTTCAGTGTGATCCCTCTCTTGGCAGAATATCCAAAGTTGCTGTTCTTGACACAGCATAAAGTTTTGCAACACAGGTTATAGACAACTTCTTTTATATATCATAAAGCTGCATGGAATTCTATATAGCTTGTGTCTTACATTTAAGGCACTCAAATGGCACTATATAGGCAGTTTTTAAAAAGCCATGTATTTCATGTGACTGTCTTCCTGATATTAAAAAGGGTATATTTTTAAAAGTTTAGTCACCAACAAAGAATTCAAATTCATTGCAACCGCAGGAATTATAAATGAGTCAACTTCATCATTTTTGGTGGCTTTTAATAACTAAATCATAAAAGCTGAATTACTGATTTTTTTCACACAGGGTATTTTCAAATTTTATTATTAATGTCATGACACTAGACAACTGACTAGTTATTTTACACTAACACTACCACTGATGTCACATTTGTGGAGTTCTACTACACCTAGAACCACATCTGTAAGTTTGAGAGAGTCCCTGTCCTTAGAGGACAGAGAGAATTTAAGGTTAATTTTTATTTCTGTTTTCATTTGGCATACCCACAAATGGAAGTTTTATAGGGGTGATCAATAGAAAGAAAATTATGTGTTTGAAAGTGTGAGCAAGCTCCTTCTCAGGTCTAGAATCAAGTGTCAATCTCTTCTTTTTTTCCCTTCCCCTCCTCAAAGGTAAAAGATAATAAACTTCCTACTTCTTGTTGCAAAATACCATGTAGGTCTCCTTGGTAATTCAGCTCTTAATACTTGGAAGGTGGCAATTTTATTTCAGTTTTATCCCATTATTATGCTGATTACTTTGAATCAGCCGTAGTGCCTTGAATTGGTTTGAAAAAGGGAAGTGGGCCCAGAGTCTCCTAATTTGATGAAAGCAAAAGTAACCTGAGAAAGGCACAAAATGAAGTCCAGGAATGGGCCTCTTGCTGAGATCCATTTCAAAAGCATGTTAGGCCCCAGGTAAAACCTTCTGGATGGCAACCTTTTAGGCAGAGGGGAAAAAAGAGCCAACTCAGTCTACTTGCTCACAGAGTCAGATGTCCAGCAGGACTGGAGAATGGCAAGATTGTCCTCTGAGCAAGCACTGGCACATGGCACAGCTTAGGAGAGCTTCCAGTGGAGCTGACAGTGTAAGTGTAGAAATATCCAAGCAGGATTTCAGCCCAGCAGAGACTCCAGCCCTGGAAACCCAGCACAGTCTGCACATAATGCAAAATCCACAGCAAACTCCATTAGGGGCTTTACTAGAGATGATGATGAATTGGAGAATTTCCCTCTCCGTGTAACTGTGTTGAGTATGTGGGGTAGATGAGCGTGTAGATAAAAGGCATTGTTACAAGCTTGGAAATATCAAGGAAGCAAGTAGAAAGGCAAAAAAAATTGCCTAGAAACACTTTAATGTATTTATACAAGCTTGGTTTTTTGTGTTTTACATTTAATCTGTAATCTCCTTTCTCGAGCGACTGTATCAGAGAGACAATTTTTTTAAATGGCAGAATTACAGTGCAAATCCTCTGTCCAAACCTTGCACTGCAATCTCCTGAAAATTCATGTTTGCTCTTTTCTTCACAGTGGACTTGCAGTGACACTCCTAACATACCACAGTGTGCAGTAAGAATAGATGAGGCTGCTCTGTAAAGCACTGGATTAAAGGAAAAGTACAAGGTGATTGACTCATTCATGGCCCATGGCCATACATTTGCTTGCAAGCATGTTTCCAGCCAATGTTCTAGCACCTTTGCCTTAGAAACAAGAGGTAGCATGGCAACCAGAGCTGTCTGTCAAGAGTCTCATAATATGAGAACATAGCTCTGAAAATGCATATGCAAAAGCAGTGTTTGTAAAGGGTTACCTTATTACAACTTTGTGTTCCAAACTTTGGTGAATCGACAGAATAAGATTAATTCAGAGCTAGAATTAGTGCTCTTAAATAAATTTTTGAAACTACAAGTACCATGTCCAAATGATTATGCAGTTTAGGTTTGCTTTAATGGGAATATCCTCTGTTTACATACGTTTATGTAGTTCCCAGCACTCCTCTGCAGTGGCCATGACATAATTTTATCCTCAATGAATCTAGCAACTGTACAGTGCCCTCAGCAACTCAGAACTCGCGTGACTGCACTGCACTGCCAGATGTGGCGGGGTAATCCAGCTGGCTGAAGTCACTGCAGTTGCATCCTCCTACCCCAAGCCTGAGCTGCTCACTAGCCCTAGGTTATACGACTAGAGGTTTGTCCTTTTGCCTACAAATATGTGTGCAGAAAAGGGACAGACAACTCCACACCTCCAGACTTACCTGAGCTAGTTTCTAACTAGCTTGCAGCAGCAAAATTGGCCTCGACTTGCCATCGTGTTACTTACTCAGGCCCTGAAGCCCATGTTGCTGCAGCTTTGTGCTGATGCTGCTCAGCCAGCTGGATTACACCATCACATCTGCCAAGCCTGGTATGAACGTGGTCTGAATTGCTGTGGACATCTTACGGCACAAGAAGCATAATGCTGCTGCCTTCGGATGTATAGAAAATGATGGCACAGACACCACAAAGGAGACCACTACTTCAGACTGGATAAAGAGGAGAATTTTTCATTGAAACAAACCTGGACACTGTAATAATTTGGATGTGGTACTCATAGTTTCAGTAATCTGAATATAGGAATGGCAAATATAAATTCATCCAATTATAAAAATTCATGCAATTATAACAGCCAGTGGCCAGTGATGTTATCTGCACCGAGGTAAATATGGCAAGAATGTTGTGTGGCCAATATTTCTACTATTTGATGACCACATTATTATTATGGTTTAGCTCTTACTATTTCCTTCTTGACTCATTCCTAAAGGGCACCGAAACATCACATTCTTATCACTGAGACAGCAGTTACTGACACCGTCTTTAAATCATTTCCTCAAACCCACACCCAGAGCATCTCCTACCAGAAGGATGTGTGCTCTGCATTTTGTAAAACTGAAATCCCCCCACTTTGTGTGATGGGAGCCATGCCTTCCAGGCTCGTAGAGGCTGGACTGAGTCCGAGGGAGAGCCATCTGTGGAGTTAACACCACACCATGGGAGAATGAGGAAAGAAGCACTGGTGTTGTGCAGTGGGAGAGATGATGAGGGGAGGCTTTAATCCCCTCATCCCACCCCCAGCAGCCAGTGCATCATTTCACGGCAGTCGTCTTTATAGTGTCTGTGTGAACGTGGTGGGATGCCTTGTACTTCTGAGCACACGCTTTGTTGCTGTCTTTGTCATGTCCTGATCAGACTGTTGCAAAACCCCAGATGCAGACTCCCCCAAAATGAGTCACGTCTGCCTCTGCCGGCAGGGCATGAATGTCTGCGAGCCGCCTCTTCCTGCACAGAGGTGCGGCTGTTGTGTGGGAAGCGTGGGAGAAGACCACTCTGGCACAGCACAACTGCATATTTATTAAAGACAACACCTTAATGAAACAGAGAGGGGCTAGCAGGTCTGCATTGGCTGTCACTTAGTTTCCAGGTAAGATTTAATGGGTTCATTGTGACCCCCAAAGCCCTGGATGCTGGCCTGGATGCCACTAAAGCTGTCTTCCTGTCAGATATGCTCCCCCTTTGCAGCTGCAGAAAGTTTGAAGCTGTGCTCTGGAATGGTAATCCCCCAGAGGGACTTGGGGTGATGGAACATGATCTGCTCCACACCTTTGGGTCCCCAATCTTTCTGTGCTTGAGGCATATACTGATTCGTCTGGTTTTAGACTCACCATCTGTGAGACTTTTCCTGGACATCGAATCCTACACTGGGAGAAGGAGCTGCATTACTCATACATAGTTTCAAAACTGTGGGTAAACTGGATAGCTTCTTGCTCCAATAGACATATGACTTCATCCTCTTCATCTTCCCAACTTCATGCACTACCAAGGTTAGATTTATAAGATGATCCTATGCTTAGAGTTAGATTCACACTGCCTTATCATCAGCTGAATCATTCCTTCTTATCACCTGCTAAGCGTAAGGATCAGTGTGTGCTGAAGTACAGCAGCTATGTAGTATCTCTTGGTTCCTGCCTGTCAATCAATTAACTGCATTCAGTTTCAGTAACTTTGCTTTTCTTAATATGTTACTTCATTTCTTGTTATTTAAACAAGAACAAACTGGATTGGTATGGCAAAATTCACATCCTTCGAAGAATAATGGGTTAATACACTGAAGTCTTGATACTGAACAACTGAAAAATATTTTCCACTCAGTGACTCCTCAGAGTCCACAGCACAGTTAACTAGGCACTTTACTCAGGTTATTCATGAGTAAGCTGTGATTAGCAGTGTGCTGAAAAATAATTAATTGCTGAAACCCTCTGGTTCGCTGCCATTTTCCAGAAAGGATAAGATAATCTTAGGCAGCCTTTCAAACCCTACACTTTACACTCACTAAATTATTAGAACCAAAACTCTTCAGAAATGGTTCCAACCTACACTGTTTGCTTCCTTACTCTTTCCTAGCATCTCTTTTTAAGCCTGTATTGGACAATTACCTTACATGCAGAAAATTTTATCAGTGAGACTTATCTTGTTTCTTAAATGTTTATTCTTCTGTCACTGCTCAAAAAAACTCCACAAATTACAAAGCTATGTACAAACTGATATTGAGAAATGGTAATGCAAATTTGCACATCTTTCACACTCAATAGCTATTTCTAGTAGTCTGCCTTTGTCCATAGGATTTAATTAAATCTGTCACAGAAAAGAGAATTTGCTAGTACTTGACCTTTGTTTTCAGAGCCCCAAAACACAAAAAGCATTTAGAATCAATGACAATGCACAAAACACAACACACTCCACTCAGTGCTCAGCGCCAACACAATACTCATGCTTTACATGAAGAGACCCTGGGTTAAAAAAGAATTCAAATGAAGCCACAGAATTCTTTTCCAGGTCGTCTCCTGAAGAACTGCAACTGCTGCTTCAAGCTGATTACACATTATGCATTCCACCAGTGCGGGATGCTCAGCGCTACTGCTCAAGTAATCTCTTTTTCTCACTGCATAAACTATATCACCCTCTGCTCTTGATTTGCCTTCCCTGGTTTCCTTCCTGTCTCTTAACTGCTCACTTCAGGCTCCTTACCCTTTGCTGAAAGACCAAACATAATCTCCCCACTTCCATTCCTGCTCCCGCTTCCCCTTCCTCCCAGCACAGACACTCACAGCCCACTTTGCTCCGGCAGCCTCTCTGCTTTTGTTTCCCAGCTGCTTCCTCCTGCATCCTTTTAGACAAAACTTATTCCCCTTTGCTACCTGCCTCTTCACAAAGATACTTTACACTTTTCTCACATCAGCTTCTTGCTGGGTTTGTTGTTTTTCCTTTCCTTTCCTTTCCTTTCCTTTCCTTTCCTTTCCTTTCCTTTCCTTTCCTTTCCTTTCCTTTCCTTTCCTTTCCTTTCCTTTCCTTTCCTTTCCTTTCCTTTCCTTTCCTTTCCTTTCCTTTCCTTTCCTTTCCTTTCCTTTCCTTTCCTTTCCTTTCCTTTCCTTTCCTTTCCTTTCCTTTCCTTTCCTTTCCTTTCCTTTCCTTTCTTTTTTCTTCTTCACTGTGGCATTAATGGCAGAGATCAGGTGGATTTGTGAAGAATAATCACTAAAGAAAAAGCAAAAATTTAATTATTGCAACACTCACTGAGACACCTCTGAAAATTAACACTCTCAGCTAAAATGAAACCAAGTGGAAAGATAATTACACCTTGAACTCTGTAGGAAAAGGTCACTGAGAGAGAAGCTACAGAGAATAATATTTCTTTTTGTCGTGCTAATGAGGGACAGTAAGACACACATTAAGTATATTTCTTGATCTTAGAGCAGTTTCAAGTCTGAAATGCTTCTTAGCCTTTTCAGGGAGGCTAACAGTAGGAAGAAGGTGTGCTCTTCCTATTATGCTGGCCAGCCAGGCCTGTAACATTTCCTTGCTTAGCCATTTAATCCCACGAGCCACAAGGAAACTCAGTCACAGCTTCTTTCCCACCCAGCTGCAGCCTACACATCTCCCTGCTATCCATGCAGTGTGGAAAGCTCATCTGCTTACCTGAGCAAAAAAGTTTCTTTCTGGTGTCTTCTGGAGCAGTGTTGCTCAGCACATCTTGCAGCCCCAGGATCCACAGCCTGGCCTTTAGCTTACATAGAACCTGGGCTTTATTGTTATTATCATTAATTTCTGGTGGCAGTGAAAGAAACAACAAATACAAGGTAATATATTTGAGGGAAATACTTGAAATAATTTCAATAATATTGTAACTGCTGGTTTTGCCACCAATATGCTGCAGAAGGATACCAGGTTTGCTCTGGCATTTTCAGACCCAGTAATATTGCTCACGATTTACACTGCTGAGGGGCCTCCTGCATTTACAGCTTTTGGGATACCTGGATCTGGCAGGCACACATCATGTCTGTTGAAGCCTTCAGTAGGAAAAGGAGAAGGTGTCCAGAGTTTATGAAAGCAAGGAAGGCTGAGGGAGATGCAGACCACAGACTGAGTGGCACTGGTCCCATTTCCATACTCCCTGTTTATTAAATTGGAACAGACTATTTTTTTCAGAACAGATTATGCTCAAAGGTCACTTACACAAATCCCCGTACTCTGCACAATATCTGAGGACTTGCTGTGGTTTATATTTTTTTTTATACACATATTTACAGCGGAATCCACCTCTGCCTCTGCTGGGGCCTTTCCAGCAGCTTTGCTGGCAGGAGCTGCCGTGAGGATGTGTGAATCACTAAGGTGTTCCCAACTTCTGCAGGCTGTTCCAGCAGCTGCCAGGCAAGTTGCATTGCTACAAACTCCTGCCTGGGAGACTCTGTCTTGCCCATGGCCCTCTGCCGGGCTCTGCACAAGCAGAGGCCTGATTCCACAGATGGATGGATGAAGGAGGAAAAGGCAGATGTTTTCCTGAAGGAAAAAAAAAATTAAAAAAAAAAGCTCAAGCTCAAGCCACATCCTGTACAATGACTGCACATGCCTACAGAAAATGCTCCATGTTACCCTGCTACAGAAGCTGCCTCTCCAGGGCTTGCTTTTTCCTGTGATTTTCCTTGGACCAGAAGTGGCAGATAACAAATTGGGAATCAAAACCTGTACCCGCTCCCGAAGCCCTCTGCTTTTGACAGAAACCAGCAAAAGGCTGTTTTTCTCCAGCATTTTCATGGTAATTCATTAAGCTATTTCCAGATTGCTTGAACCAATAATAGCCAGAGAATGTCAAGTCCTCCCACAACGTCAAGTTGTCCCACACACGGTTGTATCCCTCATTTCCCTGTGAGACATGTTTCCAGCCAAGCATACAGGCCCTGAAAAATACATCAAAATATGCAGATCAAGAAATGCTGTGTCCAAGGAGTAGATAATTCCACCCCTGCTGTGTCCAGAAACAGGCAATATTCTACAACCCATCTCCTCTGCTTCTTCCCATCACATACGCCAGTCACCGTTGTTTTCGTTACCCTGTCTTAGTCCAGAGTTTTGACCTCTGATTGACTTTGAAGTTTACATATGAGGAAAAACAGTCAGGCAGCTGCTAAAACAAGCGAGGAGAGATCAAACGGTTCCAAAAGAATTAAAAACAAACAACTTTTATCTTTTTCTTTTGTGTTTACCAATACATTAACAGATCCAGATATGTGAAGAGATACACAAACGTGCATACATATATTTAAATGATAACATTTTAAAAAATTACACTGAAAGAATATTGTTTAGATTAGTGCAGCCGAACGTTGAAGGATAAGGAAATTAGGAAAATTAGGAAATACCAGATTAAGATTGCTATGCTAATTTATTTCTGCCACTGGGTGTGATTATCCTGTGTTGTACAGAATGAGGCATGCATCCTGTGGGAAAGTCTAAAATATGACTGTGTAATGGAAGGGTTTCTAAGAAAACATATGCACATGGGGAGGGACAAAAAAAGATTACCCAGAGAGTCTTAAATCTGCTGTTTTCTAATGTATCAGGAACAGACTCTGTACCTTAAATGACACTATTTAGTGGCTGGAAATCAGATATCCTAGATAGTTTTTTAGGGAGCAAAAGCCTAGAGGATGGCAATCTCCTGCAACATGGATAAAGAAATACATATTCTTGCTATTTATTCAGTAGCCCAAGCATTTTATTTCAGGCATTTATTTCATCAGGTTTAGAGTGGAGATATGATGTCAGGCATAAGTAGAAGTTGTTTGGTCCTGATCCTGGAGCTGGAAGACCAGTTAGTAGAATTTTGGTTTTGTTTCCACTTACCTTACTAAACCTTCCTAACCCTCTTCTCTATTAAATCCAGTCCAGGAATTTCCTCCTGCTTCTGCTGTACAGTTTTCCCTAATGCTTCATTGCCTATTACTGTTTTAGTATCAGTGAGAATTTGAGTCTTTAAAATGATGATGTTGTCCTGTTACTATATCGGCAGACTGCCTTGACCTTTCCTGGAGAAACCAAGAAGAGAGAAGCAGTGGTTGTTCCCAACAGTTGCCATCTCAATGGATCTCACACAGAAATTCACAGAACACAGGAAAATGTTTGTCTCTGAGGTGAATGATTGACTTCCAAAGGCCAGTTGAAAAAAATAATTACATTAAACATCCCTAAAGATGTTTAATTTCCTAAATACCTAAAAAAACCATTTCTACAGATGTAAGTATGAATAATAATCAAAACTAGAGGGTTTTTACTAAAAATAAAGCTCTACTTGATTGCTTAGACTTTTCTTTTTTTCTATTAAATAAGATTACCCTGATCTGGGTAATCTGTACTCTGAAGCATTCTGTAACTTGGGACAGAGGCAAACCTCTCCTGCCCCTCGACATTGCATATGCAGGTGATTTCCACAGCCAACTAATTAAAATCTGGTTTCTTAAATGCTTAAATATTACTAATTTATAGAATGTAAATCCTACCAAATGACTATCCTATGTGGCATTTTGCCTCTCTGCCATAGTTAGTCCACCGTCTCTCATAGAGGCCAAACCCATGACCTTAATAAATTAAAAAATGAATGGTTTGAATAAATGAAAATATGTTTTCCTGCTCGTTTTGTTTTGTTAGGTTTTTTGTTCTTTTTGTTTTAATGTTGAATTTCACAGATTGTTGTGATAGGCTTCATGCAGCAGAGTATTGCTATAAACAGAAGAAGCATATCTTTCCAGTCTTAGGTTCACAGCTGAAGCAGTTTGTATATGGCTATCTTCTTCATCTATCCCTTGGGCATAAAGGCAGTGGAAGAATTCCTAAAGAAGGGAAGGAAATTGCGTTGGTCAAGATCAAATTGCAAGCATGCATAATTTAATGTACTAATGACTGTCCACCAGATACCACTGCAGGAGACTCGCCAAGATGTTAATTGTCCTGAGGATTGGAGTTTGATGCTTAACAAACATCTCCTCGGTTTCATTGTGGAATGAAAGTTATGACAGCTGCAAAGACTGCTTGTCAAACGTGCAATACTGAGTAGCACTGAGAGAAAACCTGATCTTGAATGAAAATCTCAGCTTGCAAACAGTAGCTATTGGTAGGGCTGCTGCAGAGATAGGGAGTGTAACTCCATAGCTTCAGTATGTGGAGTCAGGAAAAGGCTCCAAGGATAACTTTGGGACTTGAAATTAACTCAGACTCTAGAGGAGCATGTAATTCTATATAGTTCTTTCCACTTTTGAAAATGTCAGGTTATACCACAGAGACAGTCTCACGTAGCACAGTGAAGTCCTCCTTTTTTCAAACAAATCAAAGCTGCATTTCACACTCCTTGCATGGAAGTCTGCATGTTGCAAACTTTGCATCTTGAAAGTTGCAAGGTGTCCTTTGTCACCTCTGATCTCCAGACATATAAACCAACAGAGAGGCTACTTTGTTTACTGTTTTGTGAAGCAAAGAGGTCAGTCAACAGTGACTTAGGGTGAATAAAATATTCCTAAACACAGAAGACTCTTCTAATCTGAATTCTTCTAAGTGAACTGGCTACTCACTCCCCCCCAGTGCTAAGCAGTGTACATGAGATGAAATATTTATCCCCATCTGACAGAAAATGTTCTTAATTTGATAGTTAGGATTTCATCCCAGATATTGAGAAAACTCAGACTACACTAATTTCTACCTGCATTGATCTGCTGCTTATGGAGGGAGCCATAGCCTCACGCCAGCCAAATAAGTAGTGTCTAGTTGGTCAATGATAATGCTTTTCTCTGTGATATTTCTCCCTTCCACCAAACTAAGAATACTTCCAAACACGTTAAAAATCTGATTTACTGTAGATGTTACTGTGGAAATTGTGGACTTAGATTCTGCTTTTGACTGAAGAAGATCAGACTGCAGAGGGAATACTCTAAATTGTCCAATAGTTATCACATACCTGCTGGATTGCTGAAGCACATATGTGATCAGCATTTCCCATTTTCACTGGGCACTTTTGCAGGAAAAGGCCTTTTCCTGTAATAATCTTAATTTCCTAGCAATATTCTTCTGAAATAAAATCTGGCAGCCAATGTTCATCCACAGCCTATATCTATGATTGTTGCAGTTTCCTCTCTGTACAAAATTACATTGAAAAAATTGATCCAGGATGAGATACGCAAAACTTCTTTCACTGTTATCTTTGCTATGATATTCCTAGACAGTGTGCTTGGAAACAAATGTAAGATCAAATAACAATAACTACCATTGAAAAAAATATATCAAAACAGAAGAATTACTGAACTGTAGGGGTTCTTGATGAAGGGAAATCATCAAGAATAAATACAGATGCATAGAAAAAGTGTATGCTTCAAAGCTCTATACATCTGTGTAGAGGATGAGCAGTAAGTCATCTCATGGCCTTTCCATTATTACTACCAGTTCCTGAAATCCTTGTATATCTCCAAAGGATGCTGTCCAGGGATCTCTATTGATCAAACCATTAAGCATTTTCCTCCACAGCAAGAGAACCTGGCAGCAGCCTGGAGTTCAGCCTGCAGTAGGTTGGACAAGTTGTGAGGTGGGGAGAGCAGCTGCTGATCCTGTTTTTGTTTCGGCTGCTACTTACAAGGAGGTATTTATCCTGCTACACTTCACAGGCTGCTTCAACTTGCCACGAGGGTTTTCCTTCTTTCTGCAGCATGCAAAAGAGGCAGGACTGTAAATTGTCTTCTCTGAATTGCATTTGCCTGCCATACTTTGTGTAAGACTACCCCATAGTGACCAAGAAGCGTGGGGTGGATTTATTGGGCAGGCAGTGTTGCTGCATTGTGTGTACACACACTTCTACATGCAGCACCCTTTGTGAAGCACATACATTTTTACCCCCCCAGAACCTGGGCAGCTCTTGGGGCTCTCCCACTGCAAGAGCACAGGAGGAAAATCCCACTCAGCTGCCCTCCAGGAGATGCACAGCCAGCAGAAAGGACAACGGATGAGAAATGTACAGAACAGGGAAACCAACGTCTAAGAGAAAAAAAAGATTTTTGGGCACTTGGAAACATTTTGTTTCTAACTGCCAGGGAAAATACTGACATTCATCTTTGGTACTGGTGCCAAGTTACATTTTAGTGGGCTCATGCAGAGGAACTTTCTAGCTTGGAGAGGGAAGAAAAAGAAAGCAAGTAGGCCACAGGGCTCCTTGCTGCCTTTTATTTTTGGCCACCTCTGGGCTGCTGCCTTTCTCCTTACTCTGCAGCAACTCATGTGAGAGGGTGAAGAAGCAACTGCGGCACCAAAGCATGGCAAGGCACAACAGAAACTGGAAACAATAACCTGCATATTGGGGCATGGTGACCAGCAGCTCTGCCAGGAGCCAGGGATAGTAGCCAGGGCATGGTAACCCACAGTAACAGCTGGGAAAACTACTTGATGTGCTTCCAGGTTTGCCAGCCTGTCCTCCTCTTACACCTTCCCAGAGAAAGGAGTGGGGCTGCTGCCTGCTGTCAGCCCAGCCATGCACCTCAAAAGAATTTCTCTGTATGCTGAATACTTGCCTCTGGAAAGTGAAGAATTTTGCTTGGCACAAAATGTTCATATCTTGTTATTATTATAACATACCCAATAATAAATCCCATTCAGTATTTATTTTATTATTATAAAGTGTTATGTAGTTTGTGTAACTATGTTTGATTCTCCAGCCAGACTGCTGGCTTTGCTTTCCCAGGGAGGAAGAATCCTTGTTTTGGGACAGTATATATCCACCCTCAGAAGAATCACCAAAAGCTTGAGACCCAAAGGCTGTTGGTCTTTGCACTGTAGAAAATGAGGGAAAAGCAATTAATTCCCTTGGGGCTGAACTGAAGCATGAGCACAAAAATATGAGAGAACACAGACTTAAAAAAGGGGTGAATTTGTCTGCTCTTCCTAGTCTTCTCTTTGCAGATGTTCGGCTTGGGTCAGTTTCTGTGTCAACAAGATTTTCTGAAAGGAGCTTAGCTTAGGATACTGATGTATCTGAGAACAACTGCTGAGCAAAGAAGATTCAACGCTTAAGCTTGAGCAAAATACTGTTTACCCCTTTCTCACTCGTTCACCTCTCCCATTTCCCTGTTTCTCACTGGAGGCGATGGCTGCCTGGGGCACAGGAGCACCAGCAGATCCCACAGCTGCTGTGGCTGTCAGACCAAGAAGGGCACCCTGAGCCCCACAGAGCAGCCACCACACACACAGGACCCTTGGAAAGCTGCTCTCTTTGCTGCCTGGTCCTGTTATCATGCCCAAAGTACCTTACACACAGGGAGATGCTACTGCACGGTCTGGCCTTCTTCATACACATATTCCACCCTGCCTAGGGCACTCTGTCATTTACTTCCAGGTGCCACTGCACAGCATGCTTATGCATAACTGGAGCTGATTCCCTTCTCATCACCACCATGTCACTGCTTTGAGAAATGAGCAGAGGAACCCTATGGATACCTGCAGAAGGAGGTCTCTAATTGTAGTTTCTGATCCTAGCTGTGCTCGTGCCAGCACAAGTGTTGTCAATTCATAGCAAAGCAGAGAAAGAAGAGACTCAGCAACTAAACCAGTAGCTGCTTGTGAGCACCAAGTCTCAGGAGCAAAAGAGCTGGCACTCAAAGTTGCCTTTCTCTGGGTGCCTGACCCCCTCCTGCTTACCCACAGCTCCTTTTCAATCTTGCCTGTCTTCTTTGCAGACGAGACCAGGAGTCTTGGGCCAACAAGTCTTGCTTACACTGGGTGAAGTGGCTTGGGCTCTGGTTCATCTGGATTGGTTTCTACATATCTGCAAGGTTCGTCAGTCATCACAGACACCACCACCCATGGTAAAACCCCAGATCTTCACAATGGACCATGAGGGAAACTACAGCTTGCCACCAGCCAGGCCAGATTCCTCAGTGAGACATTTGATGCCAGCAAGAGCAGGGCAGCTCAGGAAGGGGACCCCAGCTAAGCAGCCCCAAGCACAGCATTCATGTGGGAAGGTAACCTGCACAAAGGATCCCAACTCCCCATGCTTGTGGTTTTGAGTCCTCCCAGTTTTAAATCTGATGTATAAGAATTACTGGGACTGTCTATGCGATCTTCATAGTGTATACACAAGGAATCCAACCCACCCAGCATCAGATCTGTTGTGCACTGGCAGCTGCTGTCAGGCTTGCCTTTTCTATTGGAACTGGATGCTTTTGTCAGTGGACTTGTGCCTAACCATGGCATTGGAGACAATATGCTGAGGATTGTTTCTACTCAAGAATGAATTTGTGGTGGAGCCACTTTCCCCCTGGCCCCAAGTTAGTTACAAGACTGTTTCCTTGGATGCAGAAGAAGCCAAACAGCAGTAAGCCATCCCTTTGCTTGTCCCCACCTGCCATCCTGAGTTCATCTGAAGGGGCTCTTCATTTTAGTTTTCCTGAGGGACACGTTCTTTGGTTTCCTTCCAGATCATAGGATCAAATATTCCCCTGTTGCTTCATCTCACAGATTCTCTGATCTCTTCTGCTTTTCTTTCATATATTTCCAACATGCAATGAACATTGGCTGTTCTCTCACGTGTATCTTTTATGTCTGCTCTGTTACGGGCATTGACTTGCTCCTGTGTTTAGGATGGAGATTGATCCTGTTTGTATGGTCTAGCTACATGGAGATCCCTTTTTCTGGAACTATCTGAAATGAGGGACAACAGTCAGTCAACTATATAACTATTTAAAGTATAAAATACTCAAGTTAATTGAAGAAGTCCACTCCTATCTGTCCCAAACTTTTTACTTTGATCCCCGTGTTCTATTTCACATGTAGAGATGACAATCCTTCACTTCAATATTGTATTAGAAAGATAAATACATGTATATGTGAAGCTCTCAAATGTAACCGTTACACGCATAGAAAAGCTTAGCAGTAAGATGATTATTTTGTACTGTGAAAATAGAGCTTGGGGTCAGGGAAAAATCTGATACAGAAAAACTTGGTTCTACTAAAACATTTTATTTCTTTTCCCAGCAGATTTTCAGCCTACCTCCTAATTTAGTGAGACATGGGGAAATTACTAGGGTAGGAGTGAATGCACCGCCTACCACCAGATTACAGCAGCAGAGATCCCTTATTCACCGGGGAGAATCTACTGTGGGAATCTCCATTATGTTTAAGTTCATGCTCAGCTTCTGCAAACTTGGCAAACTGAACAGTTTGTCCCTCAGGAATATTGACAGATGAACGTAAACTCAATTACCTTGCTTTTTCATTCCAGTTGGGTTATTTGCATTGTGTACTAAGTACATCAGCATCTGGAGTCACTTTGAACAACAGGAGAAAGCATTTCCTGGTGTCAGATACAGAATTTTGTTTTGTTTTGTTTTTTGGTATAGCTAAATGGCTGATAGCCATTTTGCCTATGAGCCTGTAAAACTGAAAGATGTAAAAGCAGCTCCTGAATTTTCCTTGCCATTCTTACCACCACCACCACCTTCACTATCCATTAACCCGGCTCATTACTCAAAGCTGAAAACACAAAAGAAGTAAACATTAGTTAATGAGGCTTGCACCTGGGGGTGGTAAACAACGCTGCTCTCCATGCCCATGAGCTCTTGAAGGGAAACTTGCTGCTGTATGAAAGCAAATCTCAGCACAGAAAGGACAAATCTGCCTGGTATAGGGTGCATGTGCAGAGAACGAGAAGAATATTTTCATTTTTCTGATTTCATAATTAGGCAGGAAATTATGAGGAATAGAATCTTTCCTAAATTTGTCCCTCCAATTAGAAGATGTATATTTGCTTTATTTTTGTTTCCATTGTAGCTAGCAGGAGAAGTAGATGCTAATCTGATTCCTCCCTCCTCTGTAGTTTGATACATTTCAAATCCATATTTTTCATCCTGGGTTTTTGTCTCAGAGAGAATCGAGACTTTGTCTTAGACTTGAAGAATCAAGACTTTGTCTGAAGCGCAATCATATGGTGCATGCTAAACAGAACAAGTCTTTGTGTACCATTGTTATCAAAACATTATAGCACCAGGAAATAGCAAGACACGGACTTTTCTTTGCTAGTTAACTGCTACTATAGATCTGCTAAAGTTCAGCTCATTTTACTTTTAAATTCTTACTGCAGCAGCTGAATGCTTTGGCAGAGACAGAAGCAGCCTGTAAGACAGACAGCTCTTTACAAAACAGTAATGCACAGACGGAATGAGCACGTTTGCACCTTACCGTTTCCTCCATTCAGTCCACCCGTCTTTGAATGAGATTCCCTCCTGCACCCAGGCATCACCTCCCTCCTGCCTGCCCAGTGGAGCATCATCAGTGAGCAGCAGGCAGGAGCTTCCTGGGCAAACTGGCCCCTTTGGGAGCTCTGCATCAGGGCCAGGCTGGCCACTCGGGTCATCAGGCGCCAGACCCAAGCTCAGTCCTGGTCTTGAAGCTGCTGCTGTGAGTTGTTTGGGTGCTGCATGGTTTAATCCCCATTGCAGAGTCTACTCTTTTTCAGTGACTTCCCCTGCTCAAGGCTACGGTCTGAAAGAAAAGCAAGCTCTGTCAAAGCAGACCTCCCTGGCCATACATTGAAGGGTGGATTTTTTTCTTCTGTTCTTCTGGTGCTCACTCAGCTCAGGGTGAGGATTAACTCCACTGAAGACAATGGAGCCAAACCAACACAAAGTCAAAGGAGAATCGGACTGTAGCTCTTAGAAACATCTATTCCCATTACTTCCCAGACTTTTATTGCTGCAAATATATAAATCTTTGTATTAACTGACTTCAAAGATCATAAAGCCTTAATTGTGCCTGCAGCCTACTAGTAATGCAGTGTGCTGCTGATGCATAAAACACGCATAGATAGTACACAAATACAGTCAGCCAGGGCTTAAATTTAGCTTCAACCACACAAAAGATATCTTTATAACTAAGAATGATGGGAAGAAAGATCTCATTCCAGACCAGATGAACAACTCATTTTTTCACTGATCCTGGATTTGGCTGACCTGACTTAAATGTGACCTAAGACATTTCTTAGTGCTTTGGAAATTGCATCAACATACTTGGGTTGGAGATGCCACAATCAGAAAAAAATGAGGATTCTATTTTTAAAATTCTGCTGTTCCTTTTTAAAATAGATCAGTGAGGCATATCTTTTCCTATAGCTGTAATTTTTCAGGCTAAGCAAACTCCAGTAATTTCAAAGGCAGTGGGAACAAGGAGTCACTTGGGGCCAGCCAGGAAAAAAAATTAACTCTTTCTTCTTTTTTCGGTAAAAGCTTCCATCAAGTTAATATTGTTGAAAAGAATTTGATTATAAATGAAAAGGTAAGATTTCCTTGCAAGAAAGAACAAGCTGTAGCAGTAGTGGTCTCAGAGGTGCACAAGAACATTAAGGAGGGAGGAGAAACACCAAGAGAAATTCAGCTGTACGTTTGTTCAGTACCTATCCCAATAATAACAGTGACTAGGTCACTGATGTCTACAGGAGACTGCCAGGAGCTATGAACACCTATATATAAGCCATGCAGTGTAGGAGCTTTTCCAGACACAACCACTGATGCTGAGAACTCCAAAGCCCTTCCTTTATAACTTATAGCTGAAAGTCTTCACGTTTAGAGGGAAAAAAGTCATGTTCCAGCAGCATGACCCCCTTAACTACTGAACACTAACAGAACAGGTTCTTGTTTCATGATTGCTTTGTATCAGACCTTTACACATGCTTCATATAACAAGAGTTTTATGATCTAGTGTGTTAGGTGTCTTATAGATCACACATTTTATCTCACTGTCCAAATAACTCCAAAACACTTAAACACCCAAGTGAAGGTAGGTGGGTAGGCTGTCTTGCCACTAGGATGTGTTTAGCTGAAGGATGGATTCCCTGCCTGAAGTCACTCACACCTTTGAGCATTGCCCATCCCACAAATAGAGTCCCTTGCAGTAAAACTCTGTCCTTTCTTGACCTGTCATCTGTAGCTCAGGTTTGCTGATTTCAGCAAGGACCCAATTCACATTTATCTAAATTTATTGGCATTCCTTCTAGCAAGTCATAGGGCAGATGGATTTTTTAACAATACTTCCAGAGTATGGGAATGGAACCCCAAACAAATCCCAAGTGGCTTCCAACTGGGTGAAGTAATGATAGTCTGAAACTAGAAAGGCTTGAGAGCCAAACTGGGGAAACTGGGATAGACATTCAGGCTTTGAAAACACCAGCTATCTTCTGTTTGTTTGTATCTACATTTACAGTGGGATAAACAGCTCTCAGCAGAAGAAAATGCAATTTGTTTAAGTATTTCAGCCAAAGGACAGCAATTATAACAATAAGGCACTCCTTGCTCTACCTTCAAAGCATTCGCTAGTATCAACAGTGGACCTGAGACCAAGTCCTGGGGCTTCCATGTGTTCTAACTAAGCCAGTTTGACACTTCAGAGATCTGCCATTTGGATTAGACACTGTTACAAACATTTTCTATGTAGAGCATTTTTGTCCCATTGATTACAGAATAGAAGGTACTTTGGCACATTGCAATGATGTTGCAAAGTCCTTCTTGAGAAGTTAATTTCTTCATGCTGCAATTGCAGAGTGTGCTCAGTGAATAGACCAGACACCGATAAATCTTTTGGCTCAGGATGTCCAAATATGATGGATGGGCCCTAGGAAATGTCTACAGCTCCTTAGTTATCAGGAAATGGGTCCCCTTAATAAATCTCATAAATGTTCCATGGTGTTTTAACTTACACATCACTAAGCATCCTTTTATTTTCCAGAAAGTAATATACTGTAGCTACAACTAACAGTAGCTCCTCCTGTTGGCTTTGACAAAACCAAGGAGCTTTGTCCAAGGCTCCCAAGATTTCCATGAGTTGACTGGGACATGCAGACCCTTTAAGCAAAAATCTCTTCTCTTACTTTATAAACAAATGTCTGTGGCATATAAACTGTTACAAAGAATCATTTTTCAAGGCTAGGTCAAATATAAATTTAATACATGGCTTAAAAACACTAAAGATAACTTCTAAAAATGAATGGTGACTTTGATTTATGCAGTGCTGTTTGATTAATGCAGTAATATGTTTTGATCCTCACTGTAGTATAAAGTGCATAGAGAGCATTTTTTCACCTTTCCTTTCAGAACAGATAATACAGTTTACAAGAGTGAGAATTAAGTGAGAATTAATTATAGAGAATTAAGACATAAGACAGTTAATAGCATTTTATTCTGCTTTTTCCTCTTTGGCAGAGTTACAGCAAGAAATTCCACTGGGTTTGATTAATTTTTTCTGCCATTGATACCCTAGCACTTCTGTAAAATACTTTAAAATCTGTGGTTGAGAAATGCAATGTAAAGATCAGTTGTTCATCTTGTGTCTTTTACTGGAAAAACTCTCCTGCTAAAGAAAAAAAAAAGGGAAAAAAAAGAAAAAAAGAAAAAAGAAAAAAAGAAATAGTAGTGCCTTCATCCTTTACATTTAACTTTTCAAGTACTTCTACATTTTCATTGTGTTTCTCAAAAGGCAGCTTAAATATTCTGCCATAATTACATTTGTGAATGACCCTAATTGGTGTGGTCAAGCAGCTCATGCAAACTTTGTCATATTTAAAGACTGTACCTACACTTTCTATAAAATCAAGTCACCTCAGGTAATGCCTATTTTGAAACGTATAGTTTAAATAGCACCAGACAGCCAGTCAGATGAGAAATATGCAAAGAAAAAAACTGAAGATATTTTAAGGAACTGTAGTTTGGGGACATGGTAAATTTGGCTTTCAGACTTCTAGTATCAGATAAGAAGTTTGCATTCATGTACTTTAAAACATTTTGTTAAAAAAACCCATAGATGTAGCTGAATTCTGTTTGAAACAGTGTTAAATTTGTGCATGTGAGTCTTGGGCTTGTTCTGATACTGTCAGAACAAGTTTCATCAGCCAGTTCTCAACTTCTTGATATTTTTTCATCTCCAGGCTGTGGTTGCCAGTCACTGGTGTCCTTTAACTGGAGATTCAAGAGAGATGCTCTTTAATCTGTCTGTATTGAAGCCATTCCCAGCTACCTACTTCACTTTGCCTCAGATATCTTGCACACTCTATTTCTGACCTCTCCTTTTGCACTGACTCTTTGCTTCCATCCTCAGATGCTGAAGATGGGTGAAGCAACATGAGACGATCACATAGCAAGCTGGGTTTTTATCAGGAAAGAGGCACATTGTGAGGCATATGAACCTTTTGTATTTCTCCAGCCCTGTCTGCCAAAATCCAGCCTGGGCCCAGCTGAGGAGCTAGACGTGTGTTGGCAGTGTGTGTCATGCTGGGGTTTACAGTGCTATTTCCATGAGGATATTACAGTGTGGACACCAAAGAGACTCCCTGGTGAAGTCCAGTGACAGGAACAGATGATCCGATGCAAGAGTGTGCTGCATGTTCCTGAGAGGACTGGCTTATCCAGAGAGGGCACACTGGAAATTTGAGGGTACACTTCCCTTTGTTTAAGCCTAGATGATCTCTCACCGAAAAAAAAAAAAAGGAGGTTTAGGGGCAGTGTGACTGGAGTGTCCTAAGAGATGCAGCCACGGTGGAGAAGGGCAGGCAGGCAGTACCTGCTTTGTCCCTGGGTGTTGCTTCCAGGAGAGCTTCAAGGTAAAAAAAATAAATAACATTCCTCTGGCCCGAGTGAGGAAGCCTGTTTGAGATCTCTCTTCTTGCATTTTTGTTTGTTTGTTTACTTATTTTACTTCTTTTGTGGGGTGCTCTGGGTTTCTGGGCCTGTTGCCAGGGGCTGTGTGCTTTGCCAAGCAGCAGCTTTGCATTCTCAGGCGGGCAACATCCTGGTTCCACCCTATCCTGAACAGGGTGTGCTTACACACAGGCATGAACTGTCAAGCACACTTTAATTCAGACAGAGAGATGTTTGGTGAAGAGAAGTTAGGCTAAACCTGCCTGATTCCTCAGTTAATTTACCAGCAGCTATAAAAACGAGCTGTAGCTTGGCACACCAGTGGTGTAGCCTTCAGAGAAACCCCAGGAGAAATTATGATCCCCCAGACGTGCACAGGCTCTTTTCAAGGTCAGGTTCACAGTATCTCCTCAGGCAGCATTTGCTGAACTAGTGGCATACTTTGACTTGGATGACAATGGACTTCAACTGATTAGAAATGATGCATCTGGATCACTGTCACATCCTCCAACATGATATAGATTTCACCTGTAGACCATTGCCCACAGATATTTACTATCACCAAGGCAGGCCCAGGCAGGGAAGGAAAAAAACAGTGATGCAAGGGTCTAAACAGAAATGAAACCAATTATTTACCTATGTAGCAGAGGAAAAAACAGGAAATGCTTGGATTTTAAACAGTGCCCCAGGAGAGGGATGTATACTTCAAGGGAATGATAGATTTGCAGTGGTGAAAGGCAGGGAGCAGGAAAAAGCAGCTGAGGTGACAAGGGAAGATTCAGCTCAGCAAACACCCACTCCCTGGATCCAGTCCCTTGCTGTGCTCACACACGCTTCCCAACACTCCAAGGAGGAACCAGCTTGTCCCAGGGGAACTACGCTCATCAGTGCAATGGCACTCCCCATCCCCATCATCATCACCATCCTTATCCCCATCACTATTGTCATCCCCATACTCATTCCCATCCCCATCCCCAACCCCATCCTCATCCCCATCCCCACCCCCATCCCTATCCTCATCCCCATACTCATACTCATCCTCCTCCCCATCCCCATTCCCATCCCCATCCCTGTTCTCATCCCATCCCCATCCCCATCCCTGTTCTCATCCCCATCCCCACCCTCATCCTCATCCTCATCCCCATCCCCATCCCCATCCCCATCCCCATCCCCATTCCCATCCCCATTCCCATCCCCATCCCCATCCCCATTCCCATCCTCATCCCCATCCCCATCCCCATCCCCATTCCCATCCCCGTGCCCATGCCCATCTCCATTCCTATCCCTATCCTCATCCCTATCCCTATCCGCATCCCATCCCATCCCCATCCCCATGCCTCCGGGGGAGGCAGCAGCCCCGCCAGCGCCGCAGAGGTGTTAAAAGCCTCCCGCAGCCCGGTCACTCGCAGGCCCGGCCTCTCCCCAGCGCGGCACAAGGAGTGCCAGGCTCCGGATACCTGGAAGAAGGCGGCAACGAGGGACGTTTGGTACATCCCCACCTCCGGTTCCGTCCCCCAATCCCCGGACCCGGTCCGTCCGCCTGGGGACACGGAGGGCACGGGGGAGCCGCTAGGCGGCGCTGCGGGCGCGCGGGAGCGGGCCGGGCGGGCCGGGCGGGTCGTGGTGCCGGTGGTGGCCCTGACAGATTTGTTGTGATTGGGTTTGTTTCCTTCTGAGGCACTGAAAGCTTGTTGGGGGGCTGTGAAAATCGATGAGGAAAAAAACAAAAGAAAACAAAACAACAACCATACTATATTAAAAAAATAAATCATAGAATCACAGAATGTTTTGGGTTGGAAGGGACATTAAAGATCATTTCGTTCTCAACCCCCCCTGCATGGGCAGGGACACCTCCTACTAGATCAGGTTGCTCAAAGCCCCATCCAGCCTGGCCTTGAACACTGCCAGGGAGGGGGAAGCCACAACTTCCCTGGGCAGCCTCTGCCAGGGTCTCATCACCCTCACAGGAAAGGCTTTTTTCCTAATGTATAACCTGAATCTCTCCTCTCTTCAGATTATTCTCCCTTGTCCCGTCACTACATGCCCTTGTCAAAAGTCTCTCCCCAGATTTCCTGTAGCCCCCTTCAAGTACTGGAAGGCTGCTAGAAGGTCTCCCAAAGCCTTCTTCAGGCTGAACAACCCCAACTCTCTCAGCTCGCCTTCACAGGAGAGATGCTCCAGCTCTGATCGTCTTTGTGTCCCAACTCTGGACTGGCTCCAACTGGTTTTTAGGCACAGAGGAAACGTTTTGCCAGGGGGAGGCCGTCCTTGGTGCTGCTGGTGTGAACACGGACCCCTGATGGCTCTCCCTGTATCCCAGCACCTTGTGCATCAGGGGTGCTGCCAGGCTCACAGAGGGCAGCAGGCACTGCCAAGGGATCCCCCTCCCCTGGCTCCTTTGGAGTGTAGTGGTAAAAACACTTCAATACATCGCCTGCACCAAGGCTGTGCTGATCAGGTTCAAAACTCTGTGGAGGTTAAGTAAAGATTTCCACAGAAAGGACAGAATCATAAAATCAGAATAATTTGGGTTGGAAGGGACCTCTGCCGTATAGAACCACAGAAGCACAAAAAGGCTGCAGAGGTGAAGAGCAGCAGAAATATGGATAATAAATATTTCAGAAGAACGCAGATCTAAAATTACAGAAACAAAGCGATTTTAGTAATGTAATAGTTGCTAGATAGGAACTGTAGAAATGCCATCAGTGGTGTAGGCAAGTGAGAAGTTTCAACCAGCGTAACTGTGTTCTTGTTAGGAAAAGCTTCAAGAGGTTTTGTTAAGACTCTCAGTTTTGATTCCAGGTTGCCTGGGATTTCTGCCTCTGTGCAATATAAACCATAAGGTGGACAAAGGTTGGCAGTGGGCTTTAGGAGTTTCAGTAATTCCTTGGTTCTGCGTTTGGAGAAAAAAACCAAGTTGTATCACTGGCTGTAGAGGAAACAGCAGGTTCCTCAAAAGGCTCTGAACAACAAATGCTGATACCAGACTTCTTAAAATCAGAAAATGTGTATTGTTAGCATCCCAGAACTTCCAAAAAGCTGACAGACAAATGCTTTGAGTCACTAAAGCTCAATTTCAAAAGTACTGGGATCTCCAGTCCAAGGGATCTCCAGGGGGCAGGAAAGAAGTACACATTGGAATAGTATTTTGAAAGATATACAGAATAACCTGGGGAATTCAGGCTGTGAACTTCCATCCAGTCCATGACTTGAATTTTTCTGGATTATTCCATCCATACCTGATGGAAGTCCATGGTCTGAAATACATACTGTCCAAAATGACTGTGTCAATAAATACCAACATAAAAGGAAATACTTTGCTTGTACAAACTGACATGGATTTACAGAAAATAGATTTTGCTGAGGTAATCTTGTACCTTTTTCAATAGAGGAAGAATTTAATTCTTGAAGACAGTTATGAAGACAACTATAAAGAAATAGGCTTTAGTTCAGTACATTTTTTTATCATTACATTACTACAAATTCATATACCAGATGGTTCAAAATCCAGTGGTTAACTCTAATTTTAGTCTCAATGCTAGACAATGAATCATTGTTCAGTAAGGGTGTTAACTAGTGGAGCTACACCTGGATTGTCTCCGAGCCGTTTCCATCTATGATACAGAAGAAAACTTAAATTCCTCATATTGCAACATACATGAAGACCAGGGGAACAGAAACAAAAATAGGTCACTGATGTAATCAGTTGGTAAACAGAAAGCAAATATATTATTCTACCACAAGTAAACATGAAGCTGTATATCTAAGAACAGAGAATGAAGGTCAAAGTTGTAAGATGGGAAACTATACTTTGAAGAAGCAGCTCTGGAAAGGACTCAGAAAAAAGGGGCATGGCCACTGAACAGAAACTCCCTCTGAAAGGAAAACCTGAAGGGGTAATGTAATCTCCCGGTGTACAGGGAGGGGAGTCTTGAGTTGGGCTGATGAAGTTAGGGTATTTTGGGATTTGGCACTAATCTTGCCATTATGCTGCACTGCTGGGTCTAGTTCTTCTAGGCTTGGGTCAGGAAAGATGTTGCCACATTAGTGGGTGAGAGCTCAGTGTCACTTTGTTGTGTCAGAGTACATGAGAAGGAGCTCCTAATGCTTCAGAGACTTCACTTATAGACAAGAAAATGGTCACCGGAATGATAAAATTCACTTAAGCGGAGCTTTTTTTATCTAGAGATTGATTTCTGATTGTTATCAGGGATTGCTTTCCTGAACTGAAACCATTCAATATAACTGAATTTTTCTCATAGATAGAAGGTAGTACCTTTGAGGTCAGGGTTTGGGCACTTCTCCCCTGTGGTTGTAGACAAAATAATGAATGTCTCCTAGCATACTATGTTATAGTTATCTATATAGTTATCATCGTTTCTGAGGACAAATGTGAGACCATTTCTTTTACCAGACATCTGAAAATACCAGACTAAATGACTTTATGGAGATTTTCCCCTTTGGGAGAAATAATTTACTTTTTCCTTCCAGCACTTTAAGGAAAAGAGGTGCAGAAAGAAAGGGTTTAGCATATACGTGGGTTCTGCAAACAGCTCTCAATGCTATTTTTATTCCATTGATTCAGAAGTATTGCTCAGACTACTACAGGGACTCAGCTCAAGCATCTTGAAAGCAAAATCTGGCAAGAGCAAGAACTGATGCTTTTTCCAAGTGTTTTGTCAGCCTCAAGCATCTCTCCCCTCTGCCCTCATATTTTGCTGTTGGACTGCCTTCCCACAGAGAAGCTGATGTCAATGCTTACATGTATCCCCGTGTGCAGGTTTATGTGTATGCAAGCCACCTCACCAGTGTATTATTTTTTTATGTCAGCTACGGCAGCACAGTCTATGTTATTGGGAAGCTAAAAGTACCTAAAAATGTTTTTTCCTTTTTACTGAGCCAGTATGCAGCTGCTTATTGATGGTAGAAAAAAGGGATGGCTGAAGAGCACTTGTTTCAGACCCCTGCTCAGAACAGGGACACGTCAGCACATGCTGCTCAGAAGCTTTCCCAGTCAGTTGTAAATAGGCCCAAGGATGGGGATTTTTCAGTCCCTCTGGGCAACCAGTGCCTGAAAGGCTTTTTTAATTTTTTTCCTAATGTCATGGTGGAATTTCACTTCTTCTTCCCTGATAGGCAAGTGTCAGCTGGTGTTTACAGGAGAAGGCTTGATGGTGATGTGATGAAGGACAAACCTCTTTGCAGGGAGGTGGCATTTGCATTCTTCAGCATGCTCTTGGTCTAACTGGTTGCTCAGCAACTCATCTCTAGCGAAACCAGATAAGGTTTGAGTAGCAACATTGTTCTCCCAGTTAGCAGGCAGTTAAATGACCAGGTAGTTGACCAAAGTGTTTGATGAAGTCAAAGTAGATTCTGTTTAGACCAGTACTCTAATAATCATTGTGTTTACCGGTCTCCACTTTATATCCATCTTCTTAGGCCAGTTCTAGTAATTTCTGTTTCACTTTCCAATAGCATCTCTTGAAGAATTTTTTAAACCATTCCTAATACCTCAGAGTATTTTTTTCAGCTCTGGCTTACCAGTAGCACTGGACAGATTCCTCAAGTCACAGAATCGTATCACAGAATCAGAGAATGGTTTGGGCTGGAAGAGACCTGAAACACCATTTAGTCCCAACTCCCAGCCATGGGCAGAGACACTTTCCACTAGATCAGGTTGCTCAAAACCCCATCCAACCTGGCCTTGAACACTTCCAGGGAGGGGGCAGCCACAACTTCCCTGGACAACCTGTTCCAGTGTCTGACCACTCTTACACTAAAGAATTTCTTCCTAAAGAATTTCTTCTAAGTTCAATCCACCTTCTTTCAATTTAAAACCATTCTCTCTTGTCCTGTCACTACATGTCTCTGTAAAACGTCCCTCTCCAGCCTTCTTGTAGGCCCCCTTCAGGTACTGGAAGTTTGGTATAAGGTCTCTCCAGAGCCTCCCACAAGTGATACGCCACCCCAAGTGATATGCTTTTTCTCTTATCCTCAACATCAATTAGCACTGAAAAGTTCAAACTCTTGTGATTTCCAAGCTTAATATTCAAGTTCCTGGTGCTGATGATCAGAGCAGATGTAGACAGGAGCCAAGCACAAAGAGTATAGGTATCTGGCAACACTAAAAGCTCCAACAACAGCTGGAGCCACTGTCTGTAAGACAACACACAGCACATTTGGTACTTTAAAAAGTTACTCCCAAGAGCTTCCTGCTGAGCCAGACAGCAGTATGTCTTGTTTTAGTTTTGGTGTGCAGAAGCCAAGAGGAATCTTCTGAATTTCAACTAAGAAATGCTGCATAAAACTGAATTTACCTACAGGGAAAATACTTCCTTAGGGGCTAAAGGAAAAGAAAAGAAAACAAAAAAGAGCAGAGATACCATACATGTAGGATTACTGATACCAAAAATCTACTGCTCTAGATGTAGAAGTTCATTGTATGTTGTCTAATATTTAATATCAAGTTCATGAATTGCTAAGTGTCATAAGCAAACATAGTAAAAGAATTAGCTGTCTTCTTATTACTTCAGATCAACAAAAACTCCTGTAAACAAACTAATAAACCCAACAGGATTTGTTTTGAATAGCTAGGACCTACCCTTTCTCTGGAGCTGCTGGGGCATGGACCATTCTATTTAATAAACATATAATAATGGAAACTAATAGAGATTAACTATTTTTATGGTAAAAATAACTCACAGCATTAATGAATCCAAAATCCCTCAAGATTTTCCTCCTCTTCTTGGAACAGCAGCTGGTTTTAGAACTGTTCCTAACTAGCAGTCAAGCAGGCAGGTTTCCTTCCCTCCTGACAACAATCACAATCCTTTGTGTTTAACTGGCAGAGGGCACCAAGAAACCAGTGCAAAAAAACCAAAAAACCAAAACCAATATGTACATAAAACATTACCTGAAACCTCATGTTGCAGTCCTGAGGATCTGACCTTGTTCAAGCTGTGACTAAGAGCTGTATTTTGTCTCACAGGTTCCAAGATGAACCAATGCAGGGGGTAGTGCAGAAGCAGCCTTCCCTGCTGACCAACCAGAGTCCAAATCCCAGCACAGATTGCTTTCAAAATGCAAGTAGGGACCTTCCACTGATCCCATTTCATTGATGCCACCAGAAGACCCACAGAAATGCAAAAGCTGTGCAAGTTGCCAGCAAATATGATTCACTGAACATTTGTGCTTGAAAGGTAGTATAGAGAAAGACAACAAATTGTACTAATCCTGAAAAATTGGCCTATTTTCCTGACCCCCAGATGAATGCAATTTAGTATTAAAACCAATAGCTTTTGGAGACATTAACCTAAATTAATCTCCCAGGAAAGTTACATAGAGAGAAAGAAAAATAAGAGGGGTAGTTAGGCAAAAGGATTTGTAAGTAATATATTGTAACTCGTGCAGATTTATTTTTGCAAGTTTTGCAGACATATGCATACTGTAGCGTTTAACTTTCCTTTCCTTTCCTTTCCTTTCCTTTCCTTTCCTTTCCTTTCCTTTCCTTTCCTTTCCTTTCCTTTCCTTTCCTTTCCTTTCCTTTCCTTTCCTTTCCTTTCCTTTCCTTTCCTTTCCTTTCCTTTCCTTTCCTTTCCTTTCCTTTCCTCTTTCTTTCCTTTCCTCTTTCTTTCTTTTTTCTTTTCAATGAGTAGTTTAAAAAAATACACCTGTGGAGTGCAGGTTAAGGCAGCTCAGTGCCAAGACCCTAGAAGCTGCTCAAGAGAGGCGTGGTGGCTATTGGACATGTTTCTGAAAGGCTTGGAAACCTTCACTGTGGAAAAGCCAGCTGGCAGGTCACACCCCACGCAGCACACACCCACCTTTCTTTCTGTGTTTTGAGAATTGAGCCAAGCATTCTCTGCATTCACACACATCTGTAAATTCTTTCAGAGAAATGGGGAATTGATAAATATGGAAGCAGACAGCTCAGGGATTTGCCTCCAGAAGGTTAAGAGTGAGATTAGCTGTTGACAGCACTTGAGCCTGTAAAAATACAGCAGATGCTGGACTACCTTGACTTAGCAGCTAAGATTTTTATAATTCTGGTCTACCATGATGTGTATGGACATAATTGGAAAACTGGGAGGGGAGTGACTGTTAGTTCTGGCAGCTACACAAGCCTGGGGAAATTACCGTAAGCTGCTTTGAGTAGGAATTTTGTCTGTGTAACAGTGAACAGTGACAAACCCAAGAATGGTTAGGGCTTGTGCGGTCTTATCTACCTCACCTCAAAAATATTTTCCATCTGTACAAACCCCCAGAACTCAAACACATCTATAACTTTCTGGCAAAAACAAAACCGTCACAAACCAAGATGAAAGTATGATACCCAAGACAGAAAAAAACTCCATAGGTGGTGAAAAATGTAAAGCAAATTTTGAAACACTAAAAATGCCTTGCACTGCAACCATTAAACTAAGGCCATGGATGCTGTAATTGTGAGATGTTTGGTTTTCACCTTTAAAATGCCCAGTTTCCACGACTTGACCCCAGTATGGATTCAGGGCCACTTTCTCTGCTATTGTTAACATTCTTGTTAGTTCATGAGCAGCACCTCTTATGAAGAGCAAACAACTTTTTTAAAAAGGCATAAAAAATAAAGTAGCAAGTGAACTCACTGCCATTTGCCATCTGGGTTCAGAATAAATATCCCAACAAACACCTGCCAGCACTGACATACTGACATCGATGAGATTCACTACCTTACTGATAACAGCTACAGGATCATTGCAAATTTTGAATTTAAAAAACTTCAGCCATTGAGCTTCACTCATTACGACATTTTCAGTGCCATGAAAAAAAAGAACACCTTTGTAAGCTCTAAATTTTATTGCCTATATGAAATTGCCACTTGCCCTGTGCATGACTAACAAGCCAGGGGACTTAATATGCCTGAGAGTGGTTCTGTTGCACATGTCAAATGAGGAACAGGGCTTGGGGGATTTTTTTGACCCCTGTGGTTGGTGATCGAGTGGTCACAAGGAAAGGGACTGCCTTCACACAGTACTGGTGCTGTATAGGTGTGCAGTCTGATCTAGGTCTCTAAGATCCCTCAAAAGTCAATTAATTTGAACCTGCCTGCCACAGCTGCGAAGTTGTTTTCACTGTCTATAAATAAAGACAGAATAGACCCCAGCTTTTAGACAGCTTAAAGTTAGGCATAACTACCTCCTCTGTAAGTAAGCCCTATTGAAAAGGGTTATTCCACTCTAGGCTATAAAATAGTTTGATTAGATTATGTGTTTGGCAATGAAGATGTCATTTAGGGGTAATGGATCCAAGTTTCAGTGCCTCTGAAGAGGCAACACAGGGAACGGTGAAAGAACTGGAGTATAGCTGAGTATTTCATAGAATACTAAGTATTATGCATAATTTTCTATTTTGTTGAGGTTGGTTTTCATACAGCCTAGCACTCTGGAAACATCTAAACAGAAGGTGCTAATCCTTTCTATTGCACACAGTTAACTAAATAGCCATGGAAAATTCCTTTTTTTTTTTTTTTTTTAATAATATCTCCTAACAAACATTAGACTAACTTACACCTAGATGTGCCTGGGGAAGAAAAAACCACAAACATCCCAGATCTACAGAAATCATGATTGTCCTACCCATGCTCTCAAAGATACATGGAAATCCTTTATAATCTAGTTAAGGTTAAAAATACAACTACAATCAGAAAACTCTTCTTGAATCATTTAAAGCAACCGATAACCATGCTTTTAATTTTCCTTTTAAAAACAGAGTATTGCTAACATTTTATTTTATAGCAAAAAATCAGAACATATGTTCCCATTGAAAGAGGTTAAAATGGATTGTGCTGATTGTATGGTGCATAAAACCCAGGCTCAATCATAATGCCTGAATTCACACCATATGATTTATTTCAATCTGCCACAGTCTGAAGTGATACAGTGCTCAGTTACTAAAAAAGATTCCACTGAAAGATTAGTGAACTCTGAAAATGAATTATGCAATATAGTTTATACCTTGAAAAAAAAACATTAAAAATATGTAAAGGCTCAGCTTTGACAAATGTGAACTGAACAGAGTTTTTCTTAACACAGAACTTAGTTTTTCACAGTAGATCTGACAGTACTAAAAAGGGGCAGTCCTTTTGCACTGCCTTCTCTGAAACAAAATTGGATTTCACAAATTATTTATAAAATCATAAAAAGAAACAGAGACTCTCATGGTCAGCAGAGTTATACAGGCACCAGAAGTCCTTCCTGTTCAAAGAATTTCTTTGATTCAGGCATGGTAATGCCTAAATGGTAGGCAGTAAGTAGGTGATGCCTTTTCCCTTTTGCTGGCACAGTCTGCTGTTAAGGGCATGCTTCTTGACACATGAAGTAGGATCCTGCTGTGCCTTGCAGGATAGATGGTGTACAGTTGCTACCACCCTGTAAACAAGAGCTGGCATATTAATATCAAGAATTTTATAGAAAATTCTAACAAAAATGAGAATCTGGATATAGTTTCTACATTCAGGGTCACTGAGATTCTACCAATTAGCTCCAGGACTAGAACACAACCATCTGTTTCTTTTTGTGGAATGATAACATCAGATGGGTGGTTATTCTTGAATAATCAAAATCAAGAAGGAATAGAAAGTGTATGTGTGCCACTGGCTATGTGCTACAGCTGAACTTCCAAGAAGGCCTGCTGATTAGTTGCTCAGTTTCTATGGAGTTAATAACAGAAAATAATAGAAAAATAAAGCAAGCATGTTCTTTCTAGTTGTAAGAAACACTTTGTCTCTTTCACCTTACTGTGCACTTCAACCTTTTTTTTTTGTTGGAGGTGTGCTAAGTATTAATGCTAAAAACACTGATGCCAAAATATGTATTTTAAGAACATTTCAGTAAAAGAATAAAAAAGTTAAATATGATGACATCAGAATTACAGCAGTGTCTGAATATGAGGAGGTCTGAATTTAGTTCCTAGCTCTGCTTTCAGGGTGTTTACATTAAAAGCTTTTAATTTTACATATTTCAGCTCCTTACCTACAGCCCTGCTTCCTGTTTCATCCTATTCACCTGCTTCATCCATTTAGAATAAACTTTTTTAGAATAAACTCTTAAGAATTTGGATAATTGAATTCCAGAGATGCCATGGTTAAGTAGACCAAATACAGCTTTACAGTATGGCAAGTAGGGAAAAAAAAGTTCACACCACAATAATAAAGGGATGAAGGCACAATGAATCATCCACTACTTCCCCAGGAAGTAGTAGTGGATTCTCCATCCCTGGAGATATTTAAAAAGAGACTGGATGTGGCACTCAGTGCCATGGTCTGGTAACTGCAGCAGTAGTGGATCAAGGGTGGGACTTGATGATCTCTGAGGTTCATTCCAACCCAGCCAGTTCTATGATTCTATGATCATTAAAGACCATTGGTGATTCATGCAGAAAAATGAAAGTTATTTACAAGGCTTATAATAGAATTACCTGCCAGGACAGTAAGATTTGCTTCAGCCCCAACAAAGGAAGTCAAAGTGACAAGACCAGGACTTCAGACACTTCATTCAGGCAAATTTTTTTGGTAGGTTGGATAAAATAAAGCATTCATACTAATGTTTGTAGGATAGAAATTACTGGGTATACTAATATATAGTTCATGAATAACAAGAAATTAAAGCAGAGAGTTCCCTTGCGTGGCTATTTATTTATTTGGTTTATGTTTTTTGAAACCTCATTTCTGACTTCGGATACATCAAGTTATCAGTGAATATTTAAATGTAACAGGCATGATAAATACAAATACAAGCTCTAGTTCAGAGAATGATCTAAGATGAACTGATAACCTTCACTTTCAGGGAAAAAAAGTTTTAGATTTGCCCTCATGGTGGGAAAGGGGGGATCTGTCAATTCGTTAGAACACAGCAGTTAGAACTCTTATATTCTGAACTATCTTATTCCTATTGCTCTCAAAATGAGAAAATATGAAGAAAGAGATACTTAAAGGCAGGGGAAAATGCCATTTTCCATTGTGAAGGCTCATTTCTGAAAGATACCCATCAACCTCTGTAGTTCCACAGGAGACCCACCAACCTTTGCACAAACTCTAGTGTCATGTTATGCTCTTACACAGCCTTTTATAACAGAAGATAATACAGGTGATGGTCTCTTGCCTTGTGACTATGAAAACAGTGAAAACCCAACCTGTGAGTGAAAATTTTTTTCTATGCTGCCTAGTCAGGGATCAGAAAATACTACTTGCTAGACCAGGTGCTTTTTGATGCTGCCTCTTTACCTCAATATCAATTGACCTTGCTTCCCAAAGCAAGCCTCTAATTGCTGTGTGACTGCATGTCTGCTGTCAATAATTCCTAATGATTGATTCCAGTTCCTCACTGCTTGAAGGTGCACTTTCTTGTTGCCTCAAACGTTCTTTTGTTCACGATGCCTCCATGTTCCCCAGACTGTGTGGTCTCTCCTTTATTTCACTCCAGCAGCTGCTCTGGCATTCTGTGTGTTCTGCTTCGGATACACGAGTGGCTCTCTAAGTTTCTGTTATGAATATCATGGCTTCAATCCCCTGAAAGAGTTTTATGTCCCAAAACGTTCTTGTTACAGATTTTATCCTGCCATCTGATGTGCAATATGGCCCACAGATGGTACAGATGAAACCACCCTGGAAGCCGTAAATGTTGACAGTTAAAATAGAAAGTTAGAATAAAACATATAATGAATGTTTCTTCCTTTTCAAAAAAGCAAAACAAAAATAAATCAGATTAAATTGTAGAGTCACTGAGAGTAAAAGCTCCCAGAGTAATTCTCACTCTTTCAGTAGATAGCTTTAGGTAAAATTAAACAGTTTGAAATGTCAAGGGAAATCTAGACTGCAATTACTGGGATCAATTTAGATATAATTAAATAATTTAAGCTAGAATGATTGCACTCTATAGCAGGCATTCTGAAGGCACCTTGAAATTCTTTTGAATCTCTCATGAACTTTTAAGAGAAGTAATGAAGTCACTGCCTAAATCTGGCCAGGGTCACAGCAACGTTATCTCAAGGGATAACACCGATACTCTGATACTGCTTAAATCAATTATATTTGTCTGAGAATCAACAACATAGCTGACATATACAGCATTCAAGCAGACATAATGGAATGGCAGCCTGAACTTTATTGCCATTATTTATTTCCATTTTCTTTTTCTTTTTTTTTTTTTTTTTTTTTTAAACAACTGTGACATAAGAATATATGTAAGGAAGTTCTGGACCTAAAGTACTACAAAGTGCCAAAGAAGCTAGTAGGAAAAAAGCATATATCCAGAAATGCAAAATCATACAGCTGCAGAAAAGGAAGTGATGTATATATTTTATATGTGTGTGTTGCATTATCTGAGATGGCTTGAAGATTCTTTCCTACCCAGTTTGCTACGAAGGCTGTGTAACAATATTCCCCAACCTTTGATCTCTAACTTATCTACACAGATACAAGCACCCATTACTACACTTCACATCCCATTATATTAAATGAAGTGCAAATCAGCATGTCATAAAAAGCATTGTTCAAATTAAACTAAAACCAGAACAAATAATGAAAGCCTCCTTAATGCCTACCAGAAACAGTGTGATAAATGCAGAAAAAGGCAAAATGTGTGGATTGTTCAAAAACATCTATATTATCTATCAGACAGACCTATTTCTTATTTCTAGACCAAGCAGCATTAATGCAGTGCCACACCATTTTGTACCATCTCTACTTTCTCCAAGAGATATGGACAGTTTGTTGCCCTCCCACTTTTTGATGGAAAGTCTTATTATTTGGGGTAATGAGAACACTCACTAGGATGCTAGAACTTAGTATTTTAACCAATAAATACAAAAGAAAAAGATGTGAGAAAAGTACTGGACGTCTTTTTCTCAATGTCACACAGCAGCAGGTTCCTGTCAAAGAAAACAAACAACATTACAACTTTTTTGTTTCTACCACTTTTCTCTCAGCTATTGAGGCAAAGATAGGACACTGCGTAAGTCTGAGCCCTATTATGGTCCTGAGAGAAGATAAAGGCTTTTTGAAAGGCTCTCCAGAAAGATGCCCTGTGAAAAGTGAAAAGGAGAGGAGGTGGTTCATATGGTAGCTTAATCAATCAAAGGTAAAAGGAAGAAAATGCAAAATCATTTTTCCCAGCTCAATACCCTCAGAGCACCCTGCTGTATTTCTAGTCTCCTTCCCACGCTCCCACTAAGTCCGACCTTCATCTTTACATCCACTAACCTGTTGCTTCCACACACACTCAGCCTCCATTTGCAGCTTTAAATGTTCCAGACCCTTCTGTTCCCATCGTCTAAAACATCCCCTCACCTCTACCTGCTTTGCCTTGAGCCTTGTTCAATTTCATTTCTAACACAAGTCCCCTTCTCTAGTCCATCTCCAGCGTGCTCCTACCACGTAAAGCGCCTTCATCTTGCACTTCACCACTCTTGCATTAACCCCACTGCTAACTAAACCCAAAACATAACATGAGGTGACCCCTCCAGCTTAAAACTCTGCCCACAGCCTTGACTAGCCCGTACTGCAGGGCTAGTGGTAGCAGAGACCTTTTGCCTCCTCTGGGCTTCTGGCAGGGTTTTGTGGCTTCCCCGTTCCTCTCTTCGCTGCCTTCCGTGCAGGGCCTCATCCCTGCCCTCCCAGACTGGAAGTGCTTCCAGACTCGCTCCCTCCCCACCGAGACTCAGCTCCCACGTCCCAGACCTCACTGCCCTCCGCCTGCCTCTTCCACACTAACCCGCGACCACCCCAGCGCCCCTTCCCATCACCTCAGTCCCTGCCCTGACACCCCCAGTCACAGCCCCGCCCTTCTGGGCCCTGGATCGGGACGGGGAGCCTGCTCCGGAGCCCTTCCGACCGCCGGACACCCCCTCACCTGAGAACAGCTCCCCCCCCGACCCCTCTCCCTCCTCACTGTAAGAGCAGGAGGGGCGGCACCTGCGGGACCGCCCCATTCTCCTCCCCTCGCCTCCCCTCCTCCTCCCTCAGGAGAGAGAGAGACAGGGAGAGAGAGGGAGAGAGAGAGAGAAAGAGAGAGATCGAGACCCGGAGGGAGGTTGCGGCACCGAGGGCGCCGGTTGGGACTGCCGAGCGCGGTTCCTTGGTGTTAGGGGAGGGAGGGGGTGGGAATTAAAAAAAAAAAAAGAAAAAAAAAAAAGAAAAAAATTTTTTTTTTTTTTTAAGTGAGGGAGGGGTGGAAGGAGAGCTCTTGAACTTCTTCTCTCTCTGCCCAGTAAGGTAAGGGAGCGACTTGCGGCGCGGGGCTTGGCTTCTCCTGCTGTCCCGTTTCTGGGGAGGGCACAGAGGTAGCGGGTCGGGTCGGGGTGGCTCCCCGCTCGCTGGGTCGCGCTCCCTGTCAGTCACCCCGCGGAGCGCAGCACCGGGGGCGGCGGACGGGCTGCCAGCAGCGCGGCGGGATGCGACCGGTGTCACTGGCGGGCTGCCCGTGCCCTCCCTCGGGTGGGCTCCAAGCCCTTTGTTACCGTCGTGTTGGACCGGGGAGGTGTGGGGGGGTGTGGAAATGACATTGCTCCAACAGGGCAAGGAGGGGGCGGCAGAGGCTTGGCCGGGCGCCTGCGGCAGCAAAGCCGTCTCTGCGAGTGGGTGGGCGGCAGGCGGCAAAGCCCCGGGGAATAGGGATGAGGCGGGCGGGGTGGGTGCGGGGGGTGCAGGTGGTTCTGTCGGAGAGCCGGCGGGCGGGCGGCGAGCGGCGAGCTCATCCGCTCCGCGCTGCCATGTGGGCGGCTGCCAGCAGGGGGCTCGGATGCTTCGCCCTCCGCGGCCGGGGGAAAATTCGCTTGAAGAGGGGAGCTTCGGGGGTAGAAGGGTCGGGGGGATTGTTAGGGGGACATTTCTGGTTTTGAGGAGGAGAAAAGAGGATGCGAGGCCTGCTACCCAGGGAGGGCTTTCCCTGTCGAGGAGGGGCGACCGTGTCCCCTGGAGACGCGGCAGCCCGGGGGGCTGTGGTAACGGTGGCGGTGGCGAGCAGGGCAGGGCGAGCAGGGCGGCGTGGAGGGCCCTGTCAGAGGCGGCCCTTTGGCGAGTCCCTTCACCGTGGCGACCGCCGATCAGCAGGGCTGAGACACTCTGGGAAGTAAAGGGAAAGTTGGGAAGAATCGGCTCCGGTGGACCTGACGTCGGCTGCCCCAGGCAGCTGACAGGTTTATGAAGGAGGCGCCTTGGGAGCCGTGCGGTACCGCCGGGATCGGGCCCTTCCCGTGGCTCTCCTCAGCTCTCCGAGAGATGAAAAATTTGTTTTAAGAATGGGTTTTCGGCCAGCCCAGAGGGTGGGACAAGGGTTGCTGTTCGCTTAGGCCCCAAGTCTGCAAATATTTTATCTGTAGTCTCAAATTTAAGGATTTTCAGATGTGTTTAGCGTGCAGGAGACTTTTTGAGTTACCTGAAGGAAAAACAGATGCCATGTTTACAGCTTGCCAGTGTGTTTGCTTTAAGTACCCTGAAGATGTGACCTTTTTTTCATGTGATATTGTTTGGGTTTCTTTGAATTGGTGACTCTTACAACTTTTCCATTGCAAGATATTTTAAGTATTACTGAAATAATATTTCATGTTTATCTTACTTCATTGATAACTTGTTACAAAGAACTTTTAAAAAGATTGCAATAAAAGGCTGCTGAAGAAGAACAGGCTGTGTTTTATTTCTTGCCTTAAGGAAAAACTGAAGCATAATGTTTTATTACAATTCTTAGTGTTGTTTAGGACTGAGAGTGGAGCAGGTAGGTGATGCAGATACAGTTATTTACGTGACCTCTGAGAGGACAGTAAGGGCTTTCTACACTATTAAATTATGTAATGCACACTTAAATATGGAGCTTTTTTTAGGGGTTTGGGCTATGCCCTCTAAAGTAATTAAGAGTAGGCTTTTCATTGAAAAGTTTATTACAAAAGCCCTAGTGAGATTTTTTTTCAAAAAAATCTTTGAAAATATTAAACCTTATCCTGAAGACTTTGCTTGTGAGTAGGACAAAAGCACTTAGAGAGCTGATGGATTAACTTTTTTTAATACCTCTTTGAAAAGGAACAAGGATTGTGGGAGGATTGTCAGAGCTTTTGAGAAAAGTTTGTTTATACCTCTTTTTACCACTTGTGGATTTTTGCACCTATGCACACTTTTTCTTATGTATTCTCAACTACTTGTGACAAAATGCTCAAAAAAAAAAAAATTAATAATGTTCAATATATGTCTGCCTGTTTAAAGGGCTGGGCTCTAAACTCTGGAGGTTTATTTATACGTCTGCTAATACAGGTAACAAATACAGTGTATGTTTTTGTTTAATTTTGGTAGTGTTTGTTTAAAAAATGTTTTTGCTAAGGTGTCTAACAAAAAAAAAAAAGTTATAAGACCCAATATCTACATACTAGGAATTTTATTAGTCAGTTAGGCTGTAGGTAATGTAATAATCAGAAATAGTGATGACTTTTTGGTAAGGCAGTTTTCAAGCCCAGAATGTAACACTAGAGGAAATAAGGAGTAGACAACCTCATTACTGAGCTTTTACTGGTGTAATTAAAATATGTGAAGTTTCTTAAGATCTTCTTAGGACATCACAGATGGAAGGAGGAGTGATCTGACTGTGTGAAAAATTTGTCTCAAATCCAAAAAAGCACGTTCAAGGTCTTCTTAAACACGTAATTATTGGCATTGATATTTGGCAGTTGAACAAGTCATGTCCAAAGTATTTTGCAGATGCAAGGAAGATAAAAAACTTGGTAGTGTAATTTAGGATATGCTAATTAGTTTCTATGAGATGCAGCGAGTTAAACTTTTTTAAGGGAAATCTGGGAAAATCTCTGTACTGTGAAGCTTATAATATGCTTGGCTGTTCATTCACTGTAAAACTGTTCATTCAGTATCATGTGAAAAAAATATACTCTAGAAAATCTTACTAAGTACAGCTTAAAAAAAAAAAAAAAAAAAGAGGATTGAATGCATTTCCTTAAAATTTTCAGTGCTTCTAAGAAATGTTAGGTAGGCACAGGACTGTATGGTTTTTACTTTCAGCCGTGTTACCTTTTGTATTATCTTTGATATTAAGCATTTAAAAGTGTTTTTAAAAAGTGCTTTAATGCTTTGTATGGTTCTGTACCATATGTTTTGTATTTAATTCTTTGAATGACCGCTGAAGTGCAGCCAACTTGGGGTGAATGTGGCAACTGTTAACTAGCGCTTAGCAACAGTGCACAATAATCAGGACGGGAAGTGAAGGAGAATACCATGTCTAATTGAAACTACAGGGGGCATTTAGGTAGGTAGGATGTAATTAACAAAACCTGGAGCTTGGACATGATATTAAGGCATCGCATCTTTAGTAAAATGGGCTGCAAAATCATTAGAATGAAAACATTTTTAGTTTTTTAGGTTTTATATCTTGGGTGGGTAGCTGGTAAAGTTTTTTTAAAACATACATGCTTAGTCTGTTCTTACATGATCATTTCTCACACATAATGCAGAAGACACATTTTCCTTTGCATCTAAAATGGAATCATGAAAGGGAGGACTGCTGAGAAGACTGACAAATGAAGGGGTAATAAGCCTTGACACTTTGACAATGATGTCTTTTAGAGAATTAGTCCTGTGAACTAGGGTTCATTAGATGTAGTAAGTGATTAAGATATCTCTCATATTCTGAAAGAGATTACACTGGCAGTTATAAGACAACACTACATTTATACAGTTAATGTGCTGTTACTGTCTCTGAGATTCATTGACCTTCCCTCAAATGCTGTGTTGTCATGACATTCCTTAAAGTGTTGTGAAAAGTGTTGCTTGGTCAGAATATTTGTTCAAAACACTTCTGCCTAATAGTTTCATTTTTTTAAAATTCCAAACCTGATAGTTTTATTCTGTGCTATATTGTATATGAAGTTATATTCATGAACCAATTTTATGCTGTGTATGTCCTGAAAGCATCTTGTTTCTAAGAACTCTGAAAGTATCCTCATGTAATAAGGACTAGTAAAAGACTTTTCAGTGAGTCATTACCACGGCTCACATGCCTTCAATTTTGAGCATGGCAAGTATAATTCCTGTTAATAGGTTTGAACTTGCAGGTAGGTAGTGAAGATGACCCCAAAATAAGAAGCCATGCTGTGAAAGTGCACACAATCCAGTAGCATTAGGCTCTTAATATTTTATTAGAGTAATTAATGCTTTTATAATCCAAAATATAAACGAGAATATCTGAGGGAGGAACTTTTGAACTACAAAAATTTGGAACAGTGTTTTTTCACAACAGGAACAACCAAATTTTGTACAACCTGCTGTGGTTGGTTTGGAAGTATCAAACAGGAGTATGGAGTTCCTTAAAGCAATGGTGCCAAAATATAATTGTTTTTATTTTGAATGACTCCTGATGCCATGTCAGATGATTTCTGTTGTCTTACTATTTCACACAGTAATGCCACAGCTTCTGTGAAATTCTCTTTCAAACAGGGAAGCCACAGAGTTGTGTAAATGACTGCTTTCATTGAAGCATATTTAATATAATTCTCAGTGAGTTGGCATTTTAGGCTCCTTTTTAAGTTCGCCTATACTGTCCTCTCATAAGACCCCACCCAGAGTCTTGTGTTGAGTTCTGGAGCCCCCAACACAAGAAGGACATGGAACTGTTGGAGAAAGTCCACAAAGATGATCAGGGCTGAAGCATCTCTCCTGTGAAGACAGGTTGAGAGAGTTGGGGTTGTTCAGCCTGGAGAGGAGAAGGCTCTGGGGAGACCTTATAGAGGCCTTCCAGTACCTGAAGGGGCTACAGGAAAGCTGGGGTGGGACTTTTACAAGGGCATGTAGTGATAGGACAAGGAGTAATGGCTTTAATCTGGAGAGGGGAGATTCAGGTTATACATTAGGAAGAAATTCTTTCCTGTGAGGGTGGGGAGAGACTGGCAGAGGTTGCCCAGGGAAGTTGTGTTTTCCCCCTCCTTGGAAGTGTTCAAGGCCAGGCTGGATGGGACTTTGAGCAACCTGGTCTGGTGATAGGTGTCCCTGCCCACGAAGGAGGGATTGGAACTAAATAATCTTTAAGGTCCCTTCCAACCCAAACCATTCTGTGGTTCCATGGCACTTCGGAAGTTTAGTAAGAAAACCCATATATTAATCTGAAGATCCTACAGCACGTATTTCCAAATACTTTGGTTAATTTACGTTTAATAAATGTTTTTTTTAATTGCAATTATACTACAGTAACGAATAAGATGCTAATAAAATATGGAAGACTGGCAGGACTGTATTTTGTCATAAAATGGCCAGAAGAGTAAGATGGTAGGGAGCAGCCTGAATCAGTATAATAAGATCTGTTATAAATGGTCAATTAATATTCACCATGTAAGGTTGTAAAGAGGTTATTTTGAGGTAGATTTTCAAACTGATGGAGCAATAGACAGCAAAATAGTGTGGGCAGAGTTAAGATACTGTTACCTAAGAGATTACCAGACATCTGGCGTACTGGTTGCAGGAACAACCCTGGAGTGCCTAATATTATAAAATGGTGTGCAAAGCCCCTCATGTTCTCTCTCCTATCTCCATCACAGCCTGTAATTAGCTCTTTTCAAGACTGTTGGTGTGATCTGCAAAGAGGGCTTTGAGGCACATTGAGAAGTTAGTTACTGATCGTAACTGTGGTCTGAAATGTACTCTATGAAAACTGGTTTTGGTTTTTTGCCTGTTAGTTATTTGTTTGCTCTTTTTTTGGTGGTTTTTGTTTGTTTGTTTGTTTTTAAATTGAAGACTCATCTGTGCATCCTGCTAAGTGACAGCTCTTCCATTGAACATACAGTGAAGTTGTTAAGGTTACCTAGATGGCTGAGTATTTTAAACTGATGCATTTAAGGTGGCACGTGCAATTGAACCTTTTGCTAGTACCTCTGGCTTCTTGCACTGAAGTCTTCCTCCACAGCACCCATTTCTCTGTTGAACGGAGTGCACACCACCAAAATTTCAGAGAAATCAGTAGCCTTCTTTG
Source organism: Calypte anna (assembly GCF_003957555.1). Lineage (NCBI taxonomy): Eukaryota > Metazoa > Chordata > Aves > Apodiformes > Trochilidae > Calypte > Calypte anna. The sequence goes on from NC_044245.1 coordinate 103,478,362, forward strand.
GAAGACAGTTCAGGTTGCTGTTTTTCTCTAAACCCATACAGCATTTAAATTCAGCTTCACAAGGAGCACAGACCCTGTGAGGAGAGGCTGAGAGAGCTGGGGTTGTTCAGCCTAAAGAAGAGGCGGCTCAGGGGAGACCTCATCACTCTCTACAACTCCCTGAAAGGAGGGTGTAGCCAGGTGGGGGTTGGTCTCTTTTGCCAGACGACTTTCAACAAGACAAGAGGGCATGGTCTTAAGTTGTGCCAGGGGAGGTTTAGGTTAGATATTAGAAAGAATTTCTTTACAGGAAGAGTGATCAGGCATTGGAATGGGCTGCCCAGGGAAGTAGTGGATTCTCCGTCCCTGGAGATATTTAAAAAGAGACTGGATGTGGCACTCAGTGCCATGGTCTGGTAACTGCAACGGTGGTTCAAGGGTTGGACTTGATGATCTCTGAGGTCCCTTCCAACCCAGCCAATTCTATGATTCTATGATTCTAAGAAATATTAGCGTACATATCAAATGTTTTGCCTGGTAACATTTTAGATATTTGAGAGATACTAGGCTTCTTTTTCCATTACTTTTATAATGCTGCCTCCAACTTGGAAACTTGTTTTCTTGTAGCCTCTTGGGTCTCTAGACATATGGAGAGATCTTTTCTGGGAAATTGATAGTAAAATTATTCTTTTAACTAGGTGGATTCCCCCCACCCCCCTCCATTTATTTCCAGCTGTCTTTTAAAAGATAGAATTGGTTCATATTCAGTTTTAATGCCGGTGCTCAGTGAGACTATGTAGACTCTTGAGTTGTATGGTCCTTTCCTGGTTGTGTTATCAGTTGAGAGTAATTAGCAGAGTGTTTAGAAATTGCTGCTTGTCTGTACCTCCACAGTCTTCCTAGTAAAGTTTTTAAAAGTTCTTAAAAACTGAAATGTGGCTCATCAACCTTGGTTTAGTGAGGCTGGAGCTCATTGGAGCTCCATCGTATCCACTTCTGAAAGCTGTTGTAGTGGGAAGGAAGAACTGTCTCTGATACAGCTTCAGCTGCTTCCAGTGCTGTAAGAAATCTGGACAACTACCTCTTTACACTGGTAGTAAAGTCACTGGTAAAATAGGAACACTCACATGCCAATTTTTATGAGCATTACTGATGCCAGCCCATGTTACTGATGTTTCAGGATGAGGATCGTATGTGGCAAGACCTTGACTTGAAGTCTGACAGCTTGGGATTTGCAGAGGCAAATGCTCCATTCCCTGTCCTCAGCCTTGTGGCCCTCCCTGCTTGTATAGTACTTTGTTGCTGTTAGTTTACTATCTCCTGGGTGAAAAAGTGTTGCTTGTAATATGGTGTTTCATAGTGTCTGGTTGCATCTCAGTTTTGCCATTCAGGAGATCACACCACCTACTTTTAATGCTTTTGTTTTTGCTTCACTGACCATCTCCCTGTGGCTTGTCAAGAAGCCCCCAAATTCTGTGTTTCTTTAGAACCTTAAGTAGCTTTATTCTCCAGTCCTTTCATGCTTTTGGTCAGTTTTGAGAACAGCTGTTTCATAAAGGAAGCTTAATCTTGTAATTTCTTTAAACCACTTACACAGAATCAAATTCTTAGTGCAACTAGGTGATTTATTTTAGAAGACTGAGAATTGGTCTTGATTTTTACAGCTACAGTACCCTCATTGCATCAAGGAAACCCGTTTCCTACCAAGCATGTTTTATGTCACATTCAAGAACATGGTGGTTTTGTAGTCTTGTAAAAAATGCTTAAAAATATATGTATTTGTATAGATTAAATGTTAAGAGATAGATCTTGTTACTCTTTCTAATCTTAATCTCCTAGAGGGAAGATTCTAGCATAAGAACTCTTGCCTAATCCATCTAATTTCTTATTGATCAGTCCCAGCTCACAGAGGAAAATATTTGAGGAAAATCTAAGGGGAGGGAAAGGGCAAAGGCATACAAGAGGACTTCAATGCCTTGGACAGAGACACACAGAACCCAACAGGGTATGTAAAAGCAGGAGTTCAGAGTAAAAAAATTACATCTCCTTAGAGTCTGACTGCAGCATTTTCAGCAAATTCTGAAGGTTACCTCTTGCCCATTAGTTTTTTTTAATTTATTAGGAGAATCAGCTCTCAGTTTCCAAGCACCTTGAGGAAGAGGAAGATGACTTGCCTGACAGATTGCTATTTCACCTTCTTCCTCCAGGTCCATGTGATTTTAGCAGATGTGGGAGGATTTCAACTGGATTTCAAGGGCACCAAGAAAACACACCTTTTTTTTTTTTTTTTTAAAGCATTAGTTTAGTAATACCCTTCTTCGTTACAGTGTGTTTGAGAGTGTTTTGGGTGCTGCATGGAAAATGCATAGATAGTTGCCTCCTCCAGAAATCCTCTAGGCTGTAGACTTGACAACCTAGGGAGGATAACGTGTGTGCTCATATGCAGATGTATATATATTTCAAAGAGAAAAGGACCTAAATTAGAAATTCTGGGGTCTAATATCTTAATGGTCCAATGTCTTAATAGGACACAGGATTCTTTTCTTCTAATGAATGCTTGGCTGAGATGACATATGCTGGTCTGAACTCTTAACATGGTGTTCGTAGTTTGCCTTTATATGTGTGTATGACTAGACTAGGAGTTCTTAGTATGTAGTAGATGTCCCACTAGTAATGTTATTCAAAACGGTATGTCTCAGAAGCTCTTAAACAAAAGCATCCACCAAAAAAACACTTTAATTTTGAACAGCAGATGTGACCTTGTGGCCGAAAAGCCTGAGAAAGAAGAAGAAGGAAAAAAAAAAAAAAAAGGCATTCTTCTGGCTGCTCTCAGCTGTCATAATGAACAGTGTTTTCTTGCTGACTGTCCAGCATGTTGTGTTTTTTTTTTTTCTTTCTTGAGAGATGACTTGTGCCTGAGGACTGTGCAGATGGATGCTCAGTTTTAATCTGCAGCACAGCTGGCTGGCTTGCTGTCAGGCCTGACTTTGGGGTGATTTCAGTTGAGGTGGATTTGGTGTAGAAAGAGGGAGGCTGTGTTTTTGATAGGGGTTAAGCACTCCCCTACACAGTGCAGTGTAGATTTTCAGCTCCATTTGCTGTGGCTCTAATAAATTAATGTATAATAATGTGCTAAGGCCAGACATTAACTGCTGAGCTAAACTTGTGAAGTTGGGTGCGTGTTGCCAGAGTTCCTCCAACTGAAAAAGGCAAATAATATAACCTGTAGGTTCAGAACTGTTGAAAATTCATCCTAATATTGATGCTTTGGTGTCTATTTAAAGTGGAAAAAAAAAGGTTTGCTTTTGATCACCGTGTTTAAAGGATACTGTCTCAGCAGTGTAATAAATGAGAATTAGATCTGGAACTTACTTTCAGTAAAAGATAGTATTTTTCCAGATGCTTTTTAATTAAATTGCCCTGTGAAAATAGGCTCAACTTTGAATTCAATAACATGCAGTTCAGGGTCTTTGCGCTGCAAAAGAGACAGGAATGCAACAGATGCTGCATACTTTTGATTTTTTTCTGTTGTCTCTGATGATATCTCTAAACTTGTGTTCTCTATTCTGATTCACTGTATAAACAATTACAGCATGAACCTCAATGTATAACCTTGACACATGACTGGATCCTTGCTTTGTAGTTCATTAGTAGTTTGTCCAAATTGCAAAAACTGTGTGTTTGGAAACAGATAAAGTATTTGCACCGATAAAACATTTAATTTTCTTTGATAAATACTGCATTTTGTACCTCAGACCTTTATTTTTAAGAAACAGGCCTTCAGTTCTATTTTCATTGCGCTCTAGCTGAGAATTACTGAGACCCTCACATTTAAATTTGCCAGGTTAATGAGTCAAAACTACTCATGCAGATCAGCCATGAACCGAAATACATCCAAACAATGTTTTATTTTCACATAATACCCAATCTGGTGCTTCCTTGAATGTGAGGTTGGACTGATTGACCTTCAGAGGTCGCTTCCAACCCAAATTCATCTCTGATTCTGTTGTTTTTGTGAAGTAGGGTAGTACGAAATCTATAAAAATAGGCAGTATGACCTACTGATAAGATAGCTTCTTGAAACAGTTCATCTGGCCTGAGGGCTTTGCAAACATACTCAAGGAACAGGCTACAGGCAGACTGAACTGGTTTGGTTTGGTTTGGTTTGGTTTGGTTTGGTTTGGTTTGGTTTGGTAGCTTGCCTTCCACTCTCTCCTTTCTGGTCATTTTTCTGCTGTGTGCTACACGTACTTTCTGTATGTCACCAGAAATACAGATTGATTGCATATCCAGTCACACACATCTGTGGAGAGACACAAGGAGTTCTGTTCCTGGCAGCTGTCTGCAGGTCTTCCTGTGTTAGGGGATGGCAACCCAGAAATGGTCTGGTGATTGAGGCATTGCTGGGAATATGTGAAAAATAAGGCTGAGTGACTTGGTAAAAGGTTGTTTGGCATGTCCAAAATGAAAGATGGAGCATCAGAGGGTAAGGATGATACCTTGTGCATTGTCTAAAATCAGTCTTCTTAGTTTAATAGTCATAATCAAACATTTTACTCTAAGGAAACTTAAAATAAGACCGGCCCTAATAAATTTCAACCTTTTCAGGACTAAAAGAAAGCATGCATAAAAAGGAGATATTTGTTTATGTTCTATTAGTCGATCACTCCTAGTTGCTATTTTGTTAATTAGTGAGATTTGGGAATTGCTGTTCTCTGTTGTATGCTCTTGTGCATCTTTCTGATTACTGAGTTGCAAGTGTGTCCATATGTTTTATTTTTCTGGACAGACTGATGCTTACGTGATGATTCAGGCTGTGGATTGCAGTTCCCCCCTATCTGCCATATTCTAGTTGAACATACTCCATATGCAGAGGAAAAAGAGCCAACTGTGGGAAGAAGGGAGTTGTGCTTTTTAGTTCTAGTTGTGAGTAACGGAGGCAGGATGACAACAAATATCTTTTACCTGCTTCAAATTATTATTATGTGTAAATGGTGGGAAGTTGAGGTTTTGTAAAAAAAAAACCCAAAACAACCTAAAAAAAGACAACAACAAACCAACCAACCAACCAAACTAAAGCCAAATGAAAAACAAAACAGCAAACAGCAAGGGGTAAAGGAGAACTAGAAAGTGGCAGCTAGAGATTGGATGTTGTTTGAGAAACTCAATAGAAGAAGTTGCCTGGCAAATTAATAAGGGCCAGAGAGCAGAACTGTTTTATGGTTCATAACTAATCCTTTGCCCCAAGGACAGAAATCAAGTGTATTCAAGGCCAGTGCCTGGAAGGAGGCTGGCCCCAGGATGAATTCATTAAAACAATTCTATTCTCCCTGTTCCAAAGTGCAGTTCATGCTGAGAGGGACTGATAAACTTCTCATTAAAAAATGCTTGTTGAAAATGTGGTCTGTTCTTTGTGTTGTCACAGTGCCTTTCTCATCTGGAAGAAATCACATAAACTCTGTTTTTTCAGCCAGTGTGCAGAGATAAGAGAATGCAGTGGTGAATCTTCTTGGGTCCATATTGTCATTATAAGTACCAGGAAAAATAGCTCCCAACTGTGAATACATAAGGAGAAAATAGGAGAAATAGGAGAAATGGCCCCTTTCAAAATGGGTTTATATTAAACTGGTGAGGAAGAAGTTAAACCAGTGTCACCAATGACAGTATTCAGATTGTGATTATCTTTTTTCTCAAAATGAGGTTTGCATTGGTCTAGTTGCAATCATTACTGGCTTACCCTTATCCCTAGTGGTTTATGATTCCTTCTCTGTTTCTACAGCTAGACTTGTTTTTACTTAACAGAGCTTTTAACTGATGATCACTGTTCTTTACAATTTTATTTCTCTACCTCTCCTTTATTGGAGAGGAGCAGTATTACTGTTTTAATAAGATTTTTGTATTCAGTTGATCTTTGGTTTCCCCTGCTGCTACTAATGAGTTATTTGCTCTTGAGAAAATATGTTTTTGTAACTTAAGCTTAAGCTTAGTATATCTGACCAGAGCAGGTCAGAGGTAACTGAAGAATGTTCTTGTGTTCTGAACATGGCCAATTAGTATTATATACCATGGCAAAAAAAAAAAAAAAAAAAAAAAAAAAAAAAAAAAAAGGAGATTTGTTTGGTTCCTTTGCAGATAAGATGCTTTATTTTGCTGGAGAATGGCTTAGCTCAAGGTAAAGAGTCAAGTTAAATTTAATGTAATAATAGATTGAGTTAGAAGACCTAGAGTTCTAAACTACCAGTTTGAGAGCTAGAGGACCCAAAGAAAATATGTTGTGACTTTCTGAAGAAACAGATACTGGAAAGCAGGCTGCTCAAACCTCACTTCACAGAATCATAAAATTATTGAGGGAGATTTGAGATAAACTTGAATTCTTCCACATTTTGACCAAAAATGTGCAGTGTGTCTGGGGATTCCACCTTGGCTGAATATTAAAGTTCTTTTCATCACTGAAGGAAAGCACAATGGCATACTTAAGAAGGGGAAAAGAAACAACCTTTCTTTCTCTTCTTATGTGACTCTCTCTCTCTCTCTCTTATCATGACAGCAGTATGAAAGACATGTATTTGTGAATGTAAGAGAAAAAGCCTTTTCTAAAAGCACAAAATCTGCATGTAAAACTATGGTGTAGGTTTTTCCCCATGTGGTGGATTATGTACTAGCACGTAAAGAGCATGGGACTTCTATTGCCGTGGTAAGCTTCATACCAATTACAGTGATGTTCAAATGAAACAATATCCTATGGCCAAATTACTCACATACGTTAGAGAAAACCTGTAGTAATTTCATGTCTTATTTAGCCAAATTCTAAATTTGTTAGAAAACCAGGTATACCAGGTAAATAACTCTGGATTAACTAAAATTGCTTGCCTGATGAGAGACTGGTTTCAGTGAAGTTTTTCAGCTACAGGGCAAGGAAAAGCAGCTGTAAAAATGCTGATGATGGCCATGAATTTACATATAAATAACAACTTGCTTTCATTTGAGCTCAGGGTGGACTTTGATTTGCAGGAGATCTGGTTTTGTTTCTGAATTTTGCCACTGAGAAAGGAGACGACATATGGCTTCTCTGTGCCTCAATTTCCCTATCTCTAAAGCAAGGATGGTGGTTGTCCTGGGAGTCTGGAGTGTTTTAAAGCACTGTATACAGTAATGATTTGCTGTTATGCTCTGCTGTGGCCGAGCCTAGAGGGTCCTTAGATCAAGTCCCCTGTCTGGACCTTGGGCTGCTGAGCTTCATTCTTCTGTCATTAAGATTTAGACACAACAGACCTAATTGTGTTCTTGGCATATATACAAATGGTTATTAATTTGGTTTCTGTGTTCAAACCTTCTGTTTAATTTCAATGAGCTTGATTTTAATTCGTTGAAAATAAATGTCTTGGTCTCCATTTTCCCTGTGAGGTCTGGCTGCTGCGTGCAGAGCACTGGGGCAGTATCTCTGCCGAGATGGCTTTGTGGGGAAATGGATTCTTAAGTCCAAGGCCTTCTGCCTGAAAAGGCAGCCCATGGCCAAGGCTCTGTTTACCCACCATGGTGCTGCTAACCAGTATCTGCATTGATACCGAAGAAATATATGAAATACCCAGTGAAAATGGGCTAAGCTGTGTCTCCCAGGATGTCTTCAGCTGGCTAAATCAAGCGGTAGCTGAGGAGGGAGTAAATAACGTGTTTTCAGGCCACATGCTGTCACAACCTTTGCCCTCCCCCCATGGCCCCTATTTTTTTTTTTTTTTCCTCTCCTTTTTCCCCCCTTTTTTTTTTGCCATATGTTTTAGTAGTCTAAGTATGTGTCGGTGGTAATCCTGGCTCTGCGCTTTTAAAGGATGATCACACAATTTGTTGCCACAGTGAGGGTTTTTCTCCCATTTAATTTTTGTGAGGGTCATACTACTAAACCTTATTATTATTATATTTATTATTATTTTTAATGTTATTTCAGGTTACTCTTTGCATGGCTACATTTAACTGTATCTCTCCTCGCAGCCTGTTACCACTTTGTATGCTAGGGGGTCAAACAAACTGGTTTGTTCCCTGGATGCTGATCTGAATTTCAGAGCTGCTGTCCTTCACCCCCTGGCTCTCTGTTCCCCTCCCCCTCCTCTCCACACACAGGCTCATCGGGTCCCTTTCTCCCCTCCACCACCCTCCCCCTTCTTCCCTCCCCTAGCCCAGCAGAAAAGTAAATGTCGATTATCTTTTCCTACACAGCCCTTACCCTGAGTCGCTGATTATCACTTAGGGTGGCTGAGGTACTAGAGAATTAATGCTCTGAAAAGTCAAATTACTTGAAAGCCTGATGGGTCTGTGTATTACCACCAAGGTACTGTGGTGCTTGGCAGGGGGAGAATTACATTTTATGGGGTTTATGGTGACTCTTAAAAAAAAAAAAAAAAAGGAAAAAAGGTTGCCTCTCTTGTCAGGGTGTGATCAGGGTCATGTTGGTTTTATATAAAATAATTGTCACAAATTCTTCTCCTTGGGGGAGTCATTTCTCATGTCTACAGTGAGCCTTGGAAGAACATGGAGGGGTTTAACTAGTGTTGGAGCCCTGCTTGAGACCCAGCTTCATGGTAGCTCTCATGACATGGTTACAGTTAGCCACCTTCTTGCCTTTAAAAAGGCAAGAAATAGAGGTCATTGAACAGAATAAACCCCCCTTCATACCTAGTATTTAAAAAATACACCCACAAACATACTGCCCTTGTAGTTCGTAGATTGAAATGTCTGTCTGTCGGGGAGGAGGGGAATCACGTAGGAAAAGATTTATGCCTTCCTTTGGGCTGTTGCTTGGTAACAGAAAATGCCTCTTAAGCCTATTTTTGGAGAGGGGAGGGGTGAAACTTGATTCAGTGACCATCTGTCCCGAGCTGGTTGATTTCCTGTTGAGCTCCCCTTTGTTTCTGTCAAACAATTGATTGTTACCCTTTATAGATAAGAATACTGTTGGTGACATTGCCCTGAATCAGCAGGTTGGCTCGTGGCAACCACAAAACAGACCTATTAATTTTTTTAATTTTTTTTTTTTTTTTTACATGTTTAAGTGATTTTGGTTCTGAGGATACTAACTGGTTTCACAGGGGTTTATTTACCTGTGTTGGAGTTTTGGCAATTTTTTTCCTCTTGAGGAATGGGCACCAATAGAGTATGGGAGTGTAATAAATGTAATTGAAACATTTTTAAAAGTGTATGTAATAATGTCCTTTTTTTTTAAAGTCTGAAATAGTTGAGAGATAGCCATGGGTTTGTGCATTTTAAGCCTTTTGGCAGTGGGGGAGGGAGCAGAAGTTAATTGAAATCTCTGCTGAAGAAATCCCCACTGTTTCTGTGAAAACAAAACCCAGATCCTTAGTTGCAAATGGAATATTTGCTATTGTTCTTGCTTAATTGACAGAAAATTATTCTCTGTTTGAGTAGCTCCTGATGTTTGTGTAGCAGCAAGGTGCTGGATAGATTTGAATGCCAATTACATTATTTTTATGCCATCTGCTTTGCTTATGTTTAGAAGTCTATATTTTTTCCTTTAGTTATATGCATGCAGGATACAAGGTATATGCACATGCAAATATGTGTGTGTCCTCTATAGCTGGCACTATATGTGAAGCATTCCAATATTATTTCCTTCCCTGCCTTGAATTTCAATATTCAGAGAAGAGGTTCATAGTTCCAGGTATCTGCTGAAGAAAAAGGCACGTGTGTTTAGAGGAGAGGGCTGGCTAGGATCTGCAAAAAGAGAGTGAAGTTCTTCAATCCAATAGGACAGTGGTAAGTTTTTCCTTCAGACAATGAAACTCTTTCCTGGCTTTTTTCCATGATTCGGTGTTACTGAGAAGGGTGAGCAGGGCAGGGCTTCAGTACAAGTGTGTTGGCATCTTGCAGGTCTTTGCTTATTTTGAGTATAGCCTACTTACCACTCAGCAGATGAAATTTAGAGGCAATTCCCAAAAGTCGCTTCACAGAGCAGAAGGTGTTAGGAAAGTTAATTTCCCTTTCTCTTTTATTTTTTGTACATGCTCTCCAGGTTGCTTCCTACAGGCAGAAGAGTTCTAGTCTGCAGCTTTTCAACGTGGTTCTGGATATGTGTCAAATTCAGCTCTTTCTGAAGCTGGTGGCAAGGTGCCTGCTGAACATTGGTTGATACTCTGAATGTGGGGTCAGATAGGTTTGTGAGGTTTCCTTGCTTTCTTTCTTTTTACAGTTGCATGTTGTAATTAAAGATCTGTGATTTGGCCTACTGAGGAACATTGATATCAAACCATGGGAATGAGCAACTGTGGCTTGCTGGTCAGCAACAAGCCCTGCTTGTTGGTTGCCTGTTTCCTTACCCCACCCTCAGCCTTTCCCCTCTTATTTTGCTACTGTTTATTTGGCATATGCTAGGACCTGAAACAAGGACTGATCCACTTGAAAAACAACTTCTTCTTCCAGGTTGCTTTTTAGGTGGATTGATTCCTTCATCCAGTTGAGCTTAGCTGGTCCAGTGGAACATGTGGGGATGGGAGTGATCAGTACTGAGTAGAAAGTAGAATCTTCTTTTTATTTCCTTTTAACCATTAATGCTAAATATATTGTGAGTATAAGGATGCATTCTCTGTTAAGTAGAGAAATCCTGCTTTGGGATTAGTTTGGAACTTTTGCAAGCTGAGTGGATGTACACACATCACTGAAATTAATTCAACATGCATATGTACTGCTTTTCCCCTTTTTTGGTTGATAGTGATAGGGACGACCAACATGCCTTTAGGGTATTTTCAGTATGTCTTGAAATTACACAAAAAACATTTGTAAAACTATTATCAACTAGGTTGGTGCTTGTGGGCCAAGGATGTTTAACCTTGGCAGTGAAGGAACTGTTCTGAACTGCTTTGAGAATGGATTAAATCTTTCTTCCTGCAGAACAGAATTTCTGCAAGGAAAAAAAAAACCAACAAACAAACAAACAAACAAACAAAAACTTGTGAATTTATTTGAGGCTTGAAAACCCTGTTGTAAATATTTGGAACACAGCTTTGTATCTGGCGTACATAAACTGATGAGTTCTCATCCATATTTTTGCTGTTTCCTTAGAAGAGCATTACTAAGCAAAATAGCTCAAATTGTAGGGAACTGACAAAAAGTCCAGTTCTTCCAGTGTCAGAGCAGTTAGAGCACAGGTCTGCTCTTACCTTCCTGCTTTCTGGTCGAGTTGTACTGCACTTCTCCCATTAAAAACAGATCTGATCTGTCCTTTGTTCCCAGATAAAAGCTGCTAGAGATCTGCCAGTCAGAAGGCACAGTCAGTGCCTGTGGCTTGCCTTACATACAGGAAGGCAGTAATTCTAGAAAGGGAAGTAGGCAGGAGACTGGCATCTGCTTGCTTTCGCCTTCTCGTGTTGCTATTGTGAGGATGGAATTATTTATGTTTATTTTTTGCCTTCTCCTAAATGCAGTCAGCCAGGGTCTGAGCAATGCTGTTCAATGTCAGGGTGTTCTGCAGCATTTTTCTTTTGGGAGGGGGGCACAGAGGTAGGGTCACGATCAGCTTTTCCATGCTGGGTGAATTCAGGTTTGTGTATGTCATTGTTACGACGCTTCTATTGCAGCTGTGATTCAGCATTCATTTACAGAGCTGCTGTCCTTAATACCAGTTTGAGAAATCTTCCTCTCCTGTGGTAAATAGGCCTGCTTGTGGCTCACAGGAGTTCGGATGCTGTAGCAATGACTTGCTGCTCTAAGATGGATGCTATCCTTTTCTTCCCAGCTTGCATCCCTGATTGCAAAACCCCATGCATCAAAGGTGACAATGCCAAGCTTCCCTTTTCCTGGGAAGGTTTGGCTGTCAGTACCCTTGACAAGCTTTACAGAGAGCAAGCAACAAAACAAAGTTTTTTTGGGAACCTTTTATTTCCAGCAAGTGAGTTTCTAAAGCCATGAAGTTGAAGCCTAACTTTGGAAAGAAAAAAACCCAACATGTCCTCAGTGGAGATATGTGGCCAACTATTTCATAGTCCATCACAGACCTCTTCTGTCTTAGAAGGTATTCCTGGGGTAAATGCTTCCCTTTAGAAGAGCTTCATGCCTTTGGGCACACTTCACTGTGCTTATCTTCCAGCCTTTGCATTGGCTTGGCTGCTGATTGAGCTGCTCCACTCAGACCACTTCTGTCAGCTTCATTTTAGTACTCTGGAAGTGTGTTGCAGTAGAACATCCATTATGCTACAGTTCTGCCCTGTAGTCTTCTGGATGTCTAACATGCCCTTTGTGGGTTGTAGGACTGCCTAGTAGATGGTAGTATTCTCCATAAGAAGTGGAAATTTCTGGCACTGCTTGGAACTGCTGCTTTAGCTGTTTGTCCTTCTTTTACCATGAGGGAGCAAGATCCATGGAGAAGCTTCATGGGGGTTAGATGGTATCAACTGATTTAAGTTAACTTTGGTTGCATTTCTGCTTCCTCACGGGAGAGTAATTCCAGGTTTAGGTATTGCTGGGAGAGAATGTCTTCTTCCTTGCTGGGAGAATCTTTTCAAAGACTGGCCAAGCAGTTCCTAGTCAGGGCTCTGCCAGGACCAGCAGAAACTGTGTGCAAAACTATTCAAAAGGCATGAAGCAACATGCAAGTAGAGAGAAGCTTGGAAAGAAATAGAAATTCTGGTGATTTATGCATCCTTATACCTCATTTTAATAATATGATTCTGAAAATGGTTTGTATATTAAATAAATATATTATTTTAGGAAGCCTTTTTTATTTCTCAAAACTTGTGGTTTCCTCTGACATCCTTTTCTCCTAAAAATATTTTGTGATAGTGCTGATTTTTTCCTCATTTCCTCAGAGAACTGAGTGACCAAAAAAAGGGATGGACTTAATGACCTGAAAATTTTACTTCTGAGGCTTAAGCCAATATCTCAAAACCTGTGGTAGCCTTCCTTCTGCCAATGGAGGAAAAAATGTGCAGGTTAGAACCTGCTGGCTTATTGCTCTTATGGATGTGCTTACCATTGTAGAGATGAGTCTGTGTCTGGACACCTGGTTGCACTCTGGAGTGGGGAACAGCAGCTCCTTTCTGTATCTGCAAAATATGTGAATGGACCATGCAAGAAGTATTCTTCCATACATAGTGACTAAAGGAATTTAATCTAGACAGTCGTTTTTTTTTTAAACCTTGAAGTTGCAGTTGCCTGGGCATATGCTGTGGTTTTGCCCTGTGAACAGTGCTTTGATAGTATAACTTTACTGATTATTAACGATACTTGATGTGGGACAGGCGTACATAGTGTAAGGGAAAAAAAAAAAAAAAGAGAGAGGGAGAGAGAATCTGGAGTATTACCTGTAATGCCATTGTAGAGTACTGCTTTATAGATATGTGTGTAAATAACTGCAGAAAACTACAAGTAAACAGAAGCTATAGGTCTTATATCTATCAATGGTGTAATGAAATGGCAGTTTCTGTGAATGGAAAAGAAATACCTTATAAGTTGGAAGAGAACTGAGCAAAGTAAGGCAAGGTAAGCTGAGTGTCTCTGAACTACTGTTACCTTACAGGGTTTTGGATGCAAAGATTTTTGTCATCACATCTTGACCAAATAGGCTGTTTCTTTCTTTTTTTTTCTCCTGCTGAGCAAAAACAGTTTCCTTCCTGTCTCTTTTTCTCACTCTCCAACACTACTATGGTTTAGTATTCTATCTAGAAAGTTGATCAACCTTTTAGACATAAATTAGGCAGATGCTTCAGCTGGCTATATTGCTGTGTCTTTGTATTTTGTAGTTGATTGCAGAATTTTTGAGTGAGGAGCATTTCTGAACAGACTTGCTCTGTGTCAAGTTCAGAGAGCATTTAGGTGTTGTACAGGTTTCTTGATCATTTTTCCAACCTTTTTGCCAGGAGTTGTTCATGGTTTTGTTTTTTTCAGATTTTTTTTTTCCTCAGTAACCAGATAGTGTCAGGGAGCAAGGAGGTGGACCTGGAATTAAGCTGGCTAAAGCCGGCAATTGGGAGATCTTTGCTCTGTTCTGCCTTGACCACAAGCTTCCCAACAGACCTCAGTGGGGGTGGGGGGATGGATCTCTTTTTTTTTTTTTTTTTTTCCTTTTTTCTTTTTTTTTTTTTTCCACTCTCCATGAGTAAAATGGAAATAGAGTGTTACTTAAATGAGCTGCTAAATTTTTCTTAGCGTTGGTGTTAAAATAACATACCCCATAAAGACTGTAAGTAAACTGTGAGGTTACAAAAATGTCCTGTGTGGTTATGCTGGGTTTTTATTTTTCTACCAGTGTTTGTTTCAAGTGAATTATTTATGAAGTCCCAGGCTCTTCATTTTACTCTTCTTTCTGGAATGCAATTTATTAATGATATCCAGAGGGGTCAGCAGCATAAATAAGGTTTGTTTCAAGGCTTGCTGGGTGCAGAGGGTTTGGTGGGGGGTTTGGAGTGAGGAGAGCTGTTTTGTTTGGTGTGGCTAATCAGGAGTGAGGCTGGAATTGCTCATAGCTGTCATTCAGGTTTTGTTTCAAAGTCCAAGGACCTACTGGGAAAAACAAAAAGCTAATGAAAGCTGACTGTATTTCAACCCAAACCCAGTGGAATCCAAAATGATGTCCTGACACTCTGTGTATTCTTATTCTCCTGCATTCCCGTGGTTACTAAGGTAACAGGTTTTTAGAGGCTTTACATCTTCATTGTCAAGTATTTGCTACACTTATTGTTGCTGTTTGCAGATTAGGGCAATTTAAACAATGCCTTTTGAAATGGGGACCAAAAAATACAAAAAGAAATATAGTAGAAATAGATGTAATGAATCAATTACCTTCTCTTGTTTAAATTTTCAGAAGCTACATACAAAATGCCGTGCTGGTTTAGTGAAGGGATTTTAGGCATGGAGAAACACTGTTTTTTAAGGCATGTTCCTTACAGGACACTTTGAATACAGATGTGAAGAGTGCTCTTACTTGGTGCCTTTTCCAACCATCAGCGTTGTCATGAAGAAACTTATTTGCATCAGGGTATTGCGTCTCCTCTTGGAATGCATCTGAGACAGTTACCTGAATATTGTAAGTGATGTTACTTTTGCATTACTGCATCTGTAAAACCACAGTTTAAAAATCTAGTAGGCTGGAACAAATAGGAAAAGTCATCTTTTAAAAAATTATAACTACACATAGAACTCTGTAGCTGAATGTGTGTTTTTGATGCTCCCTGTATCCATGTAGCTGAAGGAGAAATATCCCTTTTCACATCTTCCTTTGGAAAACTTCATTGTGGAGGAGATGGTCAGGCTTCTAAATGTATCTCCAACAAGGCAACCTTTTAAATTGATTTAGTTTCTGCTGGCCTCTTGAAAATTTGTGCATTGCTGCCACAGCATCTGGTACATCTGTGGTAGAAGAAATATTTTTTTAAAAATGGTGCAAGCATTAACTCTTGAAACTCTTGGGGACTTTATATCAAGCTGATATGTGGGTTGCCTGTTAGGTGAGTAATTATAAACTTGCTTGGACGTATTTTTTTCTTCTGTAAAATGTGGAGAGTGCCCAGATTGAAGTTAGGAAGGAGAACTGCAGATTATAGTCTGTGTATATGGATTGCTGTGGGAGTTTTGATGCTGTGTATGTATAAGATTACATGCTCAGACCATGACATACAAGACACAAAGTTGGAACTCCTCCTTTCAGTGATTTCCCAGTGTTTTGGTTAAGATACAGTTAATTATATAATGAAATAGTTCTAATAGTTTAGTAATATAAATAATTCAGTAGTTTTGATTGTATATGTGCTTTAATTAAAAAAATGCAGACTTTATTGCACTTGTGGTGAAGTAGTGCTATGATTGTACACTTATAACATAGTTCAAAGACACTGTTTTGGTAAATACAATGAAGCTTAAATCTTGTTTCTTTGTTTCTTGTCTTCTTACCCCCCTCCATTCCCCTTGCCTCCGAAATGGTTTTTCTTTGCCTACTGCAGTTCAAAAGCTTCTAAAGCTGCAGAGTTTATTAGCACCTTACTGTAGAGGTGCTTACAGCTGATGTGGCTAGAAAGATAGTGTGAGCAGAGTTGGAAGAGGCAGGGGAAACTCTAAAACTGTTGTTGAAACCATTTCAGATTAAAAAATACTGCTTCGTATATAGTAAATAATTGGCATTTCTGGATTTTCTCATTGCTAGTAACTGAATTTGTTGCATCTTTAACAAGCAGAGCTGCTTAATATATATTCATGTGTGCAACCTATCCTCATCTTTAATTCTGCACCTAGCAGTAGCATTTCTGAGCCTTTGTAAAAGCTCTTGTTTAAGTTTCATTAAAACAAAATCTTCTTTCAAACTCTATGATCTACATGTCTGAATTTCCTACAAAGTCATTTTCTAGGAACAAGCAACCATTTTCCTGTGACTGGGACAGTGTTTCTCATTTCTTTTTCCTTTAAAATAAAGCTGTGTCAGAACAAACATCTTAAAGATTAGAGTTTCTGTGAGGCTGAATGTATGAAGAGGGCTTGGGCTTGGAGTTTGGGATGCAATTTGTTTTAGCACTATGTAGTGGGTCCTTCCTGCCAGGCAGAAATGAAGTTTTTCTAGTTGAGAAGAATCCTGCCAGAGGGTGAAGATGAGGGTATTGTTCTGCCTGAATCCTTGAAATGAGTCCATTGCCATATACTCCAGAGCCCTTTATTGGACAAACTCATGCAGAGGCAGTAGCTGTGAGTGAGATCCCTATGCTGCTGAAATAAATCACCACCACCACCCATGCTGCCTTCCTCTAGGCAAGACTCAGACTGTGCCTTTAGACTTCATTTCTAGTAAAGGTGGGTTATATAAAACAGTACTCTTGCCATTTACTTATGGCTAAATATAGTTTAGTTGGAAGCAAAGTCTGGAGAGGCCCTGTTGAGTGCCATTTCATTCCAGTTTTGCAGATGCTGATGATGAGGGTTTGTGCTTAGCCAGGCAAGTGGTTACCCATCTTTGGTTACAACCATCACTGCCCTCAGTATCAGGGAGAGGTAATGTTCTTGCAGTAGGTGAGATTGAGGTAGCTGATGTTCAGACACTCTAAGTACAGAGCAGATTACCCCAGAAAAAGGAGGGGGGGGGTGTGACAGATGGGTGTCTGACACCAGAGGCTTGAAGCTGAATGCAGACTGAATTATTCCCTGCAAGGGAGAACAGAAGGAGCTTGGCAACCATCTTTCACAAATTATTATCACATTTTAAAGTGTTTGTGGGAAAGCCTTTAATTTGATTAGGCCGTTCCCTTGAGAGTTCTACATGCATGGTAGAACTGGAAGAAGGTGCAATGTGACCTAAAAATGTCTGTGAACATTTAACTTTATTAAAAAGCTACTTATAGCAAGAATAAAATCTGGTAAAGAAAGGCTGAATGAAGGAATGTGAATATGGGAAATATATGTACTGCTATGAGATTCCAGAAGGAATGGTCATCTGCTTTCCATCTCATTTAAAATTATGTATAGAGCATGATAGAAATAAGTTATGCTACTCAAAAACCCAAAAAAAAAAATCATACCATGTGGCATGGAATCAGAATTGTTTATTAATTTTTTATTTTAATGCTAATGATTATTTATCTTTTTTTAAATGATATTTTTACATTTGTGGGGCTCCCTTTATTTCCATTTCATGGAGGTTTTTGAAAAGAGGAAATATAAAGAGTGAGGAAAAGAAATTCTTTATTCCTTGTGAAGCTTTTATGTTCCAAAGCTACTGGTATGCAGCATGTGGCAGTCGTAAGCTTACTAGGAGTGATTGTAAATTCCTTAGTTGAAAAAAAAACCCCACCAAAGTGTTAAGATTATAAGGACAGACTTGAATGCAGAGGCAATCGCAAGAACTTGTTTTGTTTTGTTTTTTAAATAGAAAATTCATATTGCTGTTTTACAAGTTTGGAATATTAATTGGAATTTAATACAGACAGAAGCTGTAATGACCCTCTGGCAGAATTTTCTATTCTGTAGGAAATAGTAATTTCCCTGTTGCAAAAGGGATGAACTTTGACTCATCTCTGTTACATAGAGCCCCTCAGAGGCCAGAGGGGACCTCTACCCTAGTGGAGTGAGAAGGATGTCTAAATGCTTTGTGTATGCTCTGGCATTCCAAATATAAAATGTAAACATTTGTGTGGACCTCAAGGGATCCTTGCACTTTGTGAATGAAAATCAACCTTCCTCCTTCCTTCTTCTTCCTCCCCCATCCGAAAGGCAAGAGCAAGTCTTAGGCAGAAATGGACTTTTTTTAAACCATTTTTTCTTCAACTCTACATCTTCTGGGTTTTGGAGCAAGCTTTTTGTTTGTAACAATGGAAGTTAATTGTTTTGTTTTGTTTGGGTTTTTTTTTTTGGTGTAACAGAAGCTTCATATTCTAATCATACCACGTTATAATGGCTCATCAAGCAGAGGAAATAATTGGAGAACTGCAGAACAGGAAACACAAAACTCTAATAGAAGGGGAATTAACAGCTTTTTCTTAGTGCACTTCAGCAGATACTTCAGGTCTAGGTTTAGGTCAGCATGTCCAATGGAGGCAGATATTGTTTGTTTCACATCTGGGAAATAAAAGCTTACCTGATGGTTTGTAATAGCAACCACAAAAGGAACATGTCTAGAAACAGAGATAAATTGATATTTATGAAATCAGTGAGTATAGAGAGCCCATGTTTAAGCAAATTAGAGTGGGGAAGCACAGAGTATGTGAAATTTAAATTAGGCTGAAAAAAAAAAGGGGGTTATTTCTGGAGAAAAAACAAGAACAAACAAACAAATAAAAAAACAACCAAACAAAAACCCCACAAAAAAAACCCCAAAACTAAAAAAAAAAACCCCAGAACCCAAAAAACCAAAACAAACAAAACCCCAAAAAACAGTAGGGAAAAGGAAACAAATTTGTGAATAAAATGTTTCTTGAAAATATGTAAAGAGAACCTGAGCAGTTCAAAAACTCCATACTCCATCTCCTTGGATTTTTCTTCTTTTATCTGTTGTCCTGTTTCGAGCTGTTTCAGGGAGAAGGTTGGTAGGTAGAAGGTAGAGGGGGTCCTGTGGCTGAGGTTGAGCTGTGAGTTTAGCCAAACCTTCCTGCAGCTTGTGGATGTCCTGCTGCTGGTACCTTTTTACTGCTCTCTGACCCTGCTGGGAGAGTCTTCTCTTTCTGTCCCTGCTTCATAGAATCATAGAATTGGCTGGGTTGGAAGGGACCTCTGAGATCATCAAGTCCAACCCTTGAACCACCGTTGCAGTTACCAGACCATGGCACTGAGTGCCACATCCAGTCTCTTTTTAAATATCTCCAGGGATGGAGAATCCACCACTTCCCTGGGCAGCCCATTCCAATGCCTGATCACCCTCTCGGTAAAGAAATTCTTTCTAATGTCCAACCTAAACCTCCCCCGGCACAACTTGAAACCATGCCCTCTTGTCTTGCTGAGAGTTGCCCGGGAAAAGAGACCAACCCCCCCTGGCTACCCCCTCCTTTCAGGGAGTTGTAGAGAGTGATGAGGTCTCCTCTGAGCCTCCTCTTCTCCAGGCTGAACAGCCCCAGCTCCCTCAGCCTCTCCTCATAGGGTCTGTGCTTGAGTCCCTTCACCAACCTGGTTGCCCTCCTTTGGACCCACTCCAGGACCTCTTCAGCAATGTATATTTCATTAGGGCATGACACTGGATTTGACCCAAAGTATTTTGGACTGGGAAATCCTGGGGACAGAGTTCTTCACTTCTTCATGCTGTCCTGGTTCTGCTCCTGGACTACATCTCTCTTGTATTTTAAAATTGTGCCAATGTCTTCTGTTGAGGTTCTCATTGCCTAGTTTCTGAGCAATTGCACACAATAACTGGCACTTCAGCCTTTGGAAGAAGAATGAGAAAGGATAGTTGTCCTGAAAATGGGTGTTTAAATAACAAAGAAAAAAGAAGGTAATAACTACTGTGATTTTTTTTCTTCGTTTGATAGGTTTCAGCTTTTGATTTCAGTCCATACTAGATTGATGGAATGGGTAGTGCCTGCAAGTATTCCAGGCATGGCTCTTAAGAGATACAGTTTTCATTTCTGTTTATAAAAGGTGCAATAAGCCATATACCAGCATATTCAATACAGAGCCTAAGCATGCTAGCTAAAGAATTTCTTCTGCTCTTCTTTCCATATAGGAATTACTTGCCTAGCCCATGTGGAATACTGCTTTTCTGTCAACTACTTAGATTCTGTTTTAAATTCCCTCTGAAAACTTCTCTATCCAGTGGAAAGCTTTCTCTTGAAAGTGAATATTTTGAACAAGCTGACATACGTTATTGCAATCATTAGAAACATACACTTCACTTGAGGCATTAGATACAGGTTTTTCCCTTCAACATGCTCATCAGTGATTAGATTGTAGGAGATTATACTGGGTAAGTGCTTCACATGTGTATGGTTTTGCAAGTGTAAGCTTAATGTTTCTGTATGAATCTATCTAGAGATAGCTAAGGAGGGGTGCTGGCCTTCACAGTGAATTTGAGAACAGAATGTTGCAACTTTGGCTTATTTTTTTGTTAAAAAAATTTGGGTTTTTTCCAAATGGAAGATGTTTGTATGCCCTAATTTTTAACAGGCAGTCAGAATGAATTTGTTACAGATGCATTTGTTGCATGCATCTTCAGATCTCTCAGCTTCATACTACACTTCAGTGGGGTACAGTGTGTTTGCTTCAGGAAGATCCAGGTGTGCTTAAGCACCAGAGGAAACAGTTGTAGCTTAAATGCCAACTCTCTTGTATTGGTTTTGACTTTTTCTTTTTTCACACAGTTTGGCTGTTAAAAGCAAATGAAACTTTGAGTTGACATAGCTGTTTGCATTCATTTGCATTATGTACATTTCTGCCGTTCAGTATGGGTAAAACCAACAAGATTATTTAATTGCTGGCATGTTTAGAGTACTCTTGGTTCAAACAAGGTAATTACATTTATTCTTTTTGGATGAAACAATCTAATGCTTCAGCAGCTGTGTAGTTTCTGGAGAAATAGTACATTGTGAAAGATACATGGATGGTAAATTTGCATAATCGGAAACTGAATAAGATCTAAATTCTATTAAGTTCGTCTTTGTAATATTTCAAAAGAACTACTCACATGAAAAAGGCTTTTTTTATCTGAGCCATTAGGCAGCCTAGCAATTTATTCCTGTTGACAGAGATAGCCGATGAAGTCTCACAGACATAGCAGAATCAAACTGCATCCCTGGCACACTGGCAGCTTTTCAAAATGAAGAAAGCTCTTGCAACGTAAATAAGTGTTGTGTCTTGCAACCCAAGTTGAATGAAGATGGAATGAATGTAAGAATATGCTTTGGTTTTGATGAAGTTGTTTTCTGTATTGGGAGAGCAGAGCAGAGAAATCATTCTGGAACCCTTTTGAGGCTGCAAGATTTTAACCACTTTGTCTTTCTAAAGCAGCCTGTGCCAGACACCATTTTCTGTCTGAAACAGTGATGGAATAAGATGGGGAGTTCTCAATAACAGTGGATAAATGAAGGATTTATAATAATCAGTATAAGCCTGCTCTTCTAAACTGATTTCCTGGAATGTCCACACACAGCCCTTGTAATGAGATGGTCTGGGGACTGACAAGCTGTGGGACAGCTTTCCATTTCACCTTGAGCAGGATCAAGCAGGAGCATGGGTTGCCCATGGTGGCTGTGCAGTCTACATCCTTGGAGGTTTTCAAGGCTTGACTGGGCAAAGCCTTGAGGAGCCAGGTCTGCTTTTACAGTGGGCACTGCCATTAGTAGAAGATTGGAATAGAGACCTTCCTACATCCATTCCTACCTGAATTATTCTGTCATTCTAAGAATAAGCAACAGATAGATCTCTTTGACCTAATTAAATGCAAATCTTCCGATAGAAAAGGCAGTTTTCCATGTGGGTTCAACAGGAGCAAAATCCTGATCCGTCGTATTTGTCTTCACTGAACCAATTTGTGTATGTGCTCCTACTTGAGCCTTGTGTGCTCTTGGATTGTCTGTAAAATGCATATAAGACAGCTGCAAGATAAATTGTGCTTGGAGAGTGTTGCTGGTTGTTGCAGTTCTGCAGGCAGTGGTCTACTTCACACTTCAGCATAGTAATGCCAAAGTGGATTAGAGAGTTGGAATGACCCATCCTCTTATCTGTGGAACAGCATTTCTGTGAGTTGTGAATGATCTTTGATGCAAGTACTGAATTTTAGAAAAATTCTCAAACAATGTCTATGTTATCAACCCAGCAGCTCTCAAATCTGAATGAACTGCAGGCTATACAGTAAGTCTGAAGTCAATTGTTGAGTAACCTCTTTTTTGACATTTAGTGCTGAATTAGTAAAAGTGATTCTAACGTCTTATTTATTCAGACTAGCCAAACTGAATGAATGCAGTGATAATTAAATAGGTAGTTTTGATAGTATTTGCATTACCCTGTGAATCTTTTACATTATTAAGTGTATATGGAGTGCTTCAGGCTCTGGATAGATAGGTATTGGTCGAATGCCCTTAAATGAGAAAATGTGCTGATTTTCAGCTCAGTAGTATTATAGTAGCATGAAACAAAGACCAAACAAGTACAAGGGATTGGTTGCCTTCAACGTTGGTTTGTAGCAAGAGATATAGTGGAAACCAACATGCTAAAGGGATTGTCTTCCATCTGTGCTGAAGATGCAAAGTCATGCTATCTGAAGGAAAAGAAAGATGACATTGCCCTTTAGCCTGGGTTTAATGTAGGTCAGTTGGGTCACCAGATGACATGACTTTAATGGCCAAACTGCTTTTAACAATTGCCTTGGGCAGTGTTTAATTTCACTGATCTTTGCCAGTCTTAAGGAGAAGAGAGAGGAAAAATCCACCTTCTGGTTTTCACAGTGTGTGCTCTGTTGCTTCTGTGATCTTTTATGACTGGTCAGGATAGAGCAACATGTGCCTCTGTGGTTATCCACATACAAAAAGTGTAATTTATTTCCAGATTGCTCTAAACCCATCAAACTAATTATTTTTGTTTACCTCAGGTTCTTGCTGCTGAGGATCTCAAGGGCTTAGCAGTCAGATAAATTATAGCCACATCATCTTTGTAATTGGCTGTAATTTGTTCTTCCTTAAAAAGAGCTGAAACTCAGTTAATTCTTTATGTAGGGATATCTGTATACAAATCTGTATCTATATGTTGATGACAGGGTTTTCTTTTGTGCTGAAATTTCTCGAATGAAACCTATTATCTAATACACATTTTCCAGGAATAAAGATGGTATATACTGAAGTGTAACATCAGTTTGTAATAAATTTCAGGCTGGGTTCACAAAAAGATTTGTTGGGTTCACAGAAAGACTTTTCAGTATTTATGATCTGTTTGGCTACCATGTATGGAATTTCTAGCCAGCTTAAGTTTACCCATGATCTATTATCATTCTTTCACATGCAATATCTTTCTTTTCATTGCAAAGCAGTGCAACAGAATTCATCACATACTGTAATAATAGAAGAGGAAGGATAGAGCTGACTTCTGATTGTCCTGCTTCTTCTCTGTCCTGGTGATAGAGTGGTGCAGGGCATATACAACAGTGCATGTAATATTCTCTTTCATAAAATCTTGGAAAGTGCATGCATGTTATGTTGGTTTTGTACAGATGGTCTGAATGGAACCTCACTGTTTCTGAGCCCTAATGAGGTTCTTGAGGTTCCTAATGGGGAGTGCTAGTAACATGCTAATTTACTGGTCCATAATGGTCGGGGAAAAAAGACAAAGAAAAGCAAATGTTGAGTCATTAGCTAACAAAAACATAAAACAAAACCAACCACAAAACAAACAAACAAACAAAAGCACAAATCAGGAGACCAAAGAAAAAAACATGATTCTGCCATACACATGCATCTTAAGTATACCTACATCTTGAAGGCCTCGTGCAGTTTGTCTCCTTCCTTTGTTTTCTGCCATGACAGATACTGCAAATGAAAAAAATAGTGAGCAATAAGGGTGATCAGAGGTAGAGAACAACTACTCTTCTGTAAGGAGCAACTAAGCTGACTAGATTTCAACCTGAGAGTAAGACAGCTGAGGTCCATAAAATACCATGGGGCAGAAGGTGATAGCTGTTCATGTCTTCTCCAGATGAAGGACTGATGGGCAGTGAATGAAGGCAGCATGGGCAGTGCTGATGCAAACAAAAGGTGATAACTACAAGTGTGAGGTTGGTTGTAGCATTCCTTGCTCAGAGGCAGGCATGCTGAAAGCCTATGTATGTGGTTTTCTAAAGCAGCAAACATAAATCTATGTTTGCTGTTAAATGAACCTTGAGCTGTGGATCAGTGGAAGCTGGGAGGATATTTTGGATAATTACTACTACAGGAATGTCATGGGGTTTGTGTTCTTCTTCGAGTATCTGCTGTTGGCCACTGTGTGACTTAGGGAAGAAGGCTTGTGGTCTAACATGCCATGGAAGATTTAGGTTGTTTTGACCACCCTATTGTGGTTCTTTGATTATGTGGGTCACTGGGTTGGGCAAGGTGGGCTGCAGTAAGTTTTCTAGGTCTGTTCTTTGCTTGTAGTGTATTTTCTGCAGTCAGGGAGCCAGAGGAAAGCAGCACATATTTTTCTTCACTGTGTTGTTTTTATATGTTATAAAACAAGGTGTCAGCAGCAATTCCAGGAGTGCCAGGACTAAAGAAGCCCAGTTTCCTAAAGATTTGGAGTTCTTGGTTGATGAAGTCAGATTAAAAAATGTAGTCTTTATTTAGGATGTGCTTAGGATCAACTCTTCCAGTGTCTTCTTTTTGTACTCCCTTTACCTGTAGATTAGACTCAGTCAAATGTCCTGCCTAACTGGCAAGTTTCTTCATGAATACTGAGAAGATGAAATATATTTCAGACCTCTGTATCTCTGTCTCATTTATATGGAGTTTTGGGTTTAAGAGGCACTTGATAGAAAACATGGTAACATTAGCCACATTTATCTCAGGAAAAAAAAGAAATGGTGTAAAGCAGATACAAATGAACATAACAATTCTTTCATCTGGCCCCAAAGTCTTAATAAGATAGTTGAAAAAAGGCCTGTGGTATTAAAAATAGATTTATTTTAATCTTTCTAAAGATGTAAGTATAATACAGGTTGGCTTGAATGCACGTGGCTGTGCACAGGAACAGTGGGGTATGAGTGTGACATCCAATTTTCCTTACATTATTTAGTAACTGACACACATGCTGTGTTCTTGCTGGTTGTTAACAGCATGTGAATTATGAGGCCATAGAGGTCTTCCTTGTGACAATGCCTCATGTTTGTAGAAATGTAAAGGTCATGATCATGACTCCTTTTTTTTAAGGCCAGCTAGATACTGGTGACAATTACTGAACTAGACAGATCTTAAAGGGTCCCTTTATTGACTTAGCATCCCTACTTTGTGAGTGGTGATGGAGTCAGTACAGCTGACTGAGTAGGCTGTGCCTGGCTAGGCAAGTGGGTTTGGCCTTGGATAGTTCTGCTTCAAATTTCTGTGAGAAATAGAAGCACCTGGTTCACTAGCTTTATTTTTCTGTGGGGTGCTACTTTGTTAGCAATACTGTTACCATCCTTGAAAGTGAAAGGAAAATCAGCTTAAAACAGTTTGTGCTTTACAAGGTAACTTTTTTTCCTTCTAATCTGTAGTTTAAACTTTAGGGAGCAAAAAATGAGTGTTTTTTTGCTTCCAAACCATACGTGTGAATATTGAGGGTAGTGTGTTTTTGAAAGATAAACTTTTAAATAAAATTTTAATAAAGACCTCTTGAGGTAAGCCTTCAAACAAAGCTCTTCACTTACCTTCAGCTGAAAAATATTTGGATGTGTGTTTCAGTTTTTAATCAGCCATAATGTGTCTAGAGGGAACTGCAGCTGTAGGAAGTGTGGGCATGGGTTGTAGCTTTTCTCCCAGCTCAGGTATTCAAAATTGAGTATCTATGAACTTTCAATTGATTCTGAACCAGTTCCTCCATTTTACTGTGATCTTACCTCTGTAAACAGTGTGTGCACTAGTCAGGGTGGGATGCTGGAAGTCTGCACTTCTGGGTGTTTAGCCAACCCTTACAAAGATTAAAAACCAGAAACAGAGAAGAAAAAGCTGTTATTTGGCTCTTTAGAAACCACGGTTTCTAGTTACTGCACAGGGTGATTTCTGTGTAAAATGTTGGACTGGTACTTTGAGAGAGGGAGTGCAGGTCACACATGAATCAGGAAGCTGAGTCACAGCTGGAGTGGATGCAGCACTAGGGAACAGCTATCTTAATAGCCTGAGAAGACAGGATACATTAGGTGACCTAATATTTTTCATCTGACTTGTTTGCTCTTTTGGCTTTATTTTTGTAGTTGCTGAAACCGAGTGTGGAGGCCACCTTTTTTATTTTTCTTTACACAGGAAAGTTTCAGCTTATAAAGATACTTAGTTTGAACATGCCTCAATCTGTGGCCTTCTGATACATGTATGGTAGGTATAGAGTAGATATGATACTAAAACTTAATTTTATTAACAGTTTACAAATGTTGATTTGTTACCGAAAAGCTGAACTTTGCTTTATGATGAAAATCTTTGTCTCAGAAGAGACTGGAAATTGCACAGTTAATGACTGTGTTTGGTAATACCAAATCTGTGTGAACTTTGTCTTAACTTAAAAGAGTTGATCTAGAGCCATTTGTATCTATGCAATAGTTGAGAATAAGCTTAAAGTTCTTGTTTGAGTCCTCTCGGGAGGTAGGGGGAGTGGTGGCAAGACAGAGGTTTAAAGTCTTACTGGGGTTAAAGTTGGTAATGAAAGAAGAGTGACTTAGAAGCAAGTGACACGAATCATCAAATGCTTTTGGACAAATATTATTTTTTTTTTAAGTAACTATAGAATTAACTGGTAATGTAATCTGCTGAGCTTTGCAAGTAGTTTCTGTTACAGAAGTCAGTTTTCAGTTGCTTTACTTCAGTAATCTGTGAGAAACTTGGGCTGAGCAGCTGTTGCAGACTATTCTGTCCTTTTATTTCTGTCAAGAGAGTAGGCAGGGTTTGGCATCAGGCATACAGATGGAGCAGTGACTTTGTTTGCAGAAAGGAAAATACTGGAATAACATTGTTCTTTGTTTGTTCTTTGTTTTATTTTTTTTAATACATCCTTGTGCTCTAATTACTTTGTGCTTGGCAGGAGTAGATTTAATCTCGAGTTTGCATCTTTGCTGTCCCTTCGGATGTAAGCCAAAGCTGAGTCAAAAGCCAAAACTTCTCATTTATTCATCCTCAGAGACTTGCTGGTGCTGTGCTGCTTAAGTTCTGCCTCCCCTGGGACTCCATGGCAGAGTACAGCCCTTCACTGTACCCTTGGCCCTTACAAGCTGAAGGTCAGGCTCTGAAACTGAGGAGGTTTGTAGGGTTGGTTGTGTGTGCGTGTGACTTTACTGGCTGGATTTAGGCAAGGTGCAAGTGTAATCTTGACTTAGATGATGAAGAAATGGAAATCATCATGGGAGGAGTAAACAAGGTGGCTGAGAAAGGTAGGGGAGTTTTGGAGTGAAGGCTATAGGAAAAAATGAGAAGGAGGTTGGGCTGGCCATGCAAGAATTTGAGTGTTTGGAAACTGAAGGGGAGGCACATACTAGAAGAAATCAAGATTGGCTTGACAGGGAGGACGGGTAATGGGAATAAGAATAAGAAATGAAAGTGAAGAGGCTGTTGAAGGTAAAGCTTGGCAGTGACACGGAGAATATGTTGGCAATGAGTCTGAGCACTGCTGAGGTGAGGGGAAAAAAGATGTGATGAAACCAAATCCTTCTGACAAATTAAGATACAAACCTGGGATGTGATTTGTAAAGGGATTTGAACAATGAGAGGGTGGCTGGGCTAGAACAAAACTCGGGACTGGGATGAAGATCCTATGGGATCCAGTGAAGGGGACTGGATTGGAGCTGCACAGACCAGTTGGGAGAGGGAGCAGGAAGGTTAGATGAGAATAATTGGCAATTTTTCCATTGTAATGCCTAAAACAGAATTTAAATGTTTCTTCTGGTGCCAGTAAATCTCTTAAATCTATTGGCTGACAGCATCTTGCCTTATTGCTGGCAGTATGCATGGAGCACCATGACCTGAGGAGAAGAACTCTAAAGACCTTTCCCACTTCCATTTGTGAAGCAGACGTGGGAGAAATGAGCACCACAGCATTCTCTCTGATCTATAGGAATTCTTGGAGTGCCTCCTGACTTCTGCTAGTCAGGAAAATAAACAATCAACCAATCCCTCTCTTCCCCCAATCTGGGACTTAAATATCCCCATAAGTACTTTATGATCACTGCTCTGGCTAGGACATTGGTGGGTTTGGCTTAGTGCTGGGATAGAAACAGGTCATGGTCAGGGTCAGGAATACCCAAGGTATGAGACCAAAGAAGTACAAATGCCTTAATTTTGAGCGCAAGACAGAGGTGTGATGTGGAACATGGGAAGTTGCCAGCCTGCCACAGTAGGTATCAAGACCCATAGTCTGGGCTGAGGCAGAGGCTGGACTCAAGAGTTGGCACCAGACAGCAAAAATGATGGGAAGGGAGCATCGTGAAGGTGGGATGGTTGGGAATGAGTCAGTCCCTGGGTGTCAAAAACTAGGAGCTGGGATGAAGGCTAGAAATTGTGGGATAACACAAGGTTTTAGGAAAATCAACAAGCTTCCAGAAAGCATTCCATGAAGATGTACCTACCACTGTCTGTTCAAATACATCAATTTGGGGCTGCTTGTGAGCAGGGGACACCTCTCAGTCATGTGGGGAAAGAGGTTTGAATCAAAGCATAGTCACATAAGTGGAGATAACAGTTAATGCTTTTTCCTAATTTATTACCTATGTGTAGGTTTCACTCTGTAAAGGGGAGCGTGCCACAGATGTGTTCATGCTGTGTGGTTGTACCCTTCTGTTCTCTCAGGTACTGCAGTATGCTGGAGCAGAGGGAAGAAAAATGTCATTGTGCTGAAATCACGTTCTGAACTCTGATTTCACAAAGTTTAATGAAGATGGACATGAAAGTACTGCTAGGAGAGTAAAATCAGTTATCTGGGAAACAGCTAAGGCCCTAAATTAGTATAATTACAATTATACAGTAATTACAGTTATCCACTTGACTATCTCAGAAAATGAGAATTCTTAGCTTTCCATTAAGGAAAAGAAAAAACTGTGTGTGAAAGCTAAAATGTTAAAAATATGCAATTAGTGAGCTTTCATGTAGGTAAAACCCAACCTTAATGAAGGCTATCTACCCCTTCACTTTCCTGACTGTAATAACATTGATTTTTATCCTGGCTGCTGCCAACAGAAAGTAGCTTAATAGTCAGCGTGGGATGGGCTCATCTGTGGGTGGCATGTAAGGTAATACCTGGTATAACTAAGGGGAAAATTCATAACCAAGTATCTAGGCTGTCATATTTTTTACCACCACTGGCACAGTCAGTGTAGAGCAGTCCTGGCTGGGAGATGCACCTGCAGCTCCAGTTTAGCCGTGATGGAGTGGGTGTAGGATTTTGAATCTGGATTTCCACGGGACTTGGGCTCCAACAAGTAAAGTGATTTGCACTGCCTGATCTAAGGTGAAAACTCAGGGAGAGATAAGCTCGAAGACTTGTATAAATAAATGCTAACTTAGAGGTTTTGAGCTGTGGTGAATGAATTTTGTTGAAATACTAAATGTTAATTTGTGATGTGTATATGAAAGGAGAGAAAGCAGGAACAGAAGTGACTCAATGTTCCTTTAGGCTGGGTTATATGTGTAACATGGATCAGAGGCTTTTCCTAGGGGTTTGCACACCAAACCTTGAGTCACAGGAGGTACATAATTTCATTTGTTTTGGGTTTCCATCCCTTAAATGGAATTACTTGTCACTGGATGTTTGCTTTTCTTTAACATGCCAGGTGCCTTACTATAATTTGTCTTGCAAGATTAGATGATGTTTTGGGGTGTAGACTTTATTATGTTGTGGGTAGGGTAAGATTACCTTAAAAATGTAATTTCTTGCTGCTACATCAAATTGAATCCCAGAAGTTTTTCTATGTGGAATGCAATAGCATTAATAGAGGTAATATATGAAAATAAAATTATTTCTTCCTTTCTTTTTCTTCTGCCTGCACCCAACCCTACTCCCAGCACCACAGGAGAAGCCTACCCATGGATAAAGCTTTGTTCTTCTTTCAGGACTGGTATTTAGTCATATTCTTACATACGATGTTGGCAAGTTCTGAAGAGGCACATCAAAACTTAAAATTTTTATTTACCTTTGCCTACACAATGCTTTCATCCTGCCTATTTTTGGTGTAGACATTTTTTTGGTAGATCAGGAGGGGAAACGGGGCTATGGGAAATTGCAGCACTTAAAAGATTTTGCTTTTTCATTTTAAAGCATGAAGTATTATTTCACATTTTGTGCAACAGAGGATATGGATTCTTCTTTCCTTTTTTTTTCCAGCGCTCCTCTTTCTTCAGTTGTAGAAAAGGCTGTTTATTAGGAAGCAGTCATAGGCAATACTAGCAGATTTTGTTGAGCCTCCTAAATGTAAGGTCACACTGATTGTAAAATTTACTAAAATATTCAACATGACTTAGGAGAACTGTAAATCCACAAATTTGTTAACTGTGAAGACATGTAGCTGGTGGGGCTGTTATTTGTTTTGTGTCTCCCTCCCACTGCCCCACGCTTTGTTTTACCAATAAGTCTTGATTCTCTTCAAAATTTTCTTCCTTCCCCACCCAACAACTGCTTTATAGCTGCCAAAAATAAGCCATTTCCTAACCTTATCCTCAATCTACAGAGGTCATAAAAATTGCTAATGCAAATGCTGTGGCCTTCTGTTGTGTGATTCTAATAGGAAACGGATCACTGCAATTTATGAGGTACTTACCCTTTTCGGTACATGATGAATGGCTCACTTCAAATGATGTTTCCTCATTGATTTCCTACTCTTTATCACTAGAAACGACAGAGCAGGAAGAAAAGCATTTAAACATGAAGTTGATTTTGAAGATGGCATCTTTTCACTGCAGTGTGAATTCATGGCATTATGGCATTTATTTGTGGAGAAGCAAAAGACGTGAAGTTAGATTTTTAAAATTGCTCTTCAGATTAGGTAGCCCTAATGCCACTTTTGATTATGCTGTATTAGTTTGCTTGCCTGCCTCTTCTTTGTAGGGAGACTGAGGCTTATTCTGTGCAGAGGTTTTCATCACACTCTGCCTATAAGTGGCCATGTTCTTGAAACAAGTACATGGCATATTGATAAGTTTTAGTCACTTTATCTCTGTTGTCAAGATCTTTGTGATATTTACATTTCATTCATGGAAAAAATCTATGTGCAGGTAAAATCTATGAGATTCAGCAAATAACTCTGAAATAATTGTATTTCTGGGGTGTTGCTTGATTTGGCTACATGAGAGTACATGGAGAATTAGAGGGTTCCCATTTTGGCTGCCCAGTTTCTCTCTGGTAGGGCTGGATTGGTGACAAAATGGAAAATCTCTTTAGTTTCTGCAGTGTCCATATAGTCTTTTCCTCTTTGTGTTGCTGAGTCACTGGGGAAGACCAGAGATAAGCCAGGTAAGTCAGGGTAGATGATACAATCCTTCAAAATGTAGTTGCTTTTACATTGACCAGAGTAGAAAATTGAGATATTCCCATGCCAAGCAGGATGGCTTTTTAAAAATTTTGGAATGATATTGCAGTTTTGTTGCTTTTAAGACTGGCTTGAATTTCATTTACTTGACAGTCTTTAAATCATGCAGTTACAGCTCTGCAGTAAATAAATTGTTTCATCTTCTTTAAATGTCAGTGCTAAAACTTGTTTGCATTCTTCATTTTCACAGTCCAGTGTTAGCTAACTTGCTAGGAAAAATGGGGCTATTGCAGAAAAAAGTGGCGTTTCAAAGTTGCTTTGATAGCTACTGCATCAATTAGGTTTACTTTTCAATGCATGTAAACTGTTGGTTGAAAAAAAATTGCAATATTCTGAGTGGACAATAATTTTAATTTTCTTGATTAACATCACAGCTGTCATTTTCTTGCATTATCTATCCACTTCTTGAGATTTGTCATGATAACTTTTCTGTTTTCCATCCTATGTGCTTACAAGTTTTTATTTTTCAAACCATAGTGCAAACAATGCAACTGAAGTATAAAGTCTGCAGACTTTCAAGTCTGTGCAGTTTTCATTTCCTTTTTTTCTGAAAACCATTTTGTGTAAGTCTGTGGACAACCTATCAGGCTACATGTAGATGACTGGAAAAAATAGCTCATGCTGTCTACTTTTATTGCTAAGAACTGCTCTTCAAATATCTCCAGCGTAAACATGCTTGGTGTCAAATGCAAAAAAGAAAAAAAAAAAAGAAAAAAACCCCAAATACTATCATACCTCTTTGCTCATATTTACTCTGAAATGGGCTTTATGTAAAGGACAGATTCTTCCTAAGGGAAAAAGCACTTTTCTGTAAAGCCATCACTTCCAAGTGTCCTTTCCAAAATTATTAAGTGTTCCAAACTTAACTTTGACTGTTTTCTCCCATCCTGCTGCAGTTACTTTAGAAAGAACAACTCTGAGATTTGTGTGAGACACCTCACATAAAATAACAATAAAAACAGTTACTAGCCTTGCAGAGCACTAGATTCTATGTTTAATTCATGTTCTGGGGTAGAAGTTGTGCCTCACTCAATTCCTTTAGTGTTCAAGTGGAGCCACCACAGTTAGTGACTTATCTGCGATCTGCTAATCATGTTAATTGGGCATTCACTGAGTAATGGGTAATTGTGTGAAGAACAGCTGCAGCTTTCGATCTGTGTAACACTGTAACTCAACAGATAATTGAAAACATACCTTTAACCCCCCCAAATATTAACCGACTTGTTAGAAGGCAAGAAATGAACTAGACGACTTTCAACAAGACAAGAGGGCATGGTCTTAAGTTGTGCCAGGGGAAATTTAGGTTAGATATTAGAAAGAATTTCTTTACGGTGAGAGTGATCAAGCATTGGAATGGGCTGCCCAGGGAAGTAGTGGATTCTCCATCCCTGGAGATATTTAAAGAGACTGGATGTGGCACTCAGTGCCATGGTCTGGTAACCGCAGCGGTGGTAAAAGGGTTGGGCTTGATGATCTCTGAGGTCCCTTCCAACCCAGCCAATTCTATGATTCTATGATTCTATATATTGTTACCTTGGATACCTGTGAGGATACCAGTGGAGAAAGGGAAGGCAAAAATATAGTTGGTTTTCTCTGCTGTGCTTCTTTTCCATGAAAAACAACCATAATTCATTTCAACATACCTGCTTTTCTTTTTGTAGCTTAGTGTTTGGTGTAAATGCTTGAGTGGCAGAGAACAAAATGTACTTTTTTGAAGATAAGAAATGTTTTAAATGTTCATGATGAGAACAACATGCACTGAACAAGCACAAATCATTCAGACACCTCTTTAAACTTCAGACGTTGAATTTTTGTGACTTAAAATGAGGCTGCATAAAAATATGTACAACTTTTTTTTTCCTTAAATCCAGTTTTTAGAATGTATGTTCTTACAGCAGATCAAGCAGCTATTGATGTCAAGTCTCTAAGTGACTGGCCTAAAGCTGACCTTAATAGTAATTTGGCTTGGCATGAACTGTTCCCAGTCTTCTAAATCAACCTCATCTCTGACAGTGGTAGAAATGTCTGTATTTTGGCTTGGCTTTTGTTTTGGCTGGTTGCATAGCTTGCATGGAAAATCTCAGATCTAGAGATCCTGGGATTTTGATGCAGCTTGAGAAGAGCATTTGAATCCTGGTAATCACAGAGCTGCCATGAGCACAGTTGTAAGGTCAGAACAACATTTTTTTGAATAGTGCATGTTGCTGGAAGACCTCTCACTCAGGAGATTTCAAAACAACTGCAACTGCAATAAAACTGGCAGAATTTTTGTAAAGGTAAAATAGCTCCATGAGTGTTTAAAGCTATTTCACTTCTATCTTTACCTCTTTATCTGCCTCACACTGTTAATAGGTGAATGTAAAAACTGATTACCAAAGGTCTGATGTAGGTTCATGAAGCAATGCTATCCAATTCTTTCATTACCTTTGCAGTAACATTTGACAGAGCTTAATGGAACTGTAGACCTCATTGAAAAATATTTACCTGAATTATTAAAATTACACATGACCAGGAGTAATGGGAAAATTCTTATGGGAACTTTGGATATGATGGACCCTTTTCTTTATTAAAATAATTTATACTAGTAATCTTAAATTATAAAACAGTAGTATGTAGATAACTTTAAGAAACATTTGTATTGTTTTGCTATTTGACTTTTAGAGGGATAGATAAGAGTGAATGCTAATTGAGGAAAATTTTTTTCAACATCAGTGTATTAGCTAGGAGAGGTTTTTTTTGTTGGTGTGGGGTTTTTTGTTTGTTTTGATTTTAGTGGTGAGAGAAATTAAATGGATGATTTAACAAGGCTGTTATCTGTAAATATCATCATACTTAACAAGTGGTCATGGTTGAAAGTCTTACTGTAGTCTAAAAAATGTTGGTTTTTTCATTGAAGCTGGATGTTTGAACAGAGGTTTCTGTTGTAAATGAGAACTGCCTCTTGCTTTGAGTTCCAAAAAGGCAGATTTAATTTAATCCATGCTAGCTGTGTACCACAGAGAAGAGCACTCCACTGGGCTTCCTTTTATAGATCCCAGGTTCTGCAGTGCCAAAGATGCAGCTGTATCTGTAAGCAAAAAGTCAGCAGAACTGCACTGCATAATGTTTCCCTCCAGTTTGTTCCTCACTACCTAGTGTTGTTAAATAAATATTGAATAAAGCTATTAGACATACTGGGTTTTGTAGTGAAATGAGGCAACCAGGTGCCACTAATTCCCAGCGAGTGGCATGAGCTTGTGTTAAGCCCACCTGTGCCTGATTAGGGTGGGCCCCCACTGTGCATGAGCAGGATTAGGGGGCCAATAAAAGGTGGGTCCTGAAGCACAGCCTCAGCTCAGTCCTCAGCTAGCCAGGAGAGAGATCAGTCGCTCTCAGAGCAATAGCACTGATCCAGGCTAGTCAACCCTGAGGGCTATAGGCTTAGAGCTCTACTCGTGAGTCTCTGCTGGAACACCTGGTTGGACCTGGAAGTGCCGTTCCCTAAAAGAGGTTTGTCTTGCTACAGGGTTTTTACCTGTTTATTCTATGCCTTGTGTTTTCTTTCTTTATAATTTTATTCTGTACCTGAAGCAAATATTAGCTTTTTGTTGTTAAGTAGCTACTAGTTTCCTGATGTTTTTTTGTGGAAAGTCGGAACTTCAGGTATGTAAATGAGTTGGCAAAGAAAAAAAAAGTTGCACAATGTGTTGTAAAAATTCTTCATCACTGTGGCTCACTTTCAGGACAGAAATGTGTGCTGTTTCCAGAAATGCAAACTAACAAGTATTTGAATGTTTAGCACTGAGAGACATGAACTTTATTTCTGTGCATTGA
The DNA here is from genome assembly GCF_003957555.1 of Calypte anna. NCBI lineage: Eukaryota > Metazoa > Chordata > Aves > Apodiformes > Trochilidae > Calypte > Calypte anna. The sequence continues at coordinate 103,513,772 of NC_044245.1, forward strand.
AATTATAATCATACACCATATAGAATTCTCTGCTTGGATAGTGTTCATGACAGCTCCTTGTTTATCAGTGTGCAGTGATAGAAGGTTTCTTCCTTTGCTCTAAGGAAAAGAATTTATAGTGTCCTGCAAACCACTGACTGGTGAAAACCCATTCAATAGTGTTTGTGTAGAGAAGATGTCAGTCAAATTAGTCTTTCTTGAGTGCTTTAAAAAGTCACACAACTTTGGGCTGGAGTTTCTCTGCTGGAGTCAACTTTCTTTTTAATGCTATTCCAGAGACTGATGTACCACTACGTTGAGGGCCACCTGATGTAAATACAGCCACACCTTCTTCTGTCTGCTGCTCAGATATCAGGAGGGGAAGAATACTTGATCTGGTTAAAACTTGTCATGGTGCTGTAAATGATGACTTACTCAGAAGCTTAAGTGAGCCAGAAAGTACAGGGGGAGAGTGTTAGTAAATAGGGAAGCAAATTTTCTGTCTGTAGGTATTTTTTTCTTCAGTGGAATTGGTCCATCGCCCATCTGCCCTTGGACTCTTCTTGCGTGCTTTAATATATGAAGAATATAAATTATTGTGTTATGGAGATATTTCAGCTGGATGTGACCAGGCTGGCCCTGCAGACAGCTGCTGTGATGGTGTTCTGCTGGACCTTGTTGCTTTGGCTGGTGTAAGCAGTAGCAGGGCACTGCTGCAGTACATTGCTGCTCTTTTGCTGTACTGTGCCTTGTAGATATTTCCAGCTGGTAGCTGGAATGCTATCATTCATTCATCCCTTTTTCATGGGCTATAGGCACACCTCATGCCATATCTAAATGCTCCTGGTAATTAAGAATGGTTGTGCCATGGCTTGGATGAGCTTGTACTGAGGAAGGCTGACTGCTATGGAGCGAGTCAGTGTTGACTGGGATCCTTGGCATTAACCATCTTACATATTTTCTAGCAGAAGGTTCAGAGTAACAAGTAATACCCTACTCAGTCCCAGGGATGAACTATTCCACATATACCCCCAGCGTGGCACTGAAATTCATGTCAAATATCACAGCAGTTGTTTACAAGCTGAATGGGCCTCCTCTTTCCAAAGAGATTCTTCATTTCTAGTGAAGAACAACTTGCACCCAAACTTGTAGCTGATGACTGAGTGCCCAAGAGGTACTTAACGTAGAGGGGAAAATGTTTTATACTTGCTGTTGTGATGGTTTTTTGCTAGGAAAAAAACCACCCACAGTTTTATGCTCTAGGAATTAGCTCTTAATGCATGTTCATATATGGACTATATTTAATACATAGAAGGAGAAACCATCAGTAACAAATGTAGTGCCTTCTTTTAAAGTAGCATTTTACTGTAAGGAATTTAGTGTACTCATACGTCCTACCATCAAACAGAAAAAGCATGAATGTGTGCAGTGCAGAGATCCCCAAGTTTGACTATTTTGGGGAAGGATGGACATCAAAAGACCTTGACCCAAAGCAGCACAAAATTCCATGTGAAGTGTCCAGTCCACTGCTCAGAATATGCTGCCTGCAGAGCTGCCTGCAGCAGCCCGTGGGCTCTTCTTGGTTTTCAGGCTGCCTCCTATCTCGGGTATCTTTGCTCTGAGTGTGCTGGGAAGATACAGCCTAGTTCAGGCTGTAGGTCAGCTGTGTGCTAAGTTAACAACAGAGAGAGTTTCAAAGGCACATCTTGACCATTGTATGAGCTGCTGCAGGTCCCAGTGCTCTCCCATCCTCACTCTGCCAGGAAACTGCTGCTTTATTTTCAGGCATGTAATGCAGACTTCGGCAGCCTGACATGGAAATTGTTGTGTTAAACTTCATCTCTGACTGGAAGACTGCTAAGCTTCCCAAGTAGGAAGGGGAATACAGAGCTGTCACATGAACATCGATAATGATTCTTGCATAGCTGAAGGCTAAATGAAAATAACTCTTTGCAGTCCCCCAGTGATTTTTATTTTTTTTTTTTTTATGCGCTTGTCCAGTTCTTCTGGTCCAGTAACATTCAATATTGTGGCAGTAAACACTTGATAAATTCTTACCACTGACTTGACAAGAGAGAGAGGAAGCATTCTGCTGAGGAGTAGAGAGCTTTTATGGACAGAAAGCTCTATGATCTTCTCTACTCGGGGGAGCTCACCTTTGGATGGCCTGGACATTTGCAAGGTTACAGCTTATCATTTATTGATCTGCTTCCCATCCCCTCCCCCTGCTTTTGACTCAGCATTCCCACTATTAGAAATAATACCATGCCAATAGTGTGGGACATCAGTCCAGAAGCAAAGTGTCATTATTTCTGACACCAAACAAGGTAGCTTGAGTAGGAGGAAGGCAGTTTTTTTGGATAGCCCTGACTGAAAGAGAGCGGAGGAAAGAAGAAAACGGTTTTGTATTTATTTTTACATCCTTTAAACCAGTATCTCCATTAGAGGTGCTTGATACTGTATTTAGAGAATAACCTCAAATTTTGCATCCTGAGGTCCCCATATTCCTTCTGTTTCCCTTGTCTTTGTGTTCCACAGCCGTTTGTTCATTCTCACCTTTCCTCCAGACTCAGATTGTTCAGGCTTGCTGGCCTGTATCACATCAACTATCTAATCTAGTTGCTTCCCAACTTAGGAAGCTCCCTTTCCTCTTCAGCAACATGCAGCAAAGACCACCCCTCACTTATCCCACCTATGCCCCTTTTGCCTCCCAACCAGCAGCCTCTCTGCTTTCAGCAGTAGTTCTTTGCATTTGGATGGTCCATTCACCTGTGTCAGTGCTGCTCATCTCTGCCCCCTCCTTCCTGTCCGTGTGTACCCCTGTTGGTTCCTTCATCCTCTCCCCTTGGCTGGCTTGGGAAACTGCATGAGGAAAGGTAGGAAACTACATGTGGATGTTCCTATTGCTGCCTTAACATCTGCAAGCATAAAGGGCCAGTAAAGAAACAGGAAGGTCCCTCTCCAGGTTGTGGCCCACAGTATTCTTTGCAGAAAGAACATGTGCTTTTTTATACTTGCTCTGACTTAAGCCATATTTAACTTGGAGACTGCTCCAAACTGGTTGGTATCCCTTGAGATGCCATGCAATTTGTAGAAAGAACAGTCCGTTCACTTTTTGAACAGATGATTTTTCTGAATTGATTTTGTACATCAAAGAGATAAATACTGCAAATACTGCTAAGTTTTCTGGTGTAAGGGAATGAAATAAGATTGCTTGGGAACTGGTCTGGGCCTGAGAGCATGGACCCATTTTTATGATGGGTTGAATCCTGAACAAAACAGTCAAGGTCAGAGTAGTGTAGCTAAACCCAAGGGTTATTGAGCAACTTGAATGAAGCTGCCTTTCTTGGCAACCTCAGCACGAGAACACACAGACTCTTGTATGATTTTGCTTAGGTTGTTGGGTTGGTGAGAGAGCTCTGTACAGATTGTGGCCTGATTTATATTTGAAATAGGTCACCAAGAACTAAGTCAAGGTTACCCTGGGTACGGGCAGTTCCGAGAGTGACATGCTCTGGTCCTTGGTGGCCCAGACTGGCTTCCTCCGTGACCAGCAGCTATCAAAGAATTAGAGCTTTAAAAGGAGTGATTAACACAATTTCCCCTCTCTGTGTGAGGGCAGAAAAGAATTAAATGGGCATATAATTATGCCCAAATCTCTTATCTTTTTTTTTCTTTTTTTGAGAAGGTGAGGGGTGTGAGTAGAGAGTAATTACAAGATAGTTATAAGCATATATAATTAGTGTATAATAGAAGTATGTATCAATAGATAAGAAGATAGCATTTTGCATATTAAATGCTGTTTTTTGAGAAGTGTACAGAATCTTCTTTACATTAGGACATTATGCTGGGTTACACTAATGCAGTATTGTCAAAGATATGTTCCTAGTGTGGAGTTTGCTTTGTACTAGATATCCTTTTAGAAGGCATTTTGTAGTTTTTTTTTCTCCTTAAAAACTGAAATTCCTTGCAATCTTCACAAGTAAATATGTTAGCACTTGGGAGAGGTAGGGTAAGAGGAGGAAATTGCACCTGCATTATATAAAAACCCATTTTATTGCAATTAATTAGGAGTACCTAGGAGTCCCATGATTGGGAGAAGTGGAAAGAAGATCTGGGTTGTCTGATTCTGCTCACAAAGGAGTGTGAAAATGTAAACATAGTATGTGCAAAGCTTTTTCTTTTAAAATATACACTCTTTCAGTGGGCAGTAATGCTTGTCTGTCTCTACAATTTGTCTGGATTTTAAATCAGATCAGCAAAATTAGCTAACTTTACTTATTAGCCTGAGCTGACTCTGGCGGTACAATGGTTGAATTGGCTGCCATTATATTTGTTTAACTGCTGTAAAGTAAGTTTTTAACAATAGGTTCCTACACTTAAATAGCACTGTTGAGCACTGGTGCCCTATCAATCAGTCAGACCTTTCCCTCCTGCTGTCTGCTCTGATAGACACTTCTGCTGATGTGGGGACTCTGGAAGAAGAGATCAGGAAGAAGGGATGATGGATAAAGACCATCTCCTGTCTTGAGAGGAAATCAGAAAAATCCTTTCTTTGACTATCAACAAGCTGCTTTGTCAAGGTGTCAGAAGATTAATTATGCTCATGCGAGAGGCGAGAGCAACTGTTTCCCCTCCTGGTTTTGATGTAATGGGGTGGCATTCTTCTGAGCTGTGGCAGAGAATTGCAAAGAAAGAGGCTTAAGGGATTTTGGTCCCCTAACATCACTATCCCCTAAGCGTTTGTAAAGCTTTTAGGCATACATCCATGATACTGTGAAGTTCTGCCAGTAATTGATTGATCAAAGTATTTGTTTCAAGTGCAGCGTAGACTTGATCTCATTGAACACTTGGTGCCAGCCTCTCTTAAAGTCTGTCAGCACTGTGGGTTTTTTAGGGTATATGAAGATCAACCTTTTAGTGAAAGGAGATGCAGAAAGCCTTCCCATAGCATAATCATGGATATGAAAACATGTAACTATTCATTAGTTTTCAACATTTAGAAATCAGTAAAAGGGAAAATCAACAGTAAGTATTTGTGGAGTATTTTTCATGGGAGCTGAGCAACTCTGATTAATATTTTGTTTTATATGTTGCCCATTTGTATGTTTTTTGATAAAGTAAGTGTGAAATACAGTTAAAAATGAATGCGCTTACATTTTAAGTTACTCTTTTGGGGAATAAATAAAATATGCTGACTTGAATTCTGAACAGAACTAGGTAAAAAAAATGTTTCTTTCATTTGGAAAAGAATATGAAAGACAATACTTAAAATGTGAGGGCATTTTGACTATGTCACTTCGTATATTCAGTGAATCTCTTCAAAAGCAGTTTAACTCTGCACAAACTGTGTCAGTAGGTTTCCTTTCATTTGGCCTGATCTGTAGCTTAGTCCTGTGTTCAAATGAAGGACAACATTTTTTGTAGTTTACTGATTTTTTTTTTTTTCCTGATAGGATGAAGTCTTGAATTAATAAAAGGGAACAGGAGAGTTGAAGAGCTATGTCCCTTTTTTAGTTTGGTTTATTTGCAGTAGTTTTTCTGATTTTAATGTGGGCAGTGCTATACTATGAACAGCGGTGTATTTAATTTTTTTGGTACTTACGTGCAGCTTTCCTTCAGATTAATACCTCTTTAAGATGTGCTGAACTCTAATATGCTATAGTTGAAATTGTAACAAAACCAAACATTTTAAACATGGATGTGCCTGACCTTGAAATGCTGCTGATAAAAGCTAATGCTGTTAAACTGCATGCCAAATTAACCCTCATTTCCAAATGCTTTGTGTGTGAGTTTCCTGTAGGATAGGCTTTGATCCTACCAAGCAACACTTCTTTTACAATCACTTATTTTTTTAATGAAGGAAAGTCAATGAAGAAGTTTCAGTGCTTGATATCAATGGTAGTGAAATGAAATGTTTGATTTTTGCATCTTCCTACCACTGTGCTTTGTTGTCCATTGTATTGAATGCTTGATACGATAGTGTTCTGGCATAGAGCTAATACTGATTTTTGGTTTAAAACTGTTATTTTCACATGTGTAAACCTTATCAAGAACTACAAGTTCATGTGAGAAAGGCACAGACACACAATGGACTAGACAAGGAATAACTTTCTGAAGCAATTGGGTTTTTTTGTCTTATTGAAGCTTAGCATCAGTAAAGATGTTTTTCAGTCTAAATCAAGAGAAAAAGTTGTTGCTTGACTACCATACTTTTCTCTTGAAGCATCCAGTTTCATATTACTTTAGCAGTTGTCTATTTTGGAACATACTGGGTACTGTTCTGTGTTTGTTTTCAATTTGGAAGTTACTTTGCAGGAGCATCTGCCTGCTCAATTAATGGGTTTTTCATTTGCATCTTTTGAGGACCATGGACTTTGTATGGGATTTAATGGTGTGTAACCATGTGCCTTTCCATACCATGGGGGGCTATGTAGCTCTGTTGGCATAAGCTCCCACTAAAATCTGGTGCCAGGCATAAGCAGAAACCACTCAAATGCAGATTTTGCTTGCTCTTGTCTTCTGAGGACCTCGAGTGTTCTCATTTTAAAATGAAAGTGCATCTTTTTATCCCCTGACAAACCACCCTCTGCATAAATTCATTTGAAGGGGACGTTATCTTCCTGTGTGAACTTCAGTGGGAAGTGCTTTTGCAGGCCATAAAGTGAATCATCCATCTCCCTGGGCTGGAGCTGGAATCTCAGCCTGTCTCCCTGACATCTCTTTTGGGATGTTTAGCTCCCAGTCCTCCCTCCCACATCCCTTCTCAGCTGCCATGCCTGAGATGCCTCTGTCCCCCCAGCCTGTCCTGCCCCTGCCTGGGCCATGTCTGTGTAACATCTCTGAACTGGCACTTTTGCTCTTTCATTTAGATAGAAAAATCACCATCTAGGCTTTCACCTCCCATCTTTGCTATGTCAAGACCTTTTTTGCTGGCCTGGGCAAACACAGCCTTGTGCCTGGTCTGTGTTTTTGTTTCTGTAATTGTTTTCTGGATCTGTCACCTTGATTGTGTTACCTTTCTTTCTGCATTCCTCTGCCAGTGTTTTCTTGTCTTTATAGCATCCAACCTAAGCTCTTTATCTTCTCTTTCAAGGCCCTGAAATCCCTGAGGGTTTTTTTTTTTCTTTGCATTATCTGCCCCTTGTCTCCCCTTGTTATTGAGATGTCAGCCCCAGGACCCATTCAGCCCCCGGGTGCCTAATGGGGCAGAGGCAGCTGACCTTGATCCAGGGCCAGGCCAGGCCAGCTCCTGGCCAGGGTGAGCCCTGCAGGGTCCCAGCTCACAAGGTCTCACTCCTGTGGTTCTTTTGCATCTGGCAGAGCCATTCTGTCTCCAGGGATAGGAACATAATTGCAAGGAGCCTGCCCGGCTGGCTGGAAGATGAGCCTTCCCTCAGAGAGATGTGGCTGGTGGCCCTGCAGGCACCAGTTCTGCTCTGGGTGGTCTTTTTTTTTTTTTTTTTTCCCCTGGCTCAGGCCTGGCCTTGCTGCTTTCAGGCAGAGCAGCTTAAATGTCTTCTGCTCTGTAGGTCTCACTCTCTGGAATTGAATTTTTCTGTTATCTGGTGTATCCCAGCAGCCTCTCCTCTGGGTACCAGGGGGTGACTGTATTCCCTTTGCGCACCATGTTTCCTCATGTGGATGCTTTGGAACGCAGCTGATCTAAATGAGAGTAGCATCTTTCCTAGCTATATACACTAGCTGCTTCAAGGTAATACAAAGCACTAAAAAAGTATAAGGTGCTTTCCATATGGTGCTTTGGTACAGGTGTTTTGACCACTTTAGAGCTTTAGGTGAGTGGGGAGATGTGAAGAGCTGGGAGTGAGCAAGTTCAGAATGAGGAGTCTCTGGATTTTCCAAAGGCTTCATTTTGTGTGGCTGTGTGCTTGTGAGTTTTGTAAGCAACATCCTTCTTTTCTCTCTCTGAATGATGCTCCTTTATCACAGTAAACCTTGATGCACAGTTCTTTCTTTATGCAACCCCTCATCACTTTCGGCCTGCTTTGTAGGATCCTGGGTTTCTTTCCAGGAAAATCCAGAGGCAAGGTTTCCAGCTTGTGCCTAATGGCAAGGGATTGGCAGTGGCATGAAGGGAAGTGAGAGGAGGCCTTCTCTCCATCGGAGGGGCAGCAGATCTGGCTGGGTGGCGAGGGGATTGCTCACAGCAGCTGAAGTGCTGGTTGAAAGGGGGCTCTTGAGTCTAGTCCAGCTCCTGCACTTAACAGGGATGTTGCCAGTGATGGTGTTAAAATTCATGTCAGAGGAGGGAGAAGAAGGTGGTAGTGTATAATCAAAGATGATATTGTATTATAACTTAAGGAACCTTAAGAAATGCTAATAGTGAGAGGGAAATATGAAAGGTTTGTTGTTTCCACTTTTTAGTAGCATTTCTCTGAGAATTTAAGAGAAAATGAATTCTGCTGAAGTGACCTTTTTTTCACCTCTTACTGGCTTCTGAAAAGCCTGTGCTCTCTGAGCCATCCACACAAACCCAAATAATGAAAAATCCAAGTGCACATGCTCCAAGGGACAGTTAAGCATCACTAAAAAAACCTCTTATTGCTGCTATTATATTAGATGGCAGTAGTTCCTAAGGAAAATTGATTTTTTTTTCCATCTTAATAACTTAAAAGTACTCTCAATCTGTCCAGAAGGAAAATGTGATAACTCGTAAATAACTAACTAGAAGCTTTTTGAAGCCAGGAACATCTTTGTTGCTCCCCTTTTGCATGTTTTCCTGTTACTAAGGATTTTGAAACTGAAAAAATACCTAGAGAGATATAAAGTATCTGATCTTGCAAAAAGTCCTGTACTTTTCTGTAGAAATATAAGGGAATTGAACATGCTGGTTTTTTCATTTTAAAATTGGCTGTACAACAGATAAAATGTAGCTTCAAAAGAGGCTGTTCTGGAAAGGAGGTGAACCTGAGAGAAGTGGGCAACTTAACAGGAATTTTTTTTTAGCCTTCCTTTTAACACAAAGTGTTCTTGTTATACTTGCTGACCCGGTTGTTTCAGTGTTACTTCAAAGCATCATTATTTTGATTATTTTTTCTTTCTGAATCCTTGGAGAAGGAGTAATGTGCAACATTTGCCTGGTACCTGACATTAGATCAGAGAGTCACATCTCTGCATTCTTAAATAGGACCATTTCATTGTAATATTATTTCTTAGGGGTTTTGAAAAAGAAAAATCAGTACTTTTCTCATTTGGCTAATTAATGTCTGTGAATGGCACCTTGCAATAAAATCAGCATTTTGGCCCCATCTCTGGGTCTTTTGTATTTATGGGGGAGGAATCCCTGATCACTGAGTTGTTTTCTGTGCAAACACTGGGAGAATGCTGGGACCAACAAGGTTGATCTGACCTTACAAGCCAGGCTGTTCCCTGCCACTGACTGTCATGTTTCAAAGGTTAAACTAACTGTGGATGAAATGTAATCAGTAGTGCACTGGATCCTTTCCAGATCACACTGGAGGAGTGCAATAACCAGCATTGTTAGCTTTGGGAGAGCAAGAGACAGAGGTCATTACCTGTGTGCGTCTGAGCATAAGGAACCCACTGCCTTTCCTGTTACCTCCCACATGTGTTTATTTAAAACTCATCTGGAATTATCCTTCCAGCCCCTGCTTTTAAAACAAAACAAAAACAAACAAACAAAATAAAGGCTGTTTCTTCTTACACTGTCATTTTCATCTTTCTGTTGATTTCTCACCATTTCCTTGAGATTGCAGACCCTATCTTTAGCTGGGAATCTGGACCGATACCTGGGGAAGCAGAGAAGGCTGGATAAAAGATTTGCTGTGGTTTTAGGTGATAGCCAAAAAAAGGCCAATGTAAGCCAGACAGGCTTTGCTCCTAAGGCAAAGATATACTGCACCAGCAGAGTAAAACTTCCCTCCTTCTCTAAAAGGTAGCTTGGAAAGAGCTGATACAGTAGGAAGCTGGTGAGGAACAGAGAGCAAATGTGGGAGGAGTAGGTGGAACAGAAGCACTGAACCGAAGATGGCATCTCTGAGAACTGATTTCCTGTTTCTTTCTATACCCAGACACTCCTTTTCCCCAACTTGATTTCTCATTTGTGCAGTACTTTCAGTCCTCTACATTCAGATCTGAAGCAGGAGCCTGTTCCCATCATCAGATAAAATGGCTTTCTGGAAGGCACCCGGAGCATGTAGCATATGGTCAGGAAATGCTGCTTATTGTCACATTAGGGATTTTGAGGGTGACAGCCGGTGAAGCAAGTATTTTTTCTCCCTACTTAGCTTTTACACAACCTGTCCTCTGACTCTGCATGTACAATAACAATAGAATTAAGTGGATAAGAAAAAAACTGTCTTCCTTTTGAATTCTGTGGAAAGGTTCCTACTCTAGCAAAGTATATGGTTGTCTGTATAGATCAGTGCATGAGTATGGCCTTGAAAAGCAGTGCATTTAGCAGCAATGGAGTCTTTCCTGGAAAGTAGAAGAGGATAGGTGAGGGATTTCCATTTCAGAGCAAGTTGGATTTAATAGACCTGTAGATTATTTTTATATATGTCTTTGTATACACTCCTGATTGTTAGGTTATAATTGATAGCTGGGAATACAAATGCCAGTTCTTTTCTAGGATCTGTCTGCGTGGGGTTTTCACTTTATGCATTTTGCAGGAGCTTCTAAAGAAGCCCTGACAATAACAGATCTGTGTCAGTTTATAAGAAGGTGAGCTCTGTCTCGAGGAGCTCAATTTTAGTTGGTTATGATGTTTGGAGAAGCAAACACCATTATCCTCCTTATCCCACCTTTACCCGAATGTAATCAGGAATGTAATCACAAGGAGGGAGAGCTCCTTATCAGTATTTCCATCTGTTGTCCCCTTCCCCTTATTCAAGATTAAAGGATTGTTTTGTTATTTCTATGTCTTTGAGATCTCCTCCATATTTCAGTGAATGTGAGAGAACAAGGCATTGTCTTCCTGTTTACTTTTCTTACGAAATTCTTATTTTTGAAAGGCCTTTTCTTTTCTTGACCATTTTTTTTAAATTTCTTTCTCTCTATGCCAGAGCACTGGAGCTGTGGAAGAACTGAATAAAAGCACTAAGAACTGTCTTGTCCTTGTGAAAATGGAGTAGTATTCTTTCCCAGTTGTGTGTCTTTCACCTGGTACTTTGTTGATGCTGTATCTCTTTTTCAAGCTGTTTGAAAAGCAGCTTGGTTTCTACACAAACCTTAAGGTAAAATGCTTCAATACCCACTTTCACAAATGCTTCTGGACTTTTAGCATGCCAAGCCGTGTCTGGATTAGGCATATTTTGCGTATTAATTGTTTCTGCTCCCCTGGGATAACTATGCTAATGACCTTTATTTGTGGTCCAAAATTTTGCTCAAATATATCACTTTAGGGAGCTCTGGGGGTGTTGTGGAAGTCTTTATTTGAATGGCTCTTCAACAAAAGCAGTTTTGATGTGAGAGAGGATGTAGACCCAAAGTGCAGTTAGAGAGGATGTACATTGGCATGAGTACTGAAGGAAGATCCCTAATCTGGTTTAGGTTTTCATATGAGGTCTATAAGGAGCCCATTGATTTTCCAGTGTATGTGAAGGTCTTCATTCCATGGACCTTCTGCCAGCTCTGCTGTGAGAGACCTGAGGAACAAGAAACCAATTTCTTCCATCTCCCAGGCTTTCAGTCAAATGCCCAGAGCTGGGTCCATGGCAATCCCAGCTGAGGGAAGACTTGTGAATCAGGTGCTTGCCCCTATGTAAAAATAACTAGAATTCCTCAAAGAGGTAAAGGCTTTTAACATTGGCATTTTTAGGAAGGTCTGGCCACACTGTGTCTTTCTGTGCAAACAACAGCAGTTAGGCAGCAAGTCCTGACAGTTTCTGTTTTGCTGAAATACTTTAGTCATGAGGAGACCTAGGGCAGCACAGCTTTAAATAGCCTTGCTTGGAAAAGCCTTTTGGAACTGAAATATGGGGTCTGCATGGATGAAGTATTTGAAGATTTTCTAATATTCTGAACTGATCAGCTTGCCCTTTTGTTTAGACTGTTCTGACATTTTTGCTACAAAGATGCTGCACAAAGTCACTAGTAGTAATATTCTGTCCCTGACTACCAGCCAAGGTTCATGTTGTTTTCTCTCTGCCATATACAGTCTAACTGCATTAAAGTAGGTAATTTTCTGTGATTAGTAGCTGCATCCCTCTGTATTCAGAGAGGCTGGTGGATATAAATACAAACACTGAAGTGTTTCTCTGAATGGTGATAGGCTGAATCTCTGAAATCCAATTTATTTTTTCACCTCTTCAGCATAAGGGCTCAAGAGATGCCTGATGTATGACAGCATCTTGTACTTCTCTTCCATGTAGGTTTACATGGCACAGTATGACCACTGCTTTTTTCCTTCTGTGAATTAATGAAGGCATGTTCATGCCTCAGTCGTGTTTTGCATAAGAAGATATTGTAGAATCACAGAGTGGTAGGGATTGGAAGGGGCCTCTGGAGATCATCTAAGCCAACTCCCCAGCCAGGGCAGGCTCACCTAGAGCAGGTTGCATAGGATGGCAGGTTTTCAATGTCTCCAGAGAGAAGAAAAAGTTCTCTGGACAGCCTGTTCGGCTTTGTCACCCTCAAAATAAAAAAGGTTTTTCCTTGTGCTTAGATTGAATGGCTATGTTCCAGTTTATGCCTCTTACCTCTTGTCCTGTCACTGAGCACCACAGAGAAGAGTCTGGCCCCATCCTCTTGACACCCACCTTTTAGCTATTTATCAGCATTGACAAGATACCCTCTCTATTCTCCAGGCTAAACAGAGCCCAGTTCCTCTGCCTTTTGTCATGAGGGAGGTGCTCTAGTCCCCTGGTCATCCTTGTATCCCTCCACTTGGCTCTTGTCTTTCTTGAGCTGGAGAGCACAGAACTGGACACAGCTCTCCAGATGCAGCCTCACCAGGGATATAGGGGAGGATAACCTCCCTTGGCCTGCTGGCCATGCTCTTAATGCACTCAAGATGCCTTTGGCCTTCTTGGCCACAAAGGCACGTTGCTGGCTCATGGTTAATATCTTTTAAAAGCACAATAATAAAATAGGTACTTCTGCTCTCTAAGTTTTCTGTCCATCCATCTTTGTCTCACAGGTCATGTATGCTGCAAAAATAGTAGGGGAATTGTGGATACCATGGTGATCATCCAGAACAGTTTGGAACCAGGGGAAAACCACAATAGCTACTCTGTACAGTTGGGTTTGTACTGGTGTCAGTATGTTGCTACAAATGTCCCTGGAGGTTGTCCATGTTGTATAACTAGATGTCTGCAATGTTTTTTCCCTTTCAGATATGTTTAATGGCTTTGTATTATTTCAAGGTCACCAGGTAGCTGAAGGTGTTTTCCAAACTTTTTATAGCAAGCCTTTCACTAAGCCTTGATAGCTGGATCTCCATTTCAGTGCATACCATATATTTGTATCTGGATGCAGCTGTAGGTTGTGCTTTTATGCTCTGAGACTCTGCTGAGCTGTTTTTCTGGGCATATTTTGTCTGTGGAGGTATATGCCTGTGAAATCCCATTCCTACTGAAGCCAACAGATTTACTTTCTATATGTGTGGAAAAACTGGGTAAGAAATACCTGCATTACAGGCAGGCCTGTTTCCTTATCCTGCATTAGGTTTCTGTACTTCAAACTAGCAGTGGGACTTGCACTGAGCACAGCCAGCAAGTTGAAATGTTCTCTGCGTGCCACAGAAATTTCTTTGAGCTCACAGGTATCTCAGAGCGGGCAGGTTTCTGTCCTGTGACAAAAGAAAACCAACAGTTTGAGCTTTGAGTAGGTACAGTTCTTTATTAAGACAAAATTGTGGCTAATTTTCCAATTTTAGCCTTGGTAGTTTTTTGACTTCAGTCTGTGTATTCTTACAGACTTCTGTGTCTCAATTTTGCCGTTTTGTCCTTGTGATTAAAGTACTTCCAGACCCATTTCAGGATAAAAATCCTCTGTTCTGATAAGGAATATGGTATGACTCGAGTGTCTTGAGAGGGGGTGAGACACCTTTGTGTGTAGCATGGGAGAAGGCGGGGACAGGGTAGAGAAGTCAATGTTCTTTTATAATAATAACCTGAGAGTATTTGTAGTGTGCGTGTTCTCTGCTGGAGACTTTTAAATGCAATTAGAGCAAATGCATCTTCTGTTTGTCAAGCCCAGTGATACTTGTTCAGTCTTCTAACTGATTTAAAAATCAACAGATTTAAAAATCGTTATTAGGCCTTTAAAATGTCAGCTTCAAAAGGAAAGAGGCCAGTTTGCCTCTTTTAATTATGCTGCTTTCAGGGGTGCGTTGTTTCAGGAGCTCGTCCAAGACGTCCCAGCTTCGTTGCTTCAAATGTCACTTCAAGTATGAACAGTTTTTATAACCACACAGTAAACTCAAGACGGCCCAATGGAAATGATTTCTTCATGTGTCAAAATGACCCCTTTGTTTCTCATTTTACTCTTTTGTTGCCTGCAGCTAATCTGCTTTTGGGTTATCAGATCCTAGCATCTTACAATGCTGACTCTAGCAGCGGCATTCAGCTGGAATGCTGCCTTTTGTTTACTGGTTTCACCAGGCCTCCAGTGCTTTCTTTGGTCATCTGGTGGCTCCACTAATGTGATTTGCACTCCCAGGCTCTGCAGGTAGTCGTGGGCTTTTATAAGGGAATTAGAGGCAGGCCTGCCACCCTGGTTGCTAATGCATCCAGAGGGTATTTCTTGTTTGTGTTTTGGCTTTCCAGTGTGTTTTTTTTGTTGTTGTTTTTTTGTTGTTGTTGTTTTTTTAAATCTGTTTGCAGTTTTTGATCTGTTTGAGGTTTTTTGGAATTTCACTCTGCTCTGCTCAGACTTCAGTTCCTAAAGTCACTTTACCTGGTTGTGGTGATGTTAATTTTTTTTTTTTAAAACAAAAGTACCTAGTCCTATTGATCAGAATGTGTATTCATGTTTTCTCAGGACTTGAAATTAAATACAGAAAAAGAGATGGCTAGGCAAATACTTCACATTTATTTATTACAATTGTAATACACAAAAAATTGTTTGTGTACTACTGGGTGTACTAAGGAGAGGCAAACCTCCACTTTCCTTTGGAAAAATTCTATTAAAACCTCAAATGTTGGCAAATGTAGGGAAGTTGAAGTGTTTTGCTAAAGAACCTGCAGCTGGAATCATAAAATTTTGCAAGGACATAGTCAAGTAAATAATTCATTAAAGATCTTGAAAAACCACACAGATCTATACCTACACGAGATTTTTTAGCACACAAGGAGTTTATATTCTCAAAATATGTCAAACATCTTGTTGTACTCTTTTCAAAGTAGGGGAGAGTTTCATACTCTGAGGAGAATGTCAGATGCTGAGTAAGATGCTACTTCTTCTTATGTCCAGAACCTCTTACTTCAGTATCTTTGTGGTTTTGAGTGGGGACTAATAGAGTGATAGGTTGATTTTTATTTTATTTTTTTTTTTCAGATTATCCCTGCAGTTTTGTTAGGCCCAGTATTTGGCTTGCATAAAACCATGCACAATGTCAGTGTTTTTTAAGCTTCCCACTGGTCTAAGACTTGACCTATAGCAACAGGATCTGATTGTTTTTATCTCTTCATGAAGTGTTCTTCGTCTGTGTTATTTTAGAATGGAAGATACTGAGACTGTCATAAAACCAAAATCTGAGAAGGACTTTGGAAATAAACGGGCCCTTTCCATGCAAAAAATAGCTAATATTGAATCTATTCTCCTTACTTACCTGCCAGTCTGTGTATTTATGACAGTCTGCAGAATTTACACTGATTGGAGTTGTGTCACTGACATGTGCTGTACAGGGATGGGTCTTACGTGTAGAAGAAAGCTTTAGAAATGCAGAGGAATGTTTCAGTGTCCTGGCTTTGTGCCACACTGCTGTTTCATAGTGTAGCATTCATCTGTGATGTCTGGAAGGGGTCTATATTTCACTTACATATGAACCTGTTTATATTTTAACACATTAAGTAAATATTGAGGTACTAATTTCTCTTCAAAGATTGCCAGTACTGTTGTATTGTTGTTGAGCTGGTGATTCTGCTTCAGAAAAATAATGTAGAAATTCAGGTACGGAGTTTTTAATAGTGGACACAGAAACGAAGAGTATATTGATTGAGTTTTACTAGGCTGACAGCAGCATGGAAGGTCCTTATGACCCAGGAGTTTGTGACCCATGAAATATCCATTTTCCTTCTATTGGTAATGTATTTTGAAGTACAGAGGACTGAAAAATGGATCCTGCATGACCTAATACATCAATTATCTACAAATGGAAAATTATGTTTGGTTTATTGCTAAAATGTATTTTATATTAGTACATATAAGGGTTAGGCTTAAATTACATTCTTAAAACAAATATTCCCTCAGCACAAATTCATTAAGGAAACAGCTGATACTTACAAGTATAAATAAAATCTGCTAGATTTTTGTTTGAAATGAGGATTTCAGATGCTTGGCCATTTTGCTGACTCAGCTTCATCAGCTTGAATGCCAAGGAGAAGAAATTTTGCTTTATAAAACGTACTTGCATGTGATAGGAGGAGATAAACAACAGTGAGGAATTGGCACGTTTATTTCTAA
Source organism: Calypte anna (assembly GCF_003957555.1). Classification (NCBI taxonomy): domain Eukaryota; kingdom Metazoa; phylum Chordata; class Aves; order Apodiformes; family Trochilidae; genus Calypte; species Calypte anna. The sequence goes on from NC_044245.1 coordinate 103,530,359, forward strand.
AAATGGTAAATATCCAAGGTTCCTGAAAATGAGTCTGTAACACACACACACACCAGCAGGCAGATTTTACAGCTCTGTCCAGAGCACAGAAGGAAGATAAATCATGGCCATCCCCCTCTCATTTTTGAAATGGTTCAACCCTGGGGTTTAGCTGAAGGACTTAAGGAGTTTTTGAAGTGCAAATAGACTGGTGAAGGGTAAACCTTTTCAGAGTTTCATTTAGATGGATTTTTTTTTCTATGTGGATTTCTGGCACCAGCTGAGATCTGGAAGGCCAAAGGATTTTTTTGTTTTTGATCAATCAAGCAAGCAGAACTTGCCATGGGGGTGTACATTCTCTGCATACATATTGATCCTATTGTGTTTAAAAGTAGTTAATTTAATCGGGACTTTTTGAAACCTTCCCCAGAAAGACTTGTATTAATGGAGCTGTCATTTCAAGGTCATGTATCAGTGTCAAAACCTTAATGGCAATGACAGAAGTTACCTACAAGTGTAATGACAACATTTCAGTTATTCCATGTAAAAATCACATCAAATAGGAACTAATTGTACATAGGTGCAAGTAAAAATATTCAGTTTCAGTTGAAAAATGTTGCTGTCATTAAATGATTTTCAGAGCAGTCTGGTGTTACCAGACATCAACACCTATAGTTGTGTCACTGTTCACCACTGTTTGTATTAGTACCCTTGACCTGCCCCTTTGCATAGGGAGTTTGAGTCCAAGAACTTATTTTACACCTTGTCTCTTCTAGCAAAATGGCTGTAATGTCAGTGGTTTTATTAAGGGCTCTTCCTAGTAGTTTTGACCTTTTACCTCACTCTTTGTCTTGTTTAAAAGCAGCAGTGCGCAGAAGATGGATTGCATAGTAATTATAAACACTTCTTTCTACTGTGATAAATATTTGGAGATACAACACGTAAGGGCTGTCTCTATGATAAGATTCCCATTTGAGTGCAGAGTACAGATTTTACAAGGCAGGATATGGTTTACTACTTTTTGGTCTATATCTGGTTCCAAGATCTTAGATGATTATTTTTTTAATATGAAAACATATCTTTTCAAGATTTTTCCTCTGAAGACGTTCAATGCAGACATTGTTATTTGCTTTTTTGATTTGATTGGGCTGGAAGGAGTTTCAGAAAGTTATCCTGGATATAGAAACACTCAAGTTACAATAGTGCTGGTATTGAAAATTTCACTCAGATCCCTTTGCAGAACGTGCCTGTAAATCTCCCAAACTCAGTTCTCTGATTGCTTTTCTTCCTGGTAGTTGTGATGTGCCTTAAGCCCTGCCACATGCCAAAGACCAAGGTTCCAGAGCCATGTGGACTGAGCAGGCTGAGATGTGAGCAGTCTTTCATACAACTCTGTCGATCATATGCTCTGCAGAGTTTCATATGTGCAAGTGTTTCCCTCACTGTTTCCAAAGGTCCAGAGTTGGGATCATTTTTAGGGAGGACCAAACTTGACTGGTAGTTTAATTTCTATATATTGGATGTCCAAAATGGTACTGCATGGCATACCATGGGAAAATCACCTAAATCCTAAGTGTTGTATTTATGCCTTACTTCTGTGCCTACAGTCTGGTGGTTTGATGTTGTCCATGCTATGAAAGCACAATGGAAATATTCCGGATCAAGACAGGGACCTAAAATCATAACAACACAAATCAATAAGTGTGTTATATCTTGATAATAAATAAGGCTTAAGAAGGGCATATTGTGATTGTTCCCTGACTTCACACCGAAGAGAAGACATTTGGTTAATAGGCCCCCTATCTTGTCTTTTACAGCTCTAGCTTTTATGTCCATGAAACTCATGTGCTGTCAATCTCATGTACTGTAATGATGGTTATTTCCTGTAGTGTTTGAAAACAGAACATGAGATGCTGTGTAGAGCTCTGCTGAGAGAGAAGGGGATTCTTTGCATCTTGCTGTGGAGAAGGGATTCCCAGCATTTGTGGCATCACTTTTGCCAGTATCTCACTGGGAGATGCTAATATGACCTTTCCTTTGTTAACTAAGAGATTTCTAGCACCACCCAGAATTTTTCTCTCTTCAGCAAATCTTGTCTCACTGGCTGGGTAGAGAATTTCGAGCAGATTGCAAGTCAGCATTTTTTGCTTTAGTCTTATTAGGCATAGAGTGTGGATCTTCATTTGGTAACAAAGTTGTTCTGCATTGACTGTTAGCTTGGAAAATCTGTCTTTCTAATTTTATTTTTTTTCCTAAATGGTTTGTGCTCAGATGTCAAAATACTGAGTGGCTGCTACTTGCAAATTACAGCTTTATCAAGCAGCCATGACATTAAAGTAATCTTATTCAGGTTACAGTACGTATTAGTCAAGGGCATTGGCTTGCATGGTGATTCTGAATTCCTGTAGAATTTAACTGAGCAACAGCTGGTCTGTAGGACGTGAAGATTTTAACAAGGTAATGTTTGTGTTTTGGTGAAGGACTTGTGTGACATGCTGCTGAGACTGTCCCAAAGTGCCTTCTTCCTCGATTCAAGTCTGTAGGGACCCTGAGACAGTGTTTGTGTGAAATTTCTCCACTCTCTCTGCACCTTTTGATTTTATCACAGGGCAATTCTACAAAATTCTTCTGGGGTAATAGGAAAAAAAAGGACATCAGCATCACTAACAGCTACAAGAGAAAGAATATTCTTTTTGGTCTTTGATTGTGTAGGATTCCTTTTCCCTGCAGTTGTTTTTATTTTTTTCTTTTTATTTTCTTTTTCTTCTTTTTCTTTTTTTTTTTCACTTGAGAGAGGTTTATGGTGCTATGTCCATCAGGATAACCCTGTCTTAGAGTTGAAGTTGTATTTCTCCCTGAGTTCCTAGAGGTGATGTTATCTTTTGTTCACTCAGCAGTATGGTCTTTCCTAAGAGCATCTGTCACTCCAGGCATTGTAAGATGGATGAGTCTCAAGTGAACTGCTGTTTGAAGCAAATGGTGAAAATAAGAAAAGACAAGGGGACTGGGGGTTTTCAGAGGGGGCAGACAACAAGGAAGCACTGTTAGAAATCAAAAGTAAGTCAGGCGGTAGTGGAAGAAAGAGCCAAGATAGATCACGTATTTGCAGATCCCACAGATCTTGGAAACTAAGATTGGTGGTTGCTGAATTCTGAAGAGATCTCCTGTGTCTTGGCTAAAAATGCCACTGATGTGTTTCCTACTTCATTTGCAAAGGGAAGATCAGAAGCAGATGATCTGAAGCTCAGATGAACAAATTGTGGGTTTTTTTCCTTTGTGTTGTAAGGTTAGGACAAATTCATGCTGCCAATAATCAGAAAAAGGGTTAGTGATATTGTGTGTGTCTTAAATATGGTGTGAGAATCTGTCAGTACTGGGTGGGCACGTAACAGTATAAAACCAAAATATCTTGGTGGCAGTTTAGCTTTTGGAAAAAACAGTGAACTTAAAATTCATAGCCATTTGTATGTCAGGTGGTACTTAATGTTTTTAAAAGAGGGAAGATTCTCTGCAGTATTTCTGAACTAGCCAGAGTAATTAAGTTACACATTTTAATAGAAAATGATGTTGAAAAAAAAAAAAAACAAAACAACCCAAACTCCAAGGAAACTGCCCCCAAGCCACTGATAAGCAAATCCATCCCTCCCCCTCCCAGCCACGCTGAGCAAAGGTCTGTGTTTGCAGAAGCAGCTGGCTAAGGACAAAAGGCACTTACAGCCCACTGTGTGTCAAGGTTTGGGAAGAGTCCAGGAGGATCTTGGCTTGAAAAATTATTTTGTCACTCTGTTGGCATTGGTCCATAAGGCAAAGCACTGGTTAAAAGGAGAAGAAATTAAGATGATTACAAGCTTTAAAGCTTCACAAATGGTGGAGTATCTCTCTTCTCAATGGATGTAAATAATAGATGAAAGACAGAGTGACAACAAAGGATCAGGGCGTTTAAGAGAATGTGTGCAGCCTGAATAGAGGTCTTTGGCCTAGGGCCAAAGGTCTTAGCTTTGAGTGTAATTAGAAGAAAATACAAAAATGTCATTACTAGCAGGTGAAATGTTCAGCACGTGTCTGAAAAATAGCAATTTCAGAGCCAGGAGCTGTTGGAATTGGATTACTGGCATTCTGCAATCATGGAAATCTCCTACAGTCCCCTACAGTTTGGTTGGAAACCAAGTGTGTTATCCTTGTTGTTCACCTGAGATGGGCTCACTGTTAGCATGGTGGGGATGCTCAGAGCAGGGTAGCACTGGTGGGCCCAGGCCTTTCCTCAGAACACAGCAACCCTACCCAAAACCTTTCCTGAGTGAGAGAGAAGTCAGGGTTATAGCTGCTCTCTCCTAATCAGGCTGATTTTTTAAAAATGGAATGAGGGAGAGGAAGCTTAAAGTTATATTGCTTTTAATTTTGAAACCTGAGTTTTGAATTCTTGGTGTTCAGCTGAAAAAGATGTGTTCCTTCTGGTTTTGACAAGCAAGCCCAAGGCTGTGGTCCCAGCTTCAAGCCTAAAATCCCATTTGTGAGCAAAAAAATTCTCTAAATCTTTTGGCAAAATATTGTCCATTTCTATTGAAAAAAACCAAAACAAAACAGGTTTTGTGCCTAAAAAAGTCTTCTCAAAGTCAAGTCATTGATAATTTAAAGCTTTTTCTGATGTTAATTACTGTTCTGTATGGCCCTAGGTATTTTAGGAGTTAATCTTTCCCCCCATTTAGGTTGTTTCCTTTTTAAACGAATAGTAAAATAATTACTTCTACATTATTATCTATTTTCAGGTTTCTGTTACAGTTAGTTTTCTCATATTGATGTGCTAAGCCTCTAATATTTCATATAGCAACTTCAGTGCCAGAAATGTGCAGATTCTGTGACAAACTTGAGCTTTGCTTCTGATTGAATGTAGAGAAGCACCCATGCAGCTTCAACCCATTATTCCTATAAACAAAACGTTGCTTTTTTAAGTGGTCAGCCCTCTTCCCCCCCTTCACTCCCACTTCAGTTTTCACCCTAGACCAAGTTATGATGGGCAGGTTTTGTTGTTCTTTTATAATCTATATGCTGGCATTAGTCATTCTAATTTTTTTCTCCCTTCTTGTTTTTCAGGTGTTCAGGAGTTGTAAGCAATTTTGCAACAAGGCTTCACACACTCCTAGCCGCATCCTTTAATCATGACTGCATTTCAAATAGGTTAAAAGGAATCTGAGAAGGTACTGTACTTGCCTTTCCTAACAGACAATGCATTGTATTTTTGTGCTCAGCGTCTGTGTTTTCACTTCCATCAGCTGTATTTTAGGAACAGTGTGGACTGTAAATAACAATTTTATTTTTGCTTTGGGCATGTACAACATCTACGTTCTTCAAAAATCTTAAAAGCCAGTACATTTAATTAAACAGCCTCCACCCAAGAGGGCTGATCTGTGCTCCTAATTTTTTCCTTAGATATCCACAGTGAGGTCAACTTCATTATTTAATGACACTTCTTTTGAAGCTGTAACAATTTTCTTCTGCTGTTTCACTTAGAACCACTGCAAATACCTAAGCAACTATCTAAATATATGCACTTGGAGGGTGGATGTTTGTTTATTTGTTTGTCCTCTCAAAGGGGTTTAAAACAAATGGGAAGAAGAATGCAGATCTTTGTAATGATTGGGATAGATTTGTGCTTCCAACTGAGATTCTCACAGGTCTTTTTTTCTTTCTTTCTTCTGACTTCTAAAAGGGGGGAGGTTGGTCTGGAGATACAATATTGGGCTCGCATAGTTTCTTGTTGCATTTAAAAAGCCATCCTACCCAGAAGGCTGAAGATCTATTCCTGCTTTATGACCTGTTGTATCCCTGGGGCAAGGGCAGCCCTGAGCAGAGCAAGGGGGTCATGGCCACATTCCCCTTTCCAAGCAGTGCTGGTGGGTTCCCAAAACCTTCCCAAAGTAACATTTTGCTCAGCAGTATTTGGGGCATGGTCGAGGAGGGGAATAGGGAGGGGGAACCTCTGGGATTTTTGCTTCACCAGGTGCTAGGAGGAAGCAACATTAGCCTTTTTGATGGGGGGGAGGCAGAATCTGTGGCCCTGAAGTTAGGCTAAACAATTGGGGAGGTCAAAGGACAGCTGAGTGCGGTCAATGAGACACCCTGGGGTGTATTTTGTTACTTAGTAAAAGGAGCAGCATCCTAAAACCCTAAAGGATTCTCTTGAAAATCTGTGTTGTGAAAAGGTTTTATGAGTCTGATGGCAAAAAGTGCTGATTTAGCTAAGGAATGCTTGCTTTTGTCTAAATGAAAGGCTAATCCTTACCAAATGTTGGCAGCTATTATAGTGCAGTCAATGCAGGTCTGAAAGGACAGTTAGAGTAGAAGTGTATTTTGGGATCCCAAATGTTCATCATTTTAATGGTGCTGTAACTGAAAAGATTTCTGAACTTTCACCTTTGATCCTAAAATGTATATACCATGAGTGAAATACTTGAAAAAGTAAAAACCTCCACTTAACAAATTCAAAGACTTGGTTTGGGGAGCTGTGCCTGCCTGGTTACTCTGTATCCCCTGATGAATTTGCTTCAGATTACCAGGGCACTGCCTAGTTTAAAGTGTAACTTTTAAAAATCTGCTAAAATTTGTTAATTGGTTGGGAAAAAAATGTGCTTTTTTTCTGCTCTGGAGCAATTCTAGCTGTTCTTGTTACAAAGCTCACAAAAAAAAAAAACAAACCCACCACCAAACAAACAAAAAAAAAAAACCCACAAAAAATCAAAGGATAGGTTTTGAGCAATTAATTCCTACAATTTGTTTAGCACGATCTTTCTTGAAAGCGACAGCTTATTAACACTTAACATTTGCCATAGAAACAGATAAGAAATCAATGTCAGAGCCAAGACCTTGTAAATAACCCGAAAGGAAATGTAATAATGGCTGTCTTCACCAGAGAGGTGGTGGGGGAAGGACGGGGCATGTGGCAGAAAAGGTTCAGTGCTTTTTGTTTTCCTTTGGAACGGGTGGGGGGTGACTGCAAGACACAACCCGGGGCCTCCGACTCTTTGGCCCTACTGTCTTACACAAACACTCATTGTCGAGTTAGGAAGAAAAAAGATAGCCAGGAGCCAGCATTTGTGCCAGTGGTGGTGTTTTTACAGTGGCTAACTGGGTGTTTTATCATGATCTTTACAAGAACACCCATAAGACGGGTGAAAAAGAATAAATGGCATCATTTTTCAAGGGGAAGAAAGTGAGCAAGGACATTGACGAGTAGATTTGTTTTTCAAGAACTGTTCCTGCAAATATAGCTCTCCAAAGTGTTTAATTTTTAAACTCTTCAGAAGTACTCTATGCTGATGCTTAGCACTGATTTATGTCAAGGTTAAGGCACCTTTAAACAAATAAAATTGGGAATGGGTAAACCTCCTAAAATACAAATCACCAATTAAACACAGAAGATGTTTGCACAGCATTCATGTTGCTACAAAACTGACACATGTCTTGAAATTCTCCTGATAACCCCTTTTAAACTCATCAGGACATGATATCGTGTGTGTTTAAGGGGAACACAAGGGAGTGGCTAGATAGCATAGAGATGGAAGGTCAGGCCTTAACTTTGACTTTCTAGGCTTTAGCTTCAGGCTTTTGCAATAAGACAACAGCAAATGAAGAAAGGATTGAAGTGATTTATTTATCAATGCTATTGAATTGGCTTTTGCCATAGGAACACAATGAGATGTCTGTCTGAGTTTGTTTTCAGCTTTGACCCTAAAAACAATGAACCTCACATTTTACTCATATCTAGATGGAATTAAGTGCTATATAAAATAAACTGTATACTCCTAACTGCTTAGCAAAATACTTGTGTGGACTACAATACTTAATTTTGTTTGTATCCCTAGAATTTAATCACTCAAAGTATGTGAAATGGCAGTATATGGCTAACTAAGATTTTTTTTTCTTACTGGAAAAAATTGTTCTAAATCTATGAAGTCTTTATCAGGTCTTTGTTGTGGGTCTTTTTTTTTTTCAAGTGGATCTTAGCTCACAGTGAGACTTTTATGCATAGTATTTATGCTCTGCTGAGGCGGGAGTAACAATATTATGAACACTAACTTCTTGAGTGTAGTATGTTTTTACAGGAATTTTTATTTGCATATCTTCAAAAATCCATAGAACCTGGACGTAAATTTTCTTTTACTGACTCACTAAGCCAAAATAGGAAAAAAAAGAGCAAATGTATCATCTCAAGCAAATAATGTGTTTTATTATAAATTTTTCCTCTTCCAGAACCTAAAGACCCCATACCCAATTTATTGTAGGGGGTGATAAGTTGCATCATAGAACACATACAAGTATTAGAAATAGGAAAGTGTTTCCTTCTCCTGCTAAGTGTTAATAGTATGTAACTTTGAACTTCTCCATTTCTAAGAAAAGATGTTTGTCTTCGCTAAACCTAAATGTAATTGTAAAAGAAATCCACTTGTGGACATTTATCCCACAAATATCTGTTTGGATTCCTAAGTATCTAGAAAAGGTAGCTTGGATGTCAAAGCTCTTCTTAGATATATCCCTGGATGTGACATTAATGTTTTGTTCTGTTGATTGCCCCTTAGTTGCAAATTTTGCATGAACTGAAATCTAGGATGTTGCAGAAGGCCTAGCAGTGATGTGCATCTTTGATCTCAATCAGGGGCTGCCTCTGTTAATTTCAGAGATTCTGGACAGAGCTTTGTTTATTTTACAGAAGAATTTGTGGTATTCTGGGGAGGGGAGGAAGTAGAGTCAGCTTTGACACATGAGGAACACATGTTGTGCTGAAGGAAAATGAAGTACACTGCAAAGCATTCTGCACCTTCAGGTTCATTTCCACTAAAATACAATGTAATAAATGTATTGGGTTTTAAAACAGAAATTCTTCCAGCAATTTAGACACTGATTCCCAGCAGCAGAGACATTGCAAAAAATGTCTGAAGCTTGGTATTACATGTAGGTTGAAGCTGATTGTTAATGGTTTTGACCTATGCAGAGTTTTCTTGTCTAGTGTGTTGCTTTTTGCACAGCAATGGCCCTGAAAACAGATGGCTTTGCTGTTCTTTTTTGTTGTTGTTTTTGTTTGGTTGGTTTTGTTTGGGGTTTTCTGGTTTTTTTGGTTGTTTTCTGTTTCTGCATCAATGGACTAAAAGTGACTGCAGAAGAATGCTGTTAGATACGGCTCTCAATCTGGAGATTGCATGGGAGCTTCAGATAAGAGAAGAATTGGGGTTTTTTCCTTTCTAAAACATATTCCAAGATCATATGGACAGGAATGTGATCATTTGGACCTATTTTAAAATGGTATTTTCTGAAGAGCTGCACACGAATGTGCTCCAAGTACACTTTATAAATGTTTTAACAAAAGCTCTCCACAAAAGAAGAAAGCTTGTTTCCATCTTTGGTGGCTCCTTTTTCAGAGGTGATTGTTTCCAAGCCTTGTAAAAACAAGAGCTCTCTCTGAGTAGGCTTGTTGTCCCATAGAACTCTAGGGAAGAAAACAGTATTTTTTTTGAGGAGGTGAGGAACCCACAGCCCACCTTACTGTCTTCTATCTGGATGTGTTAGTGAAGACAAGTTTGATTACTTAAGACTTCCTTTATTACTCTGTGATTTAATTTTGGTTTTAATTTACAAATCTGTCCTAGGGATTTGTTTAATCATCTTCCTGGAGAGGGAAAGGAACAAAACTTGATGGTTCTCTTGGCAGGATCAGGATTATGCACTTCAGAGATGGGGATGTGGGAAATGCTGCATGTGAGGCTCTTGGGTGCAGGGTGTTCTCCTTTGTACAGTGTCACAGAGACTGTCTGCTTTTCAAGGCAGTAACCCCAAAATTGCTTTCAGGCTGAATATTTGAAGAACTGCTGTGCTACATTTCCAGCTCTGCCAGCTTCAGGGGAGGTGGAAACGATTGCTAATAGCAAAAGAAAGGCTGAAGTTTCCGAAGTCCTACTTCAGTGCTTAATTTTTAGTCTGTCAGAGCTGTCACAAACCAGAACATGCATCAGATAAGATGAATACTGTGGAAAAAAAATATTGAGTGGATGTTCCTGAAGAATTGGGTAATCTTGGTCTGGGAAGCTTAAGTGACAATGTAATATGTATTACTGTTGTGCTTGTTACTCAGAAAGATTTTTTTAGTAGCATTGTTAGTATATATTGCTAGAATTACAATTTTCAGAATAAATGATGTCCCTGCAAAATGACCAGGAATCAGTTTATATTGCTTGGCAATAAAAATTTTCTTTGCCTTCCTTGTTTAGTACCTCTTTAATATGAGAAGACTTTAAAAAACAAAACAAACAAACAAAAAAAACTTGGGGAAAACACATTTACTGCAGATGGAGATACCTACCATGATTTTTATTAAGGATTTTTCTGATTAATGCTTGTACAATCTGGTGTTGACGCATGTCAGAATGGATTATGTTTTAGCTTCTCTTCTCTTCATCTTAGTGGTGAATTTTTATGCTGCTTTCCTCTCAAATAGTGTGATTTTGGCTAGCAGGCTCAGGCTTAAAAAATGTCAAGCAGTGTGTTTCCTGAAGTTCCTATATAAATGGTAGCTTGTGTAGAACAAATAGAAGTCCACATATAAATATATTTTTTAATGGTGTAATAGACAGTGTTGCACTGAAATAAACACTGTCTGTTAAGATCAGGTTTCAATTAAGTGATGCATCTGAAAAGATAGTTTGCATTAAAGATTATTGTAAACTATGTAAATGTTTTATATCTCTAATAGTTCTTAATAGTCTGTTTTAATTAGCAATTGCTAAATATAGTTGTTAGCTAATAAGAATAAGATCCAAGTATTACTAGTAGAATATATGTATTGTCAGTGAATGACTGTAAACTTCTGTATATGCAAAATATATAACATTAACAAAGTTTCAGGAAAAATCTTTTAGGTTTGGAGACAGGTACCAATTTTGATCAAATGATTTGGGGAACAAATGTGAGCTCAGGAAAACATTTCAGTAAGCAGTAAAATGCTACATGCTATTACAGATATTACTTTTACCTACTGTGTTATTAGCTGTGGCAGCTGAAAGGATTCAAACATGTACCTTCCCTGACTGTGCTAATGCACTAAGTTGTTAGGAGAATAACTCATAATTCATATCTGCAACTAGCTGCAAAATCAAAATTACACAGCAACTGCATGTCTTGATTCCAGTGCTGGGATAAAGCATCATTAAAGATTTTGTTGTACTTCACTGGCATTGAGAGGGTGGCTAATAGTCATATTGATTTAGAGCAGAGAACATAAACAGGGAAAGCTATGTATGAGCATGCTTGTTTTAATGAGGGAGGCTGAGATTTTCAAAAGTGCTCTATAGTGATTTATTTGTGCTGCCTCTGCAATGTATGTGTGAGCATCTGAGTGTGAGCACATGCTCCTTTTAAAATAATGAAGTATTTTAACATTACCAAAACTTCAAAATTGAAACCTAGGTTTGCATGGTGATAATTTTTTTTCTCACCTAAATGTTCTTCTCATAAAAGAGAAGAGAAAATTAATTTCTTCTCTTGAAGGTGCATAGTTCCATTCCCTATGTACATTGTGAAGAATCCCAGTAGCTTAAAAGGATTTGCTCCATCTACAAATTAATTTTAAACCTCTAGAAAACCTTCACAGTAGCTTTTCTGCTAATTTCATCACATCATTTAAAAGGGCTCTAAAAAGCCAGTCAGAGTAGGTTAAATCAACCTAATTAAATCCTGAAAGCCTCTGTATCATGAAGGCTGTAGGCCTATTCATGTAAGGCTCTCGCTCCACTATGATCCTCTCATTCTTAGTCATACACTACTGTGCATTTCTTTTTTATTACTGGCAACTGAATTTTTAGTAACTCCTCCACTCTTTCATAGTGTTCGTTTTCCCATCTGTTGTTGCTTTACTTTCTGATATTGTCCACAACCCTGTGAATCACCTTTCCATGTAACACCCAGGGATGCAATGGGAGCAGACTACAAAGCATATGTACATGCTTCTAATACTGTAAATATAAAAAATTGTTTACTTACTATTGCTAATTAAGTTGCTTTTTTACAGAGTGGGAAGGCGGAGAAGGAATAATGAGGGAAATGATATATTCAAGAAAGCTTGAGGAGTGGGGGGGAAGCTTGAGTCCCTATGTGGGTAGACAAGAGTGTAAAAGTATATGGGTGTGTGCAAGTGGTGGCAGAACACATTTGTGCCCATAAGCATTTACATGCATAAGATGAGCTTTGCTCATGAAAACAAACTGTGCGTGTACAGCACAGTTTTTTATACTAATTTTACATTAGTAAATTTAGCAGTGGAAAAGTAGAAAAGGCATTCCTGGATTTTGAGAACCCTGCAGCTACTGTTTTGCTACATTAGTGTTTAAGTCTCTATAAAGTACTTTTCAATGTAGTTTTCCATATACAGGTAGGCATAAACAGCCTTGAATGCTTCTAGCATAGCATAATTTATTCACAGAACTGATCCTCTGGAATTTTTGCATATTGTGTAGTCACTGGAGGTGCGTTAATGTAAATTAAGTAGTGAGATATTGTTATTTATTTCCTCTGCTTGTTGCCTCTCCTTACTGATGAATTAGCATTCACTGAAGTTTGGCACATACCTAATCCTAAATTATCTCAGTTCTTACTAGAGGAATGGTTCAGCATCCCCAGTGCACTGATTGCAGCATTTTTCCTTTTGCTGTGCCTTAAGAGTTCAGCCCACCTGAGATGTGACATTTCTTACCTGAATGAGAGCCATAACCTGAAGAAAAGTAAAGCCAGTGCAAGGTCTGTACCATTCTTGTCACAAAGCTTCATGTGCAGAAATCTTTCAAAATGACTGCCAGCTCCAGTCTGGGGGTATGAACTGATTGTTGGGTTTATATATTTTCTAAGTACACAGACTTAACCATAAAACAGTGTTGTAAAACTTCAGATTACCAAAGATTGCATCTAACAATTCTGAGATAATTTTATCAGAACATTGGAAAGATGATGGAAAATGCAGGATGTTAGAATTAAACACAATTGCTGAACTTGAAACTTAAAATTACTGGACTGCAATTTTGTAAATCTTGACTTGAGCTGGACTTGGACTGATTTCTGTGCCCTTACACCTTCCAGTATGTGCTCTGTTTAACTGTAGCTGTAAACTCTTCATTATATGTACAGCTCAGTAAATAATACTGTTAAAAAGAACAAAGGGCACAATTCAAATTTTATGTTAAAAAAAGTGAGCTTGTTCAATTTAAGTTAAAGTTACCAAGATCATCCTGAATTCAGGTGTGAATTTTACCTTTAGTATGTTTTTTTTTGGTAAACTGTCTGGCATCTATGGGAATGGTATTGGGGAGGAAAGGGTGGAGCAGTAAAGGCTCCATATTAGCACCACTTGTAATTTGCTTTTAGCTTCATGTTGTGAGGGAACAGCTACCCTCTTCCATCATCCTCCATGTAGACATTTTGTGTACCCTTTTTTCAGTCTTCTTCCAAGGAGTTGTACAAATCCTAGGTTATCTGATGCGCTGCTCCAATTACAGATGCTATTAATTGGGCAATAAGAGAAAGAACCTTGTCAGGAATATAATAGGTGTTCTTGATCGTTCCCATTTCTTTAACACACTAGTGACAACATCAGACTGAAAGACAATTTTCTTCACATCAAAATGAAAAGTGAAAAGGAAAGGAAATTCCACTGTAAACAGAGTCAATACAAACAAATAATTAATTTTTCCTCAATGATTTAATGAATGAATCATTTATCTGTCAGTTGCCACATAGGCAAGGTGGTAAACTCTTTTGCATCTGAATTTGGATTTCTCTAACCAAGACAAAAGCAGGGTGAAAAGCTCAGGATCTTGAAAGGACTGTGAGGGGGAAAAGGGATCTTGCAAAGGTTATGAGATAAGAGGTCTGTTAATGAGACTACTCTGCCTTGACCTCTTGTATTGACACACACATAAGTCTTTCCCCACTAAATGCTACAGTTAGTGCTGGATATTTACTTTTGGCTTCAAACTCTACATTTTTAATTAGCATATATATTTGTTACTGCCATTATTAACTGCCATCCTTTCTGCTATATGCTTGCTCATGTTACATCCTAATGATGCTCTAATGGGAAAAAAATGCTGCTCCCAGAACATCAATAAGAGTGATGTATAAAACAGAAAATGCTGGCTGTACCTGAAACAACCAGTTCCCAAACAATTCGACAGCATAAATAGATTCCTGGTCTCTCTTTGACTGAGATAACCCTCTGAGATATACAGAAGCTGTGCTGGTCCTGGCAGTGCCTTTGTGAAGGAACTTGCTTTCTTTCCCTTTGAAGAGAAACTTTCCTGTGGGGTTAGGCCAGATCAGAAGCCAGATTATGTGTTTTGGAGAACACAATTACATCATTAGGTTAAACACAAAGTAAGGACTTGATAGAGCTGACTTAATGGAGGGTGTTTGCATCAGATTCATCATTCGCTATCAGGTAATTGTGAAATTGCTTTAAGCCATAACAACAACACTCACCCCCTCCCTCATCCTCCAGTTCAGTTCCTCTCCTTTAAAGTCTCTGGGGTCATGACCCACCTGGAGGCCAAATATGCGGTATCTGGTGTACTGAATGATCTGATTATATTTTTACTAGCAGAGCCTTCAACCCAATGTGCAGTTCTACTCCACAAAGCTGCTGGGTAACAATCCACTTTCCAGAGGTTACTTTTTTTTTTTTGGTATGTGAAGACTGATTTTTCTGACTAATAGCAAGCAGTGTTTACTGAACTTACACACTGCAAGGCTTCTGGAGCTGTCAGGAAGCTGGGGTCAGGTTCTTCTTGAACATCCAGTGTCATATTTCTGCACAGATCTTTTGAAAACCTGGATGACAGCATAGGACAAGATTACTTGATTGAACTGACAAGACTTTCTTGTAAGTTCAGCTTTGGGGCTTGAAGAGTCACCAGAATTTCCCTGGGTCCTTCACCACGGAGTTAAGTGATGCAATACTGAAAACAATTGTTTGAAAATTTTATTTACTTCCATTTCTGTCTGCCTGAAGCTCACAGCAGCTGTAGTTTTGTTTTCTGCAATTAATGTCTGTATTTACTGTTTAATTAAAAACTATAGCATTAGTACTTTTTAACTTGGGGTCAGGTTAGTGGAATTTGATGATTGCCTTGTTTGTGAGTCTTTGCTAGGACTCAGACTGAGATGTGAGGGCTGCCTTCCAGCAAATCTATCAGTTAATCCTCCAGTTCAGTGATGGGCCACTGCAAAGAAGACTTGAAGTAGGCTTTGGAAGTCTGCTTTGAAGAAACATAGCAGCAGTGGGGGCATGTTGGGTATGAATCATAATGCCTTAGTATCTGGATCTTTGCAGAGAAGTTACCTGAGTAGGGATAGAAGCTGGAGGTGCAGGTGATCTGAATGCTAGGAAATTCTCCTCTTATTTCATGTTTTGCTGCTGATTTAATTTTGAAATTATTAAATTTTAGTTGTGTCTTATCTCTATAGTAAATTTTAAAGACATGAAATGAAAAAACTGTCTGCCTGAGAAGAGTGGCAAAATTGGTGAGGTGTAGAGGGGAAGCCTGGAGAGTGGCTGTTGTCAAATGGATTCTTATCCCTTGGTGGGGTGGTGGCAGGGAAAGAGAGAAATATACAGCAGTAGATCTTACTATACATATGTGTTCTGCATAATGCACATAGTAACGTCCTTCAGAGTCCAACCCAAAACAGAGCTCAGAAGTTTCCAAAGTAGACAACCTATGATTTACACAAGCATGCAGTAGTGCTGCCAAGAGATGAAGGGTGAGGGTTGGAATACTATTACAGATGTGCAAATTGCTCACCACTGGGAATCTAACCAGCTCTGCACTGAGCTAGCTACAATTAGTGAGCATGTAGAGCCAGAAATAATTATATACCCTCAAATCAAACCTCCTGCCCATTAGAAACCTCTTGGTGCTCCCAAGTAGGCCCCAGTATAGTTGGGTCCAGTAGGGCTGGGTACAGGACAGTGCAAGTGAGGGTGACAGGAGGGCAACAGTGCGGGGAAGTGTTGACAAAAGAAAAACTGGTGTGTGAGATGAGGGAGCAGCTCCTTGATCAAGTCCAGCTCCATTTTCTGTCGCATACTGTACCAGATAGTCTCAACTGCACCCAGCCTGGCACTGTCTTTCCCATATCCCCCTGAGCCTGCTGGCAGTATGTCAGATGTGCAGAATTTTAGGGAAAACTTGCCTTAATTTCACTCTTAAAAGCAACCGGCTTTTTTTTCTGTTTTATTTTTATTGAATGGCCCCATAGAGTAGCGTGGGACAGGCGTATTATTTGGATAACATTTTTTAATCACGAGCATTAATTTAGTTACATTAAATGTCTGTCTTCGGTCACATTTAAATGCAGATACAGCGGGTACATGTCTTAATAACAGATAAAAGTTTGTGGGTTTTTTTGTTTTTTTTTTTTTCCTCCAGCCTCTTGGTAGCCTCCTAAACCCCCCTCCACACACTGGAGCCCATTTAAAAGCTCCTCAGACTCCTGCTGCCTCTGCTGCGGTGTTCTCGGTGCGAGAGCTGCCTCCCAGGCGACGCTGGTAGGAGGAAAGCAAAGCCCTTCCGAATGGCACCGAGCAAGCTTTTTTGGGGGGGTAGATACAACAGCTGAAACACTTCAGGCATCAATACCTCGAACTGGTGACCCTGGCTTTTAGGCAGGAGGGATTAGGATGCCACCACCCGAACCGCCCAGCAGCTCCCTGTGCCAGAGGGTCTTCCCACCTCCCATCCCCTGCAGCGAGCCAGCCTCCTGCTCTCCTCCCCAGCTCCCTTGAACTCCAGATGAGGCCCCGCTGTTCTAATGGCCTCAGGCGATGTTAGGAAATCAGCTGCCCGGGGCTGGCTCCCTGGTGCTGGTTTCCCGGCTCCCCCCTTCCCCTGCCACAGCCCAGCGGGACACCCCGGGTACCTCTGCCTGCCCCATCCCTCATGAATCCAACCCTCCCCCCCCCAAAAAAAAAAAAAAAAAAAAATATCCCTCCTCCTTTCCCGCTTTCGTGCCTCAGAAATCGGTGCTCAGTCGAGTCGTGATTCCGAAGCTTTCCTTTTCTTGGCGTTCCCCGTTGCAATCTTCTTTTCTGTCAGCAAGCTCGAAGCTTCGCTGATGTTAACCCAACCCTCTCGGGTCATCCACAATAGGCACCATCCACAAGGAAGTCTCTTGGTATAGATTACAGGGGAACAAATTAAATAGGCTGAGCTCACCAGCAATTTTGCTGTCTGCATCAAGTATTTTATGATTAGTTTCCCATCAAAATGAAAATAATTGGTGCAGATTGTGTACAGCGCAGAGGCTGTAGAAGATGTTCAGGATGAGCAGAGTTCAGCACATGATGTGCTGTGGGAACTGCAAATTTTCTGATCCCTAAAGATGGGTTCATTTTTTTAACTATTTTCATTTTAATATATTCCTGAAATCCTGTACCTGGCATAAAACTTCGCAGCATAGAAATGGAACTTTATGGTATGCAATTTAGTGATGTAATAGTTTGTCATGATCTTACTGATATATATGGAAATAAAATCAATGATTTTAGTAAAACCAGGATTTCAGCCAGTTGATTGTTCTTCATCAATTCTTTGTTCAAAGGCACCTGACAGGATTTCTTGTACTGCAACTTAGTGATGCCTCATTGTAACTTTTCCCCTAACTCACCTTGTAGTTGTGTGTTTGAAAACACTTCCCACTATTCCACATTTAATGGAAACTTACAGAATGAAAAAGAAAATCTACTTGTCTTACATGTTTTATTGCTGAAATACCTGGATGTGTCATGTTAAGAAATTGTATTTATCCCTATATTGTCTCCGATTGGGGTAGGGAATTGCTGTTCCCCCCAAAATTTATGAAAAGCCAGTCTAAGCCAGAGATGTGGAATTCTTTGCCCAAAGTTGTATAAAGTCTCTATTTAACAGGAAATAGGGTTGGACTTCAAGGGTTGGACTCGATGATCTCTGAGGTCCCTTCCAACCCAGCCAATTCTATGATTCTATGAAACTGAGCCCCTCTCCCACACTGGAGGTAATTAGATGAGCTTCATGCTTATGTATTTTGGTAGTATAGTAATATTTAGCTATTTGTCTATAGCAGCAGATCTCAAAGGGTGCTGGTAAGTGGCCACTCTTCTGCAGGTGACCCTGAGGACCTTGAGCAACCCAGTGATAAAGCAGGAGTGGAATTGTAGGTTTTCTAAATGCCAACTCATCTTCCTGGCCAAGGTCTCTTCCTGGTCATAGGGCTAGGTGACATCTAGTGAAGGGAAGTACATAGATAACATTGTAAGGTTTTGTACTTTTCTGGCTATTGATTTTGTTGTGGAAAAGTTATCTCTGTTGAAATGAAATTCTCTGAAAATGCAGTCTTGTATTCAGAATATTGGAAAATGCTAAATTGCTGTTTCTTTGGAACATGATACTTTCTACTTTGTAATGTGGTATAATGATCCAGCAAAGTGGAAAATACCATGTTTCAGTGAGTTGCTCTCATCTCTTTGTGAAACTTCCATGGTCATCCTGCTGCTAAAAACTTAGATTTGAGAGTCTGTATCCTAATGGGGCTGAGGGCACAATTATGCCAGGCTGAGGGCTGTATAATGTCACCCAGGGGGAAGCAGCTGTCTATGCTTGGATATTTCATGAGGCTAATAAAGTCAGCATTGTTATAACCAGAAATGTTAGTTGTCTAAGCAGAAATTTAAATTATTGTTATCACTACACTGGTTTAAAGCATAATTTAAAAGAAAAACATCTCACAACATTTACTGCGTAAATTGGTAATTATTTGCGTAATTATTACTGCGTAAATTTGGTAATTATTTCTCTCTTTAACTTACATCTTCTGTTGTAAGAGTATGGTTAGGCAGTTTGTTATACTGCTCACACTATGCTGCAGACAAAGAATTGGCCTGCATTATTTTAGTTAATATTAACAAGAGCAAAAATTCAAGTTATTGGATGTCTCTGTGAATTACTTCTCTGCAAATGATGGCATACTGACACGTAAAATGATGTTAACAGTTACACAACTCATGATGAAGTCAAACTTGATGTTTAAATTTTGTTATGTACCCTTCTGTAGACCACTCTGAAAACCCCACAAAATACAGTAATAATGATTTGATCTACCCTTCATTAAATTCTACACCCGGCAGGTTCTTAAGGCTTTTGAGAGGCCGTGTATGCAGAAGACACAAAGCAACATGTTGGAAATGTGCTAAAAGCTGTTACTGAAACAAGAGTACAGAGTCTACCTGAAGGAGAGGGAAATGAGAACACGTAGTTCTAACACGAGTTCTAACACTCTGTATCACTGTCGTGGTGGATTCTGATAAGACTTCACTCATCATTTTTAGTTGGTCTGCAGATGCATTTGCCTGTCCTGTTACCAAATGTTTTCTTTGTGTTTTTAGATCATGGGGAATTCATATGCAGGGCAGCTGAAATCTGCCCGTTTTGAAGAAGCTCTTCATAACTCTATAGAAGCTTCTCTGAGATGTAGCAGTGTTGTCCCACGGCCAATCTTCTCACAGCTGTACCTGGATCCTGACCAGCCTCCTTTCTTGCCGGAAGGTAACCATGAAAGTATGGCACATTTCAATTGTTGTTTTTCTGTGAGAGAAAAGGGTGGGATAGTTTTCATTAAAAAACAAACAACTAAACAAACAAAAAAGCACAACAACAACAAAAATAACCTGCACAGCAGTTTATTGGGGGACACCGAATTTGAATCTTGGGTTTTATTAAATGAGATCCATAAAATGGGTCACCTTAAAGATAAAGAATAGTATGCTGGTTATTTTAGAAGGACCTGTATGCAAGTGCTGATTAAAGGTTTATTTTATTTTTTTATTCTTGCTCAGATGTGAAGCCGAAAGTAGAAGAGTTGGATAAAGAGTTAGTACATCGCTATTCACAAAATGGAAACCTGGACTTTTCTACCAACCAAACTGTTAATGAAATGGAAGATGAAGAGGAAGATGAAGACATGTCAGATTCAAGTAGTCCACCTATTCCATATTCACAAAAACCTGCCCCGGAAGGGTCTTGCACAACTGATGGTTGGTGTTCTTTTATATGTGTGATCTTTACAACTAATTCTCAGTATAATGCATAGTTTCTAGACTAGATAGAAACTCTTGAGCCAGGAAGTTTGGAAATATAGTTTATGGTCAAAGCCTTAAACCTGATAAAATACAGAATGAAAGAACTTTTTCAGGGCATAAAATGCAATATATTATTTGAAAACAGGTTCTACAGCTTGCTGAGGCTATTTATTAGTTTCTGAAATCCCATTATTTTCTTAGGTCATCATTGGTTTACTGTACTCAAAGAAAGTCTATAAGTTAACATCAATATGGCTGGTTCTCAATCTATCCCTAAATTGTGCTCAGAAGTACTGGCAAAGCTGGATTTAGTTGCTTCCATGAGCAGAAGAATGAGCTTGGAGAGAGAAAATAGAGAAAAGACGTGGTGTTCCTTCTGCTGCCGTGGGAATAAGAGGGATAGTAGAGAAAGAACCAACCTTTCCCATCAGGTCCAAAACTGATTTTTGACATTTTATTCATTATCTTCCTGAATTATGGGCTCTGTTGTGCAGAAGTCATAAAAAGTTGTAATTTGTAGAATGTTTTTGTACCTTAATATAGCGTATGATTATATGCGGTAGTAGAAGTAAGCACTAGTGACTGGCAATCCTTTGACATTTTTGAGGGGTAATTAGTGGCAAATGTTAAAGTTTTTGCCTTTACCCCTTCTGAATGCAGCTTTTATAAGCATGTTTACTCTCTAGAAGATTGTATTTCCAATTCCTTGTAATTAAAAAAATAGGAAGGCTGACTGGTATGGGAAACTAGGGAATATACTTGGGACAGCTTATTATTCATACAGCATTGTGTTTGCTATCTTTTGGAGACTTATAAATTGGCAGGAGCTGAGAAGAAGAAAGTATAAATGATTTATTCCCAGACAGGTGTCCTCAAATGAGGACAAGTATCAATAAAGGCTGCAAAATCTCCTGCAGAGAGCAGGAACACCTCTGATCAGTTCTGTAAAAGAATGTGAAATAAACTGGGTATGATGCAGAGGAGAACCCACGAGATAGTTAGAGTGAGGGAGTACTATTTAATGAGGCTCTTTGTCTATCAGGACAAAAGCTGAGATGCCATGTGCTTATACTTTCTAAATATATCAAGTCTAAAACACTGAAGAGGGAGAAGAGCTGGTCCTGCCAACAGGGCCCTGTGGGAGTGTAATAGGTTAGATATTAGAATTTCTTTACTGAGAGGGTGATCAGACATTGGAATGGGCTGCCCAGGGAAGTAGTGGATTCTCCATCCCTGGAGATATTTAAAAAGAGACTGGATGTGGCACTCAGTGCCATAGTCTAGCAACCGCAACGGTGGTTCAAGGGTTGGACTTGATGATCTCTGAGGTCCCTTCCAACCCAGCCAGTTCTATGATTCTATGAATAGATGCATAAAATGGTTGTGAATGCGTTCAGGTTAAAGGTTTAGGATTCTTTAACTGTTGGTGGCACAATTCTGGACCAGGCTGCCAGTAGTGGAAGTAGTGTTAAGAACTTTACCTGACACCAAGACCACCATTCATTTGATTGCAAAAAAACTTTTTTATATGACATCAGGAGATCTTCCTCAGTCTCCCTCACACATTCTGGTGATCCCTGGTTATGCTTGCACGCCCATAGAGAAGTGTTAGTTGTGAGTTTCCAAATAAATGTTCATGTTGCTACTTGAGAGGTGACCTTTCATACCCCTGCAAACTGTTCTGTGTTTGCCAGTGCTCAGGATTGATTCACAAAGCCACTTGTGAAAGTGCCATAACATGGCACTGCAGGGAGGTGCTGGGCTGTCACTCACTCACTGCAATGCAGACCTCTGTACTGTGGCTGCATATTGCATCTCACAGGGTTATGCCTAGTTATGCTATAATTACATAATATATCTAATATATATGCTCACATATATATATATATGTAATATTAAGCTTTTTATATATGTCTTGGAAAAAAAGGTGATCTTCCAGGGACAGTTCTATGTTTTGATTTTTATCTAGAAGTCTCTTACGCCCATAGCATCCTAAAGAAAAAATTTCCTACGTTACTTCAGCAGAATTTTAGGCCTGTTCTTTGTCAAATTTATCATTCTGAATTTACAAAATCTGTCTCACTCTTCAGTGTTGTTCTCAAGGAACTAATTTAAGAAGGCAGTAGTTTTGTATCTGGAAAAGGAAAGTAAAGTACATTTTTAGAAGTAGTGCTAATGGTCTGGTAGGAGATTTTTATGTGCTTACAACACTCAGGTTCCCATGTGTTCGTGCTGCAAACCAAATCTCTGTGAAGTATTCATCTCATAGATCATCTGACATCTCATGAATGTGCCCTTCCAGAGATGTAAGGCAGGATTACTGCCATTGTTTACATCTCTTATCGTAGTTATTTAATTACAAAGATAAATAACATTAGGAAAATGTTAAATAATACTGATAGACTAATTGAAGCATTTGGATGCTTTAAAGTAACCATGTATTTAATTGTTTATCCAAGAGGAAAATATTGGTACTAGAACCTGAAGGTAACTGCTCTGCTTGCTGTAAAACCACCTCCCACCTTTTTGCACAGATAGGGTGAAAACTTTTCCCTCTTCTAAGTATTTGTGCTGTTTGCTTTTCTTGAATACAGGATCTTTGCCATAGCAATCACATTACTTTGTGTGATGTTTTGTTCTTTTTTTCAGAGACTTATTTGTCAGTCATATGAGTGCAGAAAGTAGATTTTATTACCTTTATTCATCAGTTTAAAAATAAGTGCCTCACAAGTGACAATTTGTTGGATGTTCATTCTTAGCTGGCCATAATACTCTATACCTTAACTCTCCTGTTAGTCCACTGGAAAGAAGTGGATTTACTGTTGATCCTTACTATTAGGCATAAAAGCAAAGGCTTTGTAATCAAGAAGAATTAGGATATTTGAGGCATTTACTTATTTTAAGGGGATTTCTTCCTCTCAGCACAAACTTCTATAACTAATTTATTCATTCCATGAAAATAAGATCTCCATTTTCATGCAAGTACCTGAAACATGCAACAAAATAATACAAGAAGCCGTTCTGAACCACTTGCTTGCTGTAGCTTTAAAAGAGGCTACTGCTAATTTGTGGAATAGCATTTTATGCAAGCTGTGGGAAACACAATAGTAGCACCTTTCTTTTGTTAGTAAATCCTCAATTTACCTGATGCTTAAAGAAGTGCCAAGGTAGCTTCAGAAGCAATTAGGTAAGCAGGTACTTAACACCTGATCAACTACTGTGAAGTTACAATAGCAAGTGACAGTGACTGCTAATTCATATGTAATTCTTGGAAGCCAATTCCTTATGCAAATGCCTCATTTACTGCAGTATAACAAGGGGCTGGTTCCCCACATTGTAACTACTTCTTGTTACTGGTGGGGAAAGGGAAAATAAATACAAATTTCATTTTTAAGAAGATTCCAGCACTTCCACCTGTGTACAGTTGTGGGGGTACATTATCATTTACAGGAAGATGGGACTGGATTAGTTTCAAGTAAGTGATGTTGCAGAATGAAATGTGCTTCTCAGAAGCAAAAATTAATGAATTTTCTTTCAAAGAAATGCAGATTATGTCTGCAAGAGCAATTCATTATTCTTTTTTTGTGACTGTTCTTCGTATTTGCAAATTTCTAAGCAGACTATAAATGCCTGTTCTTTATTTTGAAAAAAAGCTGAGATCCTGTCTTTTCTTTCCTAATGTGGAAATGGTTATCTCTCACACATTCAATATCAATGCAAAATCAGGCAAAACAGAAAAGAAAAATGGGCTGTGTTGTTTGCTAGTTAGAAACATAGAATTTTATTATATAAATAGAGCAGAGAAAAGGATTAATCCGTCCTTGCCCTCAACACAGTTACTTGCTTCCAAATTAATGTTTCTTACTGGAATTTCTTTCTTCTGTTTGAAGAAGCAGCAGGAACTTGAAACCCAAGTGGTTTGCAGTCTCAGAAGCCAGGCAAAAGAAAGATGATGAAGGGCTCTTGAACATATCATCTGCTTGGCTTTGAAGGAAAATTTAAGACTTTTACTGCACAGAAGCAGATCTGCATTCTCTCCATATCTTCTGGTGAAGTGAGGCCCAGCTATGCCTGGCCAAGCTCTGCAGCCCTCCCTGGCTCTCTTGTAGCTGTTGAATAAATGAGAGAAGAGGCCCAAGAGGCTCTGGGGGTCTGTGTGTGCTGTCCCTTCTTGCAGCTTTCCCATCGGGATCCCTTTCCCCTTTGCAGAAGAGGAGACAGAGGGAAACTACTTTTGAGCGTCAGCCCTGTTGCTTGTTTGGTTTCCTCAGAAAATGAGGTTTCAGCAGGTCTTTTTGTGAGCTCTTTCACCTGTCTGTCAGGAAGCTGGTACCTGCTTTCTGCCATTTCTGGCAGAAAGGTCCTAAAAAAGGGGCTGAATTTCAGCAATATTTGTGAAGTTCACGAGCTGGTTGGGTGACATCAGTGTCCCAAAACTAGTGTTCCCTGGGCCAGAAAAGTAATTATAACTTTCCTCTTACATAGCCTGAACATTACAGAACATTATGTGCTGGCCAGCCAGATACCTTTCTGATCCAGAGATGTCACCAACCAAAGCAAAGGAGGAAGCCAGGGGAGATTGTGCAAGGGGGAGGATGGGGTACATAGAAGGGATCTGAGAGCACTTTGGGTGGAGTAAGAGATGACACAGGGGGTCAGTCTTAAGTAATGTGTGTGGATTAGGCAGGTGGCAGCATTTCTACATTACAGATCTACTTATCCTGAATGGTGGGAAGTATAAAATACATTCAGATCAATGCTGTCTTGGGTAAGAGGCTGGTGTTGCCCATGATGGCAGTCTGAGATAAATCGGTTTGTTTCAATGGGTACTGCTAAGATGTTACTGAGTAATGCTTTTAAACTTGTTAATAAGCTGTGTTGGTTTTCTTAGGGTTTCCTTACATCTTCTCCCTTAGAGACTCATGCAGAATCATGATGTCCAGCTGCTCAAAGTGTAGCTGGAATGGTTTTGCTCCTCTCCTGGATGATAGCAGAGTCTGCTTCCATCTGAGATGTGGTGGAGTATTAGAGCATTGCTTCACTGGGACATCAAAACCCTTAATCATCTAAAAAAGCCTTAAGGTTTTCATATGATATTCAGCCCTCTTAATGTTTTGTGTTCCTTCTGAAAGCAAGTATATGTTGAACTAGAGCTGTCAACAACACTGACAACCAAAATCCTGCTTTCTTTGGTATTCTAAAAATATTGCTAACAGTTCATTCAAAACCCCCATTTTGGTCACTGCTTGTGCCTCAGGGCATTTCCTGACATTTTTTAGGTAGAGACAAACTAAAGAGTATTTATGTAAAAGCACAGGTTTAAATCTATCTTGAAATCTTACAGCACTTGCTATTTCATAACCCTTATCTACAGATTTCCTGTTTGCCCACATTGTCATCAGTGGGTAATTTTTCTATTTTATATGTAGATATAGGGTGGTATTTTCTGAGCATGTCAGCTACTCATATTTCACTGAATGCCTAAATATTTAAGGCTAGTTTTGACAATTTTGAATGTAGTACCCAAATGGCGTAAACATTTGAATAAGCAAATTCTATATTGACTGTAAGGGAGCTCTGGTTGCAGATTCATCTGTAGATGTTTCTCTTTGAAATCCATTAAAAATAGTTTAGATAATATTTAGCCTAGTACCTCACCTTCCCTTTTATTTGGATCAATATGGGATACACCTTAAAGAGTTTAATATACTAAAATCAAATTGCATCCAATCAGAAGATAATACATTTTGCTTTAAATGTGTAGTTTTAATGCTTTTCCCCTAAAACATGCAAACACTTATTGATAAGTTATTGCTATAACCCATTGTTTTGGAAATTAAGACTTTGGACATTTCATCTTAATTCATTGGTTGGAAGAAGGTGTGTGTGAGGAGCAAGTCCAAGCTAGCTTTCAGCTGAAATGTGCTGCTGCTGGTGCTGAGTAACTGGAGAAGTTATGCAGCCAAGAACTTGTTCAGCAGACTGTGGGTGTAGGCACAAGACTGAACCTGTATTGGACCCTGTTTCCAGCAAGCTGCTGTTTGCCAGGGAGCTCAAGTCAGATGACTCTGTGCATTCCACTTGGCCCATGCTCTTTGCCCGGTATGGTTTTGAGCTAAAAACAAAATACAACATTAGCTTTCACCACCTGTGCTGAAGTTTTGAAGTAAGGGGTTTTAGACCAGTAGGTAAGAGTGCAGAGACAGATATTAATAGTGGTTGAAGTGGCAGTAATTTCGTCTGTGATCATGTTGTGTTCCCAGATGCTTATCCACTATCTTTCTCCAGTGATCTGATATTTCCTTATAATTTCTGTAACTACTATGGACTCCTTGATAAATATATGATAAAGTAAGTGTAGGCAATGCACAGCAATAGCTTAAGTCTTATTATATATTAATTTCAAATTTAGTTTCTTGAGTTTGTTTTTAACAAAGGAGGGGGTAGCCGGGTGGGGGTTGGTCTCTTTTCCCAGATGACTTTCAACAAGACAAGAGGGCAGGGTCTTAAGTTGTGCCAGGGGAAGTTTAGGTTAGATATTAGAAAGAATTTCTTTACCGAGAGGGTGATCAGACATTGGAATGGGCTGCCCAGGGAAGTAGTGGATTCTCCATCCCTGGAGATATTTAAAAAGAGACTGGATGTGGCACTCAGTGCCATGGTCTAGCAACCGCAACGGTGGTAAAAGGGTTGGACTCGATGATCTCTGAGGTCCCTTCCAACCCAGCCAATTCTATGATTCTATGATAAAGCAGAACACATTATTATTTTTCTTTTCTTTATCTTGACATACTGATTGATGCAGATGCATACATGACTTGCTAAGTTGGGATACTTCTCTGGTTGTAGTGAAAGAGTTGTTCCGTGGGTGAATGTGTGATGCCTTTGGACATCCTGAAACAGGCAGGGGATGTTTCTGCTGCTGGGAGAGGTGTGAGGCCAGGCTGTAGCACTGATCTTGTAGCTGGAAAAGTGGGAGTTAAAGGGGAACACAATGTAAGACTCTTGCTCTTCATAAAACCTGGTGGTGCTTTCGTTGACTTTTGCCTAAAGAAAATGAGAAGGCCCAGTGTGGTCAGAGCCTTTCCTGTGGAGGAAGCCATATGGTTGTTGCTTTCTCTCACACATGTAGTTCCCTAGCTTGAAAGCAGAAATTACTCAATAAAAATAGTATGATGGAGCTGCACCAAAAAGTGATGGGTGATTTTAATCCCTCATAGGCCAGTGCTGAAGCTAATTGGGTGAGTCTTTGAATGTTGCTGTTAATTTACAGAGTCAGAAGAAACTTTGAAATTGGCTTTGATTTGTGCAAAAGTTTGGACCAGCTGGACCTTCTGAGGTCCTGTAAGGGCTCTATTCTGTCTCATCCAACCTTTTGAGAATTCCCACTGTGGCTGCCTTGGTGCATGGCTGCCAAGCTAACCCCAAGGCCTGAGCTTCCAAGGGCCCTTGGGTTGGGGTGCCCAGCCACAGCTCTGGGATGCCCTCCCATGCTTTTTTTTTTTTGTGTCCCAGCCTGCCACCTGCTCACTGGAGGATGTGGAACAGCAGAAGTCCATTCCAGCCCCTTGTTTTGGCCACTTCTGCTGCTGGCTGTAGCCCTATATTGACCAGTAGCACAAGAAACACTTATGTTCTTATTTTGTGCACATGTGTGTATTTGGGTGGAGAAAAAAAAAAACTAATTGCAGACTTGAGGTCATGAATTTCATTGAGACTTCAAGGGACACTCAGTTGGAGCCTTAAAGAAAACATGTTGTACATCTGTAAAATCAGTGAACTAATCTTTTACTGGGTGAAATTCCTACAATGTATAGACAAGTAAAAAACTAGATTTTAAAATATTTTCCGTTTAGTAGTCAGTACTAAAGTTCAGCTGACATTTTTTTTTCATTCCTTTGTATTAGTGATGTTTTTGTAGCAATGCCAACCTGTTACAAGCAACAGAGACAAAACTAGTTCTCTTTATAAGACTGTAAATTAAAGTTTGACAAAGAAAAAATATTATTTGGCATATTCTATGAGCTACTTTCTGTTATAAAAATCACAAACTTTCCTTCTTCTTTTGAATGTTTTTGAAAAATTGAGTTTCTGAGCCATGTAATGTTTAGAGACTTGGGTCTCTTCCAGAATGTGTTCAGGATCTCTTTAAAATAATGTTTGTGTCTGAAACACAGAATTAGTGGGTCTGATGAGATGCTATCTCCATTTCCTCTATTTCCCTTAAAAAGAATATATTAAAACCCCAAGTTACAACATCAGGTTGTGAAGCCCCGTTTGCTTTTGTAACTGATAAAAAGAAGAAAATGAAACAAAATTTTCTGAAGATTTATCATTTGCCTTGGTTTGTTTTTTAGGTTTTTGTCAAGCAGGCAAGGATTTACGGTTAGTGTCTCTGTGCACGGAGCAAATTGATATCCCAGCAGGCTTCTTGTTAGTAGGAGCCAAATCTCCCAACCTTCCTGAGCACATTCTGGTCTGTGCTGTTGACAAGAGGTTTCTGCCAGATGATCAAGGAAAAAATGCACTTTTAGGTAAGAGATTTTTTTTTTTCCCTTGGTGCCTAATAATTCAGAGAAAAATGTCAGTTCAAAATTACCTGAAGTAATTTCAGCTAATGACCTTCCATTAGAAATACGTTGAGGAGAGGCTCATTTAAATTAAATCAAATCAAATCCATAGCTGAACCTGCCTTAAAAGCCCATTTTAAAACAGGTCTCTGATTCCACAATTAACCACAGTCGAAGCTTGGTGATCTCTGTGTGGGCAGAAATCACTTGCAGCCCTGGCATTCTAAATGTCATCTGTCCACATACTCTTTAGCTCTACTGTTGCTTATAAGATTTTCATTTAAGAAGAAATATGCTCATGCAACTGTAGAAGATGAGCTATCTGTTTTTCCCATGGATTAATTCTGCCCTTGGCTCTGCCAAGAACTTTATTTGCAATAGGAGCTCCGAGGGCAGTTTGCTTCTCAAAATCTAATGCATAGGGGTGGAAAAAAAAAAAAAGGCATTTGCATCATAATTAGCTACATTTATGAGCTTTAAAAATTTGATACAACAATGCTTCTTGTGATTGAATACAGGCATATGTGCACCTAGATTTCCTGCCTGGGTCACAACTGGTGTGCATTTTAACAGGCTAGTAAAAGTGATTTATTGTGTTTTGGCTCTTTTAGCCTGAATTTACTCTCTCATTTCTCCCTCCAGTCATTGTGCTGCCTAGAATATAGTCAGAAAGACCTTTCATCAGGGAAAAAATAACAATAAAGCATAAATACTCTGATTTAACCACACTGCTCATGTTCTGGTCCAGACCAGCAATGTTTTGCATAACTTTCAATGCCACCTCATTTTGTACTTTTGTGCTTTATTATTATTTAGAATCATAGAATGATCGATGACCTTAAAAATCATCTAGATCCAAACCCCCTGCCAAGGGCAGAGACTTCTACCACTAAATCAGGTTCCTTATAGCCCCATCCAGATGCGCCTTGAGTACTGCCAAGGATGGGGCTTGAAATATTGGTTCTGTTACACATCTTGAACTGATCAGTAAATGGAAAAAAACCCCACAATACAGCATTTCTACTAGGTATTATTCTACCCAGCACTATAATAAATAATTATTCATGTTCCAGAAAGAATAGAAAATATTTCTTCATTAAGGTTTGAAAGCTATTCAGAGATGACTTGAGTAGCAAGTAAGTTTAGTTGTTCAGCATTAGATAATAGAGAGGTTATTCAAACAACAAGGATTTTAAGGCAGGTTCATTTCAGAATATACCTTAAGCTTTGTTCTGGGAGATGATAGACTGGTGCTATCTATGTGTAACCTTCCTATTAACATACTTCTGAATGGCACTAAAAATCAAGGGTGCTTATAATCCTCAGTCTGGACCTTGCCCTCCAGCCCTCAATTCAAAATGTCACCCTCTTCCCTGAAACCATGTTGAAAACATTGCAGAAGAGTTGTTCTCTGCTTTTCTTCCTAAATCTGTTACTTTCATGAGAGGTCATATCTCGTAGCTTTTGCCATGAAAATCTTGACATCAAATGGCTTTTAAGACTTTAACAACCCATAAGGTCCAGCTTACTTGGAAAGTCTTTGTGTAAAGAGTCACAGAGAAAATTTATTAGATTTTAAGGTTATTTTTAGTCACACAAAGTTGCAAGGGCCACTGCATATTCCCCAGTTATTTTGAGAAGGATACACACAGCTTGGAACCTCTGGGGTTTTTAATATAGCAAAAATGGATTGTATTTTTTTCATTATGGGAATCTCCTAGCCTGGCACCATAGCTTTTCCCCTGCCAAGTACTTGTTCTTCTCTGCTCTGTGTAGAGTGGAAAAGTGGTGGCAGGATTTTGACATAAGTTGGCATGACCAAGAAAAATGTGGGAGTTTCAGAAAAGCCAATACTGAAATCTGACTGTATTTGGCTGCTGCCTGACACACATGTGGAGCAGCACATTTACTGAAGCCCTCTTTCTGGAGGCCTCCACTCACTCTGAACTGGCTGTCCAGGTGGGTTAAAATGGCCTTATTCCTAGGAGATAGCACAAGTAATCAATCTGTATGTATATCTTTCGCTTCATTCTTTCAGGATTTTCTGGGAATTGTATAGGATGTGGAGAAAGAGGGTTTCGGTACTTCACAGAGTTTTCCAATCATATCAACCTGAAATTAACCACTCAGCCAAAGAAGCAGAAGCACTTAAAGTACTACCTAGTAAGAAGCTCCCAAGGTGTACTGTCAAAGGGACCCCTTATTTGCTGGAAAGGTAATAAAAGGTGCCCAGTCACCCAGGTGGTTTTTTTAATTATTATTATATTAGCGTGATGTTGATTGAAAAATCAAAAGTTGCTGTTGAAAATGTACACATTCAGAAGGAATGGGAGAAAACAACTTGAAGGAAAAATTCCCACTGATTTTACTGAAGTATGGATTTTGCAGACATCTCTTTAGGTCTTAGTCGTAACTATGTAATCATAGTCTTCCTCCACCTCCTCATGGTTTCAGTAGGAGCCCTAGATTTTTTCTTCTTAGGATATGCAACCATCTTGGTGGAAGAAACAGAAGAAATCACTCTGCTGGTTCTTTTCTGTGCCTGAAGCAAGATGACTCACAGCCAGGGCTCCAGCACTGCCTTTCTGATACTCATTTCAGCAGGTGCAGTTCAGTGTCTAATGCCTGAGGAGAGCTAGCAAGCTGTAAGATTAAGAAAGCTCAGGCCACTGATCTTAGGAAAAGAGGCGAGATCTTGCGCAGTTTTGTTGTTTAATGTGTTTTCCACTTAGGTTTACCCTCTACCATAGCAGCCTGTGCAATATTGTTATGTGCTGGAGGTGTTATTGGTGACCCCAAGGCGAGGTAGGCACAAAGCTGTTGTTAGAGGATGCAAGTTTTTGGAGGTAGAGCCATGCATAGACTCAAGGATTCTTGAGAGTGGTTTAGCTACTTGCCATTTACTGAATTGGTGTATATGATGCAGGCTGCCTGTCTTCCTCAACTGTGGTCTCACTCAGTAAAGACAGGGCTCGATCTGGTGCCTGTTGTTCCAAGGAGGAGGATGTGAGGAGAGGAGAAGCCCCACAGGAGGACTGACACTCATCTGAAGAGTCACATCCTCATGTGAATGGCGTCATGGCACCAGAGAGAGATGGTTATCACTGAGCTGTATGAGTGATTATAGTACTGTATCAATTTGTGGTTCAAAGAGATCCTGGTTTCAGCTGCTTTTCTCAGTTCCAAGTAAAATTAACTACTGCTTTAGAGCAGATGTGTTTTTCAGCTGCCTTTTTCACAAAAACTACAGAAAGATTTAATGTGGTAGTCTTTTTGAAGTTCCAAATAGAGAAAATTGAAACCTTATTTTAATTTTGGAATGTTTTTTTCTGAAATCCCTGTCTAGCACTTAGACTGTTGGGTTTGGTGTGTGTCATGGTAAATGCTGTCAGAGGTAATGCACGTGCAAAACTATATAAAATCTTCTTCTGATCACAAATGTGAAGATGTGGGAGGGGCAGATAGTGGGGTCACTCTTGGTTATACACTGCGTGCAAGTGTTTTTGAGCACCCATAGAAGTTTAGAAAATCATCCAAGAATCAACCCCACCAGCATTATTTTGCTAGGCTCCATCCTCATATTGAGGCCATCACTCTGGTAACCTTTCACCCTTTACTTACATTAAAGGCCTAATTAGAAGAAGAGAAATGCTCTTAAACACCCTATTCTTTTCAAACAAAACCTGAGGAGTCTTCATTTTCAAAAATGGATTAATGTGTGATTTTTTTTTAAGGTCACTTTGTCCCAACTCAGTTTTCATCCAAACAGACACTCACAATGCTGAGATCTCCCCAAAGGCTTTGTAGAGACATACTAAGAATTCAGGCTTTCACAAAATTTCTCCTTTTAAAGGGCAACATATGATGTTTTGTATAAAGGTTGTGCCACAGAAGTTGCCAACTGTTTCCTGGGATATGTCCAATGCCATCAAATCTCTTGGAAGCTGCAAGCTGAGGGCTCTTGCCATTTTGCAGCATCTGGTCCGTATTTGCCTGGCCCTCTGAGTGGCCCCCAGGGAGGTCTTCTTAATTAGAAGACAAAGTTGACTAAACTGCAAGAGCTGTATTTTCGTTGAATGCTGCCATTTGTCGCTGTTTGTTGTACGTGCTGTATGTATGCTTTTAACATTTTGTCACCTTTCGCCACCGTGCTGCTGAACTTTGGCTACTGGAAGGCAGGCCTTGTTAATATGTACTGTAGCTGCTTCATTTGCAGAATGTAGAAGCAGGCAATCATCTGCTGCTAACCTCTCTGCTAAACCAAATTCTTCGGTGTCACCGTCCACGACCCCAGAGGGTGGATCAGCTAATGGCTACAAATCAGGGTTCACTCAGACAGGTAGGAGTTGAAAGTGCTGTGAAGGTAACCATTGAGGGTGGTAAGTTACCTCAGATACTGTTGATTCAGGGATGCTGTGAACAACTGGGTAATTTATACCTCAAGCTATGTACAGATTGCAGCGGGGAGGATGCCTTGCAAAATTTGCATTGTGAAAGATTAAGACCCAGATGAGACTAAAAGCTTAGCTTAGTCCTCGTAAGAATAGTTGATTAAAAAGTATTAAAGGATTTTTTAATTAATTTGTTTGATTCTGTGTTTCCCTGTATTTGTTACATTTATTTTTCGTGGATCTCAAAAAATCTTTATATATATTTATGCTTTTATATATATATTTATAGGGAGATGTTTCCTTAGTATAGACTAGGTTATTTCTCTTGAAAGGGAACGTAATTTTCTTTTGGAGTTTGGGGGCAGATTTTATTTGTTTGCTTATTTATTTAAAATTAATTTCACACAAGGGTGAACTTAGAATAGCAATTTCCCCATACACATACAGTGGTTTTGTATTATGTGAGCTAGAAGGCACCTCATAACTCATGACTCAGCAGGAGGGTCTTCCTGGACTCCCCTTTAGCATCTAGAAAGCTATTAGTGGTATATTTTAACAAAGAGAAACTGTATGGCAGAGAAATCAAATGGCAATTGGCTGACAAAGCAGCATCATCTTAAATTTCATTTATTGATTAGCTTATTGCAAATAACCAGGGTGCTTTTCTTGGAGCTGTTTTTCTCATTGCTTTATTGCAGCTTCATCTGTGCTGTTATATGTTTTTGCATCTGTTTGTGATGTTTCTTGAAAAATTAAAAACAGGAAAAAACTTTGTTAGTTGTTGTGATGGGTTTATATATATGTGCCAGAACATATATTTCTCTAGACAAGTATGAAATGCAGATGAAAAAACAAGATTGTGAAAATGCTTCTTCCACTTACAAAGTATGTTAAAAAAGAAAAACAAACAGAAGCTGAACATATGTGTTCATATGGAATAGTAATCACTGATCAATATGTTCAGAGACACTTTCTCCAGGTCACCCCTCTCTATTTAGGAAGCTGTATGCTTTAGGCTTTGGTGAAAATGAAAATGAGAGTTTTGTTTAAAAATCTGCATTTCATTGCATGGTCCCTTGGCTTTCAGATCCTGGCATGAGAACTGTGCAGATGCATGAGAACCCATTTATTTGTAACAACAAGTGATCCAATATTTGCACAGCTTTGTCTTCTGTTGTACCTGCCAAGTTAATAGATACAGCTTTTTCATACTGCTTTCTCCTTATCACTCGCTGCGATTTTCAGTCTGCTTGGTGTTTCTGTGTTTCTGTGTGTCACTGTTTGTCTTCCCAGGTCACGGTTGTCAAAACCTTTTCATCTCCTTCTACTGTTATCTTAGAGTGAAGATAATGTCACATGCATACATATGTGACTGGGGGAGGGGGAGAGGGCACCTTTTTTTTGGTGGCGTGAATTCTGACATGTATTGCCTGTGATGGAGGTCTGACTTCTTCCCTCCGAGGCTTTGCATAGCTGTACTTAGAGCTGAATTCTCAGTTGCTTCAAAACAGGGTGCTTCCAATCAAGTTGCTTTCCTAAATTGTTTTTAGTTTATTGTCAACTCTTGCCCATTTTTTTCTTTTGAAGTTTTGTAAATATTTTTGTTTTCTGACCACGAGAGAAGAGAGCAGGTCAGTCTCCGAGTTCTAGAAGACAACCTATAAGTAGAGAGTTACAGGCAGGTTCAGAGTACTGCATTGAAATAATAGTTTTGTCATAGAAATTAGAGCACAACAGAGTTTTGAAATAACCACAGTTAGAGCTGACATTCCCGTGTGGCTGTGACATTGCAATCAGGTGTAGGCTCCCAGTTTCAGAATGGTGCTGCAGGAAGATTCAGTTCCATTCCAGAGAAGAGGCAATTGGCAAAGCAAAAATGGCTCACATCATGAATAGAATAAAAAATACAGTTTTATGCAGACACACAGGAGGGGAAACTTCTATTCAGGTGTCAAAAAGCTGTTAAGCAGCTAGAAGCAGAGTTTTACAATAGCAAGATGAACAATTTTAATGACTGGTAGTACTAAAAGTTCTGCTGAGGTACTGTTGTGTTGTTTAGACATATACATCTATGTTCATAGAGAAAATTTCAAGAAAATGTGTTCAACCTAGGAAGAAAAAAAACAAAACAAAACCAAAGTTCTGGACAGTCTACTTTGAGGAAGCTATTAACACTACATATTTGCTGCATCATATTTAATGAGAGACCATCATTTGCTTCCCAAGTCCCTGCCATGGTGGTCTATTTTGCCAGCTATTCAGTTTATTTCCTGTGAACGTGGACAAGGTTTTCTGGTGGAGCAGCAGTAGCAGAGGCTTCTGTGTTCATTCCCCATCTCAGTTACTCTGTCTGGCAAAGCAGACCCTCCTCCCCACCTTCCTTCACCAAATGGTGTGCTGCCTGAGGGTGAATGCATTTGGCAGATCAAGTTGGTCTTTGCCTTCTGTTTTCTTTCCCTGGCT
Organism: Calypte anna; assembly: GCF_003957555.1. Classification (NCBI taxonomy): domain Eukaryota; kingdom Metazoa; phylum Chordata; class Aves; order Apodiformes; family Trochilidae; genus Calypte; species Calypte anna. The sequence goes on from NC_044245.1 coordinate 103,565,905, forward strand.
ATTTCCCTAGGTCATCTATAGGGGAACTTAGCCTACTTGCTGTAAATTACTTTCTGGACAGAAGCTGAGTTATTGTTCTTTCACCCCAGTTATAAGAGTTTGCATTTGTCAGGGTATGGGCACCTGAATGTTGAAGTTTTCTTGAAGCAAACTGCAGATATTAAATGCTGGGTATTAAAATAGGGCCTACAAGCTGAGGGACTTGCACTCAGTTCTGCTTTACAGGTTTATACATTGCTAGTATTAGAATATTTTTAAATTCAGTCTATCCATCTATAAATAGGGCTAGTGCTTTTCAGCCTCTTAAAGCATTCTAGGAAGCTGCTGTTTGTTTATTCATGCAAAGAGTTTGGGCTCATACCCTTCTATTTCTTACTCACATTTATAAATGGATGTACATTTATAATTGCCTTATAGATGGTTCTGCTGAAAAGAGGCTATATATTTGATATTTTTTTTCTGCCCTAAGTCAAGCTCAGCTGTGTCTGACAGAGGTTTGATAACTTGTTTTTGAAAACCACAGGTGATGGAGATTCCAGAGCCTTTTTAGGCAACTCATTCCAGTGCTTATTCCCTGTGCTTGCTGAGGATAGTTCACTTAAGCTCTTTGCCTTAGCTTTCTCATTTGTAACATGGGAAAGCTGTGTTTACTTCCCTATGCCACAGTGGGATGTTAAGGAGCATTGAGACACCCCTTTCTACAGTGTATGTGAATGCAAAATAATGTGAAAGAGATTAATCAGTAGGTTGTGAAATTCTATAGAAATGCCCAAGGTACACGATGGTTCCTTAGGAGTGTAAAAAAGAAGTTTCTATTATATGCAGAGATGAGTTTAGATAAATGTGTATGATACAAATTGCATATGCTCATTCTTGTATATATTTTTGATCATTACTTAATTTGAAAACTTATTTTCTCAGATTCTTCAGTGTTCAGTCCAGCAAAATCATCTTCTGCTGTTAACTTAAGTGGAACTCAGGACCCATCTCGAAACAAGAACATTGTGAAGCCCCTGGCTCTGTCAGTACAGCTTGTTGGAAAGGCATTTGCTGCAGGTATGGCTTTGCTATGCAGGATAGCTGAGAGATTTATCAGTTTCACAACCAAAAAATAATGAAGTAGTGGTTTTTGTTGGAAAATAAGAAAGGAAAGCATTCACTAGCATTCTCCAGAATTCTCATATTCTTGCAGTCTTCTGCACAGAGTATTTTTGTGGTTGTTACTGTCCCCAAACTGAGCTGCACCTTGGCTTTCAGGTTTGACATTCTGGTAAAAGTGCATGTCATATACCTAGGAGAGCACAAAAATCACCTATATGACACTCATTCTTTCCTGAGTGAGAGCTGTGTGTTATTTTGCACTTGTAGCAGGTATATCAGTATGCCATATACTTTAAATGGAATTTAGTCTCACTCAAAGGATTTTTAATACCTATGCTGTTTTGATTACTTATTTCTGCATTGTGTGTTTAATAAATTAGAGCCCTCAGCTGTGGCATCTGATTCCCTCACTGGTATTCTGTTGTGATTGTTCATTAATTTAGCTGGTTAGTCCTCTAAGCAATGGAAAAAAATTGTCACACTTATTACAAACATGCTCAAATAAGAAAAAATACTAATTTATTTTACTTATATATGCAGACTAGAACTATGTGCACGATTAGCATTATAGTACATGATTAATTATATCTGCTATTTTATACACTATAGATTATTATATATGCATAACACTGTGTTGTATCTAATGAATCATTAACAGTTCTTCATTTAAAATACCCTTCCTTCTTCATACTTGTGTAAGAGAAATTACTCCCACCATTTCAACCACTTCTGTAACTGACTTATGTCCACCATATCTGGTCATACCAAACTTTGGACTCAGAGTACAAGTTGGGGAGCTTACAATGGGCCATTGATATTATTAAAATTTTGCTAATTGACGAGTTGAGAATTTTGTGCTTGCATTTATTTGGATGACTGCTATGGGAGAGTTGCACATTACATTGTTTTCAGACAAATACCCACATTTCAGAATCTTTCTGTTGCAGCTGACATCAGCAAGCATCTGATGCTTGCAGCATCTCCTGCTGTTGCTCCTGGGATATGTTCCTGGAAGCTAAGTCCTCATGGAACTGGTGGATGCGGCAAGGAGCTGTAGCCCCCACTGGGATCTATATCTGCTTTGTGCAGTTTATGGAAATTCTTTTAGCTCTTGCAAAATTTAGGCTCTTCAAAACAATGAGGAGCAGCTCAGGAATGTGAGGATAACTTCTTGTGATCCTCCATTCTTGTAGTTCTGTTTTGTAATCTGGATATAGTGGGTCCTGCCCAGGGTGTCAGGCTTGCTGGGACTAGAGGATTATTTTAGGCAGAGGTAATAAAATGAAGCATCGTTTGTAGTGCTCAGAGCATGTGTACTTGACAGCAAACTGTCCTGTCTTCCTTTGCTAAGGCTTTAGATGAGAACCCTGAAGTGAATTACTGTGTATGGTACATGGATGGCTGGGGAAATAAAATATATGGATGCACCAAAGTGGCTTAGAAATCTTTACAAACTGAATTAATGATGTGCATTTTTTTTTTTAATTTTCAGTGTCCAAAAGTTTGTCACAAACTTCCAATTTCTAATTTATTTATTACTTATGCATATAATTTTGGTGGGGTTTGTTTTTATCTTCTACCTCTCTTCCTCACCCTGAAATCTTGACATTCTATTTTAGGGCTAGGATTTTGCAGTCTATGCCCAAATTATTCTCTGCCAAGTACACTTTGTGCTTTCCCTCAAGTATGTTTCTTCTGGTCACGCATCTTGCCCTGTTCTTTTGTGTCTGCATGCAGTGTTATTATTTTGTTTGTTTGTTTTCAAGATTGTCTCAAGTCACACATACTGTATTTTATTATACTCAGCTCCTCTTTCACTGCGTGGCACTGATGTTGCTAATGGAAACACTAATGGAGGAAGAAATAACATACTGAATTCTACAGTGTCTCGGCCAGTGCCTCACTCAACATCTCCAAGCCCTGGCTGTGCAGCTGGAGACCAAGGTAAAAAAAACCTCTCTGTTTTTCTATTTTAAGCTGCAATGGCTGAGCCTAAAATTCATTATTTTGTTTTTCTTTCCATCATAGTTGTTTATACATCTCAGTCTTTACAGAACCATTTGGGTTTTGGCGTGACCATTAATCATAACATTCTACTTTTTAACACAGGTAACAACTCTTTTCACATCATAGTCTGGCTTTGTGTAAATCTAGTTTCAAACCTCTGGCAATGAGTGACATGATACCAGATCAACACCAATGTGAAGTGGAAATGTGGGCTGGAATCTGGTCATTTGAGAGGATGGTGTTTAGATCTGTTTTTTCCTTTCCTTTTCAGCATCCATGTCCAGTTCTGGACCACCAAAGAAACGTCACCGGGGATGGTCTCCTGGGTCCCCAGTCCCTGCTTCTGGTGTGGCAGCATCTGTTCCTACAATTCGGCCTTCAGCAAGAACAGGTAAGATTTGAATCATACAGAGACATTGTTTTTAAAAAGTGTGCTCAGCCAGACTAGTAGTTCTGTGCAGCTTCACATAGGTATTGAACAGAAAACGTAAGTGAGCTTGTTGAAATAGTAGTTAAGGACACCATGGAGATGGTGTTCTACAGATGCCCCAGAGAAACACACAATTACCTTATCCTTCTTGCCCTAATCTGAGATGATACACAGGGAAAGCAGAACTATTAGGGGAGAGAGAGGAAAGGAAGATGTGAATAATATTTGTAAAAATTCAAAGCTATCTAAGTCTCCCAGCTGTAACTCAGTTCTTCTAAAATCATGCAGGTTCATGCATATATGAACCTATTTGAAGGATTTCCATTAGCCTTCACATTGAATATTATGTCTCAGCCAGGTATGGCTTTGTATAATTTTAACCTAAGAAAGGACACTGTTGTCCCCCAGGTCATGTTTAGTTATGGGCATGAAGTTTATGACACTGTGTGCCTGTTTTGCTTCGAAAAGCTGTAGAAGGATATGTAACATCATGACCTGAAATAGGATTAATTACTAGCATGGGTGAATTCTCATCAATAGCCACATAGGTACCTCTTTATACATAGCTATTAATAAAACTGTGCACTATTAAAGCACTTCTCAGTTGTGGAATTCAGCATATGTTGTAAGGGGGAATAAGCAGTTACTTATTCCTGTCTCTGTAGAGTGAGAAAAAACATATAATGAAGAAAAAAAAGCTGTTTGTAAGCATGCATAATACATTTTTAACTCTGCTTTGGAGGGCTTAGTTTTGGGGTATTTTGGAATTAATTTTCAGAGATATTCATCATAGGTTATGTGGTAGTGCAGGCCTCCCTACTTGAATATCTCAAAGCAATTGCAGCTTTTATAGGTTTCTAGCTTCAGAGAACTGCTGAAGAAATAAGGCAATCTCCCCCTTTTTTTTGAGTTTGTCTCCACCAATTTACTGCCTCTGCTGTGTACCCCATTTTCCATGGGTCTTTCTTAGTATTTTTTTTCTGTTGGATAAACAATTTCTACTGCTAAAACAAATGTGTTCATTCATGCTGCCTTTGCTTTTCTGTTGGTGGCATTGTTTGAAAAATCTGTTACAAGCCACCAAATGAAGCCTGAGAAACTTCTGAAGCAGACCTCATGCTGAAACCTGATTACAGATTACAATATTCTTGCAGTTTGTTTCCTTTTGCTTGTGAAAGCTGCTTTTACTCTCTCATGAGAAAAGCCTAATTTTTATCCTTGTAGCAACTGTTGAAGGACAGCTTTGAGATTTTTGGCCTGCATTTTTTTCTCTTATCTATGTGTATTCTAGGTCAAAAGTCAGAGAAGTCTCTTTTCTTGGATTGAGAGGTAGCCTCTGTCTTGGAGGTGGCCTTTTGGCTTAGTACTTGGCTTTGTTTAAAGAGGCATATTCAAAACTGTGTTTTCCTCTTTCATTCCCCATTCCCACCAACAATGAAGTGGTCAGGAAAAGTTTTATTTTAGGGGTAGGGCTACAGGAGGTTATAGGTTCTTAATTTAAATTACTTAAAACTAAAGCAGGAAATGCAGAGACCTTTTGAATTTTATTACAGTTAGTGATCTGCAGTAATTTTTGGTTTTTTACTTGTTCATACGGCCAAATCACAGTATGAGCCTTTTAGTAATGGAAACTTCTCTTTTCTTTATTTTATAGAGCCTCTTTTGTCAGTCCCAGTTCCTCAATCCATGTTAACTGGAATTTTACAGCCTCAACCCATCCCAGCAGGGGAGACTGTAATAGTTCCTGAAAACCTGCTGAATAACTCAGGAGTCAGACCAGTGATTCTGATAGGTAAGTCTTACAGTGGGGAATCAAATGGTGCATTTTGAGCAAATGCTCTTCTAGGACCAAGAGTTATTTTATTTCTTGTTGTTGGATCTGGCGTTCAGTATGATATGAAGTCAATTTGTCACAGATAGTTTGCTTTGTTTGCTCAACATTTAAAATTGGTAGTTAGGGCATTCCTGGAGAACCTGATTTGCAAACAGGTCATGCCTAGGTCAAATTTAACAAAACCTCTGGCCAAATTCAATTTTTGTACAAATAAGGTTTTTGTAAAATCCAAGAATAGAAATGCTTCCATGTAATGAAAATAACTTTCCAGTGTAAACAACTTACAAAACAAGCAACTATTTCCTGCAGTGTTTATAGTCCAGATCTTGAAGCCCAGGGATTCAACATGAGAACCAGAAAATTGATTTGGACTCACTAATCAGAAGTGAATCATGCTTATTTGTCTTTTTTAGCCCATACTTCTTGTAAGCAACTGAGATGACAGACCAGGCTTTTAAAATCCATTAGCTGTATGAAGTATATTGTTAACCCTTAGAAAGACATTACTTTGACTTTAAAAATATGACTCATAATACAAATATCCCGTTCAAGCTGAGCTACGTGGGCATACTATATTGAAAAGATGGGTCAGGTAGTACTGCCAAAATTTTGATGAGTGATTTTTTGACTCTTTAAATCTGTTTTCAGTGCAGCATCATAACGATGGTTGTTTGAAGAAGCTTCAGTGTTAACAGAACATGCTTATGAATACAATCTATGGAAAAATTATTATTTCTGGAGTTCTCAAAGTCTTCACTTGCACACATAGTCCTAATACACACAGTTCTCAGAAAATTAACAGGGCTGTGTACTAGGAAAACCATCATGGAGAGGGTTACATTCTGGTTTGTTTTGCCTAATGTTTGTGGTTTTTTGGTTTCGTTCTTTTTGGGGTTTGGTTTTTTTTTCTGGAAGCCTGTTCTAAAGCTCTACCATGGTGCTCTAGCGGTTTTCAGGGAAACACTTTCTTATTAAAGATGAGGGTGCCTACAGTCATCAGCTTAAGTGCAAATTGAATGCAGCCCTCAGCCTCTTGGAGAGTTGCCAGTGAAGTCTTCAGTTCGGCTAAACGTTTGTGGCCCTGAGAAACAGCATCCTAATAATAGCACAGAACCAGATGTACCCAACTGGATGGGGTTGGCAATTTTTTTGAAAGGAAAACATTCTCAAGGAGAAGAGGAGTTAGGCTGTGCTCATGTGCTTTACCTAGGAGAACAGCATGTTTAGTTGTTGATGTTTATTTAAGCTGTTCATGGAAACAGTGGCAAAAAAGTGAAATCAATCACAGCAATAGCACAGTGGCTCAGTCAATGCTAATGTGACTTTTGCTGCTTTTATAATGTTAAGATCAATGTCCTTTTGCTTCCATTGATTCTCTTTTTTTTTGTAGACTATATTCTGCAGTACATTATATTATGTATTTAAAGGTCAGAGAAAGACCCAAATAGATAATATTCCCATTTGTATTTGGATAGCAATAATTATTATCCTGCTGGTATACAGTTATTGTTAGTTTTTGCAAACCTTTGTGATTACTTGTTGTAAAACACAGCAAAGGATCACTGGCCCATGTCGTTTATTTTGTAAGCAATTTGAATGCCCAGAACACTCACGGGTGAAGTATGTTTTGCAGCATAGCATTCAGAAGCAGCTTGGGAATGTATATGGTGTGCAAGATTGCATGAGGTGATGTATTTTGTAAATTTCTGGGGTTATCTTTTTGTTTCTTTTATCAAAGGTTATGGCACTTTACCTTATTTCTATGGAAATGTGGGTGATATTGTTGTAAGTCCCTTGCTGGTGAATTGCTACAAGATTCCACAGCTGGAAAATAAGGATTTAGATCTCTTGGGTTTGACCAGCAGTCAGCTGCTAAGTGTGGAGAACATGATACTTCTAACTATTCAGTATCTTGTCCAACTAGGTAAGCAATTTGTCATAAGCTCTTGTTTTTATTTGTGACTTTTTTTTTCTCCCCCCCCCTTCTGTATGTCCGTTTCAGAGCCAATTTTCTGGCTCTTTTCGTGCCTGGAAGAGGTAAGTGGCTCCATCTAGCGTGTGAGACTTGGCTACTTTGTTCTTCAGTTAGAAGAAATTAAATGAATTTGAAGGCTGATGCTGCTTCTGCTCTCCATATGGGGATTGACCAGGTCACCTTTGTGAAATCGATTTGCAATGCAGATAACTAATTTGCTTAGAGTATCCAGCCATCAGTTATCACAGCTTCTTCTAAGGACACTCGGTCTGTTTTATTCAGTTTTGTGACAAATGCTGGCAGATGTGTGATGGTCATCATTGTTTTGGTGACAACACTGTTTACATGAAAACCACATTTGTTATTCAGACTAAGGCAAGTTATTCAGTGAAAATCTCATTCTTGTAGATGTTTTTGAAATGGAGTCTTTGCAAGTTTGAGAGCAAGCCAGGTTTTCTTTCTGTTGTTTCAGGTGCAGACATTTTTCCCTACCTTAGAATGAAAGGCAGCATCTTAACAGTAAGGTTTCAGAACTTAAAGTGTAATTCAGGATAGTGTTGGGAGACTTCTCACAGCAGTCTCAGTGTTCATTTCTGTATTTGAAAAGATGCTGCTTATCATAGAGGAGTGTGAAATGACTTGAGTGAGGAGCACACTGCTTCCCTGTACTATCTTTCTGATAGGCCATCTGTAATATGTAATGGTGTGAAATGTGCAAGCACTTCAAAAGAAGGACAACTGGTGATAACTCTATCATCTGGGGAGTAAATGTACTCTCTAAGTTTAATCCATGTGTTCTTAACAATCTTCTGTTCTCTGTTGATGCAGTACTGTTACAGGCAGGAAGGAGGCCATCTTCTCTGTTGTAATAGTGACCTGTTTGCTTTATTTATCATTCTCTGCCTTAGTAGCCCATTGGATGCCAGGTTAGAGCTGACAAAGTGTTCCTTCGTTTTTTTACAGGCTGAATATTTTTCTGTTGCCCTTCTCTCAGTAGGCTTAATTTATTTTTATTTGGAAAGTTTGTAGGGTCTGCATGTGAAAACCAGCTGCCTCAGTTCTGGATTGATAGAGGCAGCCTGTGCATTTCCTTCAGAGAAACATACAGGCAGCTGATACAGCATTTCCATTTCAAAAGAAATTATTTATCAAAACCTATTAAGTCAATGAACCAAACTTCATGAACAAATCCAACCTCAGATGGATGCAGTAAGTCTATACATGCTGCATACTAAAGGAGGCTTTGTGCAAAGCTTCTGGAGCTGAACTGGGCTTGCAGGCACCATGCCTTCAGCATGAAGAAGTTCCCTTATTAGCAAGTGTTTAGTTTGGCTTTTGTTCTTAGCTGTGCAAAGCTGAATAGTTTTCTGTTTGGCCTTATGTGGAGATAGGCACTAGCACTGTAAGAAGAAAAAGCCTAATGAGGAAAAAAGTAAAAACATTCTGCAGAGCATAGGGTTCAAACCATGCTCCTGGTTTGAATATTGCTATAAACTTTAAATGGTTGGATATGTGACAGCTGAACTGTAGCCTTTATGCTATTTTGTAAAATAAAAGTAGATTAAAGGTGATTGGAGGGCGGCCAGTTTGAAGAGAAGAGAATCAAACTCTCATCAATTAACAGTTCATTCATGTGAGGTTCTTTTTTTCTTGAGAAAAATGGTCTAAAGTGTTCTTTCTTCCTGGGTGTATTGTGAAAGACTAAGTTAAAGGCAAAGATAAAAAAGCAGACAGAAAAATGAAATAGATACCGAGCCTTGCCTAATTTTTTCAGATCCTATGACTTACACAAAGTATGTTTGCACAAAACTGTGATCACAGATCATAAGAATATTAATGAAAGTGCTCCATTTGCTGAAAAAAAAGCTATATCTGAGAATTCCTTTGAGTTTTCCTGTAGGATCATGACAAGATTATTAATTGTAGGATAATGCTGTTGTGTTTACAGAAATCAGCAAGCAATCTCACAATGATACTACAAATCGAAGCAAACAAAATAACTGCAGTTCAGATGCTTTCATTTCAAATCTACTGTTGTTCCCCTCTACTTGGCACTGGTGAAGCTGCACCTTGAACATTGTGTTAATTTTTGAGCTCCTCACTACAAAAATGACATTCAGGTGGTGGAGCTAGTCTAGATAGGGACAGTGGAGCTGGTGAAGGGTCTGGAGCACAAGTCTTATGATGAGTGTTTGGGGGAACTGGGGTTGTTTAGCCTGGAGAAAAGGTAACTGAAGGGGAGACCTTACTGCTCTCTCCAGCTACCTGAAAGGAGGTTGCAGCAGGGTTGGGGTTGGTCTCTTCTCCCAAGTTAGAAGGAACAGGACAAGAGGAAATGGCCTGAATCGCAGAATCACCTTAGTTGGAAAAGACCTTCAAGATCATCAAGTCCAACCATTAACCTAAAACTGATATGACCTTAACTGAGCCATATCCCTATGTACTGTTTCTATATAACTCTTAAATACCTCCAGGGATGGTGACTCCTCCAGTGCCTGGGGCAGCCTGTTCCTATGTCTGAGAACCCTTTTGGTGAAGAAATTCTCCCTAACATCCAATCTAAATCTCTCCTGGCACAACTTGAGGCCATTACCTCCTGTCCTCTCACTTGTAATTTCATTGAGCAGACTGATCCCCGCCTTATGCAGAGCAATAACGTTTCCCCTCAGCCTCCTTTTTGCTGGGCTAAACCACCCCCGCTCCCTCAGCCACTCCTGGTAAGATGTATGCATCAAACCCTTCATCTTTGTTGCCTTTCTTTGGACATGGTCTAGTAGCTGAATGTCCTTTTTGTAGTGAGAGGCCCCAAACTGAACACATTACTTGAGGTGTGGCCTCACCAGTGCTGTGTACAGGGGTAAGATCACCTGGTCCTGCTGGCCACATTGTTCCTGATACAGGCCAGGATGCCACTGGTCCTCTTAGCCACCTGGGCACACTGCTGGCTCATGTTCAGCTGGCTTCAGGTCAGGCCACCAGCTGGATTTAACTGCGTCGGGCTTGGCCATCCAACCAGTTTTTAACCCAGCAAAGTGTATGCCCAACCAAGCTGTGAGCAGCCAATTTCTCCAGGAAAATGCTTTGGGAAACTGTGTCAAATGCCCTACTTAAGTGCAGATGGACAACATCCACAGCCTTTCCTTCATCCAAAAAATGTGTGTCACCTTGTCATAAAAGGAGATGAGGTTTGTCAAACAGGACCTGCCTTCCATAAACCCATCCTGACTGGACCTGATCACCTGGTTATCCTGCATGTGCTGGATGGTACTCAGGGTGATCTGCTCTGAAGTTCTGCTGGGGGAGGTTCAGATATTAGGCTAAATTTCTTCACCAAAAGGGCTGTGAAGCACTGGAACAGGGTACCCAGGGAAGTGTTGGAGTCATCATCCCTTGAGCTACTTAAAAGACTTGTAGGTGTGGTTCTGAGGGACATGAGTAAGTGGTGGACTTGGCAGCACTGGGTTAAGAGTTGGTCTCAAATGATCTTAAAGGCCTTTTCTAACCTAAATTGCTCCATGATTGTACGAAGACTATACACAGTTAAAGCTGTGTCTGTGAGCATAGCACTGCTATTAATAAGTTCCAATGAATGTGATAAAGGAATAAGTAAAAAAGAGTTATGGTTTATTTCAGTGTTTTTTTTTTATGGTCTGTCTCCTGTACTTACACAGATTTCACATTTGTTATCTTTGGCAGCATTGGCAGCGAAGTGTTCTCAGACTTTGTTTTTATACCTCAGAATGGCCATATTTGTACTATGGGTTACATTCTATCATTTGTAATCATCTGCTTTTTACTGTTGCTCTACTGTGTCTACAACACAACCTCATGCTCTGCCTTCAGAGGAAGGGATATTCAGACACACAGAGAAGGTTATTCCAGAAATTACCCCAGTCCTAAGTGCTTGAAGGAGTTGTTCTCCATGGGGTGCACCATGAAGTGTGCCTACCCAGAAATGGATGGCATTTGGATATTTTATCTTAAACTGTAGGTGTCTTTGGAAGTATAAGTATGTTAATAAGGTGTTCCTCAGCTATGAATTTTACGTAGTATTGTTCTTTTTGCAGTTCCATTTTCTGAAATCAAGGTGATCCTTTGTCTATGCATTTTTGTAGAGAAACTTCCAAATACACTTAACCTTGACAGATTTCAGTGTGTGTATTTATGAAACTGTATATATGAAACTATAATTTTGGTTTCCATCTCATATGGATAGTTGTTGTGGAAAAAGACTGTTGTTAGCCAGCTGTGGTATTAAACACTTCACTAATTTCAGAACATTTTCTTAACAGTGCTTTTCAGATAAGTATATTTTTAAAGTTTTTGTCTTAGAAATAACGTGAATGAAATTCTATGTGTGGTCATACAGATTTTTTTCCACTGGTATAGTAGTTTTTTTATTTTCTTGGATCCTAAGTAACCTCCCTCAATTCATCAGAAGTTTGGTTTTATTTCTTTTAGTGTAGATGATCTTTTTTGCTGTGTCTGATATATCGTAGATAAATTTCTGCACATGATTTTTCTCTTTTCTTCGATTTCAGTGATGATTTATTTTCTTCTATTTCAAGATAGACATGATTCTGTATTAGAAGGGAAAGGAAAATATAATCGTGAAAAAGAGAACTGTAAAGAGAGTTATACCCATAGTGCATTAAATTAGACTCATCAGAACTTTTTGGTTTCCAGAAAAATGAAAACAGCCTTGCATTTTTACAAGCCTATAGTTATCCTACCATCCTATGGGAACTGGGTGGTGACACTCTCCATATGTTACTTTTCAAAAAGGTTAAATGACAGCTGGTAGCAATTTTTTCAGATTATGTATTATGGGTTATTTACACACTCCCTGTCCTGCTTCTCACACAACCTTTCCATTTCCTTTATTTCACTGCCCCTGTTGCTTGGTTTCTTTGAACCTGAAAGCAAACATAAAATCCAGCTTTTCACCTATCTCTGGTGTTTAAGTTTTTCCTTTTTGTCACAGGAAAGCAAGGTGGTGATGCATGAAGCTGTCTCCTTGGGCACTGACATAGAATCTTGGAAATTTAACTACAGTTACTTTTTACTCTATATTCATAATTCTTTTTCATCTGTTCTCAAGTATCATTGACAGCAAGACAAATCCTACTGAGGAAAATGTTAATTAGAGCTGCATTGGAGCACTGATCCTAAGATAGGATAGCTTATATTTCTGATTTCCAATTCAAATTTACATTAGAGTTTACAAAGTCTGAGGAATAGACATCTAAAGCTGCATAAACAGCTTAATGTTAGCAGTTTGAAGATCTGCTAAATTAAACTAATTTAACTAAAGGACAAAGGGAGCTTAAACACATTTATTTGCATCTATGCTTAGTTTACTAATATGCATGATGAGAAAAAGCAAAACGAAGACCACTTGACAGACTTTGTCATACTGTATGGTTGTAATTGGACTGCAAGTATAAGCATTTGGGTTTTCTGCTATAAAACATATGGAGGCTCTGTGAATAATCCTTCTGAACCAGGCAAAATGCACGTTTTCCCACTCTCTTGTTTATCCCACTGGTTTCTGAAGGTAGAAAAGCTAGGAGTATGATGGAATACCTCATTGTGTTTAGAAAAAAAAACAAAAAAACCAAGAATATGTCATGTGGGTAGGTAGCCCCTCAATCACGAGTGGGTTTTGTCACGATGAACACTATGGCAAAGGAGATTCTCAGCTCAAGATAGACATGTAATTATCCCTGGTTTAATAACATTTTGATACTAGATACTCTTCTTCTGTTTGCTTGTTTTCAATATAGGTCCTGACCAGATACCCCTGAGGGAAGAATTTGAACAGATCATGTTGAAAGCTATGCAGGAGTTCACTCTAAGAGAGCGATCCTTGCAAATGAGCGCTCAGTGCATCTCCGTGTCACCAGGTCAACTCCCTTGGCTTGCTAGGTTAATCGCTAGCGTGTCCCGGGATCTTGTGCACGTGGTTGTTACCCAGAACTCACTGGCAGAGGGCATCTCGGAGACCTTGAGGTCTCTCAATGAAATGAAACATCAGCAAAAGCTCCCAGATTATGTTGTTGCTATTTGCGCATCAAAGATAAGAGGAAATGAATTCTGCGTAGTAGTCCTGGGTGAGTATATTTGCAGTATGCTTCAAATGCCAGTGCAGGTTTTGCTGAATTAATATCCTGGATTTCAGCTTTTAAATCCCTCTTGTTCTTTTTGTTCTCCTTTGTATTTTCCACTTCAATGTCACAGCTTACTATTCATCCATGTCAAGATGGAGTCCAGGAGGATGTAGAAGTACAGCTGTATGCCAGTCATTCCTGTTCCTTGAGAGGCCTGACACTTACTGTCTGTGTGGCTACCTCAGAAATATCTGGAAGTGGCCCAGTGACAAAATAGATGCCTTGTCTTTGTTTTGTGTGACAGCCGTGCTGTTTCACTTGGCAATACTGGATTGACCACAGTCTTTTACAGACCACTGAAAACCAGAACTTGTTTACCTTGCTGATTTTCAAATTTTGCCCTCGTGACTGGCTATGATGTTTGTGTGTGCATAGGTGCATCTGGATGGAAGTGAATTTTGACTAATCATCTTGCCTTTGTAGGCAGATGTGTCAGTAATATCAATTTTTATCTTCTTTTTCACACCAGGAACAATTACTTTTTCATATTTACCCATTCCATTTGAGATACAAGCACTTATTTTGTGTATCATTTGTCACCCAAGTGTGCAAAGTTATGGGCAACAGCTTGCAAAGGCTGTGCTAAACCAGTAATACTAATTCTCCCATCGCTAGCGAAATAGACTTGAGACTACCCAGTCTGCTGGGTAAAGGCAGTGGAGATCCATGACTGAAGATCAGTGTGCCCCAAGCTGTAGGAAGAAAAGTTTGTTGATTGTGCATTGTGTTAAAAATTGCTCTTGCTTTTTCCCCAGGTCAATATCAATCTAGGGCACTTGCAGAAAGCATGCTTACAACCAGTGAATTTTTAAAAGAGATCAGTTACGAGCTCATCACAGGGAAAGTTAGTTTCCTGGCATCACATTTCAAAAATACATCTTTGGGTGAGTAATCCTAAGAAACAGAAATTCCAGTCAAGATCATTTCTTTAGGGTTGCTGTCTCTCCTGCTGAGCAGTTAAAGTGCACGTGGATACAGCTATGCCCTCTCCACTGCGATGCATTCTTTCCTTCTCTCCTTTCCCTGCATGTAAAGGAGTGCTCATCTCCTGCACCCTTGCAGTGCTTGTTACTCCTCATGTGGCAAAACATTTTTAACACTGTTCATATTCCTGAATTTGATGGCAGGTTACCAGTGCGTGCATGAGTCTTTTATTGTTGTCATTTTTAGCACAGGTTTTAGATATTGTTTTATAGTGCATATTTCTTTGTAATTACCAGATGTTACTATTAGCTGTAAAGGCACGGAGCTGAAATTATTCAGCTGTGGTTTGTTTTTGGAATTCATTCAATTGGTGAATCAGTAAATAAGAGAAAAATATCATCCCTCCCTCTCTGTATCTCTACTCCCCTGACCCTTCACAGATTCAGCATCAGCTTTATTGAGAACATGTGTGTAAGTAATATGCTATGTCATGTGTCTGAAATGACATTCAGATAATTTGATGTTGTTAATTCTTACCTAGGTGATGATTTGGACAAGCTGCTGGAGAAAATGCTACAGCAGCGAGGGGAAAGTGTCATTATTCCTTTTAATGGAGATGTTAGTGAGTGTGTGTCATCTCAGGAAGCAATTGCCATGGTTTCTACACAAGAACCAGGTAATTTATTTTTTTTACATGCAAGATCTGAAGTGACTAAAATGCATGCATCTGAGAAAAGTCTGAGGACACAGCTGCTGTCATATTGCCAACCTTCAAATATTAATACTGCCAGCTGAATGTAGCGATACATCAGTGTCACAAACAGAAAGTCTCTGTAGTAACCTTCAGCAATGTTTTTTCTGCTGTTTTATAGTTTCCAAGATAAAAAACATCATCTTCTGTACTAAGCAGAATAGAGAAGATGTATGAGAATAGAGAAGATTTGTAATGTTGGCATTTTACCCTTTTGTGCCTAGAGGAGGAGTGTAACCATGGGCTAAAGGCAAAAGGGAATGGTGTTCATGTTCCTATTTCCTCAGGTGTCATGCTGTATCTTAACTTTTGATTTTTCTCACTTTCCACATGTAAAACATGTAACAATATCTGCTACACTTTTGTGCCCTGAGACTTAAATTTTCAGGGAAAGTGTTCTAACAGCTTGGATTGAAGGTACTAAGCAAATGTAATCTATAATTCAGTTATTAAAGTTCTGTCTTAGTGTAATGTGATGAGATACTTAGGTGTAAAAGGTAAGTTAGAGCTACTTGTCTAAGAATGCTAATTATAATTTTCCCATTCTGGAATTCTCTCATTATTCAGAATTTTAACCATGCTTTCCATATGACAGTAAAAGATACACTGAGCTGCTCTGAACGTCAAGACTCTATTTAGCAGATTCAACCTCCAGTATAGCTTTTTAACCTGTGAAAGAGAACTCTGCTATCTTAAATTAATTAGCTCTGCATTTGATCTGAATGAAAGCAAGGTGGTTTATAGTCTCCGCATGGATCAAAATCATGTTAGGACAGCTGCCAGGTGCACTGCTTTTATAAAGCTTCATGTTTTCTCAAATGACTATTCTGAGCTAGTTTTGTCTCTAAAATATGGCTGTACAGTGGTTGAAGCTACTGGGAAGCTGCCTGAATAAAAAAACAGGAGAGGTAAGTCTCCTAGGCAGTGAGAGGGACCTTTCTCCCATAGTGGATCTTCTGAAATGATCACTGAGGTAGTCTAAGCAGGAGATAAGCACACACACACACATATATGTAGGTATATATGTACCTAACATACCAGGTTTTTACCTCAGACACCTTCCAACTTTCATGTAAATTGCAAGATTTTGTCAAGTGGCTTTTTACTTTAAAAAGCAACAGTAGTTATTCTGTTTTAAATTTTCATTAGTTTTGGATTTTTTTAGTTGTTGTTTAAAGAAATTTGCCCTAGGTAATTTTTATGATAAGCAGTTCATAAATGAGAATTTAATTCGTTGTAGAAGCACTGACATAAAAAAACCCCTGTAATGATATTACAGGATTCATTTTTATGCTATTAATTCGTAGTTGTCATTAAATGACAAAAAAACCCTCAAAACACTTAGGAAATGTGCAGTACTTGAGGTCATGTGATATATCATCACATTTTGATCAAAAAAGGAAAGTTGACATTTGTGATCTGGACCCAGCTCTCCAGAGTGTTGAGTTTCATTCTGGTGAGTGATTTTTCTTCTTATAATGGAGGGTAGGGTGATGCTTATTGAGGGGGGTGGGAAAGCAAACCTGTTTCTTGCTGTGTTTTGTTTTCTTTTTCAAACAAACGCACTCTAGATTTGGATGTTGATACCTTCCAAATTTACCAGCCACAGCTTACAGTTGCCAGAAAGCTCTTGTCCCAGGTATGTGCTATAGCAGACAGTGGCAATCAGAGCCTGGACCTGGGCCACTTCAGCAAAGTAGATTTCATCGTTATCGTTCCCCGTTCGGAAGTGCTGGTGCAGCAAACTCTGCAGCGGATTCGACAATCAGGTAAAAGGGAGGGGGAGGAAAAGAGACAGTGAAACCAAAATATGTGGTGTTATCAAATTGTTTCTGATGCAAATGGAGAAGTAAGTTGCTGCTGTGTGAATTTGGCATGTGGAATGTTAGATCAGCCTGGAGAAGAGGAGGCTCGGGGGAGACCTCATCACTCTCTACAACTCCCTGAAAGGAGGGGGTAGCTGGGTGGGGGTTGGTCTCTTTTCTCAGGCAACTCTCAGTAAGACAAGAGGGCATGGACTTAAGCTCTGACAGGGGAGGTTTAGGTTGGACATTAGAAAGAATTTCTTTACCAAGAGGGTGATCAAACACTGGAATGGGCTGCCCGGGGAAGTAGTGGATTCTCCATCCCTGGAGATATTTAAAAAGAGACTGGATGTGGCACTCAGTGCCATGGTCTGGTAACCGCAGCAGTAGTGGATCAAGGGTTGGACTCGATGATCTCTAAGGTCCCTTCCAACCCAGCCAATTCTATGATTCCATGATTCTATGATCCATTAGGTGGTAGTATTGATGAATTCAGGATATGTCTTCCTTTCATAACTGCACATAAGCTGTACCATGCAAGTGTCAAAAACATTGTCATATTTGTGCAGGTCTGAGGAATGTGTGATCCAAAGAAGAATTCACCTCTCAAAATTGGGAGAGGATGGGAAAGTGTGACTGTTCAGGGCTTTTATCCCCCAGAGTTGTTGGTGCCCATTTGTTCTAGGTACACATTTGGGTATTTGCTCATATGTGTTAGGAAAGATGTATGTGCAGGAAGCTCTCTTATTAGGTAGATAAGTGCCTGAGTATTGTATTCACACTGGTGCACAATAATTGCCACGCTGGTTCAGATGGTGGATTTTCTTGTTTCAGGTTCTGTGGTAGCCATGACTGGTACCAAGTGCTCTAAGAGAAATAAGAGCCTTAGAGGACGGGTGATGGAGAATGACCTCTGTTATCCATTCTGTTAGTGTTTGAAATGTGTGCAGAAAAGCATATGAATTTCTTTGTGGACAAAATTAATTCTGTCTAATAGAACTAAGGACTATTTGTGTAACTGTTTGGTCCTTTCTAGCTCTTGATCACTGGTATGTGGGTGTAATGAAGGCCTAAGGATACACTTTTTGATTGTAGGGGTGTGCCTAGTGGTCAGTGTTGTGGTCCATCTCTGTGGTTTTTTTCTCTTCTTTGTACTCTTTTACTTGTTAAATGGAAAAAACAAAATAGGTTACTTGAAGTACAGGTTTCTTTTCCTTTCTAATACAACTTCATGAGGTTTTTTTGTTCCATTTTGTTCCAGAGATTTTCTGGCATCTGTTAAAAGGTTTTCACACTTTAAAATTTTTTTCTAAAAAAGAAATAATGAGTGGTTTTTACTTTACTTTTTAAAATAGTTGTTTAAAATCATTAAGATGCTGGTAAATTTTTTGTTGACCTACATTTCACAGTAGCTTGTTGCTGCTTTTTAAATTCAAATAGTGTTCAAAGCCATACACTGTAGAATCTCAGAATGTCAGGTTGGAAGGGACCTCAAGGATCATCTGGTCCAACCCTTCTAATATTACTTTTTGTGTGATATGTCTCAGCACCTCATCAAGCTGGATGATAGCCATCATGCCTACTTTGTGGCTATGATAACAATCTAGCATTACAAAGACTGCTACAGTTATTCTATTGATACAAAAGTTGAAGCAGAACATGAAAAAAATATGATATGATACTATATGTAAATTTGTGATTTTTACAGAGGAAATATTGGTTGAATATTTTCTGACTTGAGCAAGATAATTATATTAGCTCAGTGTGGTCAAGTTTGGCCTATGACCATGGACCACTGTCAGCTGTGCAGTGATCTGGAATTTTTTTGTGGAGGTCTGATTTTTAATTTTTTTTTTTCCTTTTCAATAACTTGAGGAGTCTTTGAAAGGTCTTCAGGCACTTCTTTTGAGGAAATACAGAGATGAAAAAAACCTATTTCCATCCCAGTTGTGAGAAAAAGTTCACTTGAATAATCACTTTCTTACTAGGTTGTATCAGTGTTTTGGCTAAGTCCACCTAATTTGGTGGGCAAGTGGCAACGTGGTGTGGACTCTTCATTTTTGGATGCACTCAAAGGTGAAGATTTCTGTTTATATTCTTTTCTGACAGGTGTCCTTGTGGACTTGGGCCTAGAAGACAATGGAACAGCGTATCAGAGAGCTGAGAAATATGTGGTTCGGCTGGACAACGAGATTCAAACAAAATTTGAAGTTTTCATGAGACGAGTGAAGCAGAATCCCTACACACTCTTTGTGCTGGTTCATGACAATGCCCACATGGATTTGACAAGGTAGATACTTCCATCTACCAAACTAAAACTATGCTCTCCCAATATGTTTCCATTAGGTTTTTCAAAAGCCTTAGACACCCAGTGCTTTCTCTAGGCCTAAGTAATCTTGGGCCTCAAAATCAGAAATAATAATTTTTGTTCACCCACAATATTTGGTTGACTAATTCTGAGTCAGTTGAAGTTAGGTGAGATTAGTTTTCAGATTTTTGGATTCCTATCAGGACTGTGCAGGGGCTAGTGCTATGGTACAAAGTCCAGGGAAAGGAGATGGATTTGCCAACATTCTTTGTTCCTCTTTTCTTTTTCATGTTCCTACTTTTTTTTCTCTTGCCAAACTAAAATTTCACCCATGTTCATAAGCCACTCACATTTTAATTTGTGTTTTTATTCTTGATGATAGTGTTATTTTTAATAGAAAAACACAGACACATAGACACATTTAACTGCATACATCATCTGAAAAATGCCCTGTTTACTGTCAGAGAAGGATTTTTAAAACCATCTGTTGGATTTGGCTAGTGTTAGGTCTGAATAAAACAACACATACATACACGTGCAGCATTTCTTCACATTGAATCACAACTTTACTATGTAAAAAGAAATCAATACCTCAAGCTAACCAGTCTGCTCTTGCTCTATAAGTTAACTGTGGAGAAAAATGTTTATGTAATTTAGACATGGCACATAAGGTTGTGAGATTCATTTGAATATCAAAGTTATAATATACAAAATACTTTCTTTGAAGGACAGCTGATATCCACCATCACATTCTTGTTTCTGTCTTGGCTGTGCATTGAATTTGGAATTCCTGAGTATTCTGGAGGGGAAGATAATTCCAGGACCTGAAAATCAGGACATAGGAGACCATCTCATTCTTTAGTCTTTTAGAGATATATTGTTTCAGGATGAAAATTCCACTTGATTTTGTAAAATTGTTGCTGTATCCTCACCCCCCAGCTCATGCAACAAGTGTTTCTCAGCAATAGGGATTTATTCAGTTTTGGCTTGTTTTTTGTTTCCTCCATCTAATGCAAAGTTGTGACACTAAATTACCTTTTCACTGCCAGTGGATTTTGGTCCTTTATTAAGATTTCCCCCCCCCTCCCTCCTCACCCCCCAGTTGCTTGAATTTTCCCACAGAGAACACCGAGATGATTTTGACATCTTTTCACCCTCCCAAAGAGATTTTCGAGCTGTGATTCCCAGTGACATGATCATTTGAAGATATTTTTTTTTCAGGAACATAGCAATCCATGGAATCTGAGGATGTCAGTAAGGCAATTCTTTGCATTCTTATTTCTGCAGTGCCATTTCAAGTTCCCTGTCACACGGTGAGCCGAGTCACGGTCTGGCTGACAGAGTTATTAATTGCAGGGAGGTCCTTGAAGCATTCAACCTCCTTGTTCTTCAGGTCAGCTCTTTTCCTTATGCCTTACAAACACAGCAGTCCAGGATCAGCTCTAGCAATGAGGTGCATTGGATACAGTTTGATACTGTGGTAAGTGCTTAATTGTTAATTTTACCTCTGAACTCTAATGCAGACTTTGCACCTAAATGGAATCTCTCAGATGTGTGTGGTAGGAAGAGGCTTTCTTAGCTGAAGTTTGTTCTCTCAGTGTACAGATAGCACAGTCCTGGGATGCTGATAGTAGAGGCAAAATTGACATTTAGGCTCAGAAACTGCATGTTTTTCTTCACTCAGTCATGTAGTATAAGAAATTACTTTCTATACTCTGGTCAAAGATGTAGATGTGCCATAAAGCACTGGAGCTGGCTTTCTGTTTTCAAGCATTCTGACATTTGACTTTTAAGTTATATGTAACAGCCTGTCAAGTCTGCTCATTACTTTTCTGATACTAATAAAAGTTGCATGCAGAGTTTTAACAAGTTATGGTACTGTAGATGCTATCACTGCAGAGAAGAAGATATGTTGGATATTCTGCACCATTAGCTTTTTCCATTATTTCAGCCAGATGATTCTGAGGATGTTTTTGGGTAAATCTGCTTTAAAAAGCACCTTTTCCCCTTTTTCTTATTTGGTATACCTACATCAAGCTTGACTTTACTGTCTTGAGAGGATCATTGGTTTCTGTAAAGTGTTTCAAAGAGGTATCTGTAAAAAAATAGTAAAACAAACAGAATTGTGCAAATGAGGGAGTGAATGAACATTCAGAGTTTGCTTTTGGCTGATTATTAATATGAGCCATTGTGGTGACCTTCCGTAAAATGGTCTAGACAATTTTTTGTTTCCCACAAGTTAAGAATAAACAGCCTTCAGTCTTCTTCATAAATAAATACCCCACAAAAAGGAGAGACTGTACATGATTAATTAAATTCCTAGTGATTACTGATGATGTAAATGCATTGGAAAACATGCTGTACTTGTAGCAAAAGGCATAATGAAGTTTTCTGCCTTTCTGATTGCTGTCTGTCTAGGTTCCAGAAAATAAATTATTAGTTTCTAATTCGACAGAATTTAAAAATCAAGAAGAAGTTTGGAAATTAATAATCCTGTTTTCAGTTTCTGCTTTAAATAGAAATGAGGTAACACATGTCAGTAGATAAAAACCAGGCATAGTGAGTCAGAAAATTATTAGCAAGTTCCTAGACACCCCCCTCCCTGCAATCACAGGTAGGAGATATATTGAAAAATTTGCAAGGACTTACACCTTCTTTTTTCCTAGCTGTAGACAAATAGTAAATTAAGTAAATAACTATTTACATTGTCTTGTATTATTTGAAACAAACAGTATAGCTGAAGGAGATTGAAGAAAAAGAAATGATTCTTTGCTTTGGAAAATACTTCCCATTAATTTTTTAATGACAAAGTAAAATTTGTTCCAGTTTTCCTTACATTTTTGCTGTCTCTGTATGGAGCAGGATGATGCAGCAAGTGAAGATAAGCTGTACTTTGGTTTGAATGAATACAGCAAATCCCTCCAATGGGGAGTCACAAGTCCACTTTTGAGATGTGATGAAACCTTTGAAAAAATGGTCAGCACACTTTTAGAAAGGTAAGTAGCAACATGGGAGCTTGGGATTCTGTTTAAATGGGATCTTAAGGATGCAGATAAATTTGAGCCCCATGACAAGAGGATGAAGAAGTAATGACTTCTGACATTGGTACTGGAAACTGAAATATGTGGAATTTTAATTTTCGTGACAAATTTAGTGATGCTGAAGAAGGGGGCATCCTTGATTAGTTTATAGAGAAGATTTGTCCCATTCAGCAGCAGTCCAGGCTCAGCCCTCACTAAGCTGAGAAGGTAACTGAGGTTTCAAAGCTCACCACTCCTGGTGTCTCTCTGCTGAGACTGCCAACAGATTTTTTTCAGTGACAGCCCAATTGAGCGACATCATTTAGAAAATGTCATTTTTAGTATTTCATCAGCTGGCTATGGTTTTGGTTCTTGCAGCTCAGAGTCTGAAAGTGGCTTGTAAGTACCCTGCAGCTGCCTAAACAAGCAACTTTCACAACCTGTATCTAAGACACAGTTAAATGTGGACATTACAGGAATTAAGGCAATGCTGTAATTTCCAGCAATGTGGAGTTAACCTGCTCTGTGTCAGCCAGGCAAATTCCTTCTAAAGCTTCAAGCTGTAGTTCTTACTGTATTTTCATATTTACTAGAGCAGGTTTGTTCTGTTTTCAGTGCTGGTTTTCCTGTTCTATTTAGGTTAGTATAATAATTGTAAATGTATTTATTAGGTGAAATACAATATAAATGTGTTAAATTAGCAACATAAATGAACAGTTAAGTATGTAATTAATATTTATTATACAAATATGTAAGTAATAACTATGATAGATAATATAAAGATCAGCTAATCTTAATAGGTCAGTCTTTTAGGCTTCTCATAGTGTTTCTTGCCAAGGCCAATGGAATAAATAGTGCTCTCTTTCTGTTCTTAAAATGTGGAAGGGAAAAAGAGGAAGCAGGATTAGTATATGTGCTAAAACTACCCTGATATGAGGCTAGGATAAGACTAGAGATCGACAGGAGTTGAGCTTGTACCTTGGAGATAGGATATACTTTTGTGTCATAGTTTATTGATTTAGCCTCTATTTCAAGAAACTCTGTTATCCCACCTGGGTGGGTGAGCCATGCAAGCTTGAAAGTCTGAAAACATTGCAGACATTTTGGTATTATAAGAGAGTTCATTTGCTTTAGTAGGAAGAATGCAGTGGGTTACTTTTATGGGAAGAGGAGTAAAAAGTATTTTAAAAATGTATTGGTTTAATGAGTATCTTAGACTGTACCATAGTGAGCAAGGTGCCCACTCATTAGAGACAGACACAAAGCTTTATTCAGGCTGCTCCCATATTGCCTATTAAATTACTCAAGAAAGAGATGAGACAAATTTCATGCTTTTAGTGATTGGAACCTCTTTAGTGCAAGACTAGCACTCAAAGCATACTAGTTTAGGTCTTTTTCTGTGCTGAATGAACTCATGGGTAGTATCTAGAAATGATGTGCTTTTTCTGCTTGGCATTTAAAAATGCCAATAAAATTAGCATTATGCAATAATGCTAATTAAATGCTAATCAAAATCAGAAGTGCAATAAAATTAGCATTTTAATTTGTAAGTTCATATCTGTTGTCACTGCAAATAGTGGTAGTGAAGGAGAAAGAAACATTGGCTATGTAAGTTGAAAGGCAAAATGGAAGTTCAGATTTGTCTCAGAGACAGAATTTCCTGTTTGGAAGCCTAACTTTCTGGTGGGAAGGTGAGATGTGAAATTATGAAGTATTTCTCCCACGAGCCACCTGAAGCAGTAATGGTCCTCTGAGTTCATAGAACTAAAAAGCTTGTGGACACAATGCCTATGATGTGGATCTGAGGTGATCTGTATCTCCATCGAGTTAAATGCCTTTAGCTGAAATTTTAGGCCAAGTGAAGGTAACAGAAGTTTGATTCCTGTTACTTGAGTAGAGGACTTGGCTCTTCATCTCCTGCGTTTGGACCCCGCTGTATTTATTTACTTAAAACACAGAATTTATGCAAAATTACTGTGCATGAAAATCAAAGGCTGGAGAAAAGAATGGCCCTTCTTTCCAATACATCCCTGGATCTTAGCTGCTTTTCAGGCGTCGCTGTGATTTTGCATGAGCTAACAGCAGAACCGTGTCTCCTCAAAGGTACCCCCGGCTGCACAGCATGGTGATCCGCTGCTACCTTCTCATTCAGCAGTATTCCCAAGCCCTGATGGCCCTCACAACCATGGCCTCCCTAAGGGATCACAGCACACCCGAAACCCTCAGCATCATGGATGACCTTATCACTTCTCCAGGAAAGGATAAGAACGGCTGTGGCCACATGCTCGTCATTAGGGTGCCCTCTGTGCAATTAGCCATGCTGGCCAAGGAGAGGTTGCAAGAAGTAAGAGACAAGCTGGGTCTGCAGTATCGTTTTGAGATCCTCCTTGGGAACCCTGCCTCTGAGCTTACTGTTGCAAAACACTTTGTGACAAGGTTGAAGGTGAGCAGGAGCTAAATATTTGTTTGTGCGCCTGTTGTGGCCATCTGGCTGCTGTGCGTGTCTTGTTTATTCCCACATCTTTATAGGTTAATTATTCTGTGGGGAAAGGGTGCATGTTCTGGATCTGTCTCCATGGAAATATACCGTACTTTCAATGAGCATAAATTATTTGGAAACCTGGAAAAAAATCCTGAATTGTTACTGATCCTTGAAGTCACACACCAGTTGTTATCTCGCTTCTTAATGTTGACTAACAGTATGAGGAAAATAGGGTTTGTCTTTGAATCTCTGAAAGCAAAGCTCAGATCTCCTTAGAAAAACTAATGATTTCCACCAGCTTATCTGTCTGTCCAGTGTATCTGTTGTCTGCTCTATCCATCCATCTTCTGCCCTTCTGATAACTGGTAAAGTACAGATCTGTCATAGACTTCTTTTCTCAAACCACTGCATGCTGAAAACCTCTTCTGTACAGCATATATGCACCAAGCTAAACTTTTGCATGGATTTAAAAGAGCATGGTTCAACTAGTCCAAATCACTTCATGAATTAATCTCACTACAGTAAACAACAGGAAAAGGATTGCCTGCCTTAGGTACCAGCCTGAAAGTTTTGGTTATCTGTCCTAATCCCTGCTCTAAATCTTGTGGAGAGATTAGATTTCTGTTTCTACTATGAGTTATGCAGTGTGTTCAAAACAAGACAGAAAATGAATTAGATTTGTGGGCCTTTCTTAAAGACCTTGCCTACAACCAAAAGCAAATTAAATGTCCTCTATAGAATCTTCCACCTCTGCTTCACAAACCTTATCTGCAGCAGGAGGTGGGAAGAGAGGAAAGTAGTAGTTGTGAAGAAGAAAATGACGTGTGAGATAGCAGCTCTGTGCTGCTGTTAACTTTTGGTTAAGTACACATAATACATTGACAGGAATGTCTGAATATGAACCTGTATTTTTGCATTTCAGCTTTATAATAGAGTTTCAGTGATTGTAGAGGTAGAATGGTTTGTTTCCTTTCTAAGTGAGATTCTCGTAGTTTTTTAGCTATAGTTCCTTTCAACAGTTTGTGTCTTGATCAAATGCTGCCTGTATCATCTGGAAGTCTGGGCACTGTGCCACACATCAAGAAAGGTGTTTTTGTTGAAGATAGAATAATGTATTTAGGAGGCTGCATCCAAGACAAAAAAAACCCAAAAGGCCTAGACCAGGTTCAGTAATCTCTGCTGAACCAAAGGGATTGAAGTGTGTAATTACATGGAACTGATGTGACCAGCCTTTCCACTCTTAAGGGAAAATGGTACAGTTTTGTGGTCTTGGGCCCTGGAAGACTGTAGATAAGAAGTCCTTTCTTGTGGGATTGCCTCCAGTTGAAAGAGAAATTTTTAATTGTTTCAAATCACCTTTCACTATATAGACTAATTTAGTAAATATTTGCGAATCATGGAATTATTTTCATACTCCACTTGAAGGTTTTCCTTTAGCTTTACATTACTGTCATGACCCACAAGGTGGGTACAGCACTGTCACATGTCACAAAGTGAGCACAGCTCCCCAGAAGTGGGGGCCAAACCAGATACCATGTCCTACAGAGTGGTCACAGGCTGGGGGTCAACCCAAGGAGATTTGGACTGGACCCCCTTGCTTTCTAAACTGCTTCAGAGAGGAACCTAGGTGCAGCTGGGCCCAGTCCTCCTCCTCCTCTAATTAATCTCTTTTAACAACTCATTCTGTAAGATTAAGTTCAGGAATTTTCTGCATGGTGCTCAGGTGTAAGATTATTACCCAAGAGGTTTGTATAAAAACACAACTTTATTTAAAAGCGAGTAAGATGATAAAGCAGATTGCAACTAGCAGAAATATAAACGATGGTACTTTCAAAGCAATGGATTGCAAATAGCAGAATTTAGCAAAATGGTACTTTCAAAGCAATGGATTAAAATTTCGCAAAATTTAAGGAAATTGTCAAAACAACAGGCTACAACTAACTAATCTTAAAGTAGTAAAACTTAACACAGTTAGAAACTATGTTACCCATATGTGCCAAAATCAGGTTAGAAACAGAGATACTCAGACAGGGAGAGACAGAGAGAGAGTGGAAAGATACCACCACCCTTGGATCCAGTGGTGATCTCGGTAGGGAGCTGTGGTCCTTGGATGGGGGGTGTGCATCCAGCCTTTTGAGTGTGCCTCTTTTATGCTACCTGGCCCCACCTTCTGGGGAGGTGTGGGGGGGGTTTGGTGTGTCTTGCAAAGCCAGGTGTTCACTTGGGCCCCTCCAGATGGGATGATGACACAGCAATAACCCTTATTTATGCACATGTGCCCTCTCCAGTGGCTTTACCTGGGGCACACACAAGATGTCACTCTGCCTTCACAGGGTGCAGGTCTCCTGCCCCTGTCCCTTATGGAACAAGGACAGTGTCCTGCCTGTCAGGGTGGCATCAGACAGAGCTCCCCTTGCAAAGATAGTGTTCAGCTCATCGGGATGGCCACTAAAGGAGGGGCTGCTCTTGTGAGAATAGGGCCCTGTTTATCAGGGTGGTTTCCCAAATGAAGGTCTCTCCTTGAGAGAAGAGAGTCCAGATGGCTATTGAATGCGGCCTCCACCCGAGTGCAATGTCTATTTTGTCAGGGCAGCTGTTTTGAGACAATATTCTTTTCAGGATTCTACAATTACTTTCAAATAACTTTTACTCATGCATCATCTTGAAACTGAAGGCATCAACTGCATTTTTCTTGGGCAGACTGCGCTAATACCTCACCGGGTCTGTGTTTACAGCACTGAATATCACATGCTGTGCATCCTTTCTTTGTGTCTTGGCTAACACTTTGCTACCAGAAAAATGCATGCCTGTCCGTAAGGTCTCCTGCTTGCTGGCTGTGAATGAGCTCTGTATACAAAGGGAAAACAGGAACTAAAATAAAAAAAACAGGTGAAGGTCCAGAAGGTGTCATTGAACCATGACTGGAAGTTTCTCTGTTTGCAGGCTTGGAGGGGAAATGAGCAGGATGACTGGATCCCTCGCACCTATCAGGATTTGGAAGGTCTACCTTGCATTGTTATTCTAACTGGCAAGGATCCTCTAGGAGAAACTTTCCCCAGGTGCTGTTAATACCCTTGCAATATTGTTGTTCTCTAAAATGTTTTAGACAAGTTGAGGAGTGGATAAGTGGTTTGATACCATCTGGGGTTTTTTGTTTGGTTGGTTTGGGGTTTTTTGTGGTGGGTTTTTTTTTTTTTTGGGGCGGGGGGCATGTCTGACAAAAAAGGTGCATTTTAGGGTTTATTAGGATTTAAAATTCAGAAAGTGTGGTTTGTGAAAGTAAAGCTCCTGCATTGTGTGAGTCAGTGAATGTCTTTGGAAAGCACTAAGGAGCATAACTAAGGGGCTGAATATTTAAAACTAATTTTATATTTAATGGCTACAAAAATCGTTCATGAGCATTAAATAAGTGATTAAAGATGGGGAGCATTCTATAAAGTCAGAGAAAACAAAACTTTTATTTGGGTTGGGTTTTCTAGGTCGTTGAAATACTGTGACCTTCGACTAATTGACTCGAGCTACTTAACTCGGACTGCATTAGAGCAAGAAGTGGGCCTGGCATGCTGCTACGTCTCCAAGGAGGCCATTCGAGGGCCTATTGTAGCTCTTGACCTCAGTGAGAAGGAGCAGGAGAAGGCTAATGGCAGTGAGAATGACTCTGATGAGCTGTTGATAGACTTGGACCGACCCCAGAGTAACAGCAGTGCTGTCACGGGAACCTCAGGTCAGTAATCGAGCTCTTGCTCTGAAAAACAAGTCTCTGTTCCTATGTCACTGGGGTTTTAATACAAGCATTGAGATGTTTAGTAAAATGTGGGTTGCTTAGCTGTATCCTGCTGCAAGCTAGGCAATGAGATGTTAGTAGCAGATTCTTTCCACAGCGAGCAATTTCCCTGGGTACAGCTAAAAGGGGATGGTGTTGCAGTGATGGTATGCTAGAAGTCTGAAAAGATATGAAAAATCAGAGTAGAAATGACCAGTATAAAATTTAGGAAGAAAAATGCTCTGTAACTGCAAATGACCAGTATAAAATTTAGGAAGAAAAATGCTCTGTAACTGCAGGGATATCTGTGGTTGAAGATAGGTATTATCTTCCTTGCCAAGGCCAACAGAATGGCTTGGTATTGCCCTTCCTCTTCAGGTATCAATGGAGCATCATCTCCCATCAGGCCATCCCTTCCTGGTATTCCTCAAGCACCTCTGGGTCCTTCCCTTTGTTTCATTATCTGTTTCATGTATTAAGATAGCTGAACTGGGCCTTTGCCATACACCACATCTTACCATACACCAACTAAATACGATTGGTATGGAGGAGGGAGCATA
The DNA here is from genome assembly GCF_003957555.1 of Calypte anna. Lineage (NCBI taxonomy): Eukaryota > Metazoa > Chordata > Aves > Apodiformes > Trochilidae > Calypte > Calypte anna. The sequence continues at coordinate 103,595,035 of NC_044245.1, forward strand.
ACCCAGCTCACATTAAAGCTGCAGTGAAATGAAGGCTCTGTTTCACGGAGAAAGGAAGGTCAAATTGATCTCTGTGTACAGTAGTGTGGTGTGTTGTACTTGAATTTCAGGTGGTACCATCAAATTCCAAATCCCAGATAGGGGATTTTAGTCAACATACAGAGATGGGATAGGTACACTTGTGTTTGGACTCTGAACTCTAACAGAGGAGCTGTTGCCCCTCCAGCAAGAGGGATAGATAGATTCCAATGATTTCTTTTTAAATGGTGGAGCACTGACCTGGGCCACACCAGAATTCATTTAACTGAAGTATTTATATGACAGGATTGTCCCATAGATCAAATGAGTCCACGATTTCCTTCTGCCAGCCTGTACCTGTTCATTGCCTGCCCTTTGTTTCCCCAGGTTCCCTTGCTGACAATGGTGTCAGCTCCTCCAGTGCTGCAGACAAGTCTCAGAAGCAAGCCCCATCACTTAACTTCCAGACTGTGGCACACAGCTCTGTAGATGAGGGGACTTACCCCAGTTTCACAGCCGGAGAGACCCTGAAACAAGAATGTGACTCCCTGGGTAACCAGATGGCGAGCAGCACCACTTCAAAGCTGTCATCTCTGTCTTCAGTCTCCCAGACATTTCGATGGCCTCCCCATTCAGCCAAGGACAGCAGGGCCCTCCGTGCTGCCCTGCCACGCATCGTCATCCTGTCGAAAGCGGCCTACTGCCTCCTGAGCTCCCAGAAGAGCGGGAATTTGCCTTCCTCCTCTTCCCTCCTGCCTCATGCTGACGTCTCCTGGGTGAGCTCCCTGAGACCTCTGCTTCACAAGGACATGAGCAGCGAGGAGCAGTCTCTGTACTACAGGCAGTGGACCACAGCCCGACAGCATCACGCCGACTTCAGCAATCAGGGGGAGGCATCAGGATCGAGAAGTTTTCACCCCAGGAGGCTGCTTTTGACAGGACCACCACAAGTAAGAGAATAGTTCCTTCTATTCCTCCTAGGAATCTTGCCTTACTAGGAGATTGCACTGTGAAGGCCCCTCGCGAAGCTGCACACTGTGATGTATTTCAGGGTAAAAAATCAATAAAGTTTTAAGGTTAGGTCCATGCTGGAAGCAGCAAGGAGAGGAGGGGTGATGTTGTATGTCATGTTTTAGCTTAAATGAAATACATGTGGAGGGCACTGGGCATAAAATAGCCATGAGAGTATCAGCAGAGGAGCATCATCACTGCCAATCTCCCTGCATACAAGTGATAGAGGCTGTGGGCCAGGCTTTGCTCACAGATCAATTTTTTAACACTATTTAGCATAATAGCAAATATTACATCTTATTTTCAGGCAGAGGTAAGCCAAAGGCATTTATTGGAAACGTATCCTTCCTTTGCATTAGTCTGAACTGAGATTTGGACTTTTTTCCATCTGTGGCTCAGGTGGGGAAGACTGGCTCATACTTGCAGTTCCTAAGGATTCTTTTCCGCATGCTGATCCGGTTGCTGGAAGTAGATGTGTATGATGAAGAAGAGATTAATGCCAGTAAGTATTTACTATTCATTCCTAATATGCATTATAAAGGGCCTCTGTTACATGTTATTCAGCAGTGACAAATTTTTAGGCTCACAAAAAGACTATAAATTACACCTATTGTTTGTCCTGTCCATTAGTGTATAGTTAGACTTACTGTAGGTGGTTGCATATATTTAAATTCATATGAATAAAAATGTAAATTTATGTTTGGCTTAGCTGAGAACTACAAAATGCATTTTGGATTTGTGTATTTGAATAGCACTAAAATGAAAGTGAATATGAAACTGTAAATGGGCAGCATCTGCCCATGTTATCTCTTTGTGCTAGTTTTCAAGCACTGGCAACATCATCTCATTTCTGGCTGAAACATTGCTATTGTTTATGTATAATTGTAAATTAGGTACTAATTTTTAGCAAGCCTGTCTGCAGTTTACAGATCTTATGCAGAGGAAAAAGGGGAGGGAGAGCCGCTCTGGATCTGTGGTCATTTGTCAGATCTCACAGATCCATTAACTGCTGTGGGAGGACTTGACCTTGAGATGCATTTAAAAATGAGTCCTATTCAGGTTGTTCTTCAGATAACTCTGTGGTTTCATAATGAAGGTAACTCCATGGTGCATAAATCTTACTGTCATTAGACTGGCATCCTGAAAATGTGGTTGTAAAACACATTTGGAAAAGGCAAATTTGTATTTCTGCTCAGAAAGTATTATTAAACTGGGGGCTGAAGCAGGTTTTTTTGTTCTTGTTTTATTTGGAGCTTTGGAAACTGTTATGGTCTCATTATTTTAGCTAAAGTACCACAGAAACTTAGGATGAAATATCAAAATGTAAGACAAGCTCTATGTAATGCCATCGGGCCTGTTGTGATCACAGTAATACATCACACCCCTGCCAGGAATGCATGGCACTCCATCAGAAGAGCTGTTTGGGTTTATTTGGGGTTTTTGGTTGTGGCTTTTTTGCCCTCACTACTTCTCTTGGAATGCTTTTTCAGGTGCCTGGTGTTCTGATGATTGAAAATATTATTTCTTTCACCAACCCAAATATGTTCCTGTTCCAGCTGTAAACATTCTGTTTGGAACCAAAGAAAATATTAATTTAAATTAAAATACTTTTTTTCTTCTTTGATGTTTGCTTCTGTGGTGTAGCCAGGTAGCAGTCTTCCCCCTCTCCCAGTGTTCATCCAGGAATCCTGAATCTCCTTAAAGTATCCTCATAAATTCCAGCCTCTTTGTTCTCCTTATCAGTTTAATAGCTCTTGCCTGCATATCTATTTTCAGTTTGTCCTTCTGGAACATGGGTGACCAGAACTGAATGTGGTATCCTGCAGGATGTACAACACCTCATGTGTTCCCCTGCCCCCACTGAAAGCCCCATGGTTGTTGAACCCTATGACTGCACTGATCTTTCCCATTCTCCCCTTTCATTGGCACTGATTCTTGCACTGATACCTGGCACTGACTGAACTTCTGGGTTCCTCTGCAGTTCATTCAGTTCCAGCTGACAAGCTACTGCAGGAAATTGTACATATGACTCATGGTTTTTTTTGTTTTAAATGTCATGCAATTTCTGTTTTCACAGTTTTTGGGATCACTGAATTCTTCGCGGACAATTTTCGATTCCTTCTCCATATTCACAGTGACCCATAGAGTGTGCCACTAACAATCTTAAGCCAATTTTTTTTTTTTTTACATTAATGATAGTATTTAACAGTATGCCTCTCTACTGATCTTTTAACTTCACTGGTAATCTCCATCTTTCTTAATGGTTATGATGTTACATGCTGCCATCTTCTGTTTAATCAACTTGTTAAATTTAACGAGATCATTTACTGTATCCATTTTTTTCAGCTGGATTAACAATTTGTCATACAGTATCTTATCAAATATTTTACTGAAGTCCAAAAGGATAAAATATGTTGGATTTCCTTTGTATAAGTTGAAATATATGTCATAGCTGTATATTTAAGTAACACAGGATTTCTTTGGTGAGACAATGTTGTACTTTATTACATTTTTCATTTACTTCAACATCTTTAATTATTTCCTTCACTGTCTCCACATTTTGAATATTACCAAGGTCAATGTAATGAACCCAGGTCTCTGTCTCTCCTCTTAAATGGTGATAATATATGTGCTGTCCTTTCACTGAAATCAGGCAAGAGCCTGTTTTCACATACTTGTTCTTTCAGAAAACTGGCATGGAGATAATTCTTTCCTTCTGTTTTGTGTGTGCATCAAGCTTTTAGAGTTTTATTTCCATCTTATAGTAAATATTTTGTTCCCCTGAAAATATAATTGTCAGAGTTAAAATAAAATTAAAAAAAAAAATTTGTACAGTTGAGGTGATATATGAAAGAAGATTGTTACTTTTTTAATGCACTTTTCTGAGGTCTACCTCAGCTTGACATTTGGCAAAGCTTATTTTATCTCATACTTGTTGACATTTATGACAAAACTTATTCACTGATGAGCTTTTCCCATTCCTCATGAACTTTGCTAGTTCTTAGTATCCTTTTTGATACAGTCCCTCTGAAGCCCCTTCCTCTTGGTGTTTTTACTTAGTGTTCTAATTAGTGGTTGTTTGGCAACTGTGATTCTAAGAAGTCCAAGTCTTCTTCATAGGCAAGTCTCTGTTGCTTTCAGAGCTGACTTTCTCAGGATATTTTGTATGGACAAACTAATATGCCACACCTGACCAGAAATGTATATTAATTTGAGCATGGCATAGTGCCAGCGAGGTTAATGGCCTCTAAACTGCTGCTGCCTCACATCATATTGGATCAGTCAGGGTAGGGTGAATGTGTGCTTGCCAGTGGACCCAAACTTCATTTACATTTGATTTGCTTCAGTAAACTAAACAACCTTAGTTACACGCCTACTTTGTGTGTTCTTCCACCTAATTTTAAACTGACTTGACTCATGTTCAGGCTGCAGTCTGCAATTGTTTTCTTGTGGTCCCATTGCTTGTACTTGATTTTCTACTTTGGACTTACCTCTGTTGGGTCAAAGCAAAGATCTTTGTTAGTTGATCTTTGCTGGCCACATCCCATTCTCTAACAAAAATGTGTCTTTTACTGCCTTTATGATGTACCACCAGCACCTAGTAAATTTATACAGCCTTTTTTCTCCTTGTTTTCATCCTCTGCCTTTGGATATTTTTGCTTCTCATTTACCCAGTGCTCCTCATTCTACCACAGAGAGGCTTGAGACTACACCTGTATCTGCTGAACAGATAGGACCATTCCTTGGCACATTTCACTCTGGCTTAAACCAGAGTGAATTATACCTCAGCAGCTTCATGAAGAGCAGAGCCAAAAGACACCCATGAGGCTCTTTCACCAATTCCAAGGAACTGAGAGTTCCTTGAAATGGCTTTGCGTGGATTATAATTTCAATTTTGTTAATATTTATGATGTTCAAAGATATCTTTGTGTGTGTTTTTGTCTGTGCATCTGTGTGAGTTCCTGTGCAACTGTAAATCAGCAAACATTGTGTAAACAGCACTCATTGGGTATCTGATACTGCTTACCTGAAGTGTGTTGTTGCAGATCATACAGAAAACAGTGAAATTACTCAGTCTAGCAATGACCACTGGCCAGATATTGAGATCTTCAGCAAAATGGCTTTTGACTTGAATGTACATGACCCCAAGTACAGAACTATAAGTCCTGTATACACGGAACAACTGTCAAGAGTGAAACAGGGTAAGTAGAGTTATTTAGAAGTACTTCCCTACAGCAATCAGGTCTTATTGGTTCGGTTGAACACAGGAGTTCACAAGAGCCTTTAATCTCAAAAATGAAATGAAACAGAGTGTGTTACTTACAACTACTACTGGTGTCCCACTCTTTGATTTTTAACATTCATAAAATTTGTTTTCTTTGTGCACAGAAACAAGCAAAGAATCAAAATCAGCAGAACCTAAGAAAAGGGAGACTGTGTCCATGATGTTGACTAAATATGCAGCTTACAATACGTTCCATCACTGTGAGCAGTGCCACCAGTATATGGACATTAACCCTGCTGCACAGGTTGGTGTTGAGGTCCAAGGGTAAACTGCATCCTTGATTTTATTGTGATCTCTCCAGGAGTATGGCTCTGGTCTCAGGACTCATGCTTTCACTTTCTCTGAGATGGAATTGCTTAATTCTCCCTTTCTCAGGGGAGTCACTAAGCTGCAGACCCTGAAGCATCAACTTTTGTGTCTGCTGTGTTCTGCATGAGCAGTTCTCCTCTCCAGCTGCCTCTGACAAAGGATGAATACTGTGATGTCTCAAGCCGAAGCAGTATTCAGCCTGCCCAGAGGGGCTGCAGTATCTCATGGGAGAGGAGATGTAAAATCTGGAGCTGCTTGTCTTGCCTAAGTGCCAGCCATCCACACCTGTGATGGGAGACTGGAAAGCCTATTTCTTCTTCTCCTTGTATGCAACTGTGCATGCTCTTCTGCAGTAGCTCCTGAGTCACTGGGCAAAAATGATCAGTTTTAACTGTTTTGTTAATAAAAACCTTTTATCTCTCAAACAAACAGTTACACTCACAGGAGACTGCCTGGGAAGGTTACTTCTGGTCAATAGCTCAGATGTTATTTCTTAACTACCACCAGTATTTTACTTAGAGGTTTCTTATGCCAAATTGTTCCTCTCTAGCTTTCTAATCTTTTCCAACACCTTGCTATTAGCTTAACACAGTGTCAACACCCTGACCTTGCAATACACAATATCAGTTATCTTGGAGCAGCATCAGCAGGTCTGATTTAAACCTCATGCTTCATTGAGTACATTGACACAAGCAAATCCGTCCAAAGGACATCTGTTGTTCTCTCCACTCATCTTTGTTCATGGGGTCAAACATAAGTATCTACTTGTATGTGCAGGTGTGAGCTGTGTATATAGAATTATGATAATTGAACTCAGACAAATTACACATCCACAGAGGAGTCATTGGACAGCATTATGAGGGAGAGAGATTCTGCAGTGCCTTAACAGAACTTTGATAAAGCCCCTTCCATTTATCATCTTTACTTTGGATAATTATTTCAATTCTTCAGTAAGCATTTTAGAAAAGTGACTTCTAAGAGTAAATGATTTGACCTTTCAGTAGGTCAGATGCTTCTGTAGCATGAAATCTTATCAGATACATAGGGTGAAGCCTTGTGCAAGTTTAAGCTCACTCATATTCTTCACAGACTTGGTGGTGGTGTGCTCTGCCTTGGTTACCTGCCAGCTTGGAAGAGGATTGCCACAGGAAAAATGCCATAGGATTGCAGCCATGCTGCTGCTGCTGTGTCTGACTGGCAGTGTGTTCTGACACGGCACACTTGTGCTGCACTGCTCTTTGAATCTCTTGGGGCAATTTATTTGGACAGTTTGTTTCCTAGTTTGTGTGTCTGTGTATATATATATACACACAGATATGTTTTACTTCTCCTTGTAAATTTGAACAAATAACTTAGAGCTGAAATGGACATCGGAAGAATCCAATTTGGCCAAAAATAATTACTGGTACAAAAAACTGATTGTTTTAATAGCAAGACCACTGACATGCTTAAGTATGTGGCTTATGGTAGAGGAAAATACAATAAAGTTAACTTTGGTTACTGAAAGAGAAAACTTTGGATGTTCTTCTTTGGCTTCCACTACTGTGACTGTAAGAGCAGGTTGCTGTATACTCTTGGTGTTACCCACTTGCCAATCTGTCTTCTGCTTTTTTTACAGCTATCTGACTCCACTCTGCATGCATTCACATTTTCATCCTCAATGCTAGGAGAAGAGGTTCAGCTACACTTTATTATCCCCAAGTCCAAAGAGAACCATTTTGTCTTCAGCAAGCAGGGAAAGCATCTAGAAAGTATGCGTCTCCCACTCGTTTCTGACAAGGTGCGTGGACTGCTTATACCCATCTGCTGGCTACATATGCTGAATGCAGTCAGCTTGACAAACATTTGCAAATCAATGCAAATGGCTATTTTTCATTTAGGTTTTGTCTTTTCTTTTTGTTTTAAAAGTCCTTTGCATAATTCTTATCTGACTGTTCTTAGAACTGGAGCTTTTGAGGACCATCATCCCTTCTTGCATTCCTGGTTTCCAATTCATTAGTGTTGCAATGATCTGTAAACTTAAAATCCCAGAGAATGAATGAATTAATAAATAAAAAGATAAATATCCATATCAGGAATACCTGCATTTTGCCTAATAATGTTCCCAAAATATCTTCTGTTCCAGCAGAATTTGAATGCAGTCAAGAGCCCTATCTTCACTCCATCGAGTGGACGTCATGAACATGGCCTCTTGAACCTCTACCATGCCATGGAAGGCATCAGCCACCTTCACCTCCTGGTAGTCAAGGAATATGAAATGCCACTCTACCGTAAATACTGGCCCAACCACATCATGCTTGTCCTGCCAGGCATGTTCAACAATGCTGGCGTTGGTAAGATACAGCATCAATGCATTCCTGGGAAGACATCAAAATGCATGTTGGACAATGTGCATCATGTTGAAGGGAATGTTCAGCAGCTCCTCAAGTTCATGCTTTGAAAATAGCAACAATATCTGTGCAAAATACAACGTTGTGTAAGAGCAGCTGCTAGGAACATGGAATATATGTTTGTATTGATTGCTGCCTTCTCATTTTAAAATCTGGTGCTTTTTAGGCTATGTTCACTCATGTTACTCAGACCCTGCTGTGTGAATATTCATTCTAGACATTTTACACATTTTTTCAAATTGCAACTTTTTTCATTAGCTGAAGCTAAATACCAACTGCAGCTGAACACTGGGGGCTTGAACTTTGGACTTCAGTTTCATGGATGCAGATATTTTTTCCTGCAAGACATTTCACGTAGCTTCAGTTTTAGCATCTTGGATCGAGTTACTTTATTAATATCCACAAAATCATGTTCTACAGTCTCCTAAAAGCTCCAGTCCTCTTGGTATCTATCTGCCTTCTGGATTTACTCACACAGAAAAAGGGATGTACTGATTTCTTTTTAAACTAAGATGTTATGAGCACTAAGCTTGCAAAGGTTAATGACTGCAGATGTTTGTGTAGCCTTTCTCTGGGAAGAGAGATTGATAAAGTCTAATAAACATCTGTGTGTTTTCTTTATGGTATTTTATCAGGTGCTGCCAGGTTTCTTATTAAGGAACTTTCCTACCACAACCTAGAGCTGGAACGAAACCGCTTGGAGGAACTGGGAGTCAAGCGCCAGTGCGTGTGGCCCTTCATCGTGGTCATGGATGACTCCTGTGTCTTGTGGAACATGCACAGCATCCATGAGCAGTCGAGGTAAGTAACCACCCAGTGCCAGCTCCCTGCACTGATCCAGCACAGACAGCAGCAGACCTGCAACTTAGGCTCACTTGGGTGAGCTCACTTTGGCTCACTTGGACAGCTGGAGCTGTGTTTTAGGGTACTAAAAATCTTGCTAAGCAAAGGCAGCTTTCAGCAGTGACTTTGTAATAACACCAGGGTGCCTGTCCACAGAGTCTCAGGGAGAGATCATTATTCACTCCATTATTCAAGTAGCCCAGGAATTGTAAAATTGGGCACTAGATGTATTGTCTAAAATGCAAAAAAGTCAGCTCTTTTATTTGGAGTAGTAGGAAGGATGTAGGTTTGTTTTGTTGACAACCAACATACAATCTCTTGCTGTTTAACACTTCCATTTGGATCTTCCCTTGCATCCATGGCCTGCAGTCAATACCACCAACAAAGCTCTACTTGTGCTTGTTCTTTGCCTAAAGCCCTTCTTGCTTTTAGTGGCTACTTGAATTATTTCTCCCCTGATTTGTGTTGATTCAATTTATGTTTCTCAATGGAGACAGTTTATTTTGGGAGCTTAAGCTTTTTAGAAGGCAGTAAGCTCTTGCTCTTCTCAGCACTTATGCTCTCCAATATGGAGAAAATAGCCTTCCAGAAATGGTGCATAAGGCAATTCCTTTTTTCCTTTTTAAATTGCTGTACAAGACCTTCTTCTGCTGAAAGGCCCATTTCCTTATAATACTAAACTAGTGGGAAGATTATTTGGGTGTTGTTTAAAAAGTCTATTCTTATTGTATGTATTTTTACAGCATCTAGGGTAAACACTCAGTTCTTAATGGAATTTCTTGGTCCTTTGTATACACATACATGTATAGATAAGCTGATAAAACCCATGTTTATATGCTGTGTGTCATCCTATTTTACAGCCAGTCCCTGGAGCCTGGGGGTTCCAGCAAGAATGTGTCTCTGAAAAGTGTCCTCCAGCATATGGAAGCCACCCCCAAAATTGTTCATTATGCTATACTGGGTGTTCAGAAATGGAACAGCAAGCTGAATGCCAGGAAAGCAAAGGCTCCATTCTCCAGGTGCCACGTGAGAGATTTTATACTGCTCAACATAGACCTGACCCAGAACGTGCAATATGATCTAAACAGGTAGGCTATATATATATATCTACATATATATATATATGTGTGTGTTATAAAATAATATACTGTCTTGGTAAGAATCTTATCATTTATTCCTAAATGCTGTTGAGATAAATAGAAAGATCCTGACAAAGGTAAGGAGCACACAATCACACAAGTAAATCACCAAATGATATACGGTTCATCTGGATGAGTAAGGCATCAAAATAAACTTACCATAAGCCAAAAAAAAACAACCTGGGGGAGATAGACAATGGCAAAGGAGGGCTACAGAGGGCTGAAAAGGTGGAAGGGTCTGTGTGTGTTTGAGAAACTTCAGGAGAAAATAGTAACTGGGAGACCAAAGACGAGAAAGAAGCCAAGTCACAGGAAGAGTGTGTAGCTTCCAAAGTGCCTCCTGTAAGAGAGTGGGGGAGCCAGTTGCATAACTATGGGCAAGAGTGTAGGTAATGGCTGAGCCACTGCTATGTCATGCCAGGAGGAGGGATTCCTTATTTTTCCTTCAGTCCTTTTTCTTGCCACTTGGGTTTGCAGTAAAAATAGATGAATAAATAATTTAACACTGTTTTCTTTGGGTTTGTTTTTTTTCCCTCTCCTCACTTACCTGTATCTTCAAGCATGTGCAATACAGCACTGTTATCCTGGAGCCTTACCTCTAGTTTTCATCATAGACTGGAGCAATATCCAACTCCCTCTCTTCCCTGGCCAAGAGAGTTTAGAATAAACCCTGTCTCTGCTAGCCACAGACAGGCCCTGGCACATCTCACCCTTGTCTCCTGCTGCTGTTCTCAAGGATCCCATGTATTTGAGTGAGGAATTGCAGCCTGTCAGTGCAAGCTGGGGTCTGCTCTGGCTTCCAGAGCTCTTGGTTTCAAATTCTCTGGTTTGCTGAATCATGAGATGGGAATCAGCCCATAGAAGTGAGCAATTGCATCCTAAGTAGTCTAGGATAAATATTGCTGTTCAGCTGCTTTTTCTCCCCTAGCCACACATTTATCAAAGTCACATTTATCCCCTGATTCCAGTTCTTAAAAAAAATATGTCATATAGAACTGGCTTGTTCTCAAATGGAGACTGGCCACTGCAGGGCTTCTCTCAGTTCTGAAATAAATATGTAAAAAGAAATATAAAAAGGAAGGGGTGGTGAAGAAATAATTGATGCCAGTACACATCAAGGATGAGAGCTAGCCAGACTTGTTATGGGGAAGAAACATACAAACCTACTGAAAAGTAAAGACATGTTTGGGCTTAAGATGTCTAGAAGCTGCTTTCCTACAGCAGGAACACCCTGAAGGGATGTGCCTAAAGAACTATGTAGGGAATTTGTATGGGCACTGTATCAGCTGGTCTCCAAAACATCACTGCTGATCCTGTTGTAGCTCATTTCAGCAGGGGGTGTGTGAACGCTTGCTCACACCCAGCAGTCACACGGCTGGTTTGGTGACCTTGTGCTTCATGTCCAGGTATTTCTGTGAAGATGTGGATTTTAATCTGCGGACAAACAGCAGTGGTTTGCTCATCTGCCGCTTCAACAACTTCAGTGTCATGAAGAAGCATATTCAGGTTGGAGGGCAAAAGGACTTTGTTGTTAAGCCAAAGATTATGGTGAGTGTGGATGTATGCTCTGTCGTATGTATAGGGTAGAAAAAATCTGGACCTGTTTCCACTAGAAGTAATGAGTTTTCTAGTCCTTTAGATTTATTTAGTTGTTCTTTTACATTTGTGGCCTTCTCAGTGGTAGGGCTGCCACATCAGCAATAGAAAACAATAAATATTTTGCTAACTGTAAATTATTAATAACAATAATCCTCCTTATCTATTGGAAGATGGATTAGAATGAGTTTGAATGGAGTTTGGTCTAGCTATTCAGTGGTATGTCTGATGAAGGAAGAATTTGCAGACATACACTCTGATCAAAAGCAGGCAAGTTGTACCGGACTGGGTTTTCATAGAATCATAGAATGGTTTGGATTGGAAAGGGACCTTATAGATCATCCAGTTCCAACCCCCATGTATGGACAGGGACACCTCCCACTAAACCAGATTGTTCAAGCCTGGCTTTCAACACTTCCAGGGAGGGGGGCAGCCTGTCCCAGCATCTCATCACCTTCAAATAAAAGAATTTTTTCCTAATGTTGAACCTAAATCTCCCCTCTTCAAGTTTGAAACCATTGCCCCTTGTCCTCTGGATGACTTACACACCTGTGGAAAAATCCCTATCCCAGCTTTCTTGAAGGTCCCCTTCAGATATTGGAAAGTCACCTCAGAGCCTCCTTTTCTCCAGGCTGAACAACCCCAACTTCCTCATCCTGTCTTCACAGGGAGGTGCTCCAGCCCTCTGATCATTTTAGTGGCTCTCCTCTGGACACGTTGCAGTAGCTCTGTGTCCTCCTTATGCTGTGGATCCCAGACCTGGGCACAGTCAGCAATTAGCTTCCAGTGTTTGCTGGTTTGTGATGACTTTCAGTCTTTCTGCTTGCTGACAGAAAGAGTCCTGAGGGAAAGGTACTGAAAACTGGAACCTTCTGAAATCAACACAGGAAATCCAATTGTTTAAAAAAATAGTGTGGGGGTGCCAATTGTTTTATACAGAGTGTGTTACAGCTGTGGTGGCTGTATATGGAGATCTGTTTCAAAGAGTTGGTTTTTTTCCTAGGAATCTTACCATCTGTGTGGTGCTTTTAAACACATCCCACACCATCCCTCCTCTAAAAAAGGCATTTCATATTTATTTCAGTATTTATTTCAGATTTAACTGACTGAACCCTGATTTTGAGTATTTTGCAGGGTAGTTTTCTGAATTTTCCCTTTCTTGTGGTTTCAGTGGAATCTGAAGTGGTGGACTAGCTTATGAGAAAACTCCATGGAAAACATTTTCTGTGGATGACTTCTCACAAGGAAGGTGTTATTTCCTGTTCTGTCCAGGAGCAAGGCAGGATGAGGGGATTTTGACAATTTGAAATCCCTGTTTTGTGTTTCTTCTTCTTGAGGCAAGCAGACATGAACAGAAGTGCTTAGCCATCAGAGAACAAGTAGTTCATTAGTCCCTGTGCTGTGGTGCTGTGACAAAACTGAGATTTTGACTCTTTCCCCCAGCCTTTTCTCTCCTCCCTACCATGTTGATGCCCCTCACCAGTTCGAGGAACTCCTACTGAGAAGATGCACTGAGCAGGGGCTCCCTTTGGTTTCGTTGCAGGTTTCAGAGAGTCTGGCACCGATAATGCCTCTTCAGTATGTCTGTGCCCCTGACAGTGAGCATACCTTGTTGGCAGCCCCATCACAGTTCCTCCTGGAGAAATTCCTGCAGCATGCGACGTACAAACTCTTCCCCAAGGCCATCCACAACTTCAAGAACCCTGTGCTGGCCATTGACTGCTACCTGAACATCGGGCTTGAGGTACAAAATATTTGCAGGGATAAGGGGGACGAGTACATGCAAGCTTCAACATCTTCCTTGTGCTGAAAACCCCTTCTTTTACAAGCACTCAGCTTCAAAGGTAGCAGTTGAAGTCTTTGGTCTCTCTGCTGTTAGAGCTAAAGGGCCAACTCCACTGGAAGAGCTGGAGGTAAAGCCTCTTTGCTGGCTGGTGTGCATAGAGACCAGAGTTTTGTGAGGTATTGGTGTGATTTGCAAAGGAATTGGGCATAGCTCTCTAAAATAATATTTCATATGAAACAAAAACCTTGCCAAAGTGATGCAGTTCTTGACACAGCTTGGTGTGCTGCACACCTGGTACAAAAACTATCCACAACATTTTTTAGATCACTTTCCTATCATGCAGCTTTTTATTATCTGTGTTTAATTTCTTCTGCTTTGGCCAGGAGTGTGGTGGACAAAGCTCATCCTTTGTAATGCAGCTCTCCTATTAGATGCTTTTCTTTTTATGAACCTGGGTTTCTAGGCTTTTGCAAGTATGTCCTGGATGTCTGTAGGTCAGGCGATCAGAATTTTTGAACCCACTCACCAGTTTGAACTGGGTCTGAAGCAGAGTAAAAGTCTAACGAGGTTTTATTTTGACAAGTTTTATGGAAGCCAGCAGCAAGAAGGAGAAGAAAACCTTAGAAACAGAACAGCCATCAAGGCACTGAAACACAAGAAAGCCCCAGGGCTGGGAACTACTTTGCTGATGCTTGCAGCCAACAAGGGAGGACATGCACCAGGGCAGAAGAGCTCAAGCTTCAGCAGTTTCAGTACTCATGAAATTGATTACTGTGTTTGTCACTTGTATCCTTACTAGAACAACCTAAATAATCTTAACAGTCACCATAAACAGGTAATGGGAGAGAAGCAGAAAATGAAGCTGAATTATGGAGACAGACCTGGTGACTGAATCTGAACCTAGAAGTTTGTCCCGTTCGTTATTTCCTGAGGGAGGTTTGCTCAGTGCTGCATCCTTGTTGGATCATATTTTTACCAGCACCACCTGACTCACCCATTATCACTAAGTTCTGTTCTGTTCTACTTAAGGTCAGACTATTTCTAAAAGGAAATGCTTCCTTTCTTTTCCCCTTCTGTCCCAGGTGGCCATATGCTACGTTAGTTCCCGCCCTCACTCAGTCAACGTCAACTGCGAAGGGGTGTTCTTCAGTGGCCTCCTGCTCTATCTCTGTGACTCCTTCGTTGGTGCAGACCTCCTCAAGAGGTTCAGGTTTCTGAAAGGTAATTTCATTGCTCTGCTGAGCAATCCTGGGTGCTTTCCTGCCAGGTAATAACACAGAGCAAAAGGGAAAGGTAGAGGAGTGACTAGCGTAATTACACAGCTTCATATTTCACAGTTAGTGCTTTTCAAAAGTAACAGATGGAATGTTTCTTTTGGGACTATATGAAACTTTTGTTCTTGTTTGGTAATTGAAGTGATTGAACTTCAGGTAAAGTCAGGCTGAGGAGAGATCTGAAGCTGAACTTCCCTTGAGCCAAGTGTGTAGGCTGACGCACAGAATGGAGGAAGTCTTGAGAGTGTCCATCTCCCCTGCTTGTTAAATGACTGCACAGTCTGGTAATACCAGGTGGAAGGAACTTGCAAGTTTGTTAAGCCTGAGAAATTAGTTTTGTCTCTTACAGTGCTTTGCCCCAAGGGGAGCTCTTGTATGCAAGAGAAAGTTATAGTGGATTTTCTCACAAGCCAGCTGTGGGCCTGCCTGTGGTTTGACTTCGTGGAGCTTTATCATTGACCTTGTACAAACCCAAATGTCTCAGCAAACAAACAAGCAGGCTTTATTCTTCTGGCATAATTACCAATAGAGATTCTTCTTGGATTCAAGTTAATGCTCTCTCTGCTACAGTTGATGATGCCACCAGTCAGGCAGCCACATCCTGCCATACAGAGCAGATCCCATAGAATCAGAGGGGTTTGGGTTGAAAAGGACCTTGGAGATCATCTGGTTCCAACCCCCCTGCCACGGGCAGGGACACCTCCCACTGAACCATGTTGCTCAAAGGCCCCTCCAGCTTGGCCTTGATTCTCCCTGTCCACACTTCCCTGCAGAAGGACAGGTGAGCCTCTGGCACAGCCTGATGTTAGCCCAGGCTGGCTGCTTGCTGACAGACCCTTCGAGTACTTTCTTTTCCCTACTTAGCAGCAGACATTTCTTTAAAAATATCTTAGGAAAAAAATGCATGAAAGCGACAAAAATTGTTGTTGCACCCTGAGAATTTAATGTGCTTTTCAATTGAAGGTGCCACCCTGTGTGTCATATGCCAAGACAGAAGCTCACTACGGCAGACCATAGTCCGGTTGGAGCTGGAGGATGAGTGGCAGTTCCGGCTTCGGGATGAGTTTCAAACTGCTAACAGCAGTGATGACAAACCACTCTATTTCCTTACTGGGCGCCATATATAAGCTTCATTAGGACCCCACTGACAAAGGGAAAAAGAAAAAACCAAACTTGTTGTTTTGTTTTGGTGTTTTGTTTGTTTGTTTTTTTAAAAAAAAAAGTACAATCACTGTGGAGCAAAGTGCAACCAATATTTATCTAGACTGCTCTAGAGGATTCCCCACAACTCTGAAGCAGGCTTTATTGCTAGGAATAAAAATTACCACATCAGTTATGGTTTAAAGCATTCTGGATTCCAGATATTTTCACACCCGTCTCAACTGCCGACACTAAATCACACTGACAACCAAGCTGTAGGATCTAGGAAGAGGATGTAATTTGGTTGAGGAAGAATTCTTTTTATATTCAGCTGAGCTAGGGGGGAAGGAGCTGCTCCCAGCAGCTGTTGGCTTGAATGTGTTACACGAAATGCAACCCAGTGTGTGGAATTTATTGAAGATGTGCGGGGGAGAGCCCACCGTGTCTCTTCAGCTCTGTACCGTGGTACAGGAATACTCAGGGGTTTGAAACTACAATATAATGTAGATACTTGTGTTAAAAGGAATAGTCTTGTTCTCTGTGCAGTGTTAGTTTAAAAATTCGTAATTGTGTATGTATTGAAACTGTCTTTGACAAAATTTCCACAGGTGTTCAAAGTTTACTGCTTAAACCTGAACAAAATCAGCAAATGTGTGTGGCAGGGACTGTGCACCCAGGTTCTCCCCAGCAGCGTTATTTCACCCCATTAGACACCTCCTGACTCCAGGGACAAAGCAAAAGGCTTCTTCTTGACGCTTTCTCTTCAGCTAGAGGCCAGAATATCTTCAAAATACCTGCAGTTCCTCACTCTTCTCAGAGTTTTCAAAACCTGTGGTCTGTCCTCCTTGGCCTATGGAAATGAGTCCCCATGGCAGGGCTGATGCCTTTGTGGTGGCCACGTGCAGCATCCCCTCTGTGTCCTTCTCACTCAGTGCCTGTTGGCTGCAGAGCTGAGGTCAGGTCTCTCACTTCATACCTGTGCCTGAAGCAGCATTAAAAAAAAAAAAAGAAAGGAAAAAGAAAAGGTGCAGGAGGGCAACAACACTGCCTGAGCTGGACCTGAGAGAAAGGGGAGAGATTTTAGAAGAAGCTCCAGGGGGGTGGCCGAGGAGAAGTCGCAGCATGCTGGGACCACTCAGGAGATAACCTGTCCAGTAGCAAAAGAGCTTTGAATGTGTCACCCAACACTGTCAGCCCTTAATTTTTTTATTAACTGCTGTAAATATTGGTTGTTGCACATTGGTCTACTTAGGAACACCTTACTGATCCTTGTGAAGTTGTTGCAGAAGGAACCAGGTGCAGGAGCTTTTGGTCCTCAGGGTTAAATCACAGCAGAACTCTGCTCTACTCATGCAGCTCACCTGGGCTACCCCACTGAGGTTTCCATACAAATAAATAATGAATAATCTTCCTGCACATCATGACCCCTTTATTAAAAAGAAAAAAGCAGCATGTTCTGAAAAACAGTTCAGGAATCTTAATTTACTCCCCCCCCAAAAAAAGCAATGAAATTCAGGCATCTTTATACTTGACCTGCAACTCATTGGAGAAGGACCTGCCAAAGCTGCATTTATTTTTTTTTATGCATAGTGCTAATTAAGCAACTTTTTTATCTTGTGAAGAGAAATGTTTACAGATGAAAACACATAATATATTTGACAGAGGATAAATGAAAATGGTTTTGCATATGTCTGTGTTAACGTAGCTTAACTCTGATGCTGTAAATTTAGCAAGTTTCAGATGGACAACCTGCCTTACCTATTTTAACACTTGGAAGAAGTAGGGATGTAAAAGATGCTTCTGAAGGTATTCCAGTAACTCTGGTTTTGCCAGAAGGGCTCAAGGCCAACCCCGAGTCTTGGTGTGGTGTAGAAGGTTCAGGGATGATGTGTCCAAAAACGGTTTCCTTTTTGTTTGTGTACTTGATGTTTGCACTAAGTTCTGAAAAAAAATTCCAGGTGCTGAGACTACTGTGAAGCTTTAGCCCCACTGGTGAAGCTGTGTGAAACTGTCCCGAAGGTCGAGAATGCAAGTCAGGGAGTCAGTTTATTGTCCCACCTTTACCAACAAACAGTAAACCTGTTTATTTAACTCTCAAAAGTGGGGATTTTTGGTAACACCCTGGCCAGGAGGTGCAACACCAGCTCAAAGGGTGCAGGCCCATCCCCCTGAACGCTTTTCCCACCTCCCCTGGGGAGACCCTTCTTTGACATCAAGGTTATTGCTGTTCTGTTTTGGTTTTAAGCCTCCTCATCAAGGCCATTCTTATGAATGTATTCAGCTGGCCAGCGTTGTATCTTACCTGTAGATGTTCTTGTCTATTCACAGGTTAAATTTGAATGTAAACTAAGATTTAAAGAATCATATACAGATGCTTTTTTTTTTTTTTTTTTTTTGCTTAACTTATGTAATTGCTCTTTGTGACTTTTGGAAGAGGGTTTAAAAATGTTGCTTTCCTAGTGTAAAGTTTTCTTAACTAAAAACTTGGTGAATTTAGCTTCACTAGTCAGTCTACCTCATGTTATTGTTTATGAACTGAAACTGTCTGAAGTCGTGGCTATGCTTTGTTTATAATGTGCTTTCATTAAATTTGAATATATTAAGTTACCATTGCAGACTGCCTCTCTCTCAACCCAAGCATCACACGGCCCACTGCTCCTTTCTCTCTTCACACACTGAGAAACCACCTCATGACACCTCTGACTCTGTGAATCACAGAATCATAGAAAGGTTTGGGTTGGAAGGGAGCATAAAGGTCATTTGGTTCCAACCCCCCTCCCTAGGATGGGCAGGGACACCTCCCAATAGACCAGGTCACAGAATAAACAGAATCACAGCAAGTTAGGGATTGGAAGGGACCTCAAAAGATCATCTGGTTCAACCCTTCCCGTGACATAGGAACACATCATGGTGGGCTTTGAATGTCTCCAGAGAAGGAGACTCCAGAACCTCCCTGGGCAGCCTGTGCCAGTGCCCTGTCACCCTCACAGTGAAAAAGGTTTGACTTACACTTATGTGGAACCTCCTGTGCTCCAGCTTGTACCCACTGCCCCTGGACATTAACTGAAAGGAGCCTGGCTTCATCCTCTTGGCACTTGCCCTTTACATATTTGTAAACATTAATGAGGTTGCCCCTCAGTCTCCTCCAAGCTGAAGAGCCCCAGCTCCCTCACAAGGGTGAAGTTCCGCTCCCTCAGTCATCTTGGTTGCTCTGTTCTGGACTCTCTCAAGCAGTTCCCGGTCCTTCTGGAACTGAGGGGCCCAGAACTGGACACAATATTCCAGATGTGGCCTCACCAGGGCAGAGTAGAGGGGAAGGAGAACCTCTCTCACCCTACTAACCACCCGCCTCTAACATACCCCAGGATGCCATTCGCCTTCTTGGCCACCAACAGCACATTGTGGCTCATGGTCATCCTTCCCTCCACCAGCACCCCCGGGTCCCTTTCTCCCACACTGGTTGCCAGCAGCTCAAAGCTCCATCCAGCCTGGCCTTGAGCACTTCCACAGAGGGAGCAGCTGTAACTTCCCTCCGCAGCCTGGAATCCCACTTGATGTTCTGGTGCTGGCAGCGTGTGCTGCCTGAGCTCTTTCACACTGGATACCTGTGGCCTGGGAGAGCAGAGGTGCACAAGGTGAAAATACCATTTTTTTAACCCCCTTAAGTGTAAGTAGTTATAAAAAAAAAAAGAAAAAAAAAAAAGAGCTTGATCTGGCCACATGTCAGCCCTGTAAGCCCTGTACCAGGATGGTATCGGGGGAGCACTGATCTGCAGGGGGGGGTGCCTGATCCCCAAGGGAATGCTGACCCCAGCCAGGTACAAATGCAGCGACCACATTGTCCAGGGACTGCTTCAAAACACACTCTGCCCTCTGCCCTGAGGGCAGCATTGCAAATGCAAAACTACGAGATCTGCTAAAGATTCATTCACACTTTGCATCAGTACAGAGTAACTTTAAAAAAAGCTATCAAGTATTTTATTTTTAATCTATCTACATTATGTACAGATTGAGAAAGGCCACAGCAGTTTTTCAACATACAAACCCTTAAAAGAGGAGAGATTTATGAAGGAGTGACAAGTACCAAAGTGAAGTCCACTAACCACGGTATATACCCAGTACAGTACTTGGAGAACAATGATGAGTGCACCAGCCCCTGGGGTCTCCATCCCACCTTTCTTTTACTCAGGGGGAAGGACAAAAGCAGAGGGAGAACAAGTTTCTGGTGCTGCCAGCCCCGGGCAGGCCCCTTGGCACCCAGCAGCACCCAGAGCAGCCACCAAGCAGCCTGTGAGGGTCTTGACCCAGGAGGACTGCTCCCTAAAGGTCTCTGCTTCCCTGCAGCTGAGCATGGCCCTGGGCACTGGGATGCCAGAGCCCTGGAATGGCCTTGCCCAGCTGCTGGAGCTGGTGGCAGGAGCTCAGCCTTGCAGGACTGGTATATCACCATGTTAGGAACTTCAGCATTTACTCATCATCCGCCATACTAGAGTCTTTGCATTAGTTTACAGTCCACTAGGAACAATTTTCTGCTGCATGTAAACATGACTAACTAGATAAAATACAATCAAACTTTTGTAAAAGTTAATAAAATATCTTTCTTTTAAAAAAACAAAGTTAGCCTATTACTGCATTGTTTACAATTTTAATAAAATAGTACAACCTTTTGGTTGTTACCAGTCCTGAGTTCACTGTAGAAAAATGGCCCTGGCTTCTGCTGAAGATCTGCACCTCCCTCAGTGCATCCTGGCAGAAGTCTCCCAATAAAAATGGAATTCCTTTGGGAGCAGTTAAGTCTGGTGCTGTCCATTGAGGAAGTTGTATACCAGGAACTGGCCGGTGCCACAGTATTGTGTTGCAAAGAGTTTTCCATCAGGAGTGGGGTCAGAGAAAGCGATTTCTTCTTTACTTAAGTATGAACCATATATGAAGTTGCTCCTGTTTGAAAGGAAAAAAATATAATTACCCTTAGGGTATTAATGCAAGAATATTTATACTATTAGGGCACAAGCTATTACTTAAGTGGCATGGACATTCAAAAGGATGAAGGTCTGTTATGGGGAGATGGCTCTGCTTGTAAGGGTTACCTCCTCCCTCCAATCAGCAAAGAGAAACACTTGTTCTGGAAGGGGCTTTTTGAAGTTATGGTATTTTCAAATAAATGTTCATACAGAGCAATTGTTTGTGAGCTGGGTTAAGAGTTCAATTTCAGAGTTAAAAAAAAAAGTATGAACTCATTCCCATTATTTCTGCATAGAAAACAGACTGCCAGGACTATGACTACAAGCAGTAGAAATGAAAACATAAGCGACAAAAAAGTGAGGGTGCCCAGAGAGGGGCTGAAGGACCTGATGGAAGTTCAAGTTCCTGATTTGAAAAAACACAGTGGACATTATGAGAGCACATCTTGGGTTACTTTAGGACATCTAAGAACACAACCTTAAGGCAGGATTCTAAGTAATACACTTTTAGTAATAATGATGTGAAAAGGAAAATCCCATTTGCTTAATTTCTTCATGAAAATATTTCATCCATGTTTTATTCTTATTTGAAGAGGAGGGAATCAAGGGATCCCACTGTACTTTTCTGGATGTCTGGGTGAGCAAATTTAAAAAACTGATCTCAGGCTTTAAGACTTAGATCAGGGGAAGGAGGAAATAACACTTATTCTTGGAAACAGAAAAATCTCCCATTAAAAACAATTTTTTAATTTCCCATAAAATAAGCTTACATGTATTTGCAGAGCAAGTATAAACTTTGATCATATGGACATCTCCAATAAATTTTGAGGAAAAGCCAGCAGGAACAAGATCCTTTTTAACTGTTACCAACTTTATTCCCTCTGGTTAGTGTACTCAGGAAAATGATTTTGCAAGACTCCAAGGTTTGTCTGACTGGGTTTTTGTGACTGCAGGTCAGCTGTGAAAGCTCATGTGAAGCAGGGCAGACATTCTCAAAATGGATTTACAAGTCTGACAGGATGCCTTCAGCTCTTTGAAGTCAGGATTTATCCCACTCAAACCTTTTGCTACAAAAGACATTTATGTTGAGGTTTCACTGGCAGCTGAGCAGATGTAACTGCTTACTGACATGCAGAAGAAAATCTCACTCTTTGCCTTTGGTATCTTTCTGGCTCCCTGGTTCATGCCAGCTCTAGAGTTCATCAGAGCTTCCCACAACTCATCTGGGCACCTTAGCTCTTCCTACGAGTCTGTTTTCTGCCAACATAGCAATGAGCTAATGGAAGGCCAAACATGACCCAAGGACTGGAAAAGGTGAGATGCAGCACACAGCCAAGAGGCAAACTGAGTCCTATTTTTGCTGGCTTCAACAAACCATTAAAGAGATTCTAAAGATTCTTGAGAGCTCTAACTGAAAGAGCAACTCCAGCATTGCTTTGGGGAAGAAATCTTTCCTTTAGAAACAGTTTCTAGGAAACCACTGAGTACACAATTAAAAAGCAGCCAAAAATAAAACCAAATCATCAAGTTAATATGCTTATCTGGAAACAGCTTTACAGTTGATAGTTCAGACAGAATGTGATCCAACAAGAACTTGCTCCACCAGCCACACAAGATGCATTCTGCAGAGCAGAACAGCTTTGCTGGGAGCTCCAAATACTCAAGAGGGCAAGGACTGCCAGACACAGGAGTCCCTGTGCCACAAACTCCAACAAGACGAAGCTAGCCAGACACCTAGCACAAACCTGACAGCCCAGCAGTAGTGGGGTTAAAGTAACTCTTGGCATAACTCAGAACAGGCTGATAAACTCCTAGGAAATGTCACTGGAAGAAATTTAAGGTCTGGAGATTCCACATTTTTAACATTTATCTAAACAGTAGCACAGATGTTTGAGTCCTTTTATGAATCTAGCACCTAACATTCATCTGAATACACTTATCAGTAGCTACAAACACTCCACAGAAATTGAAAATATAAGGCCCAGTGACATGAGGCAAAAAAAATTAAAGTACAGCTGGTATCATGAGAATATATCAAATATTTGGGTGGACTCATCTCCGTTCTCTCCCCCTTTCTACCTCTAAGAAATGGACACTTGGCCAATGACTAGGTCACAGTCCTTAACACTTGGGTAAACTCCCACTTCAACCAAAGACAGTCTCACTTCCTTCCCTCATCATCACCTCAGAGGAATTTACCCAAGCCCAGTGGCAGCTTGCTAGGCTGAGTGACCACAACTGCACTCAGCAGCAAGATTTCTGTTCAAGACAAGCTGCTGCAGAATACTGATGTTACTTATTGAACTCCACATAATACTGGAACTGTAAACTGTGCTCAAATCTACATCCCCAATATCACCAGCAGCTTCAAAATACAAGCTTGAGGTGCACAAAGCAATAAATGCCTTGGACTGAGTTCTATCTAAAACACATGTAACAGAGGAACTTTTTTAATGTTACCTAAGACACTCTATCATGCGAGAAGCGATCTTCTTCCTGCGCATCATGCTGAACACCCATATCCGACTGATCCCACAGATAGCAGGTTCTGGAGAAGTTGAACAGCACCACGCCTTCTGTCTTTCAAATATGACTTTCTCATTTTCTGAACTGATTTCTGGAACCTTCTCTTCTATAACTCTGTAGCCCTGCAGGTGATGAAAAAAATGTGTCACTTTATAAAAGCATCACTCATGACTGGACAAAATAATTCCTGTGTAATTTATTTCAGTTAAACATCCTTGCTTGCTAAAATGCCTTCCCAAAAAGAGTGTCTATTTCTGCCTTATTTCATTTCTCTTTAACAGTTTTGAAAATTGGAACAAGTGATTAAGCCAAAAATCCCTCTAAAGACTATTCAACTTCAAATAAAAGCAGCAAGCAATCCATTTCCTATTACCACCTGTATTAAAGTGTTTGCATCAACTTCTCTGACTTTGACTAAGATTGTTTTGCTTCTTGTCTGCTGCACCACAGTTTGCAAGGGAACACAGAATATGCAACGAAGTTCTGATGTCAGTTTTTAGTACTGCAAATGGCAACACAACTTCTTGTCCTGCTCTCCATTGCACAGTTCTGCACTTTGTTTCTATTCCCTGGACAGTTGTCTGACCCCTCAGTGATTCAAATCAATCCTACAGGGCACCCACTTCTTCACCCACTCTGGATTTGTGCCAGGCACGGAGCTGAAGATGCTGTCAACCAGCAAGAGGGACCAAAAAGAGCAGAGGAACAAAAATTCCACCCTTTGACTGCAGTAAGTTATTAGATGATCAGGTCTGAGCCAAGTATGGTACCACACACGTGTCTCAGTTGCATGTCAATGATACAAAAATGAGAAGCTACATTTCAGAATGATTTATCACCAGAAGTCTCTTCCCTGTGTGGGAAAGGATTACACAGACTTCTAACTGCTAAATCGTTATACCTAAACTCTCAGACAATCCTATAGTTTCAGAATGTCTGAAGAACACAGTCACTAAGCACTGACACAGATTGCCATTCTCCAGTTCAGTCACTTACCCACTGGATATGTTCTGCAATTAAACAGCCGATAACTTTTTTGTCATTAGAAATAAAAAGTAGAGTTTTAGTTCTAGAGTAACACATGAGTGGAGCTTGCTGAAATCCCAAGTCATTGTCTACCATTTCTCTAATTTCTTCGACCTGTCGAAACAAGTTTAAATGCTGGTTAAGAAACAGAGGTAAATATTCATTTGTATAAAAACATATTTGCAAAAATGCACTCAAGTATCTGAAACACTGAAAGCTATTCCAGAAGTTAAAACTACCCTAAGTAAAATGTAACAGATCAGTATGCATAAATGATCTTTAAATAATACTTGGCTGGAAATAGGAAGAGACCTCTAAGTCAGCTTTCAGTAAGTCCAAACTTCAATTAGTCAAATGATAACAGAAAGAATACATACAATCAAAATGTGGAGTCTGATATTCTAGAAGCAAATTATAGCAATGCCAAAAGAAAGTCAGACTAGCTTAGCTGAACATTTTCTGTTTGTTATTTTTTTAAATCTTGAAAGAACTATTGATTTTTTGAGCAGATGATAGCAAGCAAAGTGCCAAGCTGGCTAGAAAACATGCATTTGTTGTAAAAAACTGAGTAACTGTGGTCCCTTTCCTCAAGCTTTCTGCTCTTCCATTAGCTGTGCAAAGGGTGACTGAAACTATATTTGTATAATCTTTCTTGATATTGGCAAAGTTAGAAGAAATATATGAACTCCCACATGAATGTAAACAAAAGCTTATGCATAAGCTGAGATTTTACTGGGGGATTCTTGTATCTACAACCAGGCACTGAAACAGCTTCTGTCATCCCTCTGTCCTCCCATGTGAGACAGAAATAAAGTGGCCTTTCCTACACGGTGCCTTGAACAGCTCAAGCTTCTTTAAAGTATGTTGTACTTACACGAGTAAAAGAAAACTAGAATTACGGGTGCTGTGAATATGTCAAGTTAATGACAATCAAATGAAAATTGTGTTTAAAAAAATCTTTAGAAGTAACTTCTAGAATGTCTGATAACAGTTACTTTCTACTTTCTCATCTAACCTTCAGGTACCCCTCTGTTAATGCAAGTCCAATAAGCCAAATTGAAACACTAAGTGATCATTCTTGAAGTCATTCATCCACAGTTGAGACAGCTGTGGATTCTCTCAAATTTAACCACACAGAACTACAGAGACCTCTATCCTAAATGACTTCATTTGCTGCAGTCTTTCTTTCCTTTGCCTCACATATATATTTGAAGTCATCTTCTCTTTGGCCAGTTTAGTAAAACATGAGTATGCAACAAATATACTAAAATTAAGATAATACCAGCAGAGAAAAAAGCCTTAATAAATGAACTTATCTACATTAAATACTGTAAAGAGAAACTTGTAGTTTCTTTTCCACTCAATAACTTAAAAATTCTGTCTTAGTCTAAGAAAGCCCAGGAAGGTCATGCCAGCAGTAAGAACTGTCTTGAGCATCAGTTCAAGTTCTTGAGGTCCTTTCCAACCTCAAGCATTCTGTGATCCTGTCACAGTGGTACTGTAAACAAGTACCTATGGGTCACAGCAAATTCCCAGCTAAACAGAATCAACACCATGCTACTGAAGAAACAAATATGATGACAAATAAAGATACATGAACACAGGCTAACCTACAAGACACCAAAGTACCCTACTGCTCGAAGTCTCCACTAGTGTATTGGCAGCCATTTTTGGATTAAGTTTCAAAAGACATGACAGGCATAGCACAAATGGAAATAATACAGAGTATGACAATGATCAGAGCTATGTAAGAAATTATTTATGAGTAAACTAACTAAAATTCAGCACATCCCATCAATCTCCTTAAGGTTAAACAAGTAGTTTGTTCAGGCATGAAAAAGCTGTTGCAGAGAGATAAGAGAAAGGTGCTTTCTATATCTATGGCAGTATGACTTACACTAATGAGCTTAAGTTGCAGTATGGAGATTCTGCTGGACATTTAGGGAAAATTTCCTACTGTTATAGATATCAAAGCATTGTAACAGAGCTTGAAGAGGTCAGAAAAACTTCCCATGGTAGAAGTTTTAGAAAGCCGTCAGATGCATTATAATGAGAGCTGATCCTGCTTTGGATATGTGAATAGACCAGATGACTTTGTGGCAAATTTTCTACGAAATCTGTTTTTACCCATAAATCATTTAAGAGAATGGTGGAGTATTCATGCTGTAGAATAACATCAATACATTTCAGTTTGTTTAAATACAGTAGGGAATTTCATATTACATAAAATATCTGGCAGGCATTCGGCAAGTATATTTTAAAAAAATGTAAACATCAGTTGGTGTTCTTCACACCCCTGCCTTTTCCTCCTGCTCAGACCCATCCACTCTATAATGAGAACAGCAGTGCCTCAGTGAAATGCTTGGCCTGTTTGTGAAAAAAGCTACAGAGTCACTGCAGTTTTGAGTTCACCTTTGAGAGCTCACACATAAATCATTCAAACTTGCTCTGAACATTCTCATTACCTGTATTAAAATATCAACCAAGTTAAGATATACAAGTCCAGTCCTTTTCACCATACCTTTTTAAGTGCATACTTTGGGTCATCGGGAAGAACCATTATTATCTTTCCATCAGGATATTCGGCCAAAATTCTCTCCTTTTTCCAACCCTAAATAAAACAAACACTTATCTAAACCATACACAAAATGTACTTTTACAAACAGAAATTGTATGTTATTGCTCTAGACACTGAACTTATGCAGTGATTTCACACTACTGAGCAGCTGTTTTATTAGAGAAGAAAGCTTCAGCTAGCTTTTAAAAATGAGCACAACAGATGCAATATAATCTTATTTATACAATAGCCTAACTATATCTAGAGACAATTTGTGAAAGTTATAATTTCCCAACTAGATTTTTTTTCCCCAGGACCGCAGTACAAACTGAATTTAAAAAAGAAGTAGCAAGCTCAGCTTACATAACTGATTTCCAAACCTACAGAATACTTATTTTCCAAAGTTCAATGAATGGGAAAAACCCTAAGTTTTAATAAAATCTTTCTTTTTAACATAGTTACCTCCACAAATACACACTCAGTTTTAAAGTTTGGCATGCGAAAGACCTCCAGGAGGTTCTAAGTGAACTGATTGGCATGCAGTTGCCCAAAATGTAAGGAATAGTTTTTTTACTGATCATAACTGTTAAAGCCACAAGAAGGATACTAGAAAAAATTTTATAACTACCTTCTAAGAATCTAATGGGGAAGGAGGCTACGTTGTGTGTATCTGAAGTATAAACATACTCAAAAAAATAGAGGTAATTAACTCTTCTTCAGATCCACACTCGTGGTGAATAATGAGCAGTACCTGCATGGAAAAAAACAAAACAAAAAAGCCACTTAAATCTAGTAAGATGGGACTGGCAGATAATAGAACTCAAGTTGCTTTGATGGGACCTAAAAATACTGAATGCAGAAGTAATTACAGCCACTGAAAAGGCTGATCTACAAGTCTTACTCAAAGCAACTTTAAATAAAAAAGCCTTTGAAGAAACAATATTGATGGAATAATTCTCATTGAAATCTGTACCTTTCCATAAAATAATGTTCAACTGAAGACCAAACAATGGAACTTGGCACTAGAATGAATGCCATATATACTACCACCAAAAAAAAAAGACAAATTTAAGTGTTATAATGCTTGATCTGTATCTCACTTTAATCATTATGATTTTACTCCCTTATCCCAAACAAGACATGAAGAGAGTAGTTAAATCATCTACTTGCTGGTAGCCCTGCAACTATTAATGTATGAGTTTAGCACCCAGCATGGCAATGGTTGCAATACAGACACCATTTCAACCCTGTCTGCTTTTCTTCTTAGTAGCAGCTGCACTAAGTACCAATACAACTGAAGATCTGCTTTGAAAATATGTATCATGGTCTGAACAAAATGATCACAATATTCAGGTAAGCAGTAAAGTGCAGTGTGTGGCATTTTGAGATGCCTTTTGAGACTGTTAGAAAAGATGTTAAAAATTTCAGGCAAGGATTACTACTCTCCAACCACAAACACCATCCTCTCTCTGGTTTTTGTCTTTTGCAGCCTTTTGGTTACCTATTTGCCTTGTAAAAGCTTTCTATAGTCTACTTGAAACAAACTGTAACCATCACTCAGCAAATAAATGCAATGAGTTTGGAAACTCTTACTGTTTACAGCATCCAGAACACTGCAGGTCTAATGCAAATTAAAAGTGCTAAAAACCACTTCTAACTTTCCCTCCCAATTCAAAGACTACAGATTGCTTCTGCTTGCCTGTTAAGGTGCAATGGCAATAGATTTACAAAAGAAACAGTGCAAAACAGATAAGCAGTTGCTACCACACCACAAAACAGTACAGAGAGTAATTACAACTACACTGAGCAGTACATTGCTTTCTCTGGTTATTCACAGAATCATACAATGGTTTGGGTTGGAAGGGACCCTAAAGATCATCAAGTTCCAACCCCCCCTGCACGGGCAGGGACACCTCCCACTAAACCAGATTGCTCAAGGCCCCATCCAGCCTGGCTTTCAGCACTTCCAGGGAGGAGGGCAGCCTGTCCCAGCATCTCATCACCTTCAAATAAAAGAATTTTTCCCTAATGTTGAATCTAAATCTCCCCTCTTCAAGTTTGAAACCATTGCCCCTTGTCCTCTGGATGACTTACACACCTGTGGAAAAATCCCTATCCCAGCTTTCTTGAAGGCCCCCTTCAGATATTGGAAAGTCACCTCAGAGCCTCCTTTTCTCCAGGCTGAACAACCCCAACTTCCTCATCCTGTCTTCACAGGGAGGTGCTCCAGCCCTCTGATCATTTTAGGGGCTCTCCTCTGGACACGTTCCAGGAGGTCTGTGCCCTCCTTATGCTGTGGATCCCAGACCTGGACACAGCACTCCAGGTAGGGTCTCACAAGAGCAGAGCAGAGGGGGAGAATCCCCTCCCTCGACCTGCTGGCTCTGATTCTTTCGATGCAGCCCAGGGCCCTGTTGGTTTCCTGAGCTGCAAGTGCAGACTGATGGCTCCTGTTGAGCTTCTGCTCCACCACCACCCCCAAGTCCTTCTCCTCAGGGCTGCCCTCAATCCTTTCTCCTCCCAGCCTGTATTTTTGCATGGGATTGTCTTGACCCAGGTGCAGAACCTTGCTCTTGGCCTTCTTGAATTTCATGCAGTTTACATGAGCCCACCTCTCAAGCCTGCCAGGGTCCCTCCGGATGCCATCCCTGACCTCCAGCACCTTTACTTCACCACACAGCTTGGTGTCGTCAGCAAACTTGCTGAGGGTGCATTTGATAAATGTATACATTATGCATACATACATACATGTATAAATATTAATGTATAACATAAAATTTTAATATTATAAATATAAATTATAATAATATAATTATTAATGTATAAATAGGATACAGGTATGTAATAAATTATGTAGAATATAGTTGGAAAGATGGTTCCAACATTAATAGTACTGTAGCTGAAATGCTCTGCATTCAGCTTCACATGACCTATGCTGTGCCTATAGTTTAAGGTATCTGATGTAGGCTTGCCTTTAAAAGAGGAAGTGGGAAAACAAAATAGACTGTTTCCAACAAATTTCCTCATGCTTTGAAAGTTTTGATGTAAAAGTAGGAAATGAGAGAGCAGATCTGGTATTTTTATATACATGTGTCAGTTTGGGTTTGTCTGTATTCTTTAATTCTCAAATGACTACAAATATAAGGAAATTGGTGGTGTTTTTTTCCGGAACCATTTTTTCCTCAAATACATTGAGGCAGTGAGAAAATGTGGTCAATACTATATAATTCTTAATGTTTAACACTTTTGAAAATTTCCCTCAATAATCAAGTTAAGTATTAAATTTTGTGCCCTCTACCCTTGATAATTTGTCACAGAGAAATGACCTACTGCCTTCTTCCTGACTTCTTCATTAAGTTATAGATATTCTGCCTCCTTCTTCAAGTTACAGAT
Organism: Calypte anna; assembly: GCF_003957555.1. Taxonomy (NCBI): domain Eukaryota; kingdom Metazoa; phylum Chordata; class Aves; order Apodiformes; family Trochilidae; genus Calypte; species Calypte anna. The sequence continues at coordinate 103,625,289 of NC_044245.1, forward strand.
ATTTTGCCCCTCTGTCACACAAGTGTAATATGGAGAATAAAGTTTTGACTGTAGAATATACCAAGACCCTTTGATGTAACTATTCAATTCTACCCTCTCTTAAAACTAAGATTTTTACAGAAAACAGATAGTGGTTAGAACTTCATTTGAAAAGTTTAAGTTTTCTACTGTGCATTGTTTTGGACTTAATGCAAAGTAAGACAACCATGAAATCTTTTTATAATGACATGAGGTTCACCATCATCTTCAGTCCTGATATTCTATTAGCCTTAGGTTCCATGAAGTCAAATGTTGCTTTTTTGTTGCTTTAATCTGAAAATCATAACAACCTCACAGACAGGCTTGGATGCAATTACAGAATAGCTACATAACCCTTCTCAAATTAGACATTAACCCAAATAACAACTTCTTCCACTTTCTTCATCTCCAGATATTAACTAAGAGAATGTGCTTGAAAACACATTAATTGCACTCAGGCACTTAAGGTGCCTGAATCCACAGGCATTTCCTACCTTAAGCATTTGGCTTTGCTACTTAAAAATATAATTAAAATAAATGTCTTGCTCTTAGAAAAAAAAATGCAGAAATATTCATTTGACACCAAGTGGTATCACAGAGAGTATAGATAATTTATATTGTGTGGTACCATAGCTAGAGGACTTTATAAAACTGAACCACATAGGCATCCCATAAAGATATCCATCCCACTGCAGTTAACACTTGATGACTATGACATTGCTCAACATGCACACGTGCTAGAGAAGTGTATTTTTTCTAGAGACTTTCAGATGTCTGAAACCAGAGGGATAGTGAGACAGATTCTTAGACGTGTCTGCTGTAGGGAACACCTCTCACACTAACCTATTCCTGCTCCAGTACTATCCCTGACCACCATAGCTTCTTACTCAGTTAAATCTGCACACTCCTTTTAACAGCAAACGGGACCCTTCAGAAAGCTGCCGTCAGTCCCTGCCAATCTTCTGTTCTCAAATACAGAAAGTATCATTAAATTTGCCAAACTTTCACTCTCCATAAAAAGGGAAAAATTGCCTTACTGTCTCTATCAGCCATCCATGACAAATCAAGTACCTCAGTATCACCTCCTTGTTAGCCTGTCCTACTTCTCAGAGTATTATGGAATTACAAGACACCTAAAAAGACTTTTTCTACTAATAGAAACAAGAGAGGCTTAAAAACACCCAAAACAGATTATATTTTGTTGCAGATGGTAAATATTTTTTACATGCAAACTACCTTCTGGCTACTTGCTACTTTTAAAAACCCGTAACACAGCTGCATGCAGGCGGGCAAGAGAATAAAGTCCATTTTCACAGTTTGCAGGAAGATGGTCTAGCACGATAAAGTATATTTTTGTGATTCTGGGAAATGGATCAATAAAAATACTAGGAATGCAACAAGACACTCAAAAAGGAGAAAAACTGGAAAAAGTATTCTCAACTCAGACTGGGTCTGCAACATACAGCATGAAGAATGTGAATCATGAGAATGAAAAATGCTTCTAAGGTGCCTTAAAATGGCCTTCAAATCAATAATAATGCCAAATACATAGCTCTGCAGTATCTGGAGAGCTAATAAAGTAACATACCAAGATCATCAAAATGAAATGGACCAGAAAGTCTAACCAAGAAGTTATGAACACTTTCTCTAGTACAATTTTTTAAAATCCCAATATATTACTGTCTAGTTAACACTTTCAGGGAAAGGTAGTTATAGTTTCAATATAGTAATTAAATACAATATCCAGAAACAAAGTATATTGCACCTCCAAGCCATCTTCCCAAAAATCCCCACTAGAAACCTCCTAGAAAAACAGGGTAGCAATGATTCTTCTGGTATTTCTGGATGACTAAGAATTAAGTCTTGGTACAAAGAATTAGTACTTGGTGTACTAATCCACTGGCAAGAAGGCTCATCTAAAATTCAAATTATTTCCTAGGAGGAGGTGAGGATGTTTCTGTCACAGACAATACAGTCAACCAAAAACCGCTGACTCTGAGTCAAACGACTGGTGTTTAAGACTTAACTATTTAGCACAGCAAAAGGTATTTCTGATGCAGAAAACAGTGTAACCAAATTGTTATACCAAAAATCAGGATCAGGGAGGAAGTAAAGACTTGTACAACCCTTCCCTTTGTCTCTTACTCTGCAGTTTCCGTTACAGAATAACCATCTAAATCATTGCTCTACAGCTGCCTGCAGTGCCACAACACATAACTAGAGTCTTAAAAGATCTCAAGAGATAGAAATGTTAGGTCACTGAACTGACAATACAAATAATTTGCTTGAGTACACATTGTGTGAAGTTCTAAAAATGTGCCTAGCAACTGAGAAAACAATAGGGAAAGTTTCTCTCAAATTAAAAGCATACCTAACTTTATATAGTTACAACTGGTTTAAGACAGTCTGCTCTTTCATTTTTGTGTTAATCATGTTGTTACTCTGGACATACACAGAACTAAGAACTATCAGCTCTTTCAACCTTCAAAATATTTCGACCTCAGTGCAGCTTCCCACCTACATCTGAACATAGTAGCTTAAAGTAACTATTCAACTCCTCTGACAGCTTCTGCCCACAGGAGCTAACAGCATCTTCTGTAAATAATGTTTACAACTTTGGTAACATTCAAGATGTGAAAATACTTGAGTACCTGGCAGAGGGGGGAGACGTGACACACCACAGATTAGGGGCTGACCTGCTGGAAAGCAGATTCCTGGAGAAGGACCTTGGAGCCCTGGTGGACAGTAAGTTGTCCTCCTCCTCTACTCTGCCCTAGTGAGAGAACATCTGAAGTATCATCCTCAGTCCAAGAGGGACAGAGATACACTACGGAATCCATGGAGGGCTAAGAGGATGGTCAGGGGACTGGAACATCTGTCATATGAAGAAAGGCTGAGAGACTTTGGGCTGCTTAGTCTGGAGAAGACTTAGAGGGGATCTTATGAATGTTAAAAATATCTGAAGGGTGGGCGTCAATAAGAAGAGGCCAGCCTCTTTTTCAGTGGTGCCCTGTGACAGGACAAAGGGTAACAGACACAAACTGCAACACAAAAAGCTCCAACTAAATGTGAAGAAAATCTTTTTCACTATAAGGGTGACAGAGCACTGAAACAGGCTGCCCAGAGAGCTTGTGGAGTCTCCTTCTCTGAATACTTTCAAGACCCATCTGGGGATGTGTTTCTGTATGACCTGCCCTAGATGATCCTGCTTTGGCTGAGGGGTTGGACTCGATGATCCCTGGAGGACCCCTTCAACCCCTAACATTCTATGATTCTATGAAAAGGACAAACAGGAACAAAATGGGGAAATGAATTATAGGCTGCTATTATAATCTGCTGCGTTCCACCGAACTTTCTGCTCAGTCTCTCCCTACAACGTAGCTGATGTGCATCAGTAGAGATCTTTCAGGATGTCTGGATTATTCAGAAAAAAAAAAAACAGAATACCAAAACTATTTACCATATGGTTTCAGACACTTTATGTGTCTGAAAGATACAGCTTTATATAATGGGATAAAACTGAGCCTGAGACTTAAGAGTAGCGCAGCAGTCACTTAGCACCTACATGAAATGAATTGGTGGCCTCAGTTCAGTTATCCTGGAGGTCTTATCTACTCGAGTGTAGAGTACTGAAGGTAACATGTGTGATAAAATAGACTTTGTGGGTTCTATTCTGGATTTCAGACATGTGAACAGGTATTTCCTGTAAGTCTTGTAACACCAGCTAGTGTGAAGTAGCTGATTTTACAATGTATTTAAATTGCAGAAGATTTTTGAAATCTGAGCTTTAATATGACATATATACTTGGATACAGCAAGAATAATAAAGTTCTGGAATAGTACTTTGGACTTTATAATTAAAGATTACAATCACACTATAAATTCAGTAAAGTTTCAATATACTATGAACTTTTATCAGCTGGATTCCAAGCCAGTTTCTCTTCAATTGAGAAAATTGAGAAAAAGTAATTTAGAAGTCATCTAAGATTGCACAATTACAGAAAGAGTACAGTCAGCTCTTTAGCTGACTGTCAAGCCAACCACTGCAAACACCAGTTGTACTGGAACACATATTTAGCATTTTCAGAACAATGATATCCATTTGTCTTCCTATCACACCTGCACCCTCCCCCAAGATTAAGGAATTTTAACAGAAAGAATACAAAGACAATGTACAAACACACCACTATCCTACTAAATGTTTTTATGTATTACATATAACCTATCTACCTCAGCTCTTAAAACCAATTATTTCCCAAAGTGGATTATTTGTGTAACAAATTCTCATTAGTAACACTTCAAATAAAAGATAATTATTGTGCCTTTAAAAAGATAAGGTTTTCTTACCACATATTTTACAGCACTTATGAACTGGTTATGAAAGAGCAGATGTTGAGTTTCATCCTCTGGATTTGACACAGTGTAAAGCATTCCACAAATATTACAGGAAATAGCACCAAATCTTTTTTGTCCTGCATCCTAGTAAAGGAAAAAAAAAAAAAAAAGTATTTGTCAATGGCAAGCACAATAAATAAAGTTCAACTGAACTTTCGTCTAATCAGACATGCCTTTTATATCTCTTCTGGAAATTCAACACAGAGGCTAAAACAAAGGAGTGAAACAGGGGAAAATAAATACAGAATTTAGAAGTCTATCTTTTAAAAACCCACACAGCCTCAAAAGGCACAGGCATCAATCACAGAATAAACTTTACCCAAAATTAAAATTAGCTCCTCCCATTAGTTTTGAGCAAGTGATTTTCATTTTATGAAATACAAAGAACAGAGAATTCTTCCTTCATTACCATATTTGCTGTAAATATAATCCTCTTCCACAAAGAAAATCCCCACATCCAGCCCCACACTTTCTGTTTCTCCCTAAAGTTCTGCTACAGCTTGTTTTTCTGTTGTGAGTTGCTTTAGGCGGGCCAAGGGTGAGCCATTTACTGAATGTTTGGAAGGATATTATATAAAATAGTTGCAGAAATAATATTTAAGATTAGCAACTTATCTGCAACAGCTGATTACTTCTTTTTTTTTACAAAAATCAAGTATTTCAAGGCAACCAAGTAGCATTATGATTTTCTATCCCTCTCTCCATTGATTAAAAGCCTTACCTAATATACTCTCAGGACTTAAGTCTTCACTGGAAACAGCTAACATGATGTCTGACATGACACTTTAATTGCACAGGGTTCATAACTTTTATTTTTCAGACACTGCATAGCAGCTACAATACAAATGGAGGATTATATCATTTTACTCATGACTCATGACCTTTAAGGTGATACTCCTACACTATAACCAACCATTATCTACTTAACAGCACGACTCAGTACCTATTCTTTTGCAATTTATACATTAAAACTGTTATTGATATCCAAGTGTGCTCAGATTAAGGAGTCTGTGTCTAATAAATAATGAAGTGTCAGGTGCAGGGAGTGCCTTTTGCAAAGAGCAAAAGAATATCAGTTAGATGGAAGTATCTTGCCAAGAAGGCATGTTTCAAGTTATGGGTTAATACTCAATTGATTTTTTTTCTTTAATTACATTGGGAAATTGAGTTTATATAAGCAGCAGCAAATGTCACTTTTATTCTATTCTAACATATATCATAAGTAATAGAAGAAAAAGAAGACTTGGTGGTGTTTTTTAAAAGGAAGTTGATCTGTGTGCACAAATTTAAAGTTCACCATTTGAAATAAAACAGATAACCTGAACTTAATATTGTTTTCTAAGAGCTGAAAATACTCATAGTAAAAGCCTAGAAAACTTACTTTAGAGAAAAAAGCATTCTGCAACAGGGCAAAAGTGTTTACAAATCTTTTCTTACTCCTTCCACCTTCAAATATGTGTTTAAGTACTTCTAAGAGCTCAGTTCTCCACATAAAAGCAACTTATTTCAACTAATTATTAGTGAAATCTAGAATGCATGCATCAGTTTCTTTTGAAGAAGAGACTAAAGGTATAACCAGCCAGGCAAACTCAGTGTTGAATTTCTCTTTAAGGGCACATTTATGGACCTCAACCAAAAGAAAGAAGCTAAATCTGAGAAGTAATTGGTTTAATCATAATCAGTTTATACCTTCTTACTTATACAGAAGGAGAAACAGGAGTACACTAAATTTCTGAAGGAAAGAGGAAAGATGAAGCCCAAGGTTAGATTTGCAAAATCAGAATAAGATGAGGTTTCTAAAAATGTAAAAACTGAATTGAATCCATCACATTTTATTTTACCTCCCTTAAACCAGAAATATAGTTCAAAACAAAGTACCCATCTGGCCACCAAAATATACTGCATTTCAAAGGTTTATACATGAAAGATTTGAAAGGAAGTTCAGCAGGAAGGATTACGTATGGCAATTATTTTAAGATTAACCAATTGAACGGAATTTAGTAATTCCTATTGTGAAGATGGAGAACATACCCCTGGTAACCAGGGTAGGATAAGTGATGAGGAAGCGTACTTTGATTCTTGGAGTACTCTTCAAAAAATTAAGACATGTAAATTAGAAGATCAGCTACATAAAACAACTCTTAAAATATTTATCACATCAGTACTTCAGTAAGTCTCGTGGAACAATTTCTGTTCAATCAAGAAGCTAAAGCTATTAAAAAATACCTACTAGTTTACTACCAAAAATCTCAAGACAAAATACCCAACAAAACCCAACCAAACAAAAAAAACCCGCCTAGCTATGTAGGAAGTCATCAAAACTTAGGCTCCTTAGCTCATCCCATCTTGCCTTGTAAATACATATGCTGTTTTACAAGTCCCCAGGAACAGACTATTTCCCTGGAACAGTACTGCCATATAGTATTTTACAGTTTGACTTTCTTGAATGCTGCTGGTACCAGTGGGTCTGGGGGGGAATTTTTTGTTGTTTTTTGTATCTTAAGGATTTCACTGATACTACTAATCTATATACATTCAGTTGTATCAATGAGCTACACACAAAGTTAATATTAAAAACCTGTTATGTGAATACCAGAAAACACACACTCCAGTATCTAAAGCAATCTTTTGAACTCTGTATTATGCTAACTATAGTTTTTATCAAATACTGTACAGTGACCTGAGGGTAGTAAAGATAGCCTTTTTGTACAACTGAAGCACCATTTCAAAGCCACATAACAGGACATAATGCTTCAGACAGAAAAGAAAAAAGCAGCTTTGTACACCCATTGCAGACTACAACAACAAAACAAAACAAAAGACATGCATAATAAGTTCAGGAATTATGAAGAATGCATTTTTGTACTTTAAAAAAACATCTACACAATATAGCTCTTTTTAACATGATGTCATTGCACAAGCAAGAGCAGAAAGGGCATGCATCAAGAGCAAAAAAGTGGTCCCAAACAATAACACTGCAATAAAGGTTGCCAGTCCTTCCTAATAGAGAGGGAAGGAGGAAAAAAAACCAAACCCAATGAAACAACAAACACAAATCCAAGACCATCTTATGCACCACATAAGAGAGTAAATACTTAAAATTAGAAATTATTGGAGGAGGGCACAAAAACTTCTCAGCAAACATCTGATACTGAGTACTAGAGAGTAAACTGTTGGCTTGTCACAACTAGAAAAAGACATAAGTGGTTTGACTCTCGGAACTGAAGAAAAATATTTTTCAGAGCAATATTTTAAAAAATGCAGGGTTGCAGGCAGAAAAATGTGTTACTCTATTTAAACTCCGTTTTCTAAACTGTGACAATAAAGAACAAGGATACTTTTACTTCCTAAGCAAATTCTGCATGTGTAGACGGCAGTTAAGCATTCCTGACATCTCAGACAATCCTCATTAATATTGGCACAGGATATATGAGATCAGTGTTTCAAGGCTAACTGTAATTGAACATAGTGACAATGTTTTCTTAATCTCCAGAAGGGTTTCTTAATTCTGTGTTAGACAGAAAGAAAAGTCTTACCAATATCTTCTTTGAGAAGGTGCATATCTGCTGATCCTCCATATGTAGGATAAGGAGCCCTGCAAGCAAAAAAGGCATTTGGTGCCTCTGTAGGAGATGAAAAGGGGCCTTTTTTTTTTTCCCTTCTTTTTTTCAAGCACAGATTAGGTCACCTCCTTCTTGATTACCTAGTGCTAGTTAGAGGAAAATTATATTTTCCTCTAGTCTTTCCACTGAAGAAAAAAAAAAAAAAAAAAGCAAATCCCAGCCACGGAAACAGGCAGGCTGGAAAGGTGGAAAGGAAATACAAGAAGACCAGAATGGAACAACACAAATATCTTTGGGCTCTCCATACAAAATGAAAAAGTCAAAGACTGCTATTTCAATGAAAGATGCGTTCAAGACTAAAGCTGATGTGTATTTCCCTTGCTGACCAGGAGGATCAGAAGACATGACCCAACTCACAAACAAGTTTAGTATAAAATGAAGACTGTGGAATCTAACAGCAATAGCAACAGAAACTAAAAAAACCAAACAAACAACCCTACATTAAACAAAAAAGGAAACTCCTCCCCCCCAAAAAACCAACTCCAAAACCCCACTAAAATATAAAAACCACCCTAACAAACCATCAGCGGTACTCATATTCCTGAAAAGCTATTTTAGCCAGATGATATAATTCAACTTAAAACTTTCACAACTGTGATGTATCTAATTTTATTTAACGTGTTTTGAAAAATGAAAATGGAGGGCCACTATCCATCATGTCCTCACTGGTCGTTACCTGAAGCAGTACGAAAAAAAATACAAAGTTCAAAACCAAATCCACACAATATTTACGATAGACAATTAATCCATTCCTGACCCATATAAAAACTTAATTTAAATGTATTACAGTTTTCCAAGGTATACTGGTTTGGTCTGGAATAAGGTTAATTTCCTTCAAAGCAGCTGCTATGTTTTAGATTTGTGACCAAAACACTGTTGGTAACACAGGGATGTTCTAGCATTTGCTGACTGCAGTGCCAGTGAGCCAGTGCCAGTGAGCCAGTGAGCTGGCTGGGGGTGCACAAGAAGCTGGGAGGGGACAGAGCTGGGACAGCTGACCCCAGCTGACTGGAGGGGTAGCCCATGCCATCTGGGTCATTCTAAGCAATAAAAGCTGAAAGAAAGAGGGAGGGAGTGGGGGATGTTTGGAATTAGGACATTTATCTTCTTAATGGTTTCACATGATGGAGCCCTTGCCTTCCTGGAGATGGCTGAACACCTTTTCTGCCAGTGGGAAGCTGTGATTTATTCCTTGTTTTGCTTTGCTTGTGCACACAGTTTTTGCTTTACCCATTAAATTGTCCTCATCTCAGCCCATGAGTTTTCTCCCCCATCCTACTAAGGGAGAGCAAGCAAGAAGTTGCCTGCCAGAGCTAACCCGCAACACAATGTTGCAGCCTTGCTGCTTCAATTCCTGTTACCAGATGCCCAGCTAACATTGCAAAACATTCCCACCCTCAGGACAAAGGACCCCAAACTCAATCCACCTGAATTTGCTAAAGAAAGCTGGGTTGCTGTACTGAAGCAGAAATAGGAAAGAGTAATAATCAGGATGGATATTACTGTCCCCCTAAGAGCACAGCTGTCCCAAAGGGTACAATTTGTGTGGGAAGAAAGGAAAAGTGAATGCTCTCAGCTACCAAACTCCCTCACCACTCACTTAAGCAGTACCCACTGATTTGGTTTACTGAGATTACGGGGAAAAAATAGGCAGTACTTAACTAATGTGAACAACAAAACATTGCCCCAAAGGCATTCTTCAATTCTCTGGAGAAATTACCAATTGGACTACATTGGTTCAAAGAAGAAAACAGCAACTTTTAGTACAGCTTTGTCCAGGCTTGCAAGAAATCACTTTTACGTTTATTATTTCCACTGAGGAGTGTGTTTTCAGCCTAAATAAAAACATTTAATTAATATATTAGATATTTCAGTCAAGCAGGAAACTATGTTCAAGTTTAGCCCAAATATATGTAAGGAAAAATTCAAGCATGATATCTAAATATGTAAACTGAATTACCTTGGAAATCACTTCAACATATGGCACCAATTCAAACCTCAGAATTAAAAGTATCTTCCATCAAGCAATTCTGATCCATGCATTTGCTTATACTTAAATAGATGATCTACATTTAAACACATTTGCTTGCACCCAGGCACTAACTCAGATCTCCGGAAAGGCAGAAAAGTCTCTGCAGTTTTGTACCATCTTTTGTATCAATTCAGTTACTTGGGTTTGCTGTTCTTTCCTTTTTCACATGTTCTTTCCTAGAACTGATGAGTATCATTTTCAAAAGACTAGCTTAATTTTCAAAGGAACATGTCTACCTAGTGGAATAAAATGGAAGAAGTCTCCCTGTTTCTCATAGGTCACACTACTCAGAACACTGTAGCATTAATAGTTTTATCAATTATTACCAATAGTTTTATCAATTATTAATTGCTTTATCAATTCCTATTCTTACGGCCAAATCTGGTCCTAGATCTTACAAGCAAGCAGAATTTTTATAAGAAGCAACTAACTGACTTTCCTCTTCTTGGATGTAAAGCATATCTCATTTTATGAAAACTGAAAACATATGCTTTGCACATTTGTATTTCTTTCCATTTCAGAAGTTAAACAAATAGTTAATTTCATATTCAAGTTCTCCTACTTGCATATCAGATTCAAGTACTTGGAAAGTACAGAACAATTTTAGTGAATTACTCTATAAAACCTACAATATGGAGCTTCATGTAACCTGTCAACCTACCAATTGATCATTTAAATTAAGTGAAAGAGGGTACAGCTCAGATACTCAGAACAGGCCACCTTTCTAAACACCTCATAATGGATTTGGAACAAAACATATTTTCAGCCTCAATTTTTTGTTTCTTTTTTTCTTTTCTTTGAGGGGGGAGTGGGGGGGAAGAAACATCCCAAAGTCTGAACTTTGCTTCAAATACTCTGGTTTCCTGTCATTGTTTGTTTTACAAAGTTTGTGTTGCATTGGATTCCCTGCTGTTTTCAGCTGTAGGCTATGAACATATTTTTAAGGTTCATGACAGCAAGCAAACCTCACAAGAAACAATTCACCTTGTCTTAGCTGTAGCTCTACAAAATTAAGATAATTTTATGTTTGAAAGCTACTCATATAACTATCTGATGAGCACCAAGAAATAGAAAGATCCAAGTACAGCTACTAATTATTTCTTCTAGAAAGAAGCTGTATTATTTTACTTTTGTTGCAAACAAATAGTCTTAAAGCTTGTTAAAGATTCTGTTACTTAAGAAAAACAGAAAATTAATCTACTGATTATAGCAATCCCATGGGAGAAGAAGGAAGGTAAGACACATCTTTAAGGATTAAATATTTTAAAAATGGGGTGTTGTGGAAACCAAAGACTAGTTTTACCATAAAACTCCTCCAAATACAGTTCAGGGAATTAAAAAGTTAGAATACACAGACAACATTGTAACATCTCAGACTTTGAGCCTCAGATAACTGTAAAGACAATTAAAAGGACAGGTATTGAACTTAAACAGAAAAGATTACGAAAATTCCACAGAGTAACATAGTATAAGTTAAAGGCTTCTTGCTAAGAATAAAAAAAACATTAATTCCCAATTTTGCTCAAGGTAAAGAAGAATCATAAACTGTCTGTCTTAATACAATAACCAGAAACTTGGAATAAAACCTACTTATAGCTGTTAACTATAAAATTTTACTACAAATGTTAATTTAAGTGATTTGGCTGTGTGTAGTAAGACTGCTCTCTGTACAGAAGAAACTTCAGACCTAACAGGTTTTAAATCAAGTATTTTCTCTCTTCCCAGAGGATCACTACAACGTACAGAAACACCTCTGAAAATATTTCAGAAAATATTTCAATTTTTTAAAAAAATTTTTAAAATTCAGAATCAACACTTGAGAAATTCATCATGACTTTGCAAATACTATTAATTACAAAATATACCTTAATTTTATTATGTGCCTTTGATCCCCAATTTTTTTGGCATTAACGAGCAAAGCCTCATACTGTGGAAGTCAATTAAGTGATTTTTCCCTTCCAGATGCTGGAACAAACTATTATAGACAAAACCATGTCTTGTTTTCACAGTGACTAAGGTGAAGGGTACTATCTTACACAGGATTCCTCTATATGCTTTAACAATGTTAAAAGGAGTTTTCCCCCTGGTGAAAGAAAATAAAGCAGTATCTCACCTAATGCTTCACTGGTTATAGTGAACTACAACCATTACCAAAATGCCTTTTCAACACAACAAAAATCCTACTCTGAACTCAATTGAACCAAGGTGAATTACATTTGTATGAAGTGCTGAAATATGTCAGGTATTATGAAGCTCTTACTTTCACACTGGAAAATTAAATACAGTGCTCGCTTTTATTTTCCAGAAATACCCAAAGGAAATAAAAGATTACACCTCTTCCACTTTACCTAGTATTCTTCATTGATGATCCATTCTTTAGCATCTACAATTTTGCCAGGTAAATAACTGAAAACTTTTAATGTTGAATACCTAGAAAAAATGTTAATCTCCTAATTCGGGCTGAAAACAAGGCAGCATAGCCAAAAAGTTGCAAAGGATCTCTTTGTATGAATACTGTGAAGGAGAGCTACATAAGCTTTTTACAGACACTAATCAGAAAGTTGTGTAGTTCTTGTAAAAAATCCTAGCAGCTCCTCAGTCAAGTTCTATTACCACATGAGGAAAAATTAAGTTAGAATTACTGAAAAAAGAATACTCTTGCAATCCTTTAATGTAGCTAAGATACTTACTCATGCATTTTAACTGTCTTGGTAAAATGTGTTTCAAAGATACAACAGCTGAAATACTCTGGAGAAATTAGATATGGTTCATTTCTCACCCTGTGAGATTTTTAGCACTTGCCTAGATTTTTATCACCATAGGCAAGTTAAGGATATTTAGCTCTCACAAGCTCTGATATTTCAATATGGGTAAAAGAGTGTTCATAACTCATCTGGTTCCACTTCAGTTAATATTTTCATGCATATAATCCAGACGTTAAATGAAAAAAAACCTGGAATTTAACAAGACCACCCGGTTACATAAGTGACAGGGGCAATTTCATAAGAAGCTTATTACAAAGTCCTCCTTCCTAATGGTCTGCATTCTATTCTGCCTCTGTAGCTTCCAAGCTCCAGCTTTTCATTTCTCAAGGGTTATCTGACAAAACACAACCAAAACTTCTAATTACTTTACTATCAAGCTGTGTGATTCTACAAGATATTTAAGTGACTGTGCACCACTCCCTCCATTCTCCTTTTGTGTTTTCTTGTTTTAAAAGATCAACCTGCATTTGGTAGCCAATAGGAAATAAACAAGATAATATTGATGTTTAAATATTACAGTAAAAATTAGTAAATCCACAGGAAAAAATTGCAGTTTGTCTCAGAACAATAGAAATCTGTATAATGCAATAATGAATCTGTTGATATTAGTTTTGCACACTATGTGCCAGATGCACTACTCCCCCCGAAATTCTAAAATTTTCATAGATCACAGAATGTTAGGGGTTGAAAAGGACCTCTGGAGATCACTTAGTCCAACTCTTGCCAAAGCAGGATCACCTAGAGTAGGATTTACAGGGTGGCATCCAGGTGGGTTTTGAGTATCTCCAGAGTCCACAACCTGCCTGAGCAGCCTGTTCCAGTGCTCTGTTACCCTTACAGTAATGAAGATTTTCCTTATGTTTTGGTTGAAATCCCTGTGTTCCAGACCACTGCACTTTGTCCTGTCGCTGGGCAACACTTAAAAAAGACTCCGGTCCTATCCTCCTGACACTCACCCTTTAGATATTTATAAGTATTGTTGAGATCTCCCCTCATCCTCCTCTTCTCCAGGCTGAGCAGACCCAGTTCTCAGCCTTTCCTCATATGACAGATGGATGCCCCAGTTACCTAATCATCTTAGTGGCTCTGAACTGGACTCCCTTCAGTAGTTCCTTGCCCTTCATGAACTGGGAAGCCCAGAACTGGAAGCAGTATTTCAGATTTAGCATCACCAAGGCAGAGGAGAGGGGGAGGATAACCACCACCCTTGACCTGCTTCTTGTTGCACCCCAGGGTGCCACTGACCACCTTGGCCACAAGGGCACACTGCTGGCTCATGGTTATCCTGTTGTCCACCAGGACCCCCCAGGTCTTTTTCCACAAAGCTACTTTCTAACAGGTCATTCCCTAACCTGTACTGGTGCCATGAGGTTATTCCTACCTACTTTAAGAAACTGGGACTTTGCACATAAGTAAAGGCAAGTTCATCCTCCTTAAAACAACTGTTTTTTCACAGAGCGGTAATTCTATTACAAAAATGCAGAAATTCGTTTAAACAAGAATCAGTTTAAACACTAAGTCTGCAAACATCAATACTGAATGGCAATCTAGTACAGGTTCTACTTTCAGAAATTATTTACAGTGGCAATAGTAGTATGTATAATTAAGACAAGTTCATAAAACCACAAATTTTACACTACAAAAGTAATATATTCTAGAAACTATAAGCCTTATAAAAGGGTATTACTTACTATAACCAGTTGCTTATCACCATCTTTTCCTGCTTCTTTTAGCTTCTGAGCATGTTCCTCAGTTGGTAACAAGTTGCTGCATTTTGATGCTAATGAGGGATTTGACAATGAAACCCTTGAAATATAAATATATTTCATGTTAAAAAAGAGACTGCTTACGTGTCATCCTAGATAATCAATGCTGTTGTGATTAGTGTAACTAAACTTTATTGAAATGCAAGACAGTTTTAAAAAAGGAATTAAAATATTAACAAAAAAATAGTTTATGACTAGCCTAAGTACAAGATTTTTTTCATTAAAAAATTAAAATTTATCATCAGGTGAGGTAGGTTAGTCACAACCATTAATACAGACATTTAACTGAGGCATTTTCACAGCATGACTGATGGTATCTAATGCTGCGTATTTCCTACTTAAGGTTTAGGTTTTAAGTTTAAGGCACCACACATCAGGTTGCTAAAGCAGACCATGTAAATATTTCCAGAAATATAACTGGGGCAATATAAAACAGATGTCATAAATCTGTAAAATTCATTTCAAACTTATTCTCTAGCAGTGAAGGAAGGGAAAAGAGGACCCAAGGAATTAATGGATGGGTATCAATGGAATATCTCTCACTCAGTTTAAGGTTCCCCACGTCACGACTAAAAGAAACACTGGAAAAGTACTATAATACATCATCAACTAAGTCATTCTATGAACTTGCTACTATATACAGGGGAAATATAACATTCATTAAAGGTTTGGATAAAACTGATAAAGATTACAAAAACAAAACACACAAAAAATAGTGGTATTTCAACTGGGTGTTTACATATTTTTTGTTTCTGAGCAAACAAAGTACACCAGGACAAACACTTAATTGCAGCAGCTGCCATAGTACATGTAGCAGGTTAATTCAGTGAGCTTTTTCCAAAATAAAAACTCCTGCCAGACATTTTTAAAACAGCATTTTCTGTGCTAAATCAGAGCTAATTTTTTTATCCCTGTCAGGTGCCCCAAATTTTGCATTAAGTAGTTATCTCCAGGTTTGCCTTTTCTCTGCTGCAACCTTTTCTTACAAGGCCCCAAAGAGAGTTACTCTGTAGCTATGCACACTACTCTATGATATATAAGGACTAACACAGAAAGAATGATGGCTTACACCTTTGCCTTGTATGAGAAGCAGGGTTAAGAAAGCTCTAAAAACAAAAAATTGTAACCAAATAATAGTAAAGCAATATGGCCTTGTTCAGCTAATAAATTTGAGTTTGCTCAAACTGTATATTACTTTCATCTAATAAATTTGAAGTTAATAAATTTGAGTAGATACCATAAAGCCATCTGGCAGTTGAGAATAAAAATATGAAAAATCAGAGTTAGTGTAATATTTATTGAAACTCCTAAAAATACTCATTAAACTAGTTTTACCTCTACCTTTTCACCTGTTTTCAGTGAAATTCCTTTATGTTAGAGTTTTCAATATGTACAAAAGGCCTCATTCAGAAATGTTCATCTGGCCTCAGATATGTTTTGAAAATTGACTGTATCATTTTTTCTTTTCTCCATTATAAATATAGAAAACAGTATCTACATACTAAGACCTGAGTGAATTAAGTTGCTGTTCAAAGTATCAAGTACAAAGAAACTACTGTCTTTAGCTTGTAACTAGCTAAAGACAGAGACTATGTCAGAATTGTTCAAAAACTACAACACGAAACATGCTCAAAGATAAAATGTAAATTTGAATTGTTAGTAATAAGAACAGTTTAGTCAGTTTTTAAGAACAGGAGTAGTTTTTTAACAGCTGACACCTTCATTTCACAAACAATAAGCAATTAATTCTCTTCCCCACCTAAAAATATTATATATAAAAGACTTCCATAATGTAAGGATTGAAAACTCTAGCAGAATTGAAATAATTCTTATTTGAGGAAAAGACCATCAGAAATGCTTTTCCAACTCTCTTAAATTCTGCTTTATAGAATAAATATGCAGTTACAAATAACTTGCCTAGTAAGTTTCTTCACATAATAAAACCATCCCTTGATACAACTTGTCTGTTCTTGTAAAGGACAAATCACTTACTTGAAACTGAAAGTTGAGGCTGGGAGACAACAGAACAACAGTCAGTCTTACAATAAAACCTCTCTCAAGTCTATGGAAGGTTACTGTCATTTCATAATGTATGAAATACTATACCTGTGCTCAGTTTCAGAAGTTTGATTTGTAACTGAAGTTTGTGTCAATTGCTTGGCAGCCAAACCTACAATTGATCAAAGATTATAACTTCATGATAAAGTTCTTACTTTCAAAGGAAATTTCAACTACACAAACAGTGTTGTATGAAAACATATTCAGGACAATATTGCAGATTGTTAATGGCCAATAAAAAAAGAAAGTTTCAACCTTGAGACAGTACTCATGTTTCTCCACATGTACTTTAAAAATATGAAATTTTCTTCAAAATTTCCACAGTGGTTCTGCAGAGTGAATTGTCAGCAGCTAAGCAAGATCAGTAGTGAAACTACAAAGAAATTTAAATCAGTTTATACTGACACCCACATAAATAACTATCCATAGTATTAGAATCATAATGTATGGTATGCCATCAATTCATGTATGTTTTATATCACTTATGGAAATGAAACAACCAAGAACAGCAAAAGAAAGAAAAATCATTTTTTTACATTCTCTAATAGCACAATTTTTTTTCCCTTCAAAAATACCCTAGAGCGGCATGCAAAAAACCAAACTATTTCATTGAGCTAAATAGTGCACTCATATTCAGATTAAATAATTTAAAAACCCCAAAATCAGCCAAACAAAAAACCTGAACCAACCAAGAAAGTCCCAATTAACACCCCTCCAAAAAAACAGGCCACAAAAACCAACACAAACCCTTAAACCAAAGCAAAACCTGTAACAACCCAAAAACTCAAAAGCAAAAGGATGAAATATCAAGATGGAAGTCAATGAAGAGATGCTAGTGATCCACCAATAATGTATCTTAGTCAAACCTATTTGAGTCATTGTAAGATTTGACAAACTGCATTCACAGGCTGATAAATGAAGACTGAGTAATAAGAACAGGGGAGTGATAATTCAATTGATGATTCGGTCATGGTCAGATAGAACAGTTTAGGAGAAAGAAATGCAGATACTTATTCAAAGGAAGCAGTAACCAACAGAGAATCCTTAACAGAAACCAAACCAAGAGAATAATCCAACTGAAATATGGAAGTTTTACTACTTTATTACAAGGAAAACAAAAGTATTTAGTTGAGGCTTTTTCTGTTTGCTTGTTTAGTATTTTTAAAAAGTTGTCACTTTTACTCAAATGGAGCACAAAGCACAATGACATACTAAAAGCAGAGCTGGGTAGAAAAACAGCCACTTCTCTTCCCCAGTGCACGGCCCAGAGATAAAAGGACATCCACTGCTACTAAAGCAGCCATGGATGTGACAGAGAAATATGAGAACAACTGTGAGCAGCTCCAGTCCCAGAAGTTTAGCTCTGCACCAACTGTACCTTCCTCTGTGAAAGATTCACCTGAAAGGAAGACTTATGCTTCCTATGTAACTGGTCAGAAGAGGAAAAATCAGTAGTAAACAGTTACCTTGAGGTTCACTTTCTCCAGGTTCTTTTTTAAACTGTTTTGGTGGTTTGGGAGCTGTAACATTCTTTACCGGGGAACTTTCTGGACTTGATTCCAAATGTAATCGAAAATTCTAAACAAAACAGAGAACATTAAATAATAACCTGAACTATTTAATGCTTCTAAACAGTTACTAAAACCAACCACTTAAGTATTAACACCTTGAATACAGTACCAGTTTCCTTATTCTGCATTATTTTAAAGAAACAAAATGCAACTAACTAGCTAGTCCATATTAAAGTTTGAGGTATTAATTTTGCAAAAAATCTTCTCTTCATATATGCTTGTAAAATACTTCCTACAGAACAGTTTTGTGCTTAAAATCTTAAGTTTTAATAGATCATTCACAGAGAACACTCTTCCCCCCACACACTTCTTTTAGTACACCTTTTCAGAACAGAACAGCTATGCAAGCTTAAGTAATTCAAAGGTGCTCACATGAATCTGTACAACTTCCAGCTCCAGCTGGAAACGTTATCAATCAACACTTAGTTAACTGCAAAACTTAGGAGAGTGTAACAGATTCATATTCCAGATTACTATAATCCTGTCTATGACAACACCCCTGTAAATGCTCTGTAGTGCATTTGAAAACTGTAAGTTTCAGTAAAATAATTGTTAAAATAAATTTTCTGAGCATGGCATTCTCAGAAAACAGAACAGAGTTAGAACACGCTCCCACCATACACCATACATACACCATAATTAAAATTACTTACCTCATCTGGTCTTGGCTCACATAAATGTTTTGTCAAATTACACAACAAACCATTTTCTGCACCTCTCTTTGTGGGCTGTTTTATTTCTAATGTTGCTTCTTTAGCTCCAGCTCTTTCACATGAAGGATCTGATTTCACCTGCACACAAGTTGCACTTTCACTCTCAGAGAGTCTTGTTATTGACAGCTTGCCTTGTGTCTTTGAAAGCTCTGCTTCTGTACCTATTTGACTTGCCTCTGAAATTTCAGAGTAATCTTTTAAGCAAGCAAGCTTGGGAGCATTTGCACAATTTAAGTTACTTTGCTTCATGTTGCTAGCTTTCAGTAACTTAATTTTGGTCCATTTAGAGTTTTTGTTTGAGGAATTACTTCTACCATTTAGAGTGCATTTCACAGGCATTACTTTTTTGCTAGGGAAAAAACGTTTGTATTGAGTACTTTGAGTAGGTTCCTTCTGAGTGAGCATTTCATTTTGTGGAAGCTGTACATCAGCATGCTTGTCTTCTGCCTTGCTACACTCAGCAACAGGGGAATCTTTTTTCACCTCTACTGTATCAGACTCGATCTCACCTGCGATTTCTTCACAAAGTTCTAGGATGCTCACCCTTTTGGATTTTGCATCATTCTCTGGTTGATCAGCCACATTTGTTTCACTTGCAGATGGCTGCGAAATCTTTTTTGGTTTTGTACTGTTTTTTACATTCTGATGCATTTGTTGTTTTTCTTTAGTTACTGTCTTAGAATTTGGCTTAGCAGAATCTGTTTCCACTTTCTTTGCATTGATAGGAATAGGAATATCCATTTGGTCTTTCTTAACTTCCTCAAGACTATGATCAGGACATAATGATGACCTTTGAAGACTGTGATGAAAGCTGTTGGAATTATCATTTTTACTGTCAGCTTTGCATTTTTTCTCTTTCAGAGAGCTGGTCACTTCTACACGTATTTCCTTATCCTCATTTGTATTGTTTGGCTTTACTTTTGTAGTTTTTTGTTCTGTTTTCTCTCCAACAGATTTTACTTTTGCTGCAACACTGTGAGTGGGTTTTTTTGTCTGACTACTTTTTTTAACTTCCACAGGTTTTTCTTCTTTAATTTCTCTGCTGCGCAGGGATCTTGCTGGTACATGTACACCTGTTAACTGCTGTAGTCTCTGTGATCTCCTCATTACTGGCTCATCTGGTGCAACTAGGCATTTTGATTTAGGAATTTCTTGCACAGTTTTTTTCTGGCATATCTCCTTACTTTTTGTAGATTTAGGCTGCTGCTGGACCTTTCTGTCAGGTGTTGTTTTATTATTCAAGTTGAGTCCTGATGATCTTGTAGTCATGCGTGTTCCTAGTTCAGGTTCATTGGTGTTGTTGCTGAAAGATTAAAAAAAATATTTTTTCAGCATCCAGAAAGTAGAAGTTATAGGATTATTCTCATTCTTACAAACCATATCTCTTTTTATTTTTTATTCTTTTTTTAAAAAAACAAACGGATGCTACATTTTGCATCCTCAATACTTTTACAGGAGTTTTCTCTGCAACAGTTCTAAAAATACTTCATTTCCACCTGGTTACTTTTAAGTGTAGCACTTAGTGTTTTTTATGCATGGCAAGACTGAACTATGAACCCCAGGTGAATACTTTTTAACATCTCTAGCAGTTTTTAATTGTTGATGTTTGGGGCTTTCAAATGGAAATACTAGCTTATACAGTAATAGACATATTTTTGCTTCAGAAACTTTTTTGGAGGAAATTGTTTTGGATTTCAAAGACACTTATGTGATTCCAGAGAAAGATCATGCAGCAGATATCATACTTAATGATTTAAGCCTGATTTTCCTACTACTATTATTTAACTACTTAGCCGTATCTTTACCTCAAATTCATTCTGTTTAGATTGTGTCTGTACTAATTTAGTCTAGAAAGGTAACCTTGAACAATTATTTATTTTTTGTCACTGACCTGTTTGATTTGACAGAGGTTTTAAGTACAGTTTTCTCCTGCACTGCACCCTTTGATTTATTTGAAACATGTTTTATATCTGGGACCTCTTTTTGCTTCTTGGTCGATGACTGTTTGCTGTTTCTGTCCAGCTTTGGACGTTTAGCAGAGGGCTCTACTAACATAGACTTCCTCTTCTGAGCTGCCATTTCTGTAAAACACAATAACTGATTCAGTTTTTAGTCTTTGTCAGCTGTTGTTGCAGTGTCAGTTAATATAACCACAGTTTTGCCCGTTTTACAAATTAAGAAAACTGATATCCTTTTAGAGACAGATCGTACTGTGATCTCAAAGCAAATCATCAAAGCGATCTCAAATTATATTCTATTTTACTTACAGGTTTTTACAAGAGGCAATTGATGTTTAGGCCAAAGTAACTTATCAAGGTGTGCCAAGAGCATTCCTTATGCATATGCTTACAAACAGGACGTTTCATGCCACCTATGAAAAACAGAAAATGTTCATGAGGTGAGCATTTTATTAACTTCCTTCTCAGACTCTAAATTTGGCATTCCCACCCTCTTCCATCCCTTCAAACAATGCTTAACTTTGAAGTTTCTTTAATAATGATTTTTCTTAAAGAAGGTCTACAAATAGCCAACATTTTTTGGCATTTTGCTGTCTTAAGCATTACTGTCTTACGCTTTTTTACCTTTTGAGATGTGGCATTTTAGTACAATAGTACAAATAGTACAATATTACTATTTGAAAGTTTCTCAAACTTTCATATTTTTCTAGCAAAGAGCCTGATGCTCTCTCTTTTCTATCTCACAAAAAAGTGGGCCTGCTGTCAATCCTGTGCCTGACAGACACAGTGAATACACCCATTAGATTCTACTAAGTCTACTCAGTTCTGCTATGGCATTACTTCATAGCCATCAGCAACCACCTGTAACAGTTTTTTCTTGTATGACTTAAGCTATAAATCAGAAACAGAAAGCCTAGAAAGTAGCATTATTTGAGACATTTGCCCAGGCCAGTTAAAAATTATGTTTTCATGAGAACTTAAATGGTGTTAACGATACAGAAATTTATCTGCATGAGAATCTGAATACCAGCAAAGATCTTCAGTAAAAAGTCTTCACATTTGGTTGATCACACCCTTCACGTCTATTTGTGGCTTCTGAAACTTTTAACATTTCTTATTCAAATACACTGTTTTTATTATGGTGCAAGTACTAATTTTTCAGTAAAGTTTCACAAATATCTTTTTTTAATTGAGTTTACGGAAAGACTCAGTGCTCAGAACTTTCATATGACCTTTTCAGGTCAAGAATTACCTACTAATTTTTGCATCTGACAGACTGACAAAGAAATATTTCTGTAAAAAAACTGTATTACTTTTCAAGCCTTAATTAATCTAATGTTAAATTTGACAGATTTTAAGGTCAAACAGGAACTTTTAGTTACTTGCTGTATAACATACTTTAATTTCATTACAAGTACAGTAAGCCTCACAGTATTGACAATAGCATGTATTTCTCAAATATTTTGCAAGATACTTGTATAAAGCTCCTTTTAATAATTATTCATTATCCAAAAGGAAAAAGTAAAAAGCTGTACTTTTTCTTTCCTTTCAGACTTTAATCTGTCTTTAACTCCATTTCCACGTATCCACTCTTTTATGAAGACACTTCTAACCAGACACCGGTGCTGTCTTCTGCCTTTCTCTTTTAAGGAAGCTGCATGACCAGCGACCATATTTGAGACAGAATTATACTCTTCATAGTGCTATTTCCACGTCTCTCCCTAAGGACTAGGTATAACAGAATTTGTATGCCTTCCTACTAACAGATCGAGAGCTTTGTGACACTTCACAAGCCTACGGGTTTCCAGAAGTCAAAGATTATTTATCAGAGCTGCAGTATAGCCACTCACACCAAAAATAACAGCTCTAGTTGCTGAGCAAGTCTTTGGTCTTATATTCTCTTAGTTTAGAGCACACCACTGACTCTCAGGATCGGAAAACACCATGTCACAGGCTGCATACACCTAGGCCTTCTTGGGTTTTTTCCAGATGTATACAGACATCGCAGTCACTCTTAGCCACATGACAGAGCATACTCAAGAGTTTCAAGCAGAGAACAGCAAATATAATTCTTCCCTAACCAGTATCCCTTCTCGGGATACTGACAGATACGCCCTCCTCCCACAAGGAGAACTAGCTCTTGAACAGTCATTTCTTCCCCACTAATACTTCGCACAACAGATCAAGGACTTTTCCAGACGTTCAAGAACTGGCCGCTTCTGCCCTGAAGAAGTCCCTTCTAGTAAAAACCAGATTATGGAAAGACGGGACGACACGGAAGTACAAGAACAAACTACACAACAATCAAAGCTTCTGGTCCAAGTAGAGGAAAGACAGAAGCACGCAACTCCCACACCCTCAAACCCTTAAATCAGGGGCAAGCCCTTGAACTCTGCTATAGACTGGGGGCCCAGCGGCTTGATAAGGGCGCTGGGCTCTCACCTACGAGCCTCCCCTGATGACTGCCGCGGCACTATCCCGCAGCCTTCATTGCCAGGTCGAGACCCCACTCCCGGCTGAGACCCCACGACGGAACTCAAGAGGCAGGGAGAAAAGGGAAGGCCTCCTCCAAGCGTGGCCCAGTGTCATCCGCCTCAGCGCCCCGCCGTGACAACCCGTCTGGAGCAGGCCTGGCAGGGAGCCCCCTCACCCGGCCAAGCGCTCCTCAGGCCGAGGCAAGCGCCACCGAGGGACAAGGCGGAGGCTGCGGGGTAGAAACCCTTTCGCACCAGAGCCCATAGCCCACCCTCCTCCTCCCTTCCCCGCTCTCACTCAGTCGGCGAGAAGGATCCGCGATCGCGGAGACAGCAGCGGCGGCCGAAAGGCCTGAGCCGGGGCGGCGGCCGGCGAGGCAGGCCCGAGAAGAGACGCCGGCCTTTCGGCCCCAAAGCGGGGGCAGGGGGCACCGCTCCGCGCCCAGCAACGGCTGCCGGACACCGAGCGGGCCGGGATCGGGGCCGGGAGAGGGGGGAAGGCTGCCGGTAGCCGTCGGCACACGGATGGAGAGGGGAGGGCGGCAGGGGGGGGGGGGTCAGGAGAGGGGTGTGGGGTGTCCAAACTTCTTAATTCCCCCTCCCCCCTTTTCGTTCCCCCGCGCCCTCCGGCGCCAGGCGGCCGCTTACCTCGCGCGAGTGTCACCGACGTGCCGGCAGCGAGAGCCGCCCTCCTCGCCCGCTGCGGGGGGGTGGGAGGGAGAGAGGAGGGGGAGAAGGAGGGAGGAGGAGGTGGAGAAGGAGGAGGAGAAGGAGGGGGCGGAGCGAAGCGAAGCCGCGCAAGCGAAGGGGAAAGGAGGAGGAGGAGGAAGGGAGGGGGGGAGGCTGGAAAGAGCGCGCCCGCCCGCCCGCCCGCCCCCTCGGGGCCGCCTGGGCGGGGACGCGCACGCAATGCTACGGCGCCGAGGTCGGCGCGGCTCCCGCCCCCTTTCTACGGCACTGCGAAGCGGCGAGCCCCAACCTCGGCGGTGCTGACATCCGGGCACCGGGGACAGTTCCGTCCCGCCCCCGGTCCCGCCGCTTGTGCCGCCTCCCGCTGGAGCCGGGGACCACTTCCGGCGAAGGCTGAATATGGCGTCCGCGCAGGCGCGGCGGGTATGGCAGCGCAGCCTCCGGTGTGGGGGGAGTTCGGGGAGGAAGGCCGGTCCAGCCCGTCCCGGCACGGCCCGCCGCAGGATGTTGGGTCACACACGCACACACCCCCCCAACCGCCCGCCCTCGGGGCCCCTCCGCCGGACTCTGCCTCGCCCTCCGGACCCGCTCTCTGGTCCCGGGCGCCTCAGCGGGTGAGGGATGTGCTGCCGCTGTCCCGGTCCATCCTGGCACCGTTATCCCAGCGGCTCAGCCGGCTGGCACCGGTTGGCGCCCGGGTTGGTTCTTAAGCCCCGTCCTCTGCTGCTCAGCTCCTCGCCGAAGGGAGCGAGGAGAAGGGACCAGCCCGGCGTGCGCGCAGGGTAGTGGTGATGCGGGAAGTGAGTGGCGGTGTCGGCCCGCTGTGATTCGGTGACCCCTCAGTGCTGGCACAACCAAATGCCAGATGAAGAATCTCCCCAAGCCAAACTGGCTTCCTGGTCGTGCTGTTAAAGCAGCCTGCCGTCCCGGGAGTCTTTCTTTCCTAAGTTTGCGGGCCACTTCACACAAATAAGTTTGGAAATCCCTTGAGAAATAGGTTTGGTGCTGTTCTGGAAGTGATCTCCGCCCTTGCAATGCCTTTGGAAGCTTCTCTAAGGTCACATTTGTTTTGGTTGCTGGGGGTTTCCTGCTAATGAGCTTTGCTTTAGGTGCACAGGCAGAAGTTGCCTTCCTTAGCGCAGGTACAGCATTATGTCAGTGTTTGTGGCTTGAGCATGAAAGAGGACAGTCACTTGTCTGTGAGAAACTGCAGAGGCTTGCTGGATGTGTCCCAGTCGTGCAGAGGATCTGTTTCTTTGGAGGCTCTGAGTTACCGAGCTGCCTGCTCAAGTACAGTGAGGTTCTCCCAAGTTTGGTAGTAACCCTGCAGATACTGAGTGGCTGTTTTAGAAGGTGAGTTCTGCAGAGTGTTTCACCACTCATTTGTATTTGTGATTTTTTTTTTTCCCCCATTGTCTTGGATATTTTAGTCCTTGCTACTATGGGTAATGGATTTGTACCTCATTTAACCTTACACTGTGGCTTCATTGCCTCAGGCTTAGACTTGAGAATATCCAATGTCTCTGTTGGCAAGTAATAAAAAGTTTTAAGCAAAAGAAAGGGGAGATGAAGATTAGATACCCACACCACTGATGGACCAGTCTCATCCGGTGTCACCCAGTGGCTGCTAGGGTTAGAAATTGTTGGGGTTGTACCTGTGGGTTTGGCTTCCTTCAAAAGGAACCCATTATACATGCTTTGAGACAAGTAAATGCAATCAGGTGGTTTCCTTCAGAACTGCCCTGGCTGATCCTAACTAGAAGACTAATATAGAGATACCTCATGTACATAGTGCACTCCATCTATATGACCAGGCTTGGGCTAACCTGAAGTAAGACCTACCCGAAATACATCTGTCTGGTATATGTGTCAGGATCTCAACATTAAGTAGCTTTGCTGTTCATATCCACTCCTCCTGGTATATTCTGCTTGCTAGTACAGACACAGCCAACTGATAGCTGACTGTGGAAGATGTTAGAGAAAAAGGTTTTGAATGGTATCATGTGGCACGGTTTCTCCCAGATATTACTGATTTTGTGTACAGATTTCTGGGTACAGTTTTCTGATCAGAGACCATACAAGTGTTTTAGTACCTGGAAGCTACACAGTGCAGATGTTCTGCAAATACTCTCTTGTTAGTGTGTGAAGCATCTAAAATTTTACTATTTTTAAATTTTATAATAAACTTTTTTTGCCTTTTTTATAAATGTCCAAACATTTTATTGATGTCTATAGCTACTATGGTTATGGGATGGATTGTTGGAAATTGCAGTCAAGTTGCTGAGTAGTGTAAAAATTTATGGATAAATCAAATTACCTGGAAGATACGTTGTTTTGCCTGTAAATTTTTTCTTGTCTCTTTATTAACTGCCTTCCTAGACAAATGGAAATTTTTTGCAGCTGCAATTTTTGGAAAAGCTGATAGGAAGAAGTGTTATAAATAACTCCTCGTAACAGATCCTCCTTAGTACATTATTATCCGCTGTGACATTACAAGGAATATTGCAGCATGTGGTCTCCTGCTTTCCTTCAGTAACCCGCAGAATACTTTCCATTTGAAAGGTAATTTAATCACTGGGTTGCCTGTAAATTTCCTGGAGGATGATAAAAGCATTTCTTTATGTTACTGCTAACTTTGTAAGTGAAACACTCTATTTTCCCATCCTTCTTCCTTTGGTACATGAAGCAAGCAAAGCTAGATTTTCTTGCATCCCTCACTGGAATGGCAATGAGCTTTACGTCAGGGAAGTAATAAAGAGACAGACATTTATATATACCATTAAGTTCCAAAACGGGAAAACAATTCATGGGATAGAGGGAGATGAGTACATGTCCAGTTTTCCGCAGAAGGTGGCAGCATTCTGAAGCACTGATGCCAGTGTGAACTTGGCAGCAAATGTCATTTCACTGAAGGAACACAAACTTCACAGAAATTAACTCTCCTCAGAAGATGTTAATGTGAACAGGAGTGTTGAAGCACAGTACTAATGTAAAAATAGGGGATCAGGGAAGGAAACACTGAATTAGAGGATGTGGCTAGGACAGATTTAACACCAAAATTATGCTTATTTAGCCTTGCTTACTGCTACTGTAATACTGCTGGAGTGCCTCTGCAACTATGTAAAAAATTACTTGTTTCTAGGCTATGTCTTTTTTCACCAGAGCGATACATAGACCTCTGAAGAGTGTCCTGTTGGGCTACAGCTCTGGGAAATGCAGTGACCCTCTGTAAGGGCTGACTGACCCCAAAAAGGGGAAGCTCCTATTACTATTTTCTCTCCTTTCTGTCCCCACCCTCAGCGGTGTGCTTCAGCTCCTTACACCACCCTCCCACTAGCACCTAAGGGACCCCTGTAGGCCAGCAAATTTAGCTCACTGAGCTAGCAAAAAATTAAATCTATGGAAAAACTGGATCATATTCTGTTAGGCCAAGAAAGGCTGAGAACCCTATGACTGGAACCAGGGAGGATAAGAGAAGGCAGAGGCGGAGAGAAAATGCCTTCCCCTTTTGGCATGAGGGAGCTGCTAACATTGGCAGCTGCTTGTGAAACTGCAGCCTTAGGGCAGGCAAGACAGAGGATTGAGCTCTTGACCCCAGCAGTCCTGCCAACACATGGATCTCACAGCCCCATTTGACTCAATAACACACTCCCAACCTGCCCTTCTGCTTATCAGGCATCTCTTCTGAGGGAGGAAGCAGCAACTGGCAACCAAGAGGCAGTAGCTGCTTAAACCTGTCAGCTGTAATTAACCCTGCAAGCACTCCTGGTGCATCAGAGGTGCCCCTCAGACAGGCTGGCTAAGGCCACAGGTGAAGCTGATTTAAACTAGTGGTTTTCTAATCACTAAATGTATAGAAGGAACTAGAAGAGCTGAAGCTGCATAGGAGCTTGATTTCCATCCATTCAACAGCTTCGCGAAGTCCCTTTGCCCTCGTCCAGGAAGAAAGGGAGAGGCTGCATTTTTGTGTCTCCAGTAGACAAAAAGGGGAAAGGAAAACTGGCTCCCTCAGAGGAAGAGGTGCTTGCCAATGAAGAACTGCTGTCTGTTGTGGCTGCTGGTGTGTTTGGCAGATTTTTCCTTTTATTTTGTTGGAATGAAAATTTAAAAAAAAAAAAAAAAAGTTAGGATATTCTTCAGCAACTGGCTGCAGCGAGCTACTTTTCCTGGCTGGCAAGAAGCACTGGTAGCCTGTCATGGGGATGGGATCCAGCATGTATACTGGAGCTGTTTGGAGAGCTCCAGTGAGCATCTCTTGGTTTTTGGTTTTTTTTTATACTTTCATCCTTCTTTTTCAGTGCTTTGAGTACTCCAAGGCTCCTTTTGACCAGCTGGTACCCTGGAATGGAGAACTGCATGTGGCTCAGGCTGAAGGGTGCCTGTGTGTGATGGCAACTCAGGCAAACATTTGTTTCCTTTTTTTTTTTTTTTGTTTTTTTTTTTTTTTGTAAGGTGATAGTGGGATGTGGTTATGCATGAGCAGCATGTGCAGGCTAAAAGGGGCTAAAAGTCCTCTCTGTCCATGGCAGGTCTGAGTTATTGGCATGAGCCAGGTAGCTGTAGGAACTGTGGATGAAAGAGGCAGTTCCCCTGTGAAATTCCTGTCTAGATGGTATGTGGCACTACAAGGAGTGGAGGGTGCCCTGCCTTCCTGGAGTTAAAGTGCCTTTCAGGAGATCTAGCTGGGAAAGCAAGGATCATGTGATGCGAATGGGGAGGGAATCAATCGGGTTTTTTGTTTTGTTTTGGTGTTTTTTGCAGTGAGTCAGGAAAAAAAAATGGGGCTGGGACTTGCCTGTTTATCTTGCATGCTGAAAACCCCCTCTTGCATGAGGGGGTTTTGGGTGATGAGGGAAGCAGAGATAGGACTGTAGCTAGGGGAGCTGGTTTGCTGAGATTTGGGGCCAGGCCAGACATTGCTTATAGATGTATCTGAGTGGTGCAGAAAGGCCCAGACAGTTACAGGGAAAGGGAAGGGAGCTGGTGTCTGAGACATCTTGTAACTGCAACTACTGCATCTTGGGTGGAAACAGCAACTTGGGGCAGGGGGGGTTAAGGAGAAACTTCCTGAACCCCATTTGGAGTGTAATTCTTGATAATGGAGCCCTTTTCCAACCTCGGTAAGAGCCAGTCCTCAGAGTGATCACACTCTGCAACAGTCAGCATGGTGATTTCTGAACCACAATACTTAGTGCCAGTCTGACAGGACCATGATGAGCTACCTGCCTGGAGTCACCAGGGTTTTATTGGCAATTTTTTTGAAACCAGCTCCTGTAGACTGTTCTCCACATCCCATTCTGCTAAGTCTTGTAAACTATGTTGTTGTATGTCTTACAGAATCATTAAGTTTGTGCCCACTAAAACATGTCTCAAAGTGCCATGTCTAGACATTTTTTGTTCACCTCCAAGGATGGTGACTCCACCACTTCCCCTGGCAGCCCATTCCAGTGTTTGACCACTCTTTCAGTAAATATTTTTTTCTAATACCCAGTCTATATCTCCCCTGGCACAACTTGAGGCCATTCCTCTTGTTCTGTCGCTGTTGACTTGGGAGAACAGACCAACACCCACCTTGCCTACAGCTTCCTTTCAGGTAGTTGCAGAGCGTGTCAAGGTGTCCTTTTCTCCAGACTAAACAGCCCTAATTCCCTCAGATGCTGCTCAGAAGACTTGTTCTCCAGACCCTTCACCAATTTTGTTGCCCTTCTCTGGACATGGTGGTAGCACCTCAATGTCCTTCTTGGACTGAGGGGCCCAAAACTCAACGCAGTATTTAAAGTGCAGATTTGAGGTGAGGTCTTCGTTACTAATAAGATAATGAGTCCTTCTGTTGTGTGAAATACATGGGTCAGTCACTTTCCATTCATAGAACTGCATTTTTCTGGTTTAAATTTTCAGTTTTTCTACTTCTGTTTGCCAAGAGCTGACATCATAAACTACACCATAGAATCTTGGTCTTTTATGATCTGCTGTTAAGCCAGGTATGGTTACAGGTGGTTCGTGGATGACTGAAGGTCTCTTAGATAAAAAAACCTCAGTACCTTGCATTGACTCCAAGAGCAAATGGAGAAGAGGTGGACATTCTGGAGCAAGTATATTACAGACTGTTTTAGCAGGGGGCTTGTACTAGACAATCTCTAGAGGTCTGCTCCAACTTTGCTATGTGATTTTGAACTAGGAAGAAAGTTAAAGAGGTGTCTGCAACCTTTGTGACTTGGAACTTCATTATATTCCGTCTTTTCCCTAATGAATACATTGATAACTAGTGATTTCCTCCCACCACCAGCATTTCATATCCCTGTTGCTGTCTAAATGCTCACATGAAAAGCCAAATAAAAGCCCTATGGATTCACATTGAACAGAGCAATGGAATTGAATTCTGGAGTCTGTTTTTTGGCTGACTAATGAAACTCTATGTACAAGGTACAAAGATAATACATAACAAGAAGTGCCATAAACTTTTTTGCTTGCTTGTGTGGTCCCCTGCAAGGTAAGTATCTACATCATATGTTTCAGAAAATCTGACTGAGAACGCTTGGAATATTCATAGTAAAATCGGACTGTTGCCATTTTACAGGCTGTGCTTTGAACAATGTATTTTCCCTAATAGAGTGGAAGGAATAACACCCTACATTTGGGAGAACCCCCCCAACTTTACAGACATTTGTTAGGTATAGCTTTAAAGAGAAATATTACACAAGGATTTGTATGTGGGATTGGATCTAAATGAAGTAAGACAATGCAAAGAGACAGAATTCTGCCTTTGATCCCATTACTTTTATTTAAACAGTAAGGAATGCTTTTAATGTAAGTGGTTTTGTTTTTATTAATAGTTGATGCTGAGTGCTGAACAGTACTGTACCCAAACAATTTTACAAATATAATGCTCAGTTTATTGCTCACTGGTTTTGTATGAACATTAAAACTGGAAATTAATGTGAAAATAAATAAGACATCCTACTAATATGCTGACTTCCCGTATTAACATGCACCAAATTCTGTTTTGTTTTTACAAGTCACTTTTCTAGTTTTCCTTACAAAAAAAAAAAAAACATTAGATTTTATTATTTGGGCAAGAGCCAATCTTATCATTCACACTTTGGAAGCACTTTCTAGTTTTTTAATTTAACCTTCCACCTTACAAAACCAGCTTGCCTATAGCATGTCCCAATTTCTTTTTCTAAAGACAAAAGGTATTTTTGTTCTTCCTTTGCTGTTACTAGGAAACATGCCTTGCAAGAGGACTGTTCACGTACTGCTTGAGACGAAAGACCTGACTTGCTTTTTTATCTGCATTTTCTTCTTGTACTGACCCTGCTCAAAAGATAAAAATAGAAACACAGAGGCATCTTTATTGCTTAATCTTGCATGGCTGGGCCCAAATCAGTGATCAGCATGAGGTGAGAGCTCCACAGAATCTGGTTAGAAGACTTTTTTTTTTTTTTTTCTTTTTTAGTATGTCCTAAATTAGGAGTCCCCAACAGTTTAAAAATACATTCTTTCCAACTGTCCTTCTTCCTCAAGGATCTCTCATTGGCTTTTACTCTGTTTCAGGGCTGAGGAAGAACACTGATGCCTCACTCAGGCTCAAAATGTGTAAGCCACTGAGGCAGAAATCACTGGCAAAGGCTTCAGTGATTTGACAACCTATTGCTGAAGTGCTGACAAACAATCAAATAAACAAACCAGAGGGATTGGTTTCTGACCCCCCACCCCAGCTTCCAGCTTTCTTTAAAGAGTTCAGTACATTCTTTTGATAAATTATCTGAAACAATAGCAGACACAAAGGGTTCTGATATTTTTTTGTTTAATTTAAAGCAGATCATATAATAATTTCTTGATGCTCTAATGTTTATTCTTTAAAACTGAAATGTTCTTGCAGGGTAATATAAACACAACAGATAGAATCATTGAGTTTATCAGTTATATGAAGTATGTATTACATATATATGACAACACCCAGCTTTACATGAACTTTGAAATGCAAGATGTCTTTTAATTACAGACGTTATTACAGTACTGTTTTAAAGGAATCTTTTGGTTATATGTAAACACTATAAATTATTTGTTTAAAAAATAATCATGTAAGACAAGTATGGCATTGACAGAGTTTAAAAAACAGTAACTAGCCCTAAATCTGACTACTCTTAGGGTAGAACAGCAAAAGCAGGTATCAATCTAATGCTATGGAATAACATGCTGAACTTTTGACTTATTTGAAGAGCCAGTGCTTCTTTGTGTTCCCTCCTTTGTTTTGTTTTCATATTTTAAGATTTTGACTAGCAGTGCCCTTAGGAATGGGCCAGCTTGTACTTATGTGTGACGGGCTAATATATGCTATTTTGAGTGTTGCCATTCTAATATTAAAAGCCATCT
This sequence comes from Calypte anna, assembly GCF_003957555.1. Lineage (NCBI taxonomy): Eukaryota > Metazoa > Chordata > Aves > Apodiformes > Trochilidae > Calypte > Calypte anna. The sequence continues at coordinate 103,657,728 of NC_044245.1, forward strand.
AAATCAAGTCTCCTAAATATGTACTGGTTTAAATTAGAATCCTGAGGAATTATATTCTGTTTACGTGATGGTTTTGGTTAAGTGCAATTTGATGTATGCAGAATGTAGTTTCATTTAAGGTCATTCTTAGTAAGGCATATTAAAAATAAATACAAAAGTGACAACATAATATTTAGTTTCTTGCTACAAAATCTTAGGCAAAAAATATTTTTGCATGTAGTAATGGACTTCATCCATTTGCTGGCTTACAGGAGTTAAAATTTGTGCATTAAGCTTAACTGCCCTTGTCAGAATGTGCCACTGTGCTATGATACTGGTCCAAAGCTACATGCTAAAGATTTTATTTCCATGCTCAAACATTGCTTGCACGAACTGCTTGAAGACTCTGTCCATGTAAGTGCACTTCCTTGGCCATATCCCTTCCAGAAAACCAATGTGGCCTCCACACGAAGTCAAAACCAAAGCAACATTTGCATTTTGTTTGGCAGTTTCTACTGGTATAGCTAAAAAGTAAAAGTGTTCAGTTATTATTGTTCTATGAAACACCAGCCTCTGGAAAATTTCTTAAATGTTTTTTATATGACAAATTAATAAATACACACACAACATCATTAACATTTGCTTTCATGTACCACAGGATGTAGAACCGTAGCTGTGTCAAAAGGGCACTTCTCTTTATCATTAACTCACCTTATCTGTGGGACTTTTTTGGCTGCTGTAAAAGCTTCAGAAATCACTGGACTCATCTTTCTTTCAGTCCCAATGATAGAACAGCACCCACGTTAATGCATGTTTCCAATTTGGTGTAAGTAGCGTAAGAGAAAGGGCAATGAAGCCTGTAGTTTCTAACCTGTATTGCTATATTCAATTTTGGAAACCCCAAGGCACTGAGACCTTAACTGTGAATCCCACTCTTTTGGTAGGAAACTCCAAACACAAAGCACTTAATGCCATGATAAGATTTTGTCTGCAGATTATCAGCTAATATTAAAGATTATCCTGGGTTATTATCATTATTTTATCTGATCTGCCAGATACTTACACCTGCACATTTAGACCACATTGGAAGACTGTTCTTGCCTCAAGGAGCTCATAATCTCAGTACACAAGGTAAACAGTAAAAAAAGAAGGGCAAAGAAAGCTGCCAAGTGTCACCCAATAGGTTAGTGGTTCTCTTCTGAACAGTGACTGCTAGAAAATGGCATAGTTTGGGATTTCACAATTTAAATTCCAAGACCAGATGCTACAAGGATTTTTCTTTTCCTGATTTTGTTTCTAGCTAGATTAGCTCCCTGACCCCATGTTAATGTCAATATACGAATGGCAGCAGGTACAGTCAGATGAAAACAGCAGTGAGGTGGCCTACAGTTAGCTTAAAGTTATCAGTGAACTACACCTGAGACACATGCTGATCTTGAAATGCACAGGAGACTCCAGTGCATATTATTTTGAATAAACATAGATGTGTGGCTTAACTCTATTACCTGGATATTCCCTTTATGTGAAAGAAAACAGCCCAACATGCATATGACTTTATAAACGGTACTTCAGTGTGGTGGGATGACACTATTAACATACGAACTGTCTGACACAACAGTGGAGCTTTATGGAACTGTGGTGTTTGTGCTCTTGATATAAAAATTAATTTCTTTAAGCAAATTCCTCTGGAGTTTAAAGTATGCTAAATGTACTCCTGGACATGCAGAAATCTCATCAACTTTCAGTTAATAATGCCCTCTAGAGTCCTACTTTTCAAGCAATAAACTTCATGGAAGAGAAAAAAATTAATCTGACACAGAGTTTTTGACTTTGAGGACTGACAGAAGAAACAACACCAAAAAAAGACATGCTTTGTCCAGACAGAATGAAATAGTAGGAATGTTACTGCATTGTTTAAAAAGGTTGTGATTCCACAAGAAAAAATAACTAATTTTAGGTCCTGCACTGCTAAAGTAAAAATGCCTCAACATGGCAACACAAAGCAGTGACTCATCCACAGGATTTCTATTGCTGCCTCATTTATTTTAAAGTATTTTTGAAGGGAGATTTTTAATCAGGCTCACTTTGTGGGAGGTTCAGTTGTCCACATCCCTTTCTGACCAAACTTCCTTCAGAGCTGCCTGCCACTCATTCCTATTTCCAGGAGCACACTTTTCCCTTGCTCCTTTGTAACATTTGCTACCTCAAAGGCCACTTTCCTTGATTACACATTATCCCTATTGACCACCACCTTCTTCAGAGCTGAATTCCTGGCTTTCATCTTAGTGCTGTCCGACTCATTCCTGTGTGCTTCAGATGCTGATCTGCCTTCACTTTCAGCAAGTAGTGTTAGCATCATGGCACCCATTCCTTGGCCTTCCAGACAGAGTACATCATACGACATCTCAGGCTCAGTGATTGTGGTGAACAGATGCACAACTTAAAATAGATCAGAGCAGAAGCACTGGACCTGCAGAGTCAGGGGAGCAGCCTGTGCCTCAGAGGTCCTTAGAAGCAGTGCCTGGAGTGACATGCTCTGTTCCACTCCAGGGCCTCAGTCTGGATGCTAAACCAAACGTATTCATAGCAGGGTTAGCGTCTTTTTTCTAAGGTTCCTACTCATAACCTTCGGTACCTGATTGTGCCCTGAACATAGCACAGACTGACCTGTGGTGTTCTCTTGCAGCACACGTGAAATTCTTTGCTATTTGGTGCTATTTAATTTCTTGCGCTCTCTCCCTCCTTTCAAACTTGCATGAATCAGAGTAGTTTAGAGATGCCAGCATTTAGTAAGTGATTTTGATCCTTTCCTAAGTGGAAGAAACCATGCTTCTCACTGTGTCTGCATAAAGTCCTTGACTTTTCCTTTGTTCAGCTGGAAAGCTGAAAATACTATATGCAGTATCTGCATATAGCAATGCTGAGGCAATGCTTTTAAAGCAATGCTGAGGCAAAACAAAAAAAAAAAAAGCCAGTCCAATAAAAGCCTTGGGCCTGCCAGCCTTGACTGGGAAATAGCACAGGCTGAAAACAAGAGATGCAGAAAACAATGTGTTATTTCTTGCAATCCCAAGAAATAACAATTCCCATGCATCATTTTCAGACTCCAGACTCAGCAAGTGTTTGTCTGGATTTTTGCCTGAGTTAATTTGTCCAGCAATTTCAGATCTGGCTCCCTTGGATTCTGTGGGTGAACACATTGCAGTGTACAAAGACAGAGGCTATGATTCATGTGAGGTTCTGGGGTCTGCTGACTGCATGGGAATTTGCCCACTTATCTGTACCAAGCCATCTGCTCCTGTTCCCTCTAGTAGCCTGTAGGCCCTGCTAAACAGAATCCCAGTAAATAAGTGGGGATCAGACTCGGGCCCAAGTCTCCCACTCCTGTTTCAGGCAATGAATCACACTTTCCATTGCCATTCTGCAGCTGTCTGGAGGACTGTGTGAGGAGAGACTTCATCTCCAACATGGAGATAACATGAGAACTCCATCAGTTCTAATGGATTCAGGATCAGCTGTGTACTGACCTGAACATACCTCTTTACTAGTTAAAATTATGCAAAAACTTGACAGTCATTGTCTAGTGTCAAGGCATAGAGCAAACTATCCTTTCCTGCTGAGAAACTACTTTGCTGGGGGTGTGGAAGGGAGATGACAATTTATGTCTCCTCTGCTATGCCAACTCAGCTGGGGAAGCCCTTACTCGCTGTGATGTCTCTGTAGCTGTCATTCAGAAGTTGCCAGAATAATGGTAACTTCTGAAATCTGTTTTCTAGTGGTTAATTATTCATTCCCAAACTGATTGGCAGTACTGTAGTGAGTGCCATGTGCTGCCTGCATCCAAAGAGCTACAGCAGCTCTCCCCTACAAGCCTACCAGCAGCAGGGTGCTGGTTATCTTCTGTGCCAGGTAATGTATAAGCCACACATAGGTCTTTATGGATGTCATTTTCCTCATCCTGAAGTTCTTCCTGTTCTAACTAACATATGTTTACAGCAGAAATATGCCACTCATATCACAAGCCACAGCATGGTGCTGAATATGCAGTCATTTGTTTCCATCTGCAGTGAGGAATTTTTTGTAGGTGCCAAAGTGGACCTGCTGTTCCCTCTCTGCTTTTACCTCCCCTGTGGTGAACAGAAGAGCCTGCCCTTGGCATAGCCAGTTAAGATACAGTTGGATCACCATTCGTATGACTCCTCCTCAGCAGAATTTCTTGCTCTGCAGCTTCTCAGGAGACAATTTAAAATGTCATGTTGCTCTCCAGTGCCAAAATGCAAATGATGCTTGGCAGTGGTGTGGTACTTTTCTCAAGGCTGTTTTTAGGGTCTGTTAGCCATCCATAAATAAACCCACAATGCTACAAACCAAATTCTGCCCTGTAAAGGGCAGATGAGTGGAGCACTGGATGCGATGCGCTCTAGGATATAACGTGGCATGCTGAGAGATACTCCTGTTCATTTCTGCCCACCTGTATTCTTGCACCTATGTTTCTACTGTCCAAAATCTGTACTGTTAGATCCAGTAGGCACAGACCTGTTATTTGTGATCATAGAGCCATAATGTAAATACAGATGTGCAGAATAACCCTGTTGAAATCAATTTGTTGTACATTCTTTGCAAAGAGTAATATTTTAAAAAGAACAATAGAAAAACATACATGTGAAATAACGTTGGCTTAAATAAATCACTGCTGCCAGACTTTCTGTTTCACTGTTTGGTTGATTTCTCCCTGTTCCTTTGACCCTTAACCTAACTGGTATCTCTCTGGCCCTTCCCTTGTCCCTCCAGACAACTTCATTCAACTGTGCTGTTTACATAATAGGATGCAAAATAAAACCTAAGAGCTAATTACTCTAAGCAGTCCCTCTAAGGATTCAGAAGGACAGAAAAGGTTCAGAGAGTTCAGTAAAAAGTATGACTGAGCTTCTGACATGCACTTATTTGCCACACTGGCTCAGAAGGGAGCTGGCACTTTACCTACCTCCAGGGTGAGGCTTTCAGCTTGGGCACAGCGCTCACCAGAGGAAATAATATAGTGAAATTTAAGTCAGATGCCTAATACACTGCTTTAAGTTTCTGAGGAGAAAAATGCCACTCCAGATGAAAAGTTAAATGTGACACTGATCATGAAGGCTATCATTCCATCTTCTTGATTTATTTTTCACGCTTACAAAATAAAAGAGCTTGACTTGGTTATATTACATATTTCCTGAAGGCTTGTTTAAATTAGTTATGGTGAGAGAAGTGTAATGTAATGAAGAAAACATTTGTTTTCATTAGTATGATGCAATACAAGAATTGCATTCCAGAATTAAACTACAGATATCTCGGCTGCCAAGCTCTATGAACTTTAAACAGCAACATTAAGAGAAGGACTGAAAATGGATTGTTTCTTCCTAATAATGGATTGAGATCAAAGGGCACACTTTCACAATATATTCAGAAACAATTGCTGTGAAGTAAAAAGTGTACAAAAAAAATACATGAGTAGAAATGTTCAGGTCTTAATAGGCAACAGAGACAGCATCTGCACTTTTTAAGGAAAATCTGTTTAGGTTCATGCCGTGTAATGACAAAGCAGACTTGGTTTTAATCTCTGTTATAGGAAGAGAGATGTGACTGGCTGGTATTTAAAAACAAAGGAATTCTGGCACAGCTTTCTCCCTAGTGAATTTTCTAGGCCTATTTCCCAATTGTCAGAAACTACAGCTATCTACAAAAGAGATGGGAGGTAGCTTAAAGGCTGGTAGATATTACTGGGAGAGATGAAGCATGAAATAACCAGTCCTCAAAGTCAATAAATGACGGGAGTCTGGATGAGAAGAAATGTTGTGGCTTTGAATTCATCATAGAGTTGTGAGTGGAAACTGCCTCTGTTTTGCACTGGTTTTCCTGTGTCCACACATTTTTAGGTCAGAAAAAACAAGCCAGTTGCCAGAATAAAGTCACCTCACTGAGTAACACCAGCCCTTTATGTTTGCTAACATGAAACAGCCTGCAAAAGTGTCAAGATAAATGAACTCCAGTAACTGAGGGCAGCAGACATAACTTCTAGGCTGCTATTTAGTGTGCCCTGTCTCCTGCCAGCAAAACTTCTCCCAATGATGGTGCATAGCACAAACAAAAAAATCAACATTTTTAGCTGAAAATCAACATTGTCCTGGTGGCCCTTTCTAATGTAAACTTGTCACCAAAAGAACAATGGTTTGCAATTGACAGCAATAACTCTGTGGACTAGGAATAAATGTATGCCTAACCACCCCTGTATTTTCATGGACAAAAGCTGGTTAGGATCAGAGTTTAAGAGAGGATGGACAATCTTTACAAAAGACTCTAACACTTCTTGTTTCAGGTTCTTCATGGTATTTTACCTCACCCCTTTCTACAATGCGAGATTTCTAAGGCAATCTTTGATATTTAATCTTACACAAGAGATCACTCCTTTGATTCACTGTTCACCAAGAATTGTGTTTCTTTTAAAAAAAAGCTCCAAAAGAGGAGACCTCTACTACAGCTCTTCTCTAGGGGACTCAACATTTTGGCTAGTCAAGCAGCACAATCCTAGAAATGTCGAGACTGTAGGAGACCTCTTGAGAACATCTTGTCCAACCCCTCTACTCAAGCTGGATTACCCAGAGCAGGTTGCCCAGGACTGTATCCAAGCAGGTTTTGAGTACCTCCCTACATGGAGACTCCACAACCTCTTTACACCAGTATTTGACAGTCCTCAAAGTAAAAAGGTATTTACTTATGTTCACATTGAATTCCATGGGATCAAAGTCAAAGGTTGGTTCTTTAAAGCTGGAGGTCAGATTCTAAAATGAAGAGGCAAAGGGATGAAGTATCTGCACAAACTTTAACCTAGGGTTGGACTTGATGATTTCTGAGGTTCCTTCCAACCCAGCCAATTCTATGATTCTAGTTAACAAAGGTCCCAGTCTCAGTGGTAATAGGCTGGAAAAGGTCAATGAATCCTCCAGAGATAGAGTCACACTGTCTGATTTACTGCTGTTATAACTTGTGCTAACTAGCTAGCTTACTCCTGGTGCAGTTAATTACTCCACTTTAGAAGAGAAACTACAAATTAAGCTAGAGCTAAACACAGGTGAAGTGATTGTTCCCTCTCTAAGACAGTTAATGACACAAGCACAGTAGATCACCACCTTGTAGTACCATGGGGAAAGTCATTACTGGGGTTGTTAAGACCAAGAAAAAATTATCTTCAGACTCACTAGCAAGATTTGGTATCTGGACACAAATTATAGGGTCAATGGCCCAACCATTCTCATTTCAAGGACATTATATGCTATAACAGAAACAGCAACTGGCCAATTTCAAGGAAAAAAAAGTAATCCCACAGAGGCTGGTAAATACAAAGGGACTAAATCTAGCTCTATGTTTGCCCAGCTCTTAATTTTTTTTAAGCCTCTGTTTTGGAATAGGTAGCTTGGCAATTCCAGAGTCACCATTTTTTCCTTTTTGTAAGGTGGCTGTTACCTTTTCATATTGTTCCTGCATAGCATGGATGCTTGTTCAAGAGGTAAAGAAACCAGACTATCTTTTTCTAGTGCACTCTATTGGAGTGTCACTATTCTCTTCATGTCACATTTGTCTCTAACTATAGTCTGAACTGTAGATGGTAGTGTAAATGTGCACGTTTCTGTATGTGTTTGTACATCCATGTGCAGATAAGCAGTAACACACCACATCTCCTTCCAATTCCTTAGTTTTTTGTTCTAATCTGTTTGCTTACTCGGGTTTTGTGATTCATTCTACAAGAATCTCACTTGACATGATTGCAGAAGAAAATGTGCCTGAAATAAATGTAATATATGAACTCCGTACTTAAAGGTATAAGGTGTTCACTGTTGAGGACTGTCCACTCAACCAGCTGTTCATTATAGTGGTTTTCCTCTACGTAAACTTTTATTCTACCTCTTTTCTTAGACACTATAACCAACACACAGACCACAGGAAAAACATTATCTCATTAAGACAGCAGCAGGGTTTTGATCTTCAGAACAAAAGCAGAGAATGTTCATAACAATTACGTCTTTGCCAGAAAACAGGATGGAAGGCTGAAAACTCTTTTTTCCCTTATCTGCTACATCTTATAGTTAGATTCTTAATTTCAACGTGCCTCCTTCTAGGAGCTCATCTTGTCTGTATCTCTTCCCTTATCCTAGGACTTGGATGACATGCTAACTTACACATTTTTCTTACTTTTGATTTTCTGACCCTGGATGTGGCACTGAGATCATGAGCATCAGTAGCAGAGGATTTCTAAGTAATCTGAAACATAAGCAATTCCCAGACATTCTTTACAGGGACTGAATTGAAAAATTGTAGTGTAACAAGGCAACCAGGTGCCCACTCCCTGGCAATTAGGGGCACCTGGTTGCCTTGTTACACTACAAAAATGGCAATAAAAAACCACTTGCTTTCATCTCCATCTCTGTGAACTCTGAATGTCTACAATCCAGGCATCCATAATATGAGTTCCTTATTAAAGACCCTCTTGGTACTTGATGAATAAAAATGGGTGCTTCTGAGAGGGCAGCATATCTGATATCTTCCTTACAGTGAAATAACTCACATCCTAGATATGCACAAAGATTCCAAATCTCCAAAGAGTCCACTAATGACTATTGATTGCCAACCCACGTGCTTCTGCATTCTGTACCAATAGATTTCTCCATCATAAGTTGTTCTATATGTCTTATACTGTATGTAAATTTTAAGACTGATCCATCCCTGGAGATTTCAATATATACAAGTTGGTTTTTTTATATACTAGCAATATTTAAATACACCTCCACACACAGGTCTGAGTTCATTCTCAGACCTATGTAGTTTTTCTTGATGATTGCATATACAAGTAAACATTGTAAACATTGTATACATTGTGAAAGGCCTCAGACTTACCATGACCTGGGGAGAAAACATCATCCACAGAGTTTAGACATAGCACTGGAATTCCTACTGACTTCAGCTTGCGGCAGGGGCTGGCATCTTCATAGTAATCCTCAATTGTACGGTAGCCAAACATGACTGAAGTGAACTGCTTATCAAATTCTCTAACAGTTCTAGCCTGAAGTACAGAATTCAAATAGGTAACTATGTCACCATTTGGAAAACAGCATCCAGCTAAAGCAGAAGCAACATTTTCACATACCTTCATCACAAGATCCATATCAAATAATTTCTCCAACATTTGTCGATGCCTAAAAAGAGAGAAAAAATTGGAGGGCTCATTTATTTGCTATATAAACAGACGTACAAGTCCTGTGCTTTATAGATACACTTATAGAAATAACTCCCTAACAAGGACATGCTTAGTTTTAATTTTCTGTCATCTTAAAAATCAAATTCCCTGCCTGGAATCCCAGAGCAGAAGAATTGTTGATTCTTATGCAAGCACAGCAAGCAACATAGTAAAAATCTGCACAAGCCATACAGAAGATGCCAAAGCATTTAAGAGAATTAAATATTTGGGAATGCAAATTACACCATAGTTTTGCAAAGCAATGTATGAACTAGTTCCTTCCACTTTGTTGCAGTCAAGGCTAACTTGAAAGAGTTAGTATATATAAATATGTATTTGAAGTAAATATCTGCATGTGTAAAAATTAAAAATCCATTAACTTCATCCATAAATAGAGAAGTACATTGGTCTTGTACCAAGGAGAGGAACTCATCTTGAGGAGAAGAAAAATTCAGTCAGACTGACCATAATCTTTCTTGCAAAGATCCTTTTGGTTTCAAAATTTACTGAAGACACATAGAAGAACTGTATGAAGTGTTACAGCATTTAAAAAAAATTAGTTTTGCCAATATTATTATACCTGCTGTAGATCTCATGCTAACATCCTTCCATCTTGCTAAATAGTTTAGAAGGCAACTCACCTGCTGATAGAGGATTGTAGACAAGTAGTCAAGTAATAGTTGAAAAGAAGCCAGTTTAGTGGCTTCTCCAGAGATTCTACAGATTCAAAAACATTCCAACCCGCAGAGAAAATTGCAGCTGCCATTAAGGGAGTGTCTCTGCCAGTTTTGCCCAGGTAATTTAAAAGAAGCATGCTATAAACAGAAATGAAAAACAGAAACATGTATACTATCAAACTGCTCCAATTTAAAGCAAATATAACAATCAGCCACCTTCTTGTTTGTTTTTCAGTAGTTTCTGTTACCAGCCCTACAGCTACACCTAATACTTCTAAAAGGTACTCAATGTAATCAACATATGACTCATGAAATTTGCTGTCAGAGAGCAACTGAATGCCCTGTGTAGGATGTGGGTAGGAGTGCATTTAGAAACAGATAGATACCTTCTGTTCTTATATCACAGAAAGAGAGGAAAAGGTCAAATAAAAGTATCTTATTCATGGAACAGATATTCTCAAGTTGTTAGTAGGTTTCATTGTTTTACAAGCTCTTGGTCTTTCAGCTCTGATAAATCTGATCAATGTGCCTGACAAATGCCCCTGTCCCTGGCATACCTGCCTCACCATAAAGCAGTTTTTTGAGTTGAAGGTAATGCCTTTACCCCACCTCCCATAGCTGAGAGAACATAGCTGGTTTTTAACACAAAATACATAAAGAATGAAGTGTTGAGTAAAGAATAAAACTAGTGGAATAAAAGTATGAGACAAATAAATGGCTTGAGTCTTGCCTTTCTGATCGATTGCAACTTAGTCTCTATTGCTGATGTGTAGCCCAGCTGAAAAAAGGGGAGAGTTCAGCAGTACCTGAGCCTTCAAATACAGAGAACATAAAACAGCAGTAAAAAAGTAAAAGGAAAATATTAACAGAAAACCTTACTTACTTTACTGCCTGATGCCCCAAAGTTTACAATCAGCACTTTAATGCCAAGCCCTTAACTAAAAAAATTACAAGTTCTACAACTTAGTATTTCTCCCTGGACCACCAACATGCTATCCCTTGGCTGTCATAGAGACATTAGCTCTGTGCATCACCTGTGGCACATATACAGGAGTTTAGTAGCCTATGTTCCCCCTCACTCACAGAAAAGGAAGGAACTGTGAGTCACCAGCCTACATCCTGTAAGATCACCAAGCCATAAAAGGTTAAAAAAGTAATTGCAGTAATGGAAGAAGCCATTTCTCTAAATGAAGCCATTTCTCTAAAGAAGACACATGGCAGAGGGGAGGTTTAGGAATTTTTATGTTAGAAAACAAAGTCACTTTCCAAAATAATACATAATGAATAACAGTAGAACAAGTGGGCTTTAATTTACACTTAAACCTTTGAGAAGTGAATGTTTATTTTTCTTCTTAATTGGGCAAATGTGTCCTATATAGATAAAATGGCTACCAGAAAATTTTGAAAAGGGATAGATGGTAAAAACTGTTGTAAGATTAAGAAAAGTATGTTTTTCACAATATGACCCTGGTGAAATCTCTGCTCCTGATTACTTTTAAACATGCAAATGCTCCAATTAATTCTGAAGCATGGTAATATTCTCCACGTGGATGATTAGGGACTCTTCCAGTTTTCTGTAAAATTCAGCATATACTTCTTCTTTTAAAAAGTCTTGGAGGAGGAAGGTAGAACATCTTGCTTAAAACCACCCAGTGGTGGTGCTTAAGTAAAACCCAGAAACAAAAAACAGATCCCCTGTGCCATAGTAGACAGACTCTGCCAGTATTTAGGATACTATAACTAGGTTAAGACAAGGACAGAAATTACACTAATGGCCAAACTAATCTTTTGCAACAGCAGCAGCCAGTTTCAGCCCTGAAAAGCTGGTGCTTCATCCAATACACACTGGCTTAGTTCTAGCATAATGGTGCACCACTCACAAAGCTACCCACAAAAAACTACTCTGCTTTAAATCTGTATTTCATAATTGACACAGGCTTCTACTGCAGATGTTTCTTTGGCTTTCAACATTTCCAGCAAAACATGGTTTTGCAATACATCATGTTATTTCATGTTTTGCATGCAAAAAAGTACGAGCTGGGGAAAGAGAGGATGCCAAATGAGATAAGAGCCAACAGGCTTGCTAACCTTGTGAAGAAGAGTTTTCAACCAGGCTTGTCAAGGGGTGGAGCACAAAGCCTGAGAGGAAGCGAAGGGCTGGAAGGCCCCGATGAAATATCCACAGGACAGCATAGTGAGGGAGGCTCTCAATACTTCCCTGAGAAAGCATGGCTGTGGCCCATCTTGTGTGCCAGCACACACGTAAACACACATCATAGGAAAAAACAGGAGGAATTAGAAGTCCATGTGTAGTCACAGAACAAGCTTGTTGGATCACAGAGACCTGAAGGACTTACACTTGCTATGATGTATGCAAGTAGATCCTTCATGAAAGATTGGTCTCGAAAGGAAAGCAGGAGGGTTTTAACTTAGAGGAAGATGTATTTAAGTGCTCAGAACTTTTCCTGGATGCAGATTCAAAGCAAATTCAGAGTTAATAGGTCAAAATCAGGTAGCAAGATAAGAAAGGAGATATTGTGGTGCATGTCTACTATGGACCTGTGATCAAGAGGAAGAATTATGAGTCCAAGTCTTTAGACAGCTGTAAGAAGCTCTGTAATCACTGGGCACAGGGAGCTGTAGCCACCTCAACATCAGCTGCAACAACAACACAGCAATGAACAAGCAGGTAAGATTTCTGGAGAGTATCAAGGACAACCGTTTGATACACAGTCCATGACCCAAACATGAGCAATATTCTGTGAATCTGCTACTCACACATAGAGAAAAATCCATCAGGTATGGAAAGGTGCAAAACAGTCTTGGCTGCTGAGATTATCTGATGGGGGATTTTTAAGATCAGAAGTCAGTGAGGAAGGTAAGCAGCACAATTACAATACTGGACTTAAAGAGAGCTGGGTTAGTTGGTCAGCTATTTGCGTGGCAGGGCCCCATGTGAGATGGCTCTGATGGGAAAAGAGGTCTAGAAGAACTGTTTGACCTTAAGGATCACTGAACATAAGCACAAGTGTGGTACATTCTCTATGTGGAGGAAGGTGAGAAAGAGTGGCAGAAGACCACATGGAGGAACAAAACACTGAGTTCAAGAAGGAAGGATCCAGAATTTGGAAAAGCAGTGAGCTGCCTGAGAGAAAGAGTCACTGCTCAAACACACAGGGATCCCGTTAGGAAAACTGAAGATCAGCTGAAGCTGGAACAAGCAAGGGGAATGCAGGACAACAAGAAAAAAAGGCTTCTGCAACAAGAAAGGCTTCTGTAAGTATGTTGGTACAAAAAACATCCACTCCTTTCTCCTCATAAGTGGAGCCAGTCATCTCATCACAGAAGGCAATCAGATTGCTCAGGCATGCTTTGCCCTTGGTGAATCCACTCACCTTCTTATCCTTCATGTGAAAGCTTGGAAATGTCTTCCAAAGGATCTTCCCAAAGAACTGAGGTTGGGCTGACTAGCTTCTATTCTCTTCTGGGGCCACTATGCAATAGAGCAGGGAATACAGAAAAGATTTGTAGGAGCCTGAGGCTACCTCTCTTTACTGCTAAGGTCTGTCCTCAGGCCTCCCAAGTTCCTTTGTCTAGAGGCAGACTGTGGGAGAATGAAGTAGGTATTACTCATGGCAGAGAAAGATTGAGTTATGGCCCAGTTATGCAAACTGGACACAAACATGTCAACAGGACCAGGTGAAGCACACCAAAGCTCCAGATGGAGGGAGCCAGTGTCATTATGACGTTGCTCTCTATGACAACTGTGGGATATCCCTGGAAAGAAACCAAAATCAATCATCTGAGAATGCAATTTGAGAATGTGATTTGAGAATGGCAAAGAGGAGGAAAAACAAGATGGTCAGCCTGATATTAGGAGTGTTCCTCAGGGGTTGATACTGGGACCCATGCTATGTAATGTCTTCATTAATTGGATTATGAGATGCAACACACCCTTAACTAGCTTGCAGGTCAAATTGTGGGGAGTGGCTGGTGAAACGGAAGACAGGGCTGCTATTCTGAGGGACCTCAACAGGAGAAATGGGCTGCCAGAAGCCTCATGAAGTTCAGCAAAGGCAAACACGAAGTCGTACACCTAGGACAGAATGATGACTGGATAGAGAACAGCTGAAAAAAAACCTGGGCAAACAGAACATGACTGAACAATCCACTCTTGGAGCAACGAATACAAACAGCAACATGCTGTATTTTGTAAGAGCAAAACAAGCAGGTCTAGGGAAATAATTATTTCCATGTGTTTGGCACTTAGGACTTTGTACCTGGAGTACAATATTGGACTTTCCAGCAAGATAGATACTGGTAAATAGGAGAGATTCATTTCTTCATCCTGAAGACACTGTGAAAACCCCATCAAGACTTGTATTTATTCCAAGCTCCTACAAGTTATTGGTAGATCAATATCAATATACAGGGATTTATCTTTCCACCTTCCATAAAACTTATCGGAAAGAAGGGAAGTCTCAGGAAGTGACTGCTGTGTCTATAGTATTTCTAATGGAAGTTCCCCTCTCCTACAATTTTCCTCAAAGAGGCTGCCTGAATATTTCTCCTCAATCCTAGCAGTGACTTTTTCAAGCAACTGTGCTATCATTGTCTGTTCTAGCTGTGCTTTCTGGAGAGAAGCCAGGACACAGCAAGTCTTAACACTACATGCTGTACCAACCCATACTGGTTTCAACAACAATATTACTTCTTGCTTCTGAGGCAGACAGAGCAAATACCCACATTTCTTCCAGTTAAACCTACCCACACATTGCAGAACCTAACAGAGTGAAGATAAAACTTGGAATTTCCAGAGGTTGCTAAGAAACATGGTATGTTAGCTCCATTTTTTATCCCTCTGTCCAAAGACAGCCTCCATAGTTTCTAAAGACTGTGCTGCCCACCTTTTTGGCTGTCAATCTGTCTGCCAGTCTTTCCTGTCTTTCTCCACCCCCTTCAACTTTTGAATGTTGGTGAATTTTGACCTTTCCTGACACAGAGCTAAAAGATATGAAGTTTTTCTAAAAGTCCTCTGAATATTGCCTGTTGGAAACAGACCTAAGTTAGTTGCAGTTCAGTAAGAAATGCAAGGATTGCAGAATAATAATTTACCATCAGGCCACAACAGTCTTACTTCACAATCCAAGTTAAGCTAAAACTTGTGTTAAGGAATACCTTACCCTCCCATAGAAACACCAGCTGCCATGAACGGAGCCGAGGGGTGCAGGCTGTGTACATGATGAATAACAGTCTCTAAATCCTCTGTGTTAGCTGCACAGTAAGTCCTTGGTGTCTGTAAGGAGTCAGAGGGAAAAATGTCATCATCATCATACTTTGTATTGTCCTTTAAGGACAAAGCAAACTGAACAGTGGACATTTACATAACAGTATAAATTTAGCATTTATGGTGAAACTGCACTAAATTACAAATATAAACCCAGAGCGTGTCAGGAGGATGTGGAGGAAGGAGTTACATTTTTTACCATAACAAAATAAGACAGGTGGAAAGTATCTTCAGCATCTGCAACCACCCGGTCATGAGATGAAATATGAATACAAAGCAATGAGCTAAACTAAACAGAACTAGATCAGCATGGATATTTTTAAAACACCCTGAGTAAAGAGAAACATATCCTAAAGGCTGCAATTTACAGAAAAGAAAGATATAATGACAATTTTACCATCTTCACCCACATTCAAATGCATAAGAAAATACTAGATTTCAAGTTGTTTCAGCCAGCGCTTTGAAAGTAGCCAGTACTTAAATTCTACACAAAACACAAGCAAATAAGTAGATAAATAAATTCACCAGTTCTGTTCACCTAACCTACTAAAGCATTTTATTAACTAAAGCAATAAAACACATATTATCCCTCGTGTGTCTGCCATCACTATCTTTTCAAATCTTGAACTGAGGCTTGGAATGACTTCCCCTGTCATCACTGAGATCCAGGTAACTACTTCCTTGCTTTTGAAAAATAAGCAGAGCTTTTAAGCCTCACCTGTACAGATAAGTGCTACAGCCCATCATCTGGAGCAGCATCAGGGAGCTAAGTCCTCTTAGGTATAACCAGAATCAAAGTCAAGTAAGTTTTTTCCTATTGGTGTTCTTTAGATTTCTTCTACAGCAACAGGGAACTTTGGGCTACAGAGTTGCTGCTAACATATTAGTGAACTTGATTTTACTGTCAAGCCCAGGCTGGATGAGGCTTTGAGCAACTTGGTCCAGGGGATGGTGTCCCTGCCTGTGCCAGGAGATGTGAACTAGATGATCTTTAAGGTCCTTCCAACCCAAACCATTCTATGCTCGTATGATTCCGTGAGAGGTGGTCTGCCAACATTTGGAATAAACATTAAAACTAAATATAAAATACTTAATTACGAGTTAATTGAACTTACTTGTTGCCTGAAGCAACAATGTATTTTAAGGTTGTTTTTTTTTAATTGCTTTCAGTTAAACATCCTGGATATTTGTGGGGAATTTTAGCAAGTTTAATTAGATGAAACTAATTACTTAAAACACATTTAACAAGAACATTCAAATGTTGAAGTCAAAGATTTTTTAAAAACAGGAAAGAAAAGCTAAATCTGGGTAATTTAAGATGGTTTTGATTTACATTTATGTTGCATTCCCAGTTCTCAATCACATGAATCATTCTTCACTGTTTTATACCCTATTAATTACAAACAGTGTGAATGTGTTTTATTTTAATTAAATTGTCAAGTCTGCAAAGAAAAATAAATTATTTTTGGTAGCTAGGGTCTAATATATTCTAAGACAAAGTGTTTTGTCTAAAAGTTCATAAAAGTAGAGAAAGATCTTGCATTTTGAGTTCAGGTAATTCCTGACACTTTAATGTTTATGTACTGTTATTCCTTAAAAATAATTCACAGTAATTTTTAATATCAAACAAGAACAGCATTTTACAACTGATTACTTAAGTATTTATGGTGTAAAATAGAATCTATAGTTAAAAAGACTAGAATAATAACTACTTGCATGACTGATTCCTACTGCAGTGCTCAACTATGCTTCAAACTCATTAACTAGGGATTTTATATTAAAATATAGAAAACCCTGTCCAGAAAATGTAATAATTTCAGCTGGATTGCTTCACAGTAAGATCGTATAAAGCTTAAAGATGTAAATCCGATTACAGTAAAATACACACAACGTATCCAAACAAGAGATCTTTTATCTTAACAATTCAGAAATTCGTCAATAAGGACTTTGTGTGCCACAAAACTTCTTTGTTGATCCATCTCCAAAAGTATGTAGAAAACTACTCTTAACATGGCAATATTTGCATTGAAATTCTTTATCTGATTATGAGAAAACACTCTGAGCTTTTTAAATTTTGAAACCAGGGGATTAAAAAATGCAAAACAATACCAAGTATTATGCACATTAATTCCAGCTGCAGAACTACCAACAAAGCACATACGAAGAAACAAAGCTTATTCAGCAATATTTCATCATGCCTTGACCCTAGCTGCAGAAAATGTTTAGCTTCAAGACTTTGTCATTTAGGGAATTGCCAGTTATTTCTAAGCAAAGATGATATTTCTGTCCCAAAGACAAAAAAGGTCTTTTATGTCTGCATTTGTGTTGTAATTGCTGAGAAAAATACCAGATCACATTTAACTTTTAGGATATGGCTGTCCATACAAATAATTCATTAACACAATAATTCAGAAACACATAATGCAGATCCATTTTAATGGGCAAAACTTTTTAACGATACTAAAATAAATTTTTAACTCATACTGGCAACTGGGAAAGTAATTACCATTGGTTATATTTGGATTTGCATGCTGAAAGTGGAAGAAAATTATACTGATTGAATAGAATTTCTTGGATATGTGCATTTTAGATGCTCTAGTATCTCTGGAAAGAGAAGTGTTTAGGACTGTTCATTTTAAAGTGACACATACTAATAATTTAAATTATTTCCTAAAATGAAATGTTCACAAAACACTGTGTGTTGACCAATTGGTGTCTTTGAGTTTTAAAACAAGAAATTAATTGGCACAATTGACCTACCAAATTACTAGATTCCCTTTGCATTTTCAACATATGTTGTGAGTTTATATCATTTAAATCCAGCTGTACAAGTAAACACAAATTATTCCATGTATCCTGCTTATGCATGAGATGTTTATCTTTAAAGTCATCCTTACCAAAAGTTCCTCACCAGCAATCCCCCGATTGTTAAAAACCACGCATCTAAAAATTGAGAAAGCAAAGTCAATTACACACATTGTGCATTTCACTAAAAAAGATAAAGCACAAACAAAACTCAAAACCTTATAAAGAAAAATGAGCCAGTTCTTTCAATAACTTCAGCACATAAATACAGTCCTACAGATCCTAAAGTCTGACCTGTGTACAAATTGGAGTCTGCATTTGCTCTGAGATTTTCCAGCTGAGGTCAGATTGCAGGAGGAGAGCCCCAGGGTTTACCTGAAGATGGTGAAGATGGTACCTGGATCTTGTTCTGCCTGCACTCTGAGCTGGCCCAATATGAGCCATAAGTTCTGCCTAGGCAGGGATAAGCCTAAAGCAGAGATCTGAAAGAGAATGTCAAGGATCCACATGTTGACATCCTCTGAAGCTATGTAATCATATTAAATAGCAAGAAATGAGCCAAATCAAATTTATAATGATAGTGCATCTAAGTTGCGGGTTCTTGGAAATGGGATTTTCATTTCCATTCTGTCTGGTGGGAGTCTCTGAGTTTTCTAGAAGTATTACCTTGATTTAAGGATCTATGCTTCCTTTATAGATCTTTTTTGTATTTCTCTTCTACCATCTCACTGTAATAATTTTGTTAACTAACACATACATATTTTAGATGTATTAGAGCCATGAAAAAATACTTATTTTGTTATTTTTCTCAAATGTTGATGTTCAGTAAGAAAATCATAGCATTATGTTTGTAATCTGATGTAAGGCTCTCCTTTTCCATGCTGTACCTTCTTAGTTGATCAAATGCAGACACTTGTCAGGAAAAAGAGGTTGATTTGAGGGCTCTCCTTCTCCAACATTTTTTACTGGTAAGTTTAAAAATTATTTTTAAAGTACTTTGAGCCATTAAAGTGTTACTTTACTTTCATAGTTTAGTAAAGCAGTTACCAAACCTACAAACAGAGAAGAGATAGCCAGACACGTAGATAAAAGCCCATATATACAACTTTGAACAACTTACTATGGTCAGTACCAGAACCCAAGCTGCAAAGACAGCATGTAATATTCCAAATACAGATTCTGGAACAATGGCAATTTATTTTAATGCACAGCAGCAGTATGATTATATAAAGGAATCTACTCATCAACTAATCCACTTATTTTACCCAGCTCTGACCATAAGCCTTAATAAGAAAAGTACATTAAGCATCAACAATTAAGAGGTGACAAACTTTTTTATTTACCACCAGCAGTGAGAGTAAGCTAGCTCCCCTCTCTGCACTCATGAACTTGAGGCTGCTGAATCAAGCAATTTTGGCATTCAGAAGCAGACCTCCCCTGAGGCCTGCTGCCAGCAACCCATCCACATGAGTCTTCTTGGAGCTGAATACAAACCCTGACTCTAGAAAGTGTAAAGGTAATATGAAAACTGATAATAATTAAAGAAGCAGCAGCAAAGGCCTATGCAGACTTAGCTTGCTTTCAGTGCAATCTCTGGGGCATGTCTGAATGTATTGGCTGTTACATAATTCTATTATTATTACTAATAATACTTTCTCATATAAAGTAATGTCTTTGGATCTCATTTGCTTTAGGAAGGCATCTTATAGACACTTATATTTGATCTTACTAGAAGAAGTGAAATACTAGCAATTAAATACAACAGCACCTATATCCCAGAGTTTCACTTTGATGGATCATATGGAGAATGTAGGATTCTTTGCTCGTTCCTGTCAGGCCAGGCAGTAACAGGACAGTGGGTCTTGTGCTGGCATCCGGATAATATAAGCTGTCGTTATTATCAAACCAATCCAACGAAATCTGTCCTCCATCTGCTGTTTTAATGAGTTCACTGAAAGGCACATTTCAAGAGAACACTGATTAGATTTAAAAATACAACACATACTATCATGAGTGCTTACAGTGTACAAATTGCCATGTAAGAATTCTGCATTTTTCATTACGTTTTCATACTCAAAGTGCCACCTAACTAGATATGTTTGCATATTTACCATTCAGACACAGCCACACCTTCAGCTGACACGAGTTAGCACAGTCAGTTTGTGCAGTAATTCACCCCTTATAGTAAACTCAACTTTCTTGAGTTGCTACTGATGTACTGGAAACTTGTAACAAATGTGATTTTTGACATTGCCTTCTATTTTATACAGGCTTGCCTACTGCAGATTGCCCTTGGATCTTCTGAGAATCTTTTGATAGCACAGTGGGCAATGCACTCAACTTTTATCACATTTTTTTCTCTTTACCCAAAGCAGGAGCACATATAACAAATGACATTTTGTTATGTTTTAAACATGCAGCACAGACACACACTACTATATCTTTCACCCTGTATCTCCACAAACTTTGCTAGAATGCACTCTTAAACTATCTATCTTAAGAATGCAACAAATGTGATACTACCTCAAAAACTGAAGGATGCATTAAACCATGAAAATAAGATGTCAGTCTTTTTTAGAAACATATAGCATCTTCCCTCTTCTCTGGCAATGAAGACATTGTGCAAGAGAACTGGTATATAGGAACTACCAAAATATAGGCCTACCTTGCATTTTATTTTTCATTTGAAAGTCTTGATAGCACTTACTCCAGATTTTAAAGCTCGTCAGCCTTGCTGGACTCATTAGCTCAATTTTGCCCCTTTTCAGTAATGGGAAGTAGATGCAATGCTGGTATGTACTGCCAACACAATCTCAAATGGTACAAAATAAGCATTGCCCCATGGAACTATGTTTCTTCCCTCACAAACCTTGAAAGAGAGTATACAAGAAAAAAAAAAGTGGACATGGCCATACCACTGAAATGTTTCCTAGTTACTAAAACTAAGGGAAGCTGCTAAATGCTAAATCTATTCTACCATGCAAACAGAGCTGAAACAACTTGTGCTGCATCCAGGTTCCGGCGCATAAAAGTACTTCTCCTTAGGTCCTGTGCCAAATGCCTCAATTGCCAGACTAAGACTCATTTCTGTGTGAAAAAGATCAGCTGAGCACAAACACTAAATATAAGTTTTTTCCCCCAATTAGAATATAGGCATCAAAGAAAACAACAAAAACTCCCAGAAGTTTTACGTATTTGAAACAAGGCTGAACGTGGCCATGCTGTGGTTAAGGTAAAAAAGGTTGATTAAATGGACAGCTGCAGTGACTGCATGGGCTTTGCAAAATGATGGCCCTCAAACACCAGAATATCTAATACACCAAGTGACTGTGCTGCATTCCAGAAAGACCTCAACAGACAGGAGAACTGGGCTGACAGGAACTTCATTAAATTCAATGAGGGGAAGCGCAAAGTCCTGCACCTGAGAAGGAACAAGCCCATGCACCAATACAGGCTGGGGACTGACCATCTGGAAAGCAGCTTGGCAGTAAAGAACGTGGGGGTCTTGATTGACACCACATTGAACATGAACCAGCAATACATCCTTGCAAGGACAGAAGGCCAACAACCTCCTGAGCTTCATTAGGAGGGTCAGGGAAGGTGATTCTTCCCTTCTACTCAGTATTGGTGACACCACACCTGGAGTACTGGGTCCAGTTCTGAGCTCCCCAGTATAAGGGAGGCATGGAAATACTGGATAGAGCCCAGCACAGATGATGTGCACAGAATAATGGACTGGAACATCTCCCCTATGAGAACAGGGTGAGAGAGCTGGGACTGCTCAGCCTGGAAAAGAGAAAACTTGGGGATCTTATCAGTTAATATAAATACCTGATAGGAGGGTGCAAAGGGGAAAGATACAGGCTCTTTTCAGTAGCACACAGTGAAAGGAACAAAAGCAATGGACACAAAGTGAAACACAGAAGGTTCCCTCTGCATGTCAAGAAACACTTTTCACAACAAGGGTGACTGGGCATTGGCACATGTTGCCCAGGGAGGTTGTGGGGTTGCCATCCTAAGGGATATTCAAAAGCTGTCTGCACATGGCCTGGAGCAACTGGCTCTAGGTGGCCCTGCTTGAGCAAAGGGGTTGGACCAAGGAACTTCCAGAGGTCTTTTTCTGACCTCAACCATTGTGTGCTCCTGGGAACATACAATCACATCAGTTCCCACGTTGTCACCAATATTTCAGTGCTCCAAACCTCTCCGAACCAAAATATGGTGATTTGGGAACCTTGACCTTTTAAATCTACTGTACATTGAATTCAGGATAGAGATAGTTCCAAGCTTAGGATGGAGTTGTAAAGGCATAAAACAGAAAAAATGGGCACATGCTTGAGCAATGATGCCATGACACAGTCAGAGCAAAGTACCTGCTGGCTACCAAATCATTCACTTTCAAGAAGAAAGGCACTTACTTCCTGTACTGTACTTGGGGTCTGGAGGTGATAAAAGGACGCAGGAGCGTCTGCACCCGACCTTCCCAGCACCAAATTGTGGGATAGTAAGTTTCTGTCACAACAGGGCAATGTTCCTCGAGGAAACGGCAGAAACGATCATTGCTGGCCACCAGACGGGGTTTCTAGGGAGAGAGAACACAGTCAGGCACAGGCACTCATATAAAACAATAAAACAATTAAAGAAATGAAACCTTGTTTAAATCCTCTTCCAGTAAGCATTTTTTTTTTCATATAAACATTTGCAATGCTTTTTCATTTCACGGGAAACCAAAACCAGACAAAATGCCAAAAATGCCCAACTGAAAAGTGAAACCCACTAAATATTAATGATTTTTTTATCTAGTCCTAAAAATGTACTGTTCCATCTCTACTTTGACCAGCATCCTACCTTTCACTGAGGAATCAAAACCACACTATCACACATTCAAGGAGAAAGATTTTACTGAATCAATTTTAAGAGTCACAGAAATTACTCTTAACCTTGTGCACCTGCAGTACCTATTTTAACCTGGCAGGACACTCCTCTCATCTCATACTGTGGTACACAACTGCATTGGTTACTCATCTCTATTAACGCTCTGCATACCGAGATTTTTCTTACAGCTTCCATGTGTTTTCTTACAGCTATAACAATTAATAGGGACATCCCTGTATACCAAACATCTCGCATTTCAGCAGCCACATTTCTTACACTTCTCTTTTCCACTGACTCTCCAACATGCAAGCATTAACAGGAGACTAATAGGTGCTTTGAAGAAAACTGTTTACGTACACATAGCAGCAGCGGTACGTCCTCCAGACCCTACAGTTTTCTTTTCTCACCAAAGTCAAGTACCCTCTTCTGGATGAAGAGGAAGGCTGTGTTCCCAGCAGTTCTGTGAAGAACTGTGGCAACACCCATGCCTTCAACAGTCATGATCTTTTCAATATGCGTATTTTCAGTTGATTAAGCAATCAGCGAGGTGCTCTCACCATGGGGGCACTTTAGATCAGGTCAGGCTCACTGCATCCAACTGATTTGGGAATGCCAAATTTACCTGTGGAACCACTGCTCATGAGAAAATGCAAGGCTGCCTTTGCCTCCCTGTCGTCCCCCCCACTTCAAACACTGTGAGAGCAGCTCCAAAGCTATTGAAGATGGGACTGCAGTCGGTCAGAAGTGCAGAAAACTACTTTACTACCTGCCCTGTGAGTAAACCAAAGAGGTCGGGTTTTTGTCGCCGAGGGAAGGCTCCTATCCTCCCTTTCCAGCCAGTCGCCCACCGCCAAGCTCTCTCCCTCCAGGACAACGGGGACACCTCGAAGACAGAGCCCCTTCCCCTCCCAGGCCGGGCACGACCAGACGGGCGCTCTCCTCAGGCCGGGCGCCCCCAAAGGCGACCGGCGATGCCTCCCCGGAGGAAACATCTCCGCGGGTCTGGGGGGCACAACAGCCCCAGGCAGCGGGGCGGGGAAGGGGGGCGGGCTGCGCGGCCCGGCCCAGCGGCGGAGAAGGGCCTGTGCGGGGGCGAGCGGGGTTTCGGCCAGCCGGGAGCGGCACTTCCAGAGGAAGGACGGAGGGACGGAGGGACAGAGAGTGTGAGGACGAGGCGGGCACAGCGCCCTGCCCACCCGCCTCCCCGCCCGGCCATTTCAGGTGCCGCCGCTCCCCTCGCTAGAAGGGCGCTGGCTGCCTTCCCTAAAGGGGGGTGGGTGGAGGTGACCTTCGCGGGACGGTCCCCTCCAGGACTGTGCCCCCTTAGCCGGGACACCTACGGATCCCGTCCTCCAGCCCCGCCGCCCTCCCCCTCACCTTGGCGATGCTGCTGAGGTAGTAGCAGGCGTAGGCGACGCCGAAACCCAGCATCAGGGACAAACCCACGCCGGAGCCGAACAGCCCCACGCGGACCTGGCTCTCCAGGTAGAGGGAGAGCTCCCTGGTCAGCACCTGCCAGTCCATCGCACACGCCGGGCGGCAAGGCAGGGCAGGGCAAGGCAAGGCAAGGCAAGGCAGGGCAGGGCAGGGTAGGGTAGCGCAGCGCAGCACAGCGCACCCCGGCTGCCGCGGCCGAGCCCCCCCCCCCCCCGGCTAGGAGGGAGGAGGAGGAGAGGGCGGAGCTGCCGCTGCCCGCGGACCGCTCCACGCTAGAGCGCCGCCGGCGGCATCCCCGCACCGCCCCCGGACCGCCCCCCCAGGCCTCGGTACCCCGGCCGGAGGCGGAGAGGAGAAGGCCAGGGACGGCTCGAAGGGGCTGGGAGCGGTTTGTGGGCTGCGGGCGGGTCGGTTTCATCTTGCAAACGGGCCCCGGCGGCCGCAGCCGAGCCCGCAGGAGAGGAAGTCCTGAGATAAGTGGCGGGGCTGCGAGGAACAAACAGCTCGGTCCTCACGGCTGATGCCCTCCTGGGGAGCCCTCGGTGTCACTCCATCACTGCGCTTTCCCCTCAGGCAGGAGGCGTGGAGCCAGGAGAGGGACCCGTTCCCGTGGGGAACAGCTGATACGGGCGTATGGAAACTCGGTCACTCCTGGACAGGCAGCGTGTCCCCTTCCCAATTACCATTATTTGTACAGGACACAAGTTCTGTATCGCGGAAGAGGGGACAGCGGGGCTTCCAGATAGATGCAGCAGTGGTTAATCAGCAGTATCTGTCTAAATCTTTTAAGTGAGACTGAAATGTCCACATCTTTGCCACATCTCACTTATGTTACAAGGCATTAGCGCTGCTTAGGGAGGAGGAGATGTATACTCTTAATTCCCAAAGGAAATCCTGCCTGCTCCCTTTTCATGTGTGGACTGTCACACTCTCACGGGTTTGCTGACTGGTGCTTCCCAGTATCTGCGTCCTGTCCTTGGCAAAGTCCTAGGAGAGCAGCTGCTAGCTCAAAGATCCGGGAGCTTAGTATCTGCTATTTGAGATGTGTGCAAGAACCACGGGATACAAAAATACTTTCATTTGCCTTATTTAATGCCTAAGCTCTGTGACCTGGCAAGAGAAGAGACTTTGATTGATGACTTCTTACTTTATCTATGTTTTCTGGCTATAGCTAAATTTTAAAATCTAGTTTAATTGGGAACTGCAGTCAAAAGAAGAACAATAAGAGCAGAAAATGAGATGTGGCCTATTTCAGTTGCTTCTTCTTACTGAGACAGATCTTAGTAGAGAGATGCTGCTCTGACATAAAGCATCTGGGCCCAACTTTTTCATGGCTTAACTTTGAGAAATACTGCCAGGGACTTAAGCTTTTCATAGGGCAGAGAAAAGTCCTACCATGTTCATAAAATGTGATGAAACGCTGCTTTGGTGCAGCAATGGTGGATTCTGGTCCTGCTTTGACAACTATCATGAAAACCCATTATAGTATCTAAAGACTTTGCAATCACATGGTTGTTTCTGATTGCATTGCTAATTTGGATATGGGATTTGGAAATGTCCAGCATTTTTTACCATTCAGTCTGACAAGCAGAAACCTTCTACTTGTCACCTGTTCTTTTTTCTCAAGTAAAAGCAGGTTGTAAAATTTTAATTTTTCATTAGAGTCAGAATTATAAATGCATGCAGATTAATTAATTGATATTATTCTAAGAGAAGTAAACTAATAAGAGTGTCCTGCAAAGTTCTGAAGAAATTTAAAATACCTATTCTTCCTATTCAGTCAGCTGCCCAAGGTTTCCAGAGATGAGGGCAGATCTACTGCAGCTATTGGAAAGATAGCAGGCACAGGATAGGAAGCACAGGCTAGGAAGGATCTGGTGTTTGTTTCTTTTCCCTGCAGCTGGTACAGAAAAAGGAAACTGAATGGGTGGAAAATCTATTGTCATCAACACTGCACTTCCTCTACAGTTCATGAGAAAAGGTGATGCCCAGTGAGAACAGTGATGCCCAGATTTTGGTCCTGACTTGCTGAGAATGTATGTTGTACACCTGAGATAAAAGGACTTATCATGGAGAAACACTCCGGGGTGAGAAGCTGGAGTAGACAGCTTGGTTCGGAGAACATGTAGGCTTCATCAACAATGTGAATTTAGGAACCTTCAGAGAAACAAATTTGCCCGAGCTGAGGACTCAGGATGCAAGATCCTCAGACTTTAGGAACCTGCTGCTTCTGAAGAAGGAAATTGGTTGCTGCTGGCAGCACTCTTCTCCTGCATTCAAGGCCTGCACCCATTAAAGTGAAAGATCCCTGAGATGCTCAAAACTTAAAGAAAAAATACAGTCTGTATCCACGGGACTGGAAGACTACAAATGCATATCATGGAATCATGGAATGGTTTGGATTGGAAGCGACCCTACAGACCACCCAGTTCAAACTTTCCTTCATGGGCAGGGACACCTTCCACTTGACAAGGTTGTTCAAAGTCCTGTCCAACTTGGCCTTGAACACTTCTAGGGATGGGGCATCGACAGCTTCTCTGAGCAACCCATTCTAGTGTCTCACCACCCTCATAATAAAGAATTTCTCTGTAATATCTCATTTAAATCTCCCCTCCCCTTTAAACTGAAAGTTTAAAGCCATAACCTCTATGCCCATATAACACATCCCTCCCCAGCTTCCTTGTAGCCCCCTTTGGGTACTGGAAGGCCTCTATAAGGTCTCTTTATCTTCAGCAGGCTGAATAATCCCAACTCTCTCAGCTTGTCTCCATTGGAGAGATGTTCCAGCCCTCTGATCATCTCTGTGGCCCTCTGGACTTGCTGCAACAGTTCCATGTACTTCTGTGTTGGGGGCTGAAGAACTGGACACAGTCCAGTACACATTTACACAAATCTGACCAAAAAACGGAAGGCATGGTTGTTGATGGTTAAAGAAACCCATCTGAGATACACAAAACCAGCAGTTCAGTGACTTGATCAGCAGTCAAGGGAGACTGAGTGAACAAAACAAGATTCAGACTCAAAGGTGGATGACGTTTTTCTGGTCTTTGACCACTATCCTCAGTTGCTTCCTCATGGGAGTATTGACAGTATCAGGCATATATGACATGACACAGGCAACCTGCTACAAATAATGTGTTCTGAGAAAGGGTGAGGGGTTTTTGTTCCTGTGTGAGCATATTGCTATCCTGTCAATACCAATAATGTTAACAACTTCTTTCTGTTATAAACAATCCCCATTAGATCGTCCAGATCCACTGCTGGTTTTTGGTTTTTTTAAGTCTTTAAGAGGTTATCCTCTGGCATACAACACATTTTGCAGAGATTAAAGAAAAAAAAGGAATAAAAGAAGCTGCATTCTGCTCATATTACAAACATTGCCAAGTGATTTCATGCTTGCAAATTGTGTGTGTGGGAGGAAAACAAGGTGGTGACTATAGTGTTTTGAACTCTTATCACGTTGTTTTCAGAGGAAGACAGTCCCACATTCCCAGTGAGACTTGATATTTGCACTATGCTTTCTGCTCTCTAAGTGCTTCCCAAAATGATTGTATCAACCCTGCTCTAATGGATTATAGATTAGCCAGAAAGCAAAGGGCATGGCATTGTCCTTCCATATTGCCTCCCTATTTATTTCGCTTAAGCAATAGGTAATGATTTACAGATGCAATTGGTTAGTTACAGCTTGATTTACATTTTTAATTAGGAGGCTACACTAGGGCTATATTGTCTTTATTTTATTTTTTTGTTAGGGAAGGTGGTTCTGTGATTGTTTGGGGCTCAGGGAGGAGTTATGATGTTCTTACTGATGTTGCAGTGTATGCAGCTCTCCGTAGCCCCAATTTTGGAATTGATTTCAGTAGGTGCTGCAGCAGCTCTGAGGAGGGGAAAAGTGAATTTTAAGATCAGAGTTTTAAATCAGAGGTCCTGCTTGTTTATATTTTTGATATTTATTTAACTTTAGCATTCATCTAACAAAATGGGAAAAATATCTTTGTGTCAGTCTGACCTGTCCTGGGATTACTTAAAAAGCTCCAAGTCCATGTATAAAACACTTGAAAAGATTGCCATTAATGCAGGGAAGAGGGTACTCAGGGTTCCTGTTATTTATTATCTGCAGTGGAATGGGAGAAAAAAATGTACATTTGAAAAATTCAAGCCACGATTTCCCAATCCTTCCAATACACTTTCTTTTCCTTAAAATATGAATGAAGTAAGGAATTAATGAAGTCAATGTAACTGCTCTATGTTGGAAACTCGTCAAATTTCAGAGGAAAGAGCCAGGTTGTGTTTATGTTTGTACTCTTGGTGCTCATGAAAAAATCAATGATTGTGACGTTAGGAGTAGCTGCTTCTGTTTGTCCCCTGCTTGAGCTTTGCAACAGAGTCACATAAAGTTATGTGACCAGAGATGAGAATCCATAGCACACTGAATACTACTGAGAATATGAGACAGTACAGTACTAAATAAATTGAAAGCAAGCAAATACATCAAGGACACTTATTTCCAATTAATCTTTACATTTAAAATGTTATCAGAAGCTGCTACAGAACTTTAGAAATTTTCACATGAGTCCAATAGAACTGGATGATCAATCTAGGTTAAATTTCCTTCTGGCTCCAAGGAATCCTTATGGTAGTGTAAAGTGAAATATTTTTTGTTTTATTTAGCTAAGTTCATTCCTTTATAGTTCATTCCTCATATAGTTCAAAGTTCATTCCTTCAAAGTGGATAAAAATTTGCATCTGGTATTTTAAACACAAACCTAAAGCATTTTAAAATGCTCTATAATAATGTAAAAAACCCAAAGCCCCAGTAACTTCCACATATATTTGGTAAACTTTTGTTCTGCCTACATCAACAGGATGACTCCATCTGATTTCAGTGAGTCAGTAATGCATGCAATGAATATTTTTCATTTAGGACATTTCTTATATTTTCTTTAGCATGATATAGTGAAAAATATTTGTAAGCATTAGACATAATCTTTAATGATATATATTTCATAAATGTTTATGCAAAAAATACAGACTATCTTAGCAGATTTTTTTTTACTTTTTTTTTAATTTCTAGCTGTTTTTGATAAATACATATTTCAAAAAGTCAATCAGAGTATACTGGAAATACTACTTATCTAGGAACTAGATAACATAGTGGGACTACTTTCTTATGACAAAACAGACAATGTTTAGATTCTGCTTGAGTTATGCAATGCTTTTTACCATTTTAGCAGTTTATTAAAATTAAGCATAGATATTCAGTGCTTAAGTTGTCTTTCAGACATTACTCCATGCATATTGAGCACCTTTGTAATACAAGAAAGTCCTGTACTTGACTGTAAGCACATGATTAGTCACACTGATCACAACAAATTGTTTTCACACAAATTTGGAACATTCTTAAACGTCTTGATGATCTGTGTAGACAGCTTATTTTGCTATTGATCTAAAAATATAACCTAGCTTGTTCTGATTACATGTCCAGGTTTAACACTGGTCTGAGAATTTGAAGTACTTTCTTTACAATCTTTACAATCAGGAAATTTAATACCAGGAAGAAATTAATCCCTCCTTCCAATGCATCTTCTAATTTAAAAACCATCTATAAATAAAACATAGCAGGTAAGTATGCATTCTTTAATTCTTTGAGGTATGCTGAAGGACAAGAATTTGTGTAGATGTGCAAACATAGTACGTGGTATTGTAATGTGTATGCCCTAGATTGCTACAGAATTATCACTTATTTTGTCTTTGAATTTTTGCTTATTTTGTCTTTGAATTTTTAAAACCTCAAGTGTCATTTCACAATTATGTTGTTTTCTTTCCACTCAAAGCCTAAAGCCTTAACCAAGGGAGAAGGTACCAGGATGTTCCTGCTAGGGAAAGATAATCTTCTTTATCTTAAAATTCTTTTTTTCAACATGTTGATGTTTTTAGCGAGATACAGATTTTTTTTTTAAATTTTTTTCTTTTTTTTATCAGCTGTCCATGGGATTAGTTTTGTTTCACAGCAGGAAAATTAAGTGACGTATTTATAATCTGTTCTCTGTTCAGCTGTTTTTTCCTAG
This sequence comes from Calypte anna, assembly GCF_003957555.1. Taxonomy (NCBI): domain Eukaryota; kingdom Metazoa; phylum Chordata; class Aves; order Apodiformes; family Trochilidae; genus Calypte; species Calypte anna. The sequence goes on from NC_044245.1 coordinate 103,688,124, forward strand.
AACAGAAATAGCAGATAGAACTCTTTAGGGAAATAACCACTGTATGTTAATATGTGTTCTAATTAACAGTTTCATAGAGGGTGCCAGTAGCTCAATAAAAACCAAACCCACCAAACCAATTTGCTGTGCTGTATAGCAGCTTGCTCACTATCTGACATTAAAAAATACTTTAATTTAGAGAAACTAGGAAAAAGAAATGAGTGCAAATTACTCATGACACTTCTGAAAATTGAGGAATAAATTGGATTTAATTATGGATAATGAATCCGGTGAATGATGCAGCAGAAATACAGTGCAACAGCTAACAGGATAGGTATTTTAGCAATAATGAGACATGGTAGATGGCCACTTGGTGGCAGCAGAGGCTGAGGAATTACGGTTGGTGGGGGTGGATTTTTGTTTGTTTTGGGGTTCTTTTTAATTTTTACTTCTTTCTCCCTTTTTTTTTTTTTTTGTTTGTTTGTTTGTTTGTTTGTCTGGTTTGGGTTTTTTGTTTTATTTTCTGGGGTTTTTTTGTTTCTACCCCCCCCCCATTAACCTATGGATAAAAAGAATGTGGCCTAAAGTTCCTAACTGATTCTTCAGGTTCTAGAAAATATACATTATGCATATTTTCACTTAAAATTATTTAGCATGTTCATCAGTCCAGAAGTTTCTGTGGAGAGTGATTACATACTTTTCAATTCAAACCCAGACAAACTAAACCACAAAACAAAACAAAACATTGGGACATTTTTTTTTTTCAGTGAAACAGTAATTTTCATGTAATTTGCCAATACTTCCATTTTTCCTTCTCAGTTAACTGGTTCCACCCAGAAGAGTAGGCACATTTTGGTAAAAGTAAGGCAGTTGCTTACTTTTTCCGAATTTCTTTTCCTAATACTTTCTTCCACAGGAAAAAAATGCACTCTAAAAAAAAACTTTGGGGGAAACCATAACATTAGTATCTAAAACGCTTTTGGTTTTTAAGAGGAGAACTCAGAAAACTGTGTGTTCAAATACAATCTTGAGCTGAAGAGGCAGAATCTTCGGACTCAGGATGGTGTAAGTAAGATCTACCTTCTTATTTTAAAAAGAAAACTACAATCTACTCATTATTTGTAAACTAGAAACAAGCTGTCAACTCCTGTGAAGCTATTCGTATACATCACTCATATGACAAATTCTGAGAACTTGGGATTTGTGCAAGAGAGTAAACAAAACTTCAGAACTCCATGAGTTGGCAACTGTCTTTCCAAGAAGGTAGGATTTTTATCTTCTGAACCATTTAAAAGCAGGCTTTTCACATGGGATTATCTCCTGCAATAGGCACAGTCCCCTTTCTGCATCGTGTGTTCCAGATCCTACACTGCAAGTTCAATTTTAATCAAACAAGACAGTCCAGAAAAAATTCTATCAAGGTAATCCATGCAAATACTTTACATTAGGAGTCACTGCTGAGGTGTGACACTTTGTAGAACAGAAAGGCAACCAGGCAGAATTTAGGCAAACAAGTTTTCTGGAATGGTTTAGATGAATAGGAGAACAAGCCGGATGACTTCCAAAACCCTATTTGTTTTCTGGCTTTATGGGGGTGTCACGGTTTAACACTGGCCCGGCGATTAAACCGAATAACAGACACTCTCTATTAATCTCTCTCTCCTTGATAAAGAAAGGAGAGAGAATAAGGGAGAGAGACTTATGGGTTGGAAACTAAACTACACAACTTTAATGAACAGTAATGATAAATAGGAAAAATTACTAAATATATACAAATATACAGGAAAATGGAAACCACATTCCTCCCCCTTTTCCCCCAATAACTCTCACGTCACCACCGAGGCTGCAGGGCAGCCCTGGGAAAGTCCAGGCTGGACTCCTGGGGTCGGCAGCAGTCGGGAACTGGAGGCAGGAACACACAGATATGGGCTGGCACGGATCAGGACCACAGGCAGACGAATGGACGGGATCCTTCCAGGATGCCGGGTGAAGGAAGGGAAACAGGGAAATCAGGAAACCCAGAAGTCTGGAAATCTAGAAATCCGGAAAAGATCTGGCCTGGCCCCCGTGATGCCTCAAATTTATACTGAGTGTGACGTGTATGGGATGGAATACTCTGTTTGGTCAGTTCTGGCATCTATCTTGTCTGTTCCTCCCCAAAGGAGGGCTGCAGGTGGGACCTCTTTATTCCTTCTGGAGGGTAAAATGTTTTCCTCAGAGCTGAGCAGTGTCCTTGGCTCTGCATACCAGTCTCTAGCAGTAACTATAAACAAGTGTTAACAATCCTAGAAGCAGACACTGTCTGAGAAACTTGCTGTTAATTTCAGCAAGTGCAACTACTTACAAGAGACTTAGCTAAAAGCAAAAGTACAAGACAGAAAATCACCTTTATCCTGGCCCAAACTAGGACAGGGGGTTGCCTTGAAGAGTTGTCCAGCCCTCAAGAAGGGCAGCAGCTGCTCTTACACCAACTGTGAAAAATAGGGGTCTAAAATTGTAGTTTATTGTTTTGTTGAGCGTATCTTTCAGTTTAATAATGTTTGCTTGGGCTGTTTGTTCGGGGTGTACAGACGGGCCGACCGCGGGGGCCCGCGAAACAGGGACGTCACGTGACCACTCCCCTCAGTGACAGAGCGAAGCCCGCGAAACGTGAAACCGTTCCCCTCGGCAACAGAGCGAAGCCCGCGAAACGGGAACCAGTGCTGGGGAAGCCCGCAGCATGAAAACCAATGATAAACTGATGGGAGATTGAGGGGAAGGTTTTTTTAATGAAAAGTATAAAAGGGCCGGTTTTACCTTATTGAAGGTGAGAGCCGATTGCTGGAGCTGTGTCTCCCCGGCCGCCCAGCGTGCTGCTTTACTTACATAGCTCTCACGTTCTCAATAAAAAGTTTTACTGTTTAAACATAGAGACAGCATTTTTGACACCAACAATAATAAGGAGTTTGAAGGGATGTCATCAGGTTATGCACAGCACTGAATTCTGCATTAACCAGAGGTCTTCCTGCGTGGCCCCTTGCTGGGTTGCTCTAATATGGCAGGAAGCAGTGAGGAAGCCCATAACCACCAGATGGAGGATGCCATGACTCAGCAATGGGCATAATTTTGGGGAGCCTGAAGGGAACATGTTCTGTCATTCTTTTTGTGCATCCACATTTCTGTGTTGAATGTGTATTAATCAGGCTTAGCAATTACACACAAGTATGCTTAAAGCACAGTGAAGTCCCTTCCTCTAACTGCTCTGTCATGACTTCCTGAGGTAGTGTCCTTCCACATCCTCTGCTGGGTCCTTTTAAATCTGCATCTGAAACTGGTATTTACTGATTGTTTTGAAGACTGGTTCAGATAAAAGGTTTAGGAGCTAAATACCTGTTTCCCTTGCTGTTTAATCACCAAGCAGGCATACAGAATAAATAATATAATGTACTATTTGAAAACATAACACCATGAAATACTTGCAATTCTGGAAAACCTGTTCATGTAGCCAATCACAATTTTGTGAATTCCACAACTTTGTGGCTCTGTAGGAGTAGAAGCAATGAGAGATTAAGAGTTCAGAAATCAGTAATGTAGTCACTGGCAAGTGACTATATCAGATCAGTCTATCCAGTCTTTATTTTTGTACTACACCAATAAAATGATGCAAGCCTCTGTATTTTGAGCTATGGAGAATTTCCTCTCAGTGGTTAGGGGAGAAATTCAGTTCTGCTGGGTTCTAGTTATTACCTGTGGTCTCATGTGTCTACGCCATCTCTAAAATAACCCAGACATCTTTAGAGATTCTGGTTTTTGCAAGTTTCCTGATAGGAAAGAGCAGGTGAGTAGGAGAGGCAGGAGCTATTGGGGTAGGTAAAGCAGGAGTGGGCAAGAGAAATGTTGTCAGAATAGAAACAGCTCCAGGACAGAATCTGCCCACGTGCACCACTGCTGAACTGCAGCAGCAGGCTTTCTGAAGGTCTATAATTTAGAATTTCTCGGAAAAATACACATAAGGGATGACTTATTCTGATTCTTTCCAGGAGAACTAATTCAGATTTCAGACTTTTCTGGGTTTTCCTGGCACAGAAACCCTGGCACTGGGTTTTCTGGTTGCAGAAAGCCTTTTTCATCCAACCCTATCAAAGAGTAATAGAACAATGTGCTCTGAGTTATTCTTAGATACTCATGAACCTTATACTTGCCCATAACTATCAAAGCATGAAAAAGAATGAGGCATATGGAAACATTATGACCATAGATAAGTCCTAGAAAGATTCTTCGGTAGATCAAGAACTCTGCAGAATTTCTGGGTAATTCTGCCATGTGTTATACAATTAATTGCAATTACATGTACCAAATGTAATAAGCTGCTACAAGCTGTGACAGGAGAAGCACCTACAAGAGAACCCTTTCCTGTGGTGGTATCCATTACTGTTTTGAAGTTTCCACTGTAGAAGTAAAAATCAGATGGTCCTTGGGAGTGCGGATTGTCAGGACACCATTTCATGTTTAAGGCAGCATTCCTTAGCTTTATCATGGGTTAGGAAGGAATGAATTATGTGAGGAATGTGGTGGTAGTCTGGTGGTTACATATTCATTATTCTGCTCTGCTATGTTGTGAGAGAATTACACAAAAGAAGTCAGGAAGTGATCTAATTGACTCTTCTAGCTGTATAATAACCACAAAGGTGGGAGGAAGAAGCACAGAAACAGTGAAAATACCCAGGACCCAGGCGTAGCTGGGCTGCTTTTTATCAGCCATTTCCTGGTTGACAAAGAAACAGTTCTTTTGTCTGGTTCATCCTCCTCTGTCCTTTAAGACAGATGCTTTTAAAATGTTGACACACGTCATGCTTAGAGATACAAACAATTGAGGGACCATTTTTAAAAATGAAGAATCAGATTCAATGCCAGATTAGCCAGAATGTGTGATGTTACAGGAAATCCTTGAGTGTCCTGAGACCGTTATCAAAAAGGATAGTTTATGAAGAACTGCACTGCAGCCATGTGCACAAAGTTAGAGTAGCTCCATCATCCTCCAGGGATGCTCCCAGGTGGCACAGGGCAGGTGGAGGTACACATCCCCCCCTTTTGCTGACTGGAGCACCCAAACACCAGCCAAAAAAAGCTCCTGGGCTACAGAAGTACAGCCCCCCTAGACTCACAATAGCCATGTGCAGGGCTCATGGCCACAGTTTGAAAGGAAAATAGGATTTCAGGGGACAGAAGTAACTGAAAAACGAGGAAAATGGAATACCGATTGACCTAAGCGAGACTGTAGTAGATCAAATTTAACTCATAATCCCTCAGATTTAACTCTTAATTCCTCTTTCGCTATAGGAGAGCCGACAGGAGCAGTTTCTTCAGGATGGAGATGGAACAGGGCGGCTCGCGAATCCGGGCCGGGCCGCAGGGGCACCGACTTTAACTCATAATCCCTCAGATTTAACTCTTAATTCCTCTTTCGCTATAGGAGAGGCGACAGGAGCAGTTTCTTCAGGATGGAGATGGAACAGGGCGGCTCGCGAATCCGGGCCGGGCCGCAGGGGCACCGACGGTACCGCCAGAATCGCCCCAGTGCGGCTGGGGGCTCTGGCCGCAGGAGAGACACAGCAGCGCCCGAGCCCCGAGAGGAAACCGCCAGCCCCGGGAACCTCCACCGGCGAGGGGTAAATAAATTCACAACCAACCCCTGCCCCCTCCTCCACTTTCTTCCCGTTTCGGGAAGGCCGGTTCGGGGAAGAAGCAGTCGGTACCGGCGGTACCAGTCCCGGGGCTGAGTGCCCAGCGCGGCTCGGCAGGTGGCGCTAGAGTGCCGCAACCGCCTCTCCAGGGCCCCTTGGCGCTGCGGCTGCGCGGAGGTGCTGGGGCGCGGCGCATGCGCAGAGCGGGGCGGGAGGCGGGGGCCGCCGGCGGCGGTCTCCCTGGTGCTGCTGCTGTCGTCGGGGCCGCAGTTCCCGGATGTAGCGGCGGGCGCGGGGGGCCGGCGGGGTTTGCCGCTGTGGGGTGGGGGCGGGCGCCGCGGGCCGGGGGCCACCGCTGGGGATGGGCGCGTAGGTAGGTCGGTCGGTAGGAAGGAAGGAAGCGAGGAGGAGTGTCGGCCGGAGACGCCCGCCCGTCGGCTCCCGCCGCCCCGCTCGCGTCCCCCCGGCCCGTCGGAAGGGTCCCTCCCCCATCCTTCCCCTGGTCACCGTCGCGTCGGGATTGCCCCTTCCCTCCCTCCCTCCCTCGCCGCACCGGCTGCCGCGGCCCGTGTCCTCGCTTCCCGTGCCTGAGGCAGCCATCCCCATCGGGGTCCCTCTTCGCCGCCTGCGGGCTGCCCGCCCCCTCCAGCCGCGCCGGGGCCTGGGCCCGCGGGGCGCCGCCGGGATGAGCAGCTCGCGGAACAACCGGGTGATGGTGGAAGGAGTCGGGGCCCGGGTGGTGCGGGGCCCGGATTGGAAATGGGGTAAGCAGGATGGCGGCGAGGGCCATGTGGGCACCGTCCGCAGCTTCGAGAGCCCCGAGGAGGTGGTCGTGGTGTGGGACAACGGTACCGCCGCCAACTACCGCTGCTCCGGGGCCTACGATCTCCGCATCCTCGACAGCGCGCCCACGGGTGAGCGGCAGCCGGGGCGGGGTGAGGGAGAAGGGGCGAGCCCCTCGGGTTTTTGGGGGGTGGGGGTGTGGACAAAGCACCCAAAGGTCCCCGCTGCGGAGCGAGGATCTGGGGGCGGATTTGTCTCCCTTTTTTAGGACTCGCCTTTATCTCTCTGTTGTGTGGGGGGAAAGTCTGCTACCCTTCCCCCCTCCCTTTGCCTGTCTCAGCGTGGGTGTCTGTGTGTGTGGGTGCATATGTGTATGTACACGCCGAGTTAGAATATACATGTAGCGTGTGGCCGTGGGGAGAGGAGAAGTTGTCCTGGGACTTTTAAATTTGGGTAGACAAAGGCCATCTGCCATAGAGAGCAGGCTCCTGGTGTGCTGGGGAGGAGGGAGGGAACCCATGGTACCTCAAGGTTTTGTTTTGGTTGTATCCATCCCGTTCCTCTTCACTTGATGTGTCGGAGCCGTTGTCTAAAATGGTGACAGTCATTCCGAGTCAAATACAAGGGGGATTGCAAAAAAAAAAAAAAAAAGAAAAAAAATGTACCACCTTTTTGCTAGAGATTACATCAAGTGGTTGAAATACTGTTTTGTCTTGTAAGCTGCATGTTGCCTTTTATTTGTGTTGCCAGAGCTGCTGTACAACAGCTAAGTTATTGGAAAAATAATGCATTCGTTCATTCTTTAATTACTTGGCTGCTTGATATTTGTGCTTTTAATTCACTCAGTTTGGACAATGGATTTAGATCTGCACTGACATTATGCGGCAGTGTTAGTGTTGCAAACACTGCAGGGAAATGTTCATTTTAGCACCTGTTTTTACGGTGAAAACTCTCTCCAAAAAAAGTGTTGTTTAATTTAATCAGAAATAATTTAATCAGTGAAGTGATTTTGAACCAGTCAGGGTTGCCTCAATAATTATGTGATTGAAACGATTTGTAGAGGTACTTAGGTTTATGTTTTTGCAATGTGTCTTTCATTTAGAATGTGATGGAGAAGAGAGACCATCTTTGAGCCAGCTATGTGTAGTGTTGCTGAAAGAGAAATTACAGCAGTGGGTTGAAGCCAACAGACTTTGACGAGACAGAATCATGGAATTTATTCTAATTAATTACAAAAAATTTAGCTAAGAAAAAAAGGAACAGCACACCACACATTGCATAGTGAGCCTTTGAGATGGATTTGGTTTTTCTCTGTCTGAGTACCTTTCTCTTCCCTAGTTGTTTTTGTGTCATTTTGGAGGGTAGAGGCTAATGGAGGTACTCAAAATCTTTTTGAACTGGGCCTTGCCAAAATAAGTTGAGAGTCGTCTTTCAAGTTGTCGGTCTTTGTTTTGCAGATGTTTATACTTTGCAACTGTACCTGTATTTGATGTCCTGTAGAAACCAGTGGGACTGCTTCTGCTTAAACCTGAAGTGTGTGCATAAATGTTGAATATGAGCCTTGAATGCTCATTATTCTAGCTCTACTTGATGTATTTGCAAGCTGATGATATCCTGTTGACTGCTTCTGGAAGTCTACACAGTTTTAAGTCCCTAGTTTTTGTTTTTTATTTTTGTTTTGGTGCTTTATTATTTCTAGTTTTCATTCATGTTTATACTTCTGTATTAGAATTTAAGTTCTGCTTCAGGTAGGACTATGTATATTGCTTCAGAGAAAACCTCACAAACATTGCTGTTTTCACAGCAATGCAGAATGTTTTCACATTTGCAGAATGGTATTTCTCTTCCTGAGGTTTTTGGCCAGTAGATGCTTCATCCTCGTGGAACTGCTGCAGGGAGCTACTTGGGATGGTTTTCGCTAGAGGGAGTTTCCTTTGAGGTCACTGTTCCCTGGAGATGCGAAGAGTAAAAATCTGTGAAGTAGTAGCAGCAAAAGGGGAAGCACTGGAAAGTTAATGGAAATAGGATGCTGTGAATTTGGGCTGAATCAGGTTTTACTACTGATTCGGTTTGTGTTCCTAGGCAAATCACCTACCTTCTTCAGTTTTCTGGATTTTTGTAATTATTTATTTTTCTTCATGGTAGTGACTTAGAATATTGTGACTTAGTGACTCAGGTATTGTTTAGAATAAGGGATTCTGACTTTGGATGGTTGTTTGATACTACCTCTAGGGGCATCTAGGTAATTCTGATTATCAGCAATTACAGGAAAAGTGGTATTAGGTGACAGGAATTTCTAACAGCAGTATTAATAATGACGCTGTTGAATGAGGAGATGTGATAAAATATGAGGTGGTTATTGGTTTGGTGATACTTAGAAGAGTGTTAAATCCTGACTTTTACAGTTTAAAATGAAAAAAATATTTCTGATTCATAAATTTACATTCAAGATATGATAGTAAATTTATAGTGAGGATAAATATAAAAATAGAGTAGTAGAAAGTATAATTAGATTGTTTAATTTTGGGAGTTCTTTTTATTAGCTGCTCAACCCCAGACTTGATTATAAGTTCTTGTAAGTGGTGCTTGAAGCCAGAGTTGCTGCTTTGATGATTTTGAGGCCTGTGCAGCCAGAAACAGTAGTGATACATCAGGAACCAGTTGTATTGTAGAAATAATCTTTGAAGCTCATTCTAAAAAAAAAACAACACCCAAAACCCCCCCAGAAAAACAACCCAAGTTTGATACAAGTGCACATATATGTGTATATGTCTTTCCTTTGATGTCAGAACAATGTTTCATAAACTTAATGATGTTTTTTTTAAAAAAAATGATTGTGGGATATTACCAGTGTTGCAAAACTACGTTAACATTTTCTAGAACTTGAATAGCATTAGTATGAAGATTTTAGGATTGTCTTCTTTATAAGAAACTCTCACTGATGATTTATGTGAAGTATCTCTTGGAAGCTGTTTGCTCCAGATATAGTAATGTTGGAAATGAAGAATTTCTGCTAGTTTGTTGCATCCACCAAACTAGTTGTATTAGCTGCCCATTGGTGATCATATTTATGTTGGCCAGCATTTCTTTAAGGAAGACAGAGTGACTGAGAGAAATTAGTAAGGCAAGAATCTGAAATGAAAGGGAATTTTGGTTAGAAGGAAGGAGACTTGTGTTACAAGTCCTCTCTAGTAGGCTCCTAAATGAAGTAAGTATTGGGTTATTATACATTAACAGTGTGATGTGGCTGCTTGATTACTTTGAAGTAAATCCAGATCTTTCTGTAGAATAGCCTTTTGCCAGGATCTAAGAATTACGAGAGTTCTCTTTTTCTGATAGTGCTGTGGAAAAGAAACATAAAGGAATAGTTTTATGACTTATTGATGAGCAGAAGCTAGAAGTGCATGAACACAAACTTTCTATTTAGAAGGAAAGGCAGCCCTCTGCCAAAGGTAATGCTGTAGGGTAGCATGTTTGTAGAGAGCACTCCTGACTACAGTCACTTAATACTCCTGATAGTTACAGAAACTTTCTCCTGCTTATTCTCTTTCTGAATGTTTGCTTTCTTCAAAGCTTAGGCAAAAATTTGTCATCTGTTTCTTCTTTTATAAGGGTGGTCCAAAATAACATTGTTATGTTCCTGCTTAAAGTATTTACCCAATTTTGTTTGAATATGGGGAGGGGCTGTGGTCAGGAAATGGAATCCTGAGGGTTGAATTATCCTGCAGTTAGAATGAGCATTTGTGCTGCATGGAGAGCTCTATGTGCTGTATTGTTATAATACAGAAAATTTAAATGTTTTCTACTGAAGATTTGAGTGGTTTTCTGTACATGTATTAATAATTTTCTGTAACCTGAAGAGTTGCATAGATCATCATGAAGTCATACTTGTCAAAATATTTTAAAAGGTAGGCCACCTTTGATGGTTTATCCTATGGTTTTATTTGTTTCTGTTTCTAGCTTATCAAGTATAATTGCAAATGGTAATGGTCTTAAGACTTCTAAGTGGGTATTTGTAAATACTTATGGGACCTCTTACAAGTAAAAAAATCTGATAGCTTCATGAGCAGTGGTACGTGGGAAGCCTGTTTTTTTCTGTTTTTTTTTTTTTCTTCCCTTTTTCTTTTCTCTTTCTTTGTTAAATGAAGAAGTCCTTTGTGCCCTTCCCCCATGTCTTGTACACAATAATCCTTTCCCTCCTTGTGTATCTTGTGAAATCCTTACCAGATAGGACACAAGCTTTGTCAAGTCTGGCATCACTTGTATATAATACATTGGTCAGATGTCTGCCAAACAGCATATTTCACAGATGACTTATGCTTGTGGGGGCACTGATTTGAATTTTCATAAATTTTTAAAAATCTTGTTAATCTAAGAATTTTTTGTTTTCAGTTTGCCCAGAGCCTGTCCATAATGTAAAAATTATCTGCAGTGGAAGAACAGATAGAGTAAAATACTGCTATTGCTTTTTATGAATGTGTGTAAATGAACCAGTTTTTTAATTAGTTTGGTACTTGTTGCCTCTTAGTGGTATTGTCATTATTATATGAGTATATTTGGGCTTTTTAAAGGTCTGTAGAGTACAAGTCCACTGGGAAACAGATTTTCTTGGTTCTGAGAAGTAATTGAAATGACTGTTGACTTCTGATGTGCTCAACAGGGAGCAGTATGGATACCCTTTGTACATCTTATTTTACTTTTAAAACGTTCTTTTATCATACAGTTATATATTGCCACTTTTGAAAATTATCTTTAATAATAAAAAGATACTTATAACAAATTCAAATAGCAATTTGAGTGACGCTGCTTCAATTTCCTTTCACAGCCTTGAGTCTGAGCATGGGTTTTAAACTTGTAGGCAAGGGCTGTAAAACTGATGTATAGATGAGTGGTGACAGACAAATGGGTGGGCTAGGTGCCCTTCCAGGTATGTTTTGGGAATAGATGATAAAAGTGAAAATTACCACGGCGGGAAAATAACAGTGGGAAACTAATATAAAATGCAAATAATAAAAACACTAATTGTAAGTGGAGACAAGGAATACTGGATTTTATGGTGTACTAAGGCTGGAGGGACATTAGGAAATGGCAGCTATTAACAAGTAATTAGGCGTAGTGAAAGTACTCTATTACCTGGTTTCTTTTGGTTGTTGTTGTTTTTTATTTGTTCTTTTTTTCTCCAGTGCACTTTGTTTCCTCCATACTGTGCTTTGATTTACATCATGGGGTGATTTTGGAGCACACAAACTGGTGACTTTTTGGTCAAAGTAAACTGAAAGGCTCTCAAGCCTGATGAGCATTCAGTCCACTGGGCTAGAGCAGAGCTAGTATGAAACATCAGAAATAATGTCTCCTTCAACTAGATGTGTGTAGTGCCAACATCAGGTCCTCAGTACTGCATTTTGATGAGTAGATGGACACCATGGTGATGCAGGCTGTCCCCTCCTGGCCCACAGAGGGACACAGTGGAGCAGGGATCCCCACTGCACCCTGGTGGGGGGGGGCCCATGCTGAAGTGGACATGCCCTGAAGGAAGAAGCTGCAGCCCATGGAGAGCAGTGTTTTCCTGAAGAACTGCAGCCCTCCTGGAGAGGCTCCCTGTTGAAGCAGGGAAAAAGGGTGAGGGGCTGTTGTTGACTCACCTTAGCCCTTCGTTCCCCATCTTCACCAAAATTTCTCGGCTGCAGGGGTTGTTACGCACTGGAAGAGGCAGCTCAGGAAAGTGGTCGTGTCACCATCCCTGCAAGTACTTAAAGGACGTGCAGAGGTAGCATTTAGGGACATGATTTAATAGTGGACTTGGCAATGCTAGGCTAATGGCTAAGCTCAATGATCTTAAGAGTGCTATGGCAATCAAAATGATTCTATGATTCTCCTGGAGACAAGCAGGGACATAAAGGAGCTTGGAATCAAGGAGTGAAGCTGAGTCTGGGAAGAAGGGGGGATTGTTGGGAGGTGTTTTAAGTTTAGTCTTTCTTGACATCTTTTTTTTTTTTTAATTGGCAATAAATTCAAGTTTCCCCAAGTCAAGTCTGTTTTGCCTGTGATGGTAGTTGGTAAGTGACCTCAGTTTTATCTGAATTTGTAAGCTTTTTTTCATTTTATTTTCACTCCCTGTCCTGTTGAGGAGGGGTGAGCAAGAGAGCTGCTGGGTGGGCAGCTGGTCAAGGTCAACCCACCACACTCATCTATAATATCTATTTCAGTTTTAAAAAAAAAATATTCTTTCAACCTTCTCTAAAACATACTGTTAATTTAAATAGTTCATTTTGTTTGTACTATGAGTGTGAATAGTTCAGCTGTCACATTTTGTGATCCAGTAGGAGTAGCACCTTAGTTTAACATCTTTTTTAGCAAAGTTAAAATTCTTATAATCTACTGTCACCAGAGGCATACAAATGTACTTCTCTCTCCAAAGAAATCTTGGTGGGTTTTAAATTAGGTATGTTTCTTGATCCAGTTTACAGCTCATCTCTGCAAAAACCCTTTGCTGGCATTATAGAAAGAATGAAGCAGCATGGTCAGGTGAGGCATGCACTGAATCACAGAATTGTCACTGTTGGAAACCTCTAAGATCACCGTGCTCAGCTGTCAACATCCACCCCAATAAAATGTATTTATCAATGTCTGTATCACCATGTCCACTAGAACCTGTCCTGAAGTGCCTCATCTGCATGGTTTTTAAATACTTCCAGGGGTGGCGATTCCACCACCTCCCTGGACAGCTCATTCCAACACCTAACTACTCTTTGTCGGTAAAGAATTTCTTCCTCAGATCTAGTCTAAACCTCCCCTGGTGCAACTTCAGGCCAATTCCTATACTCCTATCACTATTCACTTGAGAGAAGAGTCCAGCACCCACCTCGTACAACCTCCTTTTGGGTACTTGTAGAGAGCAATAAGGTCTCCTCTCTGCCTCGTCCTCACCAAACTAAACATTGTCACTTCCTCAGCCTCTCCTCAGGGCTTGTTCTCCAGACCCTTCACCACCCTGAGTTCTCTCACCTCCCTCCAGCAGCTCAGTGTCTTGTGGCAAGGGGCCCAGAACTGAACACAGCACTTGAGGTGCAGCCTCACCAGTGCTGAGTGGAGGGGCACAGTCACTTCCCTTTTCCTACTGACCATGCTATTCCTGATACAAGCCAGGATCCTGTTGGTCTTGTTGGCCACCTGGGCACACTGCTGGCTTGTATGCAGAGCGCTGTTGTCCGGCATCTGCAGTTCACTTTTGGCCTGTCACCTTTCCAGCCAATCTTCCCAAGCTTGTAGCATTGCATGAGGTGGTTGTGACCAAAGTGCAGGACCCGACACTTGGCCTTGTTAAGCCTCATATTACTGGCTTTAGTTCACTGGTCCAGCCTGTCCAGCCTCTGCAGAACCTTCCTACCCTTGAGCAACACTCCCAACCAACTTGGTGTCATCTGTAAATGTACTGAGGAAATGTTCAATCTCCTCATCTACATCATTGATGAAAACACTGGACAAGACTGGCCCCAAAACTGAGCCCTTGGGGGACACCACTGGTGATTGGCTGCCAACTGGATTTAACTCCGTTAAATGAAGTGGGTGTTGCTGTTGGAATCGTGTCAGAGAATGGATGAAGAAAGGCTTTGTCTGTCACGGTGTTTAGGCATCTCTGAGATAAAGATGTGACTCTGTCAGGGACTCCAAATACAGACATGTGCTGTCCTCTTTTAAGTTCCAGATACTATAATCAGAATGGCTTTTTAGTCAAACTTTCTTGTATGTGTATTTTTTTTCTTGATCTTTCCCAAGGAAGTATTTCTGAGTTTTTCCACAGCAGCTCTTGCCTCGCTGGCTAGAAATGTGCAGGTTTTGTTGAAGTTTACAGTGAGATGACCTAGTTCTGAGTTACTCTGCGTTATACTTAACCTTTTCCCCTTTTTCCTACTGCTGGGAATAATTGAGGAATCGTGTAGCACCCAATTCCTTGGTCCTTTAATTATTAGAATAATTGTGATCATTGGCAAACTGTCTTCACTGAAGTTCAGCAACTCTTAAAAAAATTCCAAAGATGTGTAACTTGTCTTTTTCTCTGTTAAATACCAATTTAGTAATCAATTAAAAATAATAAAAAAGCAACAGATACCACCCCTCAACCCTAAGCACCCTGACTAGTTAAAGACTTTTTAAGCAAGGCAACAAAACAGTTGCTGGTTATTTGGGTCCTTGTAATCCACCTACTCCTGAAATCTACCAAAAAAGTAGGAAAGTGGTTCAGTGCAATTCGTAGCAGTGAGTTACCTACCTTGAGACCATCGCTAATACTAATTTTTTGAGTATTACAGATAATAGTTACCAGACATCAAAAGTCTCAATGTACTTAAGAAGATAGCTTTCACCTTGATGTTAACCCTCCATGGTTGGGACAAGGCCATTGATGTAATTGTGTGGGGGAAGAAAGTATACGAGTAATTTTCACATTCGTGTTTTGTAGAAAAATAATGGTTTTAGTTGTTTTTACCAGGTAGCAAATACGTAGATTGTTAGTTAAAAGGAATGATTATGGTATATGAAGTGTGTTGTCTGGCAGTTGGAGTTTGTGGGAAAATACTGTTATGGGTTGCAGGACTTGCCTGTGCCAGACCTTTAAAATTTCAGCACAGACTTCATGGTCACAATGTGGACGCTGCCTTAATCATGAGCTGCTCCAGGAATTACAGTGATCATTTACTATATCATTTACTATTTACTAGTTTCTGGGGTTTTGTTGTCACTGAAGGCAATCTTTGGCTGCCCTGAAGAGCTGTGCAGATCTCTGTGGTGCTGCGTGCAGTCTTTGCTTCAAATGTGTTGTCTTTTCCAGCCATAACTAAATATTTATTCCAGTGTTCATTCATCAGAAAAAAAATTAATCCTGAGGCCATAAATTGTCCAAAATACACTTACAATCAAGGCTGGAGGAAGGTGGATCGAGAAACCTTGGTTAGGAGAAATATTACACAAGATGATTGTGCTGGCATTCAGAGGGACTTGGGTAGGCTGGAGAAATGGGCCAACAGTAATCTCATGTAATTCAACAACAGGAAAGGTCGAGTCCTGTACCTGAGGAGCAGTAACCTCTGCACCCAGTACAAGCTTGGGCATAACTGGCTGGGGAGCAACTTTCCTGGAAAGGACTTGGGAGGGGTCTCAGTGGACATGAGCCAGCAATTGTGGCAATGAAGACCAGTGGTATCGTGGGCTGCATCAGGAGGAGAGTTGCCAGCAGGTGAAGGAAGGTGATGCTTGCCATGTCCTCATTACTGGTGAGGCTACACCTGGAGCACTGAGTCCAGTTCTGAGCTTTCCATTGTGAGAGAAACGTGGACATAGTGAGTGTGTCAAGTGAAAGGCTGTAAATGTGTTTTGAGGGATCTTAAGGCATCTGTTTGGAGGACAGGCTGAGGAATCTGGTGGTGTTTAGCCTAGAGAAGAGAAGGCTCGGGGAACTCTTGACTTGATGGAGGTTGTAAAGAGTATGAAGCCAAACTGTTTCCAGTATTGTCAAGTGACAGAACAAGAGGCGATGGGACAAATTGAAACACAGAAATTTCCACTTATTTTTACAATAGAGATGATTTAACACTGAAACAATCTGTGTTGTGAAATTTGGGTTCTTGAGGGTGCTCAGAACCTGACTGGATATGGTCCTGTCAGCCAGCTCTAGTTTACCCTGCTTTGTGACACAGGTGGTTGGAGTGGATGATCTCCAGAGATTACTTCCAACCTCAACTATCATGTGATTCTGTGGAATTATCTGACAAGAAGGCATTTCCTTTGGTTTTGGCCCTCTAACTGTTGATTTTTCTTCACTTGTAGCTCAGCTGTTTGAGACAAATAATAGGTTTATAGTGAATTTGGTAGTCATTGCCCAAAGCATCCTTTCTGAAGGGGACAAAACCTGTTAATTTTGCTCACTAATTTCATAATGATCTGGGGTTTTGCCAGGTTTTTTTTTTTTAAGGGTGAGTTACTGGGAAAGGTTTGTGTTACTCTACCCTCCTAGTACTTTTTTTTATCTTGTGCTACAGACTGAATGCCAGTGCTTCTCCTATTGCTCAATTATTTTCCAAAGGACAGCAGAATGTTACTTTTTTGAAGTAAACTTGTGGCTGTTCATTATATTCAAAGTGCATGGATGGAAACGGTGACTGATCACTCTGCTGTAGCTTGTCAAAGCTGTAGGGATAAGTAGTCTTGAAAGTTTTTGTGGAAGGCTGTGCAGAATACGTGCTAGTGCGTGATGTCTGGTCTCTCTTTGGCACATTGTTTAAAAAAACCCAAAATATAAAAAGCAGTAAAATGTCTTAAAAATGGTAATATATTTTCTTGAAGCTAATGGCATATCCAAGAAGGCTTCATTTTTTTACTATCTATAAAAAGAAAGAGTAGGGATAAGCACTTATCTTTTCCACTGTACAAAATGTGTAAGTCAAACCAGTGATTTTTGAACTGTCACACACAAGCACGGTCACCTTTGTGATATCAGGTGTGTTGGTAGTCTTCATCCAGAGATAAAAGTCCAGGTGGTCTGTGTGTTTTGATTACATGTATTCCTCTCTTTAACGTCTAGTTAAAGGGTTTCTCATTTTCTTTCTCTGATTTATATTGGTGGAAAAATCCAAACATAGTTTTCTCAGGTTTTTTTAGGTGAGGAAAGAGAAGAGATTTCAGGAACAGACTGAAAACTGGAGATAGGAGCCGGAGTCCATTTGTCTTTTCCCCTTAGTCATATAGTCTGAAAGGGTGTCACTAAAAGCCTTTCTCTATTGCTAGATTCTTAGTTTCAAATTATGATGATCTGCAGCAGAAATCTGTATAGTGATGTAGCAAAGTTGTTAGTAGTATTTTTTTTTCTCCTCACAGGTATCAAGCATGATGGGACTATGTGTGATACTTGTCGACAGCAACCCATCATTGGCATCCGATGGAAATGTGCTGAATGCACAAATTATGACTTGTGCACAGTTTGCTATCATGGGGACAAACATCACTTGAGGCATCGATTTTACAGAATTACCACACCAGGAAGTGAAAGGTAAAATGTATTTCTTTTTTCCTTCATGAAATTAAATAGGAAGGAGCAGAGAGGGGCACAAAGATGATCAGAGGGCTGAAGCACCTCTCCTGTGAAGACAGACTGAGAGAGTTGGGGTTGTTAAGCCTGGAGAAGACTCCAGGGAGACTTTATAGCAGCCTTCCAGTACCTGAAAGACTCTGGAAAGCTGAGGAGGGACTTTTTACAAGGGTGTGTAGTGACAGGACAAGGGGAATTGGCTTTCAACTAGAAGAGGGGAGAGTTAGGTTAGGTAGGAAGAAATTCTTTCCTGTGAGGGTGGTGAGGCACTGGAACAGGTTGCCCATGGAGGTTTTGGCTGCCTTCTCCCAGGAAGTGTCCAGGGTCAGCTTGGATGGGCCAGCAACCTTGTCTGGTGGGAGGTGTCCCTGCCCATGGCAGGTGGGTTAGAATGAGATGGTCTCTGCGGTCCCTTCCAACCCAAACCCTTCTACGATTTGTTCAATGATTCTAGGACCAGTTTATTATCAGTAACTTTTAAACTGAAGATTTGGTTACTGAAATTTGGGTTAATGAAAAGTGTCTGGGTTACTGAAAGTTGGGTTAATTAAGATAGTGTCTTGAGTTGTAGATTCTGTTAATGTTTCTGCCTCTTTGTGACGAAGTGTAGCTAGAACCAGTCTTTGGAGCTTGGAAAACAAGGAAAGTTTAGAAAGCATGGAGTAGAGTGAAAAGGATATGATTTAACCTCATTGCTCTCTTCTTAGTTCTTGTGTTATTGTATAGCAGCTTTAAAACAAAGGCCATTATCTTTACACAATGTGTAATCACCAAATGATTTGTCCATGAGTTCCTGAATGTGAAAGTTTAATGAGGTTGAAAAATGGTGTAGATAGATTGGAAAAAAATACCCTCCTTGTGGGCTATGAAAAACACAATGTTCTGCACACAAAATATTTGACTTGAACTGCTTACATGGCTCACTGCAGAAAGCAGAGAAAAGGTACTGTGAAGGGTTGCTTTGTCCTTGCCTTGATTTTTATGTTAGCATCTCTCACTGTCTCTGAACAAAATTGGCCATTCAGTGTATTCTTGCATAGCTACTCTTGTGTTCTTGACTTTAAATAGCTTGCCTAATTCCAAAGCTCCTCAATGTCATGATTTATCTAACAGTTAACTGAGAACAGTGATATCTGCAACTGGGTACTTCAAGAGCAACAGTCAAGCACTGTGTAAAAGCTACATGCTTTGATATCACCTGTGTGATAGCTCTCCAGAATGTTCTTTCATTAAATCTTTGGAAGCTTTTTTATTAGATCGGATATACAGTTAAATGTGACATATGCAAGACAATATTTCTTCTTCTTCTTGTAGGAGATTTACAAATATATTGTAAATCAGTGATTTGTCTTTATCAGTGTCTTTACAGCTAAGGGAAGTGAATGGTGCACACAGATTGGGTTCTTGCATTGTGTCTTGTAGGAACTGTGTTTAATTTCTGGAACATTTGCTCTGAAGTTTAACTGTATGCTAAAATGCCCATGTCAGTGGCTTAATTGAAAAGTAGATTCTGTTTTTTGAGATTCATGACTGCAGATCTAGGTACCAAATAGATGTCATAAGCTTAGGATCTCAATTTTAATGTTTAATGCAGAAGAATACATTATGTCCCAGGGTAGAAAGCTCTAGCTTAATATAATTAATAGAGAATAAGTAACAAAATAGAAATATGTTTTTCTGTTTATTTCATTTTTAAAAATCTAATTTCTTCTGAGAATACTTGCCAGACTTCTTTTTTTTTAACTGAAATTTCCTTTGTAGTTTTAAGTGTTCTGCGGTAGTGTAAAACTTAAGTTTTAGTTTTAGAGACAGAATATATAGACTTGCAGGAAATCTTTTGCATCTTGTCACTTTATCCTTTTCTTTGTTTACTCCCATTGTGCTCTGTTTTGCAACTCTGTCTAGAAGGAAGCTTCATCTGCCAAGGAGCTGTTTCTATTGGATCAAGCTTAGCTGAGAAAAATTGATTAAAATTAACTGTTTGAGGAAGAACAAAAAGGCAAAGCAGTACTACTGTGAGGGATACCTCACAGAAAAAATGGCAAGATATTTAAGGACATTTGCATGAAAAAAAGCTTATGTTCTCTCTTATTCTTAACTCAGGGATATCATGCAAGCAGTATACCAAAATAATGTATGATGGTTTTTGTTTCAGTTTCATTAGTGTGGATATCTTGCTCAAATGGTGCTATGAACATATCTTCGTGTTTTCTATCACTCTTCTATATTACTTGTGTAGAAATGGTTAATATTTTCATGTGCTCTTTGCACAGTTTAACTTTTTCCTTGTCTGCCATCTGCTGGATGTTAAACGTTTAGCAGGAGGTTGATAAACTCCCTGAAGAGGTCAGGAATCAGTCAGGTTTTCAGCTGAAAAATATGTTTGTCTGACAGTATTTTCCTAGCATGAAGTAATAAATCTGGTTGCATGGAAACTGGTGGATTTTTGAGCTGACTGAAAAGACAGGAAAATGTTTATCTGTTTCAGCTTGTAAGTTAAATACTCATAAGCTGTTCTGTTTGGGATTATCTACTTCAGTTCTGTTGAAGTCAGAGGGAAAGAAGAGGTTTGCTTTAAAAAATAACTTTATGACTGAAAAAATGGATGCTAATCTATTAAACTCAAATTTGCCAAGATATGTTAGAAGCTTGTAGAAAATAAACTTGAGTCATGGTTGGGAAAGAGGTTTAGCCTTTTTACTTAGAGATTTCATCAATATTAAAACTAACTGTAAACATACAATAAATGAGATAGGGAGATCATGGGGGATCTTTATCTGATGGATGTTATTCATGCACCCAAATCTGCGTTTGAGGGATTGTTTGTGTTTCAAGATGCTCTCCTTCCTTCCTGTCCCCAAAGATTAGTTTTGAACTTTGTTATCTTGACATTTGTGGGTTCTTCTTTTAATAACTTCAGGGTATTGTTGGAGTCTCGCCGTAAATCAAAGAAAATTACAGCAAGAGGAATCTTTGCAGGTGCCAGGGTGGTGCGAGGAGTTGACTGGCAATGGGAAGATCAAGATGGTGGCAATGGGCGTAGAGGAAAGGTAAAGATAAAACTGGTTTAAATAAGAAATGCATTTCTGCATGCTCATATAAAAGCCTCAGTGGTCTTTCTAGTAGAAGAGTGAAAAAATAATAAAAGTTACTGTTTTAATCTACTGGATGATTAAAATTTTATTCTGTAATGCTCAAGCATTTAGAAAGCCAGAGGGGCTGTATGTGTACTATGACCAGTTCCTTTAAATTTAAAATGTCCTATTCTTAGAGTACCAGCACAATTTTTTTAAAATTAGTAAGATTTTGTCTTGGTTGTTCTGTGTAAGACTGGCTTGTAACAATATTAAGATCTTGGGCATATTTCTATGATTCTATGATTCAGCATTACTATAACTGGTTTTGATCATCATTGTGTTCTGTAGTCTTATTGCTTGTGGGTGAGTACATTTGTGTATCCCTTGCTCTTGTTTTTCAGTGCTTTCACCTTGGTTTTTTGTTTTGTTTTTCATCTAATAATTATAGAGACTTTTCTAGTTTAAAATTAGAAGCTTTGCAAGTGTTGGATATGGACATTATTTACTGGCTTAGGACATTATATGAGTGGGTTTTATACAGTTGTATAATAAGGATATTTTAATTTAAGGGAAATTGCAAGGAATGATGTGTTGCTCATCATAACCTTTGCACATTTTCTGTTTACAGCTTACTTAAAACAAACCTTAATTAGGGTTCATAAATAAACATACAGCAAGGAGTGTAAAATGTACTAAACATTTATCACAAATATACAGCATGTTCTAGAAGGAGAATTGGATGCCTTTATATCTTGGTGAACTGGTGTTTTTAATTGCCTTTTTTTTTTTTTTTTTAGTGTATTTAAGCAGCATTTAACAGAAAATGAAAAGGTCCCAAATGAGATATTTAGTCTATTTTATATCTTAGACAGTTATGGAAGCTTCAGCACTTTGGGGGATTTTATTTTTGGTTTTACTGAGAGGGAATAGTCAATTTCAGTCTTGTTAAACAAGGCATATACAAATGCAACTTTTTTCCTCTTGATTCTTTATCATTTGCTGTGAACTTGGCAAGTTATTTTGAAATCTCTGAAGTTTTCAAAATAAGCCTTATCCTATATTGTGTGCTTTATGCAGTGAACTTAAATTAGTGAGATAATTTGCAATCTGAATATATGCATATAAATATTTTTAATGGGTAAAAGTAAATGGTATATAACAGAAACAACTTTTAAATACAAAAAAATAATTAAGACAAATTCTGGAAATTGAGCTTTTTGACTAATGGAAATGTTAGAATTTGTTGCATGGCCTCATGATTTCAGAAATGTCAGGGAAAGTCCTTTACACTCTCTTTTTGTGCTGTTATTAAACAGATTGGTTCTGGAAATAAAGCTCAGTCACCTAGCACAGTGCAGCACCATTAGGCTAACTCAGGTCAAACCAGACAAATTGAAGCAACTAAAATAGTTTTCATCCCATTTCTCCTATTTATATACTGTGTCTAGTAAGAATGTATCAAAGCATCATAAAATAAGTTTTTACAGCTCAGATTTTGTTCTCTGTTCAAGTGGTTAGAATGCCTACCAAATATACAAAAAGAAAAATAGGCCTACAAAGTATATATTCTGGCTGCCATCTCAGTAAGGCACCTAGAAAACACTTGCATGAGGCTGAGAACAGCATCACAAATTTTATTTAGTTCAGTAGAACTACTGTATCCTGGATTATTGTGAAAAGATTAACTAAGGTTTTAAGTTCAAATTGGGCTTCTAGAGTCTTTGTTCTAGAAATGATTTTCTTATTTTTAAAACTGAATAGGTGACTGAAATCCAAGATTGGAGTGCGTCGAGTCCACATAGTGCAGCATATGTTCTATGGGACAATGGTGCTAAAAACCTTTACAGAGTTGGCTTTGAGGGCATGGTGAGTATAAAAGAACACAAAGGGTAAAATGCATGGTGGGGGGAGGGTAATATGAATAACTTGTTGTGCTTTATTATCCTGCTTTAGTAATATCCTTTGTCACTTTGCATCCTATTAGTCAGGTCATTGTGAATACAGCTGTATGCATAATGCATATGTATTAGGAAGAAAGTCTGATCTGGGAATTTATGTGAGTAACTTAAAGTTAAGGACTGGTTTCTGCCAAAGTATAGTAAATATTTACATCACATTCATGATGTAAATTGATGATATTACTATGCTACTATTGTGCTTACATTAAAATTCAGAAAAGAAGCTGCTTTGTCATGTTTTTTTTAAGACCCTGTCTTTCAACTCCTATACTCCTCAGATAGCTTCAACTTTTGGTGTGATTGCTGCAAGATTAGCAGTTTTTAAATTACTGGCAACACTTGGAATCCTCTTGAGAGCAATTTTTTTTTGTCAATGGAAAGGTGTTGAATTAAGTTAAAACCTTAATTTGCTCAAGCGCTATGTTTTTCTTTTATCACTACTTAGATTCTACAGCTACTTCTACAGTTTTAGAGAGAAAATGGGTCAGACTAGAGCCCAAGTGCCTTCTGTTGCTGGGTTTTCTTATCCTAATGTAGGTCAGGGAAAGGTTACTTTGATTCTCAGCTGCTTATAACATCTTAATTAGCATTTTCTTTGCATGATTTTTGTAATATACTGCAAAGGAGAGCTATGTTAACATTGAAGTATCATCGTGTCAGATGTGTATCAGTAACAAAAGGTTAAACAGTAGGTACAGTAAATACATATTTTAGTATCAGGTTTAAATAGAGTAAATATCTTTAGTGCAGTATATCTTTAATGATGCATGAAGATGATAAGGATAAATTATTAGTCAGTATAGGATTATGTGCTTCATGGTCCTACCCAGTTCTAAAGAAAATTCCTTATGTACAGGCAAAAGGGAAAGAAAGTTAAATGTAGTATTATGTAGTATATTATTATTGTGGTTAGTGTCTTTCCCCTTATATTTTATTGTGCTGTATGGTAGAGGAACACAATTACAAAATCTAGATAGATACAAGATAGAGATTAACTTTTTTGTTGTTGTTTTAGTTTCAGTTACTATGTTAAAGTTTTTAGGCTGTGCTATGGACTTATGAAAGATTTCTGGCCTCAAAACCAAAATAAAAACCAACCAACCAAAAAAAATACCAACAAAAAAAAGCCCAACCAAAAAACCATTTAAGATCAGTTATACTCTGTTCTGAAATAGTTGTTCCATTAATAATAAAAATAGATTTATTATTTGGGATTCAGCTATATTCTGTTGCAAAATTATTGGCACATAAGGAGGTTTTACATATTTTTAGAATATTTGATTAACTACCACAACTGTAAATTTGAATGGTTAAGCATGACCCTTTCCATGAGATTTGTACATACAGAAATATTTGGTCTGTCATTTAATTAACAATCAAATCCATATATTAGATGTAAAGAGAAGATAATAGATAAATAATAGATGTACATACATATCCATAAAAAGGGTAATTTGAGGTTTTATAGGTAGTGCTTACTTGATGGTAATCCATTCCTAAAATGATTTGTCAGATACTTTTATTAAATGCAATTTTCACTTCAGACAAAATGGATTCTTGAGTATCTGTGACAAATAGTCATTTGAATATAAAGCCAAATTTTATAACTGATTAACTGATCGCTATGTGTACAATTCATAATGATTATTTACTGCTATTTATGTGCCACTATGTAAAGCTGATTAATAAACTGTTAGGAAGTTCATATAAAGTTGATGTAAACTTGTCTTGGGACTTAAAAATTGGTTAAGAATATCCAGAGAATGTGGAATCAATACTTGAGTGTATGCCCATGTAAATACAGCTGGGAAGAGACTCCTCCTTGCAAATGAGTAACACTTGACTCAGACACAAATGGAGCTGATTAAAGAAACACAGCTTATTGTTGTAAGTCAGGGCTGCTTGTTTGATAGCTGACAGGTTGCATCTGGCCCTCAAAATTAATCTATCTGGCCTGCCAGCTTTTCCTTGGGAGAGACAAGGATTGGCTGGTGGAGCAGCAGGTGCTGGCTGAAAACTTGCATTTATTTGTGGTCAGACCTTTAGAGTTTTTATTTGAGTTTGCTGTAGCTCTGTTTACATATGAAGTGATTGAGAAAGGTGCATCTTGCCTTTCTTTGTGAAAGCTGGCATTTAAATCTGGGCATTTCTACTGCCACAGGCCACAAATTTCCAAATAGAAATCTGTTTTTATGATACTGTTAAGTAATATGTTTGCTACATCAGTAGTAGGAACAAAGTACTGTTGGCTAATATGATTATTGACACTGCTTGCATTTCACATCTATATTCAGATTCTAGAGCCAGACCAAGGTGTTAACCACATTACCTTCTTTAGAAATGTGTGAACATAGCCTTTTGCAATAAAAAAAAATCAGACTGTGGAAATACAGAGTTAGTGAGAAAAGTGTGATTTAGCTTTTTGGACTTGTTTCTGGTTTTTAATTCCTCATGCTGCCCAGCTGATGATGTAAAATGGGTAACTTCTAAAGGTTTTCAATAATCATTACATTCTGCTACCTAATATAGAAGGATTTTGCTATAAAAACTATCAAATAGTTCTATCATCAGGAGTGCCCTAAAGTAGTTTCATTATTTAGGAACTGTTTTGTTCTACCAAATTTCTTTGCTCTTGCATTTTTTTGCTATGATTTACCTCCTCTTCTTGTTTTTCATTATGGAGGATCTTCCTTTCATCTGTGTAGTCTCTGAAAGAAGTAACTGTAGTTATTATCCATCATTGTCACAGTAATCTGTAAGCCATCTGTGTGTGTGTACTTTTTTCAGGGCATTCTGAAGAGCTGGGTGCATAAGGGAAATGGCAAAGATTCTTTGCCCTCATGTTTTTTTTTGAAGTTACTGAAAACTCTCTTTTCAAAATTGATATTTCTGTTTGTCAGCATTTTTTTGTGTTACCCTTAAAGATAATCCTTGAAATTACTTCGCAGGATTTTAAGAATTACTTATTGACACTTAAAAAAAAAAATTGAAAAAAGTGTCTTAGCATACCAGGCATTGCAGGTATTATAAAAATATATAGAATCATGTTTTCTGGTGCAGCTACAGCTTCATCTCTCTAGTCTGTTATTTTGTCACCGTTATGCTCTAAATGAGAGGTGTAGGAAGGAGCAACAAGAATTTTCAGTATTTTGCTAGTTTAGTGTCCTTCTGTTGCTTCTAGTTGCTGATCAAAATTGATTTAAAACACAGACATGAATTTTGGCCACTTTAATGTATGCAGCAGGTACTTTTCATTACAGTACTCACAGCGTAGCCAAAATTAGGTGGTTAGATCTTATTGGAATACAGAGAGGAAGGAGACATTTATGTATTCCTTGTGCATTTATTTGCATTCGTTAGGAGACTTTTTCACTTCTTGCTTACGTTGTCTTATTTCAATAAATTTCTCCTGTAGTCTCAACCAAGCCATCTCTCCGTAAGTGAGTTGCTTAGAAACATAGTCAGAAATGTACTTATTGATCCTTTTTAAGGACCTTTTAAAGTTTTTATAAGTGCCTATAGCAGTAGACAGGTTACAAATGGTTCAGAGTTTGTCTGAAGTTTGTTTTCTTCTGTAAGAAGCTATTGCTATTGTTCTTTTGTCTGTCATCTCTTTATCATTTCAGTCACTTTCTCTACCTTCTGTTTTCTTCTTTTATTGTTTTAACTTTTCTCAGCTTCTTGAAACTGATGAGTTCATTAAATTAAAAATACAACTTTTCTTATAAACCACTAGCTAAAACTGATGGATTTATTCCATCCCTTCTTGTCTCAATCAGGAGACAAAGTGGCATGCACTGTGCTTTCTGCATTTGCCCTGTAAGGGCTTGTTTCCTTGCCAAAAGCTGTTGTAATTTTAAAGACTTAAAATGACCTCTAAAGGGTATATTCATTGCTACCTCAAACACTTGCAGCTGTGGTGGCACCAGGGCTGCTGGTGTATGTGTAAGACCAATATTAATTCCTCTGCTGGTGTTAGATGCTATTTCAGTGCATCTCTGGATCAAACATTCTTTATCTTAGCAACACACCTAGTTTCCTTACCAAATCTGTGGACTGTCCTCCCTGGTTTTGATGGATGACATTCCATACTGATGGGAATAACTTAATAGTTTTTCCAGTAGGCAGCTGTTCCTTCAGTATTGTTTCCCCTCTTTAAGGTCAGGAGTGGTGGTGCTTTCACACCATCTGCCAGCTGTCCTGACACTGCTGTAATACACATTTTTTCATTACCAGAAGTTTTTGTGATGATGAAGTTGCTGCTGTTTTTTCAGTGGTCTAATTGAATGGTAAGTCAGAGTAAATGTTAATGTTTTCTAGACTTACCATTTGGCTCAGCAGATCATGTATCTTTATGTAGTCTCATCACCTTCAGCTGTGATGTAAAGAGTTTTTCAGCAAGTCAGAAGGTAGATGCTGGAAGACCAACGTTCTCCCTCTGAAGGCAAAAAACATTATTTACTGCTCATGTGCATCAGCTGGTGCTACAGATCTTAAGGTTCTGCTGTGCAGTGCTTTCTGTTCATGCTGTTCCTTGAGTTTTCATTATGATTTCTTGGTTAACTGGAGTTTTAGTATCTTCTCTAACTACACAAATTCCAGAATTTAGCTTGCTTTTAGGTTTAATAACTTTAGGGCTCATTGAATGATTTCTCCACCTAGTTAGTGTACAAAAGCCTATGTTTTGTTTTCATCTTTGAAGGTTTGTCTGCACTACATTTTTACACCCAACCTCTAAGTTGTCACTTTATTTTTCTGTGCATGGCTATCAACATTTGCTTGAAACTTCCATTTTAGCATCCCTTGCGCTTTACTACATTCCCTTTTGCACTTGCACGTCTCTTCTCCAAACGATCTGCAGTTCCAATCCACTTACAAGACTCAGGGAGACTCTATAACCTTAAAAAAATATCTCTGGGGGGTTCTGAGAAGCAGAAGTTCTTTAGCAGAGCTGGGAGTAGGGATGTGCTGGCAGCCTGGTGTGCTGGGCTGTAAGTGTGTTTGGTGCTCCCTACCTACTCAGAAGGCCTCTTGCCACGCAGTCCCCAAGGGAGGAGCCTCAGGATCTTAACAGCATCCCCAATTTTTTGCTTAAAACTGCTTGGCTAGGAAAAAGCTCCATTTCCTTTTCTAATAGGTCTATCAGCCGAGTACTAGAAGTAGAACTATAGTTACTTACCCAGCTTTCCTGGTAGTGATGTGCAACCAAAAGCAGTTTCCTGACTCTAGGATCTTCTTGGGCTGCAGCTATGGTTTTTTCAGACATCTGCAGGCATTTTTCATGTTGATGCTTCTTTTGTTAGTAGTGCTGTTTGCAAAATTGCTAAAGTGCTCTTTGCTGTATATACAGTGTATGCAAGTTAGTTTCTTAATGACTTTGTCAAGTGCCTCATCTTTGTGCTTTTTGAGTGCTACATTTTTTGGTGACGGCTTATGTAAATAAACATGTTACCTTGCTTTTCTGTGATACTTAGATCAGACTCTTGCTTTGCTCCTTAGTAATCTAACACTGACTTTACCATGTAAGAGAAAGGAAGACAGATGTGAAGCGGAGGTTCAGCATCAAACTACCACTTAGTTTTACAACCAAGTGTATCATTATACTCCAGAAATAAACTATGTGCAGGGCTTGGAACAGGCAGAGTAAAGAGAGTGCGGGTTTGTAGGATTCTGGGTGTGTTTATTTCTCTATAAAAATTTAAGGTATCTTAAACTGCTTCCTAATGAATTCTACTGCAAGATAATTATTAGCCTTTTACTGAATATTTTATTCTTTCTGCTTTTAGCCATCAGTCTGCTCTGTATTGTTAACACCTGCTGTAACATGGGCAATCTTTCACCCAGATCTTGCCTGGCTGGCAGGAGGACCACTTAAGACCCTCCCACACTCTATTAATGCTCTGAAGAATGTGAAAACAATTTTTGACTCCTGTGTAGACAGCTGCTGGTTGTTGCATGGAGTTTGTATTCAGTGCCTGAGCCCAAGTGCTCCCAGGCACTAAATCTGTGTGGGTAGGGGGGGGAATGGCTGAGCTTGCCATCTGGGGAGGGTCAGCCCAGACCCTTTGTCTTCGGCAGAGTCAAAGCCAGCACCTGGGTGGCAGCAGCCCACCGGGTGGCAGCACTTTGTCACAGCCCTGCTCCTGGGCTGAACAAACTCCCTGTCTCTGATTACTCGTTGGATTTGAAGAGCAGCTAAATCCCATTATTTTCATCTGGCTGTTTTCGTAGCTTTTTAAGAAAGTGGTGATACATTCTTCATAGATCAGGATACCCGCTGGATTTGGTATTGTTTCTGGCTGCTTAGCAATTGCAGGTCACTGAGGGTGGTGTTGTGTGTCACTATGATGATTCAGAAGACTTGAGGGTTTTCTTTTTAATCCTTTTGTAGGAGTATAATCTGTCAGTAAACCTTGGGTGTAGGAAAAATAGTTCCTAAAGTATTTGCTTAGTTCAGGTTGATTATATCATAATCACCAGCTGTCCTTTATTGCCTTCCCCATCCCCTAGAATATTCTGGCACATTTAGCAAATTATTTCCTACCTCCTTCCCAACTCACCGTGCACACAAAATCCCCTTTGTTCAGTGATAATTATTCCATAAGGAGCAATGGCAGATGGTAGCCATTTGGCTTTAAGGGGTTGCACAGGGAAAAAAAAACTAGAGGAATGGAGTATTATAGGAACTCTGTTGGCTTTGTGAATAGAAGTTGGTTTTCATACTTCTGTTTCTCAGATAATAGGTCATAAAAGAGTCTTTCTGGAGGATGAGCTTTAGAACTTTTTTAAAGAGAAAAGATCATGTTCAGCTCAGTATAGTGGTTTGTTGTTTTTTTTGTTTTTAAGAAATATCCTTGTGGTCTGTATATTCTTAATTGGAAGTTTTTAGTTCTATAGAATGTGAGTGCCAGGTTTTCCTCTCCAAGTTAAACATATACCAGTGGAAAAGGCCTGGGAAGAGGGGCAGCACTGGCTGGTGTTAAATGATCAGTACAGGAAAGGCTGTGGCCTTGACCATTGTCTTTAGATACTTTGGATTTTTTTTTTGTTTCATTACTTGTGTTCACAGGCATTTTTAAAGGGAAAGATAACTGTATATAAAACTAAAAAGGAGCTTTGTGCTATTCTTATAACTTTGAGTTAAAAATGTCTCATCTTTTATAGCCATTTGTGTTGTTAAAGGGTATTAAAATCTTCAGGATGTCAATGCTGATAGATTGGAAAGTATTGAAAATAATATGCATCAGTAACAAATTCAGGGGCTGTACTTTTTGTACACATAATTTTCAGCCTTTCTTAACTGGGTGTATTTAAGTTCCAGTTTCACAGACTTCTATTAATATGGAGAGTCAGTCAGTGAGGACTAAAGATGTCTCAATCTTCTTCTGTAGTCTGACCTGAAATGCGTCCAAGATGCAAAAGGAGGCTCTTTCTACAGGGATCATTGTCCTGTACTAGGTGAGTTGAAGATACATTTATTTTATCTTGATGTGTATTAATTATATTTAGTCTGGATTTCTCTTTCCTTTTTAAATGTCACCTAAAAGGACTATCCTTACTAGCGAAATGAAGATGGTGTTCCTGTGCATTAAGGATAAATTGTAATGCTTTGTAAAATGTGTTTGGTACTGTGGCAAGTAGATGGCAAGGGAGCTGTTCAGTGTTGACTAAATAATACATTGAGTCACATGTCTGACTCACTGAAGAGTCAGAGCCAAACATAACTGTGCTTTCTTAGACTGTCTTAAATATTCAGAGGTGTTCAGTGAAATAGCATGTACATAAACAGGAATCACTTGAACATATAATTTAACCTGTTATTTTATACTAATGGTAGCATATATTGTAAAATCATTGTTGAGGTTTTTCATATCAGCTATTGCACGGACTTACTCTTGTAATGGCTTATCTGGGCTGTAGATGTGTGCACAGTGTATTAGAAAAAATAACTGGGCAAGTTGGGATAAAGTATATGGATTATTTGGCACAAAGTTCTTAATTATTGATATGTATTTCCTTATCATAAAAGTGGGCAGTACAGAAAATTTCACATTTCTTTTTTGGATTCTTATTATATTTAAGTGCATTTAAAAAATCAGCTGTTAGTACTGGCTTTTCTAAAGTGATGAGAGCTCTCTCTTTACTTGTCTTTATGTAATTTCTTACAAAAGTACTTGAAGTATGACCTGAAAGTGCTATTTCTTTATTGATGGCATTGCTGAGAAGGTGAAAACGAAAGTTTTGCTTAGGAAAAAAACCCCAGTTGTTCAAGAAATCATTTTGCTGCTTACTGTCAAGTAGATTAATTTTTTGAAAATAAAAAGCCAATGCACTCTGATCTTTATATTCTACATCTGTGCTTAAAATTAATTTTGTCATTTTAGTCTGACATGAATAAAAATAGAAAGTAGTAATAGGATCTTACTGCTTCTTCATTACAGAGGTGAACTTAGGTTCTTTTGTGCATACTCTTTTATTCATTTTGGTTCTTTGAAAGTATAGGTCTGTGGTTTTTGCATATAGCTTGCTTTTAGGATGATACCACATTAGAATGTGTGAATACTGATTAATAAAGATAGTAGGAGACTATTCTTTATTATTCTTCCCCTTCCACTATATTAAGTTTCTCTTAGTGGATGACCATGAGCTCAGTTTGTCATTCTTGCTACATTATGCTCCATCTTCTCAGTCTTAGTCTTTGTTAAAACATCTGTCCCTTTTGCTTGTCTTCTGAACATAGTTCACAGATACATTCGTGGTGTGAATTTAAATATATCCTTGAATTAAAGCCTAGAAAGTTATTTTCGAAGCTTTGTGATATTTGAAGTAGAGTGCAAAAAAATCCAAAACAAAAACTCAGGCAGGGACCTAATTAATACAGAGTAGTATGTAAGTTTGGAGCCTTGCTGAGGAGGACCTGGGTGCTGTAATGAGTACCAAATTGAACAAGCCAGCAGTGTACCATAATTACAAATTTCATAGTGGAATTAATGAGTGGAATTTCATGGAGAAGGATGGTGGTCAACGGAATAGAAAAAGTTATTATCCCTGACTTTTCAGCAATGATGAAGCTGTGTATAGAATTCTGTGTCCTGTTTCTGTCATTGTCCATCTATCTCCTCTATCCTTTGCTCAAAGTTTTGAGAAAATGTAGGTGTGATGGTGGCTTATTAAAGTGGTAAAGATTCTAAGGGAGGAGGAGCTGGGCTTGTTTAGTCTGTTAAGAAGGAAGTTAAGAGAAAGTTGACCAGCCACCTGCAACTACTTGAAAGGTGATGAAAAATAATGGCACCAAAATTTCAGTGGTGTAGTATGGCATTAGAACAAATGATAGTGACCTAATGGCCACATTAAGTGACTTGAGGTTCAGGGCAGATATTGAAGATATTTTCTGTTATGCCTAGAGCTTTGTATTGCAGCACTTGAAAAATTACTTGGAGAGCTTGTAGAACTTCCATCCTTGAGGATTTTCAGGACTCAGATAAGCAAAGCCACAACTGACCTCAGCTGATTGTTAAGCTTTGTGTGGGATGTCAGACAGACCAGGTGGTCTCTAGAGATCCTTTCTTCCAGCTAAGGCTTCTATAAATCCTTGTTGTTTTGTATGTCTTCCTTTCATAAACTTCCCTGTCTCATCAGTCCTGTGTCTGGGATGTTTTCTGAAGAATTAAGCTTCACCATTCTTTTTTTACCTGCTCGTTCCTTTTTACCTTTTGGTCACCACAGCTGCAGAGACAAGGAGTCTCAGAAGTTAACTTCTGTTCTTTAAATTGTGTGAAAAATCAGTGTGGTTATGTAAACATTTTCTTCTTATTCCATTTTCAGGTGAGCAAAATGGTAACAGAAACCCTGGTGGGCTGCAGATAGGTGACCTTGTAAACATTGACCTAGATTTGGAAATTGTACAGTCTTTGCAGCATGGTCATGGAGGATGGACTGATGGCATGTTTGAAACCTTAACAACAACTGGAACAGTTTGTGGCATTGATGAGGATCATGACATTGTAGTACAATATCCAAGTGGCAACAGGTTTGTTATATAGCCTTCATCACTGAGTCTCACAGACTTCCTTTGCTCTTCAGCATTTGTGGTCACTTGGTACAACAAACTCTCTGTTCTTTTGTGTCTATTAAGATTTCCTTTAGAATTTTTATATTCCTTCCACAATATGTACCTTTGAAGATGCTTTAGGGGTCCAAGGAAGTATGTTGCCTTTCTCACTTGGTGAAAATTTGAGTCCAAAATGATTATATTCTGGACTTCTTTCCAAAACGTAGTGTTTTAAGCAGAAATTGCGAAGTATCCTGTGTTTTCAAGAAAAATGGTAATAGCAATTCATTGCAGGTTTTTAGAAAAATGAGTTAAGAGAACAAGTGATAAACTTGTTACGTTGGGGATCTTGTCTAATACTGAGTGACCTTGATATAATCTATATCTAGCATTGTATTATGCAAAGGAATGTTAGTTTATGTGAATGTGGACCAAGAATGGGTAGTGTTGGGGAAGCATTTGCCAAAGCCACTCCCTGCACACAGTTCACATTTGAAGTTTGAACTGCATTACAAATGGTTCTGAGCTGGTAGGCCCACAGGGTTTTGTGTTGTCTTTCTTTCATGTATTAGGCTTATCTTTAAAAGGTAGATGATGAATGGAATATTGCTTCA
Source organism: Calypte anna (assembly GCF_003957555.1). Classification (NCBI taxonomy): domain Eukaryota; kingdom Metazoa; phylum Chordata; class Aves; order Apodiformes; family Trochilidae; genus Calypte; species Calypte anna. The sequence continues at coordinate 103,721,329 of NC_044245.1, forward strand.
GCTGTATCTAGAGACCGGTTTATTCAGTTTGTCCAGAAAGGATTAACTGCATTATTCATTCAGGCTTTCCTTTGAGATCCTGTTTCTTAATATTGCAAAGTAATGCAATCCAAACCTACTTTCCCAGCTAAGACAAGCGGAAGGGATGCAGGTGGCTTTTTTTTTTTTGTTGGTTTGGTTTGGGTTTTTTTTTTGACAGTCGTGGCTTCCAAAGCCAGGGAGAGCTCTACCTGCTCTCTTTCTTGTAGTTTCCTCCCTGACTTTTTATTCTTTATAGAGATTATCTGTCAGTTCTCAGCTAGATCAGGTAGCTGAATGACAATCAGCCCCAGACTAACTGGCACATAAAGGAGAGAATTGTACTGTGTATTAGAATATAACTTGGCACAAAAACGGTTAAATACCTCTAAACTAGTAAAATTCATAGTACAAATTGGGATAGAGTTGTTAAAAATTGAGCTATATCTAGGACATCCATTTAATTGAAAAGCACTTTCTAACTAAATGTTGCAAATTTTGACCTAGGAGGGAAGGAACAAAATTCTGTTATTTTCCCTTGTTTCCTGACAGTCCAATCCTTTGTAAGACAGCTTGGTTCTTACCCTTTTCAAACAGATTTGTCTCCTCTCCCTGGAAGAATGAATGAATGGTGTTGGTATTTTCAGGACTATTATATTGCTGTCTGTTTGCTTGCCCTTGGGTAGGATATTTATTCATTGCTTTTACAAATGTACATCTCTGAATCTTACCCTGCAGTATTCAACTAATGAGCCACAGACAAGTTTATGGACAAAAAATGGTTAGCAACAAATAAGCCATAGTATGCAATTACAGAATGTTGGTAGGTGTACAAGCAGAATCTCATCCAATAGATAATTTTAAACCATATTTCACTCTGTATGTTTTAAATCTGCTTTAAATGATTTATTGTCTAGGTGGACATTTAATCCAGCTGTTCTCACGAAAGCCAATGTTGTCCGAAGTGGAGATGCTGCCCAAGGTGCAGAAGGAGGTACCTCTCAGTTTCAAGTGGGTGACCTTGTTCAAGTATGTTACGACTTAGAGCGAATCAAGCTTCTTCAGAGAGGTCATGGAGAGTGGGCTGAAGCAATGCTTCCAGTAAGTAGTTGTATGTTTGGATTCATAGAATTGTAAAGGTAGTGCTAGTATTGCTAGTTATAGTTGGTAATAGTACCTGGAAGTTGTGGAAGTCAAAGTGAGTATCTTCTAGGAGTATTTCATCAAAAGCAGTGTGATACTTGCTCAGATGTAGCAATCTCCTTAGCTTGATGAAATTGCATCATCTAAAGGTTATTAGTGACTATTACTAAACAGTGAACTTCATAAAATGTGTAACTTTATTATCAAACATTTATATTTCTCAATAGTAGATTTTTTGAATTATTTGCATTGACCTTTTCCTTAATGCAGACTTTAGGTAAAGTTGGTCGGGTCCAGCAGATCTATTCAGACAGTGACTTAAAGGTAGAGGTTTGTGGGACATCTTGGACATACAATCCAGCAGCTGTCTCGAAGGTGGCATCAGCAGGATCTGCTATAAGTAATGCTTCTGGTGGTAAGTTTGAAGAATAACCAGTAGTATATTATGGCAGATATTTTTGTTAATTAAAAATCTGTTAATAAGTACTAGAGCATAGTTTGTATGCCAGGTTAAAACACTCAGACAATTAAGAGTTTGGCTAATTGATTTTATACCTTTGACAAAGATACAAGAAAAGCTTGCAGTAACTATGGAGATGTTGGTTGTTGTTATCTTGGTAAGGTGCAAAAAGTCCAGATGAAATTTGGGTTTCAGGCCACAGTGCAGGAATGTCTTTGGAGGTCTGCCCTAAGGACTTCAAAGTTTAAATTATTGGAAGGGACATTATATTGGTATAGGGACCAAGGTTTGAAGAGAAGTGTCAATGTCTGTAGCAAGCAGACTCTTCAATAGGTGGTGTGGGATAGCAAGCATGAGTAAGGGATCTGTTGCAAACAGTTACACAGGATAATATTCTTTCATTAAAATTTGTCTTAAAATTTAGTCAAACATCCTTTGACTAATTACAGTGGGATTTTTTTGTTTAAATAGTTACATTTCTGTTCTATTGAAGCTGCTCTTGTTCATCTAATATCAAAACAAAGACTATCCAATGTGTTTTGCATTCTGTTGGTTGTTTCACAGATCAATTAAACTAGAATGTTTTTACTCTTTTCTGGTCATAGCTAGTTGGCTTTTTTTCTTTTCACATATTCACTGTAATGCCAGTAAACCTATGGAGTTTTCTAGACATTTTCCTAGAGATGCATAGATACAGTGAGTTTTTTGCAATAAAGGCAAAGTCACAGTTGTCATAAAACTAGCTAGAAGAGCAATATGATTTAGTGTTACCAGAGGGCAGGATGTACCTGAAGTTAAGCTAGAAGACTAAAGTCCTGTTATCAGTATATAATTTCATGTTGTTACCTTATCTTCACCCTTCTATATTTTGTGGTAGACAAGCTATTTGTGGTTCAATCAGCTTCGTTTTCAAGTTGTCTGATGTGACAGTTTGAGCTGTCTAAAGAATATTGGAGTACAGCTCTTACTCAGAACTGAATAATAGCTTACAGTTGCCATGGTGGTTCATGTATTAGTATGTATATGCTTTTAGAAACACGACAATTTAGCTGCTATTTTTCTGTTCTTGATTGGAATTATAATCTTAATTATCCTATCTTTTATAGAGAGATTGTCCCAGCTATTGAAAAAACTATTTGAAACCCAAGAATCTGGAGACTTGAATGAGGAATTGGTTAAAGCTGCAGCCAATGGAGATGTTGCTAAAGTGGAAGACCTGCTAAAGAGACCAGATGTAGATGTGAGTGTTCTGGTTTGGTTTTCTGGGCATCTGAAATAGTGGAGGAAGTGAAGCTTTCTTTAGATACTCCTGCCAGTCACTAGCATGACTGAGCAGAAGTAGTACATCTGGTTCCACTGACTCTTCCATTTGTTGTCCTGTGAAATGTGTTGGTGGCTATGTAAATATGATACTTTACACAATTTTTCATTGAGGAGATTTTGTATTCTCTTGTCTGCCATGATTTAAAATACCTTCCAGCCTCTCTGCCAGAGTTGAAGCAAAAAACCAAAATTAGTGAAGTGTCTTCAAGGGAATAGAAGGAAGGAGGACAGATTTTGTTGTTGTTGGATTTTTTTGTTGTTGTTTTGTTTTCATTCACAAAGTAAATAATCTGATCTGCTCTATGTCAGATTCCTTTTACCAGCTTGTCTAATCAATTAGGAGTGAAAAGTCTTAACAGAAAATTAGAATCATATGGCCTTTTTCAGGGAATATGTGTTAAAATCACAACCAAAGGTTTCTTTTCACTACAACAGTAATAATTCTTGCAGACAAGAGGGTAAACTCCATCAGTTCTGAGGAACTTGTAGCTCAGAGTTATACAAAACATGGTATTTTTTTCAGACTGACTCCTGTTGTCATAAATTAGAAAATGAAGTTAAATACTCTGTAGAGCAGAGCACTGGTGTCATTCGGAGACCTCTTCTCAAAATCTAGCCCCAAAATGGAAGTTTTTAATCTGGGTATTGTTAAGGTCTTAGTGTTGAAAATAAATCCTTTTCTTGCTTCTTTCCTTCATTCTAGCTGATGCTGTAGAAATGAAATAGAGAAGACCTCAGAGATTATCTGCATATGCCAGAAAGGCAGTTGTCTAAAAATTTCTTTGGTACTTTCATATGCATGCTGTTTAAGTTTCCTAGTGCACTTGAGTGTGTACTGCTGAACTGTCACATAGGTGTGTGTATCTTGAAACTTATCTCAAAGTCTTGATATGCTTCCAGGTGAATGGACAGTGTGCTGGGCACACAGCTATGCAAGCTGCTAGTCAGAACGGCCATGTTGACATTCTGAAGTTGCTTCTGAAACAGAATGTGGACGTAGAAGCAGAGGTAACCTAAATATTTCAAAATACCGTGTGTCTCTTAAGTTTTAAACTTTGCTAGACACAGAAACAGCAGTTCCATGGGAGTTGCTTTCTTTTTAAAAGTCAGAGAGAGTGAAAAAATTTCCACTTTAATAGCATGCTATCACTGCAGTACATAACATATCCTGTTGCAAATCCGCCTGCTTTTCATCTGTACTTTGGCATCAAAGCTGCCATGTTAATTAAGTGGTGGATTGATACTTTCTTGTTTGGTGTAAGGAAGGGTTAGAAGAATTAGAGAAGTAGAAGCTCCCTCTAAATAACACACCTAGATATCAGCTAGCAGTAGAATTGTTCCTGTTTGCTCAGGCCTCAGAAGTATCGTAACACTAGTGTTAAAAATATTCTCAGGGATTTTTATTTAAATTTTCAAGCCACATTATGTAACTTAAATTTATTTAAATGAGATGGTATTCTTAGCTAATTATATGATTGCATTCATCGTTATAATATTAATCATATATGATTAAATTATGGATTATTATATATTTCAGGTGTTTTAAAATGTTAGCTGCCTGTAAGTTAGTGATGTTACAAACACAGCATAGTCATTCCATTGTGCAGACAGCAAAAATTTAGTCCATTTACTGCACTGTTGTGGTCTGTGGCATGAAAGTAATGGATAAAAATCCTTGCTTCGTGTTTTTTATAGCTAAATTGGTTGTACTTACACTTTTAGTCACTGCTGCAGTGTATAAACATCCTTAGAATATTCAGTATTTTCTGTTGTTGAAATCAAATCCTACAAATACATAGTAATATTCCACTGTGCACAAAAAATTGGTTAGAAACTAGCTTATGGAAGTTGTTATCATTAATATTGAAATCACTTGATTAATAATTTATATAATACAGTTCAGCCATACGGATTTTAAAATAACCTACACTGACAACTATTTGACTTTCATACTTTAATTCTCAGTTGGGATGCAACTCAAACAAACTGAATTTAATCAGAGCTTTAATGCTGTGAATCATCATCATAGAATCCAAACTTCTAATTAACTTCAACATCAATCCAAAATTTCCTTTAGAAAAAAATTATTAACCTTTAACTTAGTTTATAGGCACATTTAATGAAATGTAGTAAGTGTATGAACAAGGCAGTGGGACTTCAAGCAACCTGGTCGAGTGGGAGGTGTCCCGGCCTCTGGCAGGGGGCTGGAACCAGTTGATCTTTAAGGTCCCTTCCAAGCCAAACCATTTTTTTGATTTGAAATCTGTAATACTTTCTGGTTATTGACTATAATGTGTCTTGGGGGTTGGCTTTTGTCTGGGGGGTTGTTGGTTTGTTTTGGGTTTTTTTAACAGTGGTTGTTTTGTAATAGAATACCAAATTAATCTATTCAAGTTTCTGATGAACACGTCACACAAAGATTCAGGGTAGTAGCTGTATATGGTATAGAACATGGTATGTTACAGAATATGTGTGTTTCTATAGGAACAAACTCTTCATCCTCTATTGCTGTGGTCTCAGCAATTGTTTTACTTAGGTATTGGAATGGCATCACGATTATTTAATTTTTCTTTCCTTTATAGAAATATGCACAATTGTCCAGTTTAAACTAACTTGTTTAAATGCAAAAGGTGGAATATACTGATTCAGATTGTTCTGCTTTAGGACAAGGATGGAGACAGGGCTGTCCATCATGCAGCCTTTGGTGATGAGGGTGCTGTGATAGAGGTTTTACACCGAGGCAGCGCGGATTTGAACGCTCGCAACAAACGTAGGCAGACTCCCCTTCATATTGCTGTCAACAAAGGTCATCTGCAAGTTGTGAAGACCTTACTGGATTTTGGCTGCCATCCTAGTCTCCAGGTGAAGTAAACATTAATGTAGATGAACTTCTTAGCTCCTGATTTTTATAATTCTCTGTGTGTAGATGATAGAAGAGTAATGGAAGTAAGATGGAAAGTAGTGGACCTCATGAAGTTATCTGTCCCAGCCTCTACCTCAGCATGTGATCAGGTGTAATAAAAATGCTATTAAATCTATTTGTTTTCTTGTCAGCTAGATGGACACCTGATTTTTTTTCTAGCCAGTTGATGTTAACTGGTATTTTCACAGACTGTAGGTATCTCTATGTGTTAATTTTCTCTCCAGGTTAATTCCTCCTATATTGAACCCACACCTGTTTGCCCCTTTTACAAGGCACATTTTTGCATTTTTTGGCTGATGGTACTGTATAATGCTGTGTTAAAAGAAATTTTTTTTTTTTCAGAATTAACTTATCGCTGATAGAACTATTTAGTGAGATTGTCCTTTAAAAATGTTAAGCCTTTTATCTAGAAAGCCCCTTTGCATAGAACTTCAAACTCCTTGTGAAATTATAGTATTTGATATATAATGAATGTGACAGAAGCTGTGACATATGAGTTCAACCTCCTATTGAGAAGGTAGGGTAAAAACTTGCTATTAAATAAGTGGGCATCTACATTCTGCATGAGCTGAATGCAGCTGCATGCAGTGCATTAGCAAAACAAAGCAGAATGGGTAAGTTTGAAAAGATTTGCAACAGAAAGAAAAAGTTTTAATGTCCTTAGTAAATCAAGATATGCAATAATAACACATTTACCTTCTTGTTTTGCCATGTCAACATCAGTAAGTTTTTAAAATTATTTATCCACATAAAAAAGAGGAGCAAACTTTCTTGAAAGCAGTGAATATAGTGATTGTTTATTTATCTGCTTTCACCTGTCTTTATGGGTACTGTCTTGATCTTGCTGAGATTGAGCTATTAGGCAGCTAACATCCATCCAGACCCTTCTTACATTTGTTTAAACAGTAGAGATAATGAATCTGTTAAGCTCAGTAAAAGGTGACTGTGTATCATATAATGATGTATGATATATTTATAGATAGCCGAAAGGGATGTGTGTCAAAATTATACAAGTCTGTCTGGATTGAGAATTTCAGTAGAATGGTGCAATGAAACTCCATCTGGAAAACACAGTTGTTACTGAAAATAGTGAACTCTCAGATCCTTCATGTATGCTGAGGAACTCTGATGGGCAGATGTGAGCAGGCCATTGATTTGGTGGATGTCAGACCTCAGGGGAGTCAGACTGAGGCATGACTGGAATTTAGCTGGCCAGCACTCTAATACTTAAGCCATTTCACTGTGTAAACAGAAACATATGTTAGTCTGTAAACAGTAAATATGGTAATTTAAAGCAAATGAAAAATATGCTCTTTAGTTCTGAAAAACTGGTTCACACTAGTGAAGTGTTTACATATTCTGGCACTTCTTGTTTGGCAATTTTTTATTTTCACTGTAAAGATCTTTAAAGATCCGGTTCTGTATTAGTATTGCTATAAAACGTTCAATTCCTGCGTTAGTCAGTTTGCAGCTGAGTCAGTGTCAGTGACAAAAGACTTCCTGACTTATATGGTCTTAGAATTTTACTGGAAGCATAAATCTAGAAAGTTTGCCTATAAAGTAGCACATAAGCTTAAATGGATGTGTTTTCTTACTGTTGGTCTAGGACATTCCATTTTAGCTCAGCCATTTGGGTCCTTGAATAAGTAATGAACAAAGTGTTTCTAGGAATAAAAAGTGTTTTTCCCTTATTTGGGATCTCTGAAAAATAAATCAGCAAGCTAAAAAGACTTTTTTTTTTGCCTGTTCAATTATGTACTGAAATACTGTCATCTGTCTTTTGTAATGTAACCTGGCATTAGCCAGAACAAGTTTAAAAGCTTAATATTGCTTATGACATTGGCCTTTGCTTCATGGAAACCGATCTGCTTCAGTTAAAGCAACAGATGTGCCTAAATTTATTTCTTGGACTGCGTTTTATTTGATTTCCTTATGGTCTTATTTCCTTACGCTGTCTTTTTGGTATTGTCTTTTATATAGTTAATTGCTGGCTCAATCCTAGCCTTCATCATTAAAAATTCCCTGTCTTCCCTCTGCCTGGCTAGTCCTCTCTCTGTTGCATTAGTTTTTCTTGCTGTCCTTCTGTTACCGAGAAGTTGTAATTTAGGCATCAGCTCATTCTGAATGTGAGGCATGGAAAAGCTGATGTCAACACCAATGGCTTTTGAATTACCAAATGCAAGGCATTCTTGAGTTCAGGTAGCAGAATAGTCGAAGACTGAAGTCCTGGGTAGGATACCTCACTGAAGGATTGCAAAACCAGGAACAGTATCAGAAAAGTATCTTCTTTTGAACTCTCAAGTATACCAACACTTGAAAGTCTGAAGAGCTGTTTTGTGTTCATGTAGTCTGTTTTCCTAATGATATTTAAGCATCTTTTTTTTTTTTTTTATGCATATGCATGTAAATACTGATGTAAGTCGTTCATCTTAGGATTCTGAAGGTGACACTCCACTTCATGATGCAATAAGTAAGAAGCGTGATGACATCCTTGCTGTGTTGTTAGAAGCTGGAGCAGATGTTACCATCACCAACAACAATGGGTTTAATGCTCTTCACCATGCTGCACTACGAGGAAACCCTAGGTAAATTTTTTTTTTTTTAATACTATTTTGCCAATTGTAAAAGCAAGACGAGTACATGGAAGGGCAGAACTGTCATATTCTTTCAAATTATCCTTAAAACTGCATGCAATTATTTCCTACATTTTTATGTTGCTTAGATATGCATCTTGTTAATACTTGAGAAGACATTATTTGAATGAAGGTACTAGTCTGCCCAGTTTAATGCCCTATGCAGGTAACTCCCAAGTACCTGGAAAATGTGGTGGCTGTAAAATTTTGCCTATAAATTTTTCAGTAAGTTACTTGCATAGATAGAACTTAATTAAAACTTGCTGCATTGATGGCTGCTTGTAGCTGTGTGGATAAATGGTATTATTCAGGCTGTCAGTATGGCAAGATTTCACTGTGTTAATCGGGTGGTGGAGAATTTGGTGTAGTTTACATAAAATAAAAATGTATTTACTTGTTTACTAAATTCTGCTACTTCTCACTTGAGTGAAACTGGACAAATAAGGCTGTGTATCAATGTCTGGGAACAAAATCTGGGGTAGTGTCTTAGAACAAAGGTGAGAATTAAAAAGTGTACGTGAGCATTTAGAATAGAATCACGCTTCACCAAGTGAAAGCAGAGACTTGGAAGTGTTACAGGGACGATAAATAAGTTTATTTTTTTACAGTGGTTATAAAAGGGCTATAAGAACATGTCAATGACCTAGCGAACAGATCTTATTTTTGACATCAGGGGACTATAATTTCAAGTCTCACTTGGTAATTTGTTCACTTAATGAAAATTCTCCATTATTTACATAACAGCATGAGCCAGGAGGACTGTTTCCTAACTTCTGTTACCAAGATGGGGGGTTTTTTTGTTATTTTTTTTTGTCCTGTGGTGGTTGCCTACGGCTTTTGTGAGATGCCGAGAAAGTGTATGGAAAAAAACCTCTTCATAGGGATGCTGAAGATTTTTCTGTGGGTGAATGTTCTGGGAGCTGCAGGCTTTTTCTTTGATGGAGGGATGAAAATTGTAGATCAGTCTGGGTAAGTTTAATGGTTGGCAGAATGTGAGGAATAGTGCAGTTTTTTTCCCCCAGAGTCCTTTCTCCTTTACAGAACCTCTTATGAGAAGAAAAAGTAAATATTTCCAGTATTAGTGATTTTTGAACCCCATGCAGGTCCCTCATACATGGGATTTCACTTGCATCTAAAACAGATGTCTAAAGCTGTTAGATATCTACTTTTTTTGATTGCAGTTTTATCTGAGCACTTCTGAAGCACATAAAAAGAGAGAATTTTGTCTCCAACACAGAAGTTGTATTTTCAGATGTTCACAGCATTAGGTGTTTTGCACATCAGCTTAGGAAGAAGTTAATGAAAATAAAATCTTCAAAACTGGTTTATTTTGGGGTTTTAACTTGTTGTTGTTTGACCAAAAATCATTATCATAGTTGGATTAATTTAGGAGTTAAGTTTTATTCCTTTCAAGATTTTGTTTTTTTATTTCGTCGTTGATTCTGTGGGTCTCCCACTGCCCTCTTTCTCAATAAAAGCAAAGGTTTTGCATTTGCCACTTTATTTTCCTATACTGATCCAGAACAATTGATACTGCTAATCAGTTAAATGCTCTAGCACAAGCTATTTAAATCACTGTTAAAAATAACCCCCTTGAACTTTAGCTTGTAGCTGGTAGGGGGTCACAAGAAGTACCTAATATGTTCTCCTTGAAACCTTACTTAAGGACCTATCTTTCCCAGTCTGAGCTTTCCTGCTGCACCTAAAGTGCAGTTCTTGTGTTTTCAGTCCATGTTGCCCTATATGAAATACAGTGCAGTAAATTCCCTTAGGGTCAAGTATATAAATGTATAAAGAAATGCTATTTCATAAAAGTTAAACATGTATTCAGATATGTATATAAGTATGTATGCATGTGGGTGTATATATCTACATTTATAAAAATAACATACTATGTATGCAAGCCTTGTTGAAGTTCACATCCATCTTTATAGTTACTGATGATAAAATCATTGGATGTGTTAAGTGCATGAACACCACAGTAAAGTGGACCAGATTTCTATAGAATTTTTTTTAATTTATATCAGGTAGGTAGTTGGAAGCAATTTCATTTTCAGTGCAAAATTGCTTGAATTTTGCTAAAAGTAATTTTGTTCCCATTTCTAAAAGTAGGGAGATAGATCTCCAAGAAACAAATAAAAAATGAAAAAAACAACTAAAAACAATTCAACAACAAAAAACTGAATTAAAACCACACAGACTGTGCTGAGGAAAACATTTGGAAGGTTTTGATTTTTCATATGAAAGTTAATACTTATACATTAAACATTTGAATATTACCTAAATATTATAAGAAATATAGCAATTTATGTCAAATAGCTCGGATATTTCTCAATGCTTAATCTTCCATGGAAGTTTGGCAGTGTTTTCCAGAAATCAAGGTTTAGTGTGTTTTGGACACCATTCTGTTGTTAGTGGAATGGTTTTCCTTTTACTGGTTAGCTTCTGTTCATACCTTGTGAATTGGTATAGAAATAGAACTTTCGGTTTTCCTCCTGATGTGTAATGTTGAAATGTGTATTGGACATTTCTCAGTTTATCCTGTATGTAGCTTTAAACTGTTCATGGGAGATTGAGCTAAAAATAAATTTGAAATGAAGTGCAGGGAAGTCAAGATTTTGTTTAATACGTAGCTTCTTGTTCATGATTTTTAACTGAGCCAGTCGTATTATTTTGCTTTTATTTTGGCCTTCTTTCAAAGTGCTGTGAACCTCAAAGCTTGGCAGACCTTCCCTTCTCAGTGTTAATGAGATTTTTCAGACAAAAAAAGAAGGTACAATTTGAAAATACTGCACAGATTGGTTATTTTTTCCATGTTATCAACCCGTGGTTATGTTTGATCTATTCGTATACCTGTGACTTCAGATTTTTTTGAGTTGAAGATGTGACTGTGAAGTGTGGGCGTATTTTATATCCGTTGCCCCAGTTAGTTTCAAATTTGCATTGTATCTTGTGAAGAGAGCTTTATTCACACTGCAGCTAGCATCTTACACAGAGGCTGCTTTTACAGCTGACCCAACTTTGCACATGCATATGATTTAGTTCTTCAGAGTGATAAATTCTGCTGGACTTCAAATCAAAAATATGAAACATGGGAGTAAGACACGGATTTCACGTATTGCTGACCAATAGGAAGGAGTATGTAATCTTTATGTTCCTAAACTAGCAAGTAGGAGGTTGTGGTTTAAAATGGAATTGCACTTCTTCCCCATGATTGTTTTACTTAGTAGATCTCTCTTTGGTTTTAGACTTGCAGATGGTTTGAACTGGTTGGCTATGGAATTTTTAACTGGTTTTGGCAATGTATTTGAGAAGGTGGGGGTTCTTACCTGCACTTGATGTTAATGAACATCTTGAGGACTTCTGTATTGTCATGGAGGTCCTGACAGAGACAAGTTGTGAGGTAATCAGAGAGTTGTACAATTACATTCTAAGACAGTGAAATAATTTTTTTTGCTTTCATATTTGCAGTCCTGACACTAAATGTAGGCTGTGAAGCTGAGTGCAAAAAAATGCATGCTCCTAAAACCTCTCATTAAAGTATTATGCCAGAAAATGCTTTGAAAAAAGACTTTTGTTCAAGTTGATTTGGAGAGAGAAAATAATCTCCCTGAGCAGACCTATAATTAGATATCAGATTAGACTGTAGCTGTTGAGGTCAGTGGCAAATTTATTATCTTTAAATAGTAAATAATATGCCCAGCATGTGCAAGATGGCAATTACAGTTTCCTATCATGTGGAGTTTCTTCCCTTGTGCAATGAAAAAAAACAAAAAGGAGTGGTGATGGGGTCATGGGGTTTAATAATGCCACAGAAGAGCGGTGCCCCAGAAAGCAGACTTTACCTCCATGGCTGATACTGTTCATAATTGCTTCCTTTAGATCAGTTGGGGTTTTTTTTTTTTGGTCAGTTCTGTTACAATGGGCAGCAGACTTGAGGAAAAATACAACAGACAATACATCATTGCAAAATATATTTATTTGTTAACCTGTCTTTATAAATGTGAAAAGAGATCAGTTTTCACTGAAGATGGACAGAATATTAAACACCATCATCTCTTTATTAATACAGTCTTGAAATTTGTTGCATTCTATCTTCAAACTGCTTAGAATACTTGAGCTCAACTGCAGAGAGAACTGTGTAATTACTCTGAGCAGACTTCATGTCCAGTTTGAAAAACACAAGAAATCCTGTAGTGATCAATGCATAGCTACAGCTGGTTGAAGGGGACCAAATCCATTGAAGAGGTGATTTGGTTCCATTTTACCAGCTTTAGCAAAGCATTGGAGTGAAGGAAGATTATCATTCAGTAACACATTTTTAAGTACATGAAGAGAGTTCACAAAGAGCATGTGGCTTTCCTCCGTTTTACTTGTTTTGTTTCACGTCAGTGCAAAATCACATTGCTTCACTAATTTGGGGATGGCAAAATGGAAGACTGTGTACCCGAAAGGCCTGTGTACCGTGCCCTGGTTTGTTCCTTCCTCCAGTATTTCTTAGGGGCTCTTTGGACGAGTCTCAAATTATAGTTACAGATTTAACCTCTTTATGTCTGCAATAATGAGATTCTAGAGTAGTGCCTGGAAAGTGTAGTGTTACAATTTGTACTCCTGTAGAGCTTCCTTGCCTTTTTATGTTAAACTTCACTTCCAAGAAGGTTTCGGTTCCCCCCCACCCAGCCCTCCCCCTCCATTCATTTTCTGGCAGGCAATGCTTTTGCAGCTGCTTTAATGCTGTAATGCTGGTTAGCACGAGTATAAATGTCAAGTGCTTTAAATTCCATTACTGTATCTCTGGTTAGTATTAACTTTTTAGCAATGATTATATAATATAGCAGGATAGATTTTATTTTTTTTTTCCCTGATCATATGTGTAAAAATGCTTAATGCCAAAAAAATACACCTTTTAAAGAATTATGTGGAGTTGCAGCCAATCTCTTCTGAATTAAGGTCCTAAATACATTTGTGCATGCTCACGTAGCATTTTTGTTTTACATTGAATTTTTTTTTTTTGAGCTTTAACTGCAGTGGGAAGTAGGGGGCAACCTTAGTTCAAGCCATTGACTAGTAATGAGTATGTCAAGTGCACAGTCTACATCTGTTTGTCACACAGTCTGATGCTGGTGAGAAGATTTATGTAAATATATTCCAAACACTATGTATCCTAATAGAAACATAGCAGGTGTGTTGCTTGGACTTAAGCATTAAAGATGGCTATAAAATTGGTTTCTATTTTTACCAGTTATACAGGAACTGTTCTACAGATACAGCTGCTCAAGTGCACTTTTGGATGGCAATACAGTTTCATGGTACTGGCCATATCGGGACAAAAAACGTCCGTGGAAAAAAAGCTGTGTAGCATTTGATAATGTCAGCATCTGTTATCCCTGTCAGTCACACAGTTGAAATGTTTGAGTTACAACTGTGTCAGCAGATGCCCAAAGTTCAACGTGTGCTCAGTTAAAATTGAACAGCTGATCTAAGTGATGGATGTGACATTTCAGAGTGACTGGATATGTATTCTTAGAGATATGCTAACATGAACTAGCAGGAAGCAATGTCAAGGTATAATTTTAACTTTTGTATCACTCTGAACTGTCATTTTGTTTCGGAATAGCTTTGCAATGTTATACTAAGAAGACACGAAAGAGCACAACATAAAGAATTGTTACTAAAACCCATTCAAAGTTGTTAAAAAGTTGGTCTCATTGTATAGTGAAAGCCACATCAGTTGGTGGTAGGGACAGGGACACTTCAGGAAAACAAGTAAATGCTTAGCAGTTAACCCCTCTGTAAAGCTGTTGGTAATACCAAATTGATTCTGTAAGTGCTCAAGTTTCAGCAGCATCATTTCAATTAGAAAAGCTACTAAATTTGATTCGTTTCCCACTGTAAACCAGGTTTTAATTTAGCTGTGAAGATATTGCAGTCTTCATGCCAAAATAATCTGCTCGTAAGAGAAATAGCTTTAAAACAAATATTAATATTTTACTTGAGAAAATTATTTTCACAAGATAATGTTTCTTCTTGTATGTATGTTGTTCTGTATTTTCAGGTAATGAAAATAGCAGGCTATCTATAGTATAAGCTATTTGAGAATTACCTGAGTATTTAAGAATTAGATTCTACATCTAAAAATGGTGCTTTTCTTTTTTTCTTTTTTTCTTTTTTTTTTTTTTCTTTTTTTTTCTTTTTCTTCTTCTTTTTTTCTTTTTCTTCTTCTTCTTTTCTTTTTTTTTTTTTCTTTTTCTTTTTTCTTTTTTTCTTTTTTTTTTCTTTTTTTTTTCTTTTGTTTTTTTGTTTGTTTGTTTGTTTAACTGCCCAACGTTTTAGTAAGGACAGAGGTCCAATTAAAATCTTTAATCTGAGTCTAATGTTTCTACTTATCATGAACATATTATATGTAAAAACTGCTTTTACAAAGCTGCTGCTTTGAGTAGAACAGGCTGGATTGATGAGCCTGAAGGTCTTGCCTCGTATTTTTCCTTCCTCCTGAATTTGATATTGAGTATCTTTACTTAGGGATACTATGCACTAGAATGTTTTAGTTAATACAGCTTTTAGAACCTGAAACTGTTGCCAAACTATCATGCAGTTCTTAAAATTTTCTGGATGTGACAAAGTCATATTTACATAATGAATTTTCTCAAATTTGGATTTTAAATAAATTGAGCTTATTTGAAAGGAGTATTTAAGTTAACTTACCTTCTAGGTTGTAGTTGTGTTTTCATTTAGGAATCTGTCAATAACTTTAATCCGCTGACCAGTGGCTATGGCCTAGAAATCTCTGTATTGTCACTTTCTGTGCATGAACCTGACACTGCACTTTGTATCAAAAAGCTCAGTGAGCATAATAAGTGCTGATTTAGAGAAAATTCTAACTTAAGTCTCGTTTATTAAATTGTAGAATTTATCATACTCAATTATTTTGGCTCTCCTTTTCTCTAAGTCTCAGCCTTAATGTCTTAGCTTTATCTTAGTTGCAACCTGTAGATTATTCTATGCTACTTGTAAATTTAAATACAGCCAGCTAAGTCTTGCAGAAATTGCTGTGATTAATAGAACAATGGCTTGTTTTTAATGAGGTGTATTTTGATAATCAGGCTTTTAAGGTTATTTTAGGATGTATTTAATTGAGGAGAACTGGAATGATGAATTTTGCAGCTATGCTGCAGTCTTAAGGTTTCATTGCCAGCCAGTGTTTGGAATTCTTTGTTTACAACTAATGTTCTGCTTATCAGCTGTTAACAATTCTTCCTACCCACTTTTATAGTCACTTGATTTAATGTTTTGTGATTTGTTACTAACAAGTAGGAGTTATTTTGGCGATACCAGCTGACCCTTAGGAAGTTAATTTGTCACATGCATGTCATTCAGACAAGAGGGAAACCTGTTTCTTCCAACAGCTGTTTAGTTTCCTCTTACGGGTTGTTCAGTGCCTTCCAAAAATACATACTTCTTTACATTCCATAGCATTGTATGTTCATATGGGTACATAAAGAAGTATGTACTCTTAGCAGGTACACAGAGAGTTGCTTGTCTACCTGTCAGATGAACCTTAAAAATATTTTGCTGCTTTCCTTTGCTGTCAATAGTGAAATCTCAGGCCGATGGTTCTTTGGAAGAACAGTGTTATGATTAACTAATGGTAGAAAATAAACTGCTTATTCTAACTGAACTTTGCAATGCAATTTACCTGCACGGCAGCTTACAAACCAGTTCGAGTTCATTGTTCTGGTGTGGCCTGGACATTGGAAGTGCTTTTCCAGATTTTTTGAGCCTCTTGCTCTTTGTTCTGAGGGACCGCTTTTGGCCGTAGAGCTGGATCTCTGGTAGTTTTGCAACGTGTTTTCTTGGAATTCGTAGTTGTATTCCAAAGTAATAACTTCATCTCCCTCCCAGGTCTTCTAGCAGATATCCATGCTGGCATAGAGTTTGCATCTGGTGACTTGAAGAAAAGTATAGATTTGTCTTAATATGGCAGCTATATCCTTTATAAACTACTTTTCCTAGCATCCCCAGTCCCACTTGCATACTTTTTGCATCACATCTGCTATTCTGCAAACTCTTTGCAGTTCTATACTTATTTCCACTGATTTCAGAGTGATATAAAAAAAAACAAACAAAACAAAAGAAAACCCCAAAACCAAAACAACAGCACATGCCACTGGTGATCCTGCTTATCATAAAGATGATGACATTGAACTAAGAAAACAACCTCTAGCTGCTGTGACAGGATTTGGATTGCTAGGCCGAAGGTCACATGTGAAAGCTAATACTTATTCAACGCTTCTGCAAGCAGCTTTTCTCATTTTTGTTTTGTTTTTTTTTTAAATTGGCACTCACCGTCTTCTGTCAAAACCTTGTCCGCACTTGAAATACTTGACAACTAAAAATAATTTTAAAAAGCCCTCAGAAAGACAAACCCCAAGTTTAACCCTGTTTTGTCAGACTCTCTGCGCCTTGGTTTGGAGCGGTAGTTAAATATTTGATGTACAGGACGGGTTTGACTTCTAAGGGGCTGCCAGATACATCTTATGGTTGCTTATTTTGTTTTTGGGAGTGGATTTGGGTTACAGTAAAGAGTAAGCTTTGTCTTTACAGCATTAGAAGGTAAATTTGAAATAAGCTTAACAATTAGTAAATGTAATAGTTACAAGGAAGGCTGAGAGCAGAGGAAGTACAAATTTCTGCAGCTCATGACAAAAACCTAGTGCAGCTGATAGAGAGCAAATCAGCGTGTAGCAGTAGCTAGCACAGTACTACAAGGAGAAACAGCAATGCAGCATTAGAATCACAGCAGTCACATTCTAGTTTCTAAGTAGGTTGTTTTCATGTTCATCAGAGATAAAGCACCTTGAAAATTTTCCTTAGACCTCTTTGAGAACTCAGCATTGCACTGCCACACTGTTTATTAGATTTTCTTTCCTAAGTTGGTATTTTTTTTTAGTTGTGCATAGGAATATAAGAATATATTTCACTGAAATGAACAGTTATGGCATTGCAATTTTTGAGTTTATGTTCTTTAAAAAGAAATCTGCCTACCAAGCAAGTTGGGTTGGTTTTTTTTGGGTTTTTTTGGGTTTTTTTTTTGCTATGAAATTTGGGGTAATGTTGTTCTCTTTCAACCTGCTCTTTACACTACAAATGCTTGGTACTTTAACACACTCAAAATTAAGCTGTTCCCAGAGTAGAGGGATTAATATAACAATAATAAAAAAAAACATTCCGGTAAATAAGCTATACATGCAGAAAGTCATAGGCATCCTTTAAACGTGCAGAATAATGTAGGTCTCCTGATGTTCTATTACCTGTGAGCTTAGTATCATGCAGCATTTGCAGTTGGAAGAGAGGTAATGACCTAGAGACACATCAGCAGCAGCCATCTCATCCTGAGTGCTCTCTCACTCTATTCGCTGAATCAGCTCTTCAGTACATGGGAGGGGGAGGCAAGGGGGGGCGAATGTCGGTGCCTACAGTACCTCACCACCTTAAATAGATAAAACTTAAAAGAAAAAAGAATAAAAAGAAGGCATGAAGACGGGTGCCTGATTGGCACCTGCTGCCTTTCTTGGAATGCTAAAATATGGATGATGTTGTATAGAAATTATACCTTATGCCTGCTGGACTGAGAGTTAAGACTCCGGGGATAGATGCTAGGAAGCCAAGGGAAGGTGAACTTGGCCCACTGTCAGATGAAAAAACAATGACAGGCAAGAATAAAAATAAAAGCCCGACAACAACAAAAAAAAGCATAACCAAGCCCCCAAAAGTTGGAGTCGCTTCCAAAAAAAAAAACCAAAAAGGCACCAAAAAAAAGCGTGATCGTCTCCCCCCTCCCCTGGCAAATATTGGTTTCTTCTAGCTCCTTAGATATTGCACTGCATCTTTTCTTGCTTGAGGTTGTGTTTCCAGGCTTAACTGTAGGCAGGTCTGTGTTGAAGATACTTTCCATCTTCAGAGGTCAAGTCAGCGAGCGAGGTCAGGGCTCCCGCGCACACTACAGAAGACACTGACCGTAATTCCCACTCAGAGGGCACCAGCAAAACTGTTACGGCTTTATAGGCAGCTAAGCATTTGAAACATGCACTCCCAGGCAAACAGGCTCTCTTGTGCCTCTCTCTTCCCTGACCATATTTAGTCAACCATTGCAAAAAATAGTCTCTCAGCTGTCGATTGTCGATCCGGCGGCGGAGGGAGCCGCTATCCCGCTCTCTGCCTATTGATTGTGCAGCCTGCACTTCCACCGCCCTCAGCCATTTGTCCCCCAGGTTTTTTTAGCACTGCCAAATAAAGCTCTCGCTCGTGTTTCCAGTTAGGTTTCCCAGGTTTTCACTGAGCTTGCGCTGCTACTAGTAAACCCTGATGAGGTTGGCACTATACTTAGAAACGTTGCTGGGAGGAGGAGGAGGTGGAGGAGGAAGAGGTGGAGGGGGGAGGCAGCACCGCTAGTAGCAGGGCGAGGGCTTCACGCAGATAGGGAACAATAAATTCCCTGCGCTGCCACGGCGGGTTGTGTAACCCTGCTTCTTGATCAGTGAGAAACGACACGAGTAACAACAGCATGCCAGTCATTAACCCCAGCTCTTCATCTACTTTGAGCTGAATTTTCAGCTGCAGACCGTGCTGTCGCTTTATAAATGAGAAGTTGGTGCCGATTTGTGGCCCCACGTTTCCGTATTCGAACCAAGTTAGAGTTGATTTGGAACACCTTAAATTAGTACGTTCGTGTCGTTCCTCACTGTTATGCTTAATAATTCCATAGTATTTTGTTTGTAATGCTTAGCTGTCAAATCGCTTCCAAAAAATTAATTTATGTGCAAATTAAGTGCCACTGTGCTTTGGAAAAGTTCGGTTGTTTTAGAGGAATAATAAAAAAAAAAACCGAACAGCTCAGACTATCTGACTTTCATGTGTACAAAACTGACCTGTAACAAGGCCAATACCTACACACTCCAAATATGAGAAGGGGATTTGTATTCATATGGAATATGTATATTATGTGTGTACGTATCTATATTATGTACAGTATGTACATTCTGTACATATAAAGTACTATAAAGTAACTCCACTTCAGCCATTTAAATACAACAGGAATGGGCGAGAACCCAAATACTTTTAAGAGTTCATTTTCCAAACAGAATTCTTTATGTTGTTAAGGAGCAAGACGAGTAAAAAGGGCTGAGAATTTCTCAATGTAAAATTAAATTAATTTATTAAAAGAAAAGAAAATTATTTAAAGAAAATAAATTTATTTAAAGAAAATGTACTCTCAATTACTGTTGATGAAATTAGGAGTTACTCATTTAGTAAAGATCAGTGCTGTAGGATAAAGAGTGAATTGTGGAGTCCTGAGCAGGCCACTGTCCTGGATTTATACTCTGCTTGCTTCCTCTCCATTGACTTTGTCCTGAGCTTGGTAGCTGCTTACCTTGGAACTTGTGTTACAATGTAGATTTTTGAGAGAAGCCACATTTTTTCATTTCTTCAATTTCATAATTGTACACTGAAGACAAAGTTGTGCAAGATCTAGGCTAGTGCAGAATAGGTTTTTGTTAACATCATGTAAATTTCTATACCTTCAGTTTGTTCATTCAGCTCCTTCAGTTTCATGTATACTGAAATAGATTTTTCAAATTCCAAGAGATACTTGAAAAGCTGAGAGACAAAAAAGAAGGAAACAGCTTGCCTACTTAAACTTGTTCTGTGCCATCAGTCAGATATGAAATATTAAACTAATTTCCAGATACGGCGTGCTCAGTAGTACTAAGCTAAGGTGTTAATCTATTCTTTGTTACTTGCTCCTGGGGTTACTTTCTTCTTCGTTTTTCCCTGTACTTCACAGCAAGTGCAGTGTGAACCAGATGAGGGAGCTGATTTGGTTTGAAGTTGTGTGCTGACGTGCACTTAAGATCATGTTGTTGCCCAAAATAGCACTGTCCTGCTCCTGTGTTACTTCTTGCACTATGTTGGTACAACTTTCTTTGGCTTCACAGTGAGCAGGCTCAGAGTGCTGTTCTGTGGAAGAAATAATCCAACAAAAGGGGGTGACTTTTTAGATGCTGTGTTAGGGCCACATTTTGGTTTCGTTGTTCTGTGTTTTTTTAAGCAGAAGTGGAAGTCAGAGGACAAGAATGGGATTGGTAAAAGGTAGTCTCACTTCTATTGTGTTGTAAAATGCATGTTAGACTAAATAGCCTTAAAAGAAAATTTTGCAATTGTCTTACAATCTGATCTGTTTCTTCAGCTGTTTGAGAACCTAACAGGAAACAGGTGAAAAGTTTAGCTGAGCCAGGGGTGGGAGTAAGTGTAGAAGAGGGGTGGTGGTGGTGTGTGTAGATATACTTCAAACCAGTATTGCTCTGAAGTATCTTGTATTATGAAACTATGTCACACTGAGAGTGTGGAAAGCAAACCTGAGGGAGGAGGATGGCAGGGGAGTGGAGAAACTAGTTGTAGAAAGTACACTGAGTCATCAGAAATCCTAGAGATAGGAATCCTGGCAAGTTTTTGCTGATCTAAGACTGCTTCTGGACGGGGCAGTCTGCCCTCCCTGCAGCTCTGGCTTCATCATTTCCTTATTCCTATCTCTTCTAGCTATCATGAAGTCACAGGCTAAGCTGGATTATCTCATTGATCTGTCTGAAAGCAGACTTGCCAAATCAAGAGTCTGGCAGGTTGCTTCACTCACTAGACAGTCATGTGTCTGTAGAGCCAACATAATGCAGGAATTGAAGCACAGGGAAAAGTGGGAATTGTGTCTTTCAGTAGCAGTTCCAGTGAAATGTGCATATGCTGACTGTGAAGTAGCTGCTTTTTTTTTTTTTTTTTTTTTTTTTCTTAATGCTGAAGTATCTGGTCTTTGAAAAAATAACCAACAAACCCCAAAAGGCCATCCCCACCACCATCATATAGACCCCCAACCTTCCCTGGTTAACTCATTCTGCAGTCAAATTCCAGCTGATAGCAGAGAATCTTTTCTGGTATTTCTGTGTATGTCTTTTAAACAAGGTGAATGGATGCCTTTGCAGTAAAGAATGCTAAATCTGGGATCTTTTTTGTACCATGAGGTACTCGTTTCAACTTCCTTACAATTACTTACTTTTAACTTGTAGATTTTTCAAATAAATCTGTTAACATGTGGCATTCTCAGGCAATGCTGATGAGTGTGTGTTAAATTCTATGAGTACAATAGTGCATAAGCAAAGTATTCTTATATGTAAGTTGGTTAATAATATACAATATGCTGAAACTTTTGCTTATAACAATGATTTGAGGGTTTTTTTGTATTTCTGATGTTAGTAAGTGGTGTTGAAGGAACTGCTCTATGTGGCTAAAAATGAGTTAGTGTATTGCTTGGATCTGTGATGCATTTCATGTAGCAAACAGAAAGTAAATGCTGTTGTATTTGTATCTGCTATTATTTATAATATAAATACATCATATGTGTGCTAGGCTGTGATTCCAAACTCTCTAAAAATTTGATTTAAAATAACAACAAAACAAAATCAAACAAAAGACTAAAACCCCCCCAGAAGACCAAAACAAACCCCAAACTCGTTCAAGGTCAAATTGAAGTGCATGCAGGAGCAGCATTTGCTGTTGTTCCTCTACATCTCAGATTAAACATAGTACAGTATTAATTGCATGTTCTTCCTACTAAATTAGTGCTAACTATTAGACCCTGGAGTGTTGTTTTATGGGGATTAATTACCTGAATTATGATAAGCTTTGTACATGACTGTACACCCATCAGCTTGGCCTGGGAAGGCAACAGTTTTCTTGATCTCAGCCCCCTTATACACACACACACACACACACAGAAGCTTTTTTCACTGAACTGGCTCCCATGGGGAAGAATTAGTTTCCTTATGCCCTTTAAAGCTTTACAGAAAGCTTCCTGAAAACTTTTCTTTTGAAAAATTTTCTTTTCTTGTCCCATCTAAAAAATTTTAGAACTTAAAAAAGATCATCCAACTGCAAAAGGCCCAAAATCTTGATCAGCTTCCTGGGAAATACTGCAGACCAACAAATGCCAGAGCTTACCTGTTACAAACTTCTTTTTTTTCATTAGTAATGTGTAATAATAATCTTTAAATAGCATAGTGATGACCTAATTTCAGTGTTCCAGTAAGAGCTTTAAGCATCATCTTATTGTTGCAGCTACTCAGTTAGCCATGCAGTCTTTAAGAGTTAAATACCCTAAAGATAATCGTCAGAAGAGTCCTCCTCTGCTGTCACGGTTACTGTTAGATTTGCTGATTTCTTGACCTTTTCAGTGCAATCACAGTGAAAGTAGTCTGTGGTCTGTTTTAATGTATGAAAGATTAAAGCAGGATTTTGGCACTACCTATGGTTTGTGGTCCTGAAAATGGAGTTGTGCAGCTTGGCTTCTTGTTTCATACTTTATGTGGAAAATTGAATCAAGAATTACTGTATAATTGGCATACACTGTTTTCACTGACATTATTTTTTATGGTAAAGTGCATGCCTGTTCCAGTGAGTATTGTTCTGAATGGTAGCCACTTAGCTGTCAAAATTTTGGCGGCAGCTCTAGAAAATCCTGCAAAATAGAATAGCTGTAGGAAGGAAGGCTGCAGTGTGGCAAAAGAGGATCTTGTGCAGTGAAAGAAACTACCTTTCAGCTAATGAGAAGGAAGATGCTATCTCTGAGATTCATAATGGTAGCGACAGAGTGGTTGGAGAGCATCCAGGCAGAAAGGGATCTGGGAGTCTGGATTGAAAGGAAGCTGAACATGAGCCAGCAGTGTGCCCAGGTGGCCAAGAAGGCCAATGGCATCCTGGCCTGTATCAGGAATAGCGTGACCAGCAGGTCCAAGGAAGGAATTCTGCCCCTGTACTCAGCGCTGGTGAGGCCACACCTCGAGTACTGTGTCCAGTTCTGGGCCCCTCAGTTCAGGAAGGATATCGAGGTCCTGGAGCAGGTCCAAAGGAGGGCAACCAGGCTGGTGAAGGGACTCGAGCACAGATCCTATGAGTTGAGGCTGAGGGAGCTGGGGGTGTTCAGTCTGGAGAAGAGGAGGCTCAGAGGAGACCTCATCACTCTCTACAGCTCCCTGAAAGGAGGGTGTAGCCAAGTGGGGGTTGGTCTCTTTTCCCAGGCAACTCTCAGCACGGTCTCAAGTTGTGCCGGAGGAGGTTTAGATTGGACTTTAGAAAGAATTTCTTTACAGAGAGGGTGATCAGACATTGGAATGGGCTGCCCAGGGAAGTAGTGGATTCTCCATCCCTGGAGATATTTAAAAAGAGACTGGATGTGGCACTCAGTGCCATGGTTTGGGAACTGCAGCGGTAGTGGATCAAGGGTTGGACTTGATGATCTCTGAGGTCCCTTCCAACCCAGCCAATTCTATGATTCCATGATTCCATATTGCAGAATTTTAAGGTCTCATGTCTACAAAACCATCCTTTTGTCCTGCTTGTCCAGTAACTTAGTGCAGTCTGGAAGAGATAGAGATGTGATAGCTACTTGCATAGGCAGAAACATCTGGGGAGTACTTACTGGTCCTTTGATGCTTTATTGTGAAAAGTAAGATAAAAACCTATTACCAGTAGAAGCTGTTTGTTTGTTTTACTGATGGTTCTGATTTTTCAGTAGGACCAGTGCATTGTAAAAGCATGCAAATATGTACCAGGCATCTCATTTACATGAAAGCAAGATGCCTCCAAGTATTTTACAGTTTGAACTTCAGATGAAAAATTTCCTCATGTTTGACAGCAAACTAAATAGGAAAAGATTTGAAAGAGGATCTGGCAAGGGCTCTTCCAAATACTTGAAAGAGTGAATTTTTTCATAGCATACAAAAAATTAAGTCAATTAGTATCTTCTCTTTCAAAGATCAGCGGTACTAAAGAAATGGCAACAGTAATGTTTCTCAAGGCATTTGCTCAAGTATGTGAATGTACTTTAAATTTTTAATTATTTGTGTAGTGGGTGGTTGCCTTATTTCCTTACTGATGAAAAAGATGTAAAACATCAGCTGAGTTGCTTAGGATAGTTCCTTGCTTAGTGACTAGAATTACTTCGGAGGCAGGCTGGTTGTAATCAGAGATCTGGGTGTTGGTGCCTTCCTGTAGCATTCCTCGAGTTGTAGTTGCAGTTGTAAAAAAATAAATTTCTTGACCTTGTTTTTTTTCTTAGATTAGCAATGCCCTATGTTTTACCAGTGGTTACATTGCTTCTGTCAGTTATAAGAAATTTTCAGATAATTTTTTGGTGCTTTTTTTAATGATCCACAGTAGACAATTTAGGGATTTATGGGGGTCGTTAGGAGCACTGATCTGCCAGCAGGTTACCCTGTGGAAATCCACTTAGGAAGTCGACTGTCTTGCTGTGCTGATGCTCGTGAGGTGTGCTGTGTGTCAGCCCAGCTTCCTGAAGAGCTGATGGTGGTGGGTCCAGGTACAGTCCAGACACGACATGAACCATAGATTTCCAGACTTTTTCCCTCTATAAGGCAGTTAGAAACAGTTTTGATGTTGTGAGCTATGGATATATTTATATCCTAGGTTTAAAAAGGCAATTTTATTACAAATTAAATGGTGTCTCTCAATGCAACTAATACTTGTTTGTGTTGCCACATTTCCTAAAGCTTTGGTAATTTGTATTTTACTAACTTATTAATTTTGGAATCTCCTGCATAAGTGAATCTTTAAAAAATGAATGTTGGTAGGTTTTGTTCTATTTTCAAATATCCTAGTCTTTTTTCCTAGCATGTGACAGAGCTGTAGAAGGCGTTATCAATAGAAGCTGTGCCATGGCTCACAATGTACAATCTGTTAAGTGTGGTTGTCTTACTTTGCTGTGTTATAAGTGAGGAAGTGAGAAGCTTAGCTCTGCTAGGAAAATACAAAATCCTAAGAGGCTGAGAATGGTTTCTTACTTATTTGCTTACCTCAAGAAAGCTGTGATTATGGTGGACTTTAAAAAGACTGAGGTAACCCACAGACTGCAAAATGCATTTGGTTCCTGGCCAAGTACTGATGTCCACTCTGTGGAGGACAAACCTCCAGAGCAGCGTGGCTGTGGATGCTCCACATAGCAGCTGGTTCGTGTGTCTCCTGTGGACCTCTGAGATCCTGCAGTGGCTTAGTTGTGTTTCCTGCAGACATTCTGAATCTGGGGAAAGAAGTGACTGCTACACTGCAGCTGTCAGTGTGGTGTATTAAGTGGATTTATGTTGAATGCTCAGTGTAGTAGCAGGAGAATGTGGAAATACTTAAGTCAGGGTCTGTTAGGATAGCATCCAAGCAGAGTGCAGGGAAGAGTGGAAATTCCTACTGTTAGAGTAATCTGACTTGTGCTTTTCAGGAGGGCTCATTGGAGTTGAGCTATCCTCAGCCACAGCTTTTTGTTTCATTGCTTTATTGGAAGCTCATTAGCTTACCCTAAAAGAGGGCTTTGGAGTGAATAGCACTTAGGCTGTATGGATATTCAAGGTAATGTTATTGGAATGATTCAGGTGCTCAGTTATGAGCCCATTCATCTTACTGCTATCTGTTGAGAATATTCCTAGGCTCATTTTATGAGGATATTTCTGAGGCTCATTGAGATCTCACATTTTCAGTATCAAGTAGCTAATAAAGAACTGTTTAATTCAGTTTAAAAATCTGCCTTGCAAAACATTCTGTGACTGAGTGGCTCCACTTTCATGAGCTAGTATTACTTGGATATTAAAGTTTGCATTTTATGAAGAAGCTCTATGTCTCCTGTAAAAGGCATATTGCTTCAGTGGTAGGGAAGGATCAGGTGACAGAAGATTTTTCCTGGCACACGATTATAGCACGATTGCTGTTTGTCTCTGAGGAGGTCATAAAGGAGCTGCATGTGCTGTTGATAAGAATAAGATAATAAGGGAATTAGTTTTGGTTGCATAATTCGCCAAAAGCTAAGTGAAGACCATTGAACTTAAGAAAAATATATTTCTGACAGAATGATAGATTGAGCAATTTGTTTGTCTAGTACTGTGTTATGGATAGCCTTAACACTGTAGTCTTTGGACTTAATGGATTTTAGTCTGATTTCATACACTACTAAGGGAGCTGCTTCAAGGTGTGAGGTAATAAATCCCCTTCCTTTGATAGGCATCTTGGTAAGCACATAGAGAAATGGGATGCAGTAGTAAACACTACCATGGTATATTATACTCAACTACTATCTGTTATGAAAGTATTCTGCCAATACTTGCTTTACAGTTCCAGCATTTATTATCTCTGTGCGTAAGATGTCTTACTCCAGTTTTATCTCAGAAACTGGAAATCTTAACTGTTACTGCCTATGGAACTTGCTCATTAAATAATTAAGTAAAGGATGCTATAAGGATTTAGAGGGAGAATAATTCTGCATTTCAGAATTTGTGTGAATACTTTTTTTTAAGGTAATTTATACTGCTAGATAACATTTTTCTGGAAAAAAAAAATATTTCCACATGGGTTTAAGTATGGATTGTTCTTCTTTGTATGCTTTAACTAGAAGTAATAGAACATCACATTATTGTGGTTTGGAACTGTTTGTATAGCTTTTCACCCACTTTCTGATTGTGAGAAAATACCAGTGTTATTTTAGCTACTACTACTTTTTAGCTCTGAGAATAAGTATTATTTTACCATTGTCCAGTTGCCAGTTCAACAAACACATTATAGGTGCATTTATGCCATCTCTGCATTTTTGTTTCAGCGCAATGCGGGTGTTACTGTCCAAGTTACCACGACCGTGGATTGTTGATGAGAAAAAAGATGACGGCTACACTGCCTTGCACCTGGCAGCTCTCAATAATCACGTGGAGGTGGCTGAACTTTTGGTGCATCAGGTAGGACTCTTCTAAAGATTTAAAAGTCACACTTCAGTTAATCATCTGATGTGGAAATAGTTTGCTGCTTTATGCCTACAACTACAATGCAGATGCAGTGCAGCAGGGGGGGACACGTGGTGAGCCCTAAAGTTCAGAGTTGCCTTTGCAATCATTTCAATGGCCTAATGGTGCAGAGAGACTAAAAAATTTTATACCTGGTTTGATTGAGCTGATCGGCATCTGTACAGTGAATAATTAAAGTATTTCATCACATCTGCTCTCAAACCTCCAAAGTACGAATTATTTCAGGATTGTTTTCTGTGCCCTAATGGACTTCCTCGCCTGGAAATGAATTGCTGGGGTGATAATGCTCTAATGCTTTGGATATCTTTCAGGGCAATGCTAACCTGGATATCCAGAATGTTAACCAGCAAACTGCTCTGCACCTTGCCGTGGAACGACAGCATACACAAATTGTTAGAGTAAGTATCTTATTGCCAGTAAACCATATGGCTAGTAGTACTTGACTCAAGATGATTGTAGCTGTTAAGACATGGATATTCCATTAACATTTAAAAAATTAATTAACAGCATGTAGCTATTGAATGTATGTGATCGATTTTGATCAACTCAGAAACCTGCCAGCATGCACAGACCATCAGTCAGCAATATGAGGAACATTTCAGGAGTGCAAGTTTAATTATTTCAGTCTTCAGAGTGTGTGGGAGAGCTATAAGCAGTAACAGAAGTACAACAGAAGTGATGCTATTTCTGGTTTGGTTTGGTTTGGGGTTTTTTTTTCTGGTTTTTTGCTTTCATGATTGCAGAAGTTAATACTTTAATTTAACAGAACTTTGTTACTGGCACAGGAAATGGGAGCCTGGCACAGCTTGCCCATTCTGGCTGGTGTACACTGTCTATAGGGGATCCATGTGACTTTGTATGTGGATTACTATTGTGGGCTGTTGAGACTCAGGGACAGCAGTCACTGCAGTAGATGTTCCCCATGAGTGAATGTATCAACCTGGCCATGGCCCTCTACTTAAATTTTTTTAGAATATAGAGTGAGAGATACTTTTAATTAAAAACTGTCCCTTATTCAGGCCTACAGAACATTTTACCCATTACACAGACCAGTGTCTGTGGTTCTGTTTAGCGTTATTTTGCCACAAGGTTTGCCCATCTACAAAAGCTGATGGATGTGATCCCATTACAGTGGAACAGGTGATATGACCCTTTATCTGGAACTGCTTGCTACCAAAAAAATGGTTTCCTAGAGTCAGTGTCACTTGCATCCTGCAAGCTGTTTGGCACTGTGTTTGGTGTGAGCTCTTTGGCCCTTCTGGACCTTATACGGTACCTGAGGATGTAATAGTGAGGTAGCAGATGAGCAGGAAGGTAGAAGAACTAGTAGGTGTATTGGATGGCATGCTTATATCCAACAGTCTTTAAGTGGATAACCCTATAGAGTATCTGCACTTCAGAGCTGGTTTAACTTTGAGAAGTCTTAAAATAACTCATGCAGCCATGCAAAGAACATGTTGGCTCTATTTCAAAATTAATTCCTACTGGGTACCTTCCAGGGCTGGCTTGTACCCTCTGGCATCTGTGGAATAGTGGTCAAAGGTAGCAGCGTTCTTTTAAAAGCCCTGGTGCCGTGATAAAGGGTGGTGGTTTGCCTTTTGCCTTTTTTTCCTTCCTCAATGATGTTTTTTGTTTGTTTGTTTTGTTTTTTTTAAAAAACTTCTGCAAAGTCTTTCAGTTTCGATTTATTTGACAAGGATTCCAGGTTTCTCTGAAAAGAGCTCCCTTAGAGTTTTTCTTTCAGAAGAAACTTCTTAAACAGTAAATAGCCAGTGGCAGACACAAGACATTAATATGAGAAATAAACTAAAGTTAAAACCTCAGCTGCTATCTGCAGGTTTCTGAATAGCAACAAAGACAGGGTTTAACTTTTAGGGGCAATTGTTACTTGTCAGCATGTGTTGATTTGTCCTAGCTAAAAGCAGATTCAAGAAAGTTCTGGTTTGTTGAATTATGTGAGAGATGTATGCTAAGGCAGTATGAAAAGGAGGGCCTGTGCAGCCCTGTACTTGCTTTCATGTCATATGCCCTGGAACGTGTGTCTAAAATTAGCCTTAAAGAAGAGTCTTATAGTTCATTACTTTCCAAAGTGTTCTGAGATAGTATTTAATAGTGTCAGTAGTTTTTATGTCTTCTACTGAATAAGGATAGATTTAAGAACATGCTTAACTACTTTGCTAATGGTAGAACACTGTAAATTAAGTTGTAAAGTTTAGCATGGTGTGAAAGTAGTGGGTTTTGGGGTCACTGAAACCTAATAGTAAAGCCTATATTCGTATCTAAAGTATTGCCTACTATTTCTGGTTTTGGTATATTGCTGTAAGCTGTTACATTGTTTGTAGGGTGTCTTGTAAGATTTAAAGATTTGAACACTAGAAAGAATCCTCTAATAGAGCATCTGTTGTAGTGCTCCCTCAGAACACAGGCAAGCATTAGGCTTCTGCTCAAATAAACTTCATATTTGAAAGAGACAACTGCTTTAGTTGAGGGCTGAGCTCCAAGTATGGAAAACAAATACAAACTCAACTGAGAATTTTAGCAAGATAAAAAGAACAATGATATGGACCTTTTAGAGCATCCTAAACCGTAATTTCACCGATATTATTGTTAAAAGGAGTAAATGATTTTTTCTTTTTTTAAATTGGATTCTCTCTCTTTTCAGCTCTTAGTCCGTGCTGGTGCTAAGCTGGATATTCAGGATAAAGATGGAGATACTCCCCTGCATGAAGCCCTGAGACACCACACCCTTTCACAGCTCCGCCAACTCCAAGATATGCAAGATGTGGGCAAGGTAGATACTGCTTGGGAGCCATCAAAGAACACAGTAAATAAAATGCATTTATTTATTCCTTTTTTTTTCTCTCCTGTAAATTTGTCTCTTTGTCTAGTTCTGTACTGTTGGACTGTTTTTTTTGGCAGCATAAGTTTATGTAGACATTCTGCATTAGTCTGTAATGCAGGCAGAAATCGTGTTATATAAGACTTTGTAATTGTCTTTGTTAAAGAAAAATATGGGGTTATTTAGTTCAACATATTTCTGAAAATCTTTCTTCCAAAGTGAACATGGATGCCATACTAAAAAAAAAGCAAAAACAGCTTTTTAGGAAAGAGAAATAAACAGTATTACAGTACAGAATAAGACTAATACTGTGTTTTCTGTGATTTAACATCTTGCGTGTCTTTGTAGCTTTAGTTGTTTAGCTGCTTCTATAACCATCTGAAAATATTCTGTTAGACCAAGTCAATCCTAATTTTCATATATTTATTGTTATCTATCTTTCTGAAGAGTTTATTTCAGCACTTATGCTGTAGTAAGGAAATAGTCAAAGACATTCCAGGTAATAAAAGTTAAAATCTTTTGTTTAAAAAAAGAAACAATCACACTGAAAAAGCTGAGTGAATGCCAGATGCAAAGATAAAGTTTTATAGTTTTGCTGAAAAGCAAAGGAGACATAAAATTCTTGAGCTGACTGGGATTGAGAACAACAAACAACGTTTTTTCTTTAAGTATTAAAGATGAGATATGTGACAGTGGATCAAATTTGCTGAACAAATGTTGACACTGTCATGTAGTTCATCTTTTATACTTCAATCATCATTGTCATAATATTTTTCTAATTTATCTGTACAACATATGTTTTTATAAGTGCTTATTTAATTAACTCGCTAGATACCAATCTGTAAAACATTTCTGTGTTCAAGTGCTGTGAGCAATGAACTTCATTTCTTTAAATAATTTTATCTAGCATGTGTTGATGATTGTACAGCTGGGAAGAGGAGAAATTTTCTTCTTTTCACAACAGAAAAGTCAATTCAGTTGCTTTATTACAGTTGTAGTGTTCTTTGGTCTAGGGTATTTTTTAAGTAAATGTATTATTCCAAGATCGTTTAGTATAATTTATTTTAATATAGGTATCTTTCAGGTGCTTTCAGTGCTTTTAAGGTTCAAAAGGATGTTGCTGCATAAATCCTAATTTAAACTAAAGAAGCTAGTGGAAGGCATTTAGGTGTTTACCTTCAAAGATTGCTCAGTATTTACAATTACTTTCCCGATGTTGATACTATTTGTGTGGATTACACCAAGGCTTTTCCCTTTCAGGTGAATTGACTGGGACTGGCTTGTGTTGGTGCATGTCAGGGCTAGCACCCTCCAGAGGAGGCTTGCTGCAGTCATACTAGGCCCTAAGACATAATGTTTATTTTTGTGATGAGTTGGTTTTTAATTTATTTTTTTTTTTCCATTCTGCATGCTTGAAATGTCACAGACTACCAGAGAATTGTCATGGGATGCAGTATGGTCCTGGTATTTTCAAAGCATTTTCAAAGCACACAGAGGTGTTTTAAGACTCAGGATTTTCTTGAATAATGTTGATGACTGTTCCAGGTAGAGGAGCGTAAGTGCTTGGAGTAGTGCATATTCACAGTGAGTGAAACAAACCATACAGTTAGACTGTTTGATTTTCACCTGGGAGACAGGTTCCAGGAACAAACAGCCCATAAGGTACAAGTGTGGATGGTAAGAGAACTCTGTCCCAGCAAGTAAGAAAGGACTATAGCAAACTGCTTGGTGCAGTTGTGCCTTCAAAATATGTCTACTCTGCCAAGCTAAGATCTGATGAGCTTTCACTGGGCGTTGTGCTACCTTGAGTGGATTACTGACATGATCCAAGGTACTGGGCTAAAGCTAGACAAAATCTCTGCCTCACTTCAGCTAATACTGTAATTGAGGTGCTGAAAAGTTACCTGAGTTTATAAACAAAAATGTTCAGTAACCTAAATACCACAAAACAATTTATCTCCCATCACTTACCAGTTTTCCTGCTATGAATTTGTTAGAGCTGTACTGTTCTTACCAAGGAAGAATGTGGTACTGTGAGTATCCATGAACTCATGAAGTGGCCTTCAAGAGCCTCATAGTACCTCAGTAATACTGACATAATAACTCCTGACAAGAAGAAAAAACTAGACTGAGGTTAAAAAAAAATGCTTCTCTAGGAAACTGGGTGGCTGTATGATGAGGATAATCTTGGAGTTATCAATGGAGGGTAAAGGCTTTCAATACATACTCCATGTGCTGCAAGCCATGGGCCCAAACCAAGGTTTATTCCTTTGCATGTCACCTCTGAGGGATAAGGGAAATAACTAAGAGGGATCTTGAAAACTTTTATTTGTTGTTCAGATTTCAAGGCATCCAACATTTAGGGTTGCAGTGGCAGGTATCTGGTATTTTAAATTTGTTCTAGTAAGCTGTTGTGTCTAAAATAGCACATCTAGGTTTTTTTAATACAAAATGGTTGTTTATTTGGCCAAATTACTTAGGTTTTAGAGGTGATACTTGACACTCTCCTTTGAGAAGTTCAGTTGCAGGGATAGATTGTACAAACTTCAAGTGCCATAGAAAGAAGTACATCAGTCAAGTTGAGCACTTAAATCAATTAGTGGGAAGGAGGTGCATACAAAATCCTGTCCCTATTCTAGTGTCAAAGCCTTGATAATTCTATAATTCAGCATGTAAAACTCCTTGAATTGGAGCTGTGCCAAAGCTGCTCCTTTGAATATAGCCTAGTATAGTTTGAGGGATTTGTAGTGGTGCCAGCAGTTTCATATTAATTGTAGTCTACATTATACTTAAGCATTATATCTTATCAAGCTTTAATATAAAAGGATGTTGGAGCAGGCTTGGAATGCTCCAGAGAAGGTGAATCCTCTCCTGGCTGGGCTGTGGTAGTGAGCCTTCTATCTTCAATCTTTTTCTAGCTGGCCCTGTGAATTCTGTGTAATACATAGGGTAATGCAGTGATAGTTGTAAAATGCCAAAGGAGCACTACGTGATCCGGGCAGGAGGGCTGATACATGAGATTAAATCCATCCAGGCTGAGAAGGCAACTAAACTCAAGTCTTACTTGAGCAGGTACTTCACTCACTAGACTAAAAGTAAGCGTGCATTCTCATCTCTTCCCAACTGTGTTTTCAGTCCAAGTGTACTGGTGGTGGTAGCATTTTTTCTGAACTCAGGAATTTCAGTATACTTTGGCTGTGTTCTGAATACACCCCCTGGGACTTCAGCCTATGTAATGTTTATGTGGAAGGATAGCCACTTCACAAGTGAAGGCAAGTAAGTGTGCAGGAAATTGAGTACTTCAGTAGCTGAACTATTCCTTGCTGAATTTTAGTTCCTTAAAGGAAAGCTGAGTATAACCAACTCAAAATTAAGCCAGAATACAATTGGTTTTGATCTTTAGTTCTAGAGACACTTCCCTGGACTTAAAGATTTATGTATGTGTGTATGTGCATGTGTGCATGTCAAGTAGTTTTCTTTTAGCCAGACTATTCCCAACTCTTTAGAGAGTCTCTAAAGTTGCTTATGTATTTGTTTACTTTCAGTTAATAATGGGACTTGGCACTCAGGGAGCAGAGAAGAAGAGTGCAGCGTCTATTGCCTGCTTCCTGGCAGCCAACGGAGCTGACCTCAGCATTCGTAATAAGAAGGGTCAGTCTCCTCTTGATCTCTGCCCAGATCCCAGTCTCTGCAAAGCATTGGCTAAATGTCACAAAGAAAAAGTCAGGTTTGTATATTGATACACTACACACTTTCCAAATCTCTGCTTTCCTTAGATTAACCAATGAATTTAAAACATTGTTTCTTCATTAACAATTGTGTTGAAAGTAAAGAAAAAGCTTTTATGTTTTAATTAATTTTTATACTCCATAGTACATGAAATACTATTTACAAAAACATTAGTTAAAACATACATGACATTTACAGGACTTTCATACAAGGGAGGGATGAGAGTGGAAAGGTGGCAATGTACAGGTAGAGTTTGATAGAACTTTAAACCATAAAAAAGGGGTCTTGTGGGGTGGAAATCACAGAAAGAACAATTAAGCATTGGGAAAGGTTGCCCAGGGAGGCTGTGAAATCTTGGTCACTGCATGATTTCAAGACTGGAATTGGCAAAGCCACCTGGTGTAACCTGGTTGGAATTCAGCGTTGACTCTTCTTTGGGTTGGTGACCTCCTGATTACCTGTCAACATGAATGATTGTATGATTCTATAAAAAGAGAAGGAAGGGGTAGTCCTTGATGTCTCAGAAGCAGTTCTGTAGGAATTCTGATTTCTGTGAAATGTCATGTTATCAAGTGCATGCAGTAAGAGGAGTTTCAGCTTGCTACTTGTCCTTGTGTCCTCACCATTGGTTTACATTACTTCTCCTTAATTCCTCTATGAATATCAAAAACGTACTTTCAAAATGTCATGAAGAGAGAGTGGTTTTGTTGATGCTGCTCTAGTGTGGAACATGCTTGTTTTCTTCGGAGTCTTTCATTTGTGTCTGTCCATCTGCCTCGGCCTTAGCAGGCAGCTCTGTTTCTCACCACCTTTTATGGGCTTCTGAGGGCTGTGGGGATGAACTGGTTTGGTTCAGCACTGGCTCCCTCTGCTGGGTGAGCAGCAGCATAGGACAAAGATCCGAGGTGGATTCACTACGGGATTTTTGGGGTCTTTTACAAGTCTGTTATTTGCTAAATACTGGAAGTATATTCAAGATTTGGGTGTTAAACCATGCAGTTCTGAATCCACAGGGTATGTCTCTGTTAAAAATTTTAGGATGGGAGGGTTTTTTTATGTTCCTGAGATGGTATTCTAACTTTCGTGGGCTTTTTGAACACGTGACCTTGCACTCTGGTGTCAGCTGTATTTGGGAAAATGCAGTTCTCATTGCTTTATGGTGATACACTGATGCCAGAATGCCTAGCATCATAAACAGCCAGTTGATGTGCATTTTAAAGTAAGAATTTTAAAAATTCTTAAAAATAAGTTTTGACTCCAAAGTTTCTTTGTAGTGGTCAGGTTGGCTCCCGAAGTCCATCTATGATCAACAACGATTCTGAAACCTTAGAAGAATGCATGGTGTGCTCAGACATGAAGAGAGATACCCTGTTTGGCCCATGTGGACACATTGCCACGTGTTCTCTGTGCTCACCCCGTGTGAAAAAATGTCTCATCTGTAAAGAACAAGTTCAGTCTAGGACAAAGGTAGAAGCTTCTGAAGTTTATTAGTTCTCTTTCTGTTTTTAATGGTAAAGTAAAAAGATGAAGGAAAAGTGTATTTTTAGCAGTATTCTTCCTTACATATGTCTCACTGGACAGGTTTAACTTTTCATTGTAATGATAATTTGTCCCAGCATTGTATATTGCCCTTTCTTAAGTATAATTTTTTCAGTAATATTCAGTTCTTCTGAGTTCTTTTATTCTCTAGGGCGGCTTAGAAAGAAGAATTGCCTGTAAACTTAGTTTAATATGTGCTTGGTTTTGAAGTTACTAATTATTGTCAGCTTTCACTTTCTTTTTTGGAATAATGAATTTTGTTGTACTGTAATTTTCAGAGTTTTGACCAGTTGTGCCTGGTTTTGGGGGCCTCATCCCACTGAGGTCCTCAGGGTTCTGAAATGGTTGCTCAGATCATAGAAGATAAACTTCTCATATGCATGTTTATTGTTCTTTACAGATTGAAGAATGTGTAGTATGTTCAGACAAAAAGGCAGCAGTGCTTTTCCAGCCTTGTGGTCATATGTGTGCTTGTGAGAGTAAGTAAACTTGACAGGAAGTTCTTTTTAAAGTAGTCTTGAAACAGAACACTTTTAATCAGATTGCTAAAAGCTTATTAGTAATCTGACTTCAAGTCCAATTTACTTGATAGTCTAGTGTGATAGTTAAAATTTTAGCACTGTTTGGCATGCTAGTAAGAAAACAATTGGAGATTTTCAAGAATTCAGAATAAGCAAGTGTTCTTCCATCTGAACTATTTATTGTGAGTAAGGTTGCTCAGTTTATGGAAGCCTGTTGTGTATTGTTAAAGCTTCTGAAGTGATTAGAATTAATTTTATTGCCTTGTTGCAGCTTTTGGGGGCCATTCATTTGGGTGAATGGTGTTTTAAAAGAATATGGTGAATAAATATTAAATGTGCTTCATTGCTAAGCTGTAGATTTGCAGAAGGGCTGTATTTTTCCTGAAAAGGCACATCCTGTATCTTTTTAAAGAGCCCCAGTTATGATTCATTCTGATTTATCTTGTGGAGCAAAAAAAGTCACAGGAGATGTCCAGATTTTTTTTTTTCTGAGGATAAGTGGATTAGAATATAGCCATCACTTTGTCACCAGACATTTCAGGGCTGTGTTGAAGGGCCATATGCCTAGAGAGGAGCAGCCCTTGTTGCTGAAGATCTACATAAGAGGAAAGGTAATCATTCCCATAAGTAACTGTTTACTTGGTCCTACTAAAGAAGTCTGGTTTCTTCCTCTTTTCTGGCTGAGAGACCTGACATTGAATCACTGAGTTTACAGTTATCCTGGTTTGTCCTGTTTCATTGTCTGCAGTTGAAAGATAATAAGAGAAGTTTTTTTTTTTATTAATTACCCAGAAAAGAACAGCAAAAAGATTGATTGGTGTGATGAAGGATTTCAGCAGTGAAATGCGTATCATCAAATCTGAGATGCAGTAAGAACAGCAAAAGGTTTAACAGGTGTAGATGATTTTTTTCTAGATTATTTTCTTGATGGTAATGTTCAAGCAGGATGAAAGTCTTCAGACTTGGGTAGTTTGTAGGACAGACTCTTTTGATTCACAGTAACCTTCAGCATTTATGAGAAAATCATTTGACTTTTGTAGAAAAATTACAGCCTCCTTTCTAGGATTGTATCAAAAGATAATCCTTATTTTTATGATTAAGATGTTGCCACCTGTTTGCTCCTGCATTATTAGGACAGTAAGCAAGATCTTTGTTCTAGAGGAAGAAGCAAGTAGTCAAGACATTCTTGGAAGTTTGGGTCGCAAATTTGTGCAGCTTTTCCACAAGAATTGCATAAGTTTAAAAAGTATAGACATTCATTTGGAGAAAGAGGAGCCTGCTCACTTAAAATATGTTTAAAGGAAATAAATATAGTAAGTTCACTTTGAATCCCAGACAAGACATTGTTTATAGGAGTGATTTGCAGAAAATTATGTGAGGTTGAACACAAACAGTTATTTGTATTATAAACATTGGTTATGACATTGCTATGTAGTTCCTGCAAAAAAACAAGCTCTTGGATAGGAAAGAACCAAAATGAAATAGCAGGACTGAGAGTTGATTTATTTCTCTGACTTCTCAGATTGTGCAAGCTTGATGAAGAAATGTGTACAGTGTCGGGCAGTGGTTGAGAGAAGAGTACCTTTCATAATGTGCTGCGGAGGGAAAGGTACAGAAGATACCACTGATGATATTTGTGAGTGACTCCAAAACCCATACTCTTTCACATTCCTCTACCAACTTCTTACTCTTGTTCTTTTAAATTACCTAAATCTTTCCTCTCCTCTTTAAAGAAAAGTCTGACAAAACCAGTGTGAAACCAGGTCTCTGTTTACTGTTTGTACTGCTTTCTACATGGGTAGGAGCAGGTGTGATTGTAACACCAGTCCTTTCACTAAGGGATTGCTTCCAGCATCCAGAGTAGAAGCTGAAACATAAACAGCTGCTTGGAATAATGTCCCATGAAGCAGAAGCTAAAGTTTGTCTGTTATTATGCAAATGAACAAATGTGTTTTAATATTATTTTAATATTATTATTAATTTTACAATAATAGTTAATATTTGCCCAAATTTTGAATAAACTATTTCCAAAATGCTCGTGTAGTTTCAAACACCACATAGAATGTGTAGATATTCTTTTCAGTGTGAAAGGATTTGGCTTTGGTTTTTACACATGCAGAAAAACACTGCAGGAACTTCACTGACAAATAGGGACTCGGATAACATTAAGGGGCTACAAGCATTTTGTGCATCATTATTGAGGAAATATTTATCAAAGGAGATGGCACTAAATTAAAGGAAGTTCCTTAGGAGGTGAGTTGCAGTGGTGTTCTAGTGAATCTAATTAGATTATCATATGCATTTGACTAATGCTTCAGATAATTGAAAATTTGTACTTAGTACACTGAAAACACAATTATTCCCATTTCATTAGATTGATGCATAATCTTGTGTCTTGGTTTTCTCTAAATTACAGCAAGTGGAAACATTCCAGTTATGCAGAAAGACAAAGACAACACCAATGTCAATGCGGATGTACAGAAGCTGCAGCAACAGTTACAAGACATCAAGGAACAGGTAAAAGTGCTGAGTAAAAATATTGTGGATCACTAAAATAATTGAAAAACTGTGCATTTTCTGTTATTTAAAACAAAATTAAATGTTGAAGAACCAATATTTTTTGTGAAGTGGCCTGTATGTCTTCTGCATACAGGTTTAAAAATTAAAAAAAAAAACAAAACAAAACAAAGGGAAAATCAAGTGACTGAGTTTGATAATTCACCTATTAACAGCATCTGTTGGTGTGTCTGAAAATGGGTGCTCTGCCCAGTCAGTATGTTCTTTGCCTGTTCAGCTGACCTGAGTGTATAGGTACTGCAAAAGCTGGTTTTACAGAATAGTAATTGAAGTAGATATTCTTGACTGTTCTGGCTCTTCCTGAATCTTTACTTGTGTGTTCACAAACTGGCTTTGAAAAATGACTGGCTGTTAACTGTTGTACAAATATTCTAGTCTATTTACTCTTCAAAAAATTGTGTGATTGCAAAATTAAAGCCTTGGAAAGTACTGCACATATAATTTGAGTATTTGAAATAAAAATGACAAGATTTGTCTTCTGTAATTAAGTGTTTGCAGGAGGAAATTTTTACAAATTGACTACAGATTGTATTGATTATTCATTGATTGATCACACATAATTTAGAAACAGTTACCTTTTAAAATTCGTTACATTTTTAAGTCTAAGTCCATTAAAATCTCTTAAGTAGCTGTCTACATGCTGAACTTTCCAATGTTAAATTACTGAACAGCTTCCTTGCGTATCCTTTTGAACAAAACCCCACCCTTGATTCTGAGATTTTTCAGTAGGAAAGGACCTGGGGTATCTGACTATTGTATGAACTTACAATCTTAGAACTGTAATAATGCTGTGGGTTTTGTCTTCCTTGTGTATAACACAGCTGGAAGAAACTTCTCATGGATACAAGAATCAGAGAAATGTATTAGTGTATTACTTGTGTTTCTGTAGGCTCACAACAGTCAGCAGTACTTCAGTGATGGCAGCATCTCATCTAGTCCTGGTAGTTGTTGCTTTCAGCTGTTCATGTGGTCAAGTCTAAGCCAGTTTAAATAGACTTTTTTAGGGCCCATACCACTAAATACCTTAAATTTGAGAGCTGATAACCTGGCAAGTCTTAACCTCAGTTGCACATCCGTGAAGAGCTGTTCGTGTTGTATGGAGGGTTGACCAACATCTCAGTAATAGAAACTGAAATATCCAATTAAAAACAGATTCCTTTTGTAGTTTTGTCTGTAAAAGAACATGAAGATTAAAAACTGTCATTTGAAAAATACGTCTTGATTGTAACAACTGGACTTATCTAGATATCTCTGACGTCTTGCACATACTATTTAGCTTCTATTTGACTTTTTAACATTGGGTGAAAAAAAATATAATTTAAAATTATAGATGTGAAATATACAGATAAGTGCTTAAATCCAAGTAACTATTTTCTTTACATGTGTGGGTTTGTTTTCTGGTTACTTTATTTTAGGAGTTTATAAAAGACGAGTTCTATTTGGGAATGCTAGTACTCCTATGAACAGGACATAAAAGAAAAACTACTTTATTTTAGTTTTTCTTCTTGTAGATGTGATCTTAGGTTTTTTTCAGTTTTCCTTAGGTGCTCTTAGGTGTTCTGAACAATTTTATCTTGACTTGGAGATTTGCTGGCCATAAACATTCTAACATCAGGAAGTTAAACTGTATTAGGAAGAAGAGAATTTATTTTTCTTGTATTTCTGGCTGACATATTTGCAGTAGTAAGATCTAATACTGGAATGCTTTGAGAAATGAAGGGTACTCTTGCTTTGGAATGCCCTTTAGTCCAATAATTTCTATTAAAGCTTTATAAAACTGAAGACTGTTCAGTGCCTCAGACTAGACGAATGAAATTCTGGTTGTTCTTGTGTGCCATTTGTCTTGAGACACTTTCATGTTTCCCTTAGTGTCTTTTCTGCTTAGTCTTGTGACAGGGTGTGACAGGGCAACTTTTATTTCATACTTGTGAGTAGCAGGTTGGATTTGATAAAAATTAGTCATCTTTTAAATTTGTGCTTGAAATGGTGCACAGCATTTCTCTGTAATCATGTTGTCTCTTGATTTGTGCTTTAACAGTTCAGTTTTCACTGTTATTTTTCATTGTTATTTTTGTACTTAAAATTAATTTGTTCTCTTTCAGCAGGTGTAATCCTATGTTTCAACTCATACCTTCAATGATAACCTAGTATGTTAGTGCAGCAAGCTTTTAAAACCTTTTCTGGTGCCAAGCAGAAGTGATGCTGATGTCAACAGAATCTCCCACATCTGATGACCACACCATTCTTCAGGGATTCCCTGAATGTGAACCCTTTTGGCTGTAATTGCAATACCTTCACTTCATTTCATACATAATCACTATCATCTGTCTAATATGTTATGTATGTTCCTTCACCATACTTACACCACTTTCTTTTTCCTTAAAAAGAAATTTATTTTGTCACTCTGCACCTGTATATTGTGTGAAAAACTGTTTTTAGTGATGAGGAATTGACATGTGAAGCAGTTTAAAACACCTTGTTAGTGCTAAAAATTTATATGAATTGCAAACCAAGTTATACTTAAAGGTATAACCTTTATGATGAGCACTTTTTCAGACTATTTTTACTTAGCCAAAGAAGTAATTCTCACATGAACAGGAACAGTCCCTTTTTATACTATTTGTTTTCCTTTGAAAATGAGTCAGATGTTTCATGCAGATAAAAATGTGGAGGGTGGTTTCATGCAGAGAACATTCTAACTAATGATACAATAGAAACAGAGACTGCTTATTTTCTGCCTCTGTCACACAAATTAGGTATAAGGCATGCAGTGAACTTTCTTCCACTGCAAAAGTGCATAGAAGGTGGTGGTTAAGGAATGAATGCTGCTTGCAAGTGGGATAAAACTCAGTTATTTGGGCTTGTATCCCACTAGGAAACTGATGATCTAATCAAGAAAGTAAATCCTTGTCAGAATAGAATTGCAGGGCAAACTGGAAGTTTGGTGGTCTCTGCCTGCTTCTCTTACAGTATGAAGTAACTTAAATGTTAAAATAGTATCTTATTCAGAAATTAAACAGCTAACATAATACTAAACCGTATTTTAAATACTCTGAATTTCTACAAAGCAGAAGAAATGGGGCAGTTTGCTGATGCTGCATACAGTTGTAGAAAAGATCTATAAAATGAAAACGTTAGGATTTCTGTGCTTCACTGAATGGAATAATCAAAAGTAATGATGTCTGAACAGATTTGATATTTTATTATTATGGTAGATGTTTTAATTTTCAAATAATGGTGTGACATTTGAAGAGAAGCAGACCCTAGTAACTTCAATAATTCTAAAATATTTAGCACAAAAGCTAATAATTAAACTAAAAACATAGAATAATGGTTATAATTTTTTTTCTCCAAAGTTAAGATTTGGATTTGCTTTAGCAGTCCTTTGTCAAAGGACAACGTATCACTGCTGTTAGGTTATAAGCACTTGTCACAGGACAGCTATATATTAATTGGAAATAACTGTTTAGTTATTATTTGAAGATTATAGGTTACTGAAGGAAGAATTTTGTAATTGTCCCATTGGGATGTGAAAGTGATGAGTTGGTGTTAATGGAAAAATTGGCAGGACTGACTGACAGACAGTTGGTCTTTTTTACATTTTTAGTTTGGTAGTGTTTTTTTATAGTACTGTGAAAATTCTGGCAAAACTGGAGCATAGCATTTTTGAGGAGAGTGCTTGTAAGTTGACATAAGGTTTTATTTGAAAGCTTTCCGTTCCTACTGGCCCATTATACCCATATCCTGGAGATTAAAATAAACATTTGGCCAAATTCCGTGCCACTTTAAACTCTGTATAAGCAGACTGATGGTGAATTTTTTTGGGCTTCAGCTGAGCTCTCTACCCTGGGAAGTAATGAGTATTAATTCCATAGAATCATTAGAAATCATTAGAACCCTCTAATGCTTTAAGGTTATATGGGATAGGGTTCCTGCTGTGGATTCTCTCGTGTGAGGTGAACAAATTGAAGACCCCAGTGATGAGTAAGGAAACAATTCACAGGTGCAAAGTGGTGATAAAATGAATTTGCATTTAAAATCTGAGCTGAGTCAGTATGTCCTATATTATATCGTCATTTATAGCTGTTAGATCTGAGTGATGTCTCAGATCTGAAGACATCTTAGGTTTGATTTGTTGAACTATAGAATGATCTTAACAACTGTCATCTCTTACAACATCTGCTCATTTACTAACCTTTGATAAATTGTTATAAATGAAATCCTAATATAGCTGCAGGATGTTTATGGTGAAGGAACATGCCTTACCAAAATATCAATTTCTGCATATGGGAAAAGGTGAAGGACATTGTTCTTTAGAAGCTTGGTACAAAATGGACTTTGCTGTTGAAAATTTTAGGGGATCTTTTTTGGGCATTGGCTGTCACTTTATTGTTCATCGATTAAAACTGCTTTTAAAAGTTTGCTGTGCTACTGTTATGACTGAAGGTCACAGATTTATTAAATTATTCCTCACTTGGAATTTTACTTTTTTGTTTGAAAATCTAGATAGCTTCATAAACGAAGGCTGGAATTACAAGTGTCGAATCTTTATAGTTTTGATTATGCAGCTTTTTTGTTATTTTTGCATGTGTTCAGGGCTTGATGTCTAAAGGTAAGTATATGAGTGGTTAGATGGCCTGAGAAGAAACTGGTAAATCATTACCTGATCATTGTGCACATAAAGCTGTTTGTGTTGTTTGTTCCCTTGAAGATTACATGGCATTGAGGGGAATGTTGCTGAAGAGTATCTTAAATGTTGCAAACTTGGGTAATGATATTGAAAATCTGATACCAACCTACTACTGGATTGTCATTCTTTAGGTTTTCATATTTAAAAATAAGTTACATAGATTTCCTGTCAAGATGGGGAAAAAAAAGTGAAAATATATTAAGTCAATGTGAAGTAAAAATGTTTGGTGTCTGTTGGTTTTTAATCTTTTATTTAAATTGAGTTTTCCATTTAGTGGCAGGGTAATGCTCTGACAGCAACCTGCTATACTTAAGACAGCACATTTATTATTGGATGCCAGCGATTTATATGTTGCTTGTTGATGCTGCACCAGGACTGCCATTGACTATGTAACCTCTCAAAAATCTTTTCCAGACCATGTGTCCTGTCTGTTTGGATCGTCTGAAGAACATGATCTTCCTCTGTGGCCACGGGACGTGTCAGCTTTGCGGAGACCGGATGAGCGAGTGCCCCATATGCCGCAAGGCGATTGAACGAAGGATCCTTTTGTATTAAGTAGTGGAAGTAGTGTCTATGTTATTAGGCTATGGAATAAATAATAAGGACATTTTGATGATACGAATCTCCTCGAGGTTGAAAGGCAGTAAAGGGTTCTAATGAAAACATTTCTGATACTGTAGCGCAGGCTCATTACGTGGTAACTGTTTAAAGACTCTGAACACACCAAATGGAAGAACAGTATTTGAACAGTCTGCTGTTAGCTCTACTCTTTCTAAGCCTGAAGCTAATTTTGAAGCAGTGTTTTTTCCATTTTTGTTTCTGCCTTCTTTTTCCCCTTAGAGTTTAAAGGGACAATCTTATACTGGTTTTGTTCATGGTTTTCTTCTATGTACCAGGTGTCAAGTGATGTAAGGGTTTGTTGTTTTTTTTTTATTGTCAGCTAATATCAAATATAAATCTTTAGGATTTTTTTCTTTTATATGTTTCTGGAGAATGTTGACATTTCCTATGACAGGTATGATTCACAGTGCTTTCTGTCCTCAAATGTAGATGATGCAAAATCAATACAAAATGTAAACACAATAGTAATAAATATACTATTCCTGTAAGATCAGGCCTCAGAATACAATGTTAAGATAATGCTAACTTTATCATGCCCTTTATTGCTGAGGATGTGTTGGGAAGGAAACAGTAAATAGAAAACGGTAGTTCACAAATGTCATGTTCTGAAAACTGCACTTTAGTTAAACGTGTTCAAGTGAATGCAAATAGTGAATTTCTGCCAGCTGCATAATTTTGCATAGAATTGCTTTTAACTTGACTAGAAAGGAGAGCAGTGGGTCAGCTGTCCATTTCAGATGAGTGAATTTGGTTGTAGAGGAAGATATAGGTATATCTGTGTGGCCATTTAAAAATTCTAGGTCTGTGAATTAGGAAAAGCTAGAGATCTTGGGAGATTTCCTCTCTTAAATTAGTTTTATTGTCTACAGGCAAACAGTGTCAACAGCAAAGATATAATATTGCTTATTCATTTGAGTCGGGTGTTAAAACCAGAACTTACCTGTGAACATTGCTGGGTAGTATTGCAAATGGAGATATTGATGACAGAGCAGTGAATTTTGTCAATCATGTCTGGGAGAGTTGAAGCTGGC
The DNA here is from genome assembly GCF_003957555.1 of Calypte anna. Lineage (NCBI taxonomy): Eukaryota > Metazoa > Chordata > Aves > Apodiformes > Trochilidae > Calypte > Calypte anna. Next base: position 103,766,272 of record NC_044245.1, read on the forward strand.
TGACAGAGTGACAGACACATCAGCTGTCCCTGATGTGACAGAGAGGTTCCTCATTGCAAAAATGCTGCTGTCAGGAGCTGCACACTGGCAACATTTTGATAACAGGTACATCCTTCCATCTTTCTGGATGGAAGGAAGTATGGAGATTTAAGGAACTCTTGTAGGTAAAAGGAATGTGTGCTTACTCCTTCTTAGTGATTTGGCAGTTTCTGATTGTGTATTTTACGTAGCCCTCTGTTGTGCAGACTTCATATGGATGTGCTCTTGTAGAACAAAAAAAAGAAATCCATGCTGGAGTCACTTAGGTGCCTTACTTGCAGCTAAGATTAATTTCTCATTTAATTCTCATTGTGTATGTAAAAAATGTGAAAAAAGGGATAGTTCAGGTGAAGATTTGAGTAAGGATAAAGGGATACAATTCATATCCTTTCAGATAAATCAGTCTTTTGAAGCTCATGTTGATATGTCTGAATTGTGCAAACATTGGTAAAGTCTCAGAAAAAGGTTACTAGTAAACTGTAATGGTGGGTAAACTTTTAACCAATCAGGTTTGAACACTTAATAGTTTTCCAGGAAATAACTACAGTGATACATTGGAAAAATACATGGAGAGTGGCTCCTAACATAGCAAAATAATGTAATGCACAGCCTTTCTATAGCCATCTATAATCCTGATTCAGAATTGCAAATGTTCATCATTTTTTTCAGTAATTTTTCATTGGATACAATCTGAGGTCAATATAGTAGTCTTTTTAATTTTGTATACTAGTGGTCATCTGTTCTCAGATAATTTATGTAGTGGTTGTCTTGGTCAAATGAAATAGCCCTCCCTTTTCTTGCCTCTTGGGTCTGTATTCTGAAGTACTGAAGTTTCAAGGAGCTTTGGAAAGTCTTTCAGATAAGGGTTGTTTTCTTTTCAGTGTAGCATCTCACTATCTCCACTCAAGGTCTGAGTGAACCTGAGTATTCATTGCAGTTTTCATTTGGCCATACACAGGTCTTTGGATTCTGATGTAGAAGGTGAACTGGTGTTGTTGAGCAAGCTACTAAGTTCATTCCTTCAATTTATTTTGGTGTCATCTTTGCAACATCCACAGGATAACACTTAAGTAGTTGAAGGATGAAAAACAGAAGCTCAGTTGCAAGCCAAAGGGGATCATAACAAGTAGGAGAGTAGAGGATACGTCACTATACCTCTGTCTTCAGCACAAGATGGAAATGCACGTCTCATTATTAATATCTCTATTATTAGGAAGCAAAGTGAAAGAGAAAAATCAGTTAGGCATTTCTCTAATATACTGTAAATTATAAGAGTAGTAACTTATGTTTATTATAATTTTCCCTCAGTATTTTATACCATTTTTGAAATAAAATTAAATTGAATCTCTCAGTTTGATTCTGGAAACAATCAAGAAGGGACCTACTAATACATACTGTTCAGGTACGAGGTACACTCAGATTTTTAAGCAATGTACTTTTCAATTCTTCCATCTAGTAAAGTGCATAAGTGGTCACATAAGTACACAGTGATTTAAAGTACAAAGGCAACCTGAGAGGCCAACAGAATATGCTAAATAATTATAGCTTGTTAAATTCTGTATAGTAGACTTCTTTCTGTTATATGGCACTTCTCAAAATTTGGATTTCGTCACCTGCTTCCCATTTGTTATAATACTGTGTACTTGTATTTGGGGTTTTGGAGGAATCCCTTTTTTTCTGAAGAGGATACTGAAAATTACACTGGTAAGAGGATAAATGTGGAAATGTGAAAGTTTGTTTAGGAGGGGTTGTTCTTAACGTGGACTAGGTGAAGTTATAGCAGATTTGCACAAGTACTTGTGCCTTGTTATCATAGTCTTACAATTGGTATTTAGCTTCTCTTAAAGGCATGAAATAGTCTTTTAAAAATAATGTCATTACTTATTGTTTAGGTATTTTCTAGAGGTGCAGTTTTATGTATGATTGTTTTTAGCAGTATTGCAGTTTGTGTAAACACTAAATTGTTTGAAGAAGCTGCTTTGAGCTGGTGATCTAATCTTCCTCTACAAACTTCTATGTCAGAAACTTAATTTTACTCTTCCAGTAGCTGCTGGTTAACTGAAGAGCCTGTCCTGTTCTTTGTGCTGCATGGGTCAAATTTTCACTTAAAACCCCCCAACCACACTACAGCCTAACTATTAGCAGTGCTACCTCCTTTCTGTCAAAGAACTGAATTCTTCTCTTGTTGTTGTCTTTGTGAAGGGATAGGGAACACATCGGTTTTGTTTTGCTTCATCAGTTTTGATGTCTGAGTACATTGCAAAGGTTTTTTACTGACTGTGTAAATTAACGTACAATAGCAGCCTGTGATTTGCCACAATGTACATTGTACATCCTTCTTGCATAAGTTGCTGGAATTTATACTTACTGTCTTTTTATGCATTTCGTAACTTGTTTGTGTTGACAAAGCAAAACTGTTATCCGCAGAAGCTTTAGTATGTGCCATTTTTATAGCTAAGCCTGTGGTAAATACAAAAGTTCTGACTCAGGGCTTTTTAACAACTTAAACATGTTCACAATGTTCTTCAGCGTGTCCTGGAGAATGTTTGAGAATTAATGACTGTACAGTGCCTTGATAGAACTAATGAATGGGCAGCAGCCATAGAGTCCTTACAGAATGCAGGTATGTTTTGAATCCAGATAATGAATTGATGTTAATATAATTGTAATACCCTTGCCATGGATTTATAAACTTGTATATACTTTCTATAAAGGAAAATTGGCAAATGTAGGTATTGTTAAGCTTTCCATAAGTTAGTTGATTAGTACTCTAAATTTACAGATGCAGCATTTGTGACAGATACAGCTGATAAAAGGTTCTTTATGTGACATTTTTGGCATGAGAGGAGAGTTCATTGTATAAACAAACATGTGAAAATACCTGCTTTACTCCAGCCCAGTATGTCTTTTGTAAGAGAGAGAGAGATAATGGGCAACAAATCTGTGTTTGCATGCTATTCATAGTTTAAAAATTTGTTTCATTTTTAGTTTCTAGGAAGCACTTCCTTTGTCCCAAGATTAGTGTCTTTATGAATGCAAACTATTCATATTAGAAAACAGGTTTACTGAACCATGGGAATATTTTTGCTTTTGTTAAAATCAACTTTTTCAGTAAATTGTAGATTTTGACATGACTGTTTATTGGAGAAATTTAAGGCTGTTTGAATATAGTGAATTTCTGTATGCAGGTGGCATTCTATAATTGCTTTCATTAAAACTGCTTAGAAAAGTCTAAGCTTTTCAGAGGAAATGCTAATGTACTGTATGGTTAATAAAGCTTATTATATAAGATGTATGCTGACTTTTTCAAAAGCTTTAGTTTAAAAGTGTAATTGGACTGAATTAATACCAGTTTTTGTGCACACATCATTGGGAAGCGAGTGGTGGCTCATTTGACTTTCTCCTTATCAGTTTTATTGCTGTTAGATGTCACCATATCATTAGAATGTTCTATACCTGAACAAATGTTTGGTAACCCTGTACGTTGTTAACATACAGTGTTTCAAACTGTACCAGACTTTATTTATTTGGAAGTTTGCAATCAAACTTTAAAAAAATCTGGTTCTTTTTAATATATCCCTGAAGAGTGAGTTTGTAGCAACATCAGAAATGCTGTGTTCCTTTGAATCTCCCAGAAAGTCAAATATTAAGTACCACAGTAGAAGTCTGCAGGGTGGATTATGTTGTAACAACAAAAAGGTTGTTTTAAAATTTCTATCCACAGCATATGTGCAAATTTTTCTGCAAAATGTGCAGTTCATAATACCAATTAGAGCTGCTGTAACATTTATGTTAGACTCTGGGTTTACTTAGAATTAAATGGTCTTTGCAGATCTGGCTACATGATTGTGATCATTTAAAAATCTCCTGCCAAATACAGTATCTCCAGTATTCTGAGACAACAACAGTTGCTGCATCATATTTTATACTTGTAGTTTTCATTTTAATGGATGCATTAAAAAAAATGTAATGAAAGGCAACAAAACCAACCAGACTTTTAGTGGCTTAGTGCTTTAATTTATCGAAGTGTACAGGTGGAAAATGAATTGACAGAATAAAAAGTTTGTTGCTCTCTTTCTCAGTTTCTTTTCATTTTTCAGGGTTGCCTCAACTTTGGTTTGTGTTCTATATGAAAATGTAGTGCTGCAGATATCTTGGGGGTTTTTTAACTTTTTTTTTTTTAAACAGTTAATACAGATTGTCAAAATACATTTTGAATAGCCACTGGTTCTTTTCTTTGGGACTTAGGAGCAGTTCACATACTTTTAGCTGTTAATTGAAAGTGATATTTATCAGCATTGGCGTAGGCTTAAGACTTGTTCAGCCCCTAACGTTAGTTGCAGTGGAAGCTGCTGTCTGTGCTGGTGTTTGATACTGATGGTTTTAGATTTTGATAATGCTGTTTCATACTATAGAACATAATACATATAATACTTCATAATGTAGATATTGTCTAACATAATTAACCTCCATATAAGGCACTTTGCTGTTCTAACTAATTCCAACTGTATCCAGTAATGCAGCCATCTGTTTGCATCAAGGAGGATGAAACTCTGGGCATATCCTTTGGATTTGACATGCAGAAGTTGATACTTCATTGGTGTACCATTTTATTTAGGTAAGAAAAATTATCAGCAGGATTTGAACAAAAAGTGAGAGTCACCCATTCCAGGCTTGATTCTCCACAATGTGGAAAGGTGATTTCAGGTAGAAACAGTATCATTGGTGATCTAGCGCAGCCAGATTTGAGTCAACAAAGTAGCATGCATAGGAAAGCTTTTACTCTAAAGAACTAAGCCTGTTGATGTTGCTTTGATGCTCATGAAGAGATTGTGGATGAAAGTTACTTTAGGGATTTAAATACTACTTTTTCCTTTGGCAATTATGAGAGTAGTATGTCAGCTTTTTTTTTTTTTTTTTTTTTTTTTTACAGCCATTAATGGAGTGATGCATTGAAATTAGTTTAAATTATGTTCAAAATCAAGAATTATACTCGCTGATAGTGTGAAAGTTTTATTATATTACAGTGCAAGAGTTCAAGTTGTAGGAAGTTCAGTGTCTTATCTGATGATGTTGGCTCAGATTTGTTGGGGTTTACTTGACTGTCCTCAAGAAGACAATGCAAAGCTTGATTTCTGCCAAACTGCCTAAGAGTAGGAAAGTTCGTTTTTAAGAATATTCTGTCTCCTCACAACACCATTTCACTGAGTTTGCTTTAAAAATAAATCTGGAGTAGGGGTGGGGTTAAGTAGACAAATCTGAGCTGATTTACCCGGTGGCGCTTGTGCATCCTAAAATATATGAGAGTTTCTTCCACAAGGGGTCAGTAGCACCCTCCTTTTGAGACAAAGCTGTGTTTGGTTGTGTTTTTTTTTTTTAATAAGCACAGAGCAAACAAGGGATAAGGGTAATGATGATTGCATTAATATGTGGGTGGACCAGACCTCACTTGTCCCCTTCTTCAAGCAGGATAAGTATAATTAGCTTATTTGCTGACTTCAGTAAGCACCATATTCTATCCTCTGACTCTCATGTGACATGAACATTGCTACTATTGATTAGGGCAAAGTTCCAGTGGAGTGTTTACCTTTAGCTCTGGTTGAAAGTATTCATTTAGTCGAGCTTTGTTTCAAAAGCATTCAGTTGGAGCAGATAAACTATATGAGAGAACTTGTCCAGGGGGCAGGGGAAAAGAATTCTTGTATAAGTGTCCCACGTATTCTTCATGATAACCACAGTCTCCTTAGATGGCTAGAGCAGATTAATATTTTCCACCCTACAGTAACACAGCTTATAGTGAAATATGCTTTGAAGCCTATCAGTCTGTTCAGTGGAAGGAATGTCCAGCTTCTCAAGGCTTCCCTGAGTATGCAAGTTACTCGGAGACAGGAGTTTCAAGTAACTCATTATCTTTCTACCAGGAGTCTGAACAGACCAGACAGCTATTCCCTAGACAAAAATTTCCAACCCTTGTACCAAAGTCATATTTCACAAATAGGAATCTAAGTATGGTTACTGTCATTCAGGTTGGCACAGGTTCTTACTGAGCACTTGCCAAATTAACCAGGGACCTTTCTTACATTCATGTTTGCAACTCTCCATTCTCTCTTATCAGTCTGTTACAGATTTTGTGTTTCTTGTCTTCGGTGCTTCTGTCCTTCACTACTCAAGTCCTCCATTTCAGTTCTTTCTGTCTGTTTTTTTGATAGCAGAACTGTGTGTCCCAGCTTTCCTATTGTGTCCTTTCTTAAATGTAGTGCTTCCCCTGATGCATTAAAATTAATCTCCATGACACTGAAGTAGGCACAGTGACATTGTGTAAGCAGAGTGCCTCCCCTATCCTTGTTTTTGACTCCCCTCTTAATTGCAGATTCTGGCAGGAGGAATTCCTGCCATCAGTTGTAGCAAAATTTTACATTATTTGATCAACAACACATATTTCTCTATAATGGTAGAAAATGTGTGGCTGCCGCCCAAGTGGTAGTGGTAGAGTAGGGGTTTTTCTTTTGGTCTGGTTACAGCTGTACTCAGCCATTTAAGGAAAATCAGGAACAAGTAAATGTTGAGATGGAGTTTTCTTTTTACTTATTTAATTGGCTGCCTGAAATTTCCATTGTCATCCTATCTCAGATTCAGTTTTTGGTGAAAAACTACTTCCCAGAGAAACTCAACCTGGAAATTCCTGTCTCCCAGTCACGTGTATCTCACCCACTTAAGCTGCCTGGAGGAAGTCTGTTCAGTTCAGTAGGGTCTTCTGCAGGAGCATGGGGGTTGTTTGCAAAGAGAAAGTTTCTGTTGTTGGGCTTCTTGCAGCCCCTGTAGAGAGCTATGTAAAAGTTCTGTCACTGTGAGTGAAGTAAATCTGAAACTACATCTGTTTGTTACTCCTCCTAACATTTCATAATCACTACTGTTTAAGGTGTCTTGTGATATTCTCTATGAAAGCTATATAAGAGAAATACCAATTACACAGCGTTTATTTCTCAATTAGTATGCTATATAGTTTGTTGGCTTTGAAATACAGTGCTATGATTCACCCCCTCTTTTTCCTTCTTTGCAATGAGACCTGCAGAACAAAGGATACTTCTATATGTAGCACAAAGAACTTAGTTAAGCTGTTCATAGTACAGCCTTACAATTCAAAGCATCAAGCTTTCTGTATTTGTCTGTTCTGTAGCACTTAAAGCACCTAATTCTACCATTACTGGGTTTTGGTCAGGTCATTCTGATTCTGCCTAAGGCTGAGGGAGTCTTCCTGTAATCTGTCCTCTGAAACTATTCTCTCACTACTTCATATGGAGAGCCTGGAGTGTAGAAGCACTTCTCACCTCCTTGCTGGCTTAGAAAACTGTGTTAGAGTAAGGATGTAGAGAAACTGAAGACTAAACTGTCATAGGCCTTAGGAATTCTTAGGAATTTCATGAGGAGAGAAACTCAGCAAATTTGAGAGTACAGTGGTCTCTTGAAAGTGAGGAGTTACAAATTCTTCTGTTCCCTTTCTTGAGAGCTTTTATTGTGGATACATCGTGTTGCTGTACCTCTACCTCCTTTGTCTAGCATGGTCCAACGCCATGGATAGGTCCCTCCACACCAACTCTCCCTGACATGGGATGTTCTAGAGTTACACTGAAACCACTCTAGATGTGGAGAAGAGAGATGTGGGAGTTTCAAGCCAGTCCCTTAAGCAGGAAGGCTGTTACACCCAGTACAACTCTCTTTTCTCATGACACACACAAAGAAAGATGTAAAGGGGGAAGTGACCTTGGATTTACTGTGAACTGCTTGTGCCTGCAAACAGCCACCAGTGTTTAAAAGCTACTGCAGATCAGCTGCTCAGTAACTTGCCCTGTGAGATGCTTGCCCTGCAGGAGGTGGTAGTTGGAGGCCACTTACAGCTTTAAAGTGTTGGAGCCAAATAGGGTTGAGTGTGCCAAGCCCTCTGGGCATCTACTAACCCATGGAACAATGTCAGCTCAGGACAAATAGCATGCAAACAAATTAGATATTAAAAGCTGACCTTCTTTAACAGGATTGGGATGCCAGACCATTTAATTTTAGGCTTTGTGTGCTATGCTGAATCAAATGGTGACAAGATTTGGCAAGCTATTGTTGAGCACTTCAAGAAAAGTTAGTCACTGGCTGATTTCATAGTTTTGCTTTCACAGGAGTTTCTTGGCTGTGAGGAGGTACTTAAATAGTCTTCACAAAAAAAAACACCAAAAACAACAAAACACCTAAAAATCAACAAAACAAAACCCAAACCAAAACAAACAAAAAATCCCATCTAGACAGGGAGGTTTTTTGTTTAGCCAAAAATGCTGCTGTAATTGCTACTGGTTGTCTGGTTTGGTTGAAGTCAAACATATATCCCACATGTCTTCCCCATCTGTTCCCTACCACCATCCTGCATCTCCCCAATGGGTTGTAGGAGAGCTAGTGTTGTCCTCAGTAACTTTCCAGGATGAGGAAAGGACTTGTTTCTCTAATGTTCATCTAGTTGGGTCTTTTTCTTCCTGTTCATCCTCCACTCTCAAACGCAGGGCTACTTTTTTTTTCAGGTGGCACGTAATTTTCAGAGGAAATCAGTGGGAACATCACTGCTGTGCTTGGAATTCTTGGATTTGGTCCATCCCTTCCTACAAAATTGGGCCTGATTGTTTTAGCAGATACAGGTGTTTAACCACTAAGGCAGCTGGCTCCAGAGATCATAGGAATATTAGCAGACAGAGCCTAGGCTGGCTGTGTTTTTCTGGGGAAGACAGGCAAAGACTTGGCACGTTCTAGGTTAAGCTCTTTCTTGTCATGGCCAAATGCTGAATTGGGTGATACTCTAAAAGCTGCAGTGTTATCCCTTGGGTATAGCTTAAGACATATTCATGGCACAATAACCTGCCAGCAGTAGCTAGCAGTGAGAGCAGTAGTGTAGTGCACTCAAGGTAACACAATATTTTTCATTAGTTAGTGCATCTGGCTTTTCTTGAGGGATAACTAACCTGAGAGGAGGTCTGTAGAACCACAAGGAACCTGGACACAGACTTACCCCAAAGCTCTAGAGCAAGGTTCCTTAGGCAGCTGTGTGCATCCTTAGGTTGGTTGTCAGCAGATTAGAAACAAGGGTATCTGAAAGGCAGCAACTTCTAGTATTTGAGTGAAAGTGTCTCTCCCCTCCTTCTGTTGTTTCCTCCCAACACAGAAAGAACATGAGAGGGAAGAAGGGAAGTTAACAAGCCTGGCTGGTTTTGCTGTGTAAGGCGTACATGCAGTGCTGGAGAGTTTTGTAGGTATCTGTGAGTCTGGGGGGGAAGGGGGGGAGGGAGAGGAGGGCAGAGGAGGGAGAGGTCTGTGATGACGTTTTGCATTATAGATGGAATTCTAACCCAGAGGAGAAGTGCCTGCCTTGGAGCTGAGGTGGGTGGTGTTCCCACAATAACTGCTTGTGCTTGTTCATAGTTCATTTATATTTTATTGTTCAGTTCAAAGATAAGCCAGTGGCTCTGTTAAGTGTGGTGACTATCAGGGAAGAGCAGTGTGGTTCTGCTGAGCACGGCTGCCAAAACTGGAACAAGCCAAGGGAGAGCAGTTCTTTTGTCAGGGATAGAAATGTGGTCTGACACAACTTTCTTATCAAAGGGAAGGATTTTTCACCTCAGGAGGAAGTTTGGCTGGGAAGGCATTGGATAACATTTCTTTTTTTTTTTTTTTTTTCTCTGCGGGAAGTCCTGTATAAATGTGTTTTCCATGAATATAATAGTTCTGCTTCTGACTCTCCTCTGGAGGGAATATTGGTGGCTGTAGATGGGGGGAAATAACTTAAAGTCAACTAAATGGTTTTAATCTGAGTAAGTCAGCAAACACACCTTGCATGCTCACAGCCAGGAGCCATTTGCTCTTGGCTTGTGCCATAGAACAAGCAAAAAGTAGTCCTCTTCTTGTTCTTATTTTTTATTCCAAGTATTTCTGAAGTTTCCCTTATCCTTTCAAATCTATCAGGTTGTAGTTAAATTAAAACCTAGCCTTTCCTTTTGGGTGACCACTTAGTGTAACAGGAGCTATTTGTGTTCGAGCTCAAACTTGGATAATTTTGTTTAAACATTAAGAACCTACATGTATTACAGAGAAATCACTCTAATAAAGTTGAAGAAACAAGTCATCCTTTAATTGAGGCCATTAGATTGGGATTTGTTAGATTTTGTTTCCGTGGGGTTCCCATGAGACTTTACTCAAATCTCTTAGTTCTGTGTTTCCCCTCTTTCCTGTGTGTAAAAGGAGGAAAATACTGCTTGAAGCTGCTCTGAATCTACTGGTGTGTGTTAGGAAGCATACAACAGCATAAATGAGTTCCTGAGTGATTAAAATGCCTCCCCTGCCAGCCAAGCACACTGTGTTTTACCAGCTCAGCTTAGTGTTTTCCTGATGGAAAACTAAAACCTAGTACTAGTGCTAATTCACAGTCTTGCCAAAGACCAAACAGACATAAAAGGAACTAGTATCTGCCATCACCTAAACAGTAAGAATTATTAATTAACTAGTAATTAGCTACAAATGTAAATTTTATTATACCTAACAGGTAACGATTTATCATTATTTATTTACATATTAAAGCTTTTAGTGGAAGAAAGCTGTGCTGGATGTAGTTATTGAGTTGTATTACTAAGTGGAATGACAACATGCCAGCTTTTTAGTGGTCATGATTTTCTGAGTTTGTGTCTCAAGTGATCTTCTTAGTACTCTGAAACATTCCAGTAATGACTCTGAAACTCAACCTGCTGCAGCCAGTGGGTGTCACTGCAATCATTGGAGTGAGGGAAGAACAGTTTGGGGGAGAAAAAAAGTTCAAGTGTAAATTTTATTAGTTTTTTTTTTTAAAGCTAGATGTAAATATAGAAAAATAGATAATTAAATACTTGCTTACTAACCATTCAGATGCCAAGATTTTTCTTGAAGAGGTTTAGAAAAGACCTGAAAAGCTTAGTACATTTTTTCTGTTTTAAGATGGTCAGGCCCAGATCCTCTTGTTTAAGAAGTCACGTTGCTGCCAACTTCCATTGTCATTCTGCCCCGAGTGCACGCTTGCTTCCTAGTGTTACACATCTCAAATAGGATGCTTGTTTGAAAAAAAGAAAAAGGAAAAAAAAAAAAAAAAAAAAAAAGAAAAAAAGAAAGAAAGAAAGAAACCCAACCACACACGAAACCCAGAAGAAGCTTTCCACTTATATTAAATTCTTGGTGTTTGCAGATCGAAGTGCTAAAGGTCACTCTGACTCAAAAGCACCCATCTTCCCCAGACAGCTCACCATCCCCACAACCAGAGGAGCTCTGAAGCCAGTTCCCTATCAAGCCGGTGCCGCCAGAAGATGTGCATGGACCCTCTGGGCCATCCCTCCACCTCCCACCGTGGCACAAACAAACCATCTGCACAAGCTTTGAACTGTTTACATGACATACATTACCTAGTGGTGCCTGCACTTTTGGAAGGGCCCCTCTTACACAGGTCGTTGCTAAGGCTGGCGTTGTCTCTGCCTGTGTTATCGTGAGGATGACAGCTTAAACAGGCCTTATCGCTGTGTATTCAATCAAGGTTTATGAGGGCTGATAAAGATGTCACCTCGTTGCTTTGTGTGTTCATTAAAACCCTATTCCCCAGTAGGACTTTGCTGCATTCTCTTCTTTTTTGCCCTTTCTTCACTGGTTTTTAGCCATCTTCTGAAGAGAGAGGTACATGTAGGAAGGGAAGGGGTTATTCTTCCTTTAGTGTTCCTGATATTTCTCCGGGAAAGGATTAAAAAAGAAACCATCACAAAATTAGTATCTGGGTTGTCACAACCCTATCTGTATTTTAATACCGCATGTTATCTAATTGCTTATTTAGTAATTCAATAAACTTTCCTAAGTTTAGCTTGCACATGGTACTGAGGTGGTGGTTTGTGTGCACTTTATCTGCTGTGTTGTGCTGCTGCTCAAGGTTGTGCTGCTGCTGAAGGCAGCTTAGGAGGGGCTCAGTGCCACTCAGTTGTGATACAAGACACAGATTGAGCGCCTGTTGCTGATCTTCCTGATGGGTAGAGACTCCATATTTGCAACACAGAAATGTAAACCCTGTTAACTTATTGCTTTGACTATATGTCAAAGCTGAAGAAATTATTACAATAAATAGGTAGTCATAAAAAAAATGCATCAGTAATGATGAACAGTAATGGAAAGTAGGCAAAGATTAAATCTGTCTTCGTCTTGTCTTGTAAACTCCTTCATTTCTAAGTTGTTCTTTTCTCAACATATGTTCTTAGCTATAGTTTAAAATAAACATTGTCCTTATTGTATCTGATACCATGTCCAGTTCTGCCAGTCTTCAGAAAACTCTCATTTCTACAGTAAGCGGGAGTGGCTCAGTTGCATTTTTGTTGTTTTAAGTAAAATTTGTTGTAAAACAACACAGATACACAAAACCATAATGAAAAATATTAGTTGCAGCTGTTTGCTGTATTGTTAAAGAGGAAAATGCTGAAGAAATCTATTGGCTAAAAAGAATTGAAAATATCTTACAGACTCAAGCCCCTAGTTCAGGCACAGATTGATTGAGATTAAGCATGTGTGTTTAGGCTCTTTGGAAAAATGGGAAGAAACTGAATATTCAATTGGTTTCTTAGATCCCCCAGTCATAGTAAATTCCTATTATTTATGCTACAGCATGTTGGCTCTCCCTGCATCCTATAAACTTCATGGATACTAATGGCTGTCGGCATTTCAGAAATGATTCTTCCACTGTGTTTACAATTTTGCTGCTGCTGGCAAGCATTGGACTATCGAAGCCTTTAATGCAGTGCATGTGCATTTCATAATAAAATGTTATTCTATGAGGGTAATAACACTTACTAGAGATCAGTAATAAAATGAAAAACAGAGCCTCTCCACCATTGCTTGTTAACACTTCTAATGATTGTTTGCATATTAGCACTAATTTGTTATATGCTTCCATTTTAGCTCTCTTCTGGCTGGCCTAAGCATCAGGCACTTGTATATACAATACTTATGAATAGCTGTGCTGGCCTACTGATCTCTGCAATAAAAGTTACTGTAGCATGATCTGGTCTACTTTTTTTTTTTTTTTTTTTTTTTTTTTTGCAAATGTTTTATATCAGAACCTATTGTTGACCCCTGGCTTATCAATTCACTCTATCTGTTTGCCTTTAAACAGTAGTCACGGTACTCTCTGGAATATTTGCCTCCAATGAAGCTATTTTACCTGGTACAGTGGTGTTCATTTAGCCTTGACCATGAAATACTCTGGTCATCCAGTAGTAGTGCATTTTTTTTAAGCAGAATTTCTGTTTTGTGCTGATGGGATCCATGGAAAACAGCAGACCAATGTGTCCCTTAGGTCTTGCACCTTAGTGCTTCTTGAACACAACACTTTGCTTTCTATGTTCCACTCTTCAGTATCACGGCAGAACATCTGTGCTCTCCAGAAGGAGATGGAGGTTCCACCTTAATGGATTGTCCAGACAAGTAACAAAAACATAAGTTTTGCAAAGGACTGTATGCAGCAGTGCCATCTACCTGCCTGCTTTTTTAAGGAAACAGGCTTGGGCAAGTCCCATTTTCCAATTTGCATATCTCTAAGAAACCTTTATTTGTATTTAAGTTTTTCTCTAATTCTGTGGGTTTTTTGTTTTTTTTTTCTCTGTTTTTTCTTTCTTTCTTCTTTCTTCTAAAAATGTCTCTTCTCTCTGCTTGCCTTAAAACGAAGCAAGCAACAAGTGGTTCTCAACCTCTTGTTTTTCTTAAAGCAGTTGACTCCCAGCATTCTAAAACTCTAATTTATTTGCCTTTTGGTATTTTGGGAGTTAAAATAGAAAGTGCCTTGATTCCAGCCAGTTGCAAAGTTCAGGAAGCCTCATTCACTCAGCAGTTTTTGCAGGGTGTGGAAAGGGAATCTGAACGAAAGATACCTTTGGAGTGGTTTCCAGTTTCTGTGCTGAAGTCCCATCCCAGACCCATGTGCTCACACACATTCTGCTTAATTGCCAGAATGTGTTTGCCATCTAAAAGCTCATCTGGCTTTGAATGTATATCGCTTCTTATTTCCTCACATAAATCCAGGAAGTTTATGACAGCAGCTTATTGATTAGCCTGAAAAATCTGATGACAATCCAGTGTGGAAAAATGAACTGGCTTAAATATTAACAATACGACGAGATCCCTGGTCCACTTCTAAGCTAGAGGAATGTGAAGGCATTCTCAGTGTTGAGAAACTGACTTTTCCTTCATTCTTCTTTGCATCAGGCGATATATTCCGTCACGTTCACACAGCTCTCCTCTTAACCATGCCTGGTGGTCTCTCCACCTAGAGTATCACACCTTGGGCATTGAGCTGGATGGGAACTACACTCGGCTGCAGTTTTAGGCCCCGGCAGTTGTCTTCACAGAGGGAAGTTGCACTGCTATCACCATCCTTTGCAGGAGTGTCAAGAGGTATCGGAGGGTTGCAACCACTTCTCTCACATATCGAGAGGGGAGCCTTGGAAAGCCAGAAAGATGAGGGGCCCTGTTAGGTGAAAAGCTGTGAATAATTGCATGTGCCAACACCACTGCCTTTCCAAAGCATGCTCCTGCCTCGTGAAGGGAGGTGCCTACAGCACTGATAAAAACGCTGCGGTGGTGGTGGTGGTGGTGGTGGTGGTGGTGGTGGTGGTGGTGCCATTGCTTTGCTGCGGTGTGTTGTATTGTAGCCATGGCACCTGGTGATAGGTGAATGCGTGTGGGCTGTTGCTATGTTGAAGTATGATTCCATATTTATTGGTAACAGCCATGCTGGTCTGGTCTAAAAGGTGACTGAGGCCTCTGCAGGTCTGGTGAGCAGACTCGCTCGCGATTTTGCGGCATCCATATGGCTGGCATTTACAAGCACTTGAAGTACCAGTGGCCACCCCTGTTAGTCCAGTTTCCATAGGGAGGTTTGTAGTTCCACACACTGGGAGCTTGCCAGCCCTTGGCCAGGAGGATGTGGTAATCAATTTTCTCAGTGGAAAAAGTAGAGGGAAAAAAACAACCCTCTTCTTGTCTGTCATTCGAAAGCAATTGCTAACAATATTGCATGATTTGTTCTTTTCTGCCCCCCAGAAATATTCAGGGCTATACAGCGAATGTAATTTTAGGGAATGAACTTCATGAGATTTTTCATATATCTTTAAAGCAGACCTCAAGGGCTGTTGACTGAAAACTATTACTCTAGAGGGTATACTGGCTAAATCCAATCAAGTAGTTTAGCCCTCACGTATTTGTGTACCTCCCTCGAATTTGTAGAAACGGGAATAGCACTGATTTTTCAAGTGGAAACATTTCATTTTTTCTAATTAGGGAAATTACAACAAAGGCCAGCCACAAAGTTGTGTTTATGTAACCCTTCCCCACCATCCCTGCAATGTTTCTGCTACTTGTGCTAGTCTAAATGTAGATTGTAAATTCTGTGGGACAGGATCTGTCCCTTGCATTTGAAACACATTCTCCCTTCCTTCTGTATGTGCACAAATGTGTGCACAAGATTCTCATAGCAGAAAGCCTTTTGCTTGCCTTCTGTGCTCCTTGATGATTCCTAAATTCATATCTTTAATCGAGACCACTCGTGGCCTCCCTTTTCAACCATGAATCAGAGTATCCACAATAATCCAACAGCACAGAGCAGATTTTAAAGATCTTTACAGCATGTCCCACCAGAGCCTGCTCATTCCCCCCACTGTGATCAGGAGAAATGAATTGCCTGTGCAAGATGTCTGATGATCAACAAACCAGAATTGCTTGGGAAAAAGAAAAATGAATGGGTGGGTGGAGGGAGTTATAAAAAGCCAGAGAACCCCCTGCAGTTGCTTCTTCCCCCTCTCACAAATGGAGGTCCTGCTCTGGCACAGCTGTGGTGATGGAGCCTGGGCTGGGAGAAGGCTTTTGGACGTGTAGCTCCCCGGCTGTAGAGGGATTTTATGGGTCAAAATCAATACCTGTATGTTACTCCGTGTAAATAAATCATCTGCCTGTAAAATACATGCTGTAGTTTGCTGCTGGGTCCCGGGGGAATAGGAGAGTAATTTAGCACAGCTGGATGCTTGTTCGTCTCCTAAACTGATCTTAGGGTTTAAAAGAATAACTTCCTAAATTGCTGCCTTAGAAAACATGGGGTGTGGGGCTGCACCAGGGCACAAATGCACTGGTGTCACTTCAATTAAAAAATCTGCTCTTCCACTTACCTTCCCAAACATCCCCATTCCCTCTAACACAGGAATTTTTACCTAATCCAAGGGAGCAGCTGTTGTCTGCCAAATGGCCAGTCTGCGCTCCTGGCGGAGCTGGCTGTGGTGAGCGTGCTCTCCCTCTCTCCTGCTGCAAAAGGCTCTGTGTGAAAACTCTTCCCTCAACTTGAACCCCAGTGAGGAGTCCCCGTGGTGTGTGGAGACTGAGCCAGTCATTGCAGAAATAAATACTTGTTTACAAGACTCCTGAAGAGCGTGTCAGTGCCCTACACAGCCTAAGCTGAGGATCCATCATTGATGCTGGGCTGCCTAGGACTGCTGCCTTAGTGCTAACCTCTGCACTTAGTGGGCCAAGTAATTTCTTCAACCATCAGCCTCATCATCAGAAAAGACAGGCTTTTGTGAGACTTATGAAAGCTGTATCAATTCTTTGAGGGTGGTGAGACACTGGCACAGGTTGCTCAGAGTTGTGGATGCCCCATGCCTGGAAGTGCTCAAGGCCAGGTTGGATGGGGCTTTGAGCAACCTGGTCTAAATTGGAGCTAAGTGATCTTTAATGTCCCTTCCAACCCAAACCATTCTATGGGTGAAGACTGCAAGTGTGGCACTGGTGCTAATTATGGGGGTGACACATCTTAAGGCTTGATTGCTTTGGTGTCTGTGATCCAAGTAAGGGAGTGACCTGCCACAGACTGGGTGCTGCAGCCCATGTGTTTCAAAACGAAGGTGAATGGGCTTTGAGTGTTCAGCTCAGCTATCTGAGAAGTGGGAAACTAGTTCTGGTGTGTGATCTACGTAGCTAGCAGCAACCTAGTAGTTGCTCTCAGTCAAAAGACTCCTGAATACTGGACAGCCCAACAAAATGTTATTTGTGAGCAGTAGCAGTGCCAAAGATTTGGTTTCTTCTCAATTCTGTATTCTCAATGTCTGTAAAACACTCTGGTAGGTTCTGGCCATGGGAAGTTGGAAGAAAAAGGGTCTGGCCCAGTGTACATGGAGAACGTGGGCCCTTGTCAGATATATGCCCCCTTTGCAGAATGCAAATTGATAAATAAACACTGAAACAATAGGGCTCTGCTAATCCTTTTACAAAGGGCAAATTGCTAATCTAACTCCCCAGCCAGGATGGCTGCTTCACCTTAACAATAGCTGCATTTATACCTTATGTTTTACTTGTAAACTGACATGTAGTGAGCTGGAAAGGGGTTTGGGCTCACCTGCTTGCTGGGGGAGGGCGGCTAATCCTTTCATGCCCTGCACACGGGGTGAGAAATGCTGCCATTTGATCACGCTGGAAGCAAAAAGGCCAGCACGGGGCTGCCAAATTTTCAGCCACATTAGACTCAGTCGTGCTTGTGCTTTAACAATGCCACCAGTGTCTCCTGTACGGGCAGAAAGAAAGGACTATTCATGTCTTCACGTACTGAGTACCCAAGGGCCTCATCTGCAGAGGCACTGGGCATCCCCAAGAAAGGTTCATGAGCTTGCTTGCTGTCAGCAACCCCATTTTCCCTCACTTTGCATGTGTTTTGAGTCCTTACTAATGAATATTGGCATCAAAGCATGTTCTTGCCCATCTTGAACAGCCACTGCTTCTGGGATTGGGGGGGGTTTCATGGAAAACCAGTGGGGATGGAGGAAGGTCCAACTGTCCTTGGCCACCACGTTGGCCTCATAGGGACCTGGGAACTTGGAATAGAGGTTTGTGGTGGGTCACCAGGTTGGTGCCAATCAGTTCCTTGACAGGTTGTGTGAGTCCTTGCCTTGCTAAGCATTCATGGAGATTTTATTAGTTTAGCAGAATCGTTTGTGGCAGTCCTGGGTAAGTCCTGGCTTGAAGTTTTGTCTTTAGCTGTTACAGTACCTTCTTTTTTTCCCACCATTTTTTTTTTTTTTTTTTTTTTTTTTTTTGGTACCCAGCATTCAGTCTGATTCTGAGATTTTCTTGCTGTGTCCATAAAATGTCTCCAACAGAAACCCATGAGCCTATTTGGGAATTAAGGAAAAATGGAGAATCCATAGGTCTAGAGTCACAAATTTAGAGCAATTTGATGCAGGAGGAGAACTGAGCAGAACTTAACTCAGTAGGCAAGAGAGCCATGGAATGCTTTCTTCTGTGTAACTGACTTTATATAAGGATCAAAGAGGAAAATCAAGATGTTTTCTATTTTTTTTTCATCCCTGGAGGGATTATTTTTGTAATCTCCCAGTGTCGTGGGAGATTAACAGCAACCTGTCTGTTTCCCAGGATAAATTGCAACTGGTATCTGGCAAAGCAATTCATGCAGCTTGTATTAATGGATTCTTTGGAAAGGGAGGTAGGAGGAGTCACTTGCCAAAAGTGTTGGAAAGGCTTTCCAAAAGACTTGGAGGGTCTTGGTCAGGCATTGCTGGTCTGAAGTCTTCTTCTCAGTGCCAGGAGAGGGATGTTAATGCTGTGTCAACTCAAAGTATAGTCCAGCCAAGTTAAGGATGCTTTAGTTCTTCTGTATCTGTTAGCAGACTGAGTTAAAGGCAGTGTGAAATGGGTTATTTGAACTAAAAAGCTCCTAACTCATAAGAATCTACAAATTTGATTGTTTTTTAAATACAGATTTTTATCCCAGCTGGCTCAAATTAGGAGTGCCTGTTTCTTTTGCTTTGGTTAGTGAATGTGCAGGGCTGGCACATGTAACACCAATAAAAGTTATAGAAAGAAGCTGTTTCATCTCGATTTCTTTCTCACAAAACTAAAAAAACCTTACACATGAAATTACTGGTCATGATTTTTATTGTAACTTTGATTCATACTATTGATTTGGGGAATTCAATGTGTGGTTAATGAACAGCAAATGTAAGTACCTATTTTTAAGAACGGGGTGCTGTGGAATTTTAATACCTACTCCCTTGTCAACCCAGCCTGAGATACTAAAAAAAAAAAAAAAAACCACAAAAAACCAGGGCAGATTTTGAGGGAAAGATTTATTAAATACATGCAGGCAAGTGACCAAGAGAAGAATAAAAACACCAAAAATTCTTATGATGGACTAGCATGTTTTTTTTCTTTTTTTCAACATAACTTTATTTTTAGGTAGAAAATACACAGCTTTTTAATCTTTCACAACTTTGTTACGCATTTCTAGTACTTTAATTTCTATTCTAATAATGTTTGCATTCTGCTAAGCAGAGTGCTAACACGGGTAAGGGGCTGGCTAATAAGATAACAGCAGTGACCTACTTAGGAACAAGAAGTAACAGATTTGGGGGAGTTTTCTTGGTAGAGTTTCATAACAATAAATCTGGCGACCAAGTTGCATTAATATTTTTGATAAGCGTCAATGTAGGAGTACCCTGATGATCTGGAGTTGGGGAAGAATACCCATAAAGATTCGGATCTGGATCTCCACAAGGAGACCAAAGTAATCCCAGCAGCAGAAGTGACATGAAGGGTAATGCAGCAGGAGATCTCGCAGCATTTAGGGAGAAATAACAAATATTTTATCAGTGAGCTGAAGCCGAGGGGTTCAGAGGAAGCGAAAGCTGGGGTGCTGCAGGAAGTTTGCGTTGGATGTGGGATCAAGTGGAACCTTTTCCAGGGGAGAGGGGAGCACTGCAGTCATACTGCTGAGCCAGGTGCTGGGGAGAGAGAACAATGCTGCCTAGGACTCTGGGTGCCTTCATAGGAAGAGTTAAAAAAAAAAAAAAAAAAGAATAAATCCAGGCTGCAAGTAGGTGCAGCACAGGGTAGCTGAATAACCAGGGTGCTGGAAAACCTGTCTTTGAGAGAGGCTAAACTCATGCTTGGTAACCACAGCAGGGGAAAGGTGCAAAGAACAGAAGAGTTACTGGAACTGAAGGACAGTGAGTATATGAAAAAAACTGCTATAAGGAGTATACATGAGTAGGGATGAGTCTAGTTATCCATGAACTGTGTGTTTAAGAGTACAGGCTGTAGATTTAAGAGGAAATTCCCATCATTTCAGCAGTGAAGTTGTGGATGAGCCTTCCAAGATGAGCAGCTTGGACAACCTGATGGATGTTTTAAGTGTTTAGTACATGCAGTATCAGATTGGTGAAGGCAGGAGGCATTTAAGCTTGCAGTGAGCAGGGCAACTTCCATTGTAATGTGGGCCTATGTTTGAGGAACTCTTAGGAAAGAAGGGCAGGAGTAATCATTAGCCAGATGAGCTATGTTTGAAAGATGGAAAAGATGTGGAGGCTTGAGGTCAGATGAGACTTGTCTGAAGTCTTGTCTTCTCTGCTAGGAGACTGGTATTAGGCAGCTCAGCTCCTGTGATTCTATGTTTCTATCTCAGAGTAAATGTGGTCAGGTTTGCCAAATGGTAACTACTTACCCACTGGTGAAGAGAGACATTTGGGAAGTGATGGAGGAGTAAGGGAGATTTTATTTCTATATTATTTTATACACACAGACATCCCTCCCCTATATATATATTTCATGAGAAGCCTTGAAATGTCTGGGCAAGGAAGGTATCAGTACTTCAGTAGTGGACTTGCCTTTCTTGTGGTAGGCAAGAGCAGGAATGAACTCTTGAGTTTGATGAGGGCAACAGCCCTTGTGTGCTCTGGTGGGAGGCATAAATCTTCATGTAAAGTAAGGTGAGAACCAAGCACTGGTTGAATCCATGACTGAAGCTCTGAGGCTTGCAATCTGCCCAGCTAAAGTCCCCTTTTGGCCTGGAACACAACTGTACTGAAACCCTCTGTGAGATGTACAAGACTCTTGCTACAAGAGCAACTGAACAAAGGTCAACTTAGAAGGAAAGAAAAAAAAAATCCAACAAGAAACTCTAAAACCTGTGGGAACAATCACGGAAGGAGAGGAAGGAAGAGTGTTTCCTGGAAAATAAAGAACCTCATTGAACTTTAAATCTAGCCCAGACATCCAGAGTCAGACCTGTATGTTAGGAAAGCTTAATCCAGCAACAATGGGGATGAGAAAGAAAAGAAGTTCAAAAGCTGTGGGAGTGAATGATAATTTGCACTCATAGCATGCTCCTTCACATCCCCACTGTGGTGCTTGCACACAAGGATGCTGCATATACCTGGCTGCTTCATTTCCAGGTAGAGAAGAGGGGGAATCGGGTGCAGGAACCAGAAGTGTCTTGCTTTGCATCATCCAGGACAAGAGGAATGTAACTAGACAAGCAGCTGAAGCTGGCCTACAAAATGCAGTCATTTCAGCTGCAGAGGAGAAGCCTCACCCTGCGATCCTAAGCGCCCACAGCACAGAAGTTGAATGAAACTGCAAGAGGATTTTAATGCTGTATTGACTGTTGATTCACGTATGGCTGGAGCCTCAGTGACCTGGAGGGCTGGTGCTTGCTCCATCTCCGAAGTGACAAATTGATCTGTAACTCACGCCGATTCCCGGGCATGGCAAAAGTCATCTGATAGAGCCCGGTGGTGCTGGGTGTGACTCGGGGCTGGCGCCGTGTCCTCCTGGGATGGATGGGTGTGCTCCTGAGTCACTAATTGCCTTTGGGAATAGCCCTCTGCGCTGGAATGTTATCAGCACCTCCCCTGCCCGATTGTTTTCCCCTCAGACCCCTGCAGCATCGCTGCTGACGAACTCCTCAGAGTTCCCCGCACATGTTCGGCTTCTTCTGCTTAAGGAAGGAGCAGCTGAAGGGCTTCAGCAAAGAATTGCTCCCTGTCTGGTCCACTCCAATGGTAAACAGCTTCTGTCTCTGATCACAAATGGCATCAAAAAAAGACTCTCCTCTTACCTTTCTTAACTGTCGTCGTTTGGTTTTGATCACTCGAAAAATAAGGAATTTTTTTTAGGAAATAGATGGAATTTTAAATATATCTCAGGTGTTTAGGCCAGATACTTATTGAGTCAATGAATCATTTGCAATTGAGAAATACTTGCTCTCTCCACATGTTACTGCTATCAGGAGTGCTTTTGTTATGGAGCATATGGAGGAACAAATCACTCTCTGATCAACGGAGTGAACTGAGTCAGATTTTCATCAGATTTTCCAGAGCAGATTCTCTGAGCTTCAGCTGTTCCATGAGTGAACCACGCTGGTCTCTCCTGGTCCTGTCTGCCCTCCTCTCCCCCTTATTCTTCCCTTTTCATGTGGCTGTATATTGTTCTCAGGCTTCACTGAACCTGAGTTCAGTTTGAGTTCAGTTTGTCAGACCTGGGTTACCCAAGTTTCAATTCCATAGGATGCTCAGCTAAATACAAGATGGTGTAAATCTTGCAGCCAATTTGTGATCATTAACATAAATAAGGGAGATTGTCTTGAAGTCTGTGAACATTGATGAGAACTGGGATATCTGTCTCATCCCCTAACCAGCAACTGAGTAACAATAAATCCCTATCTGCCTTGCTTTCCCACACCTCTGAATTAAGAACCATACCTACAGAATCTCAGAGGTGCTGAACTTATAGTCCATTCATATTTATAAAACATTTACAGGTAAACAGTTGTACTTCATGACTACATGTACTTCGTGTACTTATTGTCTTAGCCAGGGCTACAGTGAAAAAGAAGAGTTTTTGAATATAGCAGTCTTTATCACAAATTAATGTTGGATATCCTGAAGGTTAAAAGATCTTAAAATAAACTGTGTGTGGAGTTTAATGGGTTATCCACATAAAGACAAAATGTTGTCATTCCTGCGAGAAGCAAATACACATATGTGCTACATCCTAGGTACCATTATATATATATATATATATATATATATATATCAATACCAATAATGGTATATATATATCAATACCATTATATTTTCTTATTTTTCCTGTACCTGCTGATTTCTTTAAGTGAACTTAGAGAGGCAGTAGGGCCACTGGTCTTTTGTGCCACCTACCTAATTGAAACTAGCAGTGAGGTTTTGGCTGAAACGTCTGTTTGGGTTATCAAGAACCCAACATCCTTAAAGACTTTGGCAATGAGGAGTGTAGTAAGTGCTACATTTATCTAACTTGCTTATTTATTTCTCTGGATATTTCTCTGATGCTGTTTGGGCAGTAGGTTTTATAAGCATTTCCCCAAAGCTGTCTACCCAACGGGGAATCAGGAAAGCATTAGACACATGTCAGCTGAAGATCCCCCTCTGAAATGC
This sequence comes from Calypte anna, assembly GCF_003957555.1. NCBI lineage: Eukaryota > Metazoa > Chordata > Aves > Apodiformes > Trochilidae > Calypte > Calypte anna. The sequence goes on from NC_044245.1 coordinate 103,789,632, forward strand.
TGTGGGGTTTTGCTATGTTTTTGGAGTAGGGGCTTTTCTCTGAGCTCATGCATAAAGAAACCTCCCAGACTGGAGCTAGACCAGAAAGGAGAAACTAGACAATGCGGCAAAGTTGACATTTTGAAACTATTTCCACTTATTTAAACAAATCTATTACCTGTTTGAATACCTGGAAGTACTCCAGAACTTCAACAGTTTATAATTTTCTCTTGTCTAATTCGCCTGGTTTATTTTCCCAGGCCTTGTAGCTGCTGTCTTGAAACGTTCTCACTAAGGAGGCAAAGAGGTCCTTGTTTTCATGCTGCCTTCATCCCTGCAGTAGCTGGGCTGAAGTTGCCCTGTGGCTATCTCCATCCTGAAAGTCTGATCATGTTCAAGATCTGGGTCTGCAAGATGGGAACAAAGGCTTTGGGCTTGAGGTGATTTGCTGTCAGTGCCCTTGCTTTGAGGAAAAGATATAAAACCTGACTATGGCAGGCAGCCATCATCATGGGAGACTGCAGGAGCTGGGCTGCCTTCCTGGCACAGGGGGATAAGTTGCTTGAGAGGTCTCACTCTGGACTTTTAGAAAGAAAAAAGCCCTAAAAAGTGTTCTCTCTGAAGCAGTGTCAGGGCAGGTTATTGCTTTGGCTGCGAGGGGAATCACCGAGGCGTGCAGTATTTAGAGGGATTTAAAAGCAGCTTGATACATACACACAACAGCTGTATTCATCTAGCATGTTAAGGGAAAAAAACACTGCAAGGGTTGACAACTCCTCTTCCTTCTGACTATAAACTGATTTCTTGTAACTTTAATTCTCCTTTAATAATAATAATAACAACAACAACAATAATAATAATAATAGTACAGCTGTCCAGATGCAATGTCAGAAAGTAGTCCCTGTCAAGAAAAATCATTGGCTAGTGTCCATGGGACTTTATTAAATAACAGAGTACCCACAGCAAAATATGACAGAAGTCCAACATAACTGACCACAAATAAATAATGCACCAGCCTTTGGCCATAGGAAAAAAATTGAGTTACTTTACACACAAATCTCTAGCCCTTGAAGAAGCTGGGGGAAGGGAAATTTAGTTCCTTTCATAATGTTAACCAGACCTGCTTCCTACTCAGCACTGAGCTTTCTGTTTTGTCTTTTGCCTTTTCAGAGCATTTTTCCTGAATGTGGGAAGTGGGAATCCAGCTGCTGGGGCCTATCTGCAACTGAGCGCAGTGGGCAATGCTTTCCTTCCAGTCTTCAGTATTTAGAGTCTCCTCTGTTTCCCTTTGGCTTGGTTGCAGCCTGTCCTTCCCATACCTTCGGGGAAAAACTTAGCATCAGAATCCTGCACCCTATCTTCTCCTTTCTGACTGGATTGATAAAATGATTTCTGACATGTTTTCCTCCTCAAGTCACTTTACTACCAGCATCTCTCACATCTTCTACCAGGTGAGGATGGCTTTGCCTTTTCTTGTTTTCCTGGGTTTGTGGCTTTTTTGTTTGAGAGGAAGGAATAGTGTGGGTGGGGACAAAAGTTTCCAAAAGAAGCCAGTAATTTCTCTTTGCTGAGATACCAGGGCAGGCATTTTGTGACAGATTATTGAGCTGCTTAGAACATGAAGACAGAGGTGCCTCAGTGGACACTGGCATAATTAAGAACTTAAATCACCATCTACTTTTGAATGTTTGAACCAGGACCATAGGAGAATGGCTGGATTAGACTGCCAGAAGTCTCAGTTTTCACTCTGTCTTCCACATCCATGTCAGACTAATTTCCTGTGGTTTTTGCACCTCACATATTCTATAATTTGTATTTGTGCTTTGCAGTGGCAGAGGAAGTCTCATATGTGCCTTCAGGACACTTTCCTATTCCATTTTATCTTGACATTCCTGATCTCAGCATGTTCCTTCATTCAGTTTCTGTGGATGAGGAAACCTCTTCCCACAGAGGAACATCTTTCCCCATGGATTGAGCCATGGCTGGGAGAAGGACATCTCTCACTCAGTTTGAACATGACTCCATCCAGTTGGTAGCAACGCAGCTATTTTCTTTCCATTTCTGTTGATTGTAGTTGGGTCCCACAATAATGTGATACATTTGTCAGCATAGTTATAACCTCTGTGAATCTGTGTTCTCTGGTGCCCATTTGTTTTCTTGGTCTTTGTTTAAGACAGAAGGACCATAGCACTCAGAAGAGTTGAGAGCTTTTGGAAAATACAGCTTTACCACATGCATTGGCCCACATCAGAGGCCAAGGGAGGCTGCCTGACACCTGAGGTGTGTGGAAGGAGTTAACTGCTTGCAAAATACATGGAGGCCTTACAGCATAACAAGAAAACAGTTCCTGGCAATATTAGAGTTTGCTTTTCCTGCTTAAAACTCTGTTCTCTTTCCTATCTAAGCCACTTGGCTACTGCTCTTTATCTTCTCTTCCTGACCAGTCACTGTGGAACTCATAAAGGTTTGTAGAGGCCACACTGGAGAAGAAATCCTGTTCTATTTAAAAACCACTTTTATTTGTGTTTTCTTTTAAATGGTATGTAGAAAAGTAGTCAGTCATGTGTGAGGAGAAAAGCTAACATACATCACCTGTAACCAGGCAGTTGAATGCTCTATATACCTGGGCAAACAGGTTGTAGAAGCTGCAATTAACCACCTCTGACTGTGTAGTAACTTCAAGATTTTGACTTTCATGACCACTAGCTGGTGTTTGCAGAGCATTCCTACAGCATATGGTAACCTTTAGCCCAGCACAGACCTTCAGGAAAAAGTGCAAAATCTCTGTCAATCCCATATGGGGCATGGGGTTAATATTACACTATGGCTTTACTCTTTTCTGTTTGTTTGTTTGTTTGCTTTAAGTATATCTGAGTCCATCAGCTCCCATTCAGTATCAGCTTTAGGGCTGCCTGAAATACTATGTCGATACTAAAATACAAAGCATCTCATTTGCAAGATAGTTGCACATGGAGTTCTCATTATTTCAGGCACTGCACAAGCATTTTAAAAGGATTCTAAAAAGCATTTCTGCCCTGCGACATGCTCACTTTCTAAAGAAATGCAGCAGAAAAAGGGGCAGGAGGTGGAGGCATGAAGTAATCCTGCAGTAACTTGGGTGAGATGACACAGCCGACGACTTTTGGGGCCAGGAATAGGGCCCAGAAGTCCTTGGCTGTGTTGCCTCTCTCACCCACTATGTCCCCAGGATGGATTGTTATTTGAAATGTTTGTGAAACATCTGCATATATAAAAGAACAAATCATAAACCAGTTGCAGTTTTCTGCCATTCTGTCAAAAGCATTGTTTTAGGAGCAAGAAAGAGGGACAGAAAGATCTGCTAAACAACATCCCAAGAGCAATATAAATCTCCTGAGAAAATAATATGACTTCTTCATCACGAGCAATATAAATCTCAGAAAATAATGTGACTTCTTCGTCCTACCATTCCTAAAAGGCTTTCATCCCTTGTAGGGTGGTAATAAGCTTGGTGTCCCAACATGTTCCTGAAGAGAAATGCTGTGCTGTGTAGGTGGTGGAGCCCAGCTGTGATCCTGGCAGGGCACGAGAGGGAGGATGAAAGACAGTGGGTGTCCTAGCTGGCTTGCTAGCAACTGGACACTCTCATTTCTTTTCCTGCAGCTTAAAAGAGACAAGGGCAGCTGTATGGGAAGTTAAGTCTCCCATTTCCTCAGCCTTGAAGGGAAGACTTGCTATGCCTGTGCCACCTTATTTAAATTGTTTGCTTCAAATGATGCTTCGCCTTAATGTCTGGCAACTGTTTGGTTTGCTTTTCTGTCCTCCTTGAACAGAGCATGTGGGTGCTCAGATAGGCAGCACTATCAAAACCCAGTCTAGGCACAGCCTTTTTATCCAGGCTTATAGCACAGAACAGACTCAGGAAGGCTTAGGGAAAAGTGACCAAGAGCATGAAGGGCTCTGGCTTGTGTCTCAGGGGGAAAAGAGGTGGTGGCCAAAGCAATCGATGGTGTCTGCTCTACCCATTTTCACTGCTCTAACCATTTTCTACCCATTGGCACCTCCTTGTGCAGGGGCAGTGGCAGAGGTGGAGGAGTATCTCAGTTGTTCACAGTTCACAACTGGTGATCCTGGACCAGCCCCTCTTTAATCAGTGGTTGGAGCCAACAGGGATGTTGCTGAGATGTGAGAGCTCGTGTCCTCCTGCTGCCACCCTGGAGCAGGAAACCAGTGACATCTGGGGTGGGGGAGATGCAGAGACAGATGCTTGTGCTTTGAACTGCTATCTGCTTGCACAAAGGCTTGGATAAGACCTTCTGCCTGTGGGTATCTTGGCTCTCCCTCTAGGCATGAGTAACCTTGTCCCCACAGCATTCCCACTGACCTGCTACATTTTGGCCCCGTATAACACAAGTGGGAGCTCTGGGCATCTCAGAAAGTTGACCCTCAGGCTATCAAATCCATGCGCCCAAACAGTGAACGGCCCAATTTTAACAAGGGAAAAGTAGATGCTTCTCACAGATAAGTTTAGCATTGAAAAAAATGGTTATTTGAAACTACATGTCCAAAAATGTTTCCTGCATCATTCAGGGGTGTCAACTCCTCAAGTGCAGATTGAAGCACTGTTGGGAGAGAAACAGTAAAAATCAGGCCAGCTTCTTTCCCTCTACTCCCCCTTATAGCTGGCCATTTAGGTTAGAATAAAAACTGAGCCCAGATTACGGTTTCTGGGACTTTTCTCTGTGAAGACTTCGATACAGAAGACAGGTAAATGATGGAAAAGTATGTAATCTGAGAGATTGCTGAGGGTACTGAGGTGTGGGGAAGTGAAGGAAGACAAACTGTCGGTGACTGATGATTTTTTCTTAATTCTAAGTCATGGGGGCACAAAAGTCTCCCTAATTGTGTCCATGCACTAATTTAAAATATTTAAAAGAGCAGTAGAAAAAAAAAAAAAAAAAAAAAAAAAAAAAAAAAAAAAAAAGGGTGCCTAAATCTAAACCCCCTTAAGTGCACATAGATAAGTGTCTTAAGTAGAGAGGCTGCTAAGGTCTGTGTCAGGAGACTGCTTTGCTTTAGTGGGTTTGCTGGACTTTTGCAAAAGCCCTGAGCATCCAGCAATTTCTGCTGAAGTCCCACTTAAAGTATTTTTCCATTTCCCTAAAGTGCTGAGTTATGGACTTTAAAACCTGACTCTAGGCACCGTTTTTTGTCTGCATGAAAGATCTTGTTACAAGTAAAATATAATATATTGTCCTAAAAATATTTATGGCTTTTTTTATTTCCTTTTTTGTTAAGGAGTAGATGGAAAAAATCAGATTTTTAAAAAGAAAAAATTTTTTTTCTTTTTAAATTTTTCTCAGTCAATAGGAATTGCACTGGGAATTGTGCTAGGAGCTCTTGCTTCCCAAGCTATTCTCCAAACAAGGCTGTTTTCCCTGAGCTGGCTGAGCTGGTGGGCCCACTTGAGCATGGGCCTTTCTGGCTCCGAGCACCCACTGAGGATGCACAGGGGCCCATAGCTGGTGCTTTGTGCCAGTAAGAAGTGGTGACAAGCTGTCCTGAGCCTTTAAGATGAAAGATGTGTTTGAAATCTCCCTCCTCACGTCCCCTTCTTTTCAATTTTAAATCTCACCCTTCCAGACTGTGCCCGGAGTGCCTTAGCTCTGCCGGCAGTAAATGCCATTTGAGGGGAGAAGAAAAAAAAAAAAAAAAAAAAGGACAAAACGCAGCAAAAAGCCCCCGGCCACAGTAGATCTGTGAAATCTTAAGGCGACTTTGCTGACAGGACAACTTCTACAATTCCAGCGAGCTACTCTGGTCCCTCTTCCTGGAAAACTCTGTTTTATTATTCCTAATTACCTGCAAGCTGCGGGGCAGGCGAGCAGCACGATAGGTGTGGTACCGAAACGCTTCTTCTCCCTGCTCTCTCCTGCCTACCACTTTTTTGTGTCCCACCTTTTGTCACCATCTGTACATGGTTAGCCGGAGAATGTTTATTATATAATTCAGTTAACTTTCGAGCTGCCGAGCCTGCCCGTTTGATGTGCCCTCCTGTTAATGCAAAGCACACCATTACTAGTTAATGATCATGAACTGTCATCACAGTCACTTTGAAAAGGTGACAGTGATGAATGGAGCCGGCGGCTCCCAGGGAGGTTGATCACTGAATGGACAGTAAAGTTTATTTAAGCCCAGGCCCGATAATGGCTCTGCATATTTCAGATGGGTTGTTTCCACTCACTTTTGGGATAGCAGACATTCCCAAAATGATGCGTCCTGCGGACGGCCTCTGCCCTCCACCCCCCACTCCCCGCGCCCCGGTCTCTTATGGTAAGGAAAAATCTCCCTCCATTTCTGCATCTGCAGCTTCCCCCGGCCGTGCCGCCTTTCCCTGGCCAAATGAAGGGAAACCCTTGGCTAAAATTTCCTCCCGGCTTTGAAGAAAGGAAAATCCCTCCTGGGAGCCGCTTCCCGAGTGCGTGCGCACGGCTGCTCCACGGGCTGGGGAAGGGGCTTCATGCCCTCGTTTCAATTACCAGGTTTTATTTTGGCAGGATCACAGCCTCTTGCCTAAGCGTGAGGTCTTGGGGATAGGGACTAAAAATAAAACCTGCATCTCATCGGGCATTCCTAGCCGGGGCCAGCAGCCAGTGCCGGCAGACCTCAGAGCTGGGAGACAGCCCGGTGCTTTCGGGTTGGGAGCCCCGAGGTCCCAAGATAAACAAATCTGCTGGTGAGAGTGACCAGCGTTAGGTCAGGCTAAGGGTCGCTCGAAGGTCAAGCCGCCCCGCAGCTTGGATATTTTGGTTGTGTATTTACCTTCCCAAAACGCAGGGTGCGCTGGAAGGCTCCCAGCTCCCCGAACCCGAGCTGGGATCAATCTGCCCGTCAGTCCCGGCGGGGGTGAAAATCCCTGGGACATCCCCAGGGAGAGAGCCTCGGGGGATCAGGGACTCGGGGGCATGACTGAGGAGAAAGAGGGAGAGGGCCTCTGAAGGGCGGTAGCGTTTTGGGTGAGGTCTGGGTGCATCTGTCAGCGGGCAGAAGGTGCAGGGTGTGATTTATGTTGGCATGGCCACTCAGCTTTCATTTTAATGTGTGCCTTGTGGGAAATGCTGGTGGTAAAAAAACAGGCGCGGTTTTCTCAAGCGATGTAGAAACTGGAAGCTTCATCACCTGAGGGAAGCCCGGGCTGCCAGACTCACACGTGCAGCCATCAGGCCTGGCTCAAAGAGCTGGAGGTGCTTGGAAATCTGAAAGAGCAGAGAAAAGTCCAAGATACTCTTCATTTTTCTCTTAATGATTTTTGATGATCATCTTTGGATGATCTGTCTTTCAAGCTCTGATGTGCAGCCGGGAAGGCTAGAAACGTCCTTCTTATTTTTCTAATATATGAAAGTAGAGTTATTTGATAAAAAGATTCCAATAAAAGCTTTAGGGAGACATACCAGTGTCCACCAAGCTAGTACTTTATCCAGGTATTATCATTATTTTAATGAACAGTATAACAAAGATACCTGCATGGTGGACGTCTCATGATCTACATGGTGAATGTCCTGTGAATTCCTAGATGTCCAGCGTGTTCTTCAGGTCCCTTGAGGACGGTCCTCCTCTACTCCATGTGGCTTCCTGGCCAGACTCAGAGGAAGGCTGGCAAAGTGAGATGAAAAGAAGGGACCGACAGAAGGGATGTCTACAAAGAACAAGTAGTCCTGAAAGCTTGGTACTTTAAGTACCCAGATTAGAGGAGGGGGGGAACTGAGTGAAATGAAAAGCTACACTGAGCATAGGAACAACTGTTTATTGGAGCTTGAGTAGAGACAGCCTGGAGGGAAAGGGCTGGGGAATTTCTACAGACCCCCACACATAAACATCTGAAACTATTACACCGAAAGCATTTATTGCTCCATCATTTTTGATCCATTCTCCTTTGTGGTCACAGGATGCCTGACAATGTTTTGGGGCCTTATCCATTCTCATTAGAAGGATGAGATGGAGTCACGCTAGCTTCTGGGTGATCTGCTGGTATGTAGTACTTGTATGGCATGCTCAAAACCAGAGGATGTCAGGTCTCAGCTACATGAGAAAACTGTATTGGTTGAAGTAAGTAATGTTTTGTCCTAAGTTGAAACAATATCAAGCTTTGCTTTCAAAGCAAAATAAGGACACTGCCACAAAGGAGTCACACTAACCAGCCCATTATAAACTGACAGGGTTTTTTCTGGTAGACAAGTCTATAAACCACTTGCTAGTATCTCAAATGGCAAGTTATATCATGCACATTTAAGGGGTAACAATGGGTTTTTAGGACAAATAAATCAATGAGTGGAATTAACGATCGCTTACATTGTCAAAATAAATGTTTTAAGTGAGCCGCAGAGAGGGAGGCAAATTATTCTCATGAAGTTCTGAGGTTTGGGGGCAATGCCAGGGAGCTGCTGGTGGCAGGGGACTGTCTGGTCCGGGCAGCGCGGGTGTTTGCAGCAGTATTTCAAAGCAGAGCCACGGGGAAGGCAAGAGGCTGCTCAGCAGCAGTGGCACCGGGCTTCTCCACCCTGAGATGCCTTCCTTTGACATTCCCACACCGGGAAGGGGATATAGGAAAGCCACCTTCCCCTCCCCGCTACCTCTCTGTACTGGGCGCCGAGGAGAAGAGGTGACTGTCTTTTTAAATTTGGGTTGAGACATTTTACCCCAGCCTGCAAACATTTAGACACAAAACTGCTGCTGTTAACTGCCAGCCCATTGTCTGCCACTGACAGTTTTCTCTGAAAGTCACTTTCCAGGGGGTGGATGTTGATTGAGTAAATGAACACAAAGCTGCCGAAGCCGCTGGCTTCGAATTGTGCTTCTGTTAGTTTAAACAACTTGAATAGAAATGCCATTATCCAGGGAAAATCAGAGGAGCCAGGAGGAATATTCACAGAGAGCAAAATGTGCCAGCAGTGACTGGCCCAGAGAAATGGATGGAGCGTTTGACCGTGATTGAGATGTCACCCTGGGTGTGCACATTGTACCCACGCTCTCTCCTTTCTACTGTGGTTTAAACCGAGGCTTCTCCCTCCCTCTGAGGCTGCCACCATTGCTATGTGTGTGGGCAGGGAACCATTGGGATAGGTAAGAGGAGTCTCCATGGTTGGGCTCACAACACTGTTAGTGTTACAGGCTTAGGGCAAGAGCAGCTTTGCCTCAGCTTCACTGCATCCTTTGCATGCCTCTGCTGCCAAGTGTGAAGCAGCACCCTTAGGGTGCTGAGGGGTCTGTCCTCATGAGGCACAAGAAGATGGCTTGGAGAAGAGGGTGATGCCCAGATGGGGTGAACTGCTTGATTCATGAACTGGGAGAAGAAGAGTGAGACCCCTGAGCTTTCAAGGGAAGGGATGGGGAAACACTAGCCCACATGGAAGATGTGGATGGTGTCTGATTAAACAGCAGTGAAATTAACGTTTGAGAGAGCTGAAACATCTGATAAATTAGAATTTGCACTAAATGGGATCTGGTCTGATTCCCATGGCTTGGTAATTTGTGAGTTTGAGGCACTGCAGCTGCAGAGAGAGGTGAGCATTATTCAGCTTATTTTCTCACTTAAATTTGCTCAGGAGACAGGGGATCTTCCTGCCTAGCAGCCCCATGGGAGCAGCAGTGTTGGTGCCCAGTGGTGAGGTTTCATGTGGAGCAGGATATTTGATTACAGGAGATAGACATTGGTAGCTGATGGCATTAGTGCTGTTTTCCCAAGCTGGTGTGAATGCAGTAAAGCAACTCCTGTATAAAAGCGAAAGTCTTAAGTGACTCCTACCTGGAGGGCACACCAGTTTGACTTGCTGAGGGAGGAATGTAGCATCCCACAGCTTGTAGCTCCATAATGGCAGTCACAGGAGCCACCCAGCTCCATGTGGGGGCAAGAAGTGGTCCATCCCTCATGCATACTTGAGGTCTAGCCACCAAGACCCTCAAGCTCAGGTTTGAATCAATTGCCCCCACCACACTCTCCTCTCTGCCATGCACAGGCCCACACTGAAGCCATCAGGCAGACAGATTTTTTGCAAGCAGTTGGAATGCTAGGGCAAGGGATGGTGGGCCAGCAGAACCTCTGTCTTCCTCTCCACAGGTGCTCTTGAACAGCCCCATCCTCTGTGCAAAGTGGGTCTGTTCACTGGCTGGGGAGGAGAAGCTCTCCATGCTGGAAGAAGGACACCTCATAAACCCCTTGGGGTGCTGATGGAGACTGCCATTTGTTTCAGCAGCACAGCATAGCCACAGGGCACTTTGTGTGAGTCCAGGTAAAGATACTGCTGCTTGTTATCACCTCCTTGCCAAGTACCAGCACTAACCCTGTAGGCAGGAGGTTCTCAGTCTTCAAGGGTGAGCGCTGCTTGCTCTGAGCCTGGTGCTCCCGGCAGCATGGTCCTGATGCCCAGCTGGTGGGTGGGACTCTGCCCCCCTGCCTTGTGCCAAAGCAGTTAACCAGACCAAGCTGATCTCTCCAGCTTGTGACTCTCTCTCTCAGCTCTTGTGTCTGGTACAATGTGCCTGGCAAGAGGGGTCAGGGCAGCAGAGCCTGCCTGAGTGTAAGTGATGGTCTGTGTGACTTGGATGTTGAGTCTGGACAAGAAAAGCTTCAGTATGGGACCTCTGGGTGATGAGATGTGTAGCACAGGGAGCATTGAGCCTAGGCTGTCACCCACACACAGAGGAAAGAAGAAATTATTCCTTCTAGCAGGTAAAGCTTCCATGTCATCAGCAATATCTATGTCAATAATAAATGAGTTCAGGATGTAGCTGGTCTGTATCACTGAATTTTTAGCACTCTACCTGGATGGTTTTGGCACATGCCAGTCACCACCCCTATGCAATGAGACCATTTCAAGTGTTTGCAGCAGTGGTGCCCACTGAGGGCACCACTGGCCAGTCTGAATTGAAAGGCACAAGAACTGGCCACATGGCTGTGAACTGTGCTGGGCTAGAAGGCTTCAGGGTCAGGGGACAGCCCTGAAGCATTTTATTTACTTACTGAAATGTAACCATCCACACTGTGTAACGCATTGGGCTTTAGGCAGAGCAGGGTCCCAGGGGTGATGCTGCAGCAGGCAGGCAGTCCAGCTTGTAAGAGAGCCTTGTCCTAAGGGAAACTCTTTCAGAGCTCCACATTCTTTGGTTTTACACTCTGTTGGGTACTACTCTTTTGCTGCTCCATCGTCATCCCAGTGCGGCCCTTTTCCCCCAGTGCTGCCCACACCCCGGGAGCTGCTGCTCAAACCTTCCTGCGCCTGCACTCCCCTCTCCCTCATCCCCACACTTCATCCTTCTCCTGGCTGACTGTCCACACCTACTCTTGTATCACCTCTTTATGAAAACACATTCCCTTGCACTGCTTTTCTGCTCACAAGAGCCACACACAGAGCCCCGTCTGGCATGGCTGCCATGACCGCTCAGACAGGGGACATGTGCTGACACGGAGGTGTCACTGTCACTGCCATCCACGCTGACCCTGAGCCAGACAGTGCAAAGTGAGCTAAATGGTGCCTTGGTGGCAAGGCCTTCATTTACACCTCAGCTGGTATAAATGAGGCTGGGTTTTAGCAGTCAATTTAAGCCTTTTACTTCTGGAATGTGTACTCGCCTGTCCTGGGGGGGCTGCCCCACACACATATTCATCCTCAGCCTCCTCCTTTGCTCCTGGAGGTAAAAAGTTCAGCAAGGCTCCAGGTGTGGAAGGGTTTTCAGCATCTCCTCCTTGACAGGGAAGCGGTCAGCATGCAGTGAAGCATCCTTGAGTGCAGGGATGAGAAGAGCAAGCCCACCTCAGGCTGTGTGTGTGTGTGTGTGGGCTATACATAGCTCAGATCCTATGGATCGGTGGACAAAGGGAGCCTGTAAGGCTGCTGCTGGGATTTGTGGTTATCAGCGGCCAGGGCAGGAAACATCCCACACCACAATAACCTCAACTCCACCTTATGTCAGCAAACCCTACAAACAGAAGGACCCAGCCGCTGGCTTTTGCACAGCCTGGTACTGTACACCAGAGCCCGCTCACATGGTGAACGGACGGAAAAACAACACGACTGGCCTGTTCTGATGGCAGGCAGATAAACCCTTGCTCCCCTCAGACGGGTATTGTTTCCTTCCCACAGGCCTTCTCGCTGCCACCTCTGAGCACACGATAAAGCTTTGGCTTTTTATAGGGCTTCTGTTTGAGTTTGTGCTGGTTTCAATGCAGTTATTCAAAATGAACACGCTTGGTGAATTGTTAATTCAAGTGCCCTGGAACATGGCAGTTGGGAAAAAAAAAAAGTAAAGACTATTATTAACCAGTTAATTCTGGGTGTGAATTCCCACCACCTCTGGTACTAGAGTTAGGGTTACTTCAGCTTTTCAAGGTGGTGGACTTAGGAGCCAGGGCTGGCAAGGAAGGGAGGGAATATGAGCAGATGTGAAGTGCTGAATTTTTGGTTCTAAGGCCATAATTTTGGTCAAACTCTGCCAATATTGCTGTTGACCCATCTGCCACGCCACATGGCTGGGGTCACTGCTCCAGCCTGGATTCCAGCAGAAACAAAACCAGACGTTCACGCAGGCTCTTTCAGGTACTTTATCCCAGCATATCCAGATACAGCTAGAGACAAGAAAAGACCTATAGGACCTTTTAGACCTGAATCCTTGTGTTGCTTATTTCTTAAAATACTGACGATGCATTCAGATATTTCACAGAACTGTCAGTGTGTTACAGCAGCATCCAAACATCACCATCCTGGGCTGCCTGCTGCTAACTCCTCTGGCTGCTGCAGCACCTGGATGGCACCCATGCACCTGGGCATGCTCAGGCAGGAAGGGAGACTAGGAAAACACCAAGCACGATTGGGCAGAATTTGGGGTTTTTAGCTGGATGGTTTAACACAACAGACTTTGGGAAAAACTAAAATGTAGTGCAGGTGCTCTAACTACTGACAGCCCATTTCCTTGCGCTGCAGGAGTGTGGGCGTTTGCCTTAATCAGTGCTTCCTACACTATTTTAAGGCTGAATGCTCTTCCAGGAAAAATAAATGGGTAACAAGATCTGTGCAACACAAGCAAGTACTATTGAACGCTTCTCTCCCAAGCACAAGCTCATCCGTATCCCTCTCCCTTGGTATGTCCTCTGTACCCTCATCCCTCACACTCTGGGAAACATCAGCCTCCTTTAAATATTTCTGGAGAGGCTGAAGTGACTTTTGTTGCTGCCATGGTCATATCTGTCTGTCCATAGAAGGACGTGGTCCTTTGGTCCTTCAGACCAGCTTTAATTTTTATCTATCATGTGTTGCAGACTGTTGAGTCTTTTTTCCAGCTTAGGTAGCTCTCTGCAGCTGGTCCTTTTTTTTTTTTTCCACTGGATTATCTACAGTGGCTTTTTATGTTTCCTCTGTTTGTGAATTGATTTGTTTCTGCTCTGCTCCTCCTTTCCGCATCCACCACGCTCACTCTAATCCTGCCCACACTAAATCTTCGCCTCCTGCGAGGAGGTTCATTTTGCTTGACTGAAATATGCAGTGGGGACATGGGAGAATCTCCCATGTCCTTGTAAGTCATGTGTTTCTCCTCTTTTCCAAAGCCAAACCATACAATACAATTGGAAAAGACACAACAGCCTGGGCTCCGATGTAGTACAAAGTCTCCTCTCCATCAACACAGTTGGCAGCTGGACTTGTCAACATCGAGTGTGCCCAAAGGTTTGGTTTGCTGCTCCTGCTGCTTGGAATGGGGAAACAAACAAGGCAGTTTCACTGCCCTGGGAATATACAAAACTCAACTGAGAAACAGTCACTGGGCTGAGGAACTTGCAGTCCTGCTAGACAGGGAAAGGAGAGGAGACATGGAGAGATCGGGGTTATGGAGCGTGGAGTAATTAAATCCAGCTTTCTGCTCATGGAGACTCTCCAGGGTTCTAAGTTGTCCATCGAACCAGACACCAACTCTAAATAGATTTTTATAGCCTCTTTTACTTGGCCTGTGACCATTTAAAACACTGTTTTTACATTCCTGCTTTTATTTTATTCTGAGTATTTTTGGCAAGGGTTTTTTTGGGTTTGTTTTTTTTTTTTTCTGTAACATCAGATTAACAAGTAGGTAATTTCAAGCTGCTCTGATGTCAGCCGGCTATAAGGTCTTTCTCTGGACACTCTCTGATCCACCTGAGGGTTGGCTTTGCCTCAGCATTGTTTGAAACTCTTAGGCTAACATACGCAGCTTGTGAAAGGTGCTGAGAGTCTTTTGCCTAAGAGCCTAATAAAACTAAACACTGTCACAATTGCTGTGGTCAGAGAAACATCTGCTTCTTCTGAAATATCACAAGCATGGAACATACCAGGCCAGAAGGGACAGAACTGGAAAAAAAAATCTTTAAAAAATCAAGAAAATCATATACTTCAGCAGCTACAGCCTGTCAGTCACACATCCTGCCACCGGGGCTGGATGACCACAGGCAGGTTCATGCCTGCATACCAGGCATGTGCTGGCCAGTGATCAGTTTCCCAGGAGCCACACATCATCCATGCAGACCCCCCTGCTGCTTCCCATCCTTGCCACTGTATGGGGACCCCCCATTCTGCTGGGGCAGGAAGACCTCCAGCCAAGGAGAATCTCCTTGGGCATCGGCTTCTTCCCTGTCGTACCGACCTCACGGGTGCCTGTGGCAGGACTTGAAGCACAGGGGCTGTGGCCAGCAACACAGAAACCTGAGATTATGCTTGTGATGGGCATATGGGGATATAAATGCCAATATATGTGCATACAGGCTCCAGTCTCAGGTTGGCTTAGCTCCATCCAGTAAAATTGGGCCCTCTGGATATTTCTGTTTCTCTTGCGCTTTTGTTGCCCTCCACAGGAGGCACACAGAGACTCCTCCTGCACTTCAGATCCTTCCCTCGATTCAAGAAAGAGAAGTTTGGGAAAGTTGTGCTCCTGATCTTCCTGATCTTCCTCCTCCTCCTTGTTAAATTTATCACGAGCCTGTAAAGTGCCACCAGGAGCAGCAGTTTGGGCGCTGAGCGTTTTGGTTTGAGGTTATCTGCAAGGTCAGAGAGAAGTACAGCCTGTGTTATTAGTGAAGGTTCTTCAGTTTTCATGAAGCTTAAACACAGAGGCAGCAAATTAAAAATGAGAAGAAAAGCAAAATGTGTTAGTCCTTACAAACCTAAACACCTTCCCAACCCCCATCCCAAAATTTCTCCTTCAATTTTTAATATTAATAAAATATAAATAGCTACATTTAGTTGAAGTTAGCTTTGATGAAGGTCAGGAAAGTCCATGAACAACCTGTCAACTGTGCAGGGCTTCCAGAACATACCACCATCTAAATAAAGAAGCTCCCTGGGAATCTTCAAGCTAATGGCATCCCACTTGACAGAGAATCAGGCCAGATGATTTTCATATTAGGAGGGTTTTACCATCCTTAATTTTTTCTCCCTCCTTCTTTATTACATCTTTTTCTCCTTGCTTTCTCCTGCCACCTGCTCTGCATCACCCTCCTACTTCCAGTCCTCTCCACTGTTGTGTGTGATGTCCAAAAATTTTTATTTGAGCCTCCTCAATTTCAGTCCAGACCACCTTTGTCCTGACCTTGTCCAGGCTCCCTCTGGTCTCTCTGTCCTTCTCCTGCTCTCACCCCAGTCCCTCTCTCCCTCACACCAGGTCCCTTCCAGTCCTGGCATTCTGGGGGACAACCCAGTGGGAGCTCCTTTTTCCACCACCATGGTGATGACACCAGCTGTAGCAAATGTGGCAAGAAACAAGCATTTTCTGCAGTGTGAGAAGGTGGAGCTGGGTGACACACCAGAGGCACGGCTTGTTCTCCCCCCAAGGACAGCCAACAGCTTCCTCAGGCCCAGCCTGGCTTTGACGTGCCATGGGCAGCTCTCCAGTCTTCATCCCATTCCCTCTGCCTCCTTTCTCTGCCTTAATCCACGTCATTTCCATCGCTAGCAGAACACCCTCGCTCTTTCTTTTCTTTAATGGACCCAGGCTGGAACGTGTCTTGAGAGTATTTTTAGCAGAAATCTTGGCAGCCTGGCAGCCCCTGGGCGTTTTGCCACCTTGAGTGAAAAATATGGATTGGCCTGATAAGAATTACAATGGGGATCTCTGGGGGACTGTGAGAGGGGAGCGCCCTGTCAGCTGCCTACCTGCTCCATGGGCAGAAGGAGGGTGGCATAGGGGCTGCCCCAAACTCTGCTTGTCCCCCACCTTGTACCCTGCAGTGCAGGATGTCTTGGTGCCCCCATCTGCAGCTATGGCAGGAGGAGTTCCAGGGGAAGCCATGGGAGTTAAGTGGAAGAAAGCAGTCACACTGCTGGAGTAGTGATATTTGCTGGGCACAGTGCGACTGCAGGCAGTGTCAAAGCAGCACCTTGTCCCAGAAGGTTGCCTTGATGAGCATATCAGCCAGATAAAGATGGGGACAAGCACAACTGCCAATAACACAGCCTGAGGGTGGCTGCTTTCCTACTGCTTCATCCCTTTGGCAGCATCAGGGCTGGGGTTGAGGCAGTGGCCTCCTGGAAGGCACAGGGCAAACCCTGGGAGCTGGCACTGTTTGCCCCAGTGTTGTGGCTGGCACAGCTTGATGGGAGCTGTTGGCTCTCAAAGTGTCAGGCAAAATATTTCCAAGTGGGTATGGCCAGCCATGGTGGTTTTCATCTGTAATAAATAAGGTGCTGTTGTGTGATTTTAATTTGACAAATAAATTTCATGTCCAGCTGATGGTTTTTAATGTCTGATTTCCTCCTCATGGCTCTAGGATTTACATGTTACATAGAGAAATGGTGACAATGTAATTAAAAGTCTAGGGAAATGCATGCAAAAATGCCTCCTTTTTTTTTCCAGGCAGGGCATTTTGGAGAATGGGGAGATTGTATAAGCCAAGGCACCTAGTCCATTTATCTAACACCCTGATCACCCTAGCTACCTCTATAGTCAAGGGAGGAAGGGAAACTCCCTCAGGAAGTATTTTCAGGAGTAACACAGATGCTCTAAATACTCTTCAAATAGGTCTATCTTTCCTATTGATGCCCCAGGGAGAGTAGCTGGCTGGCCACATCAGGGACCAGCAGGTGTGACAATCTTTTCCAATACACACTGCTCCAACCAGACCTGCAAGGGTCTTTGTCATCCTTCTCTACAAAGTGGAATAACTTCAGAAGGAGCCTTGCCTGAAGACTGACAGTGAGGACATTTCTCTGGTGCTGGGTACTTAAAGGTGGCTGTGGGCATGGGAAGGAAAATGACCTAAGCCACCCAGTTCTTTCAGCCCTCCTGTGCAGGCTGTGTTTCCCAGACTTTCACTCTCCCAGGGCTCTCTCCAAAGGGCCCACATCTTTCCTGAGATGCATTGCCCCAAACTGTCCACACCATAACAGCAGCAGCATACCAGAACTGCACTGAACAAAAGGGTAATTTCTTTGTATGGCCAATGCTGCTCATTACTCCTTTCAACATGATGGTTGTTTTATTGGTTTTGGTTTTGGTAACAGTGAGATTTTGAGTCTTCCCTACAGAACTGCTGCTCAGCCAGCTGTTTCCACTTGATGTTTGTTCAGCTAATTATTCCTGTCTAATTGTAGATCCTTTCACTCTTCCCCACTGAGTTTTGTCACATCATTTCTGTCAGTCGTAAAGGCTGCAGCCAGCAAGATCCCAAAATCTCAAGCAGCTGCCTGATTTTGGTTACCACCCATGGTTTGTGTTAAAAACCAGTGGGCTGCTCCACAAGCCATGAGTTCGAGTTACTGTGAAACCTGCATCTCGCTTTCCCCTCACCCCTTCCCTGTATGAAAACCTTGGAAGAGCTGCAGCACACAGAACAAAGGAGAAAGCAACAGGAGAGTGGCAAGGTCACACATCTGCTGCTTTCCACACTTTCTTATCTCTGACATCACGGGCCTCAAGGTCTTTCTTCTCATTAAAACAGCTGAATAATTGCAAACTGTACACAAACTGACTAAACCTGTGGCCTTCTGCTTTAGCCATAATATGAGATGTCTGGCCAGGGAAGATGTTTCTTGGCTGGGTGAAGGGGCTGAGGAAATAAGCAATTCTTTGGGAAGGCAGGGGAAAACCTTGCTCCTGCCACCTCCCTTGGCTGACAAGTTGCAGGACATCCAACCAGGGGAGTGTGGAGCCATCCATGGTGTTACTGAAAGCACTGGGATGTGACCCCATCCCACTCTCAGCCCCTCAGGATATGCAAGACCAGCTTCAAACTGGCTTTGTGGACTGCTGATGTGACCCCACCAGTGCTGCCTCTCCTTGAGGCTTTAGAGAAATAATAGGCCATGGATGGGACAGGAAACTATGGACTTGGGGGGAACTTCAGAAAAACAAAGAATAAGGCATGTTATGGGTAAGGACACATTAAAGGAAGAAAGAATAAAAGGAGGAAAAAACCACCCTGAATCAGCAAGGTTCATGAACACGTTTGGCCATGTTCAAGCAATGCCATCCTAGGCTGATCTCGGACCCCTCTGTCTCTTGCATCTGGTGACATCTCTGTATTTTGGAGAGTTACTTCTCAGGTCTGGCCACTGCACACCCCCTAGCTGCTGGGATTTCTGAAAACCACACCTGTGACCACCACCCTGCTAGTCCTGGTGAAATTCATTAGTGGCAAATCATTTGTCATGACATAATGTAGGATGTAGAAGATATGTTTCTGGTGGTTGTACACCCCTCCCTGCTTGGCCATTAGTGTTTAGCATCTGGAAATGCAACAGCCTGGGAAAGCTAAGAGGTTAGCAAGTGGATGGGGGTGGTCTGGGCTGTGAAAAATTATATGTGCACTGAAGTAAGTGGATAAAGATGCTTGTGAGGTTCCAAAGCTTTTCCTTCAGGAATAGAAATAATTGTGAAAGATGAAAATCAGGAAAAATTGTGTAACAGGTGGCTACTGACAGCAGCAGCTAAACACAAGTGTTAGTAGTTTTAGTCCTTCCTACGTTATTTGTGGAAGGCTGGAAGGTGCCGACAGTGCAACTCCGTGGGCCTCCCACCTAATGCTGGTGTCCTTTTGTCCCTGCAGTGAGCTCAGCAGCTTGGCTCTGCCTGAAACACATCTACCAGCAGGGCTGCCACCCTTTTCTGGCATGCTGTTGTTGGTCCCCATTGGTAAAAATACAGTTCTTTGTTCTCACATAGCTGTTTGGGTTTTTTTGTTTGTTTAAATCTGGTTTCAACTGCCAGCTCTTTACATGGCACCATTTCTTTCTGGATGAATTTGGACCATCAGCAAGTCAACTCAGCCTTCTTTTTGAAAGCTGAATATTGAGATATGGTGCCTCTGATTTGGATTTTCCTGCACATCCTCCACTTTTTTTTTTTTATTTATTTTTGGAAGTGGGGTGACCAGAAGAAAAGCCAGTAACCCACTAGTGCTCTCTCCA
Organism: Calypte anna; assembly: GCF_003957555.1. Classification (NCBI taxonomy): domain Eukaryota; kingdom Metazoa; phylum Chordata; class Aves; order Apodiformes; family Trochilidae; genus Calypte; species Calypte anna. Next base: position 103,809,005 of record NC_044245.1, read on the forward strand.
CTTCCCTGTCCCTAACTGGTGGTGTAATCCCTCATTGCACCTTCAGCAACCTACCAGAAGCAGTGAGGTCAGAAGGAGAGCTTTTTCCAGACATGACAAGCATGTGCAATTCTCTAGGTGCATAAAAGGTTTATTTTTTTCCACATTTTCTTTAAGCACTGGGTCTTGACTGCTGCTGAAAGTAAATTGCCAAAGTTCCAAGCTGCTCAAATTTTCCTTCAAAATAAGCTATCTAACAACTATTCTCTTTGTGACAGCTTCTTAGATAAACTGCTTATCTGATCAACATGCTGCTTATCTGATAAAATATTTATCAGAGAGACCTTGTGGCATGTTGCCCCAGACCCATGGTGCAGTTCCTGTATCTTTATTTGGTTGCTTGAAGATGAAAGAAGATGACACTGTAGAGTAAACAGCAAATGTTGCTGATGTGCAGGTATCATTCCCTAGTTTGAACAACTCCCTGGTCAAATATGAGCAAAAATGAGCAAAAGTTGGCAGGACTGAATGGTCCTCTGGAATAATGTGAGTAATGTCCTGGTGGGAGTACCTGCGGAGCATCTGTCCAGTCAGAGATGGACCACTGTGGGAAAACTTGTGTCTTCTCTTAGACAGATATAGGTTGTTCATGGGTTACTAAATTTTTTTATTGCTCTCTCCCTGGATTTTGCCTCTTGAATATCATTACCTGTAGACAAATGAACACATGCAAAGGAAAAAGAGAATAATAAAAAATATTCAAACTAACAACATTGTTGGTATAATTGAAGAATATAATAAAACTTGGTTGGAACAATTTTTTCCTTTTGAAAATTCTAAACACTTAGCAGAAAAAAATAAGGATTCTGATTGGAATAGGAATCTACTGCATTTTGTGTAGAATTTGAAGCTGAAACCCATTATTTTAGCATTTTGCTCTAAGTAGGTGTACACTCTAGTCGACTATTTGAGCACTGGCAAAATAAAGCTTCCTAAAATTATGCCAACAAAGCCCTCTAGAATATTCATTTTGTAATTCAAAATGAGACATCAGTTCAGGTTTTTACTTTATTGCCAAAAGGGTGAAAATTTTTGTAGAGGTAAAATAATCTGCAAAATGGAAATTATAGTTTCTAACCACTACCAATGAGAAAGATCAATAATTCAAGTCTCTCAGAGCTGTCACACACAGAACATCCTTTGATAAACCTGTGGCTAATGCATACCTGCTGATACAGGCACAGCCTCATCTCTTTTACATATGTATGGATTCCAGCCTCTGGAGGCAAAGTTGCCCTGATGAGCAGAACTCTTAGTCTCCCTCTCTTCTCCCCTTCTCACACCCCTCCAAATTCAAAAAGCTGGAAAAATACAGCCAGATTAAGCATGAGAGTCTCAAGGATAAATAACCCCAGGAGTACAAACTCACGGGTAGGTCTTTCCTGATGAGCAAGGTGGGACTCCCATGAAGATTTGAAAGGTGTCCCCTGTGCTCAGACCATCCACATTCGCCAGCATTTCCTCAGCGCCTGGCTCCAAACACTCAGCCTGAACACATTGCCCTCCCACCCTCAAACAGTTATCCCTCACTAACAAATAATGACCAGCATTTATCACAATGTCATCTCTAATGGATTACAGCTGCCTGAAACCCAGGGAAGCAGGAGTCCACAGCCTCTCACTCCTCCTCTTGTTAGGCTCATTCGTGTTGCTGCAACACCTTGAGATCTGCTATCTGTTGATCCCACTCACACACACACTCACACACACAACATAGCAACCTCTAGGATGCTTGTTATCTAAGTAGATACCATAGGATAGAGACAAATGATCTCATGTGAAGTCCTCATGGAAGGTCAGATGTAGACGTGAGCAACAGGACTGGAGTTTCCACATGCCCATGCCTGTGCCTGATCCATTGGGCACAGCTTTTCCTCTCCTTAGTGCCTTTCCAACAGCCATCTTCAGTCTGCACCTACATGGTCTAGAACAACCTACATTCCCCCTGCAAGTTCTTGTCTCTCGGTTGCTTCCTCCTCTGACAGTGACATTCAGATCTTTGCCTCTTAACGTCACCTGAGCCATTTGTAACTGGAGTCTTCGTCCCAGGTAGCATCAAAAAGTTCTGTGCCTGTTCACACTCTGCCCCAGTGTCCCCACTCCCCCAACATGGGTGCACTTCCAACTTCAGTCCTTCTCCAGGTACCTCCTGCAAAGTGAAACAGCAAGAGGGTTGTCCTGCTGAAGATAACATTCATCATGTAACCCACTACTGACTACCTCACTTGTGAATTTCCTGTGTTCTGTAGCTTGCTTTGGGGGAGATTTTGTCCCTTGCTCAAAAGCTGTAGTGACGTAGAGATGGCTGTCTCCCAGGGGCTACAGCAACCTGCAGCCTGAGCATGATTAACTTCATGCAGTGGTCCATTGGTAATGCTTCCCTTCACAGCATCTGTATGTAAAACTAGGCACTGTGGACAAGAGTTGTTTCACAGAATCATAGAATGGTTTGGGTTGGAAGGGACCTCATAGGCCACCTTGTTCCAACTCCCTCTGCCATAGGCTGTGACATCTCCCACTAGACCAGGATGCTCAAAGCCCCACCCAACCTGGCCTTGAACATTTCCAGGGGTGGGGCATCCACAACTTCTCTGGGCAACCTGTGCTAGTGTGTTATAATCTTCACAGGAAGAATTCCTTCCTAATATCTAACCTAAATCTACCCTCTTTCAGTTTGAAACCCTTCCCCATCATCCTATCACAACACACCCTTGTAAAAAGTCCCTCCCCAGTTTTCTTGTGGGTCCCTTCAGTTACTGGAAGGCAGCTAAAAGCCCTCCCCAGAGCCTTCTTTTCTCCATGCTGAACAACCCCAAAGTGCCTCAGCCTGTCTTTGTAGGAGAGGTACTCCAGCCCTCTCATCATCTTCCCGGCTCTCCTCTGGACCTCCTCCAGCAGGTCCATGTCTTTACTGTGCTGAGAACCCCAGAACTGGACACAGTACCCCAAGTGAGGTCTCACAAGAGTGGAGTGAATAGGCAGAATCACCTCTCTCAACCTGCTGGGAAGTCTTGATTCAGCCTAGGATATGATGGCTTTCTTGGCTGCTACTGCACACTGCTGGCTCATGTTGAGCCTTTCATCAGCCAATACCCCCGCTTCCTAAAAAAGCACAGGACTGGATTGTGGAGTGGCTTCGGTGGGTTATAAGAGATGTCAGTGATACCTAACCACCGTGGTTAGTAGGGATTTCCTTTGTCTGGTGACACTGTGTCCTGTTTTGTACCTGAGGGCACCCACAGTTCCTGGTGCTTGTCCTTTCCCCCCACCTATGCCAGTGCCCTTCAGATAGGAAAGCCTGGAACACTCCTGCTGGGGTAACATCCAATCTATTAATGCAGCCCAAACTTAGAAGCTGAACTGAGTATCCCAAAGACACTTTCAGACCAAGAAACTAACTTAGGGCTGGGGAAATAAGAGTTTAAGCTAAAAGCAATGAGAAGACCTAGACAAAGAAGACTTTTGGACTCTCAAGACCAGAGCTGGTGTCTCAGGTTGCAAGCACATGGCTTTTCCTTCATTTTTTTGCCCACTCCTGCAGTTCTGAAGACTGGAACTGCAGCTATGAGGTATGGTTTTCATTTTCATGGGGAAGATGGAAGAAGCGAAAAGAGAGCCATCCTGACTGGAAACAGGGGACACCAGGAGCCCTGATGGAGCAGGCTTGGCAATGGTTGGCTCCCATGGGAAGGCTGAGATGACATGAGACAGGCAACTGAATCCCTGGTAAGTCACCCTCGTGCAGGATTTTGAGCTGAGTAAGACCACAGCAGAGAAAACCAGAGAAGGATGGAGATAGAGGAGATGAGGAGTTCCCAAACATGTTGTGTGGAACCTGCCTTCCTTCATGCACTGGGACTAACCTCCTGACATCAGGCAGCTGGAGGGACAGTGAGGGACCCAGGGGAGAGGACAGGATTCTGCTGAGAATGCAGAAAATTCCTTCCAGAAACTCTGGAAGGGAGTGACAAAACAGAAGTAAAGAACTGGTGTAAGAGCCCACCCTGAAAAATAAAAGATAAAGCAAGACTGGGAGATGATTTATAGCCTAAAAATGAACCAGAGAAAAAAATTCACAACTGAAATGAGATAGATAACACAGCTTCTTCTCTGAAGCTGTGTTGCCTTGTGATCCTGATATGATGTGGAACCCTGTAGGCCTGCTGTTCTCTAAGCCTTTCTTCTTATGATTCTTTGCCTCTGTGTAGGTCCTTGTTCTGCATATATTTGGGGGTGTGCTGTATTTCCACAGTGTTTCTTCAGAAAACTGCATTTTCAGACAGAACCTGTGGCATGGTTGCTGTAAATAAAATGAGGATTGAGGCTAATAATGGATTTACAGAAATAAAACGTTTTTGCTTCCAGTTAAAAGCAAAAGTGTGGCACAGTTGTTTTTTTTTCCAGAGTCCTTGCAGCATTCTTTTGTGCCATAAATGTTGATTATTGATGGAGTAGCTGTGAATAAGTGCAGAAGGACACATACGGTTGTGATCCCAGGGTTCATCTATGCGCTGTGGGGACATCAGCTGGTGCAAGTATTTACGTTCTTCCAAGGAGGACTGACCTGTAATATAAAATAGCTGTTATTTGGTTCTTTCTTAACTGGGGCAGTTTCTATTAACCATGTGCTGCATTTTGTATTGGTTTAAACAGAGGAAGTAACTCAAGGTACGTCTGGACCACGCATACCAGCCCAGTCCAGGGCCAGGCATGTTCAGACGGGGCTGTCACCTTGCACCCGAGGTGGCTTGGACTCCTCCTGGAACTAAGATGGTTCACACTAATAGTATTTCTGCTCTACATTCTCCTCTGCTTCTGGGTCTGATTCTGGGAGTCGCTACATCTGGTAGTGACTAAAATTTAAAATCATGTGCCTTAAAGAAGTTTAAATACAGACTATGTGGAGGCTTTTCCCTGCAATAAAGTTTTCCAGAGAAACATATTCCTGGTGGGCTCCTCAGCTTCCAGGGCAACAGATCCTTTGCCAAATTCACGTAATCTGCTTTAGAGCTGACCCCAGGGTTTTCTGCTTACGGTGCCTCTTCCGCAAGAAGAATGGCCACAGAGGAGCCTTAATTAAGTGGATCTTTAATTATTTATTTATTCCTCACGCACATTCATTCATTCACATTGTATTCACTGAGCTTTGGTCAAATCCCAAGTGATTGTCTGCCTGCACACGAGTATTTATCTAAAGGTATGGGCTTAAACTGATTAACTCATGCTGGAGCAAGAGGCTGTGCAGGCACTGATATGGGCTTAACACCTTACTCAGAAGTACTCTGAAGTTGGATAAGGTCTTGTAGGGATCCTCTTCTTTGAGAGTAAAGTGTTTGCTCAGTGGCAGGGCTGGGATTTACTGGATTGCACACTGGCTGAGTTAAATTGATACTGGGCTGCTCTGCACCGAATCCGTGTGTCTGGGGCTGCTGGAGATCTGGAGATGGGGGACTTCAGCTGCTCTCTTGGTAATGGAGACTGACTTTGTTCTTTCAAAGGCTCCTGCAAGATAATGCTGGTTTAGATCAAGGTGAGCAAAAGCTGCTGGTCCCTTTCCCTGGTGCCCGCGTGTCCTTGCCCTGCCCCTTAGCAAACTCATTTGCTTTGCAAAGTGCTCACAGATGCCTGGAAGTGGGAAGGGGCACAAACCCACCCTTTCTGATCCAGCTCCATTGCTAATGAAGTGTACACACGTTTTCTGACACTGGGAGCGATTCAGACTGTCTCCTGGATAATTTAATCCTCCTCACCCATGAGAGAGGCTGGAGCAGCAGAAGAAGCTCCTGCCTTTATCAGCCACTTTTCTTCCTCTGGCTTATCAACAAACGAACTCCCAGTTGGCTTTGTTTGACTTCTAGCGCTTATTGGATTTGTTGCTTCCCTTCTTCATTTTCATATTAAAGGCTAAGGCTGGGCTGGGATCCTGCTACTGTAGCCTCCAGCTCCTGAGATGATTCTACTGCCTCTAATTGCTCAGCTGCCTGATGTAATCACCAGGAGGTGTATCTTGTGTGTGGCTACAGGCACCTCATATTTTCTCCCCAGCCAGATAATAAAAAAAGGAAAAAGAAAAAAAAAAAGAAAAAAAAAGAGAGAGACTAAAAAAGACAAACAAAAAAAATAAAAAGTCAATTGGCACTAGGTCTGTCAATAGTGACTAATCAGGTGCTGTACAATTAATTATGAAGGGGTGTCATTTTAAAACAATTCTGAGGTGGGAAAGAACAGGCCTGGGCCCTTTACCTGCTGGCACTGTTTGTGTTGCTAAGCCAATCCAGCCTGCGTCCTCTATTTCATTTACCTTTTAAACTATTGCCCCCGCATAAGTAAACACTTTCTATAAAGTGTGTGTGCATGCATGTGTGTAAGTGGGTGGAGGGTGATCTGGGAAGCTCTCCACCCTAGAAAAGAAATTAATGATGGGAGGAAAAAAAAAAAAAAAAGGGGGCAGCATAATTTGGCAGTCATTTCTGAGGAACAGAAGAAGATAATAGCAGGTGGATGAAACAGGAATAGCATGAAACAGTCTGAGGCTGAATCCCAGTAACCAGAGTTGCTGTTAGATATGCGGATGAAGGTGAGAGATGACCCCACAGTGCAAATGTGTGCTTGCCCAGAGCAAGGAGCCTGAGCTCCCCACTCTGGTCTCCCCAGCAGCAGCCTGCCAATGCCTGTCAAGGGGGCAAATTTCCATCCCACCTAAGCTGGCTCCCCCAGGCTCTGCTCCCAGCAGCAGCCAACATATCCAACCCTCTACTCAGGGGATGCAGCTGCCAGGGGTGGGATGGTGCTCCTCCCCTCTATCCATCCAGCAAATATCAACTGTCCCTTGCAAAGCAAAATTAAACTTCAGGGAAGTTGGCAAGGGAGCTGCTACTGCCCAGTGCCACATTGAGGGCACTGAGAGGTGGAATTAGTGTGGAGGGAAAAAAAAAAACAAAAAACCCCAAAAAAACCCCCAACATTCACAAGAACAGCAACACCTTTTTTTTATTAGCTTAGTAGAAACAAAGTGATAATGTTAAATGACTTGTGTCAGTCCAGTTTGAGAACTGTCATGCACTGAGACCATGAATATCTCTGGTACTCATATCTGGCACTTGGGATGGCAGAAGAGTTGGGCTGGGAAGGCAGAATGGAGGATGCTGAGGGAAAGCCACAGCTGGGACCACCTCCTTGAAGATGTTCAGTGCAATGGGACAAGGGGCAAGTGTCATGAGGTTTAGTAGGAAGAATTAGAAATACTCTGTCAGATTGTTTACTTTCTAATGTAAAAGCTCCAAAATGTTCCTTGGTTAAAATTTTTGCCTGCAGCATTTTCTGGCAAGTATTCCACAGGGAAGAAAAAAAAAAAAGGTAAATTCTTGTGGGGGTTTGTGTGTAATTACTCATATTGCTTCTCACTGTACTGTGTAGAATTAGATGGATTATTCTGGATTAGCAAGAGGAGAAAAATGTATTTTAGGAGCACAATACAATAAGGCTTGTTTCAAACTTTTCAAAATCAAGCATGTAGACATTTTTTCTCCCTCAGAATTACTTTTTTCCACTTCACTGGGTATTATTTGGAAAAAAAATCAATAAAGATAGAGATGAACATTTGACTGAAACACATATATATTTCAATCAGAAGACTTGGAAAATGTTATTCAAATTTATTTTCAGAGTTTTACATGTATCTCAGGATCATTGCTGGCAGCGTCCTCCTTTCCCCAGTCTTCAAAATAACCCCATGTCACACTGGCTTTGTTAACAGTGAACCATTTAGTACCCTTAACCTCTGTTTCTGTCATCATTTTGATGACAGCAGCTACTGGAGCCCTGTTGCAGCATTTCCTTGCTGTAATGAAACGTGGTGGCTGGAGCTCTGTGTCAGAGGGCTTTGAAATATGACGTGCTGAGGTTTAGCCCATCAGGGCTATACAAGGTAGGGGCTGTCAGCCTGGTTTAGGTCAGGAGTCTGTTCAGGCCACTGCCCTGACTTTGAAGCCTCTGCACTGAGAGTATAGGAAATCTATTACCCAGGGAAAGGGCTTTTACCTGTGTTATCCTGGACCCAGGCAGTCCCTGCAGGAGGGCAGCCGTGGCACCATGCAATAGGGTACACGGGGTGATAGAGCAAAGTAAAATTAAGGGATGTAAAAGTGGAGATTACAACATAAACATCCACTCAGATACTGGTGTAATGTACGTTGTATAAATATTTAGAAGTATTCCTACATCTAATTCTTAGCCTCATCATTCTTCTGTCAAATGGTTTACAAAAGACAAAACTATATTTCAGTTACGGACATGGCTTCATAATTCTTTAGCTTAATTAAGGCATCCAAATGTGCTTCATCTCTGGCTGCTCTGCTTGGTAAATGGTGCAAACCTGTGGATAATTTAAGGCTTTTTGTATCTGTTACAGTATCAGCAGCTCAGGCCATGGATGGCTGTCCACAAGACATCTGTATCTGAGTGTCCAGCCTAAGAGAAAAGCAGCAGCTGCCCGTGTTGTTTGAGTGTCTCCCAGAAAGAGATGGTTGCTTGTGCCATGTCTTCAGACACCATGTATGGGAAGAAGTGATCACGGTTTGGGACATTGCTATGTAAAGTGTAGGTGAGCACATGGTCCTGAGAGTGCTGTAGCTTAAGCACAGGTCGTGCTGATGTGGTGTGTGTGTCCCTGGTGCCTGTAATCCCTTCTCCATCCTGGAGTTGCTCCATGCAGTGGGGAGAAGGATGGTGAATTTCCTTAGGCTCAGTGATGGAAGGGCACAGAAATGTACCATCCCTGAGGGTGCTGGCACAAATGTGGGTCAATGCCCCAGGCTGACGGGGGCACAGGGGCACAGGGCCTCCTGTGCTGGCCATGGTGTTGGAGCACATTTCCAATAGAGCTGCTGTGCCAGATGGCTGGCATCAGCCCAGGGCACCATTTATTGTTCTGGTTCTTTCTCCATCTGGTCCCTTCATGCAAAAACTGCATAACTGTGCAAGTAAGGGAGGAGGAGGGGTAGCCTGTCCCTGGTTGGGGCAGAGTCCCAGGCTCTAGGACCATTAGAGGGAGCTCACCTTCAGGCCTCTGGGGAGATAGATCCCTTATACCCCCCACTCTGCTGTGGGTGGCAGGGTGGCATCTGGGCATCAGCTCACTCCCATCCCCTTCGCCTCCCTGGCAACAGGGATGAGCTCAGTGCCAGGTGGTGAATCCCCTTTGCCAGGGGAATCCCTACCTGGCCACTTCACAGTGTTTTTAAGGACAGCAAGGAGCCTTATCAAGCCTCTACATCTGCCCCAGATGCTTCACATTCCAGCCATCCTCCGCACAAGTGCTGTACCCGACAGCATCTCCCCGAAGAGGACTCGAGGGCTGACAGCCTGCGGGCAGGCACCCAAGCCCAGGGAAAAGGGAACGTCCCCCTCTGCCCAGGATGTCCCCAACAGAGCCGGCAGCAGGTGACACAGCCCTGCCCCTCGACCGTGTCAGCGGGACCGTCCCGGTGCCGCGTGTGCAGGGAGGCTGGACCGGGGGCGGCCCAAAGTTCAGGCAAACAGAAGGGAGAGGAGGAGGAGGAGGGATGGTTTCCGACCTGGTGGCACCAAGGCTGCTGCGGCCACCTTTGGGTTTCACCTTGAACTGTAGCCAGCTCGTGGGGTGCTGCCAGCACCCCGTGTCCCTGCAGCAGCGGGCTGGCAGCTGGATGTGCTTCCTGGGGAGGGCTCTGCTCCCAGAAAAAGTCAATAATTAATAAATGACTCTCAAAGCATCTTCCAAAGCGCTGATACCTGGCAGTCCGGCACCAGACCCTGCTCCTTCCCCCTCTCGCTGCCTTGTAGTCAGCATGAATTGTTTTCCATCTTCTCTCCCTCTCTCTCCTCTGTCTGTCCTGTTTTAGGGTTTCTTTCTCTTTAAGAGGAAACTCCGAGGAAGCCGAGCTATTCAATATTGTTTCATATTATTTGATTGTGAAACAATTTAATTTGTTTATGACTCCAAAGGTCAGATTTGACTGTTGCCCAAATTTCTAAAGAATAAAGAATTAAACAAGCTGAAGGCGACTTTGTGGCATGATAAACGGGAGAAAGAGAAGGGGGCTAGTGAGAATATTTAACTGGAACAGCAAGGCAAACTTACCTTCAGCTCATGTTTAAAGGCCTAGTCAATCATTACACATTTTTTATTATTTACCTGGTACAAAATCCCCCCGGGGAGAAGAAGTAGAAAAACTCACAAGCCACATTCTTTCAGATTTTTAGTAACTCGCTCAGTACTTTTTTTTTTCCTTCTTTTTTTTTTTCTGTTTCTCAGAACAGGTGGGTTGGTATGGATTGCATTCATACCCGGGTAGATGAGAAATAAAGCAGAAGCACATTGTGGTTGCAGCTCCAAGCTGCAAGGGGATGTCTGTAACAGTGCAGAGAGCAGGGCCAGCCGAGGACTCTGAGAAGGAAGGTAATTCTCACACAGTCATCAGAAGACAAAGGTTGCATTTACACCTGGCCAGAAGGTTTAATAATCTACTATTTCCAAACATTGCAGGCTCACAATCTGTTGTGTCTGAGATCATAAAGTATATCACAAACTGGAGACAAGAGACCTGGGGCTTGACTGACCAGAGCTTCTATTTTTTTTTTTTTTATCTTCTTATTTTTCACTCCATTTTCTTCTTCTTTAAAAAAAAAAAAAAAAAAGAAAAGAAAAAAGAAAAATAAGTACTTTGGAAGAAAAAAGACTTGCTTTGGTGAGAAAATTCTTACCTGGGAAGGTGATGCAAAGCAATTCTGAAAACAAGGGATTAATGGGCAATATTCATTCCTCTTTGTTTCACCAAGAGCAATTTTCATGAGCAAATTTTCAAGAGCAATTGGGAGACAGATCACCTGGTTGATAAAAACTCTGTCCCAGGCTTGCAGAGTAAAGAAATTGGGGAAAAGGGCCCAAAAGGAGAGAAATATTCAAAGAGAGGCAGGTAGAAACCTCTCACAGATTTGTTTTCTAGGTCCTACCACAAAAATAACTAGCATTCAACCACCTGAAACACTAGGTGTAGGTGGCTTTCACCTTTTTTTTTTTTCTTTTTCTTTCTTTTTTCCAGGATGGTTAAATTGCAGTAACAGTGAAAGAGAATCTGGCTGTGTTGGAAGGTTTTTGGGTGAAGTCAGCCACATTCATGTGGTTCTGGTCTGTAGCTGGTTTCCTCTGTACCTGTGAGGTTGGCAAGGAGGTTTATCCAGCAACAGAAGGGACTCACATAGCAAAGAGAGTTTTGGGGAATTCTAATTCTGCTTCCTTCTGCACTGTCTGCCCCTGGCAAGGCTGCAGAAAGGGGTAGGGACTCAATGAGAGTGGTGTTTCCCACTGATATTCCTGAGAAAGGGTGGAAGGGCCATGCCCTGGCTCTGGCTCCACTCTGGATGGAGAGACTTATGCCTTCATCAGGGAGGGACACTGGGAGAGAGGATGTTGCTTTGCACCTCGTTTGGGTGTTTCAGTGCTGATTCATCAAAGCACTTAACGCTGGGAGGAGGAACTGGGCCTATTGAGATGAAGGTTTGCCCTTGCCGACTTCAAAGGAGGTTGGATTTAACCCTTTGAGTGGGGTTTGACCTCCTGGTTGAAGTTAAGCACACGTTGTTGCTGGGTTAGGACCATCCCCTCTCTCAGTTTGAAAGGGGAGATAAATAAATTCGGTTTATTTCTGGTATATCATCATCTACCTGATGATGCCTCTGTGTGTTTTATGACTGCCAGTCCCTGTAACTTCCTTCTCCTAACAGAAATAAATAAATAAATAAATAAATAAAGGGGGAGCAATAAGAGCTTCCCCAGGAGAAGCTCATTAATCAATGCAGGCTGGAGAGCCATCTGCCCCTGGCACTGCCAAGTGCCCCCCTGGAGTGTTCCTCTCCTGGCTGGGGCTGCTCACCACCACCTGATAGCAAAAGTGCCATCTTTGATGTCACCTAGGCCAGCAGCCACAAAGCATTGCATAATCAAGGTCACTGGAAAATTACACAAAACTTTGCCCATGTGAAAGAAAGTAAAGCACTTGGGAAAAAAAAAAAGCCTCTCAAAATCCCCCAAAACCATAAAAACCTCTGCAGCACCCGAAACTGCTCATGCCACCAACACAACATTCTGAGTAAATGGCATATACAGGGCCAAGATGTCCCCTTATTGTAGCCTAGAAGCACTGATGAAAAATAATACTATCCACATAAAGGAAATTGAATATTTTCTCTGGTAGCCACAGGAAGCCAGCTCTCTGTTTTTCCCTTTCTTACCTTCAATTAGATAATGAAGATGTACAAATATAGGTAGTAATAGTCTCATGCTTTGGATTGCTGCCTGCTGTCCTTCTGAGGATTTTACCTCTCAAGGCACTGAGTTTGGTTTCATCTACCCTTAGGAGCAATTATGTCTTTCTAAGGTTATTTTGCAGATATAGGAAGCAGCCAAGTTGAGAATTTGTAAATTAAAAAAAAAGCAGAAGCAGAAATTTCAGAATATGTATTCAGAAAAATACATTCCTTGGAGGTGTTCTTGTTATTCCACCAACATTTTTTCGTGATAATAAATCTGGCATTGAAAAATAGACATTTTGCTGTGGGTTTTTTGTGTTTTGTTTTGGGGTTTTTTTCCCCTTTTTGGTTAGTCACCATCACCTGTTCTCTTTTATTTTTTTTCCTTTTATTTTTTCCCCTTCTGTTTGTGAGAAGAAAGAAGTCATGGTGACGGAATAAAGAGGAAGAACTTTTAGCATGAAAGAAGTCAGAGCTAGGGAGTGAAGCAAGAAAAAAAAAAAAAAAAAGAAAACGGGAAAGGTTTTCTCCTTTCCTAAGAAAAAGATGAAAAAATGCTCCTAACCCAGGAACACCTTGATGGCCAGACACTGGGTGAGGAGGAGGGTGTGGGTTCATCCCTTTCCACCCAGATGGACCAATGTGGGCATTCCTGTCCCATGTCCATTCAGTGGGAACATCCTGGTGTCAGGACAGGGCTTTCTGCAACACCCACCTCTCTGTATTGCTTGATTGAGAGGATGCCTCATACACTGCTGGTTTCAGGTATCTGCATGGTCCAGGCAGCCTCAAGCAAGGCATCACAATCATAGAATCATAGAATCATAGAATTGGCTGGGTTGGAAGGGACCTCAGAGATCATCGAGTCCAACCCTTGAACCACCGTTGCGGTTGCTAGAGCACGGCACTGAGTGCCACATCCAGTCTCTTTTTAAATATCTCCAGGGATGGAGAATCCACTGCTTCCCTGGGCAGCCCATTCCAATGACGGATCACCCTCTCCAGAAAGAAATTCTTTCTGATATCTAACCTAAACTTCTCCTGGCACAACTTAAGACTGTGCCCTCTTGTCTTGTTGAAAGTCGTTTCGCAAAAGAGCCCAACTCCCACCTGGCTACACCCTCCTTTCAGGGAGTTGTAGAGAGCGATGAGGTCTCCCCTGAGCCGCCTCTTCTTTAGGCTGAACACCCCCAGCTCCCTCAGCCTCTCCTCATAGGGTCTGTGCTCGAGTCCCTTCACCAGCCTTCACAATGCCACTTTGAAAATCTTATGCCTTTGACTCTAAGTTTAAGTTTCTGCCTAACCTCTTCTGCAGTCAAGTAGTTTCTGGGTAGTTTGAGTGTGTCTTCTTCCACTTTCTGTCCTATTAAAGCTCTTCTTAAATCCTCTCCTAGCTTCCTAAGGATGGTTTGATAAATGCCAGTATTTCTGGTAACGAGAATATTGTGGCAGAACCTTTTAGCTTCTCTTTCCACAGACCAAGAAAGTACCACCAGCCATTCCATTGCTTCGTCACTTCTAGAATTCATGTATGGTAGAAAAAAAGCCACCTTTCCCCCATAGTGGAAGGAGCTCTTTCTTCATTCATTACATCATATGTGGTTTCATGGTTTGCATATGTCTTCTTAACTTTAAAAACTTAAAAGTTTGATGAACCCTTTTCCCCATTTTTATTCATGAGGAAGCTGGTAGTAAACACCCATGTTTCTTTCCTAGCCAGTCTGTCACATCATCTAAAAGACAGATGGTTGCATTGTGCTTTGGTTTTGCTTTTTTAAATTGACACGGTAAGTTTATGTTCAGGACACTGAAATTAGTAGGGCTGTACTGCTTATCTAATCTCTGATGGGCACTTTGTCATATCTTAAAATAGTTTAGATTTCAATCATCTAATTGCAGGCTGCAGTATAAAAAAGCTGCTGCTCCATTCTGGAGAGCTCCTAAATGCCTGTGGGCACCTTCCCACAAGAGGCAGGCGTGCAGCCAGGTGTTCCACTTGGTGTCAGCTGCCAGTGCCTCTGTCACCAAAAAAAAAAAAAAAAAAAAGGTAATTTTCCAGTTCATTAAGGGATAAAACTTCCATTACAACCAACAAAGCGCACAGGTCAGTCTCTGCTAGAACTGCTGGTTCCTTGCTCAAGAATGTGATGGACATTAAACACGTGGGGATAGAAAGCAGATAGGAGCAAGCACATGGAGATCTTGTTCTTTATTGTCAGGACAAGAAGAACTGCAGTAGGCCCAAGGGAGGACTTGTTCAGCACTGGTATCCTCCAAGGGCTGTAAGGAGTGGTTTGGCTCTTGAGGGCTTTCCTCTGCCCTGTGTGGTGTGGCAGAAGTGAGGGACCCACTGCAGGGTCTGCTCCATCTTCAGCTGGACTCCCAGGTCACTGTAGCCACCCCAGCAAGCAAGCAAAAAGCTTTCCCAAAGCTGCTGGGTCAAAAAGGCTGCTTTAAAATCAGATGCATTATTCCTCACTGTCTACAGGCAAGATCAGGTAGCTGGTGTAGCACCAGCACCCAAACTATTTGGGCAATCGCCTCTCCCCCCTCCCATGGAAAGGGGTGGTTTCAGTGGTGGGTAGGTGGGAGCTGTGCAGAGGCATCTGAGCCTCTGCATGCCCATTCTGACCAGAGGATGCCTCTAATGCGGGAATCCACAGGAATCTGAATAAACCCACTCTTGGCCCACTGGGGTAGAGGGGTGGTCACAGGGCTGTGGACAGGGTGGGGGTCTGGAAAGCCAATAAATTGAGGAACTCCTCTTGCTTGGCTGCTTTGTGTAGAGATGTAACAGTACCAGCTGGGGTTTAGCCCTTCTGCACATACCTCGAGCATTTACTGTCACCCTCAGAACATTTCCTGGATCAGCAGAACTGCTCTTCAGCTATAATTTTTATTGAAATATCTTGCTTTAAACCTGGACAGCACCAATGGAGGCCTCAAATCTCTAAATCAGCTCCACTTTGGAAAACAAATCATCGTGGTGGAGTTATGCCAAGCTCATTTTCTGTGCTCATTCATTATTTGCTTTTCACTTTCTGAGCTGATTTAAACAGACTGTAATCTAACTGTACCAGCTGCATCCAAGATATGAGCCTGATTTACACTTTGACAATGTGAGCCGCTTCGTGGCTGCATTTGCAGGATGGAGAACTGCTGTAGAGAAGGTTTTTTTCTACAGCAACCATAGACTCTGTAGAGAAGGGCTTCCTGGTTGCTTCTGCTTTCCTGCTTGAGCTGCTGAGATATTATTACTTAATAGAAAGCCAAGATCTTTTCCTGGGCTACAGAAAAAGTGGTATCTTCCAGAGAAAAAAACACCCTAACATCTCCAATTGTGTTTTCCCAGACAGAAAGTAGAAGATTAGAAGATACAGTGGAATAAGCATCTACAAAGGTAAAGCCACACATGGAAAAAGGGATAACAGGGGAGAGGCCATGGAGATGGGGCATTAACATCTACATTGTGTGGATGGAGAGGTGGAGCAAGGGTGGAGAGGCAACATCCAAGAGGCAACATCCATGGTCTGGGAGAGGAATGGGGAGAAACCAGTAGAGAATTGGGTTTTAAGGGGCCAGGTAAAACCCAGACCAACATAAACTGTGCCTTCACCCTGAACATTTGCATGGGGCAGTGTGAGATAGTGTGGTTTCACCAGCCCTGGAACAGCATCAAGGAGGACAGCAATGGTTTTCAGTTCTTCTTGAGTGTGGGTGTTTCTTTGGTTCTGAAGTTTCCTATGGTAAAGCAAGACAGATCCATTAAAAAATGTACTTGATTCAAACACTTATCCTGCACTGTTAATAAATGTTATTGACCTTATTACGTATTTACCAAAAGTCATCTTCTTACGAAAACTTTCTCTCCCTTTTTTCAGCCTTCCCAACACTTTTTGTCCTCCCTATGATTAGGTGAGATTAGAATTTTTTAAGTACTGCAGAAAGCCAAAGCTTCACCTAAAGTAATTTTTTTTCCGGCCACAAGCAAGGCAATATGAAAGTGGAATTGCTGTCATGCAGTGAAGATTCCACCCTATTTTTATGATTCTTGTAAGTCTGAGAAAAGCTTTGAGATGAACATCCCAGCCTCACTCTTTGCTCATTTGAAAGTCTTTCAGGCTTGCTGAAGGTTATTGCAGTAATGCTGCATTTACATGTTAAAAATACCTGTAATTTCTAAGAACACACAATTGTTTGCCTCTACCATAAAGCTTTAAAAAAACAAAGAGCTTTTCTTCAGAGGGAAAAAAGACTTCCTTATTATTATTGCAGCATCCTCATTTCCCCATCATGGTGTACAAACAATATCACCATACAGTGAATAGTCTCCTGTACAGAAATATGAAATCCAGGACTGATATATGTGCATGGCTCAAAAAAGAAGCTGGGCATGTAAAATTCTCCAATTTCACATTTTTCCTGGCACAGGATTAAGGAGATTTAAAATAGCTGAACAGGTTCACTTGAGAACAATTGTTATAACTCCCATCAGAATGGTATCATTGATTACCTCTTTAAAAATGGTTTATGTTGCCAGAACCAGAATGAAGAAGCCTTTGTGTAAATTCACCTGTGCCAAGACTGCCTAGACAGACCTTCACAAAATGCTTGAAGGAGCAGCTGCTGGAGTTGATGGGACCCTGTTCATTCCAAGTTCTGTGAAATTTCAGGTACATTTCTCCACTGGTATGTATCAAGAATGGATCCCCTTGACAAGCTCTTTTATATGGAAAGTAGTTGGCAATCTGAGTGGTCCAGCTCTGATGTTTCTACTGATACTGCAATTAACTTTGATGTAGTCAGAGGTATGTGTCACAGCACCCTCTTTCTATGGAGGTGATCACAGTCCTTCATTTTGGGCATGTGCTTTCCTCTGGTGGATCCCTGGAGAGATTGCTATCTGCATTTCAATAACTGCTTCCCCATTAGAGCTGTAAGAGTTTTGAGATGCCTCTTCCTAGAATCTTCCTTGCTTTTACTGCTTCCAAGAAGTCACCCCCAATGAGATGTCCAGGAACTGAATGTGGTGCCAAGGACCTTGTGAGTTCCCCAGTAGGATGACAGAGGGTTTCTTACAAGAGCACTGTTGTGCAAGGACAGGCAGGACAGATGGATGAACCTGTGGAACGAGTTTCAGCCATAAATGCTCTGAGCACTGTAAATGTTTCAGTGGCTTTTTTCCTTTTTTTTTTTTTTTTTTTTTTTAAGCTGAAATATATTTGGGAAGTACTTGTTCAAACTACAGACTCAGTCAAAGATTAACAAGTGGAAACTGAGGGAAGGGTGGTGAAAAAAAAGATACTTTGAAAGGCTCAAGCATGTGTGGGTTCTTGCTGTATTTGCCCAACTATAATCACTGGGGCCACACTTGCGACAGGCTAAAACGTTGCCGTGAATAGAAAGTATACCATAAGGGTTCTCAAATATGAAAGTGGGACTGGAACAAAGAGCAGGCACCAGACAGACTTCCCCTGTTAACGATTACAGGCCTGTCACCCTGGTGCCAGCAGTCTCAGAGATCGTCGGGGAGCAGGCAGCAGGATCTCGCCCAGCGCGCCCAAGCTGCTTTGAAACCCTGCCCACAGCCTCCCCGTGTTCCTCGCTACCGCCTCGTCGTGGGGGAATGAACTTTATCTCTCTGCTTTTAAGAGTGTTTGCTTTAAAGATGATTTACCACACTTGACAATTACCGAATTTCCTAAATTCAGCCTGAGGTATTGTTGTTGTTCCATGTATCTGGCGCTCTGCAAAGCAGCACCTTGGCCGCAGAGCTGTAAATCTCAGCGTGCAGGAAAGTCACTGTGGATGCATGCTGGAGGACTTCAAATGCTGCTTCCCTCTGCAGTTCCACGGATCAGGGTGTTAGCAGAGACGTAAAAAGGTTTTGACTGAAGGGAGGAAGAAAACAAAACTGTCAGCCAGACTTGTAGGAACATCAGCCCGACACTGGATTAGGACTTGTCTCACCATCTTTATTCAACCTGGAGAGAAGGCTCTGAGGATACCTTCCAGTATCTGAAGGAGGCCTAAAAGAAAGCTGGTGAGGGACTTTGTAGGATATCAGGTAGTGGTAGAACTAGGGGGAATGGATTCTAACTAGAGGAGAGTAGATTTAGATTAGAGGTTAGAAAGAAGTTCTTCACTATGAGGGTGGTGAGATACCAGAACAAGTTGCCCAGAGGGGGGGTGGAAGCCCCAGCTCCCTGGAAGTTTTTAAGGCCAGGCTGGACAGGGCTCTGAGCAACTTTATCTGTGGGAGGTGTCCCTGCCCATGGAAGGGGGGTTGGAACTAGATGATCTTAAAGGTCCCTTCCAACCCTGCAAACTCTATGATTCTATCTTTGCCTGAAGGACATGAGATGCAGAGCTGGTGTAGCAGGGCCTGTACACAGCTGAAAACACTCCAGAAAAAGTTTTCAAGCTTTTAATTTTCCTTCTTTTAATTCCTAATTTGTTCTTCTTAATCAATGGGGTAGCATCTCCAAAACAATACATACACATCAGTAAGGACTGTGATCCACTTGGTGCTAAAGTGATTTTCTTTACTTATGTTGCTGCTGACTCAAGTGCTAGAGGAATGCTCTTCCTCCACTTGAATATGAGGCAATACAAAGAGTTACTGTTTCAGTTATATTTTGCTGGGAAAACTATCAAGACCTTTGCATTAGAACATTTAACAACACTGTCAGCTTTCCCCTGCATTACCTTTTGGTATATTTTTATTATTTGTTTTCCATATGTTGGTTCTTTTAATCTGTTCTTATTAAAGTCTTCCATGTTTCAGTAATATTGTCACTGTGTTTCTTTTGAAGGAGGCAAGTATGTGTACTGAAAGATTAGATTATCCTGTTTGAAAAAAAAGAGAAAAGGGAGAAATGTCTTCAAAATTAAGTACATCAAAAGTAAAAGTAGGTGACAAATGTTAATATTTGCAAAGTGCTTCTGCTTTGATCCTGTATTTCTATTTTTTTAAGAGCTTGACAAATGTGTCCTGTGGTTTGGCTTCAAACCTCTTTGCCTAATGCTTTACTTGACCCACAATCCATTTGATCTTCCACTTGTTTTTCCTCCTGTCCAAGAGGCCTCTGGCCTTGATAAAAGACTGGTTCTTATCATCCACTTGCTGCTGTTCAGGGGCATAATTTTTTATTTTTGGTTGGATTAGCTTACTGTGCCTGTTTGCTTAGGCAGTTTCTAAAGAGGTATTAATTATGCTGCTATTGTTTGGTATGATTCCATTCCCATTTCCATGCCAGTAACAGCCATAACAGATCAGAACCCAGACTGTTCAATTGATTCAGATATGAAGAAGACATGGACACTGACATGGCCATATTGAATGACAGGCTGGCACTTCATTTCTATCAAACAATTTCCAGGCATGCTGCATCCAATACCCAAGCTTACTACTTTTATTATACCAGAGACTTTCAGGGGCTCTGGGAAGGACCCCTCCACATACTGGGATTCTATGGATTGTCTTTGGCTTTCCCAAAGCTACTGAGCACTGCTCCATGTTTCCTTCCCTGCAACTCAGTCATTGCAACTAAAGACCAGCAGCTGGCCACAGCTGGCTAAAATGCACGTGTTTCTACAGCTCCCAAGTGCCCACCTTAGCCAGCACCCTCCGATCCCAATCCCAGTATTGTCCGTCATGTATTTCCTGCCTCCGTTACACAGCTCGCTTGATCCCAGTATTGACCAGGTCACTAAGAGCTGTCCCAGTGCATGACAGCCTGGGCAATCTGAAAGATGCTTCTACAAATCCTCACGTTGACCAGAAAAGCCAATATTTGACTTACGGCTGGTTTATAACATCAGCTCCTCTATTCTCCCTGAAATTCCCCTCCTTCTAAGGATCCATAAACCACAGCTAAGGTAACCATGGGGGTTTGAGTTGCTGTTTCCACCAAGAAGCCCAGGAGGTGCCACATCTTCCAGCCATCCCTCTTATTAACTCCTCCTCCACCTCCAGGCACTGGGACACCTCTCATCTGCCAGTCCTTGGCAGCTTCCAACTATATTTAAAGAAATGGACAATAAACCATACACTGAAGCACACCCACTTATCTGTCAGGCTAGGAAGCACCTCCCTCAGTTAAATGTGCCCCTGCTCTATCTTTGCCCTAGGACTCAGAGTGATGAAGTTAGCATTTTCTGTGCTGCTCCCAGGTTTCAGGACAGTGTATCTGCCAGGCCTTCCACATCCTGTGCATTCGTTTTCTGCTGATAGGTTTAGGTTATCATTTGCATTGCAGATGTGGGGCTGCTCTGCCTTGCACTCAACTTCTGTCTCCCTGGAAAAGGTATTGACACAGTGAAATTAATTTCACTGCCATTGCAAGAGGCACATGTGATTTGAGCAAGTCTGAATGTGAGGAAAGAAGGAGAGCTTGCTTTTACATATAACTCATACAGTGCCTTGCTTAATTGGAGTAATGAGACAAAATGTTATAACAATAAAAAGATTTTTGTCTTTTTCTTGACTTTAATGGGAGTATGACACCTGCCAGCCCTCCATCTGTTTCTCTCACCTGCAGAACATTTGGCCTTGTGCGAGTGAAGAAGACGAGGTATGCAGCAAAGCATGCCAGAGTTCAGTTTTCCATGGGTACAATTGCCTGTCAATTAAAAAAAAACCAACAAAACACCATAAAAAATTCTGAGAATGAGGAAAACTGTGATGATGGCACTCAGAGATTCAGGGACAGCCTTGCTAGGTAAACACTTCATCACTGTAGCAGCCTCCTCTGTGTTTGTCTGTCCCTTTCCATTCATGCAATTTTAATGCTGGGCTATTTCCTTTTGCCCTAACAAATACATGAATCCTTCTTCTGTCAGCTTTGTATCTTCTAATAATTTACCCATAATAAGGAGCCCTGCCTTTCACCAGGTGGCAGAATGATTTTCCTCTGGTGAGAACGATTTTGTTTTCTTAAGAAAAAAAAAAATAAGGATTTTGCACCTTCCTTATTTCAAGGAATATCTGCAGCCAGATCAGCTATTACTTTCCAAAACTGTTTTCACAGGCATTTCCTGAAGACAGACTATCAGTTAAAATGCTGAGTTTAGCCTTTTCTTGATCCTCTGCAAAGCGTATTATTTTATTGCTCTTGTTTGTTTTTGCAGTTTCTTTTTCTGGGTTTTACTGCGAGCACTTCTGCCAGTGAATCGAGAGATTTGGTGCCAGTGGTGTGTCAAAAAAACTGTGCATGTGTCTGCTGGATAAATCCCTGAGCTTGCTTTATGATTTATAGCCAAACTAAGTTAAACAATTAATCACAATTAAGGAATGAATTAGATTTTTTTTTTTTTAAGGCAGTGTTTCCAAGGATTCTTCTGCTTGGGGGATGCCTCTGATGGACAAAAGCTGCTGGAATGTTTCTTATTCCATCTCTCAGTCTGCAGGAGACCAAGCAGAGAGTAGAAATAGCTAATGTTTGGAGCTGTGCTGTGGTCCTCTTCACTGGCTTGCCAGCCTCAGGATGCCAGAAATATTGTCACGCTGCCTCTGAGCAGCCATTTATTCAGGTGTTTCTGAGGCTGGAAGTCTGCAGCTTTTCCACAATGGTTATCAGCAAATGAGTGCAAAAAAATATAGTTACTCCTTAAGTACTGTGTTTCTTTGGGGGGAAAAAAGCCAAACCAACCCAGCCAAACCAGTGCAAAATAAAAGATATAAATTAGTATATATTAGTAATAACTGTTCTAATAAAAACACATTTTCTCCCCTCCCCTGTAGCCTTCTCATGTACCCTCTTCCTGCACTGTTATCTGGATATACAAATTTCCTCACATTTCCTGAAATGACTCAGAGAAGCCCAGGCATAATCTTTGTGCCTAGACACTGCTGTGCTCAACCATAATTGCTTGATTTGCATGAAGATGGAATATGTCATTGCTACATATGTGGGCGTGAGGTGGAGAGTCAGAGGTCTCAAAAAAGCAGCCTCTCCAAGAAACTCCTCTTTTCCTTGGACAACCTGCTGTGTTGGTTCTCTCTGTAATTCCAGTTAACAGGAAATGTGACTTGTAGAAGACAAGAAATTCTGAACGACATCTAAGCAGCTGGGACCCAAGGGAAGAGATTCATCCCACTTAATAGAAAGTTAAATATGTAATTCCAGCTAATTTATCTGATAATTGATGGCAAGAGACATTTAATGGAAAGGATTGTTTTAACCTACTTTTGTTTGCATATTTATGCTAGGATGAAAGATGTCACCTTGCAGAAATACCTATTTCCCCATAAAACAAGACAGCTCACTAGCCCAGATGTGTACCTTTTGCATAGCCAAGAATCCAGCCTCCCAGTATCTCACATTTCTCACACATTGCACATCTTTTATAGATCATTTGTTCCTTAGACCATACTCGCTCTCTGGATGTTACAGAAGGGAGAATGCAGAGAGCTTATGCACTGTACTGCTTGCAGGCATGTCCACTCGAGTACTTCTCCACAGGGGACAGAAATGGAGAGGGAGGAATGAAGAAAGAAGAGGATTCAGCATCTCTTTGGAGAGCACACCAGAGGGCATGTGCTGTATGCATCTGCACTCCTACTTCTACTCAGCACTGGCAGTTTTTTTATCTTCTGCATCTTTTTTACCTGCCACAACTAAATTGGCATCCCAAAAATCCAAATTCTGTGACATCTGCCCAGTGTCAGGCACCATCCTTGACCTGGTTTCCTAGGTTTGGTTTTAATGTTGCTCGTGTAGATAAGCTTTGTAAGTGCGTGAGTGGGTTGACCCCCTCCATGAGCAAGGACTAACTATTTGGTGCCTGAAATGCATTTCTGTGCCTCTGACTTATGATTTTGCCAAGAGCTTGGGAGCTGAGCCTGAGCATGATTCTGCCTGGTGGGAGGTTTTTCAGCATCTTACCTCTGACAGAGCCTGACCCAGGAGGGACAACTCCAGCCTTGGCTATAGCAAAAGACTCCCAAGACTGCACTCATGCATACCAGCTCCTCTTGACACCATGCAAGATAGGTAATGCCTGCCTGCCTTTCACTTCTGATTTATGGAAATGTAAGTGGCTTTTTGCTTTGGCACAAGAAGAGCTGAGAAGCCTTCAGAGGGGATGGAATGGCAGGAAGAAAAGTACATGCAGCAGTTTGCAGAATGGAAACTTTTAGAAGTTGGGGTGGTTCAGTGTTGTTATAACACCTGTCAAGGTGTTATAACCTTCAAGGTTATAGGGTCAAGGGTAGGAAATAGTACCTTGACCCTTCCCTAGTGCTGTTCAGACAGGTGCTAATATAGTGATGGATGTTACTTACACAGGGATAAGGGGGAGGCAGGAGGAGGGGCTCATTTTTTTTCACATAAGTAAGTAAGGTAAAAGGTGCAGATGTAGCAGATCCGGAAACACTGGACAAGAGAGGTGGAAGATAATCATGACAGAAAACATGGTAAGAGGAGTCAAATGAATATAGTATAAAAATAAGTAAGGCCACACTTGAATCAGCCTCACACTCGAAGTTTGAATGTGCACTATCTCATATGAACTATTTTCCATTTTAAAGAATGCCTGTCTTTGTTGGGTTTCACCAGAACTGGCTTCCCAGGTGTAGGACTGTGAAGCAAGTCAAGTAATTTTGTCTGACTTTTAAGTATGTGAGTGGCTTCTCTGTTTTTGTGGGACTGTGTAGAAGCTCATTGTTATAGCAAGCATTACACAGGCAGAGAGGTTCCTGACAAAATCCTCTTTTCACATGATATTATTACTTTCCCAGACTTTTGTAAAACATCCAAAACAAAGTGAATGCCACAATCTCGTGAAATTTGTTATCAGCACAAGCTGCCTGAGTTCCCTTTTTTGACCCAGTAAGATGCCACTAATGTGAATTATGCAAGTCGAGCTAGTAATTTTAGTTTAACATTGATCTCTCATGAATAGCTTGTTGTTGCCTTCAAACAACTAATTGGTAACTAGCAGGGCTATCTGAACCTTATGCATTGAGGCATCCACGTATTAGCATTAATCATCGACTGACCAAGGCAAATCTTAAAAGGCATGGGGAAAGAGATAATCTTCTGTCAGTCCCTTCTGTTATTAATTTTATCTTTCTGCTTAATGCTGAAGATAACAGGCTTGTTTCTGCAGGTCTCCCCACACAGATTGCCATTGTAAGCAGTGCCCATCACTAGCACGGCCACCTTTTATGATCATGACCTTCCCCAAATCTGCCAAAGCAGAGGCAGCATACAGGGCAGAAAATCTGCTCTTGTGCTGCAAGACAGAGCCATGAGACACTGGCTTCCTCTGAGCCCTGATATTTCTTCTAGCTCATGCACCTTCACTTTTCAGCCTCCTGGAACTTTCGGAGCTGAAATCACCTTCCTTTTCCCAAGTCTGAATTATATCCCTTTCCTCTCTGTCTGTTTAGAAATGGGCAACCCAGTTCTGCCAAAGAATGACTGGTGGAGGCTGTAAGTGAGGGCCCTGGGCTATCTGGGCCTTTTATTCAAGACTCCCAGAAGTCCCTCGGGAAAATGATCATTGTGACCTTTATTTTGGTAATTAGTGTAGACCCAGCCAAAAGCAAATTTTCCATAGCTCTTTCTGTTTTGTTTCTCTTTTTTGAGCTCTGGGAGTTTGGTATTCTGTTTTCCTTGTCTCTCCCATGGTCTTAAATTACAAAATAAGGAGAAAACAGGGCATTCTTTTTTTTTTCCCCAGAATAAATGATCTCCCATTAAATGTATCTGAAAAAAATCCAGGAGGTCGTCTCTTTTTACAGGTATGGTACATCTCACAGACCCTTTATTTTCCTACCAGTAGCAACTGAGAAGGTTTACTTTCTGCTTGTTTCTCTCCCTTGCCTTTACCCACATCCCCTGTTTTCCCTCTTATATTATTACCTTAAACAATGCCTTTTTGGAAAGCGTACTCTTTCTAAAAGTGCTCTGGTAAGAAGCAAAACAAAAACACAAAACCAACAGTGAAAAACAAACTTCCCCCAAATCCCCACAGAAACAAATAAGGCAACTTTGAAACTGGAAAGCACTGGCACACAATGCCACTGAGCCCAGATGTTACAGCTCAGGTAAAACCACAGTTGCCCTCCAGTTGCTCTGCTGCCTTTTTTACCTTCCATTTGATGCTCTTCCATTGAGCCCCAAGGTTTCCAGGCTCAAGTACCAACATTCACAAAGACCATCTAGTTGGCAACAGGAGACCAGAGTGTTTATAAAAATCACAGAATCATAGAATCAGCTGGGTTGGAAGGGACCTCTGAGATAATCGAGTCCAGCCCTTGATCCACTACCGCTGCAGTTACCAGACCATGGCACTGAGTGCCACATCCAGTCTCTTTTGAAATATCTCCAGGGATGGAGAATCCAATACTTCCCGGGGCAGCCCATTCCAATGCCTGATCACCCTCTCCATAAAGAAATTCTTTCTAATATCCAACCTAAACCTCCCCCGGCACAACTTGAGACCGTGTCCTCTTGTCTTGCTGAGTTGCCTGGGAAAAGAGACCAACCCCCACCTGGCTACCTCCTCCTTTCAGGGAGCTGTAGAGAGTGATGGGGTCTCCCCTGAGCCTCCTCTTCTCCAGGCTGAACACCCCCAGCTCCCTCAGTCTCACCTCACAGGACTTGTGCTGGAGTCCCTTCACCAGCCTAATTGCCCTCCTTTGGACCCGCTCCAGGACTTCAATAATGTTCCCTCTGCTTCCTCCCTCCATCTCTTGGTATCCAAAAGGGGATAAATTGGTTCAGGGCTCTCAAAGATTGTGACTATAACAAGAATTAGTGACTCTATGCACGTTAAGTGCATAGAAATGAATCTAAGAAACTGAGCTGCAGGAAAAGTACTCAGTAGGATGAGGCTTTTTTCCCCAGGAACTGAGGTGGTTTTTCTCCAGGAGCTGCTCCTCCTTCTCCCTCAGCCCATTAAGTTCTTTGGGAAGAGGAAAAGCATGTGCCCCATCTGTGTAGTGCCACATGCCCTTATCTAACCCTTGAAGCTTTTTGCAAGTAGAGCAGAACTGAGCTCTCCTGCTTCATCCAGGACACTGAAAATCCCCCTTTCCCTGCAGCTTGACTCATAGCTTATTATTTTATGGTGGGCACCATGGCAAAATAGCCATGCCATGGGAAGAAACCTTTTTTGCAGCACCCAGTGCTCATGAAGGACAGATAGATGTGGATCAAGGAAAAAAGCACTTGTAGTCCTGTCTCATTTCTTTTTAAAACTGTACATGTCTCTGAATTTTATAGCCTCACCGAGTCTTCATAAGACTATGTTTATAGTCTTACTTTTGGAAGAATCTTAAGCCTAATGGACTTATTATATCATTGTTTCTGGAGGAATTTCTGTATTTAAAACTATCCTCTGGGCCCAGGAATATAAAAAAATCCTCAAACACTTCCATCATATTCTGGTGATTATGAATACTTATTAAGTTTTTAATGTCCTGCCACATCTGTGGTGTTGACATCACAGCACCAATTTCTCCTGACAGATACTTCTGGGTGAAGTAGCTCATGTGAGGATCACACAGCACATGCAATTTGTGTGCAGGCAATTGTATATGACCTTCTCTGCATTGTCCTACCAATGACCCCTTCTGTAATCAGGCAGAAATCATGCTCCTGAGGAGTGGGAGGTATTACTGCTTCCATGCTGGCCTATTCCTGGGCCCCCACTGCACAGACATTGCCAACAGTAACAAATTGCTCTGAGTTATGTACAGCCATTTAGTGATGTGAAGTAGTTATTTATTAGAGAGGGAGCTGAGACACTTGCAAAGGGCAAAAGAAGGAATAAAAGGAAAATCCCAAACCAAATGAAATAAAGCTGCCTCATCTAGCAGGCTTCTCACAACTAATGTCCCATTTCTCACTTCTGGGTCATGTCTTATTCATCTAATGGGGGACCACATGCAGAGTTTTGAAAGTAAATCCCTTGCAAATGAAGAAACATGGATATAAATGACAGGGTTGGACTAACCTGCATTTTCAGAGGTGGCAAATCAGTGTTTTGGTTTTTTTTTTTAGTCACAGCTTCCTAGATGTAAACCTGGCTATGATACTGGTTGGAGACTTGGAGTCACCTTTCAATTTGAAGAAGTGTGATAAAAATGAGGAACCACCTCTTATGCATGTAAAAGGAGAAGGCAGCTCCAGAAGAGTGAGGACCCTGTCTGGAAAAAGACAGATCAATGGAGGCCACTGCAGCAAGGTTGATTGCTATGATCAGATAGCCAGGCCCTGTGTTCGTTTTCACTTGTAAAAGAAATGTTTAAGTGTAATGCCATGGGTCTATAGTGTAGAGGTTTCAAAAATAGGAGAAGAGCTGTTTATGGTGACCCTTTAATGACTGTATTGATGTGTGATGCCACTAGATTACTGGTCCGCAAATACAACTGAGTTTCTCTTTTATTATTTCAGTTTGGTTTGTCCTTCTTTCTTTCTTTCCTTCTTTCCTTCTTTCCTTCTGTCTGTCTGTTTTCTGTCTGTCTTTCTATCTTCCTTCCCTTTCATTTCTTGGCAGTCAGCCATATTAACGCTCAGTACATGTGTCTGATGCAAAGGCTTGAAGGACTGGATATGCTCTGGCAAGGAAACTGCCATCTCTTGAAGAAGAAAAGGCTTCACAGATAGAGTGAGATGCAGCAGCAACATAACTGAGACTTGTAAAGGTCTGGATCAAACTGCAGAGCAAAAGCAGGATATGCTCAACAAGTGCCTCCCTTTTTCCTGGGCCCCTGCCTGGCACCAGAGTGTCTTGATTTGCTTGCACCATACAAGTCAAACATGATTTCCAGTTTGATCAGCACATATGCCCTGGGAATGGAGACCCAAGGAACTCGTGCTGAGCTCTTTGCTTAATTTTTCCTTCAAAAATACTGCAGCATGTTGGAGAATTGGCTCCCCCAAGCTTTCTGCATGCAGAGAGAACACTGAAGTAGACAGCCACATTTTCAAATGGATGTTTCTGCTGGGAAAAAAGTTATCTGACCTTAATAGTGGTTAAAAGTTGCTATTTGAATCAACCTAACCACTCTGGGGATGGTTTCTCTAGATTCAAAGTTTGCAATAAAAAAGGAGTGTGGTTTGATTCTGGCTAAATCATCTCCTTTCCAACAAAAGTGCTGTGCAAGGATTATGGACATCAGTGAAGTTTTCAACAAACAGATCTGAGGGCTGTAACCACAGGGACTTACTACTAAGGCAGGGTAAAGCCATCAATTTCTCTCTGATCAGCCACTTGTATGAACGCCTTCCACAGGGATGAACCACTTCTAGATCACTTATTTAGGAAATCATAAAATCTGGTGGGTTTTGGGGTTTGTTTTTTGTTAGTTTTGGGTTTTGTTGTTGTTGGGGTTGTTGTCTTTTTTGTTGTTTATTTGGTTTTTTTAAAGGGGCTGGGTTTTGTTGGCAGTTTTGTTTTGAGATTTTTTTTTTGTGGTTCGTTTTTTTGGTTTTTTTCCCGATTGCTTTTTTAACACTAAAACTCTGAACTACTGGAGTTTCCTTTACCTTTTCCCCATCCTCTTTTGTGTTCTTCCCATGATCTCTTTTGCTGGACAGCAAAATAAATGACCTCTTTCAATTTGCTTCTTTTTGAGACTCCCTGTTTTTTCAGCATTTCCACAGCTTTGAAGGCACGCTGACAAGTACGTGGCCCTTGGATATGTTTCACTCACCAGAAAAGTTAGGGAAAGAGCCAAGAAAACTTTTCCAAGTGTTTCACAAGTACAGCTTCCAAAATCAATTCAAAAGAAAATCTGGTGAGACCTGAAAACTGGAAATAACTTTGCAAGTCCAGTTTGCCTTTGATATGACACTCCTGTTATTTGGCCACCATGAACAGCCATGCATAGGATGCTTCCCACCACCTTGTGAGCATACAATGAAAATTTATGGGAAGCTGCAGAATTTCCACTCCAACATAATGGACTTTAATGCTTTTTTTTTTGTAGACATCAGTAACAATGCATCTAGATCCACCCAAAAGCTTAGAGCCTAATCGGTTTTAAGATGGAATAGAGGAATTTCATTTTTCCTCACTTTCACTGCTGGGACAGACAGCCTTCCTCCCTTATGAGGTAATTTAATTTTCACATTATGCTTTATGGGATATCCTTTATTTACCTAATGTTTTCCTGTCGAGTCTTTTCAGACTACGAATCTTGTATATTTTATATACACAAAGGTGACTTTTCCTTCCTTTAATGACTGTGGCTTATCAGTGCAGGCAACCGATACTGGACTCATAAATATGTCACTCTCAGGTTTGTGGCAGCCCCTTCTGCTCCGTAGGACTGCTCCTTGCTGCTCGCTCCTCCCTTCTGCTCACTGCATCTCCGTGGTCCTCTCATCCCCTCGAAGCTGCTGAACTCACCATTGGCTGGTATAAATAAACGACTGATTTAAGCTATAGGTGAAAATCCTTGTGAAAGGAGCACGCAGGAATGCAATACAAGGTCAGTGGAGCCAGCGCCTTCCGACTCCAATTAAATATTTCCTGTACACTGGTGCCAATTGTGCGTCTTGTAAGAACATTGGAAAGCGGGAGCTTGAACTCTAAGGGACCCTCTCGCCTCGAAACCTGTTTCCTGTTTAACAAGATTTAACAAGCACAACCAAACATGTGCCATCAGCAACAAAAGTCATTGTAAACGGCTCCAATGTGCAAAGGTGCTGGGTTTCCTCTTGGCCCCAAACCCCTCCCAGCCCCACCGGGCTGTCACAGGTCATCTGTGGCGGGGTGACGTGGTGCCCCGATGCCACAGGACTTTGGCAGGCTAGTGTAGGCTCCCCCCTTTTGCTGAGAGAGGGAAAAGGCAGCCTTTTCCAAAGGGGTCAAAGCTTGTTGAGTGAAAGCTTCAAGGCTTGGTCCCACTCTCCCAGAAGTTTCCTACAAGAGGATGTGATAACACCCACACTGTGCTGCCTGCCTCTTCACCTTGAAACATAGCCTTGCTGCTTATGAAGTACCTCAAAGACAACACTGTGGTCACAAACACCACTGTTAGTGCCTGTGGTAGGCTGTAGGCCAGGCCAGGCTCCCTGCCCAGGCAGAAAAGAGGCCCAAAACAAAGATCAGTCAGTGACAGCCTTTGGATGGGCATTCAGATATGGGGACAATAATCATTAGAGCCCCAAAGTTTAGGGAGGCTACAGTATACCTGCTTCTGGTAAATGCAGTGAGGAAGCATGAAACCTCATGTGGTTCAACAAGGCCAAGTGTAGGGTACAACACACAGGGAGGAATAACCCCATGCCATCAGTACAGGTCAGGGGCTGACCTGCTAGAAAGTAGATCTGTGGAAAAAGACTTGAGAATCTTGGTGGACAAAAGGAAGGCCATGAGCCAGCAATGTACCCTTGTGGCCAAGAAGGCCAATGGCATCTCAGGATACATCAAGAAGAGTGTGGCAAGCAGGTCGAGGGAGGTTCTCCTCCCCCTCTGCTCTGCCCTGGTGAGGCCCCATCTTGAATACTGCATCCAATTCTGGGCTTCCTGGTTCAAGAAGGACAGGGTACTGCTGGAGAGGGTACACCAAAAGGTACACAAAAGGTGATTAGAGGACTAAGACATGTCTCCTGTAAGGAAAGGTTGAGGGACTTGGGTCTTTTTAGTCTGGAGAAGTGAAGACTAGGGGTGAACTCATCAACACTCACAAACACTAACAGGGTGGGTGTCAGGAGATGGGGACAAACTCTTTACAGTGGTGCCCAGTGACAGGACAAGAGGTAAGGAGAACAAACTTTAACATAGGAAGTTCCATGTAAATTTGAGGGGGAACTTCTATACTTTGAGGGTGGCAGAGCAGTGGAACAGGCAGCTCAGAAAGGTGGATCTCTGGAGACACTAAAAAACCCGTCTGGATGCCATCCTGTGCAACCTGTTATAGGTGAATCTTCCCTGGCAGCGGGGTTTAACTAGATGATCTCGAGAGGTCCCTTCTAATCCCTACCATTCTGTGATTCTGTGACACTGTGACACCCCTCCGCCCCCCTTCCTGGAAAGCTGAGAAGTGGGCAAAGCTGGACAGTGATGCAGCCACTGCCAGGCAGTGATTCAGTCTAGAGAAGAGATGGGGTTTGGCTGAGATGGAAAGTGTTGTACTTCCCATCATCTAGATGTACCACCACTTGCTGACATAAAAAGGGGGTGTGAGTCCACTCTGGTGCCTGTGTGCTGAAGTGTCTAGCTTCATCATCCTGAACTGACTCCAAAATCACATGTAAAACCAAGACCGCTGGTAGGAGATAATTCTCTCTGTTTGGGAGGTGATTCTCCCCCTCTACTCTGCTCCCATGAGACCCCACCTGGATCACTGTGATCCAAGTCTGGAGCCCCCAGAACAAGAAGGACATGAAGCTGTTAGAGCAAGTTTAGAGGAAGATCACAAAGATGGTTGGAGAATCTCTCCTATAGAAACAGGCTGAGAGAGTTGGGGTTGTTCAGCCAGAGAAGAGAAGGCTCTGGGGAGGCTGTGTAATGGTCGTCCAGTACCTGGAGAGGCTACAGGAAAACTGGGGAGGGACATTTTACAAGGGCATGGAGTGACAACGTGAACAGTTTTAAGATGAAAGTGTGTAGATTTAGGTTAGATTAGGAAGAAATTCTTCCCTGTGAAGATGATGAAAGACTAGCAGAAGTTGTCTAGAGAACCTCTGGATGTCCCCTCCCTGGAATTGTTCAAGGCCAGGCTGGATGGAGCTTTGAGCAACCTGGGCTAGTGGAAAGTGTCCTTGTCCTTGGCAGAGGGATTGTAACAAGATGATCTCTAAGGCCCCTTCCAACCTAAACCATCCTGTGGTTCTATGACTTCAGCAAAGCCACCCATTCCTGCCATTTCATTCTGCACAGGGGGAGAAGTGTGATGTTCTGGGATCTGGCAAGTGACAATTTTGGGACAGTTTCCCATGGGAGGAGTGTGCAGGAGGAAAGTGAGACTCCTGCATGTGAAACCAGCAGTTCAGATGTGCAGCTTGGGGGAGAGCTGCACCAAGTGCCCATGTGCAAAGCAGTGGTACAGGGGAAGACTGAGCTTCATCTCAATTGCAAAAAAGGGCTTTGATTTACAGTAAATTTTTGTACCAAGGGGCCTCAATAGAAATACTTCAGGCATTGTTACAGCACAACAGCACCTGTCGGCTGGAACTGAGGTGGCTTCCTTGGTGTTAAACCCTGGACACAGTCTCTGAAAGAAGCAGCTCCCTGTCTGAGAAGCCTCACTAGGTAATATACAGAAGAAGGAAGGAAAACTGTAATGTATTTCCCTTGTACAGATGGGAAACTGAGGCACACTGGAGCTATGTTTTCTGAGAGTGTGACTTGGATTTATACAAAGTCTCTGGAGCACAGCTGGGCATTAAAATCAGAAACTGTATTATGTCTCTGCTCAGGAGGAGGAGGAGGAGGAGGGGGTGAAGAGACTGGCAAACATTTCCAGACAGACCATGGAGTGGATTAGTACAAAAGAGGATGCAGACCTCAGCCATTCAGCTGCCAGCAGAAAGAAGGGGGAGTAGAGTTAGGCAGCTGGTGGAGAAACAGGTGCAGAGAAGGTTTCTTGATAGCCGTGTTGTCATCCTGCTTTGAACTCTCATCTCCTCAGTAAATCTTGCCTCTTGGAACTCTCTCATCAACCTTTCATTTCCTCACGTTCCTAAAATAGTTCCTGATAAGCAACTTGTACTGCTAGCAAAGCCCTTTTGGTTACTTTCCTAGAAATCTATTTTCATGTTTTCTCACTGGGCTTCAGCTGCTTGCATTCCCATTTGGAAAAAAAATATTGGTGGAAAAAAAAGTCCAGCCAAGGCTTAGCACAACAAGAAGGTGAAACGTTTATGTTTAGTAGCACAGCAGGAGCTTGTCTGTCAACTGAATTTCCAAGCAATGTCATAATTTTATGTTGGTCAAACTTGCACCCATCCAGAGAGCCAGGGGGAAGAGAATATGAAAAGACATTATTTTGCATGTAAAGGATTTGTAGTAAATACATACTTTTCACTTCCATTGGCTTCTTCCTGAGAATTTTGTCTTCATACTAGAGGCAATAAAGATGGAATAAAGCAGAGGTGATCAAGCTGCAGTCTTTAAGGCACAAGGAGTCTCTGGGCAGGGCAGATACTCTTTCCATGCTCAACTCAAGATATTCCTGGGGACTGCACTGGCACAGGGCTCCTGGGCAATCCCAGGTGGTGGAGGAAGCAAAGTGGCAGAGTATGCTGGGATTAACTCAGATAAATGACCTCATAACCCAGTACACATCCAGACTATCCCCACCTCATAGGAAAAAGGAGTGTAGAATGTCTGCTATCCCCAAATAATGAACTTCTGCCAGAACTCCTCCCTCAGCCCTCTCATGCCGGCGGCATTGTGTTGTCCCACAGCTCTCGCCTGGAAAAGATTTTGACACATATGAAAGTTTGCCTGGGGCAAAGTTGGCCATCCTTCTTTTTAGGGCAAGAGTTTTCAGAGACTCATAACAATGTGGGAGCCCATGACTATTACAGGAATGGGGGTGCTGGAGGGAATAAAAAGTTTGTGGGTGGGGGGGGGGACTTGGATGTTTGAGGTATTTTTAGGTCAACTAACTACCATTCAATAGGGAGAGTGAAGATGGCTCTGTATAAAAAGCTACAATAAGAGAATAAGAGGTGATCTTGCTGGCACACCACCAAAAAAAGGATGAAGAGTTTGATGCAGAGTGATTTAGATGCAGTATGGTAGACACGTGGGTCATCTGATGAAAGCATGCAGGGAAACAGAACTCTGCCCTTAATTTGAGTGCAAAGTTCAGACATCAGCTTTGTAATTTCTGAGGACCAGGAAACCAGGTATAAGAACTGTTTGTTTCTCTTCTGAGATATTTTTAGCTGATTTTGGATTTCTAACAACAGATGAAACAACCGGTGACAATTCTGAGGCTGTATAAGAGACAT
Organism: Calypte anna; assembly: GCF_003957555.1. Classification (NCBI taxonomy): domain Eukaryota; kingdom Metazoa; phylum Chordata; class Aves; order Apodiformes; family Trochilidae; genus Calypte; species Calypte anna. The sequence continues at coordinate 103,843,261 of NC_044245.1, forward strand.
CTGTTTTCACATGATGTGCCGGGGCTGTTTTGTGGGTTGAGAAAGGCAGAACAAAAAATGTGCTAAAACTGACTTGCTCATGACAATCATAATTTTCATTCCTCAGTAGTGTGGGGCAAAGCTGTGAGCTTGATATGGGCAAGGCTTTCCTGGAGTCCTGGAGGCAATTTATTCAGCCTATCTTCTGGCTCTGGCTTTTTCCTCAGGATTCTTCTTGGTACCCCACATGAGCTATTCTGGTGCTGCAACCTGCCCACAGCTGCCATTTCTTTCAGGGCCCCTTTCCTGAGAAGAGTTTGCTGCTTCTAAAAGGAGCAACCTTTCCAGTGTTGTTTCCCTAACCATCCCAGGTGGCTTTACCATTTTTCCCAGACAACAGGCAGGGGACATGTATGTGCACACATGCAGCAAGTCTGGAGCACCTTGATGCCTCTGGAAAACACATGATGGGCTGTATATGAGTGTGTAGGTCTGACGAGGAAGAGGAGGCAGTGCCCAGTTCTCTTGCTACTTTACTGCATTCAGTTTTTGTCCCTTCTCTACAAAAAAAAAGGATGCAGGCAAACTGGAAAGGGTCCAGAGAAGGGCCATGAGGATGATTAGAGCACTGAAGCACCTTCCATACAAGGAGGGTCTGAGAAAACTGGGTTTGTTAGCCTTGAAAAGAGAAGGCTTAGGGGAGACCTTATTACAGTGTTCTAGTACTTAAAGGGCAGCTACAAAGAAGATGGAGACTCCTTAGGAATCACATGGGTATGATAGGTGGTAATGGTTACAAGTTGCTCCTTGGGAGATCCCAATTGGACAGAAGAAGTAAATTTTTCACCATGAGGACAGTCAAGCATTGGGATGGTTTCCCAGGGGAAGTAGTGGATTCCACCACTTTGGGGAGTTTTAAGTCTCAGCTTGACAGTGTGCTGGCACATCTCATATAAACAATAGTATTAAAAGGGTTGGACCAGATGATCTTTGAGCTCCCTTCCAACCTGACGCTCTATGATTCTATGATTCTGCAGGAAGATTCAGGGCTCATCTGAGTAGAGGTATGGAAAGAAGTTACAAGCTTTAACAATATTCCTTCATAAATAGGTCATCACAGTGTAGCTACCCTGTTAGCAAATAACATATTTCTGTCAGATTTTCATGTGTTTCTTCCCACTCAAGTCTGACACAAACAAAAAAATCTGCCCCTAGCATAGCCCAAAGGTGACCTCTGGGCAATAGTCTCAGAAATACCCAAACTACACACCCTAAACATAGACACACATTTTTCTAGAGTCAAGAAGTCTTTTGTGTGGGTTTGCAGCAACTTACAGGCATCTGAGCACAAATTAATCAGGAACCAAGATAGCGTACATCAGATCTTTACAAAATAGCCCCATACTGTGCTTTACTCTCTGCATTCAGACAACCACCCTGTGAGCAAAAGCTAGTTTCCCTGGGATCAGAGAGATCCACTGTCCCATAGATCGTCCTAGAAAATCACATTCATTTGGTCTGACTACAGCTTCTGGATCCAATCATCATGTTATTTGGATTGATGGTAGTTTCTCATTGTTTCTCATTGAGTGTCACACAAGAAGGCTCCATCCCAGAATGTACCTAGGGGTGATATTTAAATAATTTTTTAATATTCACATTTCAATACTGAATATTTAAACACCAATATTATAAGATTTCCCAACTTACTGAAAGATGGGTTCCCTGGGGACGTGAGGGACTCCTCACTGGTGTTTGAATACTGTTAAGAATGTTTGTTCCCACTTGTCTTAACCCTAATAATTGCAGCAAATTGATTTAGGAGTGAATCAGGAAAGTCTGAAGAAATGAGTCACTTCTTTGTGTGCATTGCACACATTAAACATAAAGAATGAAGAAAATCTAGAGTCATCAAAGCACAATTTCCAAACAGACTTGCATCATTAAAAAACCATTTAGCTTCGCAGTTCAAGGTTAAGTTTGTTCCCAGAAGATGAGGTAATTTAGTAAAATAATAAAGCTCCCATTAAACAAACCCCATAATAGAAGTGAGCCTTAGCGGCTGCAAAGGAAGGAAACTGTAACTTCTGTCAAAGCACAGGGATGAGATTAGCATTAATAAAGCATTCCTCACAAAGCAGAATGATAGTATATGGGGGAAGGCACATCCAAATAGCTCTCATTTCCACAACGTTTCCTCTCCGATATGGGCTTTTTAATTAGCCATCGGAAAGAAAACTGAAAGTGTACTTTCTCCTTCTCAGTTTCTCCCTGGCTATTAATCTCTGGGCTGAAAACGGTGCCACCAGTCCATCTTATTGTTATTAGCTAGTGGAGACGTAAAAGAACTACATTCATATTCCTTATCGCAGCCCAGAGGTATTTCCTTTGGGTTACGAGGAGTATTTTGATTAGTTTTGGCTGTGTCTGCAGGGAAGACACAGTTTATATTTTCCACAGCTAAAATAATTTCTAGAACTAAAGGTTCATTCCAGCACTCCCTGGTATTTATTGGAGGGGTTTAATTGCTGAAGGAATTTTATTGCTGAGCCAGAGCCGCTCTTTTTTTAAGTCCTCTTGGTTTCATGACTAAGTTTGAAGCACAACACTGATAGAGAATTGTTCCTGGAGCTGTTCGCTGATTTTCAGTCTATCATTTGTTTGAGGAAAATAACTTTTCTCCCTTGTGATTGTACTGTCCACCAGCAGATGTGGATCATAGCTCATTTGCAGAGTCAGAGAGGCATTCAGTTGTGAAGGATCTCAGACAGCTGCCCAATTCTTTTTTTTCCCTATGTCTTGCCTTCCCCTAAGAGCTTTAACCTGCTCTGAAAAGCATAGATGATGGAGACTGTCCACTCTTCTCTGCTGGACCTTCCAAGTTGCCTATACCTTTGCTAAATGGGCAGTCCATCACTACTGCTTCCCTACAGAAAAAAGTATTCCTTTTCTCTTGCAGCAGCTTAATTTATATTTAATATATTTGAGGGCTGTTATCTGAATACCCCCTTGCTTCTTTCCTTCCTTGCACTTGGAAGCCCAAAAAATTCCAAAAAGATGCAGCAGGTGGGATCTAAACCCATGCAGCAGTTTGGAGGTGGATGCCAATGCCAGATGCTCCCACTCCTGCTTGTGCTTCATGCTCCCCTGGAGCCAGGATGGGCCATGCACAACACTGTGCTGGGCAGGACCCCCAGGTACATGCACAGGCAAATATTGCTGCACTTTTGCTTTCCAGTAGAAAAAGCGCCCTGGTAAATCCTCTCATGGCAATCCAGGATGACACAGCCCTTTGATTCCCTATCTTCTTATGTGGAAGGTAAAGGAGAAAGTAATTTTCTCTGTTCCCACTGCAGAAAGAGGATGTGGTGTCTGTGCTGACAGCCTCCAGGTAAGAGCCATGACAGCACCCAAAGACCAAAAGAGGAAAGTTTGCAACAAACATTGCTATTCACTTTTTGCTAAAGCCTCACCACAGAGAGAGACAAAAAAAAAATTACGGTGTTTCACAGCTGCAGAGGTTTTGTCTGAGGGAACTGATGGGAAATGTAAACCACTTTTGAGTAAAATGGGTGTAACACACTCACACTTACATTTTCCTTTTCCTTCTTGAGGCTGCTAATTTTGCATGACTAAATTAGCTGAGGAAACCAGACCTACAAACCCAAATGCTGGCATGGTTCCTGCTGACTCAAGGAAAAGCAGGACTGTGTTCTGCTTCACTTTATCTTTTGTTTCACTCACAAACCTGAAGCAAGCAGGAGTTTTAGACGTGCTGACTGGGGAGCAGCACAAGTCCCTGAATAATTTTATGACTACTGTGTTGTTTACATGTGGAAAATGTACAAAAAAAGACCCCAAACAATGGGAAATGGGCCCCTGATTCATGGATTACTGTCACCTCAGGCTTTTCTTCCTTTGGCACCCAATGTATATGGCTCCAGATGAAGGATCAGGGTATGTTTCATTATGAATTAGCTTTCTGGAGCTGTTCTTAAGCCTCCGAAGTGCTTTTACTCTCTGCAGTCTCTGTTACCCAAAATCATGCAGGTCAGGGTTTTACCTACTGGAGTGGCATGGGCTTAAGTATAGCAGGCCCCAGAACATCTTTAATCTTATATCTGAACCATTGCAACATCTCTCTTGCAGTGACAGCTAGCCAGGAGCATCAGAAAAGCAAAGCATCCCACCTCAGCTCTGTGGGGGGAACTATCAGCACCCAGGGCTGACACCAGCACCCAGGGACTCGGACACCTTGAGCTGAAGCCACTCACTGCTTCTCTTGCCACCCTATATCCCCAGTCTCCATATAGTTTGAAAAAGCAACGCTCCTGATGCAGAGGCAGCCAAATACAGTATTTTAATATTATAAATGCTGTATTTATGGAAGATCTGGAGCAGATTTCTTCCACTCTTACAGCATATGCTTCAGAAGAGTTTTTGTTTGCTGCAGCAATCTCCCTGTGCCCTGCAATCCAGGGAACAAAAAAAAAAAAAAAAAAAAAAAAGGCATCTAAAAAATGTGGCAACAGTGCATAGTCAGCAGTGCTTGAAATTCAAACAGAGTTTTCAGGGAGAAAAATGAGCTTCCCGCTCTGGAAAAATTCCCACTCTCCAGTTTCCCAAAATGCCATGGCAAAGCACTATTATCTTGGCTCTTCCTATCTCTAGCATGTGTCACTGAAATGGCTTGAATGAAGTTACTATTTGTAGTGTGCAGCTCATGCAGAACTTGTCTCAGTGAAGCCGCCTAATTGCTCTTCTTTGGGATATTACGCAATGGGCTCTTCTGTAGTAGTTCTCCTTGTCAACACAGAATCCCATGACTCACTGTCATGAGGGAATCTTCTCCTTCCTGCCAGCAGTAATCGGTGATCGGCTGGCTACCAAATCTCTGCTTGCTCCTGCAGATGGGAGGACACCTCCCTTTCTTTGTCACATAAGAAATGATTGCATCCAGATGAAGGTATCAAGCTAAAGGCCTTTTTCTCCTTTAAAAAACTCTGCAGAATGGAGGTTATGGTAAATGAACTTCTTTATGCTATTTGTTAATACTGAAGGGTTTATGGTATTCATTAATACTGAATTATTTCTCAAGTAATTGGCAATCATTGCCACGGCTTGATTTGAAGACTCCATAGTCAATGCTGCATTTCTAATAGATATCAAAGTGGTGCTGGATCGTGCTGTCACCCAGAGAGGTGACTGAGCATTGCCTGTTGCATCATTCATAAATTTAACCCTTACTGGAGGCTTGAGCCATTCTGCCATGCAACTTTTCACAAGAACATGCTTCCTTCCATTTCTCTTAATTAGTATAAAGTGGGTGCTTTAGGCTCTGTGAATGTAAAAAGTGTGTTCCTGAATGAGGCCTGGTACTACCAAGCTCCCTTCAAAACATAAAAATTTATTGTTATATTGACTCAATTATGAGATTACCTTTCCAATAACTTGCTCAAACTCAAGACCACACTTCAATCCATACCTAAGACATTTAGATTTGAAGATATTTAACATGCTGAGGAAAAATACAGTAAGCTATTTTCCACAGCCTTTTTTTTGGGAGTTTTCTGTCAGTGCCTGCTGCTGGCACCTGTCAGGGATGGGGACTAAGGTGGGGGAGGTCTTTGAAGTCTCAGTACAACATTTCTGTTCTTGCTGTGGATTTCTCAGGTCTCTCCCTTTCTCCATCCACCACTGGTTTTCTCTTTTGATCTTCCTTCTAACTCCAGCAGAGGCCCTCACATCCTTGCCAGGCAGTGTGGCTGTGTAACCCCTCCTGCACCTCATATGAAGCCCCAAGTATTGAGTTATAAGGTGTCTTAGAGAAGGGTGTTTGCTTCAGGTGGCAGTCAAGCTGAAACATAGCTTCTGGAGATTTGCTGCTTTGCTTTATACTGAATTTTATAACAGCTCATGACATCTTCTCCATCATGGCTGCTTCCTGGTGGTCAAGCAGCTTCAGTGAGCCAAAGGACATGGTAGCTTTAGCTGTGATGCAACCAGAGCAGCCTTCGTTTCTTGCTCTGTCAAGGCTTTCTGGCTTTGCCAGCTACCAGAGCTTATTCTGCTGCACACCTATTAAAACAAAAACAAAACAAAAAACTCCAACAGCAGCAACAAAAATACCCAAACCAAAAACACCCAGAAGCAGTTTTTTTAATGAGGTTGACCCAATCCGTCAGTCCATGAACCACCTTTACAAGATGAGCACGATGCACACCCACTTCAGTGGTGGTGGAACTGAGTCCAGCAAAGCTCTGCAGGGTGCAGAAGAAACGTTCCCTGGCTCACAGTGAGATGAAAGGGTGGTAACAGCAGCATTCCCCTTCCCACCTACTGCCACCACTTCTCTCTCCCGCTCAAAAACACAAACAAGACAACCCCATTTGCATTTTCATAGCTGGGAGTGATTGCTAGATTAATGAGCAGTGCTATTTATATCTAAATATTCACAGTCCTAAACAACTGCTTGGAGGCATCAGGATGGAAGTTAAGATTCTAGGCTATGGTGAATGGATTCAGGCTGCTCTTGTCATTCAGAAGAAAAACATCTCAGCTGAAATACAAAAACACCTTACCATATTTTGGACAAACTGAGGAAGGCTGGAGGGAGATAGGCAAGCAGTGTATGCGGACTTTGTTTTCTTAGCATAATACCTATAACCTTAACCTTGTTCACAGCAATTGCTTTTGCTAGAAAGCTCCCTCTTACTGTCATGTGCACTACAATCCTGCTTGTGACTGTCAGCACATTGTACTGCCCAGGTCTGTAAGGTCTGCAGCATTATTCCTCCCAGGCCAGAGAGCTTGAAGCAGTCCTTGGAGGCCAGCTCTCCCCTCCCTGTCTTTGGCTGAGTTTCTGCAAAGTGAATCTCTTGGCTCAGCAGAGCTTATGAGGCCACTTAAATCTCTCTGACCCCTTAATGAAGTTTTTAAAAGGTCTTCATAAATCTTCATCACTAAGGATTGTTTAAAGCCCTGCAGGGTTTCTCTAGTGGCATTAACCACTAAAACAAGTAGACAGGCTCAGGTATATTTATTGCATTCATCTTCATTATTCCATGAGTTTTCCTTCTTTCTACTCCTTTACATAAGCTGCAGCCAGGAAAGGGAGTGGAGGAGTGGAAGCTCTGAGTCAGTACTGCCTTTCTTGTAGTTTATAACCATTCACTATGACTGTGTCGGATCAGTCCTCTTCTTGGGAATGGTTTTTGTGCAGGCAGCAACTGCAGGCACATCATTTAGCCTTCCGTATTTATCCTATCATATTGTTCCTCATTTGGGAAAGAATCTGATTTTTGCCCTTCCTCCAAAACCATGCCTCAGGTCACAACCTGACATCTCCAAAGTGGATTAGTTACCTGCCTGCCTTGTATGGTTTTTTCTTGGAATTTTGGCTGACTTTGGCAAGGGCTTTTTTATGAGCATCATTAGTCTTCACTGCAATATGTGTCAGCTTGATGAATACGTAAAGGTTACTAGGAATATACATTATTAAAAAAAAAAAAAATTGCTTACATACCATATATTGTAGTTCACATAGTAAGGGTGTATGTTCTGTATATACTGTATGGGTTTCTTTTGATGCTTCACTTTTGGGAAGTGAGGACAGAAAAATTCATGATGAGGTTCACAGGAAAGCAGCAAGTGCAGGTAAAGTCACTGAAGGCAGTGACAGCCCATCCTCCCTGTGTGACAGGAAGGAGTTTCGAAATCCCAGGTAAACACAAAGTAGCTGAACACATAAGGAATTTTGTATCACGACGCAGTTTGAAGAAATGGTTCCAGGTCTAATGCTGTGAAGAACCAAGAGCTAAAGTTCTGTATTGCTCTTGAAGGGTTGCAGGTCCTCGTGTCCAATCTTGTCCAGCCAAGCTCGGGCTACTCCATCCCATCACAAAATCACACTTTTGTGAATCAGGTAATTTCCAAGGGTGACTTCTGAGACACTTTGTTTATGACATGAAGATACAGTAGAGTGCCATGGAAGTGCTTCTTTAAAGACAATGTGATGTTATCTTATTTATTTTATATTTATTTTCTTTACAAGCAGAAGGGAAGTAATGTTTGTGCAAGCAAATAAGTCTTATCGAAAAGTTTGACACTGAAGTCTTAAACCTGCCAAAAGTACAGGTCATGAGCAACAAAATCTTCTGGGTATCTGGTCTAGGTCAAGATTGGAAGGAAAAATAATAGATGATGAATGTGATGGAGGCTTAAAACCCAGACTGCGATGTATAAAGTGATTTACCTCAGGCACAAAAGGAGAGGTCCAAACCCACCTTAATTGGTATTTCTTCCATTGACTTCAGTGGGTTCTGGATTATGACATGATGGGATGGTGCCACACATGAGCCAGTCAGAGATTTGCTTTTAGTCTAGAGAACTATAGGAGGGGTTATATGATGTCCTGGTTTGTCTGCTCTAGAATACATTGGTTAATACTGTATTAGGGATACACTTTTATCCTAATGGGGAGAACATTAGAAGTTATCTGAATTCCCATATGCTAAAGGCTATGGAAGTGCACCCAAGTGCTTATATAACTCTAGTATATGAAAATTCAAATTAGGATGTAACTTTTAAGTCCTCAAGAGACAAAAGTCATGGTTAGAGGATGGAAGAAATCAAAAGGCCATTGTTGCCCAAGGTCCATGAAATGGTAGGAAGCTGGAGAGATAAGAGGAGGTTTCAGCAAATGACTCATAGCCTATGCTTTAAGAAAACATGGGAGAACCCCAAATCCTGGCCCAAATGATCCAGCAGAAGTTCTTACTCAGTCCTGAATCACATATACAGCTTGACCCCTTTGCATGTATGCAAAATATGTAAGGTGATCAGGGACCCACAAGGGAAGACAGCTGAGGCTTGTTGCCTTATGGCCAAGGTGTTGTCCCTGACTGTATGCTTGTTCTTAACCCTGTCCATTTAAACCTCCCACTGACAGGAACCTAGCCACCTAAATAAATGTTTTCAAGGGTATATGGCTTGTGCTTTGGCTAAGGCATTGCCTGTGTTGTGTTTCTCCATGATATAACTCAGTTAATGATGGCAATTCAATCTCTAATGTGAATGAATCAGGCTGGGGTAGGAAAGCAATGCTGATTCAGCACCCTTGGACTAAGGATTTGCAGCAGAGATGCTGGATGGCTTCAAAACCAGTCAGGAAAGGCAAAGTTTAAGTTCATACAATGAACTATCACACCATGGTCCCATAATACACTGCTTTTGGCAGCTAAGTTGCTGCAAACAGCTTCTGCCCCAGATGCTTGTCCCCACCTCTGGCCTGCAGTTTGTCACCTCTTCAGTTGTGACAAAAACACTGCCTGTAGATCAGCGCTTCAACCAGAGCACTGAAGTGATGGAAATTAAAAAATAAAAAAGCATTCACAGGATGAAAAGAGGAAGGGCTATGTTTAATTGCAATAATTTCATTGTCTATCCTCCAGTGTGGTCCCATACAGCATTTCATTAACATAGACAGGATAAGGCTGGCACTAGCACTGGAGTGGTGATTCCTCCAGGCAAAAAAATCTCTCCTAGCATAGGAAAATGGTTTCTTCAGTCAGGATTGTGCCAAGATCAGTGTGCTATATAATTACACCTTCCAGATGCAGGAATATGCCTTCCCTACCTGGGTCAAGCTCAGACCTAGGTGTCCCAGGCTCTCTGTTTGCTATTCTATCTCCTAGATGCTCCTAGTCTTCATTTGCAAAAACTATTGTATGCAATCCAGCTTTATTAATAATAAAAAACTAATAAAGATATTCTGAGGGGTTTTTCCTGTTTTATTAAAAAATACTCTGTATAATCATTCTGAATTTTAGTCTCCTCCACAATTTGCTATAGCATGGCTGGATGTCACCCATTAAAATCTATTCAAATACATAATGCACAGTAAACTGAGAATAAAAAATCATGAAAAAAGATGCAGAACAACAGTTAGATTTAATGAGGTTTGTTACATGACTGGCAAAGAGAACACATATATTCCTTAAATAGTATGAAAATTTCAAGGGAAAACATCTTAAAAGGATTCAAAAGATACAATCTGGCAGTTCAGAGAATACTTCAGCAACTTGCTTTTTCTTTGGTCTCGGTCGTTTCTGTGCTTCAGTCATCTTCACTGGGGAGCAAGTGAGTTACACCTGCAGAGCCTTGTTAATGTCTTATTTTTCAGACACCTCAATGATTTGCTTCTGTTTGAACATAAAATGCATCTGCTTACCTCCAAATGCTTCTGCTGGGTTACGCTGATGAGGTGCAGTGCCAGTGAAGGTTGGATATTAGGAAGAATTTCTTTACTGAGAGGGTGATCAAGCATTGGAATGGGCTGCCCAGGGAAGTAGTGGATTCTCCGTCCCTGGAGATATTTAAAAAGAGACTGGATGTGGCACTCAGTGCCATGGTCTAGGAACTGCAGCAGTAATGGATCAAGGGTTGGACTTGATGATCTCTGAGGACCCTTCCAACCCAGACAATTCTATGATTCTGTGATTCTATGATAAAAAACACAGACAGTTTGCAAACTGCTGTCAAGTCTTAAAATAAATAATTAGTTGCTTAACTTTTTTTTTTTTGTGTGTGTGTTATTAACACTGTTAAATGTTTCCTGTAACACTGACCGAGTTTCAAGGCACTTTCAAGTAGACTGAGGCAGTAGTTTGACTTCCAGCTCACAGAACCATGAAGTCGTGTCCTGAGTCCCAACTCAAGGCATCCTACTTTGGGACTTCTGATACATGTGCTGGATCACACCAGTTCCTGGATGCTTGAATGTACAGGCAGGATTTAAATATAAATTACTAGACACTGAGTATGTTTAGTATGTCCTTCAATTCTTCTCTAATAAATAGAGCCAAGGACATAGTGAGTCAGTTTCATAATTAGATGATATAATTGTCTCATGAACTCTGTACAAATTACCTCTTCTCCGTATTGTTTTTGCAGTGTATTGTTTTTCTTGAATAATATGGCACATATCCAGTTTATATCCCAGTCAATAATTTACCACAGTTTATAGCTTGATGGCCCACAAATTAATAACTGACATTAACAAAAAAAATTAAGTCATTACCCTTTTTAATACCATCAGGCCTCTTCATTTAAACAATCAGATTTATTTTTAATTATTAACATACTTCCTTAAAAGCTTCTTTTAGATTTATTTTTTTTTACCAAGAGGTAACCACAGATGAATCACTTTGCTCAGCTCTTAACAAATCTGTGATTCTAAGGTTAACAGTAGAGTGTAATTATGTGAAGGAAATTGCATTTTATTACATTTTAATTAAATAGGTCAACTTGTGCAGGCCTTTCTCCAGCAAAACTCCCACTGGGGTTTGATCCTTCATCTCGTTAGACTTTATTTGCTTCTAGAGCTTCACACAGCAGGCTCCTGCTTTTCAAATAAAGGAATGATAAAATCATTTAATCCATTAAAAGGTTTATTTTTGACACTCAGGCTGAAATATACCGGGAAGCATCATAATGCTGAGTACCATGAAGGAATGTGTGTTGCCATTCCTTGCAGTAAAGTGCAGTTCTGGGTGTGCTGATCCTGCTTTTATACAAAGAGTTGGATGGGTTCAAGGCAGCCCTTGAGCCAGCCCCAACCTCTGAAACTCCATGGCCACAGCTCTGTCTCAGCCCTGGGGGTATGAACCAAGGGCAGCATTTCCTCTTTGGAAGACAAGCATCTGGTAGGCATCCCATCTTCCAGGAAGCATGGATATGGATAGGTCATTCTCCTCCTGCACTGCACCTGGGCAAAGGCACACCCCTTGCTACAGCAGCTTAGCTTGTTGCACCATATTGCTGACTCCAAAATTGTGTGTTATCTGTTCACTTAAAACCAGTCGTGGAGCCCTGAATTAAATTATCCCCATCGACCCCTTCTTCCCATTAGCATTTCTTGCCATTTCTACCCTCAAACATAACAAAATGTCCAACGTATTCTACTTTCACAGTAATAATGCTGACTTTATCCAAAACCTTCAGCTGCCATGAAGAAATATTCTCATTTAACATTCAGCCAAACTCTTATAGTGCTGGTCTACTCATTTGGTCCAAGAACATAACCTCATTACATTCAGGGGACCTTCTTTTCCAGATGAGATTTAGTTGTCTGCTTTTTGATTCTCTCTCTAGATTCATCCGAGTCACTTCTATCTCCAAACCAAGGTTAGCATATTTCTGTAGAGAATATTTTTAGCCTTCTACAGCCAACAACCATTAGTTTCTCCTCTCTACTCTTATTAGAGGAAACACTTGTGGAAGATGTGTCACCTTCTGGAACTCAGAGGCAGATGTAGTTCCAAGTAGGCACAAGCAAAATATTTTTTTTTCCATTTCTCACAAGCAGAAATATGAAGTTAATTTGTTTGGAAAAATCCTGCTAAGGAAATGTCATTCAACAATTCAGCTGAAGTTATCAAAAGCAAAACCAAATGGATTTGAAAAATTAGCAGAAGTCACAAAGGTGATTTGTGAGATGAGTAGTAGCTACTCTTATAGGTAGAAAGAACTAGAGCTAGAGAACATCTTAAATTCTGGTTTTAGGCTGAATTATATCTCTCTCCAGTTCAGTGAATGAAATATCTTAGAGTATATTCATGTTAGCCTCTAACACTCACAGGAAAAAAAAAATTAAAACTTTAAACCCAAAGCAGGCAGCAGTTTAAAACAGCTCAGGCATCATGCTTTCTCTGCACCCTGGTTTTCTACCCAGGATACAATAGGTTTTAATGTGGTTTATGGTGGCTGAGTAGGGCCGAGGCGCTGAGGTCCAGATGTGACAAACCTTTACTGCCACCTGAGGTGTGACCGCCCTTGCCAAACTGATAGAAAGAGCATTTTTATGCAAAACACATTGCCTGACCTCCTGAGATGAACCCTGTTGCTAATTTGTGTCCAAGTTAATATTTTTATTTAAAGGATTAAAGAATTAAAAAACAGCATGAAAAAAAAAAACAAACCAACAAAAAAACAACAAAAAAACCCCCCCCAAAAGCCCACCAAAACCCAACCAACCCAGAAAAAAAAACCAACATAAAAAAACCCACCTTTATTTAGGATAGAAGGAAATGTTTTCACCACTATGAGCTATTTTTTGAGGGAAAGAACTTGGTTTAATGCAGAAGCTGAAAAGCTTTAATGTATGTAACGTTACGTTAAGCCGTGGTTGCTGCTGATGGTCTGTGGGGAGTGGTACTGCTTAGGGTGTCACATTAGGGACATTTGGGGGAAAGCTGAAAATAGCTAGAGAAAAGCCCTCAGGTCAGCTCAGCACCGCTGAGTTTTCATCTCCCAACATTCCCAGGTCTATGATAGTCCACCTGTGCTGGATTTAGCTATGATGCCATGAGTTGCTTCTTCTGTAACTGCTCTTGTTCTCCTTCCTGCTGGGGTCATGAGCCCCCAGAAATAAGGACAATATAGGTTTATAGAGCTCTGGTGGCCATAGAGCTGGGATCTACCATCTTCAATGTCCATGTAACAACAGGGCATGTGCATGATTAAGAGATGTTGTTAAATGTGACAGAGCCTGACATAAAACATGGAGAGCATCTACATTACCTCCACGGGTTTTAAGTTCATTACAGGAACTATGGTAGTTGTTTAGTCAGTGCTGATTGAGTTTGGTAGGGAACAGCTTCCAGGATGTGACAGCAGGAAGCCCCATATTAGGTGTCCAACTATTCATCAAGGTTTTGGGATAGGATCTGCTTAAAGCCAGTTTGGTTAAGCTGAAACCATGACTTGAATTCTGGGCCAAGTGTCACTTCTTGCTGCTGGCCTCAGACCTGATCCATTATCGAGGTTTATTGCTTCAACAGGTACTTCCATGGAGGTCTGTGGAACTGGCTCTTCATGCTTTGGCCATGAGTAAGGACAAATTCCAGCTGAATGAGTAGCCTTAGACCACTTTAAAGTCTGGATAAATGAAGGGGGACACAAGAAGAGCTCCTGTGTAAGCACTCAAATTCGTGTATGATTCACTCTGAGAAAAACAAACCTGTGTCAATGAAACAGTGAAAATGCACCATTGCAAGACTGAAGAAAAAAAAATTATCTAATTTTTTAAAAAGGGCATTATTTCATAGGTGAATATTACAGTTGTGTGGCTGAATTTATGTTTGATTCTCATCAGTAAATGCTAAGTACGCAATCCAGATACCATACTGGTTACTGATGGATGTTAGCAGCAAATCCCTGAAGTTATCCAGTAAAGCAGTTTCTTGTTCTGAGTTTATTTTTTTTCTTCTAAATAGTAATCACTGTACAGTTACACTGATTTACTCAGAGGATTGGTTACTTCAGAAAAAGGTTGTTAGCACTGTTCGTACTATGAATATGGAAAACAAAACAAACCAGTAGCATTGGGATCCTTTGCCACTGCTGTGTTACATCTTTAAATGATAAAGCAGGTATTGTGCCCAGTGACAATGATGAATTAAGAAACCGTGTATGTAAAATGTGTATATGTATTGCTAAAACATGTAAGCATGAAAAAAAGATTTTTCGTATATCAGACTACACTACATCATGCTCCTATCCATCTAATTGCAATGAAAATAGAGTATTCTGTGTCTGTAAAAGCAAGTCATCTGTATCCTTTCAAAATAAAACAATAACAGCAGTGGAACAATGTGCTATAGCCATATATTTATAAGAACTTTTTAGGACAATCATCTTTCTGATTGCTCCTTTTATTGTTTAAAAAACAAGATGTCCTCTAATTAATTATAAACTCAAGGTGAGCAGCAATAATGTTTGTACCAAACCAACTTTTTCGTAATGTAATCAAAAAGTGAGAATTATTTGCACAGCCTCTTTGGTCCTGGAGGCTTAAGCGAAATGGATAAACACTGCCAGTGATTACATGAAGGAAATGGAAACTGTGGCGTTCACACGGCGAACGTGTATGTTTATATTTTTTAACGACAAATAGAGGGATGTATCCGCGAAGCCATTAACACTGGGAGGGGTGAGGGAAAGGAGCAAACCAAAACCATCGAAAATGGTAACAAAAGCAAAATGGGAAGGAAGGCGTCGCCTCCTCGGAAGTGAATTAGCAGCATCTCTTATCTGCGGGCCGGTGGGGATAGGACCCTCTTGGCCAGGACCTGCCTCCGCGGCTCCCTCCGAGCCCTCGATAAATCAAATGAAGGGAAAAACAGACGTCCGAAGGGGGAGAGGCAAAGAAAAATGGGGGGGTTGCATATTTTTTCCTGTCAGTGGGGTCCCACAAGCCTCGCTGGAGACCTCCTCCCATCTCCTTGGTTTCTATCCTACCTCCAGTGGAATGCTTGTGCATACCTTCCCAGGCAGGACCCATCCACCTACTTTTTATAGCAGCGAGAAGCAAGGCTATTAATAGGCTATCTAATTACTTCGAGCTGTTAACTCTGAAGTCTCTGATTCTGTGATGTGGTTGTTTTGATTTGTTTTTCCAATCCAGTAGGGCTTGCATTTGCAGAACTGGTCAGACTCGCTCTGGAAGATAGTGTTTTAACGTTTTAAAATCAGCTTTGATTCCAAGGAGGAACAACGTCCCCAGATTTTGGACGTTATTCACGAAAGAAGCAAATGGGAAAAAAAAAAAAAGAAAAAAAAAGAAAAAAAGGGTTTTGTATCAAAGGAAGTGTTTTGCTCAGCTAGGACTGAGAATTTCGTTTGGTTTGTGGTTTTGTTTTGTTTTGTTTTTTAATCTGGCACTTGGTCTCAGACACTTCGGCAGGGCAGGTAAATGTCAGGGGAAATGGTTTTAGAAGGGCAGGTTGCCACGATGCCAACAGAGACGAAGCGGCTCCGTCGTAGCCCAGCACGGACACGTGTGAAACGGAGCTAGCCCCGCAAAATGCCTCTAGAAGAACGGATACCTTTTGTCCGGTGGAAACCATTTATCTGGAAGGTTTTGATCAGTTCTGGTGGTTTATTTTATTCCCTGGTCAAAGAAATAAGAAGGCAACTATGCGCGGGGGATTTCTCCGGCAGGTTTTGATGCAGAAAACGAGATTTTCTTCACGGTGCGCTGTAGTGCTGATACCCCCCTGAGGGAATAGTATGGAGGATTTTGCCTGTTCGGAGTTTCTGTTTAAGTGAAAAAGAGCGTAAGGCTGTGCAGCCTCTGCTATGGGGATGGGGGCGGAGGCAGAATAGCTAATTGCAGGTTGGATTTGATACTGCCTAACACAGGTGATAAGGGACGGGCAGGAGGATGAGAAGCCCTGCTCTGAAGCTGAGGAGGAGGAGAAGCGCGGCTCCGCCGTGCCCAGCCTCCCCCCAATCCCAATTCTCCCCTACAACGAGGTCTCCCAGCAAGAAGACTGAGAAACTTTTCACCGGGATCTCCATATAGAGGTCACACCTGAAAACCTTCCCCGGCAGGAGAAGGCACGGATCACACGGGAGGTGCCCCACGGCCTCGGCCCGGGAGCCGAGGAGGCGGGGGAGGGCATCGGCCTCCCCCTGCGGCCCCGGGCAGCGGCGGCTCCCACCCGCCCCGCAGCCCTATTCCCTGCGGCGTGGCAGAGGAGGGAGGGAGATTTCCTTCTGGCCTCATCCTGCAGTTAAAAATAATAAATAATATTCATCAATGAAAGGAAAAAAAAAATAAAATCCAGCCCAGCCGCCTCATGGCAAGAGCATAAAGGTACCCTTAGATAAAAGCATCAGAATTAGACTATTTTCGTCATGAACACTTAACTCCGAATAGCAATAAACCCAAACCTTAGCTCGTAATTTTCGAATTCTCTGTATATGTGTTGGAAAGAGACAAAGTGTGTATACGTCTGTTGGACAGTAGCAGCTAAAATCGTGTTTCTGCGTGAGTGCCAGCTGTCTCTCGGTCACCTCGAGAGCTGGGAGGCATCGCCCGTTCCGCCGCGGCTCACCGGGCTGGTACCGCGGAGCGCCGGCTTCGGGAGTCAGGTTACGGGGCAACAGAAGCCTCTCCTCCGCGCGTTTTTGTTGATTTTTTGATTTTTTTTTAGGTTGAAATCATTAACCAGGCGGACCTCGGAGACGGGAGGGCTAACAAAGAGAAGCTGCGAATCATTATGTTAAAAATCCCAGAAAAAAACCAACAACAACCAACCAACCAACCAAAAACCTCAACAAACAACCCCCAAACCTCTAAACAACCAACCAACAACAACAACAACAACAAACAAATCACAAACAAACAAAAATCCCTACAAACTAAAAAACATCACAAAATCCACACTCCTCGACTCCTCGTAGGCACCTATTGCATAAAATTCATGCTGGCTCTCTGCTGTCTGCTTGCTTGTTTGAGTGTCAGGGTTTGAAAGACACCGTGGAAATCACCCAAAACCACGGTGGCAGCAGGTCACCAGTGGCTGGAAGGCCGCTTACTACAAGGGGGAATAACCTCCTGCCACTCCTCACGCCGCCGGGCATAGTTTCAATCCCGGGGGAGAGCCGAGCCACAGGGGATCGAGCAGGGAAGGGTTCCCGGAGCTAGGGCAGGGTGTCCTGCCCGGGTTGGGGCAACCGTGGGGGTGGCCGGAGCCTGGTCTCTGCAACCAGCAAGAGCAGCTGAAGCTCAAGCCCGGCCTCTGAGTACACAGAAGCCCTTCGCTAGGAGTTTCGAGAAAAGAAAAAAAAAAATCTCTCCTCAATCTTGTCAATTAGGGGTTTCTCCCTCAACAGGGGACACATCTGATTGCTGGCAAAAGGCATCCCCACCATGCCTTCCCCCACCTTGCTTTGGTGTGGACAGGTCGCTGCTGCTCTGGGGGACGATTTTCACGAAGTGCTGCCCCAGCCCAGCCCGAGAGGGCGGTGGCAAAGGGGCCCTGCCCCTTGGCTGCCGCTGAAATCC
This sequence comes from Calypte anna, assembly GCF_003957555.1. NCBI lineage: Eukaryota > Metazoa > Chordata > Aves > Apodiformes > Trochilidae > Calypte > Calypte anna. Next base: position 103,861,094 of record NC_044245.1, read on the forward strand.
CCCTTTCCCCGTTCGGTTTCGGCTGCAGTGCCTGCGGCGGGGGCTTGAGCCCTGCTCAGGCGGCAGCTCCCCGCTGGGCTGGGTGCGTCAGGGTGCTGCCGATGCCCCGATCGATAAGTCCGCTTCAATGTCACAGCCGCTGGGGAATGGAAACACTCCATATCGTGGGGTGGCCTTGATAAAAGTGTATTTTAAGTAGTGCGGATAAGCAAATGGCAGAAGAGAGGGGCAGAGCTGCCGGCACGTCGCCTGTAATAACCGCTACGCTTATCAGCCTGGCCTAAACTCCCCAGCAGTTTCTAAAGTACATTAAGTTACATAAACACGGCTCGGAAAAGAATACGCTCCATCCTGCGTTAGTCGCCAAAGTGACCCCTCGTACCACCTCGCACCCGAGCCCGCCTCACCCCTACTGCCGCGGAGCCCTTGGGGGCAACAAGGCCTGGCCCGGGGCGTGATGCCCGGGGCTGTCTCGGGCGGTGATGGAGGTGAGAGGGTGCGGCCGCAGGGGATCTTTCCCTTCCCTGGTAAGGGGTGAGATTTGCAGAGACTCGGAGTGCGGTAGGGAGTAGCAATACTGCGCCTGCATACCTCTTTTGCCCCAACCCTTTTTTGGGAGGCTGAAGTGTCCATGAGAGGGAATTTGCCTTAATTGGATAAAAGTGGTTTTTTTCCTGTTTGTTTTTTTTTTTTTTTTTTTTTTTTTTTCTTCACTTCGATATGCCTTCCTTCCCTCTTTGGGCACAGAGAGCAGGAACGATGGTTACTTCACCGGCACCACCTCTCTCCCCACCTCTCTCTTCCCGAACCCAGAATCCATACCCCCCCGCCCGGCTTTTCTCTGCAAAAATGCCTCTGCACTCTCCCCGCAGATACTTTCCTCGGCAGTCTACCTCAGACCAGGGGCAGTAGATATCCGAGAGGTTCCCGGAGCCCCGAGGTGAAAGTTACGTCAGCGGAGTGTTATTTGGGAAGGGGGTGACGTCACGAAGAGTTAGGAACTGAAGGCTCTATGATTTGAGAGGTTCGGGCGCTAACCTGCAAACGAAAAGTAGTGGAGAGGAAAGGGGTGATTGGGAATGATTTCCCACGCCGGTCCCGGTTCAAGCTGGGTTTTCTTATCGGGTCTATCGGAGGAAATAAAATTAAACCTGTAGCTCGGTTATAACATAAACAGCCTAATCAGAGGAGAAAAAAAACGAGGCGCCTGAATTGTAAAACACGGGTCACTTTGGAGCCAGGGAAAGAGGCGCCTGCCAGGCCAGTGCGGCCGTTCTTCCTCCCAGCCATCCTCACCTCTCTGCCGCCCATCCTGAGGCACATAGGCACTACTACTGCCCTCCCATCAAGCAAAGCTTGAAAAAAATACAAAAAACTCCCAACCCAAACAAAAAAAACCCCGAACAAATAAATCACGACATTTCTTGCCTTATATCCACCCTTACACGTTTATGAAATACCCTCGGGTTTAACTCGAGAAAGGATGCCCAAAAGACTTAAACGAAATACGAGGTCTAAAGGCAATAGCTGAGCTCTTTTTTCAGTGCATAAATTTGCAGTGGCAGCACCCAGGCAAAGAAGAAGCGGGGAGGTCATAGAGAGCCGTGGCTTGCCCTGCCCTCGTCGCACTTTTGTTAGTAAAAAAAACACAGGAAAATGCTTTACGTTGTAAATTCGGGTCGGGAATTTACAGATAACGAATAGCTACCCTCACTTGCGAAATCTTTTCTATTTGATATTAGACCCACTAAAATACATCTAAAAGTAAAATGACCAAAAAAAAAAAAAATCACTTCAACCTTGCAGAGTGACCAAAAGAACAACACTGTTTAGACAACAACTGAAACGAAAGAAGTATTGCCTTTAATTATACAAGTTAATAGAGAAACGCAAGTAGTTATTTTCCTATCAACCCCCTGCCGCGCTATACCACAAAAAAATTAACGAGCACAATAAAACTTGGAGGTCGCAATCGCTTCACCTACACCGGCAGAGCGGGTGGCTACAGCCAGATTTTCACCGGGTTCCTAGCACTACAAATTCTTTACCTCCTGACCATTTCGCCTGGAAAGACCGAAAGAAAAGCCGTGCCTACCCCGGGAGCAGTACCGCGCATCAGCAGGTTTGGGCTCGGTTTCTGTCGGGAGGGCTCATCTCTGCAGTCTGCCGAGAGCCGCGCTCTGCTCTAGTCCTTTGCTGCAGATGACTCTTTCTGTACAAACTGATGATGACAGATATCCAGCTGATAACCTCTGGTGAACGAAGTTATTTTAATTTCCAGTCACTTTCCTGCTAAGTACCATATCAGTTTGTACACAGCTGAGATAAGAGGGCGTGAGGGGGGGTGGGGGTGGATGTTGGTGGTGTTGTGGATGGGGTGGGGGGGAAAGAAGAATAAGAAAGAAACAGAGGGAAAATGCCTACCGCCTGCTGCTGCTGGGGTGGACATATCCTACAGCGTGCTTTGACTTCACCTGACGGCTGGGGCATCTCAAGGAAGAGCCATATTTTTTGTTTCCTCTCGCATAGCTTTGGTTTTAAGGATGTAAAAAAAGGAGACTGGGGAGATTGTTTGTGTGGGGAAGGAGTTTAGCTGATTGCTTAGCGCAAAATCTAGGCACACATCCTCTCCAGGCCGCTGCCAAGAAGACTCGGGGAAAAAAAAAAACCTATAAAAAGTGAATATTCACTCTAAATAAAATATTAGTGCGGAGGCAAAATTATGTATTAACCTGCGATTAAAAAAAAAAAAAAAAACAACGCATGTGGAAAGGCCAGTGACTCTCCGCTCTCTGAACAGAGGGTCCAGTCCTCTCTCCCCCCTGTGGGCACCCCGAGGTGCCCCACTCGGCCTCCCTCCCCCCCACCCCCCCGCCTGTGCCCGCTCCCGCCCCCGTCGCAGCCGCGCTGCGGGCCGGCTGTCCGCGGGGACTGGCACCCCTGCGGAGCTCCGTGTTTGTTTAGGGCTCGCCGAGCCCAATCAGGGCCGGCTGCCTGCAGTTTTCCGGCAGAGCTGCGAGAGGCGCCTCCTCTCTCCTTTTTATACATGAGCCGCCGGCAGCAGCCGCCGGACTCGTCGCCGCCGCTCGCCCCCACCGCTCCGGATTTATCGCCCGACGCGGCCCCGCGCCCCGGCCCCATGAGGGACACCGGCAACAGGTTTGGCCCTTCGTTTCTTGTTTCCATACTCCTTTCTTCCTCCCACCACCGCTATTTCCCTCTTTCTTCCCCCCCCTCCCAACCCCGCCTCCTCTTCTGCTCCTGCCTCTCGGCCGCTCCGGGAAGCAAAGCGGCGGCGGCTGCGCCTGGCCGGGGGAGCCCCAGGGAGACTTTGTGGGCAAACATCCGATGCCGGTGCCTGGAGCCCTTATCTGCCAGAGCCTTATCTCCAGTTATCTCGCAGGAGGGAGACACGTATTTGGTGCCTATCTGCGAGGGGGCTCTGTGTGTGTGTGTGTGTGTCCTGTATTCATGCGCCTATGATTATCTAGAGAGCCCCGAGGTGGGATGAGAGCCGAGAGCCTGGCCGCCCGCTTCTCTTCTGCTGTCACTTCTCTGCGTCTCCTTTCGCTTTCTGTCCCTTCTCCCAGAAATTGGGCAGCGGGAACTCTGAGTCTCTCTGTCTGTTTGTCCGGCCTCTCTCATGCTGGCGGATCTGGGATGTACCCGCTCTCGGCAGGGACCCCGGAGTCGCAGCTGGATGTGGGATGGGTGCCATCCCCAAAAGCTGTGCTTGTGCTCGGGCTAGGAGCAGGCTCCCAGACAGGGCTGCCGGCTGGCACCGGCCCCTGCCCCAGCCGCTCACAGCCCGGCACACGTCGGGCGCCCGGCCCGTGCGCATCTCCAGGCTCCCGGGTGCCTTTTCCTTCTCCTCTCTTTCATGATCTTGGGCTGGAAATAAGCATACAAGCGGGGCGATGCGCGGAAAAGCTAACATCGCTCTCCGGAGAAGTAACCCCAAAGGGATAGCCTTCCTAATTGTTTTTTCGGTGGAAACGAGTCAAATGACTCATTCATTGAAATAATCATAATAATAACAACAGCAGAGCCAAGGAAGGGGCTTTGGCACAGACCGGGAAAAGTGTCCTTTTTTCCCCCCCTCTCCCGCCTCTCTCCCCACGCCCTCCCGCCCACCTTCCCCTCTGAGTGCTTCATGTGCCAGCCTGCAGCCCAAGATGCGGAGGGAGAGGGGAGCAGCCTGGCGGCAGTGAGGAGCCGAAGCCCGAAGCCCGCAGCCCTGGCCCTGGAGGACCACTCTCCGCGGGGTGCTGCGTGGCCGCCGGCTCCCGGCCCGTGTTGACCTGGGCTGCCTGATCCCATTCCACCGGGGCGAGGGACAACAGCGCCGAGGCGACATGACTGATTAAGCGCTCAGAGGGTCCAGATAAGGCCCTGATGAATCTCATTAAGGGAGGGAGTCGGGCTGTCCTGTTTGCTAACTTTGTTATTATTATTTCTCTCACCCCCCCACCCCCTTCCCTGCTCTTTTGTGTCCTCCCTCCCCGCCCTGCCCTGAGGACCCCCCCTCCACTCCTCCTCCTCTTCCCCTCCTCCCCCTTCCCCATCCACACCCAGCGGCTAGAAGGGGACCTGGATGGCCGTGGCTGAAGGAGGCTGGTGCGCGGTGAAGCGGTGTGCTGCGAACGCCGGCGTTTCCTCCTGCCCCTTCGCGACAAGGGAGCCCGGCCCGTCTCCTCCTTCGCCTTCTTCCTCCTCCTCTTCCTCCGGCGTCTCCCAGAACGAGCGCGGCTCCTCCAAGACTCCTCTGCCGGAGCCCGACGGCAGCCACCGGCCGGCCCCGCCGCCGCCCCCCGCCATCGAGGGCAGGTCGCTGCTCGCCCCCTACGTGCACTTCGGGGCCCCCCACCCCTCCGGCCTGACCAGCTGGGAGGACATTCTGCTCTTCGCGGATTTAGACCAAACCAACAAGCTGATCTGGTCCAGCCGCGGTTCCAAGCTGAGCGCCCTCGGCGCCGAGCAGCCGGAGGAGATGTACCAGACCCTGGCCATCTCGGCCGCCCAGGGCCCTACTCATTACGACGGATCTCCGGGCAGCTTCATGCACTCCACGCCTAGCTCGCCCGTCTACGTGCCCACCACCCGCGTGGGCTCCATGCTGCCCACCCTGCCCTACCTGCAGGGCAGCGGGGCGGCCCAGCCCAGCCACCCGGGAGGCAGCCACGCCGTCTGGTCCCAGCCGGCCGCGGAGAGCCCCTCGTACAGCACCGGCGGCGGCTCCCACCCCTCAGGCCGCTTCCCCTACTCCCCCAGCCCCCCGGTTGCCAACGGGGCTTCCCGGGAGCCCAGCGCCTACAGCAACAGCCTGGGAGCCAGGGACCAATACAGCCCCTTGGCCCGGCCGCTCAACGGCTCCTACCCGGGGCCCTACACGTCCTATGTGGGGCCGCAGCTCACCCCTGCCTGGCCCACAGCTCCCTTCGAGAACTCCATGCTGCACTGCCTCCAGGGACGGGCCGCCCCCATCCCCGTCCGGGCACCCAGCGCAGGTAAGATCCGCCGCCGGGGGTGCGGGGGGGCGGGCAGGGCAGGACAGGGCAGGGCAGGGTGGGCAGGGCAGGGAAGAGAAGGGAAGGCGGCCGAGGCATGCCGGGGATACCCGCTGGCGAGGCCCCGGGGTGCAGGGGGAGTGCAGGGAGGCGGTGGCCGGGCTGCCCCCGTGCGGGATTCCCTGGCTGGGAGGTGCGGTGCAACCAGTGACAGGACGGCAGTCCCGGGACAGTGGCTTTTTCTTTCTGGAGCGGAGGTGGCTCTCGTCGTTTGCGTTGTGTTTGGAGGACGCAGAATTAAAAAAAAAAAAATAAAAAATTTAAAAAAGGAAAAAAAAAAGGAAAAAAAAAAGTTTGGGTTGCAAAGCCGTCGTTCCCCAAAACGAATCGCCGGGTGTAATCTTAGCTTTTAAGTTTCTGTACTTTTCTGATAAAGGCAACAATATGAAAAAAAAAAAAACAAAACCAAAACCAACCAAACAAAAAATCCCAAATTCACAGTGAATTAAACTTTCCTGTAATGTAGAGGAAAATTTCAGGGGCTCGCTCAGCCCATTCTGCATTATTTCAACTACAATCCACTTCGCTGCTTCGTTAAACTAGAAACGCAGCAAAGAAAAAACTGATAAGAACGAGAAGCCCCGTTTGCAAATTGGTCTTAAAATATGACACTTCCTGATGGGATTTTACTTTCGCTTCCGAGGTTTTCTGTCTTGTTCTTTTTAGTTAAGGAAATATTCAATGTCATTAAACTAGTCGTAGAAGTGGAGGCTGAGTTGCAACGTTGTAGTCAGAGATAGAAAGATTAACGATTACTGCAGTCTCTTCAGCTTTAGAATATGTGTATGTATATATAAATACAGATGTATAGAGATGTGTGTATGTCTATATATATTTATAGATATATTTACATATGTTTATATATATTTATGTATATATGCGTCTGTGTACATACACGCACACACACATTTGATAAGAGTTTGCTTTAATCATAAGCTACCCACCAGGCACTGTGATTTTCTCTGCCAGTGCTGTATTGCAGAAAATTACTAGATGTCTTTCCATCCTTCTATAGGGCCCTTCTCCTCTCTCTCGGTGGTACTTGGTAGATCTAGCATTTTAAACTTCCCTCTTGGTATTCACTAACGTGACAGGGAAGAACTCAGTTGTAGTGGTGGTAGTAGAAAAAAACCGAGAATCTGTGTCTTGGGGACACAGAAAAATTGAGCTTTTTAATCAGACTCCAAAAGTTACAGTGTAAACTAGGTGATGCGTGAAAACATAAAAAACCATCTTATTTGTTTCTTTTTATTTGTTTGTTTGTTTTTTTTTTTAATCTTTATTTTGATTTTTTCTTTGTTATGTTTTTTGGTTGGTTTTGTGGGTTTTGGTTTGTTTGTTTGTTTGTTTTTTTGTAAGGGGGGAGAGGGTGTTTCAGAATATCGCAGAAAGGAGAGGAGAGGGGCTGGAGAGAAGGGGCAGAGGAGGGAAGGAGCAGGGGCAGGAGTGCCAAGCCAACCGAGGACAGTCACGGCGTATTTCCCGGCTCCGGGGGGTGGGTGTCTCTGGGCGTCCTTGGGTCTCTAGAGCCGCTCCCGCTCGCTCCTCGCGGGGTCGCTGAGCCCCGGCCCGGCTGGAAAGGGGCAAGCAGGGCAAGCAGAGAAGGCAGCGCAGGCAGGGCGGGAAGCGCAGGCCCTGGGCAGGCTCTGCACCAGGACTACTTCCTCACTTTTTCCTGGACAGTGTCTCCGGCCCCCGCTGCTGGGAACAGCAGGGATGGAGGTTTAGGCTGTCGGCGAGGGGAAGGGTGAGCACCGGGGACGCCGCGTCGCGTTGGAGCTCCATGGCCACGCGAGTTTTCTGCTCCTGCATGACACATGCTGAAGCTACGCGTGTCCCCGGTTCAAAGAATAGAGTAAGCGGCCAGGAAAATTGTAGCCGCAATATATTTTTTACAGCTTAATATTAGGCAGTTCGAAACAGCCCCTCTTAACCCTCGTAGGGTTACTAAAACAATGTGTAAAATTGGACCTTTGGTTTGCTTTCCTTGGAGATAAATATATTTCTCAAATATAAAGGAAGAAAGTATTTTTAAATGCCCGAGAAATACTGCCATGACAGAATTTCTTTCCGCAGACACGAAGGTAATGTTATAAAGTAAATATCTGAGACAAATAACCATTTAACTTCCAGCGCCCTTGAAGCCTTAGGCATTTTCCTGATTACAGTCTTCACTGGTGCTTTTAGTGCAAAGATTAATAAATCTTAGCGATGTGCTAAGAGCTGCAAACTGACAACGTTAGGTTGAACTGTGCTCTCTGGTCAGTGTGCCCGGTCCTGTTTAAGTCCTAATCTGCAAAGGAAGGGAGGAGAGAAATATATTTCGGTGGGTGCTGGTCAGGAGGCCGTTTCTTTCTCAGCTCAATGCCCTCCGTGTCATCGCAGCCTTCCCTCCAAACCTTCCTGACGTTTATAAGCTCCCTTTCGCTTTACTGCACAAAGCTATTAAGTGAAACTTACTAGAATAACCCAGTGATGAATTAAGGCAGGTAGATAGAGAGATCAAAAAAATAAATGACGAAGCTAAGAGTCTTAAACAGACCTTCCCAGCCTCATCTCGAAAGCCGCTGCAGAAATCCAAACACCCTCCTTTATTATTTCTGTACAACACAGCGCGGTATATGTAAAATATTATTTTTCCCGAAATATGGAGAGGTGAAACAGAACAAGAGTATAACGATTCTCAGGAGTGAAGGTGTTTAGTTGGGTTCTCTTCATTTTTTTTGCCGTGCTTTAAGACCCTTTCCTCCCAGTGTTCAATAACTATGGGAGCAGGAGGCAGAACACAGCATATTTTTCCATTTCCTCGAGGCAAACTGGTCGCTCCCCGTCCCTGCCTTGGCACACCTGAATCTCAAACGCTGTCCCTAAATTTGAAGTTTTTACTAGTTGGGAGGCTTTTAAAATTAAATTGAGGCTCCAAACCTTTTGCGCAGCCTCGATCCGGGGGTAATATTTGGGGAAACCACCGCTCCTTGTATGTAGAGTGGGCTTTGGAAGCAGGATACTCTGGTAGGCACCTAACTCCCCCTCGCCCCTCTAAAGAGCCAAGAGCACCCACCCCTTCTCTCCGTGGGCACCACGACTGGGGCTTCATTCCTCGAGAGGCCCCCGAGACGCTCCAGCCAGATTTCCGACGTGAGTGGGGAGCTGCCGGGGAATGCCGCTCCCTCTGCCCGGTGCCCCCCCATCCCGTTCCGGGGAGCTCCGGCTCCCTTCCGTTCTCTAAAGCAAAGGTTGCACCAGGGCCGGCAGCAAGCCTGGTGTTGCTAAAGATTTAATTTACTTTAATTTTATTATTTATTTATTAAATTATGATTAAAAAAACAAAACAAAAACCAACCAAACAACAAAAAAACCCCCAACCCAACCCCCCAGAAAGCGAACAAAAAAAAAAACCCAAGCAAAAAAACCCAAAAAAAACCCTAAACAAAAGCAAAACAAAAAATCCAACCAAGCAAAACAAAATCAAACCAAAACCACAAACCACCGCATGGCTGCGACCACTGCCCGGGAATTGCTTTCCCGAAGTTTGAACCGCGCAGATTTCTTGCTCGCGTTGGGGCCCATCTCCCGGCGCGGCGGGGCCGGGGCAGCGCTCCGCGGGGCTCCGCCGGGTTCCTCGCCTACATGCTGCCGTGCCCCACCGCCTCTCCCCTCTGCTCTCCTCCCCTTCTTAGAGCTGCTGGAAGACCTGTCCGAAAGCCGGGAATGCGTCAACTGCGGCTCCATCCAGACCCCGCTATGGAGAAGGGACGGCACCGGCAACTACCTGTGCAACGCCTGCGGGCTCTACACCAAAATGAACGGGCTCAGCCGGCCGCTCATCAAGCCCCAGAAGAGAGTGGTGAGTGGGGATGGAGGAGAGGAGGGGGAACAGAAGAGCAGAGACCTGAGAGGACAGAAGAGCTGAGCCATGAGGGACCTCTGGTCAGTGCTAGCCAAAGGGAAAGCTGGGGCAATCAGGGCATGTTGGCCTGGTGATCCCCCAGATGCAGAACCAAAGCAGTGCTCCTAACCAGGTTTGCAAGGCAGAGATGTCAGGGGGTGGGTAACAGGGCTGGTAGCCACCTGGATGTCTCTTCAGGCCCACCTCCAGGCCCTAGACTGGCAAAATCATCCTCTGTGGGTGAGCTGCACACCAGGCACAGAAGAGCCTGGCCTTTTGAGCTGATAGACTTCATCAGTGAGGGGGAAGAAATTTGTGCTGCTGATGTTGGACATTTCCAACAGAACAAAAAAAGAAAGAAAAAAAATCAAGGTTGGAAAGTGTTTGTTCAGAGGGTTAGGAATTTCTCCAGACCTGCTTTGTTTGCTGAGAGCTCGATCCTTGGGAATGTAAGCAAGTTTTGTATATAATTCAAAGAAAACCAATTGTTTAAACAATGATAATAGCCTTTGTTTTGTTTTACTCCTAAGAAATGAGCGGCAATTTTTCTAAAAATATACTCCTAAAACTAGGGGGGAAATAAATAGTACAAACCAGAACCCCTGTTTATAACTCAGGCTGGCACTGAATAGGCAAGGAGAAAATCTAACAAGTGGAAACTGCGCATTATGTTTAGCAAATCTGGGTGGAGGTCAGCAGAGAGAAAGAATATGCTCTTCAGTAATGGCTGTTACTCAGCGAGCCACAATAAATCACCCCGATATAATCCAAGCTGATGTTTGGACCCTTGTGTATGGAGACAGTGTGTCAAACCCACCAGCCTTTCAAGCCCCTTTCAGTCATGCCAGCTGCTTCGCTCCATGCCTGTTTTCCTAGTGTTCAAACACATCCCGTTCTCTATTTCACAATTTAATGCCCTTACAGGAGGGGAGAAGGAGGAACAAAAAACAAATACAAAATGATCAGAGCAGACAATAAATGCTCCCGGAACCAAACCCACCTTTGCTTAAAGACTTTTCTTTAAGCCAAAGAGTTAATTTAACTTTCACCCAGAGGTTCATTACTGCTGGGTACCCATTTTTTCTAGCTGGTCATCCACAAACTTTCATGCCACAAGGTGTTATCTCAGAGGAACGCAGCAGACAGAGCAGATCTGCTGCTTGTCTGAAGTGTCAGAGCTTGACTGGCTGTGGCACCTTGGCCCAAAGCAGATTGCAAGTAGCTGATACCTGGCTCTTTCATTTGTGTGTTTCTTTCCTTCTTTCCCTTTTTTTTTTTTTTTTTTTTTTTTGGAAGGAGGGGTGGGGGTGAGGAGACTGAAGCAGTCAAACCGCAGCCCGATTTGAGCCTGACACCTCAGTGAAATAACTCTGAAATAGTTCTGTGTAACAATCACTACCGAGTACCCTGGCCATAACTATAAATCAACCGTGACTCTGTGTTCATACAGTTGGAAATATGTAGGTGAGAAAGGAAAATGTTTTGAAAATGCTAAACATGTTTAGATTGCTCCAAAGTTTCTGATAAAATTCCTGCAGCTGAAAAGTCATTTTAGCTTCAAAACATGCCAAAACCTCCTCAATTTGTTTAGATATGGGAATGAGCAAAAGCTATTGAAATAAAATATATGAAGATTTATACCAGACTGCATACAAAAGATGGAAAGAGTTAACAAGAAGAGTGAACTATCTGACAGCATTTCACTTGCAAAGAAACAAAACAAAGAATATGTGTTAAGACCAGCTTTTTTTTTTTTTTTTTTTTAACCTCAAAACTTGCACTAAATCAAGGAGTGCAGCTTGGACCCTGTGTGCACAAGTATTTAATACCAAGTTCAGAAATTTTTTTTTTCTTGAGGTCTGCATTTTTAAGATTAAAAGTATGTGTGTACTCCAGCCTATGTTACACTTGGCTTTTTTTTTTTTTTTTAATGCAATTAATAATGTATTACTGATTTAAAGTTACAAAATTTGGATTTAGTCTGGAGTTCTTTCTGAGCTGCAGCATAAGACGATAGCTTTCTGCTAAAGAAACTCAGGCAGATAAAATTCAAGAAACTCAGTTATCACACTGGAATATTCTTCATTCTCAAAGCATTTTCATCAGTTTCCCAAGCGGCAGGCAGCTCCGTGGTATCAAAGGTGACCGAGTTACGTCTAACAAACCAGCACTAAATGAGTCAAGAGGAAGGGCATTGTACCCTTAAGTTAGTAATTTCTGTTATGGGTGCTTTATAGTCAGAAGAAGATTAATGCAGTCCTCTAAAACTGACTTCTCCATGTAAACTTGTTCAGCTGCCAGACACAGAGCTAGGCACAGATATTTTTTTTTTTTTTTTGACAATGTGATACTTTGAAAAAGAGTAGATTTATGATGTAGCTGGAATTCTTCGCTTGTGATGAACGTAAAAGAGATCACTTGTTACAGGGACTTTTATAACCCATTCACCTTCATTGCACATGTTTATGAGGACTGCCTTCACTTATGATATACAGCCTGCAGCCATAAAGCTTCAGGTTATACGGTTATTTCTGATACAAGGTTGCTTCATCTTGGCTCCAAACTCCACAGAAGAGTGTCATAAATGGCTTGTTTGCAGTGGGGACCTTGTTGTCACCCACCAGCTTTTCTGCTGGCTGAGGGGAAGCTCTGTTCTGCAAAACGCTCTCCAGAGGCACATTGTTTTTTGCAGGAGGATAAAACGGGCAATGATAAAAACATCCTTTTATAAAGGTGTCGCTGTTGTGTGTGTTACCCCCTGGCACACAGTAAAGTTTATTTTCCTCAGCTGTGGTGCCACTGAGGGAAGGTGATTAAAGAGGATGATTTTTGGATGAGATGGGAGCATTGGTGGCAGGTTCAGAGCGGTTTCTTTCCCCATCGCAGAGGGGAGAGGGTGTGGAATTGCTGGAAATGTGGCACGGGAGTGACGTGCCTTCTGCTCAGCTGGATGGAGCTGTACTGGAGATGGTTCCTAGCTGTCTTGCTGGAGAAAGAGCCAGTGTCTGATAGTGTGAACAGAGGTGCTGGGTCAGCAGCTCCCAAAATGGGAATTTTGGCTTTGCCGTATGTTGCAGCCTCGCACTACCTCTTCACATCAGCTTTCCAGTCTCCAAAGCGAAGATAATTTTTGTCTAGTTCTAACAGCATCTGATAGATGTTATAAAAAACCCTCCTACCATCCCTGCTGCATGTTAAAGTACTTTTTATAAACCGTAAAGACATAAATCACTTGCTCATGCCCAGCTGCTTATGCCCATGTTTTTTGCCTTCGTTTGCCTCTAGCCCTCGTCCCGGCGTCTGGGCTTGTCCTGTGCCAATTGCCACACTACGACCACCACCCTGTGGCGCAGGAATGCCGAGGGAGAGCCCGTCTGCAATGCCTGTGGCCTCTACATGAAGCTCCACGGGGTAAGTACCTGCTTTGCTGTGGGATAATCCCTGCTGGCTTTTGGGACGCCTTTGGGAAAGGGCTGGCTGATCCTCCCGCTTGCAACGCACCCGGAGGCTCTGGGGAGGTGGCATTGGGGTTCTGAAAGTCAGGACAATGTTTGTGTTGATGCTAAAGGTCTTGCTACATGTTTTGGACCACTGAGTTTAAAAAAAAATAAAAAAGGATAAAATGTCTGAAAAGTGCTTGGCATTAAAAAATGGTTATACTGATTTAGCAACTTATGGTTTTGACAAGCTACATGCTTGCTGTCATAACTCTCCTAGACAGACTTGTACAAATAAACCACCTTTTCTGAGTGGCAGAAATCTTTCTGTCACCAGGATTTAAACCAGTTATTCAGTGTGGGGGGGAAATCCTAGACCTTTAATAAGAAAGTTTTTCATTGACAGACATAGCTATGCCAGCAAAAATTTAAATGCAATTCAAGCCATTGCTATGCCAGCAAAATTTTAATGTCATTCCAGCCTTTGCTAGGAAATAATAGAGGAAGAAAATAGCTCTATCGCGAATGTGCTGGAGTATGTTTTGGGTGAAACTTGGAGCCTGTTATGCCCCTGTGGATTAAATCACAGTCAAGCACAAGTGTTTGAAGAATGAGGGCATTAGAAATGACTGGGACTTGTTATAGTCCTCAAGAAAAAAGTAAACTATATCACAGGCTTAAACATTATAACGATAACAAGCATGCGCCCGAATTGCCTTTCCCCAAATTCATGTGCTAATAATGTTAAAATACATGCTAAATCAATGTTTTCTGATTAATGATTATCATTGTGATGAGACAGAACACAAGGGTGATTTTTGAGCACATTTTCCCTGTAAATATAAATTGGGATACTGTAAAGATGTATCCGGAGCGGAACTGCTTATAAGAAGAAATGCTAAACTGAGTGTGGCCTAAAGCTTCAGTTCTAAGACACTTACTGGCAATGATCTGGTTTGTGTAGCTGGTCCAGAGGAAGCAGAGTGTTTTTTCTTCTCATGCATTTTGTCTTTCCAGAACTAGCCACTGGAGATAGTCCTTACTGACAGACTAGAAAAAGGATTCAGGGATCAGATACACCTCATCCAGTTTAATTTCCTATGACCAACAAAGCTGTTTTTCCCTAAAAACATGCTGTTTATCTATGGACTGACTGAGGTCTTGGTAAAACTGTTTTGGTCATATAAAGGAAAAGGTTTCCCTGCTTACTTTATTCAGATAAAACTCCCCTTGAAACAATTAATTGCTTTGCCCAAATAAAATGCAAAGGTGTTTTGGAATCATTGCCATGACGCTGGAAAAATTGATTTGCTATACATGACTTCAACAGGCATTTTAGACATCGCTGTTTAATGGTGCAGTGTTTTTTTATTTTTGGTTATAGACCTTATATACAACTCTATGATCAGTGTGGAAATTTAATTTTTTCAGGTTCCCCGACCTCTTGCTATGAAAAAAGAAGGAATTCAGACCAGGAAGCGAAAACCTAAGAACATAAATAAGTCAAAGGCATGCTCTGGTAAATATAAAAAAGATAAGACTGTTGAGTTGCAATAGTTTGGGGGTTTTCTAGTTTGTTTGTTTGGTTGGGTTTTTTTCCCTGTCTAGAAATTATTTGATTTTAATGCCTTTTCCTGATTTTTCAGGTAACAGTACTACTGCAGTTCCTATGACTCCAACATCCACGTCTTCTAACTCGGACGACTGCAGCAAAACGGCTTCTCCCAGCACGCAGCCTGCAGCCTCCGGGGTAAGCCATAAGCTGATGCCTGTGTCTGGAAGCAGTGATCACTGTGCAGTGTTATCACAGCTTTTATCTTATCTAGCAGAACAATAATCTAAACAAACTTTCCAGTTTTGTTAGCTGATACTGGAACAAGATTTTCAGAGGATATTACATATCGTCGTAAACAGAACGACAAGCTGAAGTACTTCACAAAGTACTTCACTTGATATAATTAAGATCTATATAATTTTTATTAGTAAGGTAACCACAGCTTAGCCATTTTGTTCTGAAATGTTCAGGTTGTTCCATTTCAAAGGTTTTCTTTTGGAGCAAAGACAACAAATCATGCCCAAATAGTTATTTCAAGGAAAAAATGGGCATGTATTCTTTTATTTTTTTCTTTCTTTCTTTTTTTTTTTTTTTTCTGAAAAGATCTAATGAGAATTTATAATTCAAGGCACTGCTGCTCATGTATTTTCCAAAAGCTATTTAATATATATGTGCATTTTTATGCATTATCCCAAATGATAGTCAAGGCCCAGGAAAACATTATCCCGCTGAAAGGAAGGAAGCATAAAGGCTTTTTTTAAAAAAACAAGATGAGCACTTAAACATCAATTCAGAACCAACTGAAACCAGGCTGGGGACCCCTGCTGATTGCAGTGTGTAGTGGATCAGCCTTCAGGGGCCAGATGCTCAGCATCTGCCAGCACCAAGCTCCAGAGGAGCACCAGAGGAGTGCTGATCATCCCTTGCTTTAGTTTTGATCCTTATTTTACATCATATGCTCAAACCATTTCAAACTTCCTTTCTTCACTCAGTTAGCATGTGTGATAACAAATACTACTGCTAAAGTTGTAAAGCTTAATGTAGATTAATTTCTAACCCCTTGGTTATACATATCCATATCCACACTCACTCCTAGGGCCTTCTGTATCCTTTAATCTGCCACATAATTTCTTTGAAAAGTTTTCCTTATGCGGCTTTCTCTACTCCTTTATTAATAAAAAGAAGACATTGTTTATAATAGGTATTTTTCAATATGTCTCGGCATTCCCACATCCAGATTCCTTTCAATAGTATAATTTCTGATGTACAAAGTTTCATTGTACAAACGGAAGAAAAAAAAACATTTCTAGCAGATTCAATTGTTCGTGGACTGACAGGGCCACCCAGTTTCAGAGGCACTGGCTTTTGGGTTTGGACCCTGCCAGACAAGAATATTACTGAAAGGGTTCATCTTTGACATGAGAAAAGCCTGTCAGTCCAATAAAATAAACAGATCACATAAAAAAAAGAGAAACACTAACCAAAAAGCGAACCATTACAGGGTTTCAGGCTCCCTCCAGTGAACTACTATGCACTGGTTTTGGCTCTCCCCAAATATCTGCAAAAGAAAATATGCAGCCAAATTTTCCTTCAGTTTTCCTTACATTGCCTTAAGCAGGATTACCGAACCTGAGGAATGTTGTGAAATGTATGTAACGGGTGGAATTAGAAGCACAGCCCCAGCTGGGGCAGCACAAACATGTGCAGCTTGGGGAAGGGGAGTACAAAGAGAGAAGATCCCATTTCCCCCATCCTGTTGCCTTCTGGGCTGGCTAAAGCCTGCTGCATCTCTGTAGCCCTTCTCCCTATGACAGTGCATCAAACCTGTTTATTAATAATCATTATGTTACAGTTTTAGTAGTACCATTTGTAATGCAGTTTTGCCAGGTTGAGGGTCTGGTTGAGAGCTGTTAGCAACTAACAGCAATTCCCAGGGCCCCCGAGACTGCTCTTTATTTCACGAGGGCATTCCCTCAGTGCCAGGACCTCAGTTGTCCCTGGTTTTTCCCTAGCAGACCAGGCTGGGAGAGGACGCTTGCATGAGGGTTGGGGAAATTTGGTAGCATGGTAACATCTGAAGAACCTTTTCCCCCTGACAATTCAGTCAGATGTGCCCTATAAATGCAAAGCACTTGCAAATTAGCTCTCATGAAAAATTTCAGTGGAAGGAAGTGATGGAGGGAGGCTGTGAAAGCACAAATGTAGGGACATTTCAGCAGTAAGCAGATGAAGGGGCCCCCTTCAAGGGACCCCCTTGACTCCCTCCCACACTAAGCGAAGAGCTAGTGATCTCCCACCCCTGCACCCCAGCATCATATATATGTAAAGAAGGGTGGGATTTGAAGGGGAGCAGTTGTCAGGACTTGTCATAGGTATGGCCACATCCTCCTCTCAGGCTCCAAGCTTCGTCAAAGCATCAGCAACTCAGTGGGATGAGAAAGGGCCAGACAGGGAGCCGGGAGCCCGAAGGATGAAAGCATAACGTGGTGGCTGTTAAGACTGGCTCCTGTTGCCCCAGACATCATTTAGGAACATGATCACTATCTGCAAAGGACATGAAATAATTTCTTATGGGCCTAAATCCCATGGGAGGGGCTGAGGCTCATAAGGCCCATTGGAGTTGCTGGGAGTGAAGGGATGTGGGCATTTTAAAGTAAGGCAGCCTGCAATCTGACCACATGCTGAAGCAAAGATACTTTACTAGCCTTCTGTTTTCCTTCATTATTTTTTCCTTTTTCTATTTGAGCTGACCCATCGATAGCCTGAAGGTTTGTATTTATTCTTAGAACAGGCAATGGCTCTACACAGGGTGCGTAAACTTCTCCTGGCCATGTCAGGAGGGGAAAATACCCTCAGATAGATGAATCCAGGCTCTGTAATCTTTGGTCACTTTAACAAGAATGGCACTGACTCCTGCCAGAGGTGCTGGTGACGTGTCTGAAACACAGGCACCTGCTGAAAGAGTGAACCTGGCTCATTCCCCATGCGTTACACAACTGGCATGGCAACTTGTTTTTGTTTTGCTCTGTTTTTGCTTCTCCAGCCCTTATCCTGTAAAGAGGGGAAAAATGCCAATTTGACATTAGGCAGAGAAATTTGATGGTGTTTTAGAAACTGTTGTCTGAAATTCACAGTAATGTTGTTGCTAAATGAAACGGAGAGAACAAATTCCTCTGCTGGTACAAAAGCAATTTATTATGCCTTTTATGGGAGGCTGCCAACAGAGTTCCCAGTTATGAAGAAAGCTAATGGAAATGAAATTCAGCAGAATTCATTTGTGTCAGTACTATTCATTTTTTGCCCTACCTTTCTTTATCTCTTTTGAAGTAAAATAAAGAAGGGAGGGCAGAAAAAGAGAAGGGCAGCAATTACTCTTGGAAATATCTTTGAGACTATCCATTTCATGAAGGGAATCTTAAATGATGCCAATTTTGAGATGAATTACCAAAAACCTTAAATGTTGATTTTACATTCTAGCTGAAGTTTAAACATTTGAAATATATGATTAATGAATTGTCACGGGTGTAAAGTTGATTTCAAACATCCCAAAAAGTAGAAGTGTTTGGATCAGAGATAATTCGTTGTCCGATTGTAAGGGGGCTACTTGCCAAATTCACATCTGGATCTAGGATTTCGGCCTATTTCTGTTTTCCTAAGCACTATAAGTACTGGGTGTCCCGTGTTACTAATATGGAAAAGATCCAGCTGTATGATATATGAAGTTGCCTTACATCCCCATAAAAAGAAGATTTGAAAGTTTCAGAGAGCCTGCATCTGCATCTATACCTGCTATCCCTTTGATGCTGCTGAAACTGTACAGAGAAAAGCTATGCAGAATAATTTGCTAAATGGAGGGCTTGGTCTGTAGCACACACCCATGCATTTCAATGCAGGGGCTCCAACTGGTGTAATTACCAGAAGGACTGTATTCCCTTATTAGGATAAAAGGCAGTATCAAAACTGCTGTAAAATCTGCTTTTTATGGCAGGACACGGAGGCTCCATGAGCCAGGGCTGATGTCAGTAGAGGCTTAGCAGCACCAGAGGAGCTCTTCTTTCAGAAGGCTCTACTTGCACTCTTTGCCTCCAGGTTGGAGCTTTCTCAGAAGGTCTGTAATCACACACCAAAGAATAACTTAGTCTTGGAGGTAAAACTGATACTTACCTTGGAGGTTTACCTGGAGAAGTGGTTCAGAACTGGCTTCAGTGTTGTAGGCTGGAAGGTGAAATGGCCTTGGCAGGTGGTAAACTAGTAGGGAAAATGAAGTTTCCCTACTTCCCAAAGTGCCTGACAACGTGGGGTGAATTGCTTGAATAGCTTCTCCTGGATTTGCTTGCCTTTGTTTTCAGAAGAGGGTTCCTGAGATGGTTAGAGGTGGTGTTCCACACTACTTTTTAGGCAGCAGTTTGGTGGGACATTCACGCATGCAGCAGGGAATTAGTCTCCATACAACATATCCCATAGTCTGGATGAACCCAGAGACTCAATCTCTTAAAAAAATCTCCTAGCCATCTGGGTACTGGAAAGTTGAATGTCTGAGGGTCCTTTACACTATCTG
This sequence comes from Calypte anna, assembly GCF_003957555.1. NCBI lineage: Eukaryota > Metazoa > Chordata > Aves > Apodiformes > Trochilidae > Calypte > Calypte anna. The sequence goes on from NC_044245.1 coordinate 103,880,100, forward strand.
ATGATAAAATTTAATGTGATACTGAACAATTTCATAGCTGTTGGGACAGGGCTTCCATGAGAAAGGCTGACTAGCATGGTTGTTAGTTAGGACTTTCACCTGGAAAATGAGAACACGGTGCCTCAGTCCTGGTATGAGTAAATATTTATCTAAACCAGGTGGAATAAGATCAACAGGAGGCACGGGGAACATGGCAACCTAAAATACCAAATAGGCTGGTAGTCAAGGCATTATGCTGGGAGATTTGATACTCCAGTTTATCTTCTCTTGGCCTCCTACCTCTTCTGGACAAAATAGGATGCTGCTTTCTTCTCCCCAGTCAGTTTCCTACATTCAGTCGTTCATTATCTTTGCTCTGTGTACACATTATCTGAAAGAGAGCATTTCATCAAAGGGAATGAAGCAATCCAGCTTTTTTATTTCAGTGGGAAAAACAAAGGAAGAAGAGTGGTTTTGGTTCTACCCAAAACTTCCATGTGCATATGGACACATATTTTTCTTGGTTTTGTTTTATTGCCAAAGCAATAAGACCAATTACTCACACAGCCCTTGACAGCAGTGGAGTCATCAGTTTTTCCAAGCCACATTGGAAGTTGTCTCCCTTAGGAAATTAATGAAGTATTAACCACAGATTTATGTTGCTATAATACAAAGGAGAGATTAGAAGATATGTAAACTTACATGTCTGCAATATAAACTAAAGGATCAATTGGACTAGCAAAAAATTACAACTTTGCGTAGTAAGAGGGTCACTAAAACAGAAATAAAAAGCTGTGGTTTTGCAGTGCTAAGACTTGCTTTTCAGAAACCAGGGAGTGATAGTATTGGAAGAAAATGCTCTTGGTGGGAACAGCAATTACTGCAGGGATGATGAGGCTGGAAAATTAAGGAGTCTGCCACAGTGTTCCACAATACATTACATGCAAAAGAAGATTTTGCAAGTGCATTTCATCTGATGATTATTATTTAATTTTTTTTTAAATAATTTAAGTAATTTACTGTTACCATTTAAATATAGTGAAACTGAGCTATGCTAACCAAAGAGGAAGAGAGTATTGGTAGAGACTCAGTTTACTACAGACCTAGTGTAATGTCCAAAATTCATGGAGCATTTCGAACCTGTGGAGCAGATGGAGCAAAGGTCTGTCTGATAGAGCAAAAGTCCAGACCAAGGCCCTTCACCACCACTCCAGCTGTAAGCACAACTCTTTGCCCAGAGCTTTTGCCTATCAGCTGCAAAAGTGCTGGGGGAAGCTAAGGGGATATCTGTCCCCTCTCCCCACTCTCCCTGGAAGGCAGACAGTGCAGGAAGAAGTGGGTGTAAGAAAGGAGAAGTTCTTCAGCCAGAGAAGCTGGTTCTGTTGCCCAGGTGCTGGCCAGCACAGGCTGTGCAGCCTGGTTTTGATCTGGGCCAGCTTTAGTTGGGGTGAACTTGTCTCTGGGGTGCTGCAGGCAGGGTTGGTTAGGATATAGGTGTCTGAGTCCTTCTGTGGCTCTGGCTGAGATCTTCCTCTGAACATGGTGGGCAAGTCTACAGAAAGGCTTCTTTTGATCCAGACAACCTGCCTGAGGGCTTCCCCGTGACCAGCTCCTGCTGGTTTGGGTAAAAAGAAGGAATCCTTAAACCATCTTTGCAGATACAAATGCAAGCTTCCTCTGTTTGTTTGGAAGGTCATCACTTCCCAACAGGCTTCATTCATGTTTTCCTCAGGAAACTGAGCTTCAGGTGATTATCTCTCCTATTATCAGATTTCAGCAGTAAAAATAAATCCATTACCTTCTTATTGATAGAGCAAGCTGCTGTGCATTAGAAGAGCTGGTTGACTTCAGCAGCACTGTTTGGTTGGTTTATTCAAGCTGACAAATGTCCTCTAATTAAACTAACTGAAGCTTCTGCCACCTTTCATTCCTCAGAACTGGAGAAGGAGGAGCAGAGGTAGGCAGGCTTGGGAGCAGAGCTGTGATTCAGCCACGTCCTTTTCATGAGCTGAAGTTTGTTTTCCATGTCTCACTTTGGGAGCTGCCCTAACTGCCTGGATTTGTCATGACATTACTGGGGTGGGGTTTCCAGGCCTGGAGGTCCTGCCCAGGTCCTGCCTGCCTCGGCTCAATGGAACCAGGATCCGGCCTTGGTCGGGCAGGGTTGGGTGGGCAGTCTTCAAACAGGACATGCATTGTGTCCTCCCTTCTGGGGTGCCCAAGGGAGGGGTAGCTGATAACCCTGAATGGAAACTGCAGGTCCCTGAGCCCTGCCTCTGTAGGGTTGGATCAGGAAAAGAGTGAATTACACTTTCCAAGCCCGGAAAAAACAGGTAGTGATAAGATATTTGCCTACCGGAACGGCAGTGGCAAATATGGGCAAACGGGAACCTTTTAAAACAGCTCCTGGTATGTTTGATTCAAGTTGAGCAAACAGAGCTCAGCTCTAATTTAAACCCTTCTTCCACCTGGGGGAGGTTCCAGCTGTTAAAAGTCATGGTTTTTGTGCTAATAGGGGTCTCTCTAGTCTATGTGAAATGTTATAAAAAGCCTGTTTGAAAAACTAGGCTGATGCAAGGCCAAATCTGGACAGAAAGGTGAGCACAAAAGCCTGATATGCTGAATTCTCTGAGAACGCTCACAGGGAAAGAGGATGTGGAGATCTGACTGGCACTTGTGTATTTGAGAGAGAAACACAGCGTATTTCTTAGGGTGACAGATATTTTGTCTGGTTTTGGAGGCAAGCAGTTATTCCTTCCATCTCTGCATTCTTGGGTAATAGCTGACGGAGTGGGATCCTGGTTGTTGGTAGGGTGGAAGAACAGTGGACATCTGACATTGTAATAAAAGCTGAAGAAAATATTGGGGTCTGCATTATTTCAGACAAAAGTGACTGCTGGCAAGGAGGTATCTCTTTCAGAAGGGGAGGTTTTCCCTGGGTTAAGCATGCCAACAAAAACCCTGCACAGTACCATTTGCAAATTACCTTTGAATTAGTGAATTCTTGCTTTTCTTATGTGAGGACTGCTGGCTTGGCGTGACTCCAGGAGAGCCAAGAGCTCTACTCTTGTAAAATTATTAAATATGTATATTTTTCACTTAAACAGCAGGAAAGAAGTCTCTGCAGTTGCAGTTTAGGATGGGCTGTGGTGTTTTGTTTTGTTTTTAAGGAATCTCATCCAAAGACTATTCATTAACAAGTAAATTAAGGTTTTATAGTTGACATATCCAAGAGTCAATTTTGCATGAAGTCAGCTCTTAAACATTTCCTTTATCAGGTGAAAATGTTGCCCCTTCTCTGTCTGGCACTGCAAATTTTTCCTCTTTAAGCGGATCTGCCCAGGCTCATGGAAAAAATGATTGTTTCTTTGTCTTTGCAGCTCTCCATTTCTCTGTTAAAATAAATGGACCAGTTCCAGCATGGTTCAGGGGTTCCTCTTCATGCTTATCAGGGATCCCTTTCTTGCTGTCTTGTGTGTGTAGGTAGTGGAATAAAAAGGCTCCTGGTTCAAAGGCATAGTGTTTCTTCACTTGAAATGAAAAGAGCATCTCTTTTAGTGGCCAGTCTTACAGGGACAAAGTGGCTGTGCCTCATGTTTTGAAGGGTGAAGAACAACTTCAGGCATTTCAAGGTCTGAGGTGCCCATAGAAGGCTGATTTTCAGGGAGTGCTTTACATCTGCTCCTGGAGAATTGGCGTGTATTACGTTTCTCCCACTGGGGAAGAAAATCTATAGGTGCCACCACTTGAGGACCCATTTTTGGTGTTGGCATCTGTGTTTCTTCAGCAGGGGGCAGCGGGGCACACACGTGGTACTTTCCTCATTGTTGTGTGATTTCCAGTTTTTTCTGCTCATCACTCACTTTCTTTTCCACCTTGTGGGAGGTGGCCGTGTGCTGGTCTCCAAACACTCCCATCAGGGGGGCTGCACAAGCTGGCTGATCCCGAGACATTTTTTTTTCAGTTTCAAGATTCAAGCGCACAGGGGCAAGCAGAGGGCACGTCCTGGCTTTCCACCAAAATCCCAGTTTGGTGGCTGTGCTCCAACTCACATCCTGGTGCGTGCAAAGCTCACACGTTCAGTGAAATCTCTCTTTGCTCTTCCCTCCCTCTCCAGACGAGCTCATCGGTGATGTCCGGCCCAGGAGAGAGTACCAGTCCTGAAAGCAGCAACCTCAAGTATTCAGGTCAAGATGGGCTGTACACAGGAGTCAGCTTGACCTCCACGGCCGAAGTGACGGCATCCGTGAGACAGGATTCCTGGTGTGCCCTGGCTCTGGCATGACCTGGCACGAGGGAAGCTGGATCCCGGTGCTGCGTGGCACCTAGACACCCTAGACATCCACGCATGGTTTCTTCTGTGGAGCAGTCATGGAGGCAACAAGAGTGCTGGCAAAGACCATCCCTCTGAAATTGTTCCTGTGCCTTGGCGGCAGAGGTGTTTTTCAGCCTCCGAAAGAGGCTCTGCCAAAACATCCAGTTCCTCATCTATGCAAGATAAATGTAGGGAAAGCAAATGCCCACTGGGGATAGATAATGCAGCCTTACAAAAAACAAACAAACAAACAAAACCAAAAAAAAAGGAAAAAAAGAAAGAAAAAAAAAAGAAAAGAAAAAAAATGGAAAAAAAAAAAAGAAAGAAAAAGAAAGAAAAAAAGAAAAAGAGATAAACCTATACCTATTGATAGATTCCAGAAATAAATCCTCGACTTACCCAGCAGAGCTGCCTTTCTGATTGTATAGTTGTTTTCACTCTCTCATCGTCTTCTCTCCCAAGAATTTGGTGGAAAATCAGTATCAGGGAGAGAGTACCAAAGGCTTTAATTACTAGAGATGGTAAGATAACTTTTTAATGAGCATCAGAAGTGTGTACTGCTTGAGTCAGTATGGACATCTCACACCAAATATTTGACGTCTTTGTGCTTGCTGGTCCTCTCCTGCTGCATCCTCCACCTTCAACGTGCCTTGCTCTGCTCTCCAGAGCCCAGCTACATACCTGGAAGAAATCATAACATTTGGTACAAGACTCACAAGGTCCAGCTGGTTAAGGAGATTTTGGGTTGGTTTTGTTTTTTGGTTTTTTTGTTTAAAATATTTACTCACTTTGCAAGACTGCGACATAACTTTTAAAGTACACTGTGACTGAGGTTTATGAAAGTTCTTATTTTCTGGCTGAACTGTATGGAGTCAGTCTAAATTTGTAAACAGGGTAGCAATCAGATATTTTTCTTCCATAAATACAATAATTTTTTTAAAGAAGTGCAATTTGCGTTGCAGCAATCAGTGTTAAATCATTTGCATAAGATTTAACAGCGGTTTTTATACGAATGAATGAATGTAAACATTTAACTTAATGGTACGTAAATAATTTAAAAGAAAAACTTAACTAGGCATCCTTAGGCTTTTTAGTGCAACAAAAACCCATCCACTTTCTGTATTTCCAGTTGTTAAAGCAAGAGTTTCAAAGAACAAGCCTTCTCTCAGGAAATTGCCCTCGCCATTTTTGCTCAGAAGTGTTGTACAAAAATGCAAATGCATCCCCAGGGTTTTGGGGGTTTTTTTCCATTGAATAAGTATGTGCTGGAAAGAAACAAATGGCAATGAAACTTTACTACCTAACTGATACATATGTAAATACTCCATAAGATATTTAGGCATCTTGAAAATGTAGGATGCAATCTGTATAGTGTGACTGACACATAGTTAGGTTGGTTTCCATTGGCTTTTAAGTGGGATGTCATTTGGAAAGTTGTTTCAACAAAGCTTTACAAATAAAAGGGTATCATTTTGGGACTTTTTTTCCCCCCTGTACACTGTGCCTTCTCTTTTGTCTCCAACACAACTGTTATGCTACATTAAAAGCTATGGAAATGTACCTGATACAGACAGAGTTCCTGATGGCTCCAAGGAAGGTCTCCTGAAGTGCCAGCTCTGTCTAGCTAAGGCTTTATTACTTGTGACTCTCCTGTAGGTCCCTTCACTATGCATTCTGGTGGTATGTAAACCCAGGGCCTTGCTCCAACCAACACAGGCCCCTCGTGGGCACGTGGAAGGTTTTTCTGGTGAAAGTCTGGGGAACTGAACTCATGTCTTTTGAGTACTATCATGGTTTTACTTGGCCTTCACAACACAGTTAAAGGGTCTCCCCCCAGATCCCCTTTGTGTGCAAATATCTGCCTGTCACCCACTGCAGATACAACTGGCTGATGCCAACTGGGTGGCAGTGCCATGCTGGCATTCTCTGATGGCCAGAGGTGAAGGGCAGCAAAAGCTGAAGCTGCTGCTGCTAAAAAGAGAAGACTGTGAACTTCAGCTACCGAGTGGAGTGGAAAACTTTCTGTTGTCTCTGAGGACTGGTCCTCTGCACTGCTTGTCTGATTGGAGCAAGACAAGGCCATGTTTGATTTCCAGCTGTGTTGGCAGACCTGTCACACTGGGTAGTTGGGATGCTCAGCCCCTGTGCCCTGTGGAGTGGCTGCAATGTGTCTCTCTCTCTGAGCCAGTATTTCATTTGGGGTGAAATGGGATAGGTGCTTGACCTCCAGCAAAGGCATGGTGGTTGCACCAGCTGAGAATCTGCCCCTTGGTTTTCCAACCTAGACAGTCAAGGTTGTCTCCTTATCCTCAGGGGTGTAGTGAGGAACAAATGCTGAAGCACAGCCCTTGGAGGAGCACATATTGTAGCAAAAAGAGGTCAGGCCAAACCTCACCTGGGGTTTAGGCTGCTCTGGTCAGCCAGAGATGGGGACTCATCACCATTCTCAGTGGGGCTACCAGGCCAGGCTTGGTGCTAGGGCACCTCATGTGCTTGCTCCCTGGAGGTTGATGTGACCAGATACTCCAGCCCTGTTACCCTTGTAATGTGGGCTTGGATCTTGTACTTTATGACTGTAAATCCCTATCTAAGTGCAAAGGGAGCCATGCAGAAAAAAATTTGGTTTAAAAAGAGAAAGGTGTGGAGAAGAGGGAGAATCCCTTCTCTTTTGAAGCAGTTGTTGGCTAAAATGCACCTTCTGTGATTTTTCCAGTGCTGACTCTTAAATGGTTTAAACAGTTTTTTTTAAAAAAATCTGATTCTACCTGGTGTTGAAGACTGTCCAGCCTTAGCTGGGGTCAGCATCCTTTTTCCCTCTTTTTTCTTGCCAGGTGTAAAGTTTGATGTGCTGCTTCTGAAAAGCCTAGGTCAAAACTCACTGCAGCGTGTGTCAGAGCTATGTCACTCAGAGTTGTTATAAACCAGGAGGTTTAGACCAGTGTGTCCCAGTTTTGGGCTGCTGACCCAGCTAACACAGCAGAAAGAGTCAGCTGGCTGCTTTGCCACCAGCCTGTGGAAGGCCACGTTACTGTGAAACCCTGCAGGACAACATAAGAGGGCTCCTGGAAGATCCTGCTCCCCTCTCAGCACCACCTTAGCCCAGGGTCTGGCTTACTTAGGTTGGTTCCTGCAACAAGAAAGTTGCAAAAAGACAAGAAGTCTTGAAGGGCACATTAAAAGATACCCTGTGTGAAAAGACTCCTCTTGGATCTGATGCCAGTACCAATCTTTCCCAGGGAAGGTGTTTTCCATTATTTCTTATAAACAAAAATATTAAGGATAAACACTTTGCCTCCTTGGACCAGAAACAGATTATTATCCCTCTGCAAGAGGCAGGGGGATGCAGTATCACGTTGCTTTTCTGTATAGATGGTGAGAATCTCAAATCCAGTGCTGTACAAAGAGTACCTCCGGACTTACCAAAATTGCTCTTGGAGCATATGGATTGCTGCAGCAGCTACTGCTTGACTAAATAAAGTTTTCTTCTTTCTTTCTTTTTCTTCTTTCTTTTTTTCTTTCTTTTTCCTTTTTCTTTTTTTCCTTTTTTCTTTTTCTTTTTTTTTCTTTTCTTTTTCCTTTTTTCTTTCTTTTTTCTCTTTTCTTTTTTTTCTTTTTTCCTTTTTTTTTCCCCTTCCTTTTTTTTTTTTTCCTTTTTTAAATACAATTTTGCCTTTTAGTCCTGCTGAACTGGCACAGCTCTGGGTGTGTGAGCTGGACTTTGGTCTGACTCACACATCATCAATAGCACTGATTCTGATGGATGGCCTAGCCACATGCTTTCCTCACTTATCCCTGTTTCTCTTCAGTGACAGCCCCTGGGGTAGGCTGAGAAAGACCAAAGAAAGAGACCAGACCTTGGATCTTGGTTACTAGTGAGGCTGAATAAACCAGACTGGCCTCAGAGCAGCTCTCTAGTACTGGAATGGAGCTTTGGAGTTGATATTTCTTCGAAAATAAACATCATATGGTTACTTGTCACCTTAGCAACCTTTCTCTGGAAATAAATGGAATTAAACAGCCATTTATGGCTCCTCCACCTAGCAATACTAGCAGAAAATGGGTCGCACGTGGTTCAGTAGCCCCTCAAGAACAGACTGCTCCTGGCCAAGTGTGTTACCCTGGGCTCCAATCTTCCCTAGGTCCTAGGCTGGTATTACTAATGGTCATCACCCTCACCTGTAGTTATATTTTTCAGTTAAAAGTGCTTGAAGTGAGTTGAGATCCCTACCATGGTCCAAAATGGTATTTTTCAGAATGGCATTGAGGGTGTATAGGGATATGCTAAGAGTGCTGTGGAGATACATGAAGATGCAACAGGGTTGGGTTAGGGTAAAGCAGAGAGAAACCAGCCTAGGAGAGGTTGCTCAAAGGGAGAGAGAGGCACTTGGTTGTTTCTACAACCACAGGTGAGCTTTGTTCACATGCAGGTGACCAGAGGGCAAGGACCTAGGTGTGAAATGTGGAGATAAAGTAGCTGATTTGTTTTGGTTTTCTTGCTGCAAGGATAGGCAGAGCCATACACCAGCCCTGTAATATTTGTTACAAAAATCTTGGATAATTTACTGTCTATTCATGCATAAAAATAATATAACTTCTGTCCCTGTTACCAGGGCCCTTAGCTGAATGCAGGCTGCAGAAACCTCAGAAGGACTCCAACTCTTCCTGTGTGCTTGCAGCTCCAGATCTTCCTTATCCAGCTATCCTGAACTTCATTCCTCACAGATCCACCAGTTCCTAAATCTGTATACATTGGACATTCCAGGGTTGTGTCAAACACACTGAATTCAGTATTAACATATAGGGTAAGGGTTATTGCAATGGGCCAGGGAGAAGGAAACTGAGGGCCTGAGAAGCAGTTTCAAGTGCCTTCTGCTCCACATGTTGCAAAACGCTTGAGGTTGTTCTTATATGCTCATAATGCATTTTGGAATCACTTCTTCATGTATTTCTTTAAAGATATCTGGTGAAATTTGGTATAATACATGAGAGGGACACAGGATTTAGGTGCCTTGATGGACATGAAATGAAACAAGAGTTGTCAGAGGAACATAGTAATCAAAATCCCTAAGGTACTACTCAAGCAAATAAATAAAAAGTACTGAGTAGGATTAAGGAGGTAATTTTATTTTGGGATGCTGAACCCAGACCTGGAATCCACATTTGAAAAGGATGTTGAAAAATTGGCAAGGGTTGGGAAAAAAACCACAGAAATTATTTAAGACCTTGAAAAAACATCTGTCCTTGACAAATTTAAAGTCCATAGTTTGCCTAGAGTATTCAAAGGAAGAGGTGACTGGTGTAGTGAGTACCTTCATGGGGAGAAAACAGTTGGTGCTAATGGGCCTTGGATCTTGCATAGAAAGACATAAGATCTAGTGGCCGGAAGGTGATTAATTCAAATGAGAAATTAACCTCAGCCAAAACAATGAACGTAATTAATAATGGGAGAGATGGCAAGGGAAGATGAGTGCTCAATCTCTTGATGCCTTCACAACAAAGGTGGCTTTGGCCAACCAAAAATGACTGGAAGCAGGACTGCACGGGTTACATCTGCTCCGTAGGCTGGATTAGTTTCCATTTGTCTTGAAACCTATTACTTTTTGGGATGAGACCCAATGCTGAGGTCTTGAATTTTTGTCATTATTAAAAACCCCATGGCACCCTTCCTGAGAGTTGTGGTAAACACTGTGGTGTCTTGACCCAGTTTCAGCACATGTAATTATTTTTTGCCTACCTAAAATGTCCTACTTCCTCTCCAAAACTGTCCTACATCTTTATTGTTTCCTGTTAAATACATCCTGAGTTCCACAGAAGAAAATGCTGTGTTTCAGAGTTGAACAAAAAAAGCTTGAAAATCTATCTTCTCTTAGGGCATGATGCCCTGGCAGGGTCTGCTAAGCACCTTGGTCCTTCTGGAGAAGCAGAAAGGAAACTTTTGCTGAAGATTGTGGTCTTCAGGTCTTTGGTCTGTTACCTGTAAGGACCACATCCTGAAGAATGCACAAAGGCATGGGGAGAATCTTGCAAATGTGGCAATTGTTAAAAAGAGAAAGCAATGGTAAAAATGTTAAAAAGAGAAAGCAATTCTGCTGTGCAGCGAATACTGACTGTGATCCAGATCCCACTTCTTCTTATGGGAATAAATAACATTTTAAAAAGCCCAGATGCTGCTTTTTGTGACTTGTTTACCATGTGTGTGTGCACATGTGCCTTCAGTTTTAAAAATTTTTCTCTCCTTCTTTTAGCATAATCCACAGTGGGCTATAGTTGTTCCATTTTGCCTAAATCACAGATTATTAAAAAAGAAGTGCTGGGGTGAAGGGCCATCTCCAGATTGGTGACAAAGTTGAGGAGCAGTGCCTGTGAGGTCCAGCAGGCCCACCTGCCCCAGCAGAGGGCAGGGACATCTCTCGGGGTTTCCATGGTTTGGACAAGAAATGAGCCATACCCTCTGTTCTATACGTAATAAATTCAATATGTCACAAGGTTAATTTTATTTTATTTTATTTTAAACTTTCCAGCCTGGAACAGACAGCAATACTCACTTCCTTATAACAAGATGATGTCCTGTAGTAACTTTCCAGTAACTTTCACTTGCTTTCTTTTTTTTTCTTTTTTAGATCAAGGTGAGAGCCTGAAGCCTTTGTCTAAAGGGGAAAAAATGTTACTTAAAAGTCTGAACAACAAAGTTTTTATTTTTCATTGCAACTACCAATAGATTCCTTCAAGACTTTTAGAAGCACTGAATCTAATCTCAGAACAGGCATGGAGATGTTACACTCTGTACAATTTGGTGACTCTCAGAAATGAAAAAAAAGGCAACATTTCCCAGAGTACTGTTGGGATTAACTGTGCATTAGGCAGAAGGAGGCCAGTGGTGTCTGAAAAGTTAGAGCTCCCACTTTACTACCCTCTCTTATGGTTTGCTCAGAGTAGTGATAAAATTCCTGGGATTAAATGAAAGCTTTGTATAAGCAGGAAATTCAGCAAAACCAGCTTGTCTTTCTAAGTCTCCATGATCACTTTTCAGCAAAAATAAGAAACTTCAAGCATAGATCCCAGCAAACTTGGGCTTTGTAAACAAGACACTGATATCTTACCATTTCTCTGTGTCCAGGTTCATCAGGGAAGACACGGAGAGGCACTGCAGCTGTGTGCCGTACCCCTTCTCCAGCATAAACCAGTTGTAATCCTGCTGCTTTTAATGGGGTGTGCAGTTTTCCCTTGTGCAAGGAGCCAGAGGTGTGAGCCAGACTGCTTGCTCCAAGATTGTGCAACAGGGTCAAACCTGTCACACTGTGAAACTCTTTTTTATCTACAGCAAAGGATTAGCACTTCTGAAATGAGCCACCTATCAAAAACTCAGGGTAAAGCTGAATGAAACTCATATTTACGCCTGCTACCTACTGAGGCAGTATGATATTGATGTACATTTTGCTTCCCACGTTCCAGGTGACCTAAAAGGTGTTCAGGATGCTTTACTCATGATGGGGAAACATATGTGAGTGAAATGTTAACTCTGAGGTTGAAGCCATACATGGTTCTGAGAAATTTTAATCTTGCCTCTCTGTCCACACAGATTTACACTATCTTCCATTTCTCTCCCAGCCCCAGGCCTGCTCTTCCTCCCCTTGCAGTCAGGAGTGAAACTCCTAGCAGCCCTGTGGCAGAGGTGAACTCTGATTTATAAGAACCTTTCAAAGAGATGAACCCAGTCCTAAATTACAGCTGGCTAAAGCAGGCAAGGACACGGGAATCAGCAAGCTGTCTGGCTGGATGTAAAAGCTGTATTCACTACAAAGGAAAGGAGTATGTGTTTGACACCTTTCTAATTAATGAGACTACCAGAGGCAGCCACCTAGATCAAGCCCCAGCCATTGGGAGGAGCCATGTAAAAGCCAGAGGAATTTGGGACAGGCTTCAGCTAGCTTTCCCAGACAGTTTGAGTGGGGCAGTCTGTGGTTCCTGGGCTTGCCAGGTGCCAGAGCTATCACTCAATTTTGGCTGTTAAAAGTCCAGGCTGCCACCTGTACCTGGAGAAGGGCAGATCAACCCCTTGCTGTCAGAGAATCAAGCATCACACTCCCACATCCACCATCGAGGTGGTGGTGCAGGAGAGCAGTGCTCACCTGGGATGCTGTTGAGGGAGCTTACACTTTGGGCCCAGAAATTGTCTCGAGAAAAAAAAGAGACCTATTTAAAAGAGACCTAATACTCCCTGTTGTTAAAAAACAGAAAAATGAGTGTGCTCTACATGCCCCTTATGGGTGGTAAGCAAGGTAGTAATGGTCAGGTGGAGCTCCGCTAATAAAAGGTATTACAAAAGAAGGAAGCAGGAAGATAAATTTTTAGGGAGAAAACTTAAGGCTAAGGACAGGTACAGCACAGGAGGAAAGCAGAAGGAACCAGAAGCTGTAGTGTGATGAGAAGATTGGTCTCAGCAAAGATTTTTGAAGATGTTCCATTAGTTGTTTTCATTTCACAAGTTGCAAGTATCTGTTTAAAAAACAAACAAACATGTTAATCACAACCAGGCTCCTTTGACAGGAATACAAACATTTTGCAGAACATCTTTGGTTGAGAAAATGCTCTAGAATTTTTTGGTTTACCTTGCATTTTATAATTTCCTATGGGGAACTTCTCTGTGGAGCTAAGGGAAATTTCTGATTTGCCAAACTTCTTGTTGCAATAATAGTCCATAAATTTTGGCATGGTCTGCGTATGTCCTGCTTGCATCAGAGAATACTTACAGGCACAGAAAGTCACTGTAGCTGCATGGTGTCCTGAAGACAGCTGCCCCCAAGAGAGAGGCATCCAGAAGGGCAGACCCTGACCTATAAAGTCTATGTGAGTTTAGAGATGTGCAGAGGAAAACCAGTCCAGATTAAATGGATCCTTTAGGTAAAGTTTCTCTGAGCAGAGAGAGGAGTTCCACTATGAAAGCAGGCAAGGTAAAAGCACTGGGGAGAGACAGCAGTGACTATCAGAGCTCCCGTAATCCCCTGATGTTGTTATCTGTGCTGTCTTTAGCCTCATCAGTGGGTGAATGGGGGGGAGAGAAAACTGCTGACAGAGTTTGTGGGCTGTCCCCCTCAGCTGCAGAACAACTCCTGGCTGTCTCTTAGGCATCAGGCTTGGACAAAGTGGGTATGGAGAGGGCTTTCCCTAGCTGTATGGAGAAGGGGGGCTGACTTTCTAACCACAGATATCCTTAGATTCACTCTTCTGTTCTGCATGTACTACCGTGTCCCTACAAATTCAAATATGTAGCCAGGGGACAGGACAGCCTCCTTCTTTATGAATTCAGAGCAGATAATTGAAAGAATGAACGTGAGAGTTTCAAAAGTTGAGCAGTGGAAGGCATGAAGCATGCTTTTAATTAGCATTATTATTTAAAATGAGCGATACTGAAAAGGTGCTTTGAGTTCTCTAATAGCATATTCACTAGCTAATCAACAGAGCTATTACTTTCTTTGAAGAATGCCCTACTCTGTGGTACTAAAGTGCACATGCTGATTTATTGGTAAGGGTAATTACAGGGCATGTCATAAACACCACTGACGTCATGGAATATTGGTCTTTAACCATCTTTCCAGTTAACTCTTCCACATAGGAAAACAGACATTTTGCAGCTGACCCTCAGCTGGTGTTGAGCACTCCCCACCTACCAGCATCACATCCATGGCAGCAGAGGATGAAGTCTTGCATTTATGGCTTCCCATGACCATGAAGTGTAAGCATTTGAAAGCCTGTCATACACCAGCCTGTGCAAAAACCTCATTGCTGAGCAGAAGCCTTTTTCACAGAACAGTCTCGTGTATGAGTTTCAAAAGAGAGCCTACACCTAGTAACCTACATTTCCTAGAGGTACTGACCTGCTGGGGGTGGTGAAATCTTCAGAAAATAACAGCTTTCCACTATACTTCCCTTCTCTGAAGGTGGAAACACAGCCCCTGGCTGGACAGCATAGATGGTAGATACTTTCCAGGTTTTAAATGGAATTTTAATGTATGCATAAGGGGAAGACCAGGTCAGTCAGAAGAGCTATAGCTAAACTATGCATTTCAAGCATGCTATCTCTATGTAGCTCTACATATGGGCTGCAAGCTTGTAACTGCTGTAGTGGCACATGGGTGCATGAGCAAGGAAGGAAACATCAGCCCGGGTGGTTCCTTCTTCTTACTTGCTTTCCCTCCTTTCTTCTTCCACTTCTTTGCTTTTTTTCTTTCCATTTTTCTCCATCTCTCCATCTGTTTCATCCTGTGTGGTTTGCTTTGTTTGTTTCCCCATTTCAGGGATGGCTTCCATACATTTCTGGACAATTGAGGGACTGGAAAAATCTTTAAATCCACAGGACTGAAAAAAACCTTCTTCCTAATTTTTTTTTCCCCACTCTATTTGTTAGGTTCCTCACTATAAGGAAAGGTTAACCTCTCTTTACTGAAGTTCAGGTAGTGGTATCATTCCAGATATAAGAGCAATAAGTAGGTCATAAAAATAGAATGGATATTCATCTTTCATTCACACAGAAGAAAGAAGAAAAAAGATATATCCCAACAGGAAATAAAATGCAAAACATGTCATTTCAGAATATGGCAAAATACTTTTAACTATATAAGGTATGTTTTGCTGTTTAGTTCAAATATGTCTGTTTCCAAAGAAGATGAGTGGCTTAATTTGTAATTTAAAACAGTTGACAAAATTCTAATTATGAATCAGACCCACTTAAATCAGTATTTAATCTCTGTTCAAATGAAAACTATCAAACACAATGTGATAAACCCAGTTGTACAGCCAAGATACTCACATCCTTTCCTATTGTTATCTAAGCTGGAAAATGCTCTGTCCTCCCTCCACTGCTGAGATGTGAAGTGGGGTTTATTGTCCCCATTTTATGGATCAACAAGGATGAGAAACCCTCTATAGTTTTCCCAAAATTTCACAGGGGCCATTCAAAGGGAAGATGTTCAATGAGTATCTTCCAGGTCCCAGGCGATGTCCCAGCTGGTGGGCTCTGGCAATATTTCACCAGCACCAGGACATGGGCAATAGTGTGCAACAGCTCATCCTGGTGACTTCTTGGCATGGTTTTGGTCAGGACCACCTAGCACTTCCCCAGCTGCTGGCTATGATTAGGGAAGTTTGGATGGCTGCCCACCCCTGCTGCGGAGTATATCAGGGACATAGCTGGAGAGACATAGGATGGGCTTTCCTCTTCTCCTCCTTTGACTATTCCCTGGCCCATTTTATTTCCAAGCATAGGTACAGCCATTTTTTGTGTATTTGTGGTGTGCATAATGGAAACAACATATTTAAGGACTAGTTGGTGAAGAAAAAAGAGGAAACATGATATGAGATGGGGATGAGTCTTATGTGACCTGGCCCCAAGTCCTGCCTTAAGAGTGGGTGTATTTTTTCATGAAGGCACATGATTTTCTACCTATGCAGTGTCAGCACAAAGCAGAGATAGGCTCCAACACGTGACTCTTCAGTGACTAGTTTGAATGGAAATGTGTGATTTCTGAACAGATTTATTGTGCAAGCAAAAATGTATTTGCTAAAGATTACAGCAGCATGTTTGTTCTGAATGCTGAGCCTGGAAAATAAAGACTGCCCTGTGTGACTTTTCATAACATGCTGAAAAAAGGTTTGTGGTGTCAAATACCTGCTTTAACTTTGTTATCCCTGTTCCATGGTCTGTAGTGCAGGGATTAGGCAATGGAAGAGGAGCAGAGCTGGGGATGCAGAGACCACTGCGGCTCAGACTCCAGCTCCTGCATTCCTTGTGGATGTGGATGATAGACATGATTAGGACTCATACGGCCTCCAGATCTGTGCCAGGTGTGGACATACAGCCTACATGCCCATTGCTCTCTGATCTTGCCAAAACACTTTTCTGCACTATGTGTAGTGGAACACTGGGGAGTTCCATGGCCCACAAGGGTCCCTGAAGTCCTTCTTAAGGCTGTCTCCAAGCTCTGTTCTGCCACATCCCTCTCAGAGTAGCAGGGACCCAGAAGCTTCTGCTGGTGAGAACCAGGACTCGGCCTTCAACCTCTAATTAGTCATTACCACTTCAGATAGTTAATATTATTACCTTTTATGTCAGAGATATCGTATGCTGTATAATTGCATAGCTGGAATGTTTTTGCAGGAGTTAGGACTAGGATTCTGCTGCTGTGGCCTTCATCTGTAAAAGGCAGCAGATGGGGATCTGTGTCCCCTCTCCCTCAGAGCTGCTTTGCAAGGTGGCTTCACAAGGATTTCCACTGAGGATAGCTTGTAAGCCACATGGTCTAGTGGGCAACCAACCATCTTGGTCTGAGAGTCCAAGTGTTCTGAGAGGAAGAACAATGTGGGTGGGTGGAAAGAGGTGTCTCAGGTTTTTTGAGGAAAGAAAGTAAATGCAGAGTGCCATTTGGGAATTTTCACCCATCAAAATGCACCCCATTTCTTTCATCTGCTTTTTTGTTTTTAAAGCCCTCAAGTGACTGAAGTGCAACGTGTAGACCTCAGTTTGGTTTGGAACTGTGGTTCAGTTGCACTTACAGAAAAAAATTAAAACCCCATGATCTTATAAACATCCTCAGGGGCGGCTGATAAAAATAATTATTTTGCTGCTGTGTTGAATGCAGTTACAGGTCGCATCGCTCAGCTTCCCTGGCAGAAACACTCCTGAGATTTTCTTCTGCTGATACTCAGCTGCACTGTTTGGAAAGAGAAACTCAGCCAACTGCTTGGTTATCTTGGAGTTGTCCTTGTACAGGGGAAAATGGGGCTTGATTTGGTCTGGCAGCCTGCTAACATTTGCTGCCATGGCATTTTTTGCCAGTCTTCATGACGCCAGGGAACAGAGGAATGCTGCAGCACATGTATTTAAGGGGGTTTGTTTAGCATAAGGGTGTCTGTAGGAGGAGTAGTTTCCTGAAAGGAACAACTGGAGTGGCTGACCTTGCACGGATTCTGCTGACAGTTTCTGCTTGAAATAAGGTTGCCCTGGTCTGGTGCAACATCACTCACCTCCTACAAGGGAGTTTCAAACTGTTAGGAGACACATAAGAGCTATAGAAGGAGTAGCAGGTCCACAGGGATCCCTTTTTACCAAGCACAGGACCTGAGCACACTCAGGCTCTCAAGGATTTCAGCTTCAAACTGAAGGCTGCAGAGGGTTTATAAGAGAAGTCCCTCAGCTCTGCACACCTCCAGACAACAGATGTCAGACCTGGTTCTGCATCCCAGGTCAAGTTAAAGGTTAAGGGGAAATATCCTGAAAGAGGAATCAAAATTATCTCGAAAATACTTGTCTGCAAGCTGTTCTGTGCTTGCTCCATAGCAGGAAAACCAAAAAGCATTGTGGAAAACTGATTTAAAGGGCTGGGCAGATTCAGGTGCAAGGCAGGAGATTGAATGTTTTGCTTCTTTGCCTTCCTCATGCTTTATGCCTTGGAAACCTACCTATGTCTCTGCCTGTTAATGAACATCTGCTTTTGATTGTCACAAACCCATATATTTCAGTAAAGTAAACGTACCTGATTTCCACTTGGGAAGCAGACTATTGTTTCTGCTGTGCCAGATTCAAGCATTGCTTTTAAATCAGAGATGGAAGTTTTTTCCTCACGTGCCTACTGGTTACCTTTACATGCTAAATTACCTCAGCAGAAATTATGATTCTCTGTTTGGACTAGCTGCAGAACATAGGATGAAATGTTGCTTTTTCTTTGCTGTCTGATGTGTCTGGTGCTGAAGGACCATCTCCTGGGTATACCAGCTGTTGGTGTTAGAGAACAAATTCATCTTTCCTATCTCTAGCTAATTCTGTGTTCATCAAGCAGGACACTGGACCAAATGGAGATGACAACATCTGGGCTAAAAAACATGGCCTTACCAAGTCCTGGTTTCATCTCACCTGGTCTTTACTGGAACCACAGAACTTGTCACCACCGTGGCTGGCTGGCTGGTAGACTTCATGCCTGACAAGGGCTCCAGAAACCTGCACAACAACCAAATAATAAAAAAAGTATGTGCACAGTCATCATGAAAGCTGTACCGGGCAGGAGCTCCCAGTCTCCCAGAGCAAATAGACCTTCACATGTCATGACATGGTGTTTGCTGCTTGGTGACCTATTGATCTTGTTACATGCTGTTTGTTACATCCTGTCTTGTTGCATCACTGTTTCTAAACATGGGAGAAATCAACATTTGTTGTTTTCATGACAACTCTTGATCCATTGGACTGTATGATCATGACCATTTCTACCATGATTTTGGTCTTGTCTTAAAACACTGCTGAAAGCAGCTGAGATTCCTTACCTCCACCTTTTCAATCTTGATTTCAGCAGGTCTCCATAGCTAGCTGTGAAATTAAAGGGGTGGAAGTGACTGCTCAGGAGAATAAAAGGTTCAAGATTTAATTCACCCCTTTTCAATTTTTTGTTATTGATTATGTCCTATCTAGGAAAAAAAAAAAAAAAGAAAAAAAAAAAAAAAAAAAGAAAAAAAAAAAAAAAGAGCAAGCATCTAACAGTCTAGTTGTAGAGAAAACACCTATGTGAATGTACTTGTTCAGACCAAAGATCCTTCTAGCCCAATACTGTATCTCTAAACTGGTTACAAAGAACTGGTTACAGTTTGGGGGTGCATGAGAACAGGACAAGTATAGATGTTTTCCTTTAATTCCATTACACAATCTGACCCTTTTCAGCTGAGAATGTTTGGACTTTCCCAGGCACTGCAGTTTACCTAACAGCTTGCAATGGATCTTTTGTCCAGGGATTGTCCTGTTCCCCAATCAGTCCATGTAAATCATGTGCATCCAAAGGGTTCTTTGATAAGAAACTGCACAGATCTAGCACCTGCCACAAGAAGAACCATCCCCTTTGGTTTTTCATTAATCCAGCTGCTATTAGCTTAATCTGATGCTCCCTAGGTCATCTTCCGAAGACTCTGTGCATGTCAAGCCACTTCTGATAAATTACTGTCTCTAATATCTCAAAATCCAGATCCCCCAACAGCATACCATCCACAGAATGTTGACACTGCTTATGAGTATTTGAGAGGTGTATCGTTGTTTTATACAGTATTATGTCATCCTACAGAGGAGTACACACAAAGGCCATGTTCAGCTCAGGAGATTTATTTGTCAGGAAATGGAGAGAAGTGGCTTTGTCCAAGAAGGAAGCCTGTGCTGCAGAACTGCTTGTGCACAGCAGGCTCTCAGGGACAACCAAAAACAGCAGTCCAAAAGCACAGGCACAATAAGGCTGTCCTACACAATGAACTTGCCCAAAGGCATTGGACTCACTGTTGAGGAGAGCCAAGGACATGTCATACCTGGTGTGGGAGAAGTTCAAACTCAGCCTGGACAAAGCGCAAACTAAAAAAAAGGGGATCTCTCCAGAATCCCCAGGTATTTCCTGAAAACTCTGGTTAGCTAGACTTGTGTTTTGGGAGATGCTCTCCACCCTTTCTGTTGTATTGCATACTTGGGGGTCTCCTTCTTGGCTTACTACTCACCAGTCTGTCTGTGTAGACAATTTCTGCTTTGCCAAAATTAATGCCATGGTTGCCTCTGGAAAAACATCTCTGATTTCCCAGGTATTGGCCAAATCTGAGCTCAGATGATCATTCTTCTACCCCTGCCTCATGTTTTCCACTCAGAGATGATCTTGGCTCAGCTAAGGTACACTGGAAGGGCAATGGGGCTTTGGTGCATGCTCTGCAGACAGGGACTGAGTTTGTTTGGGGTCATGAAGACATGTAAGAATCATAGAACATTTTGGTTGGGAAAGACCCTTAAGATAATCAAGTCCAGCCATTAACCCAGCACTGCCAACTCTACCGCTAAATCATGTCACAGGTAAAGACACATCTGGCCTAGAGTAGTGTCGAAACATCTTGGACACAAGAAAGTAGGTGTCAAGAAAAAAAAAACAACAAAGCAACACAAAACGAGACAGTACTTCTCTCTTGGCTTCATTTGGGATCAGGATGAAAATGTGCATCATTTCTTTTCTGCTTCTCAAGCATCCACCATTTTGGTACTTATTATTTATGTGGCTGCAAAAATACACAGACTGGAGTGGGCAGGGGGACACACACTGTTGTTACTTGCTATCACAGCAACTGAGAAGAATTCATGGAATGAGTCAAAGAACTAATATTACCTCATGGTTCTCCTTTGAGCAGCATAAGGTAAGGGCTGGAACAGCAGCTCTCACCTTCCCCTGCCCCCAAAGGCAAACGAAACATTAACGCTGCAGTAAAGCAGCAGAGCAAAGGTGTGTTTGCTGCACAAGGTTGGTCTCATAAAACTGAACTTTGCCCAAGACTCAACAAAATTGTAAGAAAGACATGGTCGATAATTGAAGGCATGCTTCTTAAAAGGGCAAGTTATTTATGACCTTCATTGGACATTTTATAAAGTTTTAGTTTTGTTACACAACATCCATTCCTTTCATGCTTTTGCAGGAGAGATGTCAGAGCATTAGGACAGATAAAATGACCACATTTTTAATCCTTACTTGTTTCTGAGCTTCCTTCTCCCCTTTAAACTGTTTTATGGTCAAGTTGCTCTATTTGCATAATTACTGCCACATCACCAGTCAATCAGTTTTATGTCTTTCTCTCCCAAACTAATCTAAAATATGATATGTATATAAAAATATCACCCGTGATCACACTGACTTCATAGTTATTACTGCTCCCGATCAGAGAGATATGATAAAATTACCCTCTGTTCTTTCTCCCTCCCTGCCAGCTTCTTTCATTCACAATCCAAATACTTTATATCCCACAGTACTATTGTTTATCAGCAATTTTATTTTTCTCTGACTGAAAGACAAAAGAAAATAACTAATAAAGCAAGTCAAAACAAAGCAAGTAACTACTACAGGCAGCTGTAAGAACTGCCCATTTTTACAAGGGCATGGAATCACAAGCTGCTGCATAGACTGATAAGCTTGTCCCACAGATATCTTCAAGAAAGACAAAAATACTACTTTCTGGGTGAATTCTGGATGTGAAAATACATGGTTTTACTGGAACCTGGACTCCAGTGATAGGAGAAACTCGGTGGCACTATCTCATAGCTTAGTGAAATGCCAAAAAAAACCCACCCTCAACTCAGAGTAGATGACACAGTCACCACAAGTGATGGTTCAAGAAGCCAAGCTGAACAAATCCTTTTCTAGATTTTACATATTAGCAAAGAAGTATGACACCAGTCATCATTATTACAGGTTACACTGGCTGGATCTTGCCACCAGTCCATATGACCAGGGATAAAAATCAGATACTACAATCACTGATAGTAAGAGACACTTCTTGACAGCAGGATCTAGCTCTCGGTTATGAATTATAGAATTAACAACCTGATGATGTTATTTAAAATTTGTTTGCTGTTCTTACTAATCTTCTTTTCAAGGCATACCACAACATACTTGGCTTTTCATCCCTTCTTAATGCAGACTTATTGAGTGTAAAAATCACTTTTGAACATTTGAAGTAAATAAATAAAGAAAATAAAAATCTATCTCGTTTCCTGTAAAAACTAAACTATAACACTAGGTATACTTACAAAAGTTTGCAGCTCCAAAAGAGCCCAGATATAGCCAAAAAAGATATAGTATCTCATTTCTGTCAAACAACTAATTTATCTTGGTCTCCTCAGTGTCCAAAATGTCAGTGCTTTATTTTTTGTGTTTAAAAATCAAATTCTTGTGGATCAGACCATAGTGGTTTGAAGTGCATGGCAAAATTCCCACTGATTTTCACTAAAGGGGAATTTATATCTGCTTTAATAATAGGTTTCTTGGTTCTTGCTGCAATTGTCTGGGTGGTGGAGTTGCCTATTTCCTTGCACTCTTCTTTAGCTTGTTGTTGATCCAAACTCGGTTATTTGCATGATGCTAAGAAATAATCCAGTTTGCTCTGAAAAGGAAAACTCAAGAAGGAATGGAAGGTGAGTTGATTGCTATTTGTGGTTTGAAAGTAGGTTCTTCATTGCCACTTAAATTGTTAAAGGCAAATAGCAATTCCTTTAAAACAGCTTTTGTGGCAACTGTTGACAACTTCCTTCAGAAAAGCCAAGCCTTACAATTTTAAAATAATGTGTTCAGTCTTATCTTGACATGGACAACATTATCAACAAGCTTCTGTCTTCAGCTTGATAAAAAAAGGCTTAATAAAACAGTCTTTGTATAAAAACCATATAGTGATAAAAGTAGCATAGAAGCTAAAACAAGGAGATTGGGGGTAGATTATGAGTGTTGCTGTAGCATAGAAGGTGTGGTGGGAATGCTGATTCTAATACATCTACCAGGAGATGCTGCTCTGAATCCTGAGGTGACAGGAGCATGTATGTTAATGAAAGCCAGGCAAAACTCCATTTGAGTTGCCTCTTTCTTTCTACTTGGAGAAAATCTGGGTTATTAATTCTTCAGTTGTGTGCTTCATGCTGTGTTCTGGATGGATATAACCTGCGTATTCGTGTGACTATGAAGCAAAGGGACAATGTGTCCTGTGGTGACATCAGCTCCTTGCTGGCCCTTCAGGTGACCCACCTGCTATCCCTCACAGGCAGGACAGCAGCTCAGTTCCCTTGCAAGGCTAAGAAGAGGCTGGATCAGCAATCCTATGATTGTGAGATGGAGACACTCTGGGTTATGAGGTTCTACCAGGGCAGTACTGAATAAGCATCAGCACAGGTTGCCCACAGAGGTGGTGGAGTCTCCCATCTTGGAGATATAAAAAGTTTCCTGGGAATGGTCCTGGGCAGCTCTGCTCTGCTTGAGCAGAGGAGTTGGTCCTGGTGGGGCCTCCAGAAGTCCCTTCCAACATCAGTTGTGCTGTCATTCTTCTAGTACTTAATCAACGAGACCACTACCTTCCCAGATAAGATGTGATTTTTCCTTTTCTCCAAGCAGTGTTCCCTACCACCTACCAATTTTGCAGGCACTACTGGTGGTTTTACAACCCTGCTTGAATCATGACAGAGTGCTCACTTTGTTGTCTCTGAAAGGCTGGAGTGTCATATGCCTATCTCTGCTCAGATAACAATGTTCTAACATAACAAATGTCTATCATAACAAAGACTAATCTGTCTTGCAGCTCATTTCCAAGCGTAACACAAGGAATTCTGCTCTTTTGAGGCAGCTTTTCTTAGGCTCCAGGGTGCTTTCTTGGACTAGTCTTTCTGGAAGGCTAAGGAAGAAACTGTATGTACAGGCTGTAACTCTACTTCCCAGGATCTGCTCAGAGGAGAATCCTTGATTCAGGAATTCACTTCCCTCTTCACACGCGAGAGCCTGAGTTTGTTGACTTTCCCAACACATTGCACAGGGTATCTATTTACTCAGGCTTTTTTCTAAACGGGTGGGTTTGGTGTGGAGGATCTTGGACATTTCCTCGTGCTTTTATTTCTTTGAGAGATACCTACTGAAAAGCTTGTTTGGTTTCCAGGCTTAACTACTTGTCCCTTATGACTCCTAAAGAAACGGGGTAGCTGTACAAAGCTGCAAAAATAACTTAGGAAAAAGAAAAGAAAAAAAAATAAAGATAAATTACTCTCCTCCTCACACAAGCTTCCATACCAGTCCTTTAGTAATTAAGGGAGGAAACCAGACTTCCTCCTTCCCAGTGATACCAGATGGTGCTGTCCCAGTCCTTGGCAGTGCCAGTGCAGGAAGTGTCCTTCATCCTCAGACACTCACATCCTTATATTCTGAGGAGAAGCTGGGGGATGAGTGTAGCAGGGCTGGTCTTACCAACAGGAACACTCTATCTGTCTCCTGGGGAGCACACTGGAGATCAAAAAGGCTGTGCTGTTATTAGCTGTGCTCCCCACCAGCTGCAGCAGGACAAGATGGGCCAAGGCAGGACCGATTCTCCTGCCTAGGGAGAGGAGAGAGGATGGATGAAGGGAATAGGGAAAGGGAGATTTTTGGACTGAGTTGATAGCAGAATAAAGTATTTTTCAAGCTGTAAATCTCTTAGATAAACTAATCTCAGGCATTATGAGATTCCAGATGAAATGTTGGAATAGGCCAACCTTCTCGTTTTTATTTCCAAATGTTGAATTAGTTTGGATCCAAGCTGAGCCAAATTTTGCCTTAGTGTAAGCAGGTGTAACTCCACTGGCTTTAACCCTCTTAGAAGAGGGCTGGATTTGTCCTGAAGTGATTTAAATAGGGCAGAGTAGACCACAGATGTTTCCAGTTCCATCTTTGAGCTGTGAGCCACATTAGTAATAGTAAAAAATTGTTCTTGGTCTCTCTTGCACCAAACTGTGGCCTGGTAGAAAGCTCTGTTAAGCACAAGACCTTACCAGCTTCCCTTCTTTTTTTTTCTTTTTTCTCATTTGCTGCCACTTTTTCCTACTTCTTTTCTTTCTCATCCTTGCTTTTAAGATGTAACTTCAGTTAATTTGGTATATTTTTTGGGAAAGACCTGCCACCAGAGTGAATGAAAGTCTTGTGGATGAATTCACCAGACCCAGAAGTCATCTCCTTCTGACTTCAGTGTAATTTGTTATGGGAATAATACTTAGGTTGTAATTTTCACTGCAGTTTTTGAGGGCATTATTTTCTTCCAGTCCTCTGTATTATATAAAATATAAGACAAGATGTAATACTGGAAATTTACATGTTTACCACCAAAACCAGTGACTGTTGCTACATCCTTCTTCATTTAATAATAACACTGAACATAGAGGAGGCAAGGTTATGTACAGAAGGTAATAAGTGATGCACTGACCTAGCAATGCTACTTGTTTTTAAGATACATAATAGGTGTATAAACATACATTGAGTGAAAACCAGCGTGGATACGATTAATGTCCTGTTTTGCTGGGGTTTTGTTAAAGGCAACAAAAAAGCATCTTTTGGCTAATTAACTTAATTTTTAAGCTTCTCCCTCTGTCTTCTGCTTGAGTTTTTACAATTGCTACACCAAATGAAGACACCAGCTTGCTGCATCCAGAGATCTGCTGAAGTGTGGGCTGGACTCACCATACTGTTTTCCCCATCCCCAATCTCCCAGCCCAGTGGCTTGGGTCAGAGGTAGGATGGCAAGACAGCAGGACAGAAGGACTGCAGGACAGCAGGATTTCAGGATAGCAGGATGGCAGGATGGCAGGATAGCAGGATGGCAGGATAGCAGGACAGCAGGATGGCAGGATGGCAGGATGGCAAGACTGAAGGGACTGCCCCAGAGTCCCAGGAGGGTCTCAGTTCCTGAGCAGTTCCCACAGACCTGGTAGTGATGCTAGGTGGGGGTGTAGCTCGGGCTCCATCTGTAGATCTGTATCACCTGCCTTTCATTCTCCAGCCCGGATATTCACAGCTCACAACTTCTAACTCTTCCTCCGTGCCCCCTCCAGCGTGTGCAGGATGCCCATGTGTTGTGTTATCCGCTTCCTTCTGTCATTGTCCCCTGCCACCTCACAGCTGAGGGAGCCCTGTGGCCCAGGAAGGAAGGAAGCCACTAACCCACTGCCCTCTGCCTTTGTGGGAAATGCTCTCTGAGCCTTAAATCGCTTCTTTGGTGCATGGGAAGGGGGAATAGAAAAAAAAAAAAAAAAAAAAAAAAGTGCAAGCACTCGGTTTATGCCTGGTAACCACGATGCCTTTCCGAGTGGAGGCTCAGCTATTCTTTGCACAAGCCACCACTGTTACCATTTTGGCAGGTCCAGAAGCAGCCCCAGAAGCTTTCAGCACGGCAGCCAAGGTGTCAGTGAGTCCCTGCATGCTCACCAGGGATGCACCCCGGGGGCAAACACCCGTGTGGTCTGGTGCCAGGGCAATTACATCGGGCCACAACTTCAGTTAATTGTTGATTTGGTACTTTGTCTAACACCAGTGAAGCTGTAAATGGGCCTGAGAAAACACTCTGAGTTTACCCAGTAATTTACTTCAGTAATTTACATCCAGCAATTTACATTAAGTAATTTACATCCAGTCATTTACTCCCGTGATTTACTCTCCTTGAATTTCAAGCGTTATAGGCAGGATTGCTCATGTGTCCCTGAGCTGACAACAGGCCCTTTAGCAACAATAGCAGCTTCAGCTGCAGAAAGTACTGTAGGTTCAGGCCTGGAGGATGTTAAGCCTCATCTTGCACTTCCCCTTCAGCCATCCCTTTTGTTACTTGGGTTAATATTCTTGGCTAGAGCAACTTGTGCTGAAGGAAGAGGAACAAAACATTCAGTCTTCTGAGCAATCTGCCCTACAGTTGTGGGGTTTTTTCTTGCTCTGCAAAAAATATGCCTGGTCTGTATTCAGCGCAAGACCTTGCAGGATTCACAGACCCTGGGCACAAATGAATCAATGTGGTCTTAGTTTTCAGTACTACAAATCTGTGAATATGATTTACCAAATCAGTGGTAAAAATTAAGACAAGCGAAAAAAAAATTGTACAATTTTAAACTTTTCTTCCTGTGAGCTCAATACATTTGAATTAATAAAAACTTACAAGGAGATGGGAAGATATTCAGAATATAATACTGATTGGCTGCTAGACTCACTGGTATAAGTTTCTTTTAGAGGCATTCAGGCTTTTTGATGAGCTCTACCTGGAGTCCTCAACCTGTGTCCTTGTTTGAAGGAAAATGTGGGTGATGGTTACTCCTTCCTACCTTGGGATGCTGAAGCAGATTTGACAGGGGATGGTCCAGACTCCATTGCAGGAACCTCGCTTTCTTCTGTGGTACTCTTTCAAGTAATTCACGGTCTTAAACATTACAGAAGCTTAGTGATGCTATTACATACCTTTAGATGAGTCAACCAGTTACCTGAAAGCCATTGCTCTCACTCACTGCCATGCAGACTGGTGCAGAAGTTACACTGGGCATTTGCTTGGGAATCTTAATTTTTCATGTTTTTTTTTTTTTTCCAGAGGCAGTGGAGACTCATTCCTGGGCAGGATGCTGCCAAGGTGTCTGCAGCCCTGCTGTACAGTGTTCCTCTTCAAGCATCAGATAGACCTACTGCACCATTTATCTTTCAGCCTAATAAAGCTCAGTGATTCCCAACTTTCACTGATACAGAATACATTAAATTATTCTCATAAATAATAAAATTTATTATCATCATGTAGTTACCATTTGTAGGAATTCTCTAGGGTTCTCAGTGGAACGAGTTATTGTTCTGTCAAATCTTTATCCTACATATGGCTCCATGCTTCAGCAGCCCTGCTTTGGGAAGGAGGGGTGGGCCATGCAGCCTCCAGGGCTCCCTACCAGCTCGGGTGGCTCTGTGAGTGTAAGATGTGTTTCTCTTACAATCTCCGTAGGCATTAGGAGCTGTGCAGGGCTTTCCTGACACCTGGGTGGGTAGGTGCTTGTCTCCGTTTACACAACTCTCAGGATTTTTGAAGTCTGTCACATTATCCATTTCCTTCAAAACACAGTCCCATCACCCAGCTTGGCTCGTGTGGAGAAATATATTACTGATGTTTCATGGTTTTACTTCTGTGACTTCTGCCTCTGTAATGTTCAGGCAAAATCCTACTAGCCCTGAAGTTAACACACATTTGTTCTTTATTCCATTTCTCCTGACAGTAATGTTTTATTCCTTGGGAGACATGCACCCTTTGGGGTCTCTCCAGTTCTTATTCAGTAGACAGCTCCCAGTCACTGGGAAGGGGTTCCTGGCATAAGCAGGCAGGGTAAGAAGGTACAGAGTGTTTCTGGAATACCCAAAAGTCAGTTTTACTTCCTACCCTAACTCATACATACCTCCTTCTCCTTCGTTCAGAGCATGTTTTACAGGCAAAGCAATTCTGCCCATCTCTGAGCATATGAGAAGCCTGCAGTTGGATTTGCTTCCCCTTAAACTTAGCCAAAAAGAGCAACTTCCACTTTGCAAGTGCTCACCAGGTGATGAGCAAAGATAAGAGTGGGAAGCATCAGGAGTGAGGAATGCCTAATAAAGCTCAGAACAAGGTGAACTCTGCTATTAAAAATAACAAAGCCTATTACATACATGTGCAGATATTTGATTTATTGGTAAATAAAAACATGTAAATCAGTAGTACCTGGATAGCAGTTCTTATGATTCCCAAACAGGGGTCCTACAAATAAAGCAGAATTTAATCTCATACTTTCATAGATCTAATCTGCCCATTCATCTTATTTCTTCAAAATAACCAATTAAATCAGATTTAGTACAATTGGAAGACATTTATTACCATCATTAGTGGCTTGCATTGCAATCGGCTGTGAAATTGTGTGCACATTAACTTGCAGAGTACTGAGCAAACCAGAAACCTTGGGAACAATTTTTTAAATGGCTGCTGAGCTCTTGTACTGAATCATAGAATCATAGAATTGGCTGGGTTGGAAGGGACCTCAGAGATCATCAAGTCCAACCCTTGATCCACTACTGCTGCAGTTACTAGACCATGGCACTGAGTGCCACATCCAGTCTCTTTTTAAATATCTCCAGGGATGGAGAATCCACTGCTTCCCTGGGCAGCCCATTCCAATGCCTGATCACCCTCTCTGTAAAGAAATTCTTTCTAATGTCCAACCTAAACCTCCCCTGGCACAACTTGAGACCGTGCCCTCTTGTCTTGCTGAGAGTTGCCTGGGAAAAGAGACCAACCCCCACCTGGCTCCAACCTCCTTTCAGGGACTTGTAGAGAGCGATGAGGTCTCCTCTGAGACTCCTCTTCTCCAGGCTGAACAGCCCCAGCTCCCTCAGCCTCTCCTCATAGTGTCTGTGCTCGAGTCCCTTCACCAGCCTGGTTGCCCTCCTTTGGAGTACAGAGCCATCGACACAAAAAATGGTGTGGGCCCTGGGACAAGGAAAAAAAATAAGAGAAACAGTCAGTCCTCTTTCCTGAGACGCTGTTTTCAGTTCTGCCCTGGGCTGAAATATCTCTCACGTTCTGCTGGGCATGGGAAGATGGAAGGTATAGAAGAGGTACGAGTCTTTGTTATTCAAGATCAGGATATTAATTCTGCAAGTGAGAAGTAAATATGAGAGACAGGGTAACTCACTGTTTTTAATTTTAGGTACAGATTTATTAAAGAAAATTATGTGGAATGGGAGAACATGAAAAGATCCCATTTTCTCCTGTGTTACAATAGTTAATGAAGCTGAGCCACCTGGGATATCTTGAAAAGAACATTATTGCACACCCTCATTCAGCTGTAAGATACCATATTTATTCTTTATCAAGTGCCATAATTCCCAAGTATGGTCTTGTTGCTGGCTGTGCCTCCTTCCTTCATGATATGTCCATAAGCAGCACTTGGTTCTTCCAGCAAAACTCCAGCAAGTTTTCCATTGTGATGCCCCAGACAGCAAACTGTGAGAGAACAAAAGGTGTGCCCAGAAACACCCAGGCACAGAGCTGCAGGGGTAGACAGACACATTTCAAAAATAATCTCCACACTGGCAAAGCAAACCACTTTGCACAAGTGACTACCAAGGGCTGCTTTCAGTATTGCCCATGGGGGGAAAAAATTGTTACATACCCAGGTATTTATCCCCAAGAACATTTTCCTGCTTGTCTATACTAATTCTGCCTGCAGCATCTCAAGACTCAGTCCATGCCATGCCTTATCCATTCCTATTTATTCCATCACTCACATATCCATCCATCAAAAGAAACACAGTCTTTTCACTCTCTCACAATGATGTTGTGAGGACAAATATGTAAAAGATTAGGAGGCAGTGTGGATACTGCAGTTACTGGACCATACAAATCCCTGAGGAATAGAACTAGGACATTTTTATACCTTTGTGGATTTTTTAAAAATGGCTTTTCTTTTTTTAAAAAAAAAAAACTAAGTGAGTAGAGGTAGGGTTTTCTAAGGTCTCACATTTCTGTTTCACATGATTGGTAGTTTGGCAGTGTCATTAAATAATGTTGTAGAAAGTTAATTATTTTTAGTCAAGCAATGTAACATGGCAATAAAGTTTTCAACAAGAGACCTGTTTGAAAGGTCAGTGACCTCATATAAATTGCTAAGCGTCAATAAATATCTTTCAGCACAGGTGGAACAATATTTGCAGGTTTATGGACAAAGCTATAGAGTTTAGCTTGCTCAAGACCATTACAGATCTCATGCTTATAGCAGAACAATAAATGTCATCAATACAACCTGTAAAACTGCCCACTCAGATTTGATTTTTTTCAGAAAAAGCATTGCCAGTTTTGAAACCTGAAGGTCACTGTGAAAGCAGAAAAGTTTTCAGGTCAAGCAAAAACTGGCAATTGTTTTAGTGAAGTTTGATTTCCTTTTGATTTCACTGAAACATAATTCCTGAATCACTGAGCTTTATACTTTGCCAAATAGAAACAACATGGCAACAAGCAGCTTCTTTAGATTTTGCACTTCTGTAAGTTATCACAATTATTTGCTAAACTAGGAACACAGAGGAACTTTTTAACTTCAGTTTTCTCATGTGCCAGTACAACCTCTCAGACAGGTTTTACTTTTCTGTCAGATGCATCTATACCTGCCACTTGCTGTGCCTCTAAAGGAAAAGTGAGGGCAAAGACATCACATGCTCTTTTGCAAGAACTTTTCAACTTCGTACTGTGTTTGGATGCATGTGTGCTAGGTGCTAAACATACAAGCTCTTAATGAATGAAGAAGGGCATATGCTGAATTATCTCACTGGTATTCCCTATGCAATTTCAAAGCAAAACAATGTGTCTTTTATATATGATTCATCCCCCCGGAATTCATGCCTTCATAGCACCTTTTCTAAAACAGGAAACAAATACAGGTTGCTAAGCTACTTCAGTGCTCTGAAAAATCTTACTGCCATTTCCATTGTCCAGTTTGTGTTCTGAGGGCTGTGCTCCATCACAGAGACTTTTTTTTTCCTTCTCCCATAACAATACTTGCTCTTTTTACCTTTGCCTTACCTTCTGGTGAAGGTAAAAACTTACAGATTCCTTTCACTATACAACTCTTATACCTGTGCCAAATGGGCACTGGCATCACATTGTTCCACCTGGTTGGGAAGTGCCCGGAAGATGCAGATGAAAATTCTCCAGGCATACGTGGAAATCCTCCAGGCAGCAAGGCACCAAGCCAGTACTGTTGACCTTATACTCCTTGCTGGAGCACTCACTCAAGAACATGTCAGTGTCTGGGTCAGGACACTTCATGCTTCAGCCAGCACCAGAGCTTTTGCCCAGCAGCTGAAGTAATCTGCATCTCAAAGCTCCACTCCCTCATCTTTCCATCTTCAGCATGGCTGCACAAAAATTTCATAGAGTATCCAGTTTATACAGAACTTCTTCTCACCTGTATCTCTTAAGAGTGGATGTACTTAGGTTAACTAGGTTACGAGTCATAAATAGGAATGGTTAATGTGATTGTAAAAGCTTCCCCCAGATCCTGGTCGATATTGTAACTCTGACCTGTAATACACTCTCCCAGCAATTCCAGTACTGGGCGTCTCTTAAGCAAATATGGCTAATCACTTCAACAGGTTGCTGACTTTTATGAATTGAATTGCACAGCAAATAGCTGTGACAGAGAGTACAACATCGCCGGACAAGAAAACAACATCATTACATAGGGCAGAATGTGCCTTCATTTCAAGGCAAGAGCAAAACAGTTGCTGACTACTTTTTTTAAAAGAAGGGTGTTGCTTGAGGAGGTGGGTGGTTTTCTGTTGGGAGTTTTGTGGCATGTATCAGGGCAGCTGGTGCTGAAAGGATGGAGCAGACACACGGAGAGCTGGATTCTGGCTTTCCATTTTCCAAGACAGGCCACTTGATGCTGAGTAATGTGTGGCAATGCGGCTGAGCAAAAGCAGATGCAGAGGCAAACCCTACAAGGTACTACTTCAGCAGTGTCAGAGCGGTGAAACCCTCCACAGAAGGAACCAAACCCTCACAAAGACAGCGGCTTTCTCCCGCTACCTACGCGGCTCTAAGATGCCTCGCCACACCCGATGCCCCTCTCGGCACCTCCCTTCCCTCCCCTGCCTGCCTGGCAGGCGCGGAGATACCCGGGGAAGGACCAGGGGATGCGGGGGGAGGGGGGGAGGTGCGTACCGATCCCTCCCCCACCGCCCCAGCCCCTCCTGCCGCCGCGACGGGCTCCCGCCCGGCCCGGCCCCTGCTGCCTCTCGCCCCCCCCACCCCACCCCGATGCTTTCATCTGGTTGGGAAAGACCCTTAAGGCCTTTGAGTCCAACCTCTAGCCCAGCACGCTGCCATGTCCCCACTAAACCATGGCCCTCAGCACCCCATCTACACATAAATACCTTTGGGGACCCTGAGTCCACCACTCTCCAGGGCAGTCTGTTCCAGCACTTGCCAACCCTTTCAGTGAAAATATTTACCCTAGTACCCAATCTAAACCTCCCCTGGCACAATAGTTTCCTCTTTTCCTATTGCTTGTGACTTGGGAGAAGAGACAACCGCCCCCTTGCTACAACCTCCTTTCTGGTAGTTGTAGAGAGCAGTAACATCTCCTCTCAGCCTTTTCTCCAGTTCCCCCAGATGCTACTTCTACGACTTGTGCTCTACACCCTTCACCAGTTTGGTTGCCCTTCTCTGGATGTGCCCCAGCAGCTTAATGTCCTTGTAGTGAAGGACCCAGAACTGAACACAGTACTCAAGGTGCAGCCTCACCAGTGCTGAGTAAAGGGGCACGATCCCTTCCCTTCTCCTACTGGCTATGCTATTCCTAATAGAAGCCAGGATGCTGTTGGCCTTCTTGGCCACCTGGGCACACTGCTGGCTCACATTCTGCTGGCTGTGGATTGACACCCCAGCTCATTTTCTGCTGGGCAGCTCTCCATCCACTTTTCCCCAAGCCTCTTGCATGGGGCTGTTGTAACCCATCAGCAGCTAAGCTAATCCCTCCATTAAAGGAAACATCTCATCTGGTATACTTTGCCATTGGCAATCTTCTCCAATTCCCATTTTCCACCTCTTGCCCCAGTTAATTTAAATTATTTCAATCTTGCCACACCTGAAATACATTTGGCTGTATCTTTCTTGCAATATATGGACTGAATTTACATTACCATAATTTAGTTTTCTAAAGGTTTTGACATAATTAGCCAGTCAAGCTAGATAAACTGTAGATTGCATTATACTTCAAGTATCAAAGAGCATTCAAAGCAATTGGAATACTCTGGAAATAATTTCCCTGCAATTTTCAGCAGTTTAATACAAATTCTTGGTAAAATGATACATTAGTCACATATTAGTCACAATATGTCTTTAATAACTTGCAGCTCATTTTAGCTGTACTAAAAATAGTGGTTAAAGTCCTCATTAATTATAAGGAAGTTGGATAGTAAATTGCTACAAAAAGCTTTCATGCCAGGAACTGCAGCTCCCTTGTTTGCATTTGATGTCTGTATTATGAGAAAAATAATGTTTCCTCTTCCAAAACCACAGTCTGTGGTCCAGAAGATCTGGCAAAACTCTCTTCTGAAAAAAAAAACAGGGGAAAGACTGTGGGGATGAGCAAGATTCAGGTGGTATCTCTGACACCTGGAGTTCATGAAGTCCTTTTCCTTCCAGCTGGGAATGGGCCCTGGGGCACAAAGTTACTGCGGAGAGAGACTGGGAGATATGGGAAAGCACCCTGTGGTTTTGAAAAGGGATTACCTGTTTTCTCTTTTCATAATTTACCCAGAAATGAAGAATCTGCTGCCTAAAGGCTTCTTGAGCACACACTTTCCACCCCATGGTTTTAAAAGTTTTCCCTGGAGCAGTAGTGATGCAACCTTGCAGCACAGCACCAATGATGGCAAGAGAGGGTGCAGCAAGCTCCAGGGCTTGCTGCTGGTTTTGTGTCACTGGCTTTAGTGACATTACACAGATGAATGTCTGGGGTTGTTGGTGGCACTTGTAAGACAGGTTTTGATTAACACTGGAGATAGCATGATTTTACAGGGAATCCCACTGATTTCAGGAGGCTAATTGCAGCGTGTGGGACTAGAGGTCATTAAAACAATCACTACTGCACTGAAGTTAAACCAGCAATGTCTCTTCAGAAGAATTTGGTTAGTAGTATATTTGCATCCAATGGGAACCCAGGCAAGTGAGCAAGAGATGATACCAGTCTACAGAAAGAATGACTGGGGTGAAGAAAAGTTGATAGGGAAGAACTATGGCATTAGTAGAATCGGAGTTACATTTCTAAGCAGCCTAACTCACCTTAGACAAGCCTGTCTAATCCTGCTTGGCTGGAAGGCAAATCAGCTGAATAGTGAATGTAGAGCTGGATGAGAAACTTCCATGCTCATGTGTGTGTGAGTCCAGGGCCAGGAAGAAGGTCAGGATGCCCTAGCCCTGGTGCCTTCTCCCTTGACTCTGGTGGCCCCTATCCAACCTTCCACAGCAGGCAGCAAAACTCCCAGGCAGCCAGCAGTGCAACTCCCTTGTCAGACAAACCTATTATAAAGTCCAGTGTCAAACAAACAAAAGGAGACCTTTTTCTCCTGCAGAAATGAGGGATGATAGGGTGGCACTTGTTCCCCCTTGGCATGGAACAGAGGGATGAAATGTACACAGGTCTGGAGAGGGGTTAAAAAAATTCAGGGAGCATGCATCCACCAGCTGACTTCTGAAAGGTGATAAGTTTTGCTGGCAAAGGAGAGTTTCATACAAAATCCACTATTCCTGTGTGCCAGGTTCCAGTCCCCTTGGTGAGAAGCTGGGGGATTGCTGGTGGGGCAGCTCAGGCACTACCATGCTCATCAGCACCTTCTCCTTTGTGACTCTGATGGGTTAGGCCAGTAAAGTGTGGACAGGAATTCACTGTATCAGAAGAATGACACCTTTTTTTCTGAAGTTTTTCTCCTTAATTCAGCTTCATGCTACATCTTCTGACATGGGTGTCTTTGGGTAAGTGTAGGGTTAGACTGAAGAAGTAATACAAAATAAAAAAACATCCTACCTAATGTCATTACTACACAATTTCCTTGCTAAAATACAATGGTGTAAACTGGCATACTATGGCACCCTATGAGTTTCTGTGATTGAAGGCCATGTCTATAAAAATGTGTTACTGCTTTTTCTGTGTCTCAGACTTGATGGATTTTTCTGAACATATTCACTTTTTTGTTTTCTTTGATTTTGTCACATAGGTATAGTGGTGGTGATTGTTACAAAAGGCAGAATTTATTTCCTTTGATAAAGCCACTAAAATCTACTTTCTTCCCAAAATCTTCCCCCTAAAATCCAAACTCAACCCTTTTGCCTTCAAAACCCAGAGGCTCCAACTATGTTACTGTGATACATTAAGACTGGCTAAGTGTTTGCACAACAGATGAGGATCTCAGAGGCTTGTTTCACTGGAAGGAGTCCGAAAGCACAGCTCTATCTCAACATGCAGTACAAAAAAGACAATGATCCAAAGCTCACATTACCTAAACCAGTTAGTTAACAGGAGTTTAGCCAGTGTCTGCTAGTGGATTAGAGTAATGGGACCTGTTCATAGGCCATCCAAGGTCGTCTCAGTTATTGTGAAGGGTCCCATCCCTAAACTCTTCTAAATGCCAAGAGTCAGATAAAGCTGGGTCTCGTGAAGTTTTCCAGCAGGGAGCATGAAGCTGAGCTCATCCTGCCCCTTGCTTGGGCACGGAGAACATTCCCAGACTCACTCCAGTGGCAGTGACTGCGAGTAGAGCAGCACTGAGGAGAATTCCTCAAAAACACTGGCTCAAGGGCCACTTCAGCTCCTTGGTCTCCTGCAGCTCTTGCACTCCTGCTATGGCAGTGACCAAGGAGCATTGCGAAACTCTTGCTGCACGTAGGCAGGGGGGCTGCTGGAACAGGACAAGTTTTGAGGCTGCCTTGCAGATCTAGGAAGGGAACAGTAGCTCAGAAAGATTGCTAGGTTGTGTTCTACTGTGCAGCCTGTGGCATCCTGCTCCTTCAGA
The DNA here is from genome assembly GCF_003957555.1 of Calypte anna. Lineage (NCBI taxonomy): Eukaryota > Metazoa > Chordata > Aves > Apodiformes > Trochilidae > Calypte > Calypte anna. Next base: position 103,916,268 of record NC_044245.1, read on the forward strand.
CCGATGCTACCAGGGTTAAAAGCAGAGAGTGTGTGTGATTAAGGAATTTTCAGGCATCTTGAAGAACACCTTCCAGAGGAAACTAAGTGCTTCTGAGGACCAGCAGGCAGGTGTTTGCTTTCTCCTTTCTGCAGCCTGGTGCCAGGTTAGCACATGAGAAGTTTTTTTCTTATTTATTCTTCCAAACTTGGCCAGGTTTGCTGTCTCATCCAACATGTTGAGAGGAAGTAATTTGTGCAATGGTTCTTGGGGTCAGCTTTTTATTAAACCATAAACTGTTCATCCAGACTTTACTAGATCTGTATCCTGACCTGTCTGAGGGCCCTGCCTGGGCTAGTAAGAAGCACACAAGAAAGAGGCTTAGACTTTGCAGATGATGTCACCAGAAACTCTCTGTGACTAGAGCTATTTTCATGCTTTCTGGCACTGGACTGGTCACAGGACCATCTGGCTCCTTTCCTGGTTCAGCCTTGAATTGAAGTTGCCTTCAATTTCCATGCCCTGGAATCAAATGAGCTATAACCTGGGAAAGGAATTTAGGGGTTCCACCAATGAAAGATGCCTGTAGACATCTTTGATAAAAATGCCACTTCTGGTGTTGCCTTGCCCACTTTTTTGTGTAGGAATGAGCCCTTTTTTTCCCCAGTTGAGCAGAACAAGGAGGACACTGAAGAGGCAAGCCACTAGAAGAATGGAGAGCAATCCCCAAAGAGCTGTGGCCTGGAAATTAGGCAGAAGATCTCTTGTGGCATCCTTTGTTGGGTATGGCTTCTGGATTGCCCTTCACCACAGGGCTTGTGGAGACTTTTCATTTAGCATGACCAGCAAGGAGCAGTTGGGGCAGTGGCCATCCGAGTCAGCAGTCCCTGAAACAAAAAGCTCCATAGAACCTATTTACATTGGCTGCTCTAGCTGTCAGAAATCATGGACTAAGATTTATTTATACCGTTGTCATAAGATGACCACTGCCTCTTCCTGGCAGCAAGCTCTAAAAGAGTCATTCAGAATCTGTTGGCATTTAGGATAGTAAAGTAAGTCCATTCTAAGCTGATGATGCTGAACTATAATGGAAATGAGATGAAACTGTATTATGGGACAGACACTGCCAAGCCATGTTATTATGAATAAATGACAGTTCCAAAATGAACATAGCGAGACTTCAAGCTTTAAACCCAAAATCTTGAGAAGGAAAACATGGATTCAGTTGCCTAATCCTAGAGACCCATAATTGAAAACTTTGGGGCATTCAGCTCCGACAGGTCCCTTTGGGGGCAGTGGCACCGTACCACTGATGTTAATTCAGATATCTAAATTGACTGGGTAGGGTGGTAAATTATCGTTTGGATCCACCTTGTGTGAGTGCTTTCTGCTCACAAGCGGTTTCTAGATCAGCATGGAGATGTTTTTGGACTGTTCTTTGGAAGTCCCTAGCCCTCATCTCTCATGATAGATTCAGCCTTCAACATTAATATCCCATTCTGGATTCTGCCACTACTGCCTATTACATGTACTTATTTTGTGGGTGCCTAGTCCTTCGCTAAGGACTATCCTAAGGGTTGTGAATTGCACTGAGTGAACACTAGCCAGATAATGTATCTTTTGGAATAACTTTATTTGCCCAGTTTTGTATCTCTCCTTTACTGACTTCTTGCAAGTGATCCCCTGGCAGGCAAAGTGATACACTGGGAGCATATATTGCAGATTATGCACACCACAATTCACACGCTATTCCAATGGGCCCTAGGGGGAAAAAAAATCTGCTAGAGCAGGATGCTGGGAAACTGTCCTTTATTCACTCTTCATTTCAGTGAGGGTGAAGCAGTCCAAGAGGCTGGAGAAAAGTCTTGTGACATGTGCATAACATTCCCTGCTGCTCACTGGAAAAACTATGCACTTATTAGAAGGAGTAAGGGATTCCTGACTGATGGAAGAACATGACTCTGCTCTCTTGCTGAACTCTCAGCATTGCATCTGTCTGCATTTCAGAGTCAAAAATAACATTTCAGAAGTGGGCCAAGGCACACATTTCTTACTGCCACCTTTTGCCACAGCAGGAATCATAGATTGCCTTTCTCCCTCACTCCATTCTCTGCAATCCAAATTTCCCTGAGAAACTAAGGCACGTAGAAAGCCTATTTCCGTTTACCCCAGCTATCAGACTAATATCAGCTGAAGCCATTTAAAGCCATTAATGCTTCTGCTTTTACCATAACAAACAGCTTATTCTCTGAGCTCATTCATGAAAATGAAATTAATTTTAGAGGCTGATAGTGACAGATACAGTGCGTGTTATTTTTACTGAAGGAAATATGTCTAATTCTAGGCTTACTGGTGATGCTCAGGTATGTGCTGCAGCTGGGCCAAAGCCACTGGATGCTGGTGAGCTTCCCTTGATATGATGCCAGATTTTCCCCCCGGGGAAATCTGTCCCTTTTTAGGTAGGAGCATCTGCCTAATGTGCTATTTATAACATATTTATTTCACAGAAACGAATTTAGAGTTATAATTGCATTCAGATATGCAATGAATTACATGAATACATTTATGAAAATACTTTAAAAAATACTTTGGGAATTATAACAATATGAATAAAGAGGTCCCTGGAGATATTAATGAAATTAGGTCAGCATAAACAAGACCACATACAAATTCCCTGGATTGGTTGCATTATTTCTTGACTTTGATATTGATACTGGTATAAGCAAGAACCGAATCAGGTCCTCGTTGCTTTCCAAAGTTTGGAAGGACATCATGCATAAAACTTAATGCTTTTCAGACTTCGTAGTTGAGTACACTCGTCTGAATTCTCTTTCATAATGGCCAAGCCATTAAAAGGAGACCTTTCTACCCCTCTAGCATGTAACAGCATTAATAAATCAAGTGATTTCTTGCGGGCCAAAGTAAGTTGGTCTAAAAAAAAATTATATAATCTGCAGGTTATGTAGCTGTGATCTTCTTTACCCTCAATAATGCACTTCTTTATCCTGCATGTATTGCAGTTGTTTAAAGAAAACATAAAGTCAATATTCCTTTAGGATAAAACTTCTGGTTGAAAAGATGTAGCAATAGCTATGCATGTAATATAGTTTAACAATCTTAAATATTCCAGACAGGAAAAGTTTTTTGTCAAAGTCTCTGACAGTTTAAACTTTAAAGCTTCAGCAAAACTTTTAAACTTTTAAACTTTGAACCTGTTTGAACTTCATTTGATTTATGAATTATTAAATGTACCACTGAAATTCACCGTCTTTATTTTCATCTAGTAAAGATTTTTTGTTTAAAAGCTACAGATGAAAAGTGGGAACTAAGGAAATACAGCCTGAGGAGATTATAGCCCTGTTTTATCAGAACAGCATTCCTCTCAGCTGTATAAAACAAAACCCCAGTAAAATATTTAGAAGTGGGAGAGATAAAGGACTAAAACTGGTATATACAAAGGGTGGGGAAAATGAATGCTAAACTGGAAAACCGGATTAGGCAAGATTTTGAAAATTAGATACCTCTAAAATAATTATTTAACTCTTCCTTCACATCGTACTCTGTTTTTCTATGTCAGGATTAAGACAAGGGCAGCACCAGGTTAACAATGTCTTTAACATGAAGTCGAGGGCAGTGGGAAGGAGGAAGGCATTACTTTAGCAAGTTGCTCTGGAGGAAACAAATTTCTGGAAAGGGAAATTCCCTGAATGGCTCCCAGAGTCCCGTGCCAGAGCGCTGGCTGTAATTTATGTCCCAGTTGATGGGGAACCTACTTAAATCACAGCACTGAAACTGTATAGGTATAAAATGAAGAAGGTAAGTGGTCGGTGCCTCTGCAAAGCAGCATTCATGTGCTGCTAATTGCAGCTCTATGGGTTCATCCCAGCACAATCTGGGCACTGCACAAGGGTACGGCAGGAGGATCTTTCCAAAAGCGTTTTGGGAAGCATGCCCTGGAAGAGGCACCCAGGGAGTATGGCTGCAGTGTGTGCACAGGCAGCGGGTATTTATAGCCTGTGTCTGAATGAGTCTGTACAGATGCAGTTCATCTGGGAGTGTTAGATACTGTCTGCATATTGATGATCCCTTGCTAGCAGGATAAAATGAGAAATAAATAGAAAACAAACCTGCTCGTTTGGTATCTAATGAACTACAAAAGTCTGCTTTGCTAGGTTACTTTGGGGTGTTCTTAGCAGAGCTAGCTAAGTCCCTGGGGAAGGCACCCATGTACCTGCCGGGAACAGAGAGGAGCTGGATAACTGGAAGGAGAGGAGAGGAGAGGAGAGGAGAGGAGAGGAGAGGAGAGGAGAGGAGAGGAGAGGAGAGGAGAGGAGAGGAGAGGAGAGGAGAGGAGAGGAGAGGAGAGGAGAGGAGAGGAGAGGAGAGGAGAGGAGAGGAGAGGAGAGGAGAGGAGAGGAGAGGAGAGGAGAGGAGAGGAGAGGAGAGGAGAGGAGAGGAGAGGAGGAGGAGAGGAGAGGAGAGGAGAGGAGAGGAGAGGAGAGGAGAGGAGAGGAGAGGAGAGGAGGAGAGGAGAGGAGAGGAGAGGAGAGGAGAGGAGAGGAGAGGAGAGGAGAGGAGAGGAGGAGAGGAGGAGAGGAGAGGAGAGGAGAGGAGAGGAGAGGAGAGGAGGAGAGGAGAGGAGAGGAGAGGAGAGGAGAGGAGAGGAGGCTCTCCTGCTGGGGTAAAGGTGTTGCTGCAAAGGCAGCACTCAGCAGCCTGGGAAGCAGGGGTTGCTCCAGCCCTCCTGTGCGTCTTCCAGCAACTGTTGTCACAGGGCAATCACATTAATAAGGCTAAAGATAAAAGGGATAAAGCTCATAGGGGAAGCTGAATGAAACTGGAGCTGCATGGAGGCTGAAATACCAAAACTTGGCAAATGTGTAATGTCAACAATATAAGTTACAACTGAGCTTCTGAACTTGCAGCAAAAGGAACAGAAGACAAAGGTAAAAACAGGGGGGAGGGAGGGGAGGAATGGGGAAGGCAGAGGCCAGAAACAAGGTAGTCCTCAGCCTGTGTATGCAGCCTATATCATAATACACACAGCAAAGTCTTAAGCTGGAGAGAAGCTAGATACATATTTTTCAATAAGGAACTTTTTGTCTGTTTCCTTATACCTTGTTCAGGAAGATATTTTCTTACATGAGAAAAGATGTAGTGAATTTACCTACTTCCAGGTGGAGCAGAAAATCAAGACTGTTCACCAGGGAGGCAAAAAACACCAGGACACCACACATGGGAAGTTGCTGTAAAGTGTGTCAAAGGATGAATTGGGAGCATTGGTAACTGATTTAAATCATAGCACTTCAATTTATCTGATATTGAGTGGGTTTTACTGAGGGGCTGTCTTCAAAATAGGGCTACTTGACATTTTTCTATTCTGGAGTGTATTTGCTTAGAAATACGAAAAATTTGGAAGGCTTATGGCTAAGGGGAACTGTTGAGAGGTGCAAAGCCCAGCTCTAGGACATGAAATTGCAGAGATCTGGACAGCCAGTGACTGTGTTAGCTCTGCAAGAGCAATCATGACTGTAATGGTTGCATTCACAGAATTGGGCATGTGGCAAAACTTGATTGTTTCCTGAACAGAAAAATAACAGCACTAGTCCTCTGCAGTGCCATATGAATTTGCTCTTTTGTCTTGAGCAGTGCACTAGAGAATTTTCCATAACAAATGCATGTGGGGACACTGGCTTGGATAAATTAGGGAAAGCCATTGAGAGTCTACCAGGTAAAGCTACCATGGTTGCATCCCCTATGCTGTTGAAACACAGCATCCTGTGACTTGGCAGCATTTCAGAACTGAGTGACCCTATGTGTTACTAGCATTCAGCAGTGCTGTTTTAAACACATAACCCACACTTGAATTCTGAAGACAGCTTCCTGATCTGGGAGAAAATAAAATAATTAAACCTTATTCTGAAAACTAGGTGAACTGGACAATTTTTACTTCCCTCAATAGCCACATGCATGCGGCCACACCGGATGACTGACTGGATACACCATGGCAAGAGTCTCTGCAGCCATTTATTCCATCACATTTCACTCGTGATGTCTCTAGGGAAGCACTGAGACAATAGCAACTCAAGACAGAAAGTGGGTTTAAAATCTGTTTTCTGTACAAGCTAAGAGAGAAAAGAAAATTTAAGTAAGGCCTGGCTACAAAGCCCAGGAGACTGGCAGTCATCTCAGCTCTCAGTGTGGAAAAGCATCTATCTCCCACCGACAAAGTCAATGCTCTTACATTGCATCCTATGACCAGGCTCAGATAAAAAGGGCTTTCTGGATGAAATAATCACAAGTTTGTGTATAAACATATTCCTTCTGATCTCCAACTGCTCTGGGATCAAATTCTCTCCTAGCAGTGTCATTCAAAAGGTGAGACTCTGAACAGTGATGGAGGCTTCCATGTGCTACCTTAGTTGCATCAGAATTCATCAGTTCTACAGTAGAGGAACCAGTATATGCAGTTTTACCCATAGTGTTATTTTAGAAATAAACCGTTTGTCGTTTTGGCTTCACCACAGCCTTTCTGTTTTGTGCAGTCTGAAATTTCCATTGGTGCCCTGACCCAGCCAGAGCCTTTGAATCGCTCTGTAGGAAATAGGTCAGTCCAGAGCAACCTGGTCTGTTGCTAAAAGCAAGCCCGTACTTCAGGAAACAACCAGACAAAAAAAAAAAAAAAAAGCTTTGCTCTAGGCTTTTCTGTGAAATTTGTGGCAAAACTCAAGGAAACTCTGTACATCACAGGCATTTCATTTTAAAAGAAATATTTAACAGTGGAATTTGTGACTCATGGAAATGCATTTTAATAGTTCTTCCCCAGCACAAAGAAAGAGGAAAACACACAGTCAGGGCAGGTAGAGGGTGACTGCTGCTGCTGGACTCGGCCACTTCAGCTTCTGGAACACTTGGGCAGCAGCAGAACCATGGGGAGCAAGGATTAGACAGCACTGCAACAACTGGAACCACCAAGGCTGAAAGACTCTGATAACCTGAAAAATTTATTCATAAAGGACTTTTTTTTTAAGCTCTGAGCCCTTTCACCTTCTGTTTCCTTTGCCCTTTATAAATGTGTATTGCCTTCTAGTGACCACTTTCAGTGCTTCTTGCCCCTCCACGAACCTGGCAGCTCCCAGGGCTGTGCTTCCAACCGAGGGGGACTAGAGCACCCTTAGGGTACACGGAGGGGTGAAGGGAGGGAAAGCAAAGGAACCAGTGTCAAAAATGGCCAAACCTGCCATGCTCCCCACTCAAATGCAGCCTTCAAAAGGGTGCTGGGACACCCACCCGGAGAGCCTTCTACGGCCCGGCGGGAGCAGGCAGTCTCTCCTCCCGCAAATTTTGGCCGGGTATCCTGTCGCCCTCCCCTCTCATCCCGCGAAGCATGTGAAATATTTCCACCCTGAAGTGGACCAGTCTCTCCCGACACTTCTAGTGCTTGGCAAACAGCGGCGGCCGCGGCGGCCCGGCACATCCCGGCCCCGACCGGGAAAGGTGGGTGTCGAACCTCCTTCCTCCCCCGTCCCCCCACCCCTCGTCCCCGGCGCCCCCCCCCCGAAGCCCGGCGTGGGCGTGTTCGCCTCCCCCAAGTGTGTGTTTTGGATGAGGCAGCGCATCAGCTGCCTGGTATCAGCGCTGCGGCTCCGGCTGGGCGGGATGGAGCCTGAGCAGAGCCAGGCTCGGGAGGGTCAAGTACAGGTTGCTGTGCAGGAAAGAGCCGGGGGAGGGGAGCCTGGGTCACTCCTCTCTCCCCTGTCTCTCCCTTTCACATTTTCCTTTTTTTTTTTTTTTTTTTTTTTTTTTCTTTTTTTTTTTTTTTTCTTTTTTTTTTTTTTTTTTCTTTTTTTTTTTTTTTCTTTCCCCCACTCGTTTGTGGGGGTTTTTTTGGTTTTTTGTTTTGTTTTTTTCTCTTCACCACCCCCCCCCCCCCTCCTGCCAGAGAAGGGGATGTTGGGACTATTCCATCAGTGTGGTATGTCTGTGTAAACATCATTAGCTCCTATGAGCTGACACGCTGGAGATTTTCATTTCTTCTTACAAATCGCTCCCTTCCACAATAAAAATACCACGCATATTAGGCTGGATATGTTCGGAGGGAAGATGGAGATGTTTATTCTCTCTGCCTTTGATCTCACAGAGAGCAAAAAACGAGACTCAGCAGAAGAATACTACTGGAGACAGGAGTGGACCAGGGTCTCCCCGAGGGCCGCTGGGCATGCCTGTGAGCTGTGGTTCGAGGGCAGGTCCAGTGGCATTTCGGTGGGCAGGGTGCGATGAGCCGAAGGTGTGAGCACTGCCCTGGGGCATCATTCCGTGCTCCTGCCAGGCCAGCCGGAAGGACCTGGCCTTCAGCAGGGCAGTCCAGAGGAGACCAGATGGTCTGAGGCAGGGCTGTTTGAGAAAAATCCCATCTCCAGAGTACATCGTGCGAAAAATCTCTGCATTTTTTTTTTTTCTAAATTCTCCGGTCTCTGGGGTGTCTGGCAGCCAGTGGGGTTACTCCATGCAGGGAGCTGTGCGTGTGCTCTGCTTGGCTCGGCTCCCTAAAGCAGAGCAGATCCCCGCAGAGCTCAGCAGAGCTGAGCCAAGTGTGCTATCTCCCTCGATCTGCTCCTTATCTCCGGGAGCAGTCGTGGCAAGCGGGGAGCTCCGGCAGAGAAACTTCCCTCATCCACTTCCCCCTTCTGTCTGTTTGCCCTGGCAGCAAGACAGCACTTCTGTAACCAACAGATGTCCACACCCTTCTTCTTCCAAAGCCCTCTTCAGTTTGCCTGCCTCCGTGCCTTGGTAGGTATTACTTGCTTCCCTTTCCTTTCTGGGGGGAGAAGGAAACTTGGTGGGGTATGCTTCACGAAGCAACAGTTAAAGCCAGTGAGGCCTCTGCAACTGTTTTTAGCATTACAGGTTTGGAGGAAGACCTTTTTTTTTTACAGAAAACATAAAATTGGGGTAATGTCTAGGGCTAAAACATATGAGAGAAGCAGACCTTTCAAAACAAGACCCTCAGCTGTGCTTGGGCTCTTGTGCTTTCTCCAGCTTGTGCTTTACCCAGCTCACCAGGAGAAGGCACCAATCTCCAGGCAGAATGCAGGAGTCCTCGCAAACCTTCGTGGCCAGGCTTCAGCCAATTTTGATAAGCCCTACATCCCAAAGGCAGGTTTTGGTCCAAGGACCCACCCAGATCCCAGGCTTCTTTTTTTTTTTTCCTATTTCTTTTTTTCCCTCTTCGGTAATGTTTGCTTTTGTCTCTTTCTAGTGGTGTCTGAATACCAAGTCACATGAACAGCCAAAGCCTGTGTAGCGTAATTAAGGCCATTCACGGAGCCCACGGATGAGGACGTGGGTCCAGACCCTTTTGTCTCCAGCCATCCCCCACCTTGTGTGAGCAGGCAGCCCTTCTGTGGTGCTGCTGTGCCAGGAGGTGCCAGTTCATTTCTGAACACAAAGCTGGCAAAGACCAAACGTCAGCCCCTTCTCCTCCGCAAGGCAGATCCCAGCCCAAGAGCACACATGGCGTGTGCTGCAGTGCTAAACCATTAGTCAGACTGCATTGGGTAATCTCTCTTTCTTGTCCTTCAGCGTTTGCTTTTTGTACCTCAAAGCTCCTTTCCGTAAATCTCCAGGATGAGGGTGTGGGTAGAATCCCCCCTCGCTCCCTGGCCAGTTCCCCCCAGTTCATCCGCTCGGTAGCCTGGTAGGGCTGTGTCAGAGCAATCCTCTCCTTCCTCCCACTCAGTCTTCTGGTGATTAATCACCAAGGGCTCAATCAGGGAGCTGCAACACTGTCTTTTCCCAGGCAAACTGAAGTCATTGGTATCAAGAGCGAGTCCAGAGGGCTTTTTAACAGATCTCCACACCTATATGAAGTGGCAAAAATCCCTGGCTGTGAGATACAAGGCTGGCGTTTTGAGGGAGTTTTGCTTTTGACTCTACTTACGTATCTGGAATGATTTCACGGCCTTCAAGTTTTCCATTTTAGAGAGACAGCTGGGTAACTAAGGACAGAGTTTTTCTTAATAGGTGTCAAAAGTCAGAGGTCAAATGGAGTTATCATTTTTCCAGTGTCTGAGTATCCAGCCCTCATTCTTTGAATAGATTTATGTGTCATGTGATTGCAGTCGAAGGAATGACAGGCCAAATCATGACTAAATAGTGAAGGACCTAAGCATCCACATTTCTCAGCTAGGGGTGAAAAATTGGAACTTTTCAATCCTCATAGTACAAAAAAAAAAGACACAAAAATTTAAACAATTAGTCAGAAGAAAAAGAAACTGAATACAAAGGTCTTTATTTTATCCAAATAAGCAAAAATTGAGATCTCAAAAAGTAGTTCTCTAACTGCAGAGGAGGAAATGACCATTTCCAAGTTTATAGGATGTGCCCTCACACAGCCAGGCTTAGGATTTCTGTGGTATAAGGCTTTCCCAAAGGATAAATGTGGTAATTCCCACATCATTAGTATATTACTTATGTAGATAATGCTGAAGATACTATGATTTTATGCTGAAGATTGTATGGTTTTAAAACATCTGTTTTATAAAACCAGATGATATTCTTCCCTGATAGCATGCAAAGCAGCTTGACTAACCTGGGTACAGCACATCCTGTGTTGGTGTCTGATGATTCAGCCCACTGAGTGATCTGGCAGCAATGTCAGTTTTTCAGTGTTGGGCATCCATGAATGACCTCGTACAGAAACAATGTGCCCTCATTTTTATCAGCTGCCTGAGTACCTAAAAATTATCTTGAGTAAATAAAAAGGGTAGTTACCTATGTTCACCTTTTTTTTTTTTTTTTTTTGATGGCTTTTGTGTTTATTCTATGCTAATAGCTTAACAACAGTTAATTAGTAGAAGTCTATACTGAAACGGTAGAATTTTTAAGATATTATTGATGGAAAGGCAATTTTCAATTCCTTAATGCTGACAATCACATAAAAATGAGGCAGTAATATTTAGTTTTTCCTGACTGGGATCAGTGAAATGAGCTGTAAATCTCTGGCCAGAACTACTGAGATCTAATCTCAGATCTGAAGTAGGATCACATATAAGCAACTGTTTGTCAACATTTGTACAGACCAAAGTTTCTTAAAATCGTAAAGAAAACTTAATAAAGGCTCTTAAAAACCTCATAACTTGTTTACTGACATCTCACCAACAGAATAAGCCACACCCTCTAGATAAATTTTTTGTTATGAATTCTTTGCTCAGATACAGTTATCCTCTTCCTCAAGCAGTATTTTTGAAGTGAACAGTCACAACTTACTTGGATTTTCAACTCCAGAGATCTGGAAGAAAAAGAGCTCACAGAAATGAACACTTTCCCTCTACCCTTCACTTTGTACATTAATGTGGATTCCAATAAAACATGAATGTGTCTGCTTAAAATTGTTATTGAACAGGGCTCATCATGCACAGCATCAATTGCTTCTGTCCCTAAATTAGGAATCACAGGCTGTTTCTCCTGAAAGGGTCACAAGTGTGATCTCTTTAGGCTGTGGAAAGCCTTGTGGGCTTTTTGTGATGGCCACAAAACAAATTGGAAAGATCTAAAAAAGGTTTTTCCTAAGGCTACCTACCAGCCCAAAACTTAAGGAATATGAAAAGAGTGTGACATTCAAAACCTAAAATGGAACATTTAAAATGTTATTTTAAAAAATTATATTAATATATGTCAAGTCTGAAATATTAGAATTTTTCCATGGGTATATGAAAAAACTCAGATTCTCATCTAGAGAACTGCCTTCCAGTGACATGTTTCTTTACACCAAAGTCAACTGCAGAGGGCCTGTAGCAGCATTTTCCCCTTTGTATTCTTTGAAAACCTTTGGTGATTGCAAAATCACCAGCTATGATGTACTTTTGTAAATAAAACTGTTTAGTTTCAGGGCATTGCTTCATGGCACTAAGTTATTCAATATAGCTATTGATTTTGAACCGCTCGCCACATTTTTGTGACTGTTTCAATAGTGACCCAACAAAGAGCCCAATGGCTTCACTAAAATTTAAGAACTTGCTGAGCAACCCCCCTCTTGCCAGCTGTGTCTATTCTTAGATCCCACCTCCTTTTTCTTCCTTTGTGTTTCTTCAAGGGAACACTGTCCCTAACTCGCCCCAATCCTACAAGCATCTGTGCTGTATCTTGGAAAGCCAAATCATATACGCTGTTTAAAAAGCTTCATTGGCACAGCAAGATCAGTGAGAGCATTCATTTATGGACACAAAACATCTGTCTTTCCCATGGCCCTGGATGCTCACACATCATGCTCCCCGAGGATGCCCAAGCCTTTGTGTCCCCTCACATCTGCACCACCTGGCATCCAGATGTGGGGTGCCTCCAGGCTGGGGTCCTCAGCACTGTGCATCCTGTGTGTCTGCAGAGCTGGCAGAGCTCCTTGCATGGTGCTGAGGCAGCACCACAGACCTATGGGTGCCATGTGAGGTACAGACACCACCAAGAATAAAAGGACTGAAGTCTTGACTCAGTGACTGCTGAGTTGCAGGCAGAAGTGGCTACAAAATGTGTGCTTTGAAGAGAAGACAAGAAGCAATCCCTTCCTAACAGGGAAGGGGACAAACAAATTCAAACTATGTAAGAGAAACCTTGGGAAGAGCTTTTTACGGGGCCATGTAGCAACAGGACAAGGGGTATTGACTTTACACTGGAAGAGGGTAGATTTAAGTTAGACATTAGGAAGAAATTCTTCATTGTGAGGGTGGTGAGACACCAGCATGGTTTGCTCAGGGAAGTTGTGGATGTCCCCTCCCTGGAAGTGCTCAAGGCCAGGTTGGATGGGCTTTTGAGCAGCCTGGTCTGGTGGGAGGTATCCCTGCTCATTGCAGGAAGGGTGGAACTAGGTGATGTTTAAGGTCCCTTCCAACCCAAACCATTCTATGATTCCATGATTCTATGAATTTAAGGCAAGAAGAAACCACACAGCAAGGCATTTCTAAACTGTACAATATTTAACATCTCCAGCTGCAGTCAGCACCTGAGATAATGGCCTTGTAATAATGTCTTGCTGAAACAGCATTGTGCCATTGTGCTTACTCAGCAGGTACCTAATGTAATCTTTGGGAATATGGTCATGGATAACCCATTTATAATTAAAAAAACAAACAAACAAACACCAAAAGGAAGATAAAAAATTTTTTGAAAGCTCTCTTTTGCAAGCAGATATTTTGAAATTACAGCCATGTGGTCCATACTCAGGAACTCTTTGCAGATATTGTACCCCACTAATGCTTTGTTTTTATCCTCAGACAGACCTGATTAGTTGCTCCTACCATCAAAAGATGCTGAGAGACATGATTAGGCATTAATTTCAGTTTGACTTTTTGGTGAATTGCTGAATTCACCATCTTCATGCAATTGCTAAGTACGGTTTTCCTCCTACCTTTCATGTTTTGTCTTGCTCCTGACTGGCCCTCTGCTCTAGTCAGGTTCAGAATGGAAATATAAGGTGGTAGTGGTGGTGGCAAAACTTCTTAGCCCTTTGGAGGTGGCAAATAGGTTACTTTTAACTACCATCAGCTAGCAGGTCAATCACTACTTGGGACTGGTGGCAGCATAGTCTGAAGTCTGAAGCTTTGGGCCCGTCTTCTACTTTGACATGTCTATCAAGACTCCATCGGTGGTGCAGCAGCTCTTAAACATCCCAGATTTCCCCAGCATATGGTGATGACTGGTGCTTTTGTGGGCAGGAAGTTTTTGAGCACCTAGAATCAGCTGCTGGCTGATTCTCTGCTGAAGACACAGGTACCTGTGACACCCTCAGGCAGAACTGCAACCAAAACGCTCCAAGCTGGAAACAACCCTGATTGGGGAGGTTTAGCTGCCCTGCCAGAGATGCTAAATTACTTACTGAAACTGCTTCTATCTGAATTTATCTCCAAGGTGTTATCTGGGCCACTAGTTGCAAGCATCACCATATGGAGCACCTCTTGGTGGTCACCCGTCCTCTCCCAGACTTACCAAATTTATTTATTTTTCCATGTAAAATTATTTCCCCCATCTAAAACATCTAAAGCTGTTTTAACATTTTAATTAGCTAGAGCATTTTCAGTCTATGATGAAAAGCAGGTAAATGTCATGTGCCAGCTGCACTGAGAGGTGAGGTCTCCTCCTGTTGAACTTCCCAGGCAGCTACTCCAGGCAGCAGAACAAAATCTACAGCCCCGAAAGGCAGGAAAATGCCTCAGAACTGGCTCTGGGATAATTTCCTACCAAACTAAAAGCTTATCTCTCTGCCTCATGGCACAGCCCTTAAGCTGTGAACTCCCTCAGACATAAGGCAAGCTGGCAAAAACCAATGTCTGATGGAAGCATGGCACACAACTTCTTTCCTGAGTGATGTGCCAGAACTGACAAGTGGGAATTTAGACTTAAGCTCAGCTTTTACTCAATTTCAGTGGCTTCTAGTGCTTTGGATAACAGTTTTCAAATCATGGTTCCCTGGATTCTTATTTAGAGAAACATGAGAAGTCCATCTTTCAGGGAAGGAGCAATGGGAGAGCATAGGTGTTGTTACAAACTGCACTCAAGCATCTTGGCTACTTTTTCTCCCTCCCACATCAGCTTCTCTCGCTGCTCTCAGAGATGGCAGCTTAATGCTTATTAAAATATTATTTCCTGGATGGCTCCAAATGTTGGTTCTTGGCGTCAGAAATGCTAAAATAAATGGGAATTTATAATTTTTAAAAAAACAAACAATCCTTTCAGGCAAACAAACACTAAAATCCGTCACATTTGATTACAATGGCAATAGGAAAGAAAATGAAAAAAAAAGCATATGCTTAATTTTAAGCAAAAATGTTGCCCTGTAGAAGGGCTGTGAGTTGTAAAACAACAGGGTATCTCACACTGTAGCAGTGAAGCCCAGGTCTAAGTGGATACTTCACAAGGGCTATGAAAAGCCTCTACACTAGGATGGGGTTTTGTTGACAGAAGAGTCCAGGCAATAGTCCTCCGTCACTAAGTTTTTCTAACTTCTCCTAAACAATATTGTTACAAATACTATACAACCTTGAGAGCAGTCATGGAAGGTATCTGAATGTCCAGTTCTCAAAACAAGATTTCAACATGCGTCACGTCCCTCCTTGGATTATTTTGTCCAAGGGTGACAGGATCAACCAGAATTCCAGGTTACAGTTCATTAGTCCACGACAGCTAGATTATCTCTGTCTGCAAATGGGGCAGTCCTGACCATATGCATTAGGATCATTTAAACATTTTCTAGGGTACTTATCTTGATGCAGTTTTCTGTGCCTCTGAGTGAGAACAGAAACAACTAGATCTGAGCTGTAGGTGTAATCAGCTAGCTAAACAACTGACAATTCATAAATGATAAACTCTGACTCAAATGCAAAATTTCATATGTGGAAGACAATATCCCTTTGAGTCTGAACCCTCAGAAATCCACTTTCAGATAGAGCTAGGCTATTTCATACAATTTGGCTTGGTTTTTTTGGGAATCATAAAAAAAGAAAAAAAAAGTGCTTTAAAATCAGCCTGAGTTAGCAAAACAAATTATCAAAAACATGGTTGATTAGTCACTGAAACATTTCTATCTGTGAAATGCTGAATGCTCCAAAGCTTGATATCATCACATCAAGGCTGGACATCTTTCAGTTGGGTTGTGTGTCAGGCGAGGGAAGTTACTGAGCTCAGCTTGTGATTATTTGTACATCAGGAGTGGGAACAGCTGACAAGAAACCTGAAAACATCATGAAAATCTGTGAAAGCAGGTTAGTGGGGTTCCTTATTTCATCTCTCAGTGTTATAGTCAGAAGGATTCTGGGCTCAGAAATTAATTGAGTGTTGCCTGAAAAGTGGCTGAGTCAGTACAGCTATCAGCTCCCCCTTTCTGCACTGCATCAGCTCTGTAGTGCTGACAGTAGTAAAAAACTTGTTTATTGATTGTCAATGAAGTATGACTTGAATATGCAGCCTTCAAACAGTTAGAAGTAGAAAAAGATGATTTTACATCATGATCAGTCTGGCTCTCACCATGTGCAGCTGCACGGAGCTGATCCAATTATTTCTTGTGTTGCAATTGTTAAAGTTGGGGTTTTTTTCAGGAAAATTACTCCCACCTTAGAATAATTCAATATCATCCTGAAGAAGAAAATGTTGACTCAGATAAAGAAAAAAACCTTCTGGAGACATCACAGAAAGTAAATTTTGCCTGTTGTTTAACTCCTTCTTCCACATTCCCATGGGAAATGTGCGAAAAGATGAGAAACAAAAATGTGCACAAATTACAGAAACTGCAAAAAGTAAGAAGAAAAAACCAGAAGTGATGTGTGTCCTTGAAAAATATCCTGCGATGTTGGAAGAAACAAATATTTTACTTCCCATTCTCTGCAGGCACTATTCTGCAAAAACAATACACAAACATTCCAGCCTGTTCTAGTGATGACTGTGTAGGACTGACCCCCATGCAGAAAGCCAAAGAAATGTCTGTGGCTCAGATAAGTCACAGTATCTTGAAGGCAGCCTTTTCCAAAGGAGGAATTCCAGTGTTTAAATAGAGACAGGCAGCTGTACCTAAGATGAGACAGACATTACAGTGCTGCCTTAGAAGCAATGCTGTGGCTGAAGATGCTCTTTCCTATTTTGGGGTGCTTATCATGGCTTTAATCCAGGGCTTGTTGTGCTAGGTATAGTGCAAACCACATCAATGAAGCAAAGCTTTGCTTGCAGGTTCTTTATGGCCCCTTACATTTATAAAGTGGGGAAGTTATGTGGACAGTATGGAAGAATGGCATTAGTCTTTTATGTCCTTTTTATAAGAGCAGAGCAGTCAGTATCCAGTGACAGAGTTAGATAATAGGTGACACATGGATTATGTTTTAGCTGTTTCTAACTCCAACACCATATTTCAGAATTTTCTGAATTTTCCCAGACTTTGTGGTTTATGCTGACAAATGTGCTTGGCACATGGTAAGTGGTGAGATTTTGGAGTCACACCTCTGTTACTAGGTCTCCAAGCAAATCAGCTCTCAAAGGCAGTCTCATTTTTTCATTTCTCATGTGCAGCCAGGTTACATGAGTAAGACATCTCAGGGATCTGCCCCACTGAAAGTAGTGGCCCAGGGTTTTGGGGGCCAAAAGCACAGGAGCTGCATGGGCTGTCTGACTACAGACAGAGGAACTCACCATATGCACCAGAAGCATTTAGAGCAATACACAACTAAACCAGCAGGGCAAATTTCCAGAGGTACATTCTATTGATTATTAGAAGGTCTCAGTCTAATCCTTTTCCTCTGTTTTATAGCATATTGTGAATATATGCTATTCACATATAGGACTGTCCCATGCTTCTCAAACTGTAAGTTTTCTCCATGGTCTGTGCCAATTTTGCTTTCACCTCTACCCAGAAGAACATAACCAGTTAGGTGGGTGCCTGGAGAAAGGGGCAGGGTCTGTCTCATCTTCCATTTATTTCCACAGATGATTCTACACACTCAAAGGGGATGAACTGGGCTTGTACAAACAATGCTTATTCATTTTTGAGGGGGTTTTGAGACTTTGTATTCCTGAATGGTGTCAGGAAACTCAGAATGATGTGTTCAATCATCATTTCATGGATAGAAAACACATTTTAGATCTCAAATGTAGGCTAGTACTATAAGGAAGCTCTGAGAACGAAGCTAACATAAAGCCCATGTGTATTTACTGCTATCGCAGCATTCTTTACACAGCATTTATGGCTGCAATTATATTTTAAAGCAAGATGGGAAATGATTAACTGCCTCAGGTTCTCATCCCCATCGTTGGAAATAAGTGTGTGGAGATCCCAACAGACTCAATGGAAGTTGCATGAGAGCTGCACAACAGAGCCCCTTTCCAGAGGGTTGCACAGAGCAAGGCCAGGGTGGTGCTTGCTATTAGCACTCTCCAAAATTAATCTTTCTCTTTTCATTTTTTTTCCCATATTTCTCCTCCCACACCTTTGCCCTCTTTGCTTTCTGAACTCTCACAGATATTTAAACATTGGCTTTGGTACTGAAGCTGGGCCCTGATCTTATGTGAAAAACAAGGGAAACCTTCTGAAGGAATAACCTAAGTGTAACACCAGATAAATTAAAAGCGCTCTCTGCTGTCATTCAGCAAAGCCATGTGCAGACAGAGAACTTTCACAGCTATTAAAAAAAATGTGCTATTCAGTGCAAACTTGCCATCTGGCTCCTAGTGCTGGATTCCACTACAGTGTGCTTCTTGAGATTACACTCATCTGCCAGCCTCCCCCTCTCCTCCCAAGGCACTTAGGAAGACTCTTCTGGGAATAGAAAGTGAATTATTTTATCCCAATCACCATGCAGCTAACTATACATGGTAATTAAACAAAGAGACATTCTCCTTCTGCCATTGGAGGCAAAGGTTTTCTTGCTAGTCATAAATAATGAGTGCTCTTTGGGAAGATGAAAAGAAATTTACTGAATAAACTGGTATACTGTTATCACACTGATGGCCTGGCAAAGATAATCAAGTATTAAAATAGAAACCCAGGGAAAAAAATATTCAAAACTGAGGCTTCTTATGCCATCTTTAATGCATGCAGTTGTTTGGGATGATCACAAGCATCTTTGAGCACAGAAATAAGGGGGAATGTTTATCTCTGATTTAAAGAGCCATGAAGCCAGTGGAATCCACCAGGAATGAATGCGGTTTGCTGGGAGACCTCACTTCCTATAGACAAAGGAGTAGCTTTATTCATCCCAGTGGCCTCTGTAAATAGTGTCTTCTGTATAAGCGTCTGCAGGATGAGGCTCGAAGAGCTGGCAAGGTGGGGAGCTTTTCTCTGCCGTTCCCATTGTGTGTCTGGGAAATATTAACATTCAGACAGAGGGAAGTGCTCTTGCTTGTACCAAGCACCGCTGCCTGGAGCTGTGGGAGACCTGCAAAATGCAACCCTCCCCAGGGGCACCCACTCACTTGGCAGCTGCCCTCCCCTGTCTGCAGTCCCAGATGACTCACACTCTCCTCACGCCCTCTCTGCTGCTGGCCCCGATGCTCCCCCCAAACTCCAGCCAGTTTGCTGAGCTAGAAATTCCCAACAACACTCCACAGAGCATGCAGCTCTGACCCCAAATCCAAAATTCCCAGATGGCTCGAGATCTTCTTTTTCCTGACCTAAAAGTTTAGCTCCCCCGATGAATCAAGTGCACCCAGCCTTTTTTTAGCATGTGTTTGAAAAGCTTTGACAATCTCCATTCACCTGCAGCTCCTATCTCAATGTTGGGACAGCCAGCTCGAAATGACAAAAATATATCATGAGGAACAAGTTCCCAGCTCTGCCCCACTATGCAGTCATGCTGCTTCCTTGAGGAATATAATGAGCTTTTCATTTAGTCTTTTGGTTTTGGAACCTTAGAATGAACTAAGTTACACTTACAGGACCTTAAAAAATAAACAAAAGAAATCCGAGGTTCTGAAAAATTCTCAGGGCTCCTGGAGCTTAGCATTCAGTTAACCATCCAGTTAACAGGAAATTTAAAATTTCTACTTAGTTTGGCTGCTTCCTCTTCAAACTGAAAACTACATCATGATTCAGGCTTCCATATTGAATCTGAAAAAATGATTGCTCCCTCTGCTTTGCTGAGGGCCTTCCAAAATTTTCTGGATGTAAAATTTCTTATGCATAGCTCCTAATTGAGTTTTTCTCCAGTGAGTCCCAGATTGTTGCTTGGGTTCCCAATTGGCTTTGCTTCTTGCTTCTAAGACTGAGTTTATCTTATCTCACATACGGAGGTCTCTACAGGCTCATTGGTTTCTTTTCCACAAGGGCTCACAATCCCCCATGGTTTTGTATTTTACTTCTTGGTCTGCCAAATAATATATAGCATGTTATTCATAACTCCATAAATGTTTTTTCATTCAGTATCTTTGGTCCTGATATCACAGACCTGGTAGCTTGTCAGGCAAACAGCCTTCCCTTTGCTAAGACTTTATTGTCTAAAGATTAAAAATGCATTAGGCGAACTAAACATCCTCATATCATTTTTAAACTTCTCTCTATTTGGAGGATACAGACTTCTAGGTATTCACACCAGCTATAGTTTTGGTCCCTGACAAAATAAACTGCCAGAACATGCCCACTGTGTTATCTTGGTGTGTTTCTAAGATCATTCTCAACATCAAACTCAAACCACTCAGCACTCTGACTCTTCAAGATCATGCTAAGAAATCACCAACTTCTAAAGTCTACAAAAGAGAGCCCAAGTCTACTGGATGTGTTAGGGATGGACTTACCCCTTCCCCCTTGCTCCATGAGGCTTTACATCCCATGGTTCTACATCCCATGGCCTGACCTCCACTGCTTCTAAGCTCAGTAAAATGCAGCAACAAGGAGCTGACCCATGCTACATTCAGCAACAAGAATGAAAAGCAAGTGGGTATCACAAGCTCTGGCTCCTGCTGAAGTCTACCCTCACCACTTCTACAGCTGACACCTTTCAGTGTCCCTTAGCTAGCTGTCAGCATGGCTCTCTTGGTGATACCTCTGCCTGCACGACTATGTTGGGGTAGAGCAGAAACTATGAGCAGAGACTGGACTGATAGACCAAACTTGGCTCTAGTCTGGTACCCTATGATTCATTCCCACACTATTGTTGCCTATTAATAATATGCTTTTTCCAAGACACAGAAAATGAATTACTCATAGATAAGGCACTGAAAATAAAATCTTGTCAACACTGTATATTTAGAAAGTGACTGTGGGACAAATCCAGGTCAGTCCTTCATTCAGGATAGAGTTTACACCTGAAAGGAAAAGGATTTGTAGGCAGGGGACAGTACCCAGAATTGCTCACCACCTTTTTCTCTTGACACTGGCTATCTGGACCCATGGCTGCAACCTCACATGTAATTCCACAATGTGAAGAACAAAGCAGACAGGTGAAATACCAACATTTTTGATGTTTCCATTGTGCCGATGAAGAGTGAGCTTCCTGCAGTAAGATGCAAGTTTCAGAGGTTTATTGAAGGCTTCTTGGTCTTCCACTCATGTCTCTTCCCACCTCCAATGTACTCATGTTCCTCCTCTCCTCCTCCCAGAGGACTAAAAGGGAACCAGGACTTCTGCATCTTAGCACCAGAGTCCACTGAATTGATGACTTTCCCCAAAGAGCACTTGTTGGCTGCTTTTAAAATTAAACATCTAAGGGACTGTTGTAGTGATGTCTCATGAGGCAGTTTTACTTCAGAGTTTTCAAGACTGAAAACGATGGGTTAAAAATGAAATGATGTGACAAAATACATATATGCCCAGAACCAGCTCCTGGGACTCACTTGTAGATCATCTTGTAGAGATCAGAAATGAGCACTTTCTATCTTCCATCAGTCTCACGGTATCATCTCTCGTTCTCCAGTCTACTAAAGATCCTTCTTTACATATTCAGAAGTTCAGCAGCAAATTGTGTAAGTGATTTTCCACTAGGTAGTCAATAATTCCAAGCAGGCTTTGCTGAATTGAACCTAAAACAGCTTAAGATGTTCTGTCACATCTTTCCTCACCTTTCAGTCCCAGTGGGTGCTGAAGCCATGAGTAATTTTCACTCAGTTTGCGCAGAGTAGCTCCAACATTTGCACCTAAAGACTAAAGACCCCACAGTGAATGGGTGAGTCCTGGCATGGAATCCACCTCACCAGCTTTTCCAGGGTGTTGCACCAATGCTTTGATCCTGGACGTTAAAGTTTGCTTTTTGAAGGCTCCAGTGGTCTGGTCATGTATTTCTGTGAGAGGACAAATTGCTACCTGAAGGGTTATTGATAAATTTTTCAGAGGACCCTAGAATTTGGAAAAGGATTCAAATTCACCTGTCCTCTACTAACTTTTGAATCATGCCAAACTGCATCCAGAATTAAACTGAATTTCTGAAAAGTCTCAAATCAGCATGTAGTCTATGCATCAAGACAAAGGCTATATGAGCCACTGTAGTGTCTATACTGGTAGATTTGCTGGGCTGACTGTGCACTGAGATAGAGGTGAATGTGTGAAAGTACCAACTGACCCTCTAGATTGTAGCTGAGGACATATTTCAAGTTAAGATAATGCCATTGAATAAGACATTTATAGGACTTCAATGAAAAATCCTTTCTACATGTTTTGCCTCTCCTGGGCCAGAAAAATGGAAGCAAGGAAGGCAAAGGAAGGCAATAAGGGAATAGAGAACACTTCTTCTGAGGAAACACTTAAAGAGCTCTCATAGCCCATCAGGAAAAAGACTGAGAGGGGATACATTTATATACAAATGCATGAGGGAAGCACCATGAAAAGAGAAAATATTTTTCAAACAAGGGGCAATAGCACTCCTGGTGGAATTCCCTGCAGTAGGACCAGATCGTGAGTGTCTCAGCCTTCAGGTCAACTTCAGAGTAATTGTAAAGCCCAGATGTGCTGACTGCTCATGTCTCAGATGAAGCTCTAGGTATGAAGTGAGTCCTGCTTCTTCTCTTCACTTCCCAGATCGCTGATCCCTCTTGGGGGACAACAGCTCTATGTTCCTGACTTCTGTCCCTTCCCCATCCCATTTCTTCTCTTCAGCATGAGCTATGATGGCTAATTATGACTTCAGTAAAACTAAATATCCTGAATAAATCTATAACTTGCAGATTAACTAATGCAGTCTGCTGTCTTGTTCTAGATCTAGCACTATGGACAATTGATCACTCTGTTGGTTCAGCCCTAGGTATAAATCCTCTTGGCACATCCCACATCATTAAAAGGCATTTCCCAGGCATCCTTTCAGGAACTATTAATGCAGGTGGTTGTCTACTCAACAAGCAGAATTACATCAATATCATTGTATAGTTTCCCTCTGTAAATTATGAGAGACTGTTTTAACCTTATGGACTGTTACTATGGCAGCACTTAAAACTGACAGCTTGGTTTATTTCCCAAACAATTTGCAAACATTAATTTCAGAATCATACAAGAATGATGTGCTATGTTTACTAGAAAATGTGAAGGATCCATCTAAGATCAACATGCTACGAGTGACAGATTTCTTAGGAAAAAAACACAGAGTGTAATAAGAGGAGTGAAATTAAACCCCTAGCAGTTTTGCCCATAGAAAGCAACAGAGGGAAGCTGGGAATCTGCTCATCTGTTCTGTGACCTATCACAAGTGAAGGGTCTTCCCAGTAGCAGTGGGAATGCTCCAACCTAAAAATAAAATAAAAAAATACATGCGAAGACACCTTACTAGAATGTATTTTAGTTTAAATTGAACTAGACTGGGAATTCATTCCCACTGCCTCTTAGATGTTGTAATAGGCAAGTGAAAGAATGTTCACAGTTTATGCATTCATCTCTGGGAGAGGCAACCCTGAATTCCTTTTGAAAAAATAGTCTGGTTTTGTAATGGGAAATCCTTTTTATCCAAACTACTACTAAATTTTCATTGCCTGGATTTTCTGCCCATCTTATGCACCCAAAGTGCACACACACAGAGAACAGAAAGACTTTTGCATACTTATGGCCAATTATATCCATGAACAATATCAGCTCCAGACACCAAACCTGAGTGCTTAGGAACAAAAGGAAATGCAAATCTAGTCCTTGTGAACTGACAGGGAATGGACAGCCAGGAAAATGACAAAAAGCAAATGATAATAGGCACACAGACTTGTCATAACTGGATATGAGCTGCTTCCATGACAGAATTATTAGAATCCTTTTTTTGGAAGTTAAGGCCTAGAGATGCAAAGATATTGAGACAATCTGTTTCTTCAGTACCTATGGTCAATACCTTGGTGTATCAACAGACCCTGTGTCACATTCCAGCTGCTGCCAAATCTGCAGATGTCCAGATCCCTTAGATTCCTTGATGTCCCGTACGTCCCTTCTCTTGCTTCATTTCAGATGACACAAAGGTTCTTTCATGCAAAAAACCTCTGGGAAACTGCTGGTGATTTCTATATTCTTAGTGAGTGCATCTGTTCACCCTATCCAGCCTCTAGTTCTGGTTCACAGGGTGGAAAACAGGGATGTCCTGTGCAAGCAGCTGACCAGACTTAGTCTGCAGGATGATTTCTGCCTTGGGAATCAAGATGGGGGAGGTGGCCATCTCTGACAAAGTAAACCACATCACACACTCAAGTCCTGCCTCTTGCTTCATTTCACTCTTTGCTTAGGTCCACACTCAAGTCTGTTCTGAAAGCTATTTTATGAGTATGTTTCCCCTTTTATTACTCAGGGACACCATACACTGATTCATGACTCAAGGTTAAACAGGAGAGACACTGTAGTGCTCATGAATCTGCACCAATTCCCTTTCCTTTCATGTCTTACAATGCACTTGCCTTATTTTACACACCTCATGTGACACTTTAAATCGGTGATCAACTTTGCCATATCCAGTGGCAGGGGAGGGCTGAGGTTGTCCATAGTTACCTGCCCAGAATTCCATCCCATGAACTCCCAAGAGCCTGCCCATGTGCTGTTGACCCAACACATTGTGAAAGCCTGCACACTTTGCAGGGCACAGATATCTCCTTCTTGCCTGCAGGCTGAGTTGCAGCCTGGATCTGAGGAGTACCCAATGAAAGAAAGGTTGCAGGAACAAGATGCTCCTGTTTTTCCCAGCATCTCCTGGGGGCTGAGTGAGAAGCTGGTATGCATGAAAAGTCCACACAGGAAGCCTTCACCATGCCCGTGTCTGACTGATACTCACTTGGAGGGATGTCAGATAAGATGATGTTGTGTTCCCTTCAAAACAATGACCCAAATACCCTGCCTTACACTAGCCCACCTGAACACCTCAGGCAGCATGCAGAAGAACCATTTTTAACAGTCTTTCCCCTCAGCTGTCAGTGCTACTTTGGATTACCCAAAAAACCTGACTCAGGCCTTGGCCTTCTGCACAAGAGACAGAAAATAGGGTATTTGCAAATCCTAAGACACAGACCAACTTTAATTGAACTATGTCTTCAGGTGGAGGCAGGGAGACACTTTGTTCAGTATCTTCCTTTTCCATCTGACACCTTCCCTCTTTCCCAGGCTGTTCCATTACTATCTTTTCCTGAAAATTTTGTACAGTGAGGGGATTTCAGTGGAAGAAACTACTACCATCAGAAATAGTGTGGCCAGCAGGACGAGGGAAATTATCATCCCTCTGTATTTGACATTGGTGAGACCACATCTCTAATATTGGGTTCAGATT
Organism: Calypte anna; assembly: GCF_003957555.1. Taxonomy (NCBI): domain Eukaryota; kingdom Metazoa; phylum Chordata; class Aves; order Apodiformes; family Trochilidae; genus Calypte; species Calypte anna. The sequence continues at coordinate 103,941,419 of NC_044245.1, forward strand.
TAGGCCTCAAACTACAAGAAGGGCACCGAGATGCTGGAATGTGTCCACCAGAGAAGGGCAACAAAGCTGGTGAAGGGTCTAGAGAACAAGTCTTATGAGTAGCATCTGAGGTAACTAGGGCTGTTTAGCCTGGAGAAAAGGATGCTTTCTACAACTACCTGAAAGGAGGTTGTAGTGAGGTGGGGGTTGGTCTCTTCTCCCAAGTAACTAAGTGATAGGGCAAGATGAAATGGACTCAAGTTGTGTCAGGGGAGGTTTAGATTGGATATTAGGAAAAATTTCTTCACTGAAAGGGTTGTAAAGTGCTGGAACAGACTGCTCAGGGAAGTGGTGGAGTCACCATCCCTGGAGGTATTTACGTGTAGATGTGGTGCTGAGGGCTGTGGTTTAATTGAGACTTGGCAGTGTGCTAGGCTGACGTTTGGAGTTGGTTCTAAAGTTCTTTTCCAACCAGAACGATTTTATGGGTCTATTCTATGACTCTCAGTATCCTCCAACTACTCCCCGGTGTTTTGGTGAGAGGTCAGCAATTAATAGGGTGCTAATTACTCCTTCTGAACCAGAGCCCAACACCTTGCTTCCACAGGGGAGCACTTAGGCTGTGATGGAAGAGAGTAACAAGGGTGGGCTGCTATGAACATGCAGCTTCAGCACAGGTAGAGCAGAAAAAAAAAAAAAAAACCAAAACCAACCCATCTCGTTTTCCCTATTCACATCCTCTCTGCCACCAATACATTGTTAACCTTGAAGATTAAATTAATATTTAAAAGAGTACACTAAAGCAATAAATACAGGATAGTCCTCATTGCACATCTTCCCTCTCATGGCAGCCCTGCTTTGCTCAGGGACAAATTCCGGGTGAAACCCTTCGGTGTGCACAGACAGGGAAAGAGGGCAAGCTTGTTTTGGCACTTTCAGCTGCGTTTATCCCAGACAGCATCCTAAATTAAAGGTTTAGCCTAACAAAAGGTTTAGCCTTTGTGCTGCAAGAGAAGGACCATTACTTCGCTCCACTTCAGAAACAACACTCGATCCGCCGCTAAGCTAAGCGAAAACGAGCAACAGGGCCTGAGGGGATGGCTGCCTCTTGAGGAGGAGCCAGGCCCGGAGCTGTGCCCGGCGGGGCCGAGGGAGCAGTCGCTCCCGGAGCGGTGCCCGTGGAGGCCGCCGGAGCAGGGGCTGATCCCTGCGGCGAGCGCCCTCGTGTGCCGGCCGCCCCCCACGCACCGAGCACCGCGCCGGCCCCGCCGCGGGTGGGAGCCCCACCACAGCCACGGGTGGGATCTCTGCCGTGGGTGGGAGCCCCGCCACGCCCCGCACACCTCTGGCACCTCGGCTCTGGTGGGTGCCCACGCGAAAGAGGCCGGGAGGCACCTGAGAGTTCTTCCAACGGGGCGAGGTTGGCATCAAAGCCTCTGCCGTGTTAGTGGGGTACGGGCAGCTCTCCCACCCCTGGCTCTGCTAATTTGTCTGAGCGAAGAAAACAGAATTCGGTAGTGGATTAAGGGAAAAATAAAGTGTTAATAAAGGCATCCCTCTCTGTGGGGCTAAGTAATGAACCAAAGAATTATTTGTTTCTGCTTACAAGCTCCTCTTCCCACACCGTGGAGAGTAGGTGGAAAATAAGTGTTTGCTACATCAGTTTAAATAGAGTAATACTCAGGTCCGTTCACACTTCATCCTCAGTCTTTCCAGTGACAGTGGCTTTGTTTGCAAAGTAAGAATACAGGTCGTGATTGTTTTCCTAAATCTTTTGAATTTGTTTACCTGGAAAAACTGTTTCTTCTGTCTAAGCATAGAGCTGCCAGCAGAAATAGGTGTGAATTTTTGTTCTTATTAGCAGCTTTCGTGCTAAAATCACAGCAGGCAAATACAAACTCCAGATATGAAATATAAATAACAAACAATGCCCAGACTGGAAACTTTCTAGAGGTTACATTAGATCCCTGGAACAGGGCCCCTGACTCTTGTCAAAGAAGTGTTATCTTGAGATTGTCAATGCATGCTTCAGGGTAAGAGTGACTTTGTCCCCAGAGACCTAAGGGAACATAACAAGTGACATCAGTCATATTTTGCAGACTGCAAAGCCTAGCGTCACTAAATGTCAACTAAATCTCTGTACATGGCTCTCTTCAAAGAGTCATTCTTGAAGTGCTGAAAGGTGAGGGGGACTAACTAAGCCAATTAAAGAAACATTTACTGCGTAGGGGAAGGACGCAATGATCTACAGACCAGGTATATACCAATCTATTTTGTTTTCCTTTAGTTTCCATCAAGGCCACAATGGGTGGGAATAAAAACCTCTCTAACAGAGGTTGGATCTTAGCTGACAAAAGTCAGGGGGCTTATGCTGAAACAAGGGCCATTTCTTTTTGTCCTAGAGCTGATGTTCTGTCTTCTCTACCTCATCATTCCTTGTGGAGCCAGAGACAGCACAGCAGGCTGCCCAAACATAAAAATAAAACAGAAGGCTTCTTTGGGGAAACTGAAGTTATATGTGAAAGAGGAATTGCAACTGGAGTTTACAGGAATGCTAGCAGTCATGCCATTAGATCAAGTCCTGATCCTACTAGCTTTATTGTAAATAAAGAGCAGTCCCAGGGACACTTCAGCTCCTTATTAGGCTCTTTATTCCTAAGTTTGAGCTCTTCAGAAGTAATTAAGTGGAGAGATATTTTATGGTATTGAAATCAAACCTTTGCATTTTCTTGCTGAAACCAGAGTTTTTCCTTCCACAGAAGGTGACTCATGTAAAAGTATCCACAAAGGAATCATGTAAATATATATGGTGTAGATAGACTGTGCCTTGTCAGTGGGTCCCCTACCAGCTACAGATGAGACCAAACATTGCTTTGGTGTAATCTGATAGTTTTGGGCACCACAGAGGGGTGAAGACAGAGGCATTCTTGCTGGTCTAGCTGAAGCAGTTGAAGAAACAAGTCCTCAGCTGCTGCTGGGCACCTCAGAAGGGTCCAATCATGCAAATGGAAATCGTGCCTGGGTAAAACCATCAGCTTGGCTCAACTCACCTTCTGCAGCATCTCAAAGTGACTTTGCTGACTTTGAGCTAAAGCTGATTTGCTCACCAGCTCCGTTCTCTTGGCTCAGATGAGGATGTGGTAACCTCCCGCTGAAAGGCACTCACAAAGAGGAGATATTTAGTAACATCTAAAATTAGGAAGCCCCTTTCTGAAGAGATCATGGGTCTAAGCTTTAATGGAAGAATTTGCACACGACAGCCTTATCTCGGATCTGAGTTCAAGTCTGCTCTTATCTTGGGTGTTGGTTCAGTTCATTGTGGAGATAAGTCCAAGCTGTGAAGTTTGAATCTGCACCAGATTTCTCCATGGTTTGAAAATGTTTGGCACCATCATTTTGGAAAGGGCCTGCAACAGCTATTAGGTCTTTTAACCTGAAAATCAGATATAGATATAATAAAAAGAGAAGTGAACATTAGAAAGTCATAAAAAATGCATCAAGCCGAACCCCTGACATTTTCCAGAGTCTCTAATTTATAAAGAAAAAAGAAATATTAAAGCATAAATACTAACTGAAACACATCCAGCTTTTCAGTCGGTGCAACACACTTATTACATAGATGCTATAAATACATTTTGCTAATACAGGAAGTTTGGTGCAAGAACAAGAGCAAAAGCAATTAGCTATGCTTGTCAAACTTACAAGACATTTGACAAAATATTGTTTGATATTTGGAAGTATATAATTATAAGTAGGAGATCTCTATCAAGACCAGGCTTTTTTAGTATAATGAGTGTATCAGGAAAAGCATGTTCTGTATATATATATATCTGTAGTGACACCACTCCACATTTCTGAGTTATAAACTTTAGATTATAGAACTTCAGGTGACCCAAGACAGGAAAATGATAAGAGACAACAGAAGGTCTGAGACAGAAAGCAGAAAATACGGAGTGAGATGGAAAACAGCATCAGACCCATTTAGTCAGCACATGCTGTGAAAATGAAAGGTCTGACACTTGGAGTCATCATTTCAAAGAGCCCTTCTTGCTTGGGTGTATGTAAAGGGGGCCCTTTGGGTCAGCAATGTGGGTATTCTTTGGGGACATTCATAGAAAATTTGGCTTCTTGTGATAAACACCTAAGTAGTTTGGCCTCCAGTCTGCAAACATTAAGGAAGGGCAAAAGAAATTATAAAGGTAGAGTGTGCTCCTGAGTCTACTGAATTCCATGAAGGACTCCATCAATATCATCTGGCTTTTGTTCAGAGTTAGAGTCATCATTACAATTACTGACAAGAACATAATACCACAAAACAATGTTTTACAGGCAAACGAATGCAGAAAATCTTTTCACTGCACCCCAGCCTTGATTCTTTTAGGAATATTTTGGTTATACAGTCATCTTGTTTCTCTTGGTTGACAAAAAATCAGCTATTGGATATACTCCATACTACACATTACGTTTTTTACTGCATTCATTTTACATGTACACTGACATCATCCAAATTAGGTAGGCAAGTGTTTGGCTTCATTTTAACAAATGTTAAAGTTTTAAAATGAAGCTGAAACAGGAAGTATCCAGACTGGGAGTAGCCAGCCCAAAAGTTGGTAAAAACATGAACTGGAATTGTGGTGGAATAGTCAGCAAAAAGGAAATATTAGAGTCTGGAGAGGAATAAAGTAACAAACCCAACTACCTCCAGTCCTACATGTTTCCCAGAACCATAATATTTGAGCACCTCATGGGTTTTAAACTATTCATCCTCTCAACATGCTCAGGAGGTAGGTGAATAAAGGCTTGCATTTTACAGGTGGCAGGCTCTGCCCAGGACATTTGTGGTTAGGAGGTGGTTAAACCCTGGTCTCCAAAGCCTCCAAGCAAGGCTCTGCTCCCAGACTTGGGCTGCTCTTTGGGAACAGGTAGCACATGAGCTCTGCAGTGTGGGTCATGAAAGATTTGAAGGCTGCATCAAACTACTTCTTTTTACTTCAGGATGAAGCCAAGGGAGAGGGAGCTTTTAGGATAGGGCGCAAACAAGAGCAGAAGGGAAATTGTTATGGAAAAAGATCTAGTGGAAAGCTTAGAAGAAACCTAACATGAGTACATAATATTTTTCTTTCAGTTTTCCCCACCTGCATTTGAAGCAAGGCTGTGTTTCTCTCTGCACAGAGCTTTCCCCTCGCTGCACTTTCCTCTGCAATGATTTACAGACTGCTCTCCTCTACTTCATTCTCCTTCTCGGAGAGATTGCCAGTCCTGTCAGCATTATCCTCTCTGACACTTTGCTCTGAAAATATTTCAGGATCAGACATGCTTTCTTTGCTTTCACTGCCTATATTTCTGGAAGGGCCATCAACCAGACAATGTTTTGCACCCGAGTCTGATGCCAGTGCCAGAACAGGGATGAGTTAGCAGCCACTTAGTCTGCAGAGTCCAGTACCAGCCTTGTTCTACAAACAGTAGCAAACCTGAAAATCCAGGGAAACAGGAAGCCTCTTGAAGTGCAAACCTTTCCCTTTATTCAGACCTTCTGGCTGTAGTTGCTGATGGAAAGGAATTTGCAGTGGGAATTGCAGATCAACCTAAATCTCCAACTAAATATAGGCTTTCAGTGGTGGGGGAAGGAGGGGAAATATAACGGGGAGGGGGGAGACCACGGACTACTCTTTTGACAGACAAAACCTATGTTGAGAGTAGGTAGGAATCATTAATTAATGATGAGCTTTCAATAGCAGCTTTTATGTGTTTAAATGCTATGTAGAGCAAAGTTGAAACAATGGAAATTCTGTGTTGAGAAGGCATGTTAAAAAGCTGCGCGTGTTACAAAAAGAACACATGAAAGCACCCAATATTACTCACTGAGCAAAAATAAAATTCCTGAGTCATAATCTTAAACAACTCTATAAAGAAAAGTTGCAGAATGCCTGGGAGGACTTAACTAATTCAATTAGTAATCATTATATTCCAGTCAATGTAGTCTTCCTCTAACAGGCTTGGGAAACTGATGGGATGCCGATGGGACTTTGGTGTGAACTGCAGAGGAAGAGCATGTAATATAAGGGCTAAGTGTATATGATAATGTCATCTACTCCCTCAGAACATGAAACATCTCAGCAATATGTCTTCAGCTCTCTCATCCCTTACCAACAAACTTTCTTTGTGAGAAGATATAGCCCAAATCATGGACTTTCTGCAGATCTCAGTCAGAAATAGGCTCCAGGAAAGACTGAAGGAGTTGGGAGTTTCATCTTAGCTTATGTGAAAAGAATCAGGAACATAAACACAGTTTTCATTAAAAAAAAACAAACCAACAAACCAAACATAGCAGAGTACCACCTGAAATTATTTTGCAAAAGTGCAATTCATGGCTCCTGGCCATCTGGACAGGGCCCAGCTCTGTCTTGTCCTCTGCATGATTTGGAGGTACTTCCACTGTCAGTGAAGTGTTTGGAGAGTGTTCTGAGAGTGGCAAAGCTCCTGGTCAAGCCTGAACCTGGAACAGCACAGTTTCATGTTCAAAAGACCTCCAGACACACGGGTTTTCCCTGTCCCTCTCAGAGCATCTTCATACACTTTGTCCCCTCTGGTGGGAACCTTGCTGCCCCTTCAAAACCCAAATGTTCTTTTGGATTGTGGTAGATGTTTTAGGGGAGATACTGGGAAGAGCTCCAATGTCCAAAGGGTTTTTGAAGGCAGACCAAGTCTGTGCCTTGACATGTAAATGAGTGCTAAAAGATGCTTTCATGTCTACTGCTTCTATCCCCATTTAGGATAAAGAAAGATCCAAGGCTCTGCATGGGACCTAGGGGACTTGGAAGGGGAATTTTAAAGGTTTGAGCTAGTAAAGGTGGGTTGAACTTGGAACCAGCCCAAATACTGCATTGCTTCAGAGTTCCAGCTTGTATTCTGCTTGTCACCTGAATGTAAACCCTAAAAGCAGTAAGATTTACAGTGTGAATTGCACTCGAATTGAGACTGACAAAATTTCAAGTGCCAGAAACTACAGGTCTGGAGTTCTACCTCTAAGGTAGAAGTAATTTTGTTCTCATTATGATGCTCAGTATCTACTACTGCAGACTGGTTAATGTGAGGATCAGGTTGACACAGTGGTATGAAATATGGCAAAGGTGACAAAGTTATCTCTGCTCTTGTTTATTGCCTGAATGCAGTTCCAGTGTTTATAAGACAAAGAACAATATTCCAATAGCAGAAAAAAAAAAGACATTTAATTCAGTAGTGCATATGAATAATACTTGAAAAGACAAATAGTGTTTGGTTTAGTTAATATATTGCTCATTAGTGAACCACAATACAGACATTTTTTAAAAGACTGCAATCACCATGACAACCTGATAACATTTAGTCACATCATTTCCGAATATGATTATCCTCCTGAAAAACTTTTCTTTTTCATGAAAGCAGAGGGCAAATTTCAAGTCTGTGGTCTGTTCTTAAGATAACCTGTTTGTTTCCTCTTTGAAAAGCACTGAAATACAGTGGGAAAGTGCAAGGCAAAGTGAAAGCAAGATAAAAGCAGAAGAAGCGGACATGTATTAAAAGTGTAATCCCAAATTCAAGGAAAATATTGCTGTCCTACACTGCAAAACCCATGCAGGGGGGGTGATTTGCACATATAATTTAGATTGCAGGGTTTACTCCTAGGAGGAGCTTCATCATGGTCTTGTGGTTGAGGTGGGGACAGGGGTTCAGCAGCAATCAGCAATCATTGCAGGACCAAAGGGAGATGGAGATCAAGAACCTCTGGAGCACTCATCTTCGCAACCCTGCAGTTGCACATCAGAAACAGCTGCCAGTGAGAACCTGCAGGACATTTCTGGGGTACCCCTTAGCCAAAGCCCTCTTGTCTCCATACTGACTTGTCCCTGGAACTCTGAAAGGCTTGGAATGCCTTGGGGCACTGGGCAGCAAATCATGCCACAGGGGTGCAGGACATGTTACTGTACTCAAAAGAGTGGGAAGGATGCCTACCTTTTCTCCCATGTGCTGTGGCTAGACCAAGGGATGGTCACACTAGTGTACAAGGCACGGTGGCTGCAGTCCTAACACAATAAAAGCAGGTCAGCCCCCAGTAATTCCCTCCTGGGATAAAGGGAGGTCATGTTTCCCCATTTTCCTGAGAACATTACCTACTTCATTTTCTGCAGCAAACTACTATAAGAGTACAGTAGCTTACGTCCTCTTGCAGCTAACATAGCTAAGTGACATGGTTTGATAAATAGGTTGAATTTATCAGTAACCTTTGCTGTCTTACACTGATTTACTATCATCATCTCAGGCACTGCCAAATTATTATTTTATTGGGAAGGAAAATAGAGGTACCACAAAGTGACACTTACTCCTAAGAAGAATTTGGCAGGCAGCCGTGATAAGAAGGACTCAGTGGCCTGAGTCTGATCCTCCCAGAGGGACTGCTGCAGTGTGAGGATTCCCTTACTAGGATACAGCAGAAGTGGAGCCTGCAGCCCCCCTTGGCTGGCGTCAGGGGCATCTTGCTAGGTTAATGTGCTTTGGGTGAAGAGTTTGCAGACTCCAAATGGATGCAAACTTGTAATTGCCTGCTTAATTAATTGTGATCTCCTGACAGAAATTGTTGCAATTAGATGGTTAAGCATTGGTGCTTCTAGTCCAGGCAAGATGACTTTTGGAAAACGCACTAGTCAGGAACTGCAGAAAGCCAAGGAGAGAGAATGTAGAGACTGTTGGCAGCTGTTTGGTCTAAGAATCCAAATTAATTGAATTCATATCAAGGAGGGAAATAATGCACTTTTAGTGTCCAAGTGAATAGACATAAGGAACGCAAACCCATGATTTGAATTCAGAATGCTTTGGATTTTGGATTTGGATTGATTTATGAAAGCATGGGGCCATCTGTCTTGGTTATATTTGGCACTGATTCTTTGCACCATTATTTCTGACTTCTGGGCTGCACAGGGCAAAAAAGTCCCCCCCAGACCTGGTTTTCATGGAAACTTGGGATGCCATTTCCCCCTGGAGGTGGTTGGTACTGGTGGAAGTCTGAGCAAACTGCTACCTTGCTTCACACCTGGTTTTATATGAGAACGAGTGGGATGGGGAGACTTCATAAGGACTTTCAATAATGACAGTGATGTGTAAGACCTCCCCCACTATTATCCTGACTGCAACACAACACAGTCAAGAGCTTGAACATGGAAAGGAAAATGGGTGAACAGTCTGAAGCAAGACAGTGTTGCCAGGGCTCATGTTGAGAGGGCATTTGGGGAGCCAAACCTGAAGAGCACAGACATCCAACATCCTCAGTGGGTGCTCTGCAGTGCCACAGGCGGCTTGGGGGCACAGGCATTTGCTCCCAGACTGATCATTGCTGACAGAAAAGCACACCATGCCTCCAAGCCATTTAACAGACTGCCAGGACACCAGCTTCCTGTGGTAGAAATAAAACAACCCCCAAATACTCCTTTTAACTGCTGTCTCTGCGTTGTGGAGAAAGCATGGCTGTGCTTACATGGATGTTGCCCAAACACGTGAGCACTTGTGGCAGGGGACTGGGGCATGGTTTGTCTCTGCAGATCCCTTGCCTTGGCATTGTATGGGTAGATACCACAAAAGGCTGTGCACATCCAGGTGTTAGGGGCTTTAGTGTGCCTGCAGTTGTTCTCAGTGGGATCACGCTGCAACATGAGCATAATTTAACCAAAACACTTCTGGCACTCATCAGAGAAGGTGGCAGAGGGCAAGCAGCAAACAACATGGTGTTTCTATGTGGGCTTCTCTCACAGGCTCTGGCAGGCTGCTGAAGTGAGTTTCTTCCCCATCTCTGCACAGGGATGGTATTTGGGAGTGTGCAATCTAAGGCAATGCACCTCTGTGCCAGGCACCAGCCTCTGAATTCTCAAATAGATGCTGAGCTCCACTTGGCCCTCTGCACAGTGGGAGTGGGAAAAAGGGTCAGGGTTTCTTATCTCTTATTTCATAATTTCATTGCAATATTGTGGCTGATTAAGTACTTGAGAATGACTTTTCATGCAATTTTGGTTTTGCAAGCTCCTTAGGGACAGGTCCTTGTAGCCTGTGTTGCTCCATTTCAGAAGGAATAAAGGGGGTTATGTTAAACTGCTCTTCAGGAATTATATTTATGAAAACCCCATACAATTATTCAAAACTCCCTTCCATGCCACCATGCTAACCTTCTTCTGTTTTTTAAAGATAAAAATCTTCACTTCTGAGCTAAGGACGAAGATCCAGCCCAGAACTGTACATTTCATAGGAATTATAAACTCCTCAAGACAAGTGGCTCTAGCGGAAACAAAAACAACTCTGTAATGGTAGCAGGTGCAAAATGAAGCAGTACATTAAAAATAGCCTGGCTGCATTCTCCAGTGGCATGAGTTCTACGTACATATCACTCCAAAATAATCCATTTATCCTTTCTCCCCATGGTTACAAGGAGCCAGTGCTGTGCTCTGTATCCTGGGGCAGGGCTGTGAGAATGGAAGCAAAACCACAGCCCGCCAGCCAGGCGCTCCCCTCTGCCTTCCTTTAAACATCAACATTTTTTCCCTGGCTTCTCCCTCCTGCAGGTGGGGGAAGGACTTCCAAGAAGATCAAAAATGTGTCTCTTCAGCCTCTGATAAGGGTTGACTTTATTTCTCAGGGTACAAGGTTAGTTTGCATTTTCCTAAGGATGAATTTGGCTCTGGCACTGCTTCTGTTGGAGGACTTAGTGATCATGAGCCATTCTGAAGTTCTGAGAGCTGAGCTGCTTCCTAGGAAAAAAGCATAATTCTCCTCTAAATTGCCAACATTTAGCAGCACAACCAAACTTTCACAGCCTCCACCCAGTGTTTCTGCAACTTCTGCCATTTCCTCTCCAGGCCCAAACTCTCACTTCATCCCTGGCTTTACTTCTTTTGTTTAGGACTGCTTTTTAGTGTGATCTGGCGACATCACAGGATAATTTTTTTTCAGCATTCCTCTCCCTGTTTGTGTTTGCTAGTCAACTACTCGTGACAGCTGATTCAAAAGTGATGATGGTCATAAATGCTGCCACGGTGCTAAAGTCATGGAGCGCAGTTTCGGAGCCTCTGGATCCATCTTATGGGCAGACTTATCCAAGTGAGGTTTTTATTTGCCTCTTCTTTGCTGAGGGTTCCTCTATGTCTTGGTTGCCTGCAAGGGTATAAATTTTTCTAATGAGGGGAAACATCTGAATCAAAAATTTTCAGACAAAATGAAAACTTGCAAATAGTTCATTCTCATGCTTTTTGTTAGGCTGTGGAAAGACCTAACAGACATCATTTTAATACTGTTAATAAAGGTAGCCTTTGGAAATTGAGTTGTCAATCAGATAAATTTATTCCTTCTCTCTTTGCTCAGTTCTCATCCCAGTGTGTTTACCTCAGCAGACAAGTGTGTTACACCAAAAAGAAGACCTGGAACAGACCAACTGACCCAAATCCTAGTCATTTCAGTGGGGGCAGGGTTCCTCTGTAGACTTCAGCCTTTTAGCAAACCAGTTTGTGTCTCTGCTGCTGACTTTACCTCAGACAGGGTCTGTCAAGCCACGGATTCAGAGGACGTCAATGAAGTTCATCTGCTGACGGCTGAACATTTTGTTATCAAGATGAATGTTTCACTGGGCATTTCGCAGCAGCTTTTCAGCTGCAGTTGCTGAGCCCAGAGATATGAGGCCCTTGTTGCTGTTGTTTTATACCGGGCATCATAAATCAACTCTCTGAGCCTAAACCAGCTTGTCACAGCTTAGTGCTGTCCTGTATGCAGGTCTGAGTTACTTGCTGTCCCGAGGACTTTTCCATGGAAATGAAGGTGGTCTTGGTGCTTAGGGGGACCGACTCCTGCCTCTGTCCTTGCCCTAGGGGTACGTATGGCAAAGCTCAGCTCTTGCAGCCCCAGGGACCTGCCTCTCCCTCCCAGGGATCATCTGTCCCAGGCTGGATAATGGCCAGGTCAGCATGAGCAAGTAAGTCACTTGTAGAGCTGCATGAGGGGACACTTTCACATGCTGTGGTTTACCCACAAGCAACAAACATAGCTAAATTGCCTGAAATAACAACAGCTTTTCAAAGCACGAGATGTTTGGAGGAGCAAATTTGACTCCGTGGCTGAACACTGAGTTTTTATCCTTTTTTTTTTTTTTTTTAGGTTAGAAGATAAGATGGTGAGGGGAGTATTTATTTATTTATTTATTTATTAATATCACATACTAATTCTCAGCCTTCTAGGAGGCTACATGCCAAGCCTCATGGGAAGCCCAGTTTGACTCCCCATTAAGTGGTTCCTGTGTGGGGCTACACTCTGAGAGCTGGACCCTGGTTGTTTGGCTCAATATTTATGATACTCTACAGTGGTGAAGAGAAAATATTTTGCCTGCCCACACGCTCAGGTCACCTGGCCTGACCACCAACACATGCACTTCGGGTGCTCAGGGACTCCACTGAGTCCAAATCAAGAGTTTAATTTGTAGCTCCAGTCTTGACCATCAGCATTTGCATCCTTCTGGAGACACCAGCAAAGCAACCAGAGGTACTGGCCAGCACTTGGTTAGCCAGTCTTTACTGGCAGACAGTTAACATAAAGGAGCCCTTCCCTGTGGCTGAAGATTTCTGTAAGCTTGGAGGCCTTATTCGTATTCCAAATCCATGCTTTGTTTATATTTTCTTTGTCCTGAACAAAAATTGGCCCCATTGTGTGGGAGCAACACTGGAAAAGAAAAACAAGAAACATCCACTGAGAGAAAATGGATATTGTGGGAGCTGAGGAAATGCACATACTTTGCTGATTCCATTTTCTGATGATGTCAGAGTCAAAGAATATCGCTTAAAAAAACCCACCAAAAACCCAACCTCGGCAACTTGGAATCAAAAGCTCTGTTCATCACAGTCTCTTGTTAAAAGAAGAAATGTAAACAATCTCCCTTGCCACTCCCCCCCCTACCCCCAACCTCCAAGAAATTAAATCTGGCTCCATTTGGATGGACCCTTGGATGGAATCAAGGGTATGTCTCCAGGGAGGGAGGCGTTAATGTACCGGGGGAGGCATGGGAAGGGGGCGGGGGGGACAGGAAAATTTGATTGTGCTATGTGAAATGCAGAGATTCAAGCTGCTGCTTTTCATGGAGGCTGAAGAAGGGCGGCCTGACACTTTACAGATTGGGTGTAATACACAGGAAATTTGTCCTTTCTGCCAGAGCAGTCTAGGGATAGGGCTACCCCCGCTCCCCCCCAGCCACTTTGCCTGGCTGGTAAAAGCTCAAGAGAAAAGGGTTAAATAAATGTTTGTGATATGATAAGGTGCTTGTTTATTCAAGGGATGACAGATTATTGGCTCCCAAGGCAGGGTTGAAAAATAGTACAAAGGAGCTGGCGTTCCCTTCACTGATGTGATTTCCTCCTAAGGTTTTGCTCTTTGGTAGGAACAATATGCGCTGGGAATTAAGAGGGATGACTTTATTTCAGACTGGAACAGACAGACTATGAGCTGCTTTCTGGAGTCACTGACTCTGTTTTTGTTTTTGTGGGCTGGATTATTTTTTTTAGGTTTTTTTTTCTTTCTTTTTTTTCTTTCCTGCTCAACTTCTCTCTAACTCTTTGAAAACGGGGTTATCTCCCATCCAAGAGGAACACCCAGCATGGCAGGCTGACTAGAACACTTCAGATTAGGGGTTTGACCCTTTTACTTTGTACATAATTTTCTATTTTATCACCATGTCTCTAAGGCTAGCTCCTGATTCACCGCCCTTGGATAAGAGCTCAGGTCCCAGCCTAGCACTGCACATAGGTCAATAAAATCCAGGCCTTACAGCAGAGCTTACAGCTGCCAGAGGGTTACATGCACTTCTTGTAGGCTGAATTTGCTGCTTGCAAAACCACTGGTGAAATCCCAAGCAGCTTGCTTTGATTTGAAGGCAGGAGACAGGCACTGAGCTGCAGGGGAGCCACTGGGACTGTACCCCTGGGAGGGATGCTGCTCCGGGACCATGGGGACAGGGCACAGTGCCTCTCACCCAGATAGCCCTGAGTATCTGAGCTTTGAGCTGATCCTGTCTACAACTTGTAGGTAAAGAGAAAAGGTGCCCCTTCACACCAGTTTCGGATGTCCTAAAATGGTCTTCTGTTGCCCTCCCAGTGCAGGTTGGGGTGAGCTCCTCCCTCTGCCCTGAAATATGTGATGCTGAGGGGCTGGGGAGGACCTCATGGAGAAGGGTACTGCCTAGTGGTGGGGCTCTAAAATTATGCAGCTATTTGGGACTGGCAATGATGGCAGCAAAGCCCAGACCTGCTGTTAGAGCATCTGCACATTGTAGGGAGGTGAGGATTTGGGTGACAGTGAGTGTTTCCCACCACTTATATCACCCTGAAAATGAATTGCCAGCTGAATGCCTTCAGCTCCAGGATTATGCTCCAGCAGTGCCATCAGCCAGGGGAGCTCCCCACGTTGAACTTCACATAATCAGTACAAATACACATTGTCTGGTCACAATACAGGGAAAGACAAGGAGAGGATTTCTCACCAGCACAAGACAGGCGTGACAGCTTGGCAGCAGGGATGGTGATGGAGATGTGGCTCTGTCGGCATCAGCACCCAGGCTGTCACCCAGAGGTGCAGCCATGATGTTCAAGCTGGTGGAGTCAGAGTGCTTTATAAGCCACGGAAGGAGCATGCTAGCAGCTGCTCATTGGGAAAACCAGGCAGTGGTTCCCATGATCCTGGTGTAAATGACAGTTAAGCCACACATTTGTTTTCAATGCTTGGATCTGGCGCTGGATTCCTTTTTGAATGAAAACTATGCCAAACATCTTTTATAATTTTTTTTTTCCTCAAGCAAATATGTGAGCAATCCAGCAGAGGAGTGCCAGAAACATTTTCTTTCCTTCCTAAGAAGTGGGGTAAAGAAAAACAAAACAAAACAAACAACCACCACACACATGCATACAACATATTTTATTTAAAGGCTTAAAAGAGGCCAAGTGTCTTTAAACAGTGGTAGGACCGGGCTGTTGAACTCTGCTCCAGTGTGTGTGTGTGTATTTGCAAGACAGGGGAGATTAAATGCATGTGTGTGTGCAGTATGCATGGAAAGCCTTTCACACTATCATGTTCTTTCAGGTACTGCATGCCTTACAAATAAATACACATACATAAAAAGGAAGGGAAAAAAAAGGAAAGTCTAGTGAAGTGAAGAGAAGTGAAGAGAGAGGAGAAGAGGAGAGGAGAGGAGAGGAGAGGAGAGGAGAGGAGAGGAGAGGAGAGGAGAGGAGAGGAGAGGAGAGGAGAGGAGAGGAGAGGAGAGGAGAGGAGAGGAGAGGAGAGGAGAGGAGAGGAGAGGAGAGGAGAGGAGAGGAGAGGAGAGGAGAGGAGAGGAGAGGAGAGGAGAGGAGAGGAGAGGAGAGGAGAGGAGAGGAGAGGAGAGGAGAGGAGAGGAGAGGAGAGGAGAGGAGAGAAGAGAAGAGAAGAGAAGAGAAGAGAAGGAGAAGAGAAGAGAAGAGAAGAGAAGAGAAGAGAAGAGAAGAGAAGAGAAGAGAAGAGAAGAGAAGAGAAGAGAAGAGAAGAGAAGAGAAGAGAAGAGAAGAGAAGAGAAGAGAAGAGAAGAGAAGAGAAGAGAAGAGAAGAGAAGAGAAGAGAAGAGAAGAGAAGAGAAGAGAAGAGAAGAGAAGAGAAGAGAAGAGAAATCTGAATCAAAGCTTAAAACCAGAACTTGGCTCTTGGAAGGAAATCTCTGACTCATTCCATGTGTAAATCCAGGACTAAGCTATGGGAGCTAGCAGATTCACATGTTCCTTCAGTGCTGCAGCAACAGGAGCCCAAGCAGCAAAGACCCTGCCTCTAGAATGCTGGAGCCATACATATTCATGGCAAATGAAGATCAAGCAGAAGCAGAGTGCAGGGTGTGCTAGAAGGTGGATTAGAGTTCAAAGGATGAGTTAAAGGAGAAAGGAGATAAGGTGAAAGGTGTCATACCAAAGACAGCTATTAAATGTAGTAGTCATCTGCTGAGACACAGTCAAACAGAGCCTTTCTACATTGTTGGATGTGAATGACTCAGAGACAGGTAGAGAGGGGGGTGGGGGATGGATGGGTGAAGGTCTACCTGAATGCTTGAACAGTGTTCTAGGCACACAAAGTTCCTTTCTCCTCTACTCTAGGTGGTTCTGCTAGACCTGCTCTGGTACCTGAGCCCTTTGGAAAGTACTTGCTGCTCCCTGGTCCCTTATGTATGGAATGGGGACCCCTGCCTAGACCAAAACCACAGGAAAAGGGGTCTGTAATCCTTGTCTCCCCTACAGCACCTCACGGCAGCCTCTGCTAACTTTACTTTCCTGTTCCTAAAAGCATTTCATCATGAATGCTTGAATAATTTGTTCTGCCTTAAATCTCCTTTGACTATGCTATTAAGACATTCCTTCTTAATTAACATCCAGCTAACATCTTAAGAAAAACACCTTGCCAGGCTTCTGTTACAATATTGAATTAGCCTCTATTTGGATCTTGCTTCTTTGTGCATCCTTGCTAGCTTTTATGATCCAGTTACATCCGTTTGAATAGTATTTTAACACACTTTCAGCCTCTCACTGTCCTGTCTCCATGACTTCTACTGAGCTGCTGCAACATTTATTGGGTCTGGGTCTAAACCTATATCCTGTGTTTGATCCCACACCAATAAAAAGACATCAACATAATTTTAGCTATACAGGAGTTGTGCAGCTATTAATAAAATTCCTTTGAGATGTCACTTGCCCCCCAGCACCCAACGCAGCATGATGTTTTCATGGTTGGTCTACTGTGTAGCCTGCTGTGGGTCAGCTCCTTAGGAAGGAATGGTGCCTGCATATCCCAGAGAGCTGTGGCCATTTAGAGTAGGTATTTCTATGCTCTTTTTGAGAGTGATCCCTGATGCTCTAAACCTGAGTGGAGGTAATGCTTCCCCAGCTGGAATTCAGCGCTGTCCCAGTCAGTGGAGTGAAGTCAGTTCACACCAGGGGCTGAACTGGTTTGAACAAACATTGTAAAATATCCAGCTCTGCAATGTGTCAGTAATCTCTGCCAATAGAAATATTCTTACACATGTCCTTCAGCTGCTATGTATGTTTATACACACACACACACACACATAAAAAAAGGGGGGGAGTGGAGGGGAAGGGGGCGTTTTATTACATGCACATACTCCTGTCCCTACCTGCATGAACAAACCATCCCAATCCAAAAACCAACAGCTCAGGATGTGACTAATTTCTCCTATGCAGGGAGAAAAACAGTCTATCAATTGGATTGCATATTTTTAGTTACAGCTTTTGTTTTCAGGATGCTCTTTCAATTTGTGGGTCAGGTTAAGTCAAATATTTCCATGCAGTGTTTCACAGAGCAGGAGAACAGACACCCCTGTGGTTGCTGAACTATTTCTTTTCTTGGATGTGATGTTGGTCCTCAACCAAGCCTGGGTAACAGGTTAAGAGAAAGTCAAGGGAAGGTCTTGTAGGATGCAGTATATCTTCTCTAAGAGACTTTGTGGAACCAGAAGGGGAGAAGGTTGTGCCCTGAGGCTGTGTCTTTGCATTGGCCTCATCATGCCTTGGGGGGATCATTGGCTGAGGCAAACATTAGCCTCCTTACCCGGGCTGTTGCCAGCCAGCATTTGGATGGTATCTGAAACAAAAGGCTTGCTCTCCTGGTTTGCACAGGACACACAGAATGAGAGACTATAAACCTTGATGTCCAGGCACATCTAGGGTTGCCCTGTAGTTATGTGGTATGGGACAAGAAATTAAGGGAGCTCTTGACCCAGTCCACTGCCACCTCCATCATCTCTATCCCTTGTCCCAACAAGCCAATTCTAACATCCCCAACCACATTTTCACCATCATCCTGCACCAAAACTGTGCCACTGAGTGTGATGTGTTTCCTCTCCCCCCCTGCCCACTGTGGTACACAGCCAGAATTTTCTCTCTTTGCCGTGATCACTGTGATGGCTGACAGCCCTTCCTCTTTTGCCCTACCTTGAGGAATCACATGCCAAAAGCAATGATAATTTGGTTTCTGATGGCAGTTCTGCAATGACAAGGGTCACAACCAGCAAGCCTTTGACCACTGCCTATTGAAGACCAGGCAAAGGCTGCTGTTGACCGCATCCCCATCACCGCCAGTCATATAGCTTCCTGGCACTGCCTCTGGGATGCAGCACAACCTCCACTTCCCCAGCACAGCTCCATCCATCCAGAGGTGTCATTTTGCCCAGTTCAGGGGTAATTCCTTCAGCTGCAGGGAAGCAATCGATCACGTATGCAGCCGACCTCTCGAGCAGTGGCACTAGGCTGGCTGGAAGCCCCCCCACCCCCCTCCCTGCCGGATACAAGCCACGTTGCAGGAGAACTAATGATGTTTTAGCAGCCCCAACTTCTGGAATTTCCTGGCTTTTCTTAATCTTAACATCTCATTAGGGTTTATTTGCAGATGCATATCCTTGTTCTCTTCTCACACAGGCTGCTGTAAATCACCACTGCCTCTGCTGCAATCAATGCAGTGGCCCTGGAAAGGAAAGGCCAGTTCCCAGAGGCCAGGGGACTGCTGCCAGCCCCAGCCAGAAACAGTGTCCTCATCACCATGGCCTGAACCTCCCAAGCTAATTGTGTCATCTCCAGAGGCCAAAGCCAAACCCAGCTCCTCATCCAAACTTTTGCCTCAACACCTTCACCAAACGAAACCCACAGACCTTCGGGGACTTGGTCCTTCATGGTTCTTAACCTGGAAGAAGAGATATCACATCACCATCTTTTGGAGCAATGGATCCAGCCAGCTTCTTGATAAATGGAAGAGATTTTTGGCAAACATGCTTTCGGCAGGCAAATGCTGTATATGAATGCACAAAGTGACTTTTAGTATTATAGAATCATGAATGGTTTGGGTTGGAGGGGACCTTAAAGACTACCTGTCCAACCCCCCTGTCATGGTCAGGGACACCTTCCTCTAAACCAGGTTGCTCAAAGCCCCATTCAGCCTGGTCTTGAACACTTCCAGGGAGGGAGCAACCACATCCCATCTGGGCAACCTCTACCAGTGTCTCACCACCTTCACAATGAAGAATTTCTCCTTAATACCTAATCTATATCTACCCTCTCTCAGTAGTCATATGCACTAGAAAGGCATGTAACTTTACTTTTAGTTAAGTATGGGATATTGATGTTAGTGTTGTTATTCAGAGACTGAAGATCAAGTGGCAAAATGCTTAAATTGTAAACAGGGCTGGAGGTTCAAGGTGAAACAGAGAGCATCTGTCTTCTTATTTGTTCACGGTGATCACTGACAGTCAATATTTTTGCTATGGTGATAAAGCTGCATTTTAAATAGAGATTTGTAATTAGTGAATTTGTCTTCAGTTACTGTAGTACAATGTTGTCCATGTGAAGCATACAACATCAATTGTCACATCAAATTATTATCCAAATGATGGGAAAACCTCTTCTGTTGGAAAAAAGTTACTGCTCTTATGGGATTTCATCTCCTCTTCAGCAGGAGGCCCAAATACCTAACAGTGGAGCTGAGAGGCAGAGGCAGAAGAGAAGCCACATGGCTGCATGACACGTTTGTCACCAAGTGCTGTGCCCTGCCAGGCTGGGCAGAGGATTATTTGCCTCTTGTCCTCCTTGGAGAACATTCCTCAGATAAAACTGGGTTCATAACTCATCAAAGTACACTAAATTACAGGAAAGCTGTAAAAAAAGAAACCTATAAACTGTATGCAGATACAAGATACACCAGAAGACGCAACCATAAATCAATATACACCTCATAAGAAATCTTGCTATACTTAATGTGTACAAAATATGAACCAAATAATTACATATCAGTGTATATTTCTACAGGCTGTTTTGGTTTGGTTGGGGTTTTTTGTTGTTTTTTTTTTCTCTCAGCCTGAGATGAAAGCTAGCATTACAGATTTATTCTAGTAGAAATGCTGATGTTTGTGTGAAGTGAACTCTTTCCTTGTTTATGTAACCCCGGGTTTCAGCTACTTTATCAAATAACTACCTCTTCGTATTTGCTGGCTGGCAGAAAACCTTAGTTTTCTTCCCCAGCTCCAGTTACAGTCAGGATGATACCACAAGCATGTGGTTCAGAAGACTTTAAGGAAGCTAAAATGCCCTGAGAGGGTTCCTGTATCTAAAGGTAACAAATTTTGTGGGTTGGTTGGTCCATGGGATAAATCTGCAAAGGAGGAAAAGGGAAGGCAGTGGATATTGACGCTCATTTGTACAATGATTTCTCTCTGAAAAGGCAATGCCCTTAATTTTTGGTTAGCCCTGAAGTGGTCAGGCAGTTAGACTAGATAAGGGTTGTAGGTCCCTTCCAAATGAAATATTCTGTCCTATTCAGCTCCTTATCTCTGCCTTGTGGTGTAGCATGACATGACCTCCTAAAGTGGAGAGAAGGGCTTTTGCTTTCATACCTTTGCAGTAGCTGAGGAGGATACTTTGCCTTTTCACTGTCATCACATCACTGAGGCACCAAGAAGGAGGACCTGTGAGCCCAAATAAAACACTTGCTTTGCTGAAGGTGATCTGAAACCATGTCCATCCTTCCAAGCTTCCTTCCTATGAAAGTTGTCCTTCCACACTGTTCACAGCCCTTCTGGATTCAGCCCTATGTGGACCCATAATTAATTACAATTAATGGTGATGTGAGGGCAACAAGCCCAACCAACAGATGTTCCGAGGGCAGTGGGCATTCCTGGTTCATGCTGCCCACCTAGCTAGCACACATGTCCTTTCTATTCAGGTTACAAGGGAAAGTCTTAGAGAATTAGAATCAAATCTTTCCATGCAGTTCCTGCAGAACCCTGCACCTACATCAAACAATGAATTAGCAAGCACCATCAGGGCTATCTCACACCATTTAATCAACATCTCTGTAGAACCACCTTTGATGTGTGTAGAGTCATAGAATCATAGAATTGGCTGGGTTGTAAGGGACCTCAGAGATCATCAAGTCCAACCCTTGATCCACTACCGCTGCAGTTACCAGACCATGGCACTGAGTGCCACATCCAGTCTCTTCTTAAATATCTCCAGGGATGGAGAATCCACTACTTCCCTGGGCAGCCCATTCCAATGTCTGATCACCCTCTCTGTAAAGAAATTCTTTCTAATGTCCAACCTAAACCTCCCCTGGCACAACTTGAGACCGTGCCCTCTTGTCTTGCTAAGAGTTGCCAACCCCTCCCTGGCTACACCCTCCTTTCAGGGAGTTGTAGAGAGTGATGAGGTCTCCTCTGAGCTGCCTCTTCTTCAGGCTGAACAGCCCCAGCTCTCTCATTCTCTCCTCATAGGATCTGTGCTTGAGTCCCTTCACCAGCCTAGTTGCCCTCCTTTGGACCTGCTACAGGACCTCGATATCCTTCCTGAACTGAGGGGCCCAGAACTGGACACAGTACTCGAGGTGTGGCCTCACTAGGGCTGAGTACAGGGGCAGAATTACTTCCCTGGACCTGCTGGCCACGCTGTTCCTGATAGAGGCCAGGATGCCATTGGCCTTCTTGGCCACCTGGGTACACTGCTGGCTCATGTTCAGCTCCCTGTCAATCCAGACTCCCAGGTCTCTTTCTTCCTGGCTGCTCTCAGCCACTCTGTGCCCCAGCCATGGGGTTGTTGTGGCCAAAGTGCAGGACCCGGCACCTGGCCGTGTTGAACCTCATCCCGTTGGAATAATCCCAACTCTCCAGTCTGTCCAGGTCCCTCTGCAGAGCCCTCCTGCCTTCCAGCTGATCCACACTCCCCCCCAGCTTGGTGTCATCTGCAAAGTTGCTGATGATGGACTCAATTCCCTCATCTAAATCATCAATAAAGATACTGAACAGAACTGGGCCCAACACTGATCCCTGGGGGACACCACTGGTGACCGGCCATACCTAACTGCTACCTTTCTTACTGCTCCACTTCATAAAAATTACTTCTTCCAGTCTCTGGTTAACATTATTTTCCCAGTTTCTTTTCCCCCTCTACAACATGGGGTTGCCTTTATAATGGATTGCCTACTAAAGAAAATACAAAATATTTTTTCCACACCTTGCCAAAAGCTGTCCAAAATGAAACAGTGGCAGGGTCATGTACATCCAGATATGTCATGGCTGTAAGGGTAGAGGGGGAGAGAAGCCTGTCTGGAAGTAGGGTTATGGTTCATTTGGATAACAATAGATTCCACTGCCATTTTCTACCAAATGTTTTTAGTTTGCCTCAAATAAGTAATTGTGTAACTTGCATAAAGCCTTCCATCTCTTCTTGAATTATTGTTGGATATTTGGCAAAAATAGTTTTTTGCTTTTATAAGGGGGAGGGGCAAAACAAAAAAGCTGATTGTGGTCACTTCCAAATAACACTTAACTCCTTGACACAAGGTCAGCAAGAGGGTTTGTGCATGTGTGTGTGTGTGTGTGTGTTTTCTTTCTAATCTGTGAACTGTTCCCTGAGAGACACATTGAGAACTGGGGCTTGTCTGCTGACATGTTTTACACAGCTGATCCATTAGGATCCTGCTCTTCCTAGCCTCCCTGGCACCGCTTTGATCAGCGACATGTTTAAAAAAAAAATAGAAAAAAAAAAAAAGTAAAAAACAGAAAAGAAAAAAAAAAGTAAAAGGCACTTCTCTGATCAGGAATCCCTCCCCTTCACTAAATCATCCTAGGCACTTTAAAGCCATAGAAACTACTGAGACCCCTCAGCTCTGTGAGGCTTCACTACAGCTCTATGCTAAAACATCCAGACATGAGACAGCAAAGTCTTTTTGCCCAGTGGCCTCTTCTGCCTGGCTCTGAGGTTAACCTCTTCCCTGCCAGGTGGGGAGCCCTTGCCAGCCTCCTCTGCCATGTGTGCCTTCCCAATGGGATGTGCCTTGGGTGGCGTGGTGCCCATCATACACAAAGATAAGAACACAAGAACAAATGCCACCATGGCTTCACCTCCTGCTTGCAAAAACTTGCTTTGCCTAGAAAATTCAGCTCCTGCAGGATGCTGAATCTGCCCTTCTGATGAGGAGAAGGGTTTAAGTTATTTTTGCCAAGGGCCTTTCCAAAGGCTGGTCAGAAAAGCCTATGCTTGTCTCTGTGGGAGGGCACAGAGGAGGAAAAAGGAGAGAGGGGACATCATGGAGAGGGAGGGGTGCAGATGTGTAGCACAAGATTAGCTTGCTACTGGCACCTAGGCCAAAAATGTATGAAAATGTGCTTTTACGGACAAGCTTACCAGTGTATCTCAGCCAGCCTAAGGGCTGATATGAGGCACCAGGGGCACAGAGATTTTGGATAGGCTGTGGATTGCAGAAAGAGGGTAAATGATGCTCTTTGTACAAGCGGGAGCATCCTCTGACAATGCACAGGGTAGACACAGACAGGCTGTGGCCATGGCCATACCACAATCCCTTACAGCATATACATTCACATCCAGACCAGTCCTCTCCAAGGGGTGTATGAATCCCTGTGGGACACTAGGACTTCCCAGGTCCCTCTGACCATGGCTGCTTGCTCTAGGTCAGCTGCTCCTGATGCGCTGGGAGGCAGCCAGATGCAGCAGTGGTCAGGGACTGCTGACTAATGTCACTGCTTTACTTTGCTGCAAAACCCCTGTGATAGACACCATTTCCTTAGCTCTTCAACACCAGTATTAAAAAAGGGACAACTTCTTTGGTTATTGCTGAAGGCACACATCCAGAAACAGAGGCACAGCATAAGAACAAGACCAAGACCAAGAGGCACCAAGCATAAGAACAAGAACAAGAAAGGGGGGACAGTTGCACAGAGGATCAAGGTTCCTGGCAGTGACAAGGGAGGCCAGGGCACCTGGGTGTGCTTCTGCTGCTGTGACAATCCAGATAACCTTTCTCATCCCCCTTTTTTATTATCTCTGAGCCTGATGTGTTCTTCACATCAGCCATTTGCTGAACAGCTGGCCAGTAATGACTCCAAAGAGCCCATCTCCTGGAGGGGAGGGAGGAACTGCTAACAAAATGGTCATCAATGCCTTCCACACCAGAAAATTAAGTCTTTGCTGTGCTCATTTCACATTAACACCTCACTGGGATGAAGAGTCAATGAACTCAGGAAAATATGGTGGTTTGAACCCTAAACAGGAACTCTGGGGTGTTCCTTAGTAGCAGGTATAGTGCCATGGTGGTGCTAGTGTATGGTGGTACTGATTGGTCCCACATGTTCAGTTCTGCTAAGTCACTGCAATTTGCAGTAGATGGATTACATACCAGACATTGCAGAGATCCAGATGAGTTGTCCACTGCTGAAGGAAATTCCCGAAACCTCAGTTCTTGCAGCTTCCCTTCTTCTCATTCATTTCAGCCCCACACATTAATTCCTTGCCTTTTTTGAGCATTTTTCACTGACTTGAGTGATGAGAGGGACTTTTTGCCCTGAATGTCCAGCATGCCCTTTTTATTTGGTTTACAGAACAAATAGGGATAATGTGATGGAAGATCTGCTCTTGACAGCCTTCTTGAGTCTGATCTTTGGCAGTTCACAAGTTGATGGAGGAATCATTGAAATGCACTTTCTTTTTTTGGTAACCTTGGTGCCGGTTCACACATAACTCTGGGACTGCCACATCCAGCAACCCTGCAAAACATCCATGTCCAACAGCTTGTCTTTAAGGTTGATTAGAGAGCATGTACAATTTTACCTTTGGCATGAGTCATTTGCAAGAGTTTGTGCTGTCATCTACCTTGTTTCAGGGAGGCTTTTCCATGTCAGAGAGTGATGGTAAGATACACCCAATTGTTCACACTTCACATCAAAGTCCCTGCACCCTGGAGGGCACCCCTAATTTGAGTCCCCACCACCCCACTGTTTATCCTACAGGCCCTCTCTGTCATGGCACCCACAAGGCTTAGCAGAGAAAAAAAAATAAAGCACAAATACCCAGCGTATCCGTTCACTTACCCTTTGGTTCAGAACCCAGCTGGAGGAGGATCTCTTCAGCTTTAGGTTTTCGTCACAATATAAATCCCTGTGACTGGATCCCATAAAACAGTCTCATAAGTTCCCAAAGAATTTGTCAGAATGCCAGGTCCGGTGTGCCCAACCCTTGCAAAATGGGGTGGCTAAAAGCAGTGGAGTGAAAAGAACACAAACACCTTAGAAGAAGCAGGGATTAAATGAAGATAAATAAATAAATAAATAAGCCACATTAAAACAACATCAGTTTTTTTCAGGCCATCTGCAGATAAATTACATCGGTTCTTCTAATTAAAGAAAATGTGCAATTAGCTTAATCAGATCTGTGGGAAGAAAAGCAGTCACTGAGTCTCAAAAGTCAGGTTCTGAGAAACTGCAGCCAACTTTTCCTGGGGCCGACTGGAGACACTACATCAGAAACAGCATGAGCCCTGCCAAAGCCTTCTTCCTGTGAAAAATGATGTTTCAATTTAGGCTCCTGTATATTGTTTTTGTTAATCTCCCTCTCACTTGCTTACTCACTTGATCTCTCTCACTCCTTGACACTGTAAATAAAGGCACTGAAGAAGTACTGGCTTGTATTGATCCAGTAATTGCATCCCAATTTCTCAGTGAAATGAAGTTGAGTTTATCCTCTCAGTTTCCCATCAGCCTCAATGTTCTGCCTTGTGATCTGAAGGTGGGCTATTTCATGATGCCACACAGGGGCCTAAAGCATTTTGGGACTAAAACCAGCACTTTTCCTTCAGGAAAGGAAAATAGGACTCGTGCAATGGGAAAGGTCTCCAAACCCTTAGGGCTTGTGGGGGTGAAGGTTTTGAGAGCCTACTGGAAGTTCTGGGAAGGAAGCTGAGCTTGGAGATCAGTCCCTCCTCTCTTTAGGCATAGGGGGAAATTGTGCAAACTGCAGGAACACTTCCCTTAACCCTTTACTGTTTTCCAGTAACCTCCTCTCATTTATTTCACAAGAATTCAAAGAACAGAGAAAGAAGAAACACATACCATAATTTAAAAAACAAAAACAAAAACAAAAAACCCCCCTGTTTTAAAGTATTATCTATTTAAATAGTTTTAAAGTACAACCTTCTTCCTAAAGGAGAAAAAAATCCCTTTAAGTCAGGCAGAGTAAAAAGCCAGCCCTACAACGATCTTGCAAACCCACAAACTGGGCTGCAACTGGGCAAATGGGGACACAACCAATTAACAGAACAAATAACCTTTATTCTGTCCACTCCTTCCCATGCATTTCCTAAGGGCGTTCTCAAGCATGTCATGAGCCAGCTCTGCAGCCAAGCCTGGGTTTGGCTTTTCTCTGGATGTTGTTTCTGACAAGAGAGAGAGGGATGCAAAGTCCTTCCTTGTTTACCCAGGGAGGGTTGTGTTGGGATCAGGGTTTGCTGGCTCTGCTGCACAGCCAGTTCAAGAGATGAAGACTATGCCATGAGCAAGTGACTGTGGTTCCTGCTTGATGCTCTTCTAATAGTTGTTCCTCAGTGTCTGGCAAGTAACCACCACTTACTCAGCCAGCACCTCCTCCTGTTCATGTTAACCTGCAGTTCACCCTCTTGATAAAATGTCTTGTGAGCCTTGGGCTGATATTCCCTGTGGGAGCTTTCCCTGTGACCACAGGCAACAGCATTCTGGTTTAATGTATTTCAGACCCCCCTCTTCTGTCCCAGGGGAATGACCTGGACTCTTTCAGTGACCATCTGGGTTTGTGGACAGCACAGCTCCACTTTTACAACTGTACCTGAAGATGTAGGTATGAACTGGAGACAT
The DNA here is from genome assembly GCF_003957555.1 of Calypte anna. Lineage (NCBI taxonomy): Eukaryota > Metazoa > Chordata > Aves > Apodiformes > Trochilidae > Calypte > Calypte anna. Next base: position 103,968,141 of record NC_044245.1, read on the forward strand.
AGTGCTGGTTCATCTGGCTGATGAGTTACTATCTCCACAACTTCCATGTGCCAGCGAAACTCTGGTTGCTCATCCACAGACAGTTAATTCCTCCAAACCTGGACATTTTTTTCTGATTCTGGAGACAACTTTTTTTCTTAACTCTTCTTCAGCCTCAGTGTTGTCTGTCTTTCTTATTGACATACTCTAGAAAACACTTTGATTTTGAAACATCCAGCTGATCTTTTTTCTTTGCTTATTTCTGATCTTTTTTTTCAACAAGTAAATGTCCACTTTTTATCTTTGACATGGTTTTTTTGTTTGTTTGTTTACAATTTTCCACTTCCAGTAAAGTTAGATATGCAGTTACAAAAAGCAAAGATTTCCCTGATGTTGTCTGTGCTTTCTTGTTGATTTCTAATTTTTTTTCCACCACTGGACAAGGGGAAAAAGTCAGGGTCAAAAATAAAGATGAGTCCCTAAAATATCTCCAAACCAACAATAGGAAACGGATGTGTTTATTTTTTGGTTGCTTTCCAAAAATTCAAAGGAGGTGATGCTTTATGTTAAAAATATTTATTAGATCTGGTAATGAACACATTCAGATAAAGAGCCATTGCCCCAAGAATGAGGCAAGAAATAAGCTAAACCTTGTCCAGTTGACATCACTCAACAAATATCTCAGTGCAAAAGCAAAAACTCTTGACCAGTCAGGAAGAAACAAAGTGCACATAGGTGTCACACAGCTTGATGTGTGACCATTTGATTGGGATGGGAAAAGCACTGCCACCCCCTTGGGCTGGATTCAGCTTTGCTGTCACCCCCAGGGCTCATTTGAGGGTTATAAAGTACAAACCCAGGGCTGCAGCTGACCCTTGCTGCCAATTTCTAGCAGCCACCAGCCTGTAGGGTGGGTCAAGAGAGCAGATTTTGAGTACACATCTGTGGATGCCAGCAGAGCCCCAGAGATTTGCCTGCTGCAGCTGGGGCTGGCAGGTGCCCTGCCAACAGATCCAAAATGGCCTGAGTCTCTGAAAAATCCCATTGGTAACATCTCTGACAAGATAAATTGCATTTTAAATGTGGAGATGACCTTGATAATCAGAAATAAATCAGCAGGACAATCAAAGTTGTTGGGTAAGTTGAATCTAGAGAATTTATATACTAGAGCCCTATAGCATAGCTTGGAAATCCCCGTAAGTTGGGTCCTGGCTGAAATTTTGGTCTCTCTGCTGTAGTAATTTAAACTTTTCTATTTACTTTGGCACTCCTCTGTTCAGTGACTTGGCCCGATCAAAATGCTTTTATATGTCCAGAAAGAATAAAAAATATAAAAGTCAAAGGGTGGTATCTTGGTTTAGAACAACGGTGAACATGAAATTTAATACAGGACTTTGCAAGAGGGACTCTCTAGAACGTACTGAGAGGGAAAGCAATTAATATTGCATTAAAAAAAAAAAAAAAAAAAAAAAAAGGAGAAAAAAAGAAAAAAAAAGAAGAGCAGTCCTTCCTTTTCACTTTGCTTTTTAATGTCCTGTAATTTGTGCCAAACCAAACAGTGCTTACGCCACTACCGATGTTACAAGTTCATGTACTGCTGCTGATGTTACGTACATTAACACAGCAGTCACTGGAAAGGAAAAGCCAGTGTAATTTATCCAGAACATGGACAAAAGGAGAGTACAGAATGAAGCCAGTCCTTATTTAATTTTATTCCCTGCTGTTAATGGCTTTCTTGATACACCCTTGCTTTTGTCCTTTTGACACGTAGGCTTCCATCACGCTCCACAGCTACCAAGAGCCGAAACTGCTCCGAGACCCATTATCCATGAAACAATCTTAAATCTGCAGGCACTGCTCTGACATTCTTTTAAAACCTATTTACTGGCTTCAGTGTAGTTATTCCTGCTTCATATCAGTGCAAGGAAAGTCGAGTCAGGCCAGCTCTCTGATCTACTTGAGCCTGACATGTGGCTTACTCTGCTTTTGTATCGATCAAGAATTTGGCCTTGAGATCTCCTATTTCTCTGTTTGACCCAGTGTTTTTAAAAAATGCTTCTAAATCTATGCCTCTCTTTTATGCCTTTCCTTCATCCTTTCCAAACTCTACTACACACTCTTTGTGTCTGCAAGCTCAACCAAAAGGCCTGGACCTCTTACAGGCCATTTATTGCTTTCTGTTATACTTCATACTTGAGTTTACACATATCTGATTTCTTAAAAAAACACTTCAGAGAGAAGCATCCTTTTTTTTTAAGGCTAGTAAAAATTTTTCCACTGAAACTTCTCTGCAGTGAAGTTGTTTTTTAGATATCAGAAAAAGATGTTCTATGATAAAGTGTGTCAAGGAATCAGTTTTTGTTTCCCATCAGCAAAACACAAATGCCTGAGAAATGTATGTTGAGACTTCAGTCCCTCTAGTTGTCACCACTTTGGTTTCCAATGTTCTTGCTTTCTTTCAGGAGTCTGCTCAACACCTGAGTGATGTTTTCAATGCTATAACCCAGAGGTCTTCTCTCAAAAGCACTGTCTGTCCCTTTACTACAGCAGAATTTGAGCAAGGAGTTTGGTATGGTCTGACATGACAACTCCTTCAGAAGTTCTCTTATGGAAATTCCATCTCAGTCTTCCTTTTTTGAGACAAATATATTTAAGTATTTAATAATTAACCAAAGACATAGTAGTTATTTTCTGACCGGTCTACTTGCAAATTTTAAATTTTTTTTTAATATATAAATGTTACAGGGCTTAACCAAGGCAGTTATCTAACAAACAATAGACGCAATACTAACCAGCTAATAGATAAGATAAATAGCCAGGCAAAAAGATGAAGGACTAGGAGAAGGATATCAAAAGAATTACAAATTATATTTTCAATATGTGTATTGAAGATTATTGAAGATTAAATCCAAAGAGTCACGCAGGTGCTAGGTATGATGCATCAAAGGAAAGTAACTAAGTTCACTGGCAACTGTTGAAGGTGAAAGACTAATGGTTAACAAAGAAGCTGGGAAACAACTCAGGAAGAAGCTAAGAGATATATAGAGGCACATCAGTGAAAAAATGTGTCTTTACTTCAACTCTATTAATTGCTTCAATTGTCTGGTTTCCTACACATGGAAGATCCCATACAAGAAGTCATGCTAGCAAGGAAGAACACAGCTAAGACACATCAGCATGCTGCATCCAGGTCTGAGCCATCTAACCGTCCTTCTCTGAGCATGGGGAGAGATCCTTTGGATGGCATTTTGGGGAGGACAATCTGACAAAACCTCAGCAGATCAAGCTTGGGGCTCATAGAGCAGGAAAAAGGCCATGCCACATCTTCTGCTGAAGGGGATACAGGCTGTAAGGGAGTGTGATGGAAGAACCAGATGTAAGAGACTTCAGTTACCCACTAGGGAGGACCTGCTTATTATTAGCATGGGGAGCTTTTTGTACTGTGACCAGATATGGCTTCATGCCAGAATTCAGGATCATCCCAGTCTGCTGTCTTCAGAAGTAACTGATGCCTCCAAGAAACTAATGAAAAGACTGCTTAAAATTTACCCATTTGTTGTCTAACACTTTAACAAAGTTGAGTAATGCAGAATTTTACCATCTTCTTACTGATTTTATGCTCTCTAATTACCCTTCAACATAATGTGAGCTACATTCTGATGTCATATGATAGTTTTCAACACTGAAAAATTATGAAGGCATTTTTAGGTTGTTGTTATTATCTTCCAGGTATTTATCACCTTTTTGGGGGGGGAGGGAAAGTAACCTGATGATTCAGGACTTCAACCAACCCTCTTCCCCACAGCTATACCCACAACTATAAATGCAGCTTATTTGGAAATAGAATATACAGCGATTAACACATACTAAGCAGTTCAAATTCTGGTCATGCTCAGACAGCAGTTACTGCCATAATTCTCTGGCTTTGCATTAACTCATTGAGCAGGAGCCTTGGCTTGGTCACAGCATTTTTTCATGTCTGAAAGATGACTTGGTTAACAGAGGACAAACACAGGAGCTCCTCTATTTTTCCCTCTTCCCTCTCAATGCATGTACATGCACATATTAACATACCCATATGGGTGTGTTTATAGAGAGATATGTATCTATAACACGTATCTACAGAACACCCATATATGCACTCACATATATTTGTAAATTATGGCACATAAAAGAATCCTCCTACTCTTTTTCAGTGCCATGCTTGTGAGTACTCAAAGGGGCAGTCTTCTTCCCTGTTGTAGTCTAGAGTGCTTTCACCTCCAATAATCCAGCAGATGCCCCTAGATCATGTGGAGGGGGAATAGCTATGCCAGCTGCTTTTGAACAGACAAAATAGACTCTTGTGGCTATAATGCGATGTTTTCTTTGGAATATATGTTGTGCCATAGGAATAGGTGGCATTCCAGGCTACTGAAGGACCATACTCTTTCTTGAAGCCAGGGTGAAGTATTAACTGCCAAAAAGCCTTAAAATTACCATCAGCAACACCAAGGAAATGAGGCACATGCAAACAAAAATAATCAGAAGCCTGGCTCTTATGCAAGCAACAACTGATTTCTGCTTTTTTTTTAGCAGTTGTGCACTGTCAGTGCACACATGTTAAACCATCTCCAGCACTAAGCAGCTTTCCAAACTAGAGTAGGTCTTTAGGGTCTGGCTGCAGGGTTGGAAGGATATTGGTCCAGCCCTGGTACAAGAGGCTTCAATCATAGCAAACCTCCTGTCCCCACATGGGAAACGACAGGAGACCCTGAGAGTGGGGTGGGGTACCAGCTGTACCTGCTCCCTTGGCATGGAGTAGTTGACCAGGAGGCTAGGGCAATGCTATGCAAATGCCTGGTGCCTCCCTAGGACACTCTGGCAGAAATCTTTGCTGTCACATTACACTAATTAAATGAAAAAGGCAAATTATTTATTCACTGTCCTGGATGTGTCATGCAGGAGTTCTTCATACCCAGAATTTGGGCTGAAAATAAATGAACCCAGGGACTTGATTTTCCACGGCTCAAGTTAGAAAGTTCAGGAGTAGTCTCAAAGTGTTCATGCAATCACTGAAAATCACAGAAGCCAGAGCTTGCTCATCACCTCATGCAGCAATGTACACTGCTGCAGCCAGGGAGAAAACTGATGTAAACCACCTGACAGTGCTATAAAATGACTGCAGAAGCTGTGAGGCAACTGAGGGGTAGTATCTGTTGGTACTGCTGTAGGTGGACTTAGTCTCACATCTCTAAAAGCAGTCTGAGGATGCAGAGAAGATTATTTTTAAAGACAAAAAAAAAAAAAAAAATCAGAGAAGCTCTGGCTGTCCCAGATTTCTAGATGTGGCAAGAAGGCTTCCCAGTGCTTGCACACTGCCACTCTGGGAGTCCATCCTTGGTTGGACATAGATCATCATCCTAAAAGGCAGACAGCAAATCTATCCAGAGGACTGGAGAGTCCTTGCATGAGAAGGCAGGGAAAGCTTGGAACAGTAAAATCTTGTTTCTAATGACAGTTCTGAGAATTAAAAAAAAAAAAATAAGTGGGGAAAAAAAAACCCCTCCATGAAACATTGATTAGATGCCAGTTCACATGGCTGTCTTTGGCTACTATGTATTATTATTATTTCTTTTAAAGACTAATAGATCCTATTCTTGACAAGCACAAAGCCAGGAGATGGGATCTTATCCAGTATTTTCATTTTTTAGCCCACAAGAGGCAATGATTGTATCAGAATATTATTTGTCTGCCCAAACCACTTTTATTGTGTGAACCTCTGCAGAGGACTTCCATTCTCGGGAAAAACTGTTCAGTCAGATAAAGTGCAGAAGAAAAAACTCATGATCATCTTGGTTAAGTCAGATCAGTTAGGACAGAATCATTTTTCCTAGGCCAGATTTCCAGAGCCAACTTTTAATTCTGCGCTTGTAGTTTTTACCTGAAAACCCCTCCACACCAAGCAAGTTGGATACATTAAAAAGCTGAGTAATCAAAAAGCTGAGTCACAGTATGAAGTGGTGGAAAGGGTAAGGTGAACCTCAAGGGAAGTCTGATGGACCAGAAATCTGGTTGAGCACATCTGACTTCCCCTTACCACATGGAAAATAATGCCTTTTGTTGCAGGGCTTTTTAAGCAATGAAAAGTCAAATCATACACAAAGAGCTTTGAAACTCTCAGTATGGAGGTGTTTTAAGAAACAACTCCTGGGTTCAAAGCTTCCATCTCAGTCATCCTATAAATCCCTAGGGCCTTCCAGTCCAGTAATAGTAAACCCACAGAGAGATATCCATGTGCTCAGCTTCTCTTCTGGATGACATTAAAGCAGAAGTGGTCCCAGAAGGCAGGCACTATCCTTAGCCTTGCACTTATCTTCTTGTACACATTTTCTCCAGCACTCAGTGTTACCAGATCCTGACTCATAAGGCTGGCTTTGCTGTTTTTATGAAGCTACCAAAAGGTGGTGGCTCCAGCATGTGTGTGAGTGTCCTGATAAGGGTATGACAGCGTGTGGGAGGCCAGGGGTGGGTAATGCCACTGGTATGTTGAGTGGGGAATTAGTTGTGTGTGTGTGTGGAATGACCTTCCAAAACCTCTCCAAGAGAGAGGCTGAGGAGAAGGAGTAGCAGTGACAGTTCAGTCCACCCTACAAAAACTTTCCATCCTCATGAATGGAGCCATTCACCGGATTCTGCTTCCCATTTTGCTTCTGTATCTTTTTCATCTTAAAATAGAGAACTTCCTCTCGGGGGAATAACTTCTGATGTAGTGTAACCCTGGTGATGTCAGTGGAGTTACATCAAGGCTGAGGTTGATCCCCATGTCTCATTGCCAGCAGGTTTTCTGGACTCAGACCTTTGGTAGCACAACTCAGAGGCATTTGCACTGTTTCAGGTTCAGACTGGTTCTTCTAAGACCACCATCCTGCAGAAGGAATTAAAAAATAAGAAGAACCCAAGAAAATGCTTTAGTTGTTTCTGCTCTGCAGAGTTTCAAATGGAACCACATTTTGTGGAATTTTTCACACACATCCTCCCCCTCCCTCAAATTTCAATGTTCCCTTTTCTTCTCCCTGTTTTTGATATATTGCCACTGAGTGAAATGAAATGAGAAATAGCCAGGGGCTTGCTCTGACATTTTCTTCCTCACCCCATCCATCCGTCCACCCAAACTCTTCTCAGTTTTAAAATTATTTTCTCTAATAGCATGGAATGGCAAAATGGAACTGTAGGCTGTGTGTATTCATTTACTGTAACCCACCCATTCTGCTCTTCCTTGCCACCTTTCTTATCATTCCTTCAGCATGTTTTTGGACTATCTAAAGCTGGAAAAAAAATCCTTTACTTGCAGATTCCATCCAGATTGACAAAGAGGGAAAAATCTGAGATCAAGAGCTTTATGGCCTAGTTCTGCATAATTTTAAGGGTTTTTATATAGCAGAATTGGAAAGAACCAAGAGGCACTTTCAGCACATGTTCTGAAATACCAAGAATAACAAAGCAAAGGCCTAATGAGTTCCAATGTGTATGTCTGCTGTGAGTAATGATGCTTAATCCTGCTACAAAATAATTCCTTTATATGTTCTTCTGGTTTTTTGGTTTGTTTTTTTTTTTTAAATGCATCATTGCTGCACTGGGGTCATAAAAATTACGAATATGCTTTCCCATGGCATGAAGCCATAGCATACTGTAAGGCATTGTGCTGGGCCATTATACACATTCTGTAATCAGAAACAAATGTATTAACTGAGATGATGTGATGTTACATGAGAAAAGTGAAAATAGAGCAGGGAAGTGTGATAGACAGTGACTTGGATCACAGCATCAGATCTGAACAGCCCCTTTCTCTTCAGAAATCAGAGGGTATGCCAGAAGTTGTGTTTCTAGATCCTGGTCAATGAAATAGAGTCAAACTTCTTAGAAGAGGGAGGAAATAAAACTTGAGAGCCAGGGTAGGAAAAAAAATACTGAATTTCCTGTTCAGAAAGAGAAATACTTCTATGCTGGTGAGGCTGGTTCTCTGTGGTGTGCATTAACACAAGCTTGGTAATGGCCTCAGAAATGCAAAGGAGCCTCTCCCTCTACTCCTTCAACTTACCAGTTTGTTGCAGGGTCCAAATGTTGGCTGGGACACAGTGAGAACTATTGTCAAAGAAAGGGCTTCTTGTTTCTTTGGAGTTTATGTTTCTGAGACTTTGTACCAGTACTCCTATTATCATCTTAAAAATTAAACTTGACTCAGAATAAAAGAAATGGAGCAACTCATTTGTCTATTTGCTGGTGTTTATTTCCTAAGAAAAAGAAAATAAATAAAAATTACTCTGTTTGTGACAGCTGCTTTCATTTTCAGGAGTATACCATGAGTCCTCAACATCAAAGCTGGATTTTAATTTATTGACTTAACTTTGCAGTGTACAGAGCAAAAGGTCAAGTAAAATGAGACTCCTTTAGAAAAATTATAATCACTATTTAGAAGCATAGGGGCCATTTGAATGCTCTGACACTTTATTTCCAAGCCCTTTAGAAAGGCTGTAATACACTCCTAAAGCTGTGTCTGTTGTACCTTTTGAGAGATGTGCAGACTGGGCCACAGCTGCAATGTGCAGATGAGAGAAGTCTTCACCCCAGCAGCAGATCAAGTTAATCTCCTGTTGCCCAGGTGTTATAATAGTGGGCCCTAAAATCACAGCAGTGCCCAGAACATCCCACATTCCATGCACTGATATTCCCCTCTGATGGCTGCCCATAAGCCAGGACCCTCAACATGCAAGGTTTTTCATCTGATTCAGGCAAAAGCTGCATCAGTCATTTATCTCCCTGCAAGCTACCCTAAGTAAAAAGCAGAGAAAACTTAAGCATCAAAGCTTAATCATGAGGACAGTAGTTTGTAAAATATCTAGGAAGTAGATTGCTTAAACAACAGTGCTTTCTGCTTTCCATTTTTCCTTAAAGCTGGATTTACTGGTTGAGTAGAGCCCAATGCAGAGTACCAAAAGGACTGGATAAATAAATCCTATCTCAAAATTATTTTAAGAATTGTCTCAGCAGTAATCTTGGAAATTATTTAGATCTACTTAAGTCTACAAGACAAACAACTGGTGCTGCTGTGACTTCCACAGAAAACAGAGCACTCCATGTTTTCCCCTGAAATGTTAAAATGATTGATATAATTGATACAAACGGGAGAATCACACTTCAGGCATTACAAAGCAGGGCCTTTTCTTCCTCCTGTCTGGATCTTGGATGAAGAATTGGTATTTTGCAATGAAAGAAAAGTTCATCAATTATTTGGCACTTTTGGACTGCACAATACAAACATGTATTTATGAACTGCATCAATGATCCAAGTGTCACATTTGCTTCTTTCCTATTCCTGTTTCTCCCTGGTGAAACAGTATGCCTACTTCAAACCATAAATAAGTTAGGGATTTACCATAAAGAAAATCTGAATGAAACACTTACTGATTCCAGTTACCTTTCTCTTCACATGAACAAACCCCCCCATACTGAGTGAGCCATTATGCATCTGAAGCTGTTGAGACCCTCGAGCACAGCCAGTAAACCATATGCATTGCATTTGTTTGCTGTAATGAAATGATTGATTTATTGGTCACAAAGTCCTCAAAAGCACTTGGTTTTATCCCCTGGGTTCTTATCAGAGAGCCCCCAGTATCAGTCAGAATCACTGCTGTCATTCACATCAATGCAATGCAACTCAAAGGGTTCCTCAGTTCTCCCTAATAGCAGAGACCCTTCCCCTACCCCCCCCCTTCCCACCGTATCCCCTGCCAGGGCACAGATACCCCCTCTGTCTTCAGTCATTTACTACCAAGAATAACTGGATTTGAGGAGGAGAGCCTTCCTAATGGAGCTTAAGTGCATTTGCAGCACAATAGGTCATTTCTGGCTCACTTGCTTTCTTTTCAGCTCATGGGACAAAAAGGGACATGCTTACACCATTTGCTTACATTGGTAGGTAAAGAAAACCTGAAATGTCGCATGAGTCACTTGCACTCAATAATTTCTGCTTGTGTTATTTATTCACATTCAAGATATGACTTTTATTCTACATGTGACCTCCAGCAATGGAGCTGATAACAAGAACATTACTTTGGGAAAGTGAAAGGTTAAACATTAACCAGAAAAAACAGTTCTAAGACAAACATTTTGAATGTTTTTTCCTTCATATCTGGAAGTAACTTGTCACTTCCCCTCTTACCACCCTCCCTCCTCCGTATTACTATGGTGCTGCTGTAGATGGAGCTGTACTTGGCAGATGGAGCAAGCACTTGTGTCACCACATGAAGGACTCCTCTCCTCTGTCTGCTGTGAATCAGACAGCTCTTTGAGCTGGATTAAAACTCTTGACTGATTAGCTTTGTATTAACAGTTTTTGGGGTTTCTTACCTCCCAAGAAATAGACTTGAGAGAATAGCCCCTCCTCACCATGCTCTAAGAGAGGTGTTTCCTCTTTTAATCCTTGGTGCACATAGGGAGTGAAAAAATAAAAATAATGATTGAGAGCTGAGGGATGGGGTGAAGGATTTTCCAAGCTTCAAAAACACTGTGAGAGCCTTAGGCACTGATTTTAGTGGGTATCTTTTTCCTTCATGATCCACAAGCTTCATCCAGGCATAACCACTGTCCCCAACAGTTTTAAATTTAGTCTACAATGTGAGTCAGCTGGGGCAGAGGGGAGGGTGTTGTGCAGCTGTAGTGGTTAAAAAGTTTTCATATCAGCTAAGAAAGGACTGAAAAATGAAAAACAGTCTCTGCCTTCAAAACCCAGTGCCCATTTTACCCATGTATCGATTTATCTTTCATATGTGGAGACATACTTCTTCCAACCCTGCTCTGAAATCACTGCAGCTTTTCTGCTCCAAGGCAATCTCCAAATTCAGTCACAATTGTTTAAAAAAAAAAAAAAATCTGTAAATCAATTATGTTACTTCTGCTCCCACCCATTTTTGGAAGTTCACAACATGGGACACGAGCATATTGTATTCAGTAAAACAGCCTAATTGCCTGTTGTTTGGTTAATTTGGGTAGCAAAAATAAACCACCAAAACTAAAGATGAAGGAAACCACTAGGGTAAAACCAAAGCCAAACAAACATCAACAACAACAAACTAGGTGGCTGGAAAAGGGTAACTCCTGCCCCAGGAGTCATTCTGGGTGGTCGAGGCTCCTTCTCAGCCCACAGCAGGACAGAGGTCCAGAGGCACAAGGCTGCTGGACCACAGGGCAGTGAGGACATCTGCCACCCCCTTCATCTCCTCTGCCCTTCCTGTACCGCTGACAACCCCTGCCAGGTCCTCCTGTTGTTCAGTCTGCCCTTCCCAGCACAAACATTGGCTCTGCTGGCAACACTTGGATCTACCCAGAAAAAAAAAAAAAAAAAAAAAAAAAGAGCAGTAAAAAACCCATAGCAAAACAGAAGACAATCCCGGCACTTTTACTGATCTTTAATACCAAAGATTGGTAAAACCCTGCTACTTGTCCGTATATCTCACTCTCTGTTCAGCCTCTGAGGACTTCTAGACTAATTGATGTCTCCTACAGAAGACTGACACCAGGTTAAACTATGCTGCATGAGTAAGGATTTCCTTTCATCAGTTCTCTTTTTGCCAGTATTAGGTTTCAGTATTTTATTAAATGTCCTCTTGTCCTTTGCCATGAAACAAGGTGAATAGAAACTTTCTATTGGGAAAGAATAGAAACTTTCTATTGGGGTCCTTTCCCTTGGGACCATGTATAATTTCATACAATATTTGCATGTCTCCCCTTTTTATGTATGTCTTCCACAAGGGAATCTGTCCTGGGATAACAGACTGCTCCGCCAGAGTTGCTGATGCAGCCATTGCCAGAGACTCTCAGAACTCTCCAATCACAATTTCTTCACAGAAAAATTGCAGCCAGGGTCACAGACCCATAAGACAGGTTTGGTTTAAGGCAATAGGGGCCTCAGCCTACCTCAGGGTCCCTTCCTTCAGCCCTCCCAGTCTGGCCAGTGCCCCTTCGCTCATCCCTCTTTCTCAGGTCCTCCTGGAGCCCTCCTTCCTCAGACAGACAACTCCTTCCTGTTGCCTCTCTGGGATGGACTTCTTCATTTTTCCTTAGCCAGCTCCCCTGGACAGACTCTTGGTTTCTGACTGACTTGTTGCGCTGTTGAGGCTGCTTGGCCTGGATCCCAAGGTTCCTGCTTTAATCCATCCCTTCAAAGAGATTTGGATAAGTCTGGATAAGCTTCCAAGCCTCTGGGTAGTTATTCAAAGCGCAAAGCTGGGGGAAAGAGGGAGCATCCCTGAATGAGGTCAGAGGCCATCTATGTACAGTCAAACAACCTTTTCCTTTTCTGAACCAGAGATACCTCCCTAAATCCCTCACCACCTGTATGTCAAAATCTGCATTTACATTAATAATAACACAAACGCTGGCCCGTGCATCCTGAAACAACATGCCTGGGCATTCAGATGTACAGATAGGTCAGCGTCTTGTCAGGCTGTCTGTTGCAGAATTAAAAACTGGGATTGTTTCTTTGAGGAAAGCTTGAGTATGTTTACATACCACTTGGTATTTTAGGGGTGACTCACTACAGAAATCCCATCTGAAACCAAGAAAGATCATAGTTTTGAAACTAAATGCTCTGAAGAGGTGTGAACACAGCAACAGAGCACAAAAAAATGTGAGGCTGGATTCTCCACCCTGTGGGAGTCTTTGCTGGCTTGCAGTCTGGGTGGGGGGGTCCTCTGCTGCTGCCAGCTGCTGACTCCAGGAGCATGGGAAGGATGAAGTAGCTGTAGGAGCTGGATGCAGAAGCAAATCTCTCCTGTAGCACCCGTCCTGCTCCTCACATGACATTACAGATGGACTGAGAAAGCACCATTTAGAGCTGTTTCTGCAGGTGTTTTGGGTGGCTCTGGTCTTGGTTTTAACTTGCTGGCACCTGAAGCTAGGTATTTTCACATTTTCAGCTGCCTGGAATTAGAAGCAGATTTTAGCCCCTCTGGAACCAAAACCAGTGTTTGCTCAAATACCACAGTTACCCTAGTCCTTCCCATTAGTCCCTCAGCTTTCAAGACACGTTCATTCATGGTTTAGTTTCCTGCTCCAAACATGTTTGCTTTGGGAAAACTGATCTTTATTTTCCGTCCAAAAGAAGCCCGGTTGTGTCCTGTCCACCAAGAGAACAATCTGGCTTAAAGCAGCTTTAAGAAAACCACTATCTGATGTCAGTAAATCTCTGCCTATGCTATAACTGCTTAAAGTCAGGAAGCAGTGGGTGTGCTCAAAACAACACATAAAGATTTCCAGTGCCAGGAACGTGAATGTATTTTGGAAGAAAACACGGGGGGCACTCTGTGCGGGAAGAGATGAAACCACGTGTCAGGCGGAGGAGCCTGGCAGGGCTGTAGCACACACGTGCCAGCTGTCTGGGGAAGCCACAGCTTCAGATGGAGAGAAGGAGGCACTGGAGAGTCCTGCCACCCAGAGCCAACAACTACTGGTTTTCTATCTGTCTTGCAGTAGAGCAATGTGTGTTCCTCTGTCCTTTAGGAGCAGAAAGGATGTATCCGAAGACAGACTCCTACCTCATCTCTTTCGCAGGGATGAATGTTGAGAAGTTCCTGGGGGCAGGAGAGGATCTGGCCATCCATCCATGTTGTACCTTTGGACTATTAGGAAAAATGTCCTTACTAAAAGGGTTGGAAAGCACTGGAACAGGCTGCCCAGGGGAGTGGTTGAGGTGATGATGTGATGAGTGACCATCCCTGGAGGTATTTGAAAGGCTTGTAGATGTGGTGGTTAGGGACACCACATGGGTTAGTGGTGGACTTAGCAGTGCTAGGTTAAACAGTTGGACTCAGTGCTCTTAATGGTCTTTGCCTACCAAAACAATTCTGTGATTCTACGGCTCCCGTGAGGACTTACCCTTATCCTTTCCTGAGCAGAATGGATCTTGCCACAGGCAAGCCTTTACATGTTGGTCATGCTTTGACCCTGTAACAACATGAAAGTCCTCAAGGAAAAGGGCAGCTATCAATTCCATGGGCTGACTGTGTGTCTTTAGAAAAGCCATTATAGCATCTGATGATGAAATAATTCCACCAAGGCCAAGAATATTTTTATTCTTAGCCCAGCACATGTATGTTAGAAGCACATGTTAGAAGTCTTTGCTCTCTGTTAAATATATGCCTCATTATCAGCCTACTTGTTTGTATTGTTCCTAGTTTTCCTCTAACTTACAATTCAGAAAAAAAAAAACAAAACAATCAAGGAAACAAATAAAACTGAACTTTATATTCACTTTGTTACTGCAGTGCTCTTCTTCTCCAGGAGATACAATCTTTTGAGCCCCAGGGCACTTCATTTATAGGAAAGAGGATGAGTCTTCTGAGCCTACTAAAAAGGCAGAATTTTAAGCTGTGAAGACAGACAAGGCAGTATGCTACCAGTTGGTATTTTGACTCAGAACGGCAGGCACATAACCTGCATTTTTTTACTTATAACACTACTTACACAACATTCATCACAGAGTAATCCAAAGCTCCTCAGAGTAGTGCTAGCAATCTGAGCTCCAGTGGCCATACATTTTGTCTGACATCAGCCTTCCTCAATGTTTATTCTCTAACTCTTTTCATATATCTTTTGGGAGGAAAGCAGAAGGTACATGGTGAACTGTAGGTCCTCTGTCAACCATTGCCAGATGGAAAAAGGTAAAGACTGAAGGTCACAACAAAGAGTATTATCTTAGCTTGGAGAGCCTGTGTCCCACACTGTGTCATTGGGATGTTATGTGGTGTAAGAAAGGCTGGGGTGGCAAGAGTGAGATAGACAGCACCTTTTATTGCTCTGGGGAAATGGATATCCCAGCAAGGTTTCTGGGTAACCCCTTAGGATAGAGCCTTTCAGACAGGAAAGCCATGATGACAAAGGCTCTGCCTTTCAGAAAGTGGATGGGAGTTGTTGGACTTATGGGAAGCCACTGGAAATCCTGGCCATAGTAAATCAATTTTTAAAAAATGTTTTAATTATCAGAATAACCACACTTTCTGTGTGACCTTTGTACATACTTACTGTCTCTAACATGAGCTATAAAGGCTTTCAGCAAGAACCCTCTGTGCTTTCCTACTTCATATCCAGATATGCCTGTAAGCCAAATACATAAAACCATGATGGACTCAGACAAGTCTGGTCCTAGAGCATCGTGCTGTTCCCAGAATCTCCAGGGGAAAACCGACAAACAAAAAGACCCTTCTGGGCACAGCACCTGCTCTCTGGCCTCTATAAAGTTACTCGTTCTTTGTTGAAGTCCAACTGCCTTTCCAAAGCCAGAGAAAAAACTGTGCCTTTAGGGACACTTATGCAACCTAAACAATCCAGCATAATTCTAGTGAGTAAAGCCATGGTGGTGGTCTGCTGCTAGGTATTCAGACAGAGTATGTAACAACTGCAAGAGAGCAGAGCTCATGAAAGTAAGGGCAAGCAGTATGTTAAGGCACAGAAGTTAGCCTGACTAAGTCTGGCTTTTCCCGAAGAAGGAGAGCAAAGTGCTGTCCCCTGGAGCCTTCTAACATTGAAGTTTACAATAATAATGAAATCTCCATGGGCCTGAATGTTCCTCCCACACACATCTCGGGTAGGAGCTTACCACACAAGGAGTCCTGCTGAAATTAATGGGCTGTATGGGGATTACAAGATGCTGTTTGGAACAACTGAAGGTGACCTTGCAGACATCTTCCCATTGTTGTTCCCACTCTCCATTCACTGTACCTGCTTTAAGTTTAACTGTATCTCTCCATGAAGGAAATGAAGCAAAGGCTGGGAACGATATTTATATGAGGAAGCATGGTGTAAGGGCTGGAAGTATAAGCCTGGAACACTTAAGTCTCCAGCTTTGGGTCTCCCACTAAGTCCTCCTATTATCTGGATGCACATGTCCCATATTGGGTCCATCATCTGCCAAACAGAGCCTTTGAATTGGGCATCCCATTCAACTTAATGTCACGACCACCTGTGTAGGCGCAGAGATGTAGGGCTAGAGAGGAACCCTCCAGGATCCCACCGCCCATGCATGGCTCGGTGCGGGCCCAGCCCCTGAAGGGGGTGATGTGGCTGTCGCTGCGAAGGAGGCTGCGAATGGCGGCGGTGGCTGCGTCATGGCCCTTTTCCTGTTTGCTTTATTCCCGGGGGTTATTTCTGGGCTGGAGCGAGGCTGCAGCGTGATGTCAGTGTGTAAACAGGGAGGTGAGTGTCGTCAGGGCTTGGGGGATGGAGGTGAAGGCACGTCTGGCTCCTTGGAGGGGGGAGCAGGAAAAAAAACCCTCAGCACAGATAAAGAAACATAATGGAAATGGCAGTGGAGCCACAGAGGAGGCGGCGGAGGCGGGGAGGGAGGGGGGGGGAAGAGAAAGGCTGCCATCCCCATGCAAATCGTTTGGGAAAACAGCGCACCGCCCTTCGTTAATTCCCCTGATTAAAGCCGCATTAGTTTGTAGGTGTCGGGCACAGGCAGCTGTTTTCAAGGAAGCTCTGGCTCCACAGGGTCCTTCCTCGCCGGGCAGCGGCGGCTCTATCTGGAGGTAAAATGTCATCGAGGCGCGGAGCCTGCCGACGCTTGTCCTCCTCCTGACAGGCCCTGGCCAATGTCCTGCTGCTGAGGGTCGTGGTAATTTACGTCCTTTCTGTGTACATTAACTTATCTGCAGCGGAGCTGGCGGGGCTTTTTCAGCCAGGCTGTCTCCTCCGCAGGCTGGGAGACTTTTCCTGCCTGTGGGACCCAAATCTGGGACCGGCTGCGCGCCCCTTGCCAAGTTCCTGCGCCGGACCAACAACAACAACAAGCAGCGCCGCGGAGCCGGTGGCCGCTCGCCCAGCACCACCAGCATCGATCGGCTGCACCCCCGCCAACATCATGGACCCCGTGTCCCCCTGTAGCCCCCAGCACCCCGGGGAAATGGGGGAGAGGTGGCTGCTGGAGGCCGGGCTCTTGGTGCTAAGCCCACCACCCCAACTCTTCTCCTCCATGGTTTTACTCTGCTTCGACAGCTCAAATGGTTATTATTTGTGGCTTCCCCAAGGCTCTTTTCCCAACACTCCTCCCCTTTCCCCCTTGGAAGGAAGCAGCCTTTTCATGTGGCAGGCAGATACTTCCCACTGGGCTGCAAATTTTGGTGGTCTGGCTGGAGTGAGTATCCTGACACTTTGGTTTGGAGGGATGTTACTGTACGGGTACACTGTTATCAATGGCAAACTGACCCTTAGCCTCAGGAGACCAGGCTGAGGAGACCATGTCACCCACGGTGACAAGGAGGTATGGAGATAAAAGTGACCAGAGGCAGGCTATTCCTACCATGTCCACAGAATGCATTCCTATATCATACCAACATACATTCATCCGGCAACTAAGAAAGGTGCCCTAGTTTTGAAATTCTGAGGGCAACTGCATTCAGACTCAGGATTTATGTGATTATCCCCTTTATGTGGATCACAGAGCCCTTATTGGTAATCAGAAAAGATGAAGCAAACTCTACTGCTTTTCTAATTCACTACTACTCTTGTCTTTGACTAGGTTAGGCAAGGTTGTCCATTACCATTACAGAGCCCACAAAAGTACGGAAAGCAGAATACAGCAGTGGAAAAGACCACATTGCCCAGCAGCCTGAACCCCTACCAATTCACCTAGAAAGAGTGATCTACCAAGGTAATTTCTACTAGGAAAAAGAGGAAAAAAGAGTCTATATTTGCAACAGTATCAGATCATGTGCCCCCTCACCCAGTCTTCCAGGATTTCCTGAGTGACCCATCAGATGGCTTGCTTTGGTGATGTGAAGAGATGTTCTTGTATCCAGTTGTATCAGGCCACCTACAAACACCCTCAAACCCCCACAGGAATGCTAATGACAACAAATTACCATTTTTCTTCACCAGGATTGAGAACAATGTCTTCTTAGTAGCTATGCTTTACATGTACATCTCAACTTACTAATGCCTAGTGTGGATAGTAAGTATGATACTGTGAGGAAAATTATGGGTCCTTCTGTTATGCCACCAAAGCTCTTGGTGACAATTAAGCTACTCAAAATATAAAAAAAAAGGGTCAGGCTTGTACTTAGAGGCATTATATCCCTTCTCTTCTTCTATGCAGAAGCTGCATGTCACCCTTTACTACCTTGAAGCTGTGACGAGGTGAACAATCCCAAATCACGGGACGGTACTAGCAGCAGCAACTCTGAAATACAAGAGCTGTGTTTCCTGGTGAGCAGTCAAATCCCATGGTACAAAGTCTGGGGAGAAAAGCCAGCGTGCTCCTGTTCCAAGCATGGTGCTAGTTAATGTTGGACTCACTTTTTTCAAACCTCACCATGCTAAGGGGTCTTTCATTTGAGACTCCATGACTTCCCTTGGTCTTGATGGAAGATGCACATAAGAACATAAGAGGGTGCACAGGAGATGTGTGTCCCTTGGCAAGGCAGGGGAGCAGCAGCAGAGCCACCTGCTATGGCCACAGCCTGCTGCCTGCAGCAGAAGTTCAGTGATGCCTTGAGTGCTTCTTTCCACAGAGGGCTTGCACAGGCTCTTTCTGTAGCCATCACAAGCCAACTGAGCAATTTGGTGCTGCCATGTTCTGCCTTGCAGATAAGATGGATATCCCTCATCATTTCTGTCTGTAACTTTATGGAATTCTTGTGGAGACAAAAAAAAAAAAAAAAAAAAAAAAAAGCCTTGGATAAATAATAGTGGGAAGACTTATTCTCCAGAACTCCTCATATTTAGTGATCTGAAGGGTTGATGTTTAGGGATCAGAAGGCTTCATGAGGTATTTGTGACATTCAGTGTGCTGCCAGCTGTGCGGTTAGTCCCATTTTGGCTGAAAACGTGCTAATCCATTAAAAACTCAGGCTCTGCTTATAGACTTCCAGTGGCTCAGTCAACACAACTCCCCAAGCCTTTCTGGGTTTTGTTCTACAGGTGATAACACAAAAGGCTGTGATTTTCTATGGAAAAGCTGACCACTGTTTTCCATGCGAAGGAATCTCATTGTCCATGTTTTCTACTTAGGACAACACAAACACTTTAGACATGAAACACATCCTTTCCTTCAAGCACTTCCAAATTATCGTTTGCCTGTGTATGTTACTGTGTTTATATCCAGATTTATGAGTTTTACAGATGGGCAGGAACAGGAGGTGGATGGACACCGAGAGCCAGAAGAGATATAGAAGGAAGTGATCAACTTGGAGCCCAAGCAGACACAAATACACATCTCTCTCTGGAAACTTAGAATGCACCAAAGTACAGATTTAATCACACACAACTGAGTTTGAACAGGCGTCACTTGTGTGCTCCTCTCCTGAAACTCCAGAAAAGATTTCAAAATAGCTCTTTGTTTACTCACTGAACATCATGCAGTCCTTCTGCTTGGTCTTTCTTAAGCCAAAAATCACTGCCAAGTCATAAGCACATTGTTATGCATAAGACATAACTTTACAACCAGTTGATGCAAATAATAATTGTTAAGAAAGAGCAGCAGCAAAAAGCTAACAACCTTGCCTATTACATAGCTATTTCCATGTATTTAATTTTTACAATGAGCTTTAGAAGAATAACTAGGGTCAGTGGCATAGTTAAAATATAGAAATGTGTATCTCTACACATCTGTATATTCAAAATCGAGCAAGTGTAAACTTTATTGAAAATGTACAGTGCCAACACTGTCTACACCAAAACTCCACTGAGGCTCTATTTTTAATTCCTACAGCTTTACCTCCCAAAATCGTGATTATATGATAATCTCGGCTTTTCCATCTTCATGTTTCCAATGGAAATATTGAACATATATACATGTGGGCCACTACATCAGGATGCAGGGGAACAGGCCCATTCAGACAATACTTAAAAATTTATTGATGTTTAAGAGAACAACACTATTTGAGGATAGAAAAATCTTGGTGTCTAGCACCATTCTCTTAAATCATGAATGTTCATGAAAGTTCATCTCCTTATGCTGACAGGCAGCTGCGAGGGAAAAAACTGAGCAACACACAGAGTCCCATCTCATCCTGCCTATGATGTTGGGAGTCATGAATATCCCTTGATCAAGTCACACACAGGATGAGATAGTAGAAGACTGATTCTCACCCTTTGATTCCTTGTTTTCATTTTACTATAAAAGACCCTTATCTTTGTCAAGCAAGAGCAGGAGTTCCTCCATTGGCACACATGCAGAAGAAATCTCTTTGGCTCTGACAGGGCCTTGTTGTCTTTCTCCGCCTGTCAATCTACCCCAGATGTATTCCTGTAGACTTGCTGATTTTGTGCATAGCACCAGCTGAAATTTGAAACTTTCCAAAATTCACACAAAGAAAAGAACATTTCTGTCTGAAGTACTTTTATGGCAAGTTTCACAAACCCTTCCAATCACATTTGGATTTAGCAGCTGGGTTTTTGTTGGTTTTTCTCTCCCTCTTTCTTCTGGTGACATTGCCAAGCTGTGTTCTAATCTGGTGGGCACTGGGGGAATGAAACAAAAAAGCACTGAAGGGCTTCTGGTAAACTTGAATTTCTCTGAGGCAAGGACTTGTGCTGTGAAGCAGTCAGAAATCCAAGGGCTCTCTCCCAGTGCGTGCACTTTGCCATTGAGGGGGCTATGTCATTTCTTTGAAGCAGGCTCTATTTTGATGGGCAAAACACCAGAGGATGATGTAAACCTCTAAGGATGATTACTTGGGTCCCGTGTCCCGCTTATTCTCAAAAAAAAAAAAGCCTTGAAAATCTTTCGAGTTGCTGATCTTTTGTCTGGCAGCAATGAAAACAAGAGAATGTTACTGGTTGCAGAGCAGCTGAATCAAAGGACAGGCACCGTGCTAGGGAAAAGTTCTCTATCATGTTTTCTTGTCCTCAGTACAATTTGTCCTCTTTTTTTTTTTTTTTTTTTTTTTTTTTTCTGGGGAGGTCTTCAGATAGAAGTGCAGCTTGGTGGATACTATGCAAGATCTAGACTATGTAGGGTGCACTTTGTCTTGGTCTGACACTGCAAGTTCAGTGCAGTCCCCAGAGTGTCCATGGTCCTCCAGACTGTCACCCACCTGGAACTGGCTGGCCAGGCTTCTGGATCAGCTTTGTAGCTGCTAATGAACATGCAGGAATGCTGTAATACTATATGTTTTGGCCCAGCACCTGTGCATGTATGGAACCCAACGAAGGTGCACAGGAGCCCTCTGTGCAGACCCTGTTGCGGGGGTCTGAGGATTTTGACTGTCACATGATGAAATGCTTGATGTGCTTGACACTTTGTAAATGACAAAAAAAAAAAAAAAAAAAAGAGAGAGAAATATATGTGCCTGAGTATCATGATATAACATAAATTTCTAATCTTAATTTCTGTCTTTTCCACCAGTTAATCCACAATTCTTCTTAATACCCTCCTGCAGCCACCCATCATTCCCATTCCCAGAACAAAACATCCAAATTCCCAGCATTCTTATGGCAAACTACCAAAGTCAAACTAATAATCTGGGAATTTTTCCACTTTTCCCAAATTGTTCACAATGTGACTATTGCATTATATAACAAAACAAATTTATACTCGTGCTAGGATGCTTGGGTTATGGTGTATTTATCCAATTTGATTCTGTACACACTCCAAAATTACATTTGTTGTGGGAGGATCTGAGTTTCTTGCGGTGATGTATTAAGAACTATCCTCTTCTTCCAGCAGCAGAAAGTCTGCAGGGGAAGGTAATCTGGAATTAGACACAAATAAGACACAATACAGAAATTCTCACCAGCACTAGCTGTGGAGAGCAGTAAACTCATGCCTTGGAGAGGATATTTCATTCCCTGCCATTGGTCAAGGACTGGTAAGTCCCCACTTACTGTGCAGAGACAGTTTTCCTTTTCTTATTAAGGGTCCTGTTAGACTAGAAGACTTTTGACAGCATCTTTCATCTCAGAGTTTAAATGCAAGGTTTTTAGATTCTCCACTCAGGACAGAAGAACATAGAGATAGTTAACAAGACTATAAGCTTGATCAAAATTCTGATGAGAGGACAGTGAAATAGGACAAATCTAGAATAGCCTCAGCCATGGAGAAAACACAGGACCACCATCTGCACACAGTGATTCTCTGAAGGCTTTCTCCATACATCCTGCATTGCCGTAGCTGGCCAGGAAATGAGAGAGGCATGAATAACTGGAGCTATATCACTGATTGTCAGAGTGGGAGAAAAAATCTTGATCAGCTCCACACCAAAGTGGGCATCACTCTTGCTTAAGCCTCTTCAGTAAGCCTAAATCCAAGAACAAAATGAAAGTGAAAACCAAACCCTTACTCAGGATCATTATAAGGAGCATCACATGCAACAGAGCAAAAATCAGAAGTGAAGGCATAGCACAACTTCCAAGGGATGTGAAATAATGAGACATTCTTCTGCAAGTATATTGATCCAAACTGTTTTTTTATTTCAGTCTTAGGTAAAAGATTCACATGTGATCAAATGTTAAATGCTGGGAAAGGAGTGCTGGCAAAAGTGCTGACAAAAAACCTCATTGGTCAAAAGTCTTTCTTACCTCATTAATTTAGGGGTAAAGTAGAAAATGGCACATTGTTGCTGGCTGTGCAAGTAAGTTTCACCTGGTGAAATCCACTTCTACAAACTTAGAAAGTCAAATCCTGTGATCTGAAAACTCCTGGTAGCTGGAAGAAATTGTAGACTACCAGAAAAGAGCAAATATTGTACTTGTTTTATAAGGAGAAGTCCATGAACCATAGCCTGTCTCTTGACTTTTATTTCCAGAAAAATAATAGAACAAAATACTCCAGCCAGAGCATCAGATGACAGTCAAACTACTTGGGAGGTAACAGCTGCAGAGGTACACAGAGTTGTCAAACAAACACTAGCTGTGTTAAACCCAATTTATTTTTCTTCTCTAGCAGGCTATGAGTCTTCGTGAGTTGATGTCACATACCTGGATGTTAGCAAGGATTTTGACACTGTCCTGTGTGACAGTTTCCTCAGGAAATTGTAAGAAAGCATGAGTTAGTTAAAGCTATTGTAAGGCAGGTGCCACTTGGAAAACTCTATTCAGAAAGTAGCTGGAACTAGGTCATTGCCAGACCAAAAAGTTTCTTTGACAGCAGGACCACAGGGGTCTGTCTTGGGTCAACATTTTTTATTCAAAACTTGGAAAATTTAGAAGAGATTTCTCACTTCTTGGAAGAGGCTGGAAACATTTTGAGAGGCCAGACTGGAATTCAGAAGATCTTTACACATTGAAGAAACAGTATTTAAAATAATATTATCAGTAAGGTCTAGAGTAAAGTACTACAGCTAGAAAGACATTCTCAGCTGTCAAAATGTAAGTGAAGGGAAGATTGGAATAGGTAACAGTTCTTCTAAAAATGAATTAGAGAATGTGAGAGACCACACATTGAGGATGAGTCAATCTTATGATACTAATGCAAAATAAATAAATTTTTAAAAATCGTCTATATTATGGGCATTTTTAAAAGGGAACAATTTATATAAAGCTCAAAGAAATGCCTGCCCTCTGCTCAGCACCTAGGAAGCATCTGTCAAAGAACTGTGTCCATATTGGACAGGCATTTCAAAGCAGACTTGGACTAACTGAGGAAAGTGAAGAATAACCAGAGGTTTAGACAACACAACTTTTAGAGAAATAATGAAAAAAATGGGGCTGCTTAGTCCAGAGGGGACATGTGATAATGCTTTTCAAATATGCAGCTGCAAAGAGTAAAAAAGAAAGTTGTCTTTTTTTCATTCCAGATAGGGCAAGAAAATCTGTGATGAAATTTGCAGCGTGGGATATTTCTGTCAAATACACAACAAAGATTTTCTAATGACAAAGGCAGTTGATGACTGGCACAGATTGCTACAACTCCTGTTGACTACTGATGCTCAAGAATAATTTGAGTGTTCCTCTCTTTCAGGCAAATCACAAAGTCAATTTCAATTCAGTGGTCCCTAAGTTTCTGCAAACAGCAGGGAACCCAAGAGAACCCTTCGTCCACAGGAGAAACTGATAAAATCTGATGCATGCCACACGTGAAAGAGAGCACATCTAATGCCATCACTTCAAAAATTCTTTCTTGTATCAGTATTTTCTGGGTAATCAGTGACTTTACCTTTCAGCAAATAACCTTAATCTGTGTATTACTGTCAGCCAGATAAAGTCATCTTGGTCACGTTAGCCAAGAAGTAGGACCATACAGCAAAGCTGATCAGAGCTATATGCCAGAAGTGTGAGTCATCAGACTGATAGGAAGATACTGAACAGCAGAGGAGAAAGAACTGAACCTTGAAGGACTTGATAAGTGCAAGGTCCTACAGCAGAAATGTAGCTTGCTACGTATAATAGTCACTGGCATCACTCTAAGAGGGACCTGAACATTTAATACATTACCCTGGCCCCTGTTAACACTCTCAAGTGAAATAGGAGTGTCTTCAGGTCAAGAATGTAAAATGTTGAAGAAAGATCGAGGAGGATGAAAATGGATGGCTGTTTTCTATCTATTGACAAGGAGAGATCATCCATCAATGCCACTAAAGTGGCTTCAGCTCAGTGTCCTGGCCTCAATCCAAGTTGTGCCATTTCTCTCCTGTTAATTAATATCCATGTTACTTGTAACTGTGCACGTTGTATTTCATCTTCCCATCAGATGCTGGCCTGAGCAAACGGACATATATTCTGATTTACAGTATGCCTACAGTCAATGTATACTCCACATTTCTTTCTCCCTATTGGACTTTTCATACAGCAGATGTGCCAACACAGAATTCAGAATTCATTCAGAAGCAACATTTCTCACATTTCTAGAATGAAATGGAAATACCCTGTTGGAAATAAAGACAAATAATATTATCCAATAAGTGAATGCCAAGGCTGAAATCTTTGTAAGCACTCTTAGGCAATTCCTTAAAAAAAAAGAGAGATCCATTATGCCCTAACCTGCACTTTGTCACCAGTGTTGTTCCACTGTCAAGGTAAAGAACTGAGGAATGTCTGCAGACTTGTTATGACATTAATCATATTAAACAAGGCATGTGAACAACAACCACAATTAAACTGCAGCAATCAAAGACATAGGAAGCATTTACATTTTGGAAGACTATAAAGTGGTATGTTTTGCTTAGAAATCACAAAGGCTGTGTCAATCTGTAAGCAAGGATTATACACACGTCCTTCCTAAAAAGTCACCCTATCTCAAGCAACATTTGTCTGCATTTCCAAAGAAGACTCACAAGGTACTAAAAACGTGACCCTGGTACACAGTGGTGTACCCTCTCCAAACTAATGAAATACAAAGAGTCTACACCTACCTCCTAGTATTCACTTCTCATATGGATAGCAGAAAAATGCCCACCAAATAGCCAAGCTAAATAACTTTTAGGCTCCCTGTACAGAACTATAGTGCCTCCCAAACTTCTTGTTTGCTGTTAGGAATACTGATGGGCTGACATGAACCACTGTGAACACATCAGCACTGACGAAATAGGGCTTTTTCCCCCCCAGAGGAGAAAAAAAGGTATTTCTAATATTTCTATTATCTTCTAATACCTTCATATTTCTATGTGAGAAGTCTGAACAGCGAAGTGAAGATACTTATCCTAATCTGAGGTTGTTAGGAGCTCCAGAGAGCTCAGATTTGTAGTCAGGGCAAATCAGAAAATGATACTTAGCCACTCTACCTAGAGCTTGGTGACAACCAAGTGCTCTTAGGCTTCTAAAGTATTCAGCCCTTGGCTCTAATATGAGAACTTTTTAATGTAAATCTTCAGTGACTATACACAGCAAAATCATTGTCAAAACATTGGGTCTTTAGCTTCCAGTCATAAAGGAGGTTACCAACTATGACTGAAAAGTGCTTTGCACATTTTGGGTTGCAACATGGCTTCTGAGGACGACAATATGAGAACCAACTTGCTCAGGTACTGCTTTAAACAACAGATGAGATCTTTACAAACAGGGCATGGGGAATGAAACGTGCATGTGCCTACTTTTAGGGACCCATCTGTGCAAGTCACTACTGCAACAGGAAGATTCATTAACTTTATTACTGGCATTTTTCTGATCTGGGAAGATGCTGCCCACTGCTCTGGATTTTAAGTTCAGGAGCAACAGGTTTGTCAGCCGTGTCCCCCTAAAACCAAAGCTTTGCTCTCTTCCTTACTACTCTAAATAACTTTGAGTGCACAGAACATTTACTAGCAATATTCCAAAAATTATAATACCTTCCTTGGCTTTCCCATGCTTAGAAAGTATGCAAAGCTGTAAATAGTAATGTGGTGATTACAGCTGTCTTTGAGCTACAGGTCAGACAGACCTGCTCAGAGAAGTCACTCACTGGCTCCCCAGCTTCAAGGACACTACTCACAGTCTTTCTTCTCTGAGGTTAAGCTGGCCCACTGCCACTGTAAACACAAAATCTCACTTCCATGGTTGAAAGATTAAATATCTGATTAAAATTTCTGGCCGCTAATTTGTTGAACTTGGCCATAGGGGTAAATTTGAACTACATGATACTCAATTCTACGTGCTCAGTAGTAGGGGGAGAAGAGGAGAAGGGGGATGTTTTATTTCATAAAACAGCAAGGAAGTCACATCCTAGCTAAAAAACCAAGATGGAAGATAAGATTCAGCCATGTCCAAATGAAGAGGTGAACTGAGCTTGGGCAGGTTGCCCTCCTTGGAGCAGCCCCACAGGAATGGGGCTCCACACAACCAAATCAAGGTGTGAAAACTGTCGTGCAGCCCTTTGAGATGCAGTGCCTTGCTTCCAGCAACATGGCTGCAAAACTGTGCCAAAGGCAGAGTTTAGGGACAGTCTGCTGCTGAGGCTGAGCTCAGCAAGGTACATAAGTGGGACATCAGGAACTTCACAATCTCTATGAAGAACTCAAACTACCACCTGAGCCCTGGTTCATCACACTTTGGAAATCTCACAGCCTCCCTAACCTATTCCTCTAGGATTTTTCCTTAGTAAAGAGACCTGAGCAGCCCATTCCCTCTGTCAGAGTCCCAAAGGAGCTGGGGTGTGCTCAGCTAGCATTACATGTCTGAAACTTCAGACAAGTTCTGCAGATTATAACAAAATGCAAAGGATGAGTTCAGGGGTTTTTTGTGCTGCAGAGTCCAGGCAATACTGAACAATAATGATTTTTATTTCTTTTTTAGACACAGAGAGCAGTTTCTTTTCAACTGCAAATCTGCTCCTCGCCAAATTTCATCATTTGCTCTCTGCAAGTTATGTTAAAGTTCTGCAAAAGAAAAATCTGGGATTTTTTTATAATGGAAGATGTTAGGCAGCTTTAAAAGAAGAACTTCTGGTGCTCCTATACTAACTCTTTATTGTTGTGGCTTTATTTGACACAATGGTTTCAGCTCTGATCCTCATACTATAATCTTGGAGCTGTTCTAATAAGATAGGAGCCACAAGCAAACCACCTTTTCCCACAGGTGTTATAATTTCCATAGAAAGTATCTGAAAAAAAAATTACAGTGTACTTACAGTCATCACTGCAAGACTCCCATCACTTCTTCATTCAAAATGAGCTCAAGTGCTTATGTTTAGAAAGCTACAGATTATATAAAACCTATGGCTTTGTTCTGGCATTCTTCACCTGTTTTTCCCACACACCTGTGAAGGTTTAGCAGGGGATGACCCCAGGGGCAACTTTTCAACATTATTTTTAACATGTTTTCAATAATCATATTCTTTTGGGACTCTCTTTTCACTGTAGTCAGATACTTAATGCTGCAATAATTACTCCTACCAACCACATTGCCTTTTTTTTTTTTCCTGTGCAGCAATGATAGAGTTATGTTTTTCCTAAATGTGTGCAAATCCCCAGCATGTGTTTTATCTCTTCAGATTCAGTACAGTGAGGACAGACCCTGAACAATCTTGACTCAGGCTGGGCAATGACCAATTTGTCTTAATTGGTCAGTGAAAGCTCATGGCATTGCTTCTGTTCCCAGCATCAGGTTTCATTCAACAAAGTCAATGAGACACATCCATGTACTTAAAGTTAGTAAGTATGTTTTTGAATTGGGGCCTGATTGTTCTTCAGGGCAAATATTGACATTTCTCCCCAAATCAGCTTTCCATCACACATTTGTGCCAATAAATGTCACTGCTCAAATGGGAAACAAATACACAAAGCTGCAAATACAGCCAAAGCAAATTAACTCAAGCAGATACCCCTGGGCAACATTTTGCTTTGCCACCAAATTGCTGCAGGCATTGATGGGAGGGAGCCCACTGTGCAAGTTTAATGGCAAGAAAATTTCCATGACCTGAGGAGCTGGGAGCCCTTTGCAGAGGCAACAAGGATGCCCTTGATACTTGCCACCCACAGTTAAATCTCTCCTGCCATCAAGAGGGTCTTGCTTGTGGGTGCAAAGTAGGCAGAGGCCACCTAGAAGTCTTTTTTTTATGTAGCTGGGCCACTGACAGAAAACCAGGGGCAAATTGTAACAGGCAGGTTAATTGTAACAGGCTACTACTGCTGCTGATGCATAAAATTGATTAGCAAATGGCCCATGAGCTTCTTGTAGTCTATAGATGCTTTTCCAATGCCAATCCAACAGGTAGTTTCCATTGTGGATGTGCTACTAAACTAAAAGGCACAGTTTTGCTATAAAGGCCTGTTGCTGAGGGGAATATTCATCAGCAAGTCTTGGATGCTTCCATTCAAAAAAACAGTTGTTTTTGGTTTCTTTTTTCTTTTTTTCTTTCCTTTTTTTTTTTTTTTTTTTTTTCATTGGCCCACATTCTTTTGTAATATTGTCATGTCCTGTTATGTTTATCCCAGCAGTTGCCATACCCCAGCATGGCTGGACAAGCCTGGTCTTCTTTCTGTCCCAGAGATGAAAAAGACATCAGTCTTTGCTGCTTGGAGCTCTCTGCACAGGGAGAGGGAAACCTGCAGTGCAGAGGGAAAACAGAGAAGCAGACTCAGCACCACACTTCAGAGCAAAATATGCAACTTGATAGCTTGAAAATGTCATTGGCTGGAAGGCAGCCCTTTACCTTTAAGAGTATTTAAAGTATGTTAACTACAGACCAAAAGAATACATTGTAAACACAACATAATAACTCTCTAATAGAAGAGAGAGGGGTTTTATTTACCTACCAGAGACATTTGATTATCAAGCAAAATTGCCTCCTGAAAAGAAAAGCACTCCATCACCTCGAAGCCTGGAGTGCCAGCATACCACATATAACTTTAATGTGGTCGGTATCTGTTTAGAGGTCACTTAAAAGGTAACTATTTCAAAAGATGCATTCATATAAACATAAGTTTTAATGCCTTCTGTGTGAAATGCAAAAGCCGAGTCTTGAATGCCTGCGCTCGTGAAAGATCATGTAGTATTTTTAGCAAGATTAAAGGGGTTAATCCTGGTCAAATTCCAGCTTGAATACTTACGCTCTGCCTACTTTAATTCTCCTGAAATTTCAACTGTACATTGTGTTCTCCTTGGCTTTTGCCCTAATGTGTCAGCGTTACCTAGATATGACCGCATTTCAGTAGCACGTTCCATCCCAGGGCTCTCCCGCCCAGCCCCCTCCGCTCCACACGGCTCTGTGCTGCTCCTTTCCCCTCTTCCAACACAATTCCTGGGCCCTCATGGGCTGTTTCATGGGGAAAAGGCCCTGAATAAAATGGGTTTAGCCAGGCCTGATGGATGCTGAGGGAGAACATTTCACCTTTATTTTGTTCGTCATTAAGATGCCCAGGAAAGAAACGTGCTCTGTAAGTAGAAAGAGCCATTGCTATTAATAACAACAAGGAATAGTTATATCTAATGCCTCCCTTTTCACTTAACATTTTTGGTGATACAAGTATTCTAATTAAAAATATAAACAGGTCTTTCACTCTTTGTTTTATACTTATCTTCCACATGTGCTTGTAATAATCTGCCTTCTTGCCAACATTATCTTGTAAATGAGATCCATATCTCAAGGGCTTATCCTGGTTAAATAAACTGAATTCAATAAAACCCATCTTCAGATATTCCACATGTGAGAGTTATTACTACACCAACATGCTACTGGTGCTTCTGTTACCTAGTGTTACAGATGCATTAACTTCTCCCCTTTGCTTGAGTTATGCTCCACTGTATATCTAAGATAAGAAAATGGAGTGCCTGGAGTCTGTTCAGTGTTATCGTATAACAAACAGTGACTTTTTTATTGAAGGAGCTCCACGAGCGATGCAGGTTTTATTGAAACTAATTCAGAGGGGAAAAAAAAAATAAAATATTTAAAGGCAAATGTTGAAGTAAAACACAAGTAAGCCATGATGTTATTTGCCCCCTTTCTCTCCCTCCCCTCCTCTTTGCCCCCCACTGGTAAGCCTTTATTTGATAGTGTCACGCAAGGCTGCATTTCTCCTTGCAGTCAGAGCTCAAAGGTTGTAGTGGAGTCTTATAGATGCACCCAGGAAAGTTGGCATCAGCATTTCCTGCCCCCTGAAATTCATTCATGTATCAGCCTCCTTGCTTTGAGCACCTCTATGTGCTTGCAAGCTGGATTGTGATCAGCATGAACCTCAGAGCAATACAAACAGTCGTATTTGAGCTCCATGGGGTTACTTTTTTTTTCCATTTTCTTTATGACTTCCAGCCATCTAGCTTGAACTTCATGTCTTGTCACTGAAAAATTATCTGATCCACTGTGAGACACTGAGCCCTCATAGTGTTTTCCTGACAGCATTTCCTTCTCAAAAGCACCCCCAGGCCATCCACTTATCCAGGCAAAGTTAGACACCCATTAAAAAGTCCCTACATTTCCTTCAGGGTCCTTCCATTGTTGTTTGGAAAAGAGTGGATGGGACATCTCAGTCTTCTTCCAAAATCAGGAAGACACCTCTCTTTGACCAGAGAAGAGCACAAATAACAGATCTGTTACAAACATAGTTTAGGGTTCCTATGGCTTGCTTCCCTTCACCTCCATTTCTCTTGGTTTTAACCTCTTTTTCCTGTTGCCTTCCCAGCAACAAATCTGCTGTGTTGCATCATAACCATCAGATGGAAGTCTTCACTTCAGTTTGCAGGGACATGGACAGACAAAAGGCCCAGCCCTGAGATACTCTGTTGTTTTGACTGGCAGCGAGAACTTGATGTCCAAAATGACTTCAAATGAAGGATTAGAAATACAGAACTGAGGCTCTCTTGAGATGGCCATAAGGCAACTTTTGGATGGTTTAAAAAAAAAAAAAAAAAAAAAAATTACAACGGCATTACAAATAGCAAGGCTTCTTTTGCAACATTTATAGCAAATGGAGGCCTCTCAAGGAAGATTTCCAGGAGCAGAGCCAAATTCAGGAATAAAAGCCAACTAAAAGAAGATTTACACCTCCCTTGAGAAGATAACCAATAAGATTTCAAGGTGGATTTTGAGACTTTGGCTGCTGGAGTACATTTCTCAGATTTTTCTCTTTGATTTTAATGAGGTGAATTAATGCTTTTGTTTACTTAAATGAATTATAATAATAACAGAAAAAAAACCAAAGGAGCATCTTTTCTGAGCAGCAAGGCCTGATTTCAGGGCTTCACCTCCAACTATCCTCTCCAATTGGGTTTTATTTGCAAAAGCACATGCTGGTGATGGGGTCAGGGACGCTTTGTGCTGGGCACTGTTTAGGCTGCATAGCAAAGCAAAATGAAGTCTTTGCCCCAGAGACTTCACAATGTCTGGCTTGAGTGGGGGAATAAAAATGAAAAAAAAGAAAAAGAAAGTAGAGAAACTAGAACTAGCACAGTATTAACATGCTGGTATAAAACATACCTGAGACCCAGATGGGCACATTGTATAGAAATACAACTACTGCCATGCTCTCCTGCTTTTTTCTTCAGTTTCCTTAGAGAGTTTTTCTTCCCATTAACTACTTCTTGCATTTTTCTCCCGAAGTATTATCTCTTCTTTGACCTTTTTGTACCCTCATCTTCTTCTTCTTGCTTGTTGGCTTAGGTTGCCCCAGCTGCACCTTATGTTATTCACTGTTCACACAGGGAAGTGTAAGACTCAGTATATGGCTGAATAAGTCTGTCATTCAGGTAATCACCTTTTTTTCCTTCATAGGATTCATCCTTATCTTTAAGTAAACTCTAAATCTGTTGTGAGGAAGAAAAGGTTTCACACATCTGAAAAAAAAAAAAAAAAAAAAAAGACATGAAAATGTCTTTGCTATCGAGACTTTATCAATTAAACATGAAATTACCTCCGACCTCTGGTTCTTGCATTTTTAACCCGAAAATGTTAGCTAGTGGTTGTGTAAACAGCAAAGGCTTCCTACATATAGGCCATGCTATGTTTTTGGAAGAGGTTGAGTAAGCTCTTTGTGAGTAGTACTGCTTTGAAGCACTGTATCAAGCCATATCTTCCTGGCAAAGCTTAGAAGTTTTAAAGTGGAAACCTCATGCTGGGAATTATCATCCCAGCTCAACAGCCTGTTGTTAGAGGAGGAGCTGAAACCCGGGAGGCATCCCCATCCTGCACCACTCCTGTCCTCTGGGATGCTACACTGGGCTTGGGATAACAGGGTTTCAGACCAATGACTGGGGCTAAGAAACAAGAGTAGCTGAAGACAGTGTACAAAAAAAGCCCTCTTGACCAGTCTCTGTTCCCTTTTGCCCTGGCACCCAGAACTGTGTAAACTCCTGCCCCAGCCCCCCTTAGGTGGTTTCCTTTCCAAACTGAAAAGTCTTCCTCACAAACACACTGGATATAGGGATAGGGGCCTCTTGTGCCCCTGTGGTCACCTTCACTACCCTTCTTGGGACCTGCTTTTCTGCTGCAGAGATTGCAGGGATGGATGCAGCCCAGCACGTAACTCCAGGCACAAGGGAACCATGGTTTACACAGTGGTGGCACCATGACAGTCACTGTCCCATTCTGTGTGGTTTTAACAGTACTTCTAAACATCTGATTTGCTTTTTTTCATTGCTACTGAGCACAAGAGTGATGTAATTTTTCCCATGTGACCTCATGGTTATTTATACAGAATTTCATCTACCATTTTACTATCCAGTCACTCACTCTTGCAAAACCCTCTGCAATTGTTCACAACCAGTCATCATCTTACTATTCTGAATAATCTAATGACATGTTATCTCTCAGTGTTATCTCTCTTTTAGGTCCCTTTCCAGATCCAAAATAATTATTGTGATCAAGGGTTTTAGCACAGACCTTCTGAAACTCCACTGATGAAAATACACCATGAGAACAGACCCTGTTTTCTGCACTCTGCTTCCCATCTTCTAAACAATTATTTATGCATACCAGGACCTTTTATCCCATGGTGTTTTGGTTTCTCTATAAGTGGCTTCTGTGGTCTTGCTGAAAGACTTTTAAGAATCCAGTAGACAGAATTAATGTATTATACCTGGGCATCAGATGACTTCTTCAGAGAAATAGGATTTAATAAATCAAATGTAATAGAATTTGAATGCTAAACCTCCCTTTACAAACATCACGCTGACTTCTTTATAGTACAGAATATTTATCCATGTTTAGTAATTATCATCTTTAATGTTGCTCCTGCAGCTTTGCCCAAGCATAGACATTAGGATCATTTGCCTGTAGTTCCCCCAGAATTCCCTTAAACAAAGGTCTTTTTTTTTTTTCATTAATGCAATAAAAAATTGGAGTTAGTTTGCCAACTACAAATCTTCAGTTACCACCCTTGTTTTAACTGCAAGTTTAAACATCACAGATCAGTTATTCCATCCTCGGATACCTCTATAGCTGTTGGGTAAATACCATCTGGTCCTGATGACTTGGCCTTGTTCATTGTGCATATGGAGCCCATAACCTCTTCCACCAGCACTCCACTTAGAGACAGGCCCTCATATGAGTCCCTCATAAATTAAGATTCCTGTGTGGGAACCTCCCCAAACTTTTCCACACCTTCTTTTCCAGACCAAGTATTGCATTCCTGATCTTAAACAATAGTATATTATACTTATGCAGCATTTCTAGCAGCAAAGGGTCCCAAATTTTGCTTAAAAACTTGCACAGCAATAAATTCTATCGTGAAGGTGCATGAAAATATTTTCCAAAGTGATCTACCTACCAAAAAAGCTGCTGCTACAGTGACTCTAGATAGGAAAAAAAATATGGTACATAGAGTGAATTTATCTTGTATATATGTCATGGACCAAATACTGTCTGTACTGTGTGCAGACTGTGGAATACCAGCACAGTACACAAGTATGCAAAGCTGACAAAACCATCATGATTTAAAGGCTAGTGTAAGTTTTACTTACACTTTTATTTGCTTAAGTTACACCCTTTCATGGATCAGGACCGTGACAACAACTAAGCTGATACTGTTCCATCAAAATGTCAAGAAAACCCCTCCCTCAGGGTAAGAATAAGAATAAAAATAAGGATAAGGATAGGGATAAGGATAAGGATAAAGATAAGGATAAGAATGAGAGAAAGAGAGAGAGAGAGAGAGAAAGAGAGAAAGAGAAAAAAAGAGAGAAAGAGAGAGAGAGAGAGAGAAAGAAAGAGAGAAAGAGAGAGAGAGAGAGAGAGAGAAAGAAAAAGCAAGGAAGCAAGCAAGCAAGCAAGCAAGAAAGAAAGAAAGAAAAGCAGAGGTCATCAGCTCTCCCAAGTGCATGTAGAAGTGATCTGGTTTGGAGCAGTAAAGAGGGCAGGAAGTGTCGGGCAGCTCATGGTCACTAAGGCAGAAGTTTCTGAATTGCTCCTGACAAAAGAGTGTGCAAAGAATGTGAATTATGAAAAAACCTTACACAGTTAAAAAAAAAAAAAAAAAAAAAAAAGTTCTCGAAATGTTCTTCATTGCTAAAACGTGGAAATTCAGAATACAACAAGATGGATGCAGAGGAAGCAACAAATTTGTTCTCAAATGCAACCCATGCTCAGGGAGATGAATTGATTGTGATGAGTTAATTTTTTTTGATGATCATTTTGTGTTGAGGCATTCATGAGTACTTGTGTGCATACTGTAAAACTTGTGCTCAAAAAAATTAGATGACGTGATTCATAAGATTTACTTAGAGCTAAAATCACACATCTTGATAGAACAAAAGCTTCTGTGTTTTGCCAACACCAAATGCTGAGAACTGTGTCACTTTTTTCAAGTAACATAAGAATTAAAGCTTTGATAAAAGGAACAAATTTTACTTCATAGTCAGTGACGCCTCTGCCATTGTAATATCAAAATGTTTCAAATAGCTGTTGCTCACTAAGCAGATCAGAGGGGAATAATCTGTCATCTTCTGGACTGCTTTCAATGAGGCACTGAGAGTCCATTAAAATACCCTGTACAAGCAAAAAAAACTGCTATGATCACACAGGTCCTTGGCTCCATATCACTGTTTGCACTGATAATGCTTACAATAACTCCTCGAGATAACTCTGACTATAAATTAATGAAAAATGAAAACTATTATCAGCTTCCAGAGAACTGGTGAGCTTATGTACTGAATAATACAGTAATGTGGCGTTCAGATAAGTTTGCATTTGGTCTGGAAAATTGTGAAACACAATATTTCAACACTTTTCTTCTCCTGCCAAGGGAACTTCAGAATCAGAGAAGAAAGTTTATTTTGAACATATGGAAAAGATGAGGAATATCCTCCCAGAGATAACCATCTCTATAACCTGCAGTCAAAAGGATCTTCAGACCTTTTCCAGCTATTAGACATTACTGTTGTATATTAGGTGCGCATTTCCCATTTGTGCTTTTTTATCTTGGGAGGGAATAGAGGAGATGTTTAAGTGACTGAATATTTCCTCCACATCTTCTGCAAAACACATTTAATGTTTTTATGACAGGCTTAAAACTGGAGCAATCTGATTTTGGACATGCTAAAGTTTATGGCATAAAAAATAAAGGGTAAGTTACAACAACCAATGGCAAATTACTTGTTAATAAATAGAACTATAATGACAACAGTATCATTGCAAAGGAGGAAAACTAGGAAAGAATTTCATTCGCAGTAATGCCCTAGCTCTAAAATCCCTGACTTACACTTCACTTTCACAAAATTGCTCTAATTTGATTTAGGCTTGATTCTTGATCTTGCTGATTTTTCAGGAAACTGGAGGCATTGATAAAGGGGCAACACTTGACAAGAGGTTGGCTACAGACTATTTTTATGAGAAATACTTTCTATTGAGACATTTACAAGTATGTATGTACATACTCTAAGAGCTGTGCATAAAGAAATGGTGCAATGTTCTATTTTCACTTACTACTTCTCTCACTTTCTTAGAACTTACACAATTCATTATATCCATATCTATATCAGTAGTGGCAAGATTCTTTTCTATCCATTAACACACTTGAAGAGACTGCAGAAGCTTGTTGAATGTCTGTGCTTTTAGTCTGAACTTGATGTTAAAACTCACTACAGTTTTGTACATAAGGAATTTTTAAAAATTTATTGAGTTATTAAATTAATAACTAAGATATATGGAATTGCTTGGAAATTTGTAGCAGCTTTATAAAGATTGTGCAGCTTTCTGGTAATCACATTGAATCCCTGGTGTGGTAAACTACCCTGGTGCTGTTTGTCTCAGCTTCAGATATGGACAGAGCTACCTGGAGTTTTATGGGGACTGTGATAAAAACAACCTGCAAAGATGAATAAAGGCAGATTTTCCAATTGGAGGTCAATGATACTGTAACCTGACTTCAAGCAATACCCAAATGAGTTGTCATAAAACTTGGCTGGCAACATTTGTGTGACCTGGCGCCAGAAATATACCTGGCACCAAGGTGCTCTGCCAAGTGCAACAAGTACTTGTGCAAGTAACACAAGAGCACTGGTGTCTTTCCAGTGGAAGGTCCTGATTAGACAGACCAGGGATGAGGAGCAGAGTGTATGGCCACAAAAACACCCAGTAGAGCTAAGCAAACTATGCCTCTGTGTGCTCCATCCTGCCTGGTCTGAGAGTCTGTAAGATCAGGTCCTTGGCAGAGCATTACCCCATGCCATGGTATTTCAGTTTCTTTTTGTTCACAAAGTGCTGCAGACCCCTACAGTGCTGTATAAATAATATGAATTTTAACTTGCCAAGGACAAATCAAGTGTTTCAATTTCGCACTCTAACTTAAGATAAGAAAATAAACATGAGCTGCTGGGGAGTTCAGTAAACTCACTCGTGAACTGGAGGGGGGAAGTGGAGGAGGGGCAGCATCACGTGGAAAACTTCCATTCAGTGGGAATTGGATAGAAAAGCAAATAAAAACTATACTGCAGATGAAAACGCCTAGGAAGCAATGCTGAGAATATCTGTACAAACCAGGAACGCATTCTGACATTCAAAATTGTGTTTTATATTCCTAATACAAGAAGCTTAGAGACTTCA
The DNA here is from genome assembly GCF_003957555.1 of Calypte anna. Lineage (NCBI taxonomy): Eukaryota > Metazoa > Chordata > Aves > Apodiformes > Trochilidae > Calypte > Calypte anna. The sequence continues at coordinate 104,005,477 of NC_044245.1, forward strand.
ACTATCAAAATACAATAATACCAATTAAAAAAAAAAAAAAGAGGAAAATTTCCTTGCCTTTCACTCCACCTTCAGGTTCCCCCAGTAATTATTTATCTTAAGCCTGCTGCCAAGGAGAAATCTGGTTGATGACACTGTGGCAGTGGTAAGTTTTTAGGAGGAATGGCAGATTTATGCTCTCTGACAGGGATTGTGATGCAAGAGTTCTGGCTGGGTCGCAGCATATTAGAAAGACATTTATTGCATTGGCAGTGTTTTCTCTCCTGTTTTTTTGGCAATTCATGAGCACTTCAGAACTCTTTGAGAGAAACAGCTTTTTCTTTTCAATCTTGATTCTTGTCAATATTTCAAGGACATGGGGAGTTATCTCAGGAGCCCTTCAGCAGCCATACCTTTAACACCCACTTACCCATAGGACCACAAACTGCATGTCCTACAAGCAAGCAAGCCAGATCTGAGGAAGCAGTATACTTAGAATCACAGGATCACAAAATTATTAGTGTTGGGAGGGACCTTCAGAGATCATGTAGTCCAACTCCTGAGCCTTCAGCAGGAACATCTTTCATTAGATCAGATTACTCAGAGCTCCATCTGACCTAACCTTGAACACATCCAGTGATGGGCATCCACAACTTCTCTGGGCAACCTGTTTCAGTGTCTCACCAGCCTCATTGTAAAAAAAAAAAAAAAAAATTCTTCTTTATATCCAATCTAAACCTACTGTGTTTCTGTTTAAAACCATGCTTGACCTTCCACTACAGGCCTTGGTAAAAAATGTTTCTCTGTATTTTTTAGAAGTCCCATTTAACAACCAAAAGGCATCTCTAATGTCTCCCTGGAGCCTTCTCTTCTCCAGGCTGAACAACCCCAACTCTATCAGTCTGCCCTTACAGGAGAGGTGCTCCAGCCCTCTGATCATCTTCATGGTCATGCTGAATGTGCAGCTGGCATGCAGAACTTCCACTTTCTTACACATTTCAGGAACATGATGGCATGATCAAAAGATGGAGACTCCCAGAAGTGATGGCAGGAAGGGGTAATCTGTTAAGTAATGAATTCTAGGGGCAGTTAGAAGCCTGAGGATGTTAAGTCCTCTGCAAGTGGCTTTTTGCAGTTTTGTCTGGTGTTGTCTGTGGGTCTTTGAAGTAAGAGTGCTGATCAGGAAGCAGGAACAGTCTTTGAAATCATCTTCTGAACATTCCTGTTGTATAGGGAAAAGACAACAAGGACATGAACTTTTAGACCTTGTTTTGTTGGATTAACCATTCTGAGAAAAGCAGCAGGTTTATTCATTTGGGCTGCATTTGATCGTATTATTGTGTCAAGTTTCATTAGCTCTGATTCCAGGGGGTGATTCATAATGCAGTAAGTTCTTACAACTGCACCAGATTGGCTTGCAGTTTGGGAAACAGATGCTCTAAAATATTTTACCTAACCACACAAAAAAGGGGAAAAGTGGAAAGGAGTTTTTTGCATGTCTCACTTTTCAGATTTTCTGTGTATTTGCTAGCAGTCTCCAGATAAATTAATGCATTTCAAGGATGCAAAAATATCTCATTACAGGAAGGAATAATCACAGGGCTACTTACCTTCTCCATTAGACATAAGTCATACCTAGTAACTGAAGAAAGTAGATTTCTTCCCCTCTGTGAAGTGTCAGAGCAGAATTTATTCCCCAGTTTTTTATAGAACCACACACACCCATTCTCCCTAACACTAATCACTAAACACTATTTTTCACATAGCATTGTTGTGGTGAGCCTTTGCCCAAAAGGGTCACAGAAGCTGACTGCTTTGTCAGCTTGAAGACATTCATTAAAGATAGCTGTGGACTATAGAGCACAGGGGCACTCTCCTTCCAGATGAACATTGTCCCCTCTGTTTAAAATGTTTGGTGGCACCATAGAGCAGCTAAAGACAAAAAGGTGTGGCTATCATAACCAAGAGAAGTTGTGGCAGATAAGCATGGCTGGCTGCATTTGTTGCTTGGAAGGTTTCTCAATCCCAGATTGGTCCAGATTGGTACTGAGAAAACACCACCAGGACTTCCAATTTAAGACTCATAAGACAAGAAGCACCAGAGCACCACAGTCCCTCCTAATGATGTGCTGGACCATTTACTTGTTCATCACTGATTCAGAAGAAAGTAAAAAACACCTCTTGAGTAATCAACCCCACATCCTGAAGGATGTAAGCATATAAATCCTCTGAGTGTTCTCAGGAGTCTTTTTTGCTCACTTTTTACATATGAGGAGAAGGTACCAGTACTGGTGGAATCATGTGTCTAAGCCTGGCATCTTGCAGGCAAGGTGATGAAGACCAGCAGGAGCACAAGGACTTGGATGCATCCTGCAGCAGCATCTCCAGGACATGACAGCTTCTGCCATGCTGCCACCCTAGGCAGCAAACCCCATTGCCTCTGTGGGGACCAAGCAGTGGGTCAGGAGAGGCAGGTGGAGCATCCAAAAACTCCTGCCCTAGAGATGGGACTGCCAATGCTTGAATAAGACTGTAAGGTTTTCTTACACTTCAGTGAGACTGGAGATACCACAGCTGAAGGAAGCTGGTGTGGTCTAAAGTTGAGATATTTAATCATGGAAGAGATGAGGCACAGCATGAACATGGGGGAAAGGAGGTCTGAAGAGAGGCAATTTGCTACAGTGACAGCATGGGCATTGGCATCTTCTTTTTAAATGGACTGCCTTCCTTGTCCTTCCTCCCTTGTTCCTGTCTTTCCAGTCATCTCATCACTCTTAGGGTATCTTGTGTCCAGAAAACACCTTTCCAAACACCTTGAAAAATAAACATCATTTGTAGGTTTGGGGTTTTTTTGTAGATTAAAAAGGGCAGCTATCACTGTCACATTCACACAAGAACCACTTCTCCCACTATGGGAAACTACAGTAAATGGGAGGTTTATATAATGAATAAGTTGTCATTTTTATTCTCCAGAATACAAATAGGTTTTTTGTTGTTTTGGGTTTTTTTTGTTGGGTTGTTTTTTTGGGTTTTTTTTTTGGTGGGGGGAGGGTTATATGGAAAATTTATAACCTAATGGAAAAAAATTAAATAACAGAAGAAACATGCTCTTTCTAGACTGCACCAGCAGTAAGACCTTACATAAATGAAAATAAGCTCAGTTGTGTAGGGAAAAGGAGATAACTCGAAATTCTCTCTCTAAAAGCTTGAGCTACACATTTAACAAAGATCAGTTGTTATACAGTCCATTAATTGTTTTTGGAAGATCTTTTAAGTCCCAAGAGTGTCTACAGTTTCTGTAGTCAGTACTGAGTGCTATTTTAAGAAATAACTAACTATGAGGCAGCTCTAAAACTGATGTGGTTCCTTGCTCAGTACACAAGGACAGTTTATTGAATTCTCAAAATATAAGATGAGTTTATTTTTCTGTGAGTCTCTTAGATGATGCCATAATGATTTTTAATTTTTTAAATTATATTTATTTTTAGAGGACTAATTCCTAAGACTGAAGTCCCTTCTCACCACTGTTGCTGCTGTACTAATTCTCTGTGTGCTTTACCAGGCAAGGGAAAGAAACACTGAGGCAGTATGAAGAAGATACCCAAGAAATGCTACAGTTTTGTTATTGTCTGTACATTTTATCACAGTTTCTCTCACTGCAGAGCCATACTTACCCTCACTGGCCACGAGAGATGTTCCTCAGGGCTTGAGATGGCAAGTTCATCAGCAGCTGCCTCTCGCTCAAGGATGCTGCTCTGACAGCTCTCACTCCTGTTTCAGATTCACTGCCAGCAGCATTTCCATGAGAAAACACTCATTTGGCCAACTACACCAAGTCCACCAAAACCAAATAAAATTGAAGTAGTCCTGCCCCATGTGGAAATAGAAAATTGTCAACAGGACAAAGGAATTTTTCTCTTTCATTTCTGTTTCTAGCCATTGTGTTAGGTGAGTTTACTTAGAAGAGGGAGATTTGAACTGGACAAGTAGCAGGATGTGAACAACCTAGCAAACAGCAAGAAATTTGACATTGTCACAGCAATAAGACCAGTGATAACTGTCTAAATCACCCTTTGACTGTTATGTGAAAAAACTGAGTCATAGATGCACAACTAGATGTACAACTAATTGAGTGTTAAAAAAGGCACATTGGTTATTCTTAGACAAAGTAATTTATTCAAGTTTACTGTTTTGAGAATGTTTCAATCATCTTCCAGCGTGTAGAAGATTCTTCTGTAAATCTGTTCCCAAATCAGACTTAGTAAATTAAAAATCAAATTCATTCCCCACTTACACACTGTGAAACCTTTTCTTCTTCTTAATCCCTTTGGCTGTTGCATTGTAGCCCAAGGCAGCATCTCCCAACTGCCTCCCTGCGACTAGCAGAATTTATTATATAATCTCATCCCCCATTCCAAAAAATCTGAGATCAATCTCAAAGAGCCGTCCCTCTGAACTTGGCAGACACTTTGTGGGAAAGTCTTTAAACAAAAACAAATTTGTTTATGTACTGGGAGAAGGAGCTCTGAGAGAAGATAGCGCGCTGTGAGCCAACACTGCCCTCAGCAGCAGAGCTGGGGCTGCTCACACAGCCCTGAAGCTCTGCAGAGTTTCATCCCTTCCGTCAGATGCCCACAATAGAACCCACCCCCCCTCCCAGCTCCTGTAAGGCAAGGGGGACCAGAGGGTTGTCCCTTGCACTGGGGAAGATGAAGTCTGAGCATGAAATAGGTGGTCAAGAACACCTGGATGGTGAAACCAGATCGCACAGGTTGCTTTGAGTTTGTGGGCTTCAGGGACACTTATCTGGGGCTTTGTTGGGTTTTGGGGTTCTTTTCCAAAACAGATTTAAGTCTGCAGCACAGTGAATATGTGTGTGAGCTGATAACAAACCTTGGGAATGTTTTTAACTTGCCATCTAATCCCAGTTCTGACAGGCCACATGGTCAGATTTGATGGAAAAAAAAAAAAAAAGCGTACACCTGCAAAACAAATCACCCAGTCAATTCCCACATAAGTGGTGCTTAAGGACTTTAAAAGTGTATCTGCATGATCCACCACACCGAATTTGTTAGTCCTAGGGATTTAGATTATAGGTATTTTCCCAAATATGTGTATTACTACTACCCTTTTTTGGAGAGAAATATGCCCTTGCTCTAAGAACAGTCACCAAGCTTTGTTTCAGAAACTGAGCTGAAGCTGTGTGAGAAGCCAACAATGGATGCAAAGGACAAGGAGGATGCATTTCTACACTGGTGGCATGGCTGAGGAAAGATGACAGTGTCCTGTGCTAGACATTGAACCTTCCATACTGAAACCATAATCCTCACTGCCAAGTTGCAGCATGGACAACCTATACATGAACCATGCACATACCAAGTCAGTGAGGTAAAGAACTGGGCTGCCCAAAGCATTTTTGCTTACTTGAATCAGGGAAGCAGTGAGGGGTTTGCTAGCCACATAAGGGCAATTTCTCCTTCTCACATGCAGGTGTCAAAATGTACATCAGTTTCAGGGCTGTGTGGATACCTCAGGTGTGATTGTGTGGCAGAGATACTCTCTGCACAACAGGTTAGGTTTGCTAGATGATGAGCAACAGTAGAGCATAATTTCTGAATGGTGCCATGGTGAGATCTTGGCATAAGTAAGAATTCTGAGAATCTAAACCAAAATGGTCAAAACAGACAATATTTTTATCTCAGGTGACCACAGCTGAACATTTTCAGTCTAGTGGGAGGTGTCTCCACCCATGAAGGGAGGTTGGAACTAGATGGTCTTCAAGGTCTCATCCAGCCCAAACCATTTTATGATTTTGTGATTCTATTCCTCCTAAAAGCCCTATCTTCTTTGAAGAGATTTGGCTCCCATCTTGACTTGTCTTGGATCAATTGAAAAAATTATCTTTTTGAAGTGCTATGCCATCTTGAAACAGGGGTTTGCCTGGTAAAAGACCTCCATATGGTTGGCCTTTCAATACTGTGTCACTTGACTAGCCCAAGCACATTTTAGTGAGAAAACATGGAACTTAAATCTGAGCAAAACACAGGTGCCCCCCAAATCTAGCCATCCATTAGCACAGAGATCCCAGACCTTTGGAATCCAACTGCAAAAATATGAATATATCAGAGACAACAGTGGAGCTGATGAGGAGTGGGAGGTATGAAAGAAGGGGAAGCTTCACAAGCACCTTCTTGCTTGGAAGAAAGCAGTGTCCAAGAAACCCTTCTTTATCTGCTGGCTAGACAACCGTAACTAAGTTCAGGTGTCCTGAACATGACACAGAGGAATGAAAGAGCCAGGTTGTCTCAACAGAAGCTTTCAAAATATCTAGAAGTTTTCCAATCCACTCATCATCACTAGTCATACAGATGCTCTCCAGATTGGCCCAGAATGAATGCTCCAGAACCATAATCTCACAAGAAGCCAACACATACATGTGCTAGGACCTGTTGGAAAGCATCACTCGGGGATGTTACCTCTGCAAGGAAGGAGATGGATTAGATAATGAATGAGAAAGCCTCACATGTGTCTGCCACAGAAGAAAGGCCCAGTGGCACTTTGTGTAGACAGTTGACCAACATACAGGACCTGCCCCTTCGCATGGAAGCTGCAGGAGGGGATGGGTATCACAGTCTGCCTTGAAGTTGTTGCTCAAGACAAGGGCTCAAGTTGCTCAAGTTGTGCTGGGGAATGCAGCAGGATGAAGCCCTTCCCCCATCATGCTTCCACCATGAAGCATATTTGGTTTGTGCCCCATGTAGAATAAAATGGAGCCTATTTTCCTGCTCAACACCAGTGTCTACCTTCCCTCAGGCAATAAACCCTCTGACCTGTGGGGTTTGGTGCAGTCACGCTCTAGGCACACTTCACAACTACAGGACCATCATGACTGGGGCCATGTGCAGTGTCAAGTATATATAAGGTGGAAAAAAAGCAAGGGGAAACCCAGCAGAGGGATTACAAGAGTGTGAGTCACCTTGTGCCTACTGCATGACTCTGGGGACAGGGTGGACTCTTGTTCCGGGGCTGGGGCAAAGTCACAGCTTTGCCTGTTATTAGTGTTAGTCACAAGCTCAGCCATACAAAGTCCAGCAGAAACCACACTTGCAAATGCCTCAACCTGGAATGTAAAATAAACACTAAAATAAAAATAAATACCTGCTACTTACTTTCTCTAAATATACCCTGAGGCCAGATCTGCTTCCACTGAGGTCAAGTCCAGTTCTGCAATCAGTGGCAGGGGAAGCGAGATCCAGACCTTTATTTGGAAAGATGTTAATAATCAAATTGCAGTTTTAATTTGTCACCAAGACAGAGGTGTGATAAGACATTTTGGTTGCTGCTATAAGTAGCTCTGAGGATTGTCAGGAGCTGTTGTAGGTGCTAAGGACTTTGTGACATCCTGGCACAGTGAGGAAGGGACTCTGCAACTCTGGCACATGTCCTCACTGCAGGGAGGTGAAGAAATCCCTCTGGTCCCTCTCTGAACACAGAGAAAAGGCATAGCTGGGTCTGAGAAGATGCAAGAAGAGTGGGCATAGAAAAACAGGAAGGCTGGAAGTTCCATGGTTCTCTCCATATAAATGATCTTATCAATCTTTTCAGTGAGTCATCTATGGCTTTTTCTTCTTTGAGGTTTTTATGACATATTCACTTCCTTCATTGCCATATAAAGATGGGGAATTTAAGCAAAAAAGGTGGAAAAGTCCTAAGTTAAGGCAGTTGGATAAACATGAATGGGTTTAGCTTTAGCAAACTACTGGATCAAACCCTCCCACACCCATGGACTTCCCTCCCCAGTGTCATGAGGAAGTTTATGCTGGATGATACTTGTACTAGATGGTCATTTCCAGAAAATTCTGTGTGTGTGTGATAAGCACACTTCAAATGCACCATGTCACCCACTGTGTTTCTCACATAGTTTTAATTGCTGAGGTGTCACAAATAAAGCAACACTAGCAGGTTGAGTTGTTATTGGACCTCACACAGGGAGCAGGGCCATTCTTCTGCACAGAGGGGAAAAAAAAAAAAAAAAAAAAAAAAAAAAGAGAGAGAAAGGGACTGCTACCTTTCCAGGTTTCAACTCAATAGGTGCTTGGGATAAACTCTGGGAGGCATCCAGAGCTGGAAGCACAGAGTCACTCCCAAGAACACAGTTTAGGCACAGCCTGTATATCTTTTAGCACATTGCATATATTGAAAGTGAAGAGTGGTCAGCTTTGTGATTGACTCCAGACAGAGTCAGCTTAAGTTTAGCCAGACTTATTAAATTCAGCCCTGGCTTTGCCAGATCCAACCTGCCATTTGCACAATCTCTTAGGTATTTCTGCACTCTGCTCCAAGAGGGTGTATTAGCTAATGTGCAACCCAAGCTATGTTTGCAACACTGCAACCACAAGGATAAATTTTGCTGGAGCTGGGAGATACTTAGGTGTTGCCACACAGATCTCGCTGAAGCTTTGGACGTGATCCTAGAACGCTGTGCTTGAGCTCTTGAACACAGATAGACCCCCCCCTACACTCTGCCAGCAAAGTGTCAGGGCCTCTGCAGCACAGTTAATCCACAGCCTGGATAAACTGCTCATGGATAATTGAGAATTCGTTGTACACCCACCTAGCACCTCTCTTTTATGGGAGGATAAACACTTCTTCATAAAAGTACTTGTAAATGTGAACACTACCACTACAAACAGTCACGTTTTATATACATTTCCTCCTTGTTTGTTTTTAAAACTGAAACATGAATCACTCCTTTTACTGCATTCTAAAGTACAAACTCCAAACACTGCAGGAGAACATTTAACCAGAAGAGCTGAGTTTGCAGTGCAGAGCTGGTCACACCCAGGCAGGTAAGCAGAGCAATGCAAATCACAGCTCTTCAAAACCTAACCAAGGGAAAACAACCCCAGTTAACTGAAAGCTTAATTTTCTGCCCTTGGGCACTGTTCTCCTGATCTCTCATGTCATGTAGCTGTCAGGTATTGTTGCTGGAACCTGGGCAGTCATATGAGATGTCCACTGAGAAATAATGTACCACATATAAAAAATATCAAATTAACAGCCTAAGAGGTAAGGACTCTCCTCCTTTGTCCATCCCATCGCTTGGAACTAAAATCAGTGTTGGAATTGTTCCAGTGTATCAGCTCTGGAAAGTAAAGCTCACAAAGAGTTTGAAACCTTCAGTGCTCATCCATAGAGCTAATAGAGCCCAAGCTAGCAGCCCCTGGGTTTCCACAGTCCAGCATTTCCAGAGACAGTGACTGTGACTCCAGGGCTTGTATCTATGTAGCTGGGATTTCTAAGAACTATCCATGCAAGGACCAAAAAAACCCACTCAACCTACTTTCCAAATTCAGAAAAGATGTGGAAATTCAGCCCGGAACAGCCAGATGACCAAAGCTCTTCCAAGACCATGCAGTAGGTTACAGTGACACAGTCATAGCCCCACTTGCCAGCTCTCTTGCAGTAATTTCTGTAAGGACCAGCAATTTCCAGCCCTGGTGACATCGCATGGGTGACTTCTTTGATGAGCATTTTTATGATATCCTTTGTAGTCAGTAACAACCTGACTGAGGATTACTTACCCATAGCCCAAGTATGCACCCTTTCAGGCTGAAGAAAAAAAAACAAAAAAGACAGCAAGGATCCTGGCTAATGGGCTGAGCTGGGAACAAATCACCAGTTACAGGAATATATCATAAAAACAAAGTGAAAGGTAAAGTAAAAATTCAATAAAGTTGTGAAGACTTGCATGGTTGTATCCCTTGATACAGCTGTGATAGGAGATTAAAAATGAAATTAGGAGACCAAGAAGTGGTCTTATGCAGGCAGCAGCATTTAAGTGGTTATCCTCAACCTCTGCAATTTTCTGCTTTGCTTTTTTGATTTTTTTTTTTCTTTCCCTGTAAAGATTTGCTCATTTACTCATTTCTTTTTGCAGTGAGGACAAGTTGAGGGGCGAAGACATAATCCAGCTCTCCTTGAACACAAATTGTTACAAAAACCCAGGAACAGATTGGCGGTGTTGACAGCCAAGGGCATGCCACCACCTGTGTGCAGCAAGATGGTGGTTTTAATTCCTTCTGTTTACTCTCCCCAGTGTTCCCATCCCCATAGAAAAATTAAAATAAATGCCTTTGTTATTTACAGTCTGCACTGAGGGCAGCCATCAAGGTTGATTGTGGGTTTATGGTTGCCAGCCAACCTCCCAGCTCCAGCAGGTGCCAGGCACCCTGAATTACTCCCAGCACACCCTGCTCGGTGGGGCAGTGAGTGAGCTGATGAATTCTCCTTATTTTGTCTGGGAGGCAACTGCCTCCCTCTCCACAAGGAACATCCCACGTATAATAAAGGTTTATAGTCAACCAGAGCAAGACTTCAAACTCATTCCTTCCAGATTCATTCATGAGGAGGGTGGGGATGCTAGGCTGCTCAGCAATGTTTAACTCAACAAATACTAAGATCTCCAGAGTAATGGCCCTTTATCACCCCTGCTTTCTTTAGATACAGAATCAAAGAGCTAGTAAGCATGTTCTGTCAGCTTATGGTTACCAGAAATGAAACTGGATGCTAGGTATTTTGTAAAACCCATGTAAGGAATAAATGCTGTATGTTTAAAAGAATGCCTATGGCCACCCAACAAATCTGGGAGTCTAAGGGGCAGACCTATCACAACAAAGTCCATATACCACTCTATGATATATAAATAGAACTATAGCCTAAAAGACATAGGGAGTGCTTGCAAGGAGTAGCATGTTGAGTTTTGGATGTTACACTTAGAGAAAAGGTGGCACAGCTCTGGAAAGTGCAGGAACAAGAATGGTCAGAGATCCTGAAAACATGGATCAGCAAAGAAAAGATGTGTGAACCAAAGGGGAAAAAGAAATCTGGGGAGGAGAGAAAAAAAGGGCAACAATCTTCAGATACACTCACAAAAAAGGAGCTGGAAAAAGTGGAAGAAATATTACCATTACTTTATTTATATAAGTAATGAGTTTGAACTGTCACCAAGATTTGAACTGCAGATGAAGTAAGATAGTGGCAATGAGAGTAGACTGCTGGGAAAGCCTGTAAGATCTCAGTCACTGGAAATCTCTCAAATTAGGCAGCTTCTGTCAGCAAATTTCACAGCTCTGCAAAAGCGAAGCAGTGTGCCATCAGCCAGACTTTCAGGACCCAACCTTGGTTTTCAATCAAAATAAAATAGCATGCAGTAGAGGTGCTGGAGGGGAGGACAGCACAGAGAGCAGCAAAGTAGCAATTAGTAGCAGATTGTCTCAACTGCTCCCAACTTTAACAGGGAAAGCAAGGCAGTCTTTACCCAAAAGTTGATTTTTAATGAGTTTTGTACCATGTAGCACTTCACTCAGGGGAGTAGCTTCACATGTCCCACCCCACAAGGTGAAGAGCCATGCAGGGACCTGTTAAGGAGAGTGTTGTTCTAAAACATCAGACTCGAGCGTGCTCGTGTATCTTGCAGATCTGAATCATTAAAGCCCAGTATGAGCCATAGTTATTGTGCATTGCTGGCTGTGGGTAAAAATTAGTATTTTGTTTCTTCAAATCAAACAGCAAGATGAAGAACTCTACTGCAGAAGACCATCTCCCATGTCCTCCAAAGAGGACTTGCAACCCCTAATGCCAGTGCAAACACTCAAATAAACATTTGTGCTACCCTAGATCACACAGCTGGCATCTGTGGTAAGATCGGTTGCTTCAAGTGTGACTTTGGAGATCACAAGCAGCGGCAGAACAGGTTTGAGAGAAGTGAAACACCTGTGCTAACATCAGGTCTGGATGGAAAAGAAACACATGAAACCGAAACAAAACTCTTCATAACCATTTTCAGGAATTTCCCACTTTTGACTACTCACAGAAATACTAGAGAGGAAGAAGTGGCATGGCTCCCTCTGGAATGTACTCTCCAGAATTTTGTAAGCTGGAAAGTCCCACTAGGCAAACAGGGATTCAAACAACCCACGTTAAAGGAAACTGGCGTGGGGGAGGATTGTCTTCTACTATTTTATATGGTGCTACTGGAAAACTGATTCACAACTTATAAAAAGAAATTTTCAGGGCAAATACTGACAAGTTTGTTTTTTACCCTGGAAATAACTGGCCTTAGTGCTTTCCCCTTCCTGAAAGTAACCTTTCTTTTCTCCTTAAACACCCCTGTTAATTGAAATTAAAAAATAATGCATTGTGAATAGCATCCTGGTTAGGGCTAGTGCACTGCAAGGCCCAAGCACACTGTCCATCTCAACACCTATTAATGATTCACATTAGACATAACTGAAAGGCATCAAGTTAATTTTACTAACCATTCTGAAGTTCTGAAATGTAGGCTTCTGGCATGGAATGCAAGGAGGACCTTGGAAAAGTGCCAAGAGACATTCACTTACCCCAAAACTGCCAAAAGTAAAGGGAACTGGGCTGGGATGTAAGAGAGACCCATATTTCAAAAACTTTAACTGTACCAGCTTTCTTGAGGTCTTGAACCTGTTTCTCTCAGCTACTGGCAAAGGGCCCTGAGGAAGAGCTGTTCTCTTGATGAAAATGTTCTCAAAACAGACACATATCTGCAAAACACTTTGAGATATCTGACTTATTTTCAGTGGGGAAGGGTGGCATTAGAAAATTAAGTCAGTTCAGAGGCAATCTCTTCACTGCAAAAAGGCAAATAAACCAAATTGCCTGGTGACTTCATGAAATGGGAAAAAAAATCACTCAACACCTCTTGGAAGATTATCTAAGCAATGCCCTTAACATAAGCTGGACTTGCATCAAGCTCTCTGCTGTGTTCATGAAGGGCCACATTGGAAGGGGTCAGGCAGGAATGAAAAATTTACAGACAGATTTGGGGAGCTTTGTACCAGGAGCAGCAAGATGTGGTATCAGGTCTCTAAATGACAAACATGCTCAGCACAATGTGGGTTTGAAAGAGGAAAGACTGTCTTAGGTTCTTAGGTACTCTCTCATTTACGTGCTTTAATTGCTTTAACTTTACAGTGCATTTTTAAATCACAGTTTACAACTAATGGAAAGAAAAAAAAAAAGTTAATTTATTTGGAAACTGGCAGCTGTGCAAGAAGGAGAAAGCATAGCCCACCCCACAGCCCACCCCACCTTGCCTGGCTTCATACCTGGCTCATTCCAAAGGGAAGAGTCAGTGAGCACAGCCTTATCCAGAGGAGTTACCCCGGCTGAGGCAGGGAGAATGGTGCTGCCCAGCATGGCTCTCTAAAACAAGAAATCCTGCTGCATAATATTTTTTTCAAGACAGCCCCAGAGTTTGTTAATTTTTCATTTGTGGAGCATCAGGAAACCATTTCTACCAAACTAATCAGCAGCTATCACACAATGTTGAGGGATACCTCCAGACTGCTTTTGACTTGGCACCCTCCAGGCTGCTTTGTCAGATCCCATAAATTTAAAAGAAATGTAAAAAAAAAAAAAAAAGAAAAAGAAAAAGAAAATAATGCCCTGCTGAACTTTTCTGTTTTGCTGTTCTTGTAACATATATGAAACAGATCTGACAGGAGAGTTTCCTTCAGCTCATATCTCAGCAGTAAGCAGGGCTATGAGCTTTTTTTTTCTTTCTTTTTTTTCAGCAACCTTTACTAAAAATAACTCCTTTAAGACTGTGGAAGGAGATTTCCAGCCGTGTAAGTTCAGATGTGCCTGTGTTCATTCAGAAGGTTGATCTGGATTTAATATGCACAGCCCTGTCAATACCGTGTTAAGCCCTCTGGCACCAGAGGGTCCAGGCAGTCTCTCTGTATTGTATCCCAACCCCAAGCATCAAGAGGGACGTAATCCATCACATCAGCTCTTGAACCAAAACTGCTGCAATTATATGCACTCAAAATGGGCCCATTAACCTATCAAAAAGCATTTGAGAAGGGGTGTAATGTTGTCAGTTATTGTTCACAGGGGAGGAGTGAAGATAATTCTTATCTTGCAAATAGATTCATGCAAAACCAATCGTAGTTTGTGTTGCTCTAATTTATTTAGCCCGTTTTCTCTTCTATGAAAATTCCAAGGTAGGGTGTTCACACACGCACACACATAAAGGATAATGTCATTTCCCAAGAGTGGATTAGAGAGAGAGCCTGTGCCTGGCCCACCACAGGAGCACAGAATCGAGTCAGACAAAAAGAGCAGAGCAAAAGGAGGCCAAAGAAACACCAAAGGAGATGGGAAAAGTGGCAAAGGTAGTGCTGTCATAAACAGAAACAGATATAGAAATGTTACTGTTCACATGTCACCTTAGGTGCTTTCATGCATCAGCAGCCAGTTATAAGTAGCTTGAGTTACGTTGCTCCCATGGAACATTTTGTTTCTATTAAGCAAGGCTAGAGACTGATAGCTTCCAGTAACCCAGTCATCATCTTCACAAAAAGGATGACTCCTTGGCACTCAATTGCTACAAGGGAGACCACTGTAAAACCCCTGTTTGCTAAGCTTCACTGAAACAAAGGGCTCCAAATCAGATAAGTCTGATTACAAAAAGTTCAGAAGCTTTCCTGCACTGTTTATCAAGTGAGAGAAATGCAATCTGTGAGCTCCCACTTTGGTAGAGATCTGGAAGAAGAGAGAGCTTCAATGGTGACACGCCTTACACCCCCTGAGTACTCAATGACAGGAAGTATCTATATGACTTAAATCCCCATCATGATGAGATAGAGAGCCTTAGAAGAAAATCCCTCCATAATCAGGGACAACAGTCCTCCAAAATTAGTCACCCAAATGAAGTGCCTGCAGTTAAGCAATGTACATCCATGTCATCTTGACCTTCCCAGGTAAGCCAGAAGTTTTCCTAGAGCTGGCTCTGGGATGATCAGAGCACTGATGGGCCTCGGCCACCCTTCCCCAAGAGACCGAGGAGAAAAGCTGTCCAATGCAGTGCTGAGGGATGATGCAGCCATTTCCATGTTTCTTACACATCAGAGAGAGCCTGGGGAAGCTTTGTTCCTAGACAACACCATCCTTAGCTGCACCCTGACCTCATCAACTCTGTGTCCCCCAGAGGAAACCTGAGCTCCACTGGGAGGAGCATCCAGCCCAGAGGAGCATCTCGGAAATGGAGATGGCATGTTCATGTCTCTTTGGCTTTCTCTCATTGGCCTCTTTCCAGCCTCTGCCAGGATCAAGTACCAGAAAAGAATGCAGGATATAGACTACACTCTAAAAAAATAAGGTCCTGTACCTTCTGGTGACTCCCTTTAAAACAAATCTCCTGATAACTTTTTTTTTTTTTTTTCAGTGCTGAAAATACTCATCACTGGATTCATTCTGTTCTGATGACTTGCACATTTCAGAGAGGGTGCTGGTCTAAAAGTAATAGGACAGATTCCTCTTCTAATGTTTGCAGTCTTGCAAGCCATTTCCACATTTTAAACAGTAGAGCAGTAAAAATGTGTTTATCTTGTACTTTCCCCCAAATCAGTTTGTACTGGCCACTGCTGGAGGCCTTCTGGGCTTCTGGAGGACAGATCAGACCTACAGGGACAAGACTTCTCCACATCTCTCTATCACTGCATCTTTCCTTGACCATGTTGCAGTCGTGAAGCAAAGCACTCTACTCTTTCTAGCAAAAGAAAAAAAAAAATCCTTTCCTAAGATATTTCCATTTGCTGTGGAAAGGGTCTGGAAATACACAAATTCAGAAAATGAAGTCTGGGAATCTCTTTAAATTCATAGTTCTCTCAAATGAGTGAAGCCAGTGGCTGCAGACTGCATGGAGCCTAAAGGCCAGCTCTGTACAAAAGGGCAGAGGCAGTTCCTGTACACACTCCATAACAGCATGACACATCGCAGGGCTTTTGGACAAAGGGATGTATTTTTTATGTGAAATTGTTCCTTAGCTGTATATTTCTTTGTCCTCTGCCCATGGGAATAATGGTATCAGGCCAAGAATGAAAGACTCCTTTAAATTTCTCCATGCAAATGGATTCACTGTTAGTATTTCTTCCTGACTAGAGAGAGGGGCTGACAGGTTGAGGCAATACTAAAACTTTCACAATAATAAGGAGGGTACCTGAAATCCAAATGCATTAAAACACACACAGATATACACAGTATTGACAGCCACCCTTTCCAAAATGAGGGACTTTTCAGGTAAAATATACTTTGATAACTACTCCCTGTCCTATAAGCTGAATTGATAAGATTTAAGCTAACATTTCATCTTGACATTACTAAGACATGTGTGAGAGCATTCAGTTTACACTTTCAATACAGTCTGTCAGATTAGATCTGTATACCTGCTACCGAATAACAAGGGTACTATTGATTTTTCATTATTTTCAAGTATTTGTTTTCTTCAGTTGAGCACATTCTATTTATTTTGGCATGGGTAACAGAGAAGCCAAGGCAAGAGACTTAACCTCTATTCTGTAAGATTTAAGACTTGTCGGGCATCAGGACTTCATCACACTGTTTGTTCCCATGGTGGTCTGTAACAGATCATTGTTTTGCTTATTGCTTTATTACAGTATTACTGTTCAGTACCTTAATTTTTTTATCTAAATCTGCAGTGCAGAGTACATTCAGAGGTGGTGTGCAGGGTATGCAATGACAGTTTTCTTCCAGGAAGTCTTGCAAAGTACCTGAACCATGAGTGGGTTTTGGCCCTGTGGCTTGGTCAGGTACCCACCATGCAACCCTCATCCCGAGTTTCATTCTGTTTTATACTCCAAACGTAGCTCCAGTCTCCAGTAAAGTGCAGAAGCAATTAGTAAGATTATTTATACTTTGTTAGAGTTTGCCTAAGCCTGTTGTCAGAGGGGGAAAAAAAAAAAAAAGAGAGAGAGAGAATGAGAGAGATCCTACGCCTGTTTGTTGTTTTCTGATAAAACCATAATTTGACAAGTAAATATTCTTCCAGCAACAAGTACCAACAGGCGATGTGGTTGTTTTCCAGATGGATGGGAGCAGGCAGGCTCTGTCTGTGCCAGGCTGCTCAAGGCTTGCAGTGTCCAGAGGCAGTGGGGACCACCCAAAGGCTCCAGCAGTCTGGTGTTCTGTGTCTTCTTTCCCCTGACAATTTCACAGACTCGTCTTGGTTGGAAAAGTCCTTTAAGATCATCGAGTCCAACTATTAACCCAACTATTAATCCACCATGGAACAGTGTCCCCTAAGCACCACATCTCCACGTCTTTCAAATAAAATATCTCCAGGGACGGTGACTTCACTGCTGCCTCGGGCAGCCTGTTCCAGCGCCTGACAACAAAGACATTTTTGCTAATATTTCACAGCAATATTGCCTATGGGTATGCCTCTAGACGGTACTGGTGACCCCCTGAGTCCTGTATATTGTATATTCAGAATTAAGTGTAATCTGAGAACACTATACACACACACACACACACACATATATATTTACCCATTTTCTGACTGCCGGGTAGGGAGGCACAGTGGTGTGCTCCTATACTGGCACCTAGTGGGGAGCAGGATGGAGATGGGCTGGTGAGGAGTGCAGGCTGCGCAGACACACACACACACGCACACACAGACACACACAGACACACAGACACACGCTCACCCTCCTCGAAATACCTTGGCCACTTCATTTTTCCTGGTTCTTTGAAAGCCCTTCCGGATCACTGCACTTTAATCAGGCTTTGTGCTCGCTGCTGCTCCCACAGCCTTCACATCCCTCTCACTAGAAAGCTTGGACCACGCTAAACCCTCTGCTTCTCACCCCTGCACCCATCCTCTGGGTCAGCATCCTTCTCCATTTGACCTGAGGTCCCTACCTGTGCTCCCCTCCTCCTGCGTTTTCCTGCTGGATCCCCCCCATCACAACCCATCCGCGTTTCCTCTTCCAGGTCCCCCTGCCTTGACCTGGGCCTGACGGGTTGCTCAGGAAAGTGGGAGATCACTGGTGTTGCTTCCTGCCTTGTAGCTCCTGCTCCCACGATGGCCTCGGAGGAAAGGGCTGCCTCTTGCCCGGTGAAGGACTTCCTCCACCAGTTCCCATTGCCCTCAGGAATCCCATGTCCCACAATTGTCCTGATTTAGCTGAAACAGCAAAAGGTTCAACCCACCACTTCTCCCAAGGTCCGCCCTGTGTCATTACAGCATCTGAAAGGAAACACTGAAAAGACATGACGTTCTTGCCAAAAAACATTTATCTTCCTCTTACACCATTTACACAAAAATGACAACTCTCTCCCCAGGAACCTCCAAGGTTGGTCTCAAGTATTGCAACCCAAATGAGATCATCTAGGCAGCCCAGTGATAACCTTTCTGATTATATTTAAATTACTGCTCAAGTTTGTTTCTCCTACCGTAGTCCCACAGAAGCCTGGCTTATATCACAGTAGTTAAGGCAAGTATTTTCAAGCCCTTGAGGCAGCAAGGCAGTATTTTCAGGCTCAGTTGCTTGCAGCAAGGAACAGGGAATGGGTAATGGGGGTGATCTGACAGTCCCACAGGGGAAAAGATCACTGGATGGTTGTACTTCCCATGCAGAGCATGACACGCTGCAGTTTTGTTTTTAAATTTGACAAGGGCCAACAGACACACCTACCTGATCCCCACAGTTCTTTCTTGTCCCACCAGCACACTTTACTGAGTCCAACGAGAGGATGAAGCCTTTTCTTTGCCTTACCTATACATTTTCCATTGTGGATTTGCTCCCGCTTTGAAGGAAACCTATTGTTGGTGATGCTGTCAAATAGTACTCCATACTGTGTGGCCTGTAACTGTGATTTATGAGCAGTTTCTCGCTACACCATGGCTCAGCTGACTTTTCAATCGAGCAGCTGATGTGAATGTTAAACCTATTCAAGGCTTGCAGCATTTCAGTGGTTCATTCAGCTTGAGGAAACACTGGAAATTTATTAGGATGTTTTTACAGTCCCGGAAATTGATACGGAGCTCTGTCACTAACAAAAGACCAGAAATGGTTCACGGTTTTACTGCACATATTCATATACATTAGGTAATGGTAGGCCTTTGTCATTTATTCAGTTTTGAAGCCAAACTCTCTCCATGGATAAGACTCTGTGGGACTTCCAGATCTTGCAATTTTATCACAAGCTTGCCTAATATTCAGCTCTTGGAGTCACTTGGTTTGTCTACCTGAGGACCCAAGCTTCTTGAAGGAACAAAATATCACTGATAATTTCTGAATTTCTGAGTGGTGTACAGGATGATTATAATGGAAGGAAGAAGAGATGAACAAGTATGCATTAACAGCTCTTTGCCCCTCTCTTTGCAATAGTCAGTAACCCTGCCTTCACTCACATAACATAGGACTTCTCTCCTCAGAGGGTTGCCAGAGCATCCATAGCCAAGTGGCAAGTCTTTGGTTGAGGTAGAAATTTTTTCATAGTTTGAAAGAGCCTAACGTGTTCATGCAGATGTCTGCACCCCAAGCCACAGGGGCCCCAGTATCCAGAACTCCACCACACAGTCTTTTGCCCTCATCTCTGTTTCTGATTCCTGGGTGTCAGTCATACTGGAGCCAAAATCCCCCTGGATCCCAACACCCAGGGACAGATGAAAGGAGTTGTGAGCAGGGGCCATGCTGCAGGAGACAAAACACTACAGGATGCCTCATGCTTTACTCTCACTGAAGTCCCAGGTCTATTCCACCAAATGTCCCAGTGAGGAAATGCTCATATTCAGCCACCAAAGTAGAAGAGGACCCCATCACTGACTTTTTGTACTCACTCACACCGGGAGCTGGTCCACTCCAGGGCATACCTCCCCGGGCCACCCACTGGGTAGGCAAGCTGTGCTTTCCTTGCATATGTATAGAATACAACAGAATACTTTATTTTGGTTAAAGGGACCTACAACAATCATCCAGTCCAACTCTCTGACCAGCTTAAAGCATCTTATTAAGGGCATTGTCCAAAATGCCTCTTGAACACCAACAGGCTTATGGTGCATGAACTTGCCATGAACTTGCTCTCCATACAGTGGGGGTCATTTAAGCACTGCAGGCATCTAGAAAGATGAACACAAAGTAGCCTTATCAGCCACAGCCAGGAATAGCATCATTTACAATACAACCAAGTGCTCAGGAGTGAGGTGCAAACCACATGTCACTTCTGGGAAGGGGATCCTTTCTGGTGATTGGTCTCTTTCCAAAATTCTCGTAGCAGTGCTAGGAGAGCCAGTAGTGCTGTTGATAAAGCACAAAAATTATTCTAGAACTGTACATAGCAAGATGCAGCTGAAAGCTCTTGCTGTAATTTGATGCAAGATATAACAAATTGGTGTTAAGCAGAAAGGGTGGGAGCAGCAGAGGTTACAGGATCACACTTTGGCTAATTATGTCTTGAGCTTCATGTCCCTAAGTCCTTCAGGATGAGATTTTCAAATGGCCTGATATAGTTGGACTTAAAAAGGATGGACTAAAAAGAAAAGGTATTACACTGCTTTTACCTTAGCATTTGTATAATATCTATAATCTCCTGAACCCTTTACTCACATCCACGAGTGCTTACTCCAACAGGGAGACAGATTATGTCCTGCAAGAAGAAGCTTGCTTGTTTTTAAGATGTGTGGCTTAGTTTCAAAGTAGCATAAAACCTTCCTAGTTACTGATAGGGAGAAGTCACAGTCAAACAAAAAGATTGATGAACTGGAGCTCATAAAAAAACTGGCCGTTGGGAATACCAAACATATTTGTTCACACAGTATGCAGTTCTTGAGTCAGCAACACAAGCCATATTGCCTTGTTCCAGTAGATCTTTTTTTCCACCCTTCCACCCTTTTATTTTTTAAAATAAATAAATCATCAATAACCATGAAAGCATCCCCTCAGTGGGTGAACATCCCAGCACACCACAAAATTGTCTTTCCAAAGAAGTATTTCCATGGGCTTGAGGGAAATCATAAGCTACTTAGGAGGAATGGGATTCACAAAGCTCTCCTGGCCAGCTACATCACTGCCTGTGAGCAGGTCCTGGAGCTAAAGATGCAGGAGCACACTGAGGAAAGGCAGTAGCAGAGAATCTTGCACAGTTGTGAACAGATGGGAGAGACAAGAAGGAAGCGGAAGATAAAGGAGAAGATAAGTGAAGAAGATAAGAGAGGTTAAAACTCTACATGCTCTTTAAACACTCTCTTTGGGAATACACCCAAGTACACATCTTGCTTACAATACAACAATACATGTCCAATGCTTCACTGAATATGATAAAGGAAACTTTATAAAAAGACATTAAAAGAAACCCTTCAGTCCTGAAGAGCCTTTTCTGGGGAGCTGCACCAGTTACAAGTGGTTGACAACTCTTATCAATACTGCTGTGTCCCATCAGCAGTGGCACATGCCAAAGTTTGGCCAAAGGCTTGACAAGAAGGTACAACACAAGATCTGATATAGACTGAGGCAGCCACAACTTTTAAGACTGACCAGTCTGCACGTCTGGTTTTGGAAGCAGAGAAGGTTTGGTTATTTGTGTGTATATATATATATGTGTATACAGACAAATTGTGTTGTGGCTGGGAAGAGCATGACACTCACCCCAAGGAGCACTCAGTTAAGAGGTGTCCAGCAGAGTCATGTCTCAAAATAAGGGAGGAGCTGTGGCTCTGTACAGACTGAAATTGCAGTGGAAATGGGAAGCATTTCTGGTGGTACCCTCCTCCAGCTGCTTCCATTCTTTGCTCTTCAGGGCTCCCCATTGTTCCCTTTGGGTGAGTGTCCCTGCCCACCTCTCTCCACAGCTGATCACTGCTCTCACGTGAGCAGCAAGAGCTCACTGATAACTAAAACTAATGGCTGGAATTAGGAGGCAGCTTAGTCATTTTTTGAAAGACAGCCACTGAGTTAGGGCCATAACTTGCATCCAAACAAGAAGCCAGCTTTCCAAGAAGTACTCTACACCATGTATATGCCCTGTATGTATCCAATACACACAAATATATATGCATATACCCCATGTATACCCTGTCTAATTCCAAATTAGACCTGCAAATCAGGTCCTTGGGTATGTAAGAATATATTTAGGAAACTAACTTCAGGCTTTTTTTTTTTTTTTTTTAATCTTAGCCATAAATTCAGTCACTTATGAGTCAAAACCCCATCTGCTCTAAATTAGCACTTGATTTCATGCACAAATAGGGTTCACACATGTAAGTCCTGTCATTTGTGTGCTCCCAGAGGCAGTGCATAAATTACCTGTGCACAAAACAAGAGGTCGGTCAGCTTTACCTTGTGCACTGCTGAGTAAGTGCACATCAAAGGGCATATTGTGTTCCTGGAATGAGAATGAAGTGTCCTGGCATGGGTCACCCCTCCACGTGGAAATGCTGCTTTTCTTGGGAAAAGAAAAAAAAAAAAAAAAAAAAAAAAAAAAAAAGACCTGAACAACTTTAAAAAAAAAATCAATCAAAATTAATTGGCCAGGGGGAGTCAGAGTTTGGGTTAGCACAAACAAGTAACACAGAAGATTTTACGAAGCTATTTGAAACCTGAGGGGTTGGACTAGATGATCTTTCGAGGTCCCTTCCAACCCCAAGGATTCTATGATTCTAAGGATTCTATGATTCTGAGTTTGGTCTTAGAACAGACAGTGGTGGGTCTTCATTAGCAATTGCATCAATTTTAGAAGACAGCTGTGAGGTGTAATATTAAATATGATATTAAAATACCTCCATGTGAGCAGTGTAAATGCAGTCATGACACGTGCTAAAGAAGTTAGATGGAGACTATTAAACCCTGTGGAAATCATGGAGTTAACTTGGATTTAACATGAAGTTAAATACAGAGGACTCCTGCAAAAGTGCTAGCTCCAAAAGTGTGTTCAGCAGTGCAGTGTTTCACATGACTCCTTCAGTCCCTCTTCTGGGTGAATTTTTGGTCGAAAACAAGTGCTTCAGAAAAGTGGGCATCTCACTTTGGCTGCTTTATACTCCAGTCATAATCTGTACAAAAAGTTGGATCTTAGTGAGAAGCAAAGGAGGAAAGACACTGACTCTCAGTAAATCTTTCCCAGATAAATAAATTAAAAACATAATAACACACAATGACTACCATAGCTTGGCAATTAAGGGAGTAACCGGTGCACAGTGAGGCACTGATGTATAGGCTGGAGGAGGAACAAGGTCCTCTGAACTACAAACAATTCATTTAAAAAAAAATACTTTGAAGAAAAAAATTGTCTCCAGACCAGCCTGTGAATAAAACAAACCAAAAGGCAACCCTGATACAGCTATTTGAAACAACTGCAAATGCAGCTCAGGTCAGCACCTGTGGCACCAGCAGAGAGTTTCAGTGCACACCAGATTTCTGCTGCTGGAGGTGAACAACCATGGCCATCAGCTGGCATCTTCATGGGGTCTATCTCCAAACTGAGACATCTCAGTTTTGTCAGAGCCTCTTGGTTGTCTCTGAGCTGTGACCCACTGTGAGGTGAATGTGTGCCCAAAGGTCCTGTCATCTGGCCACTTGGGCTGTGGGGAGAGGGCAAGGATTTTCTTTTTTCTTTTTTTCACAGCCCTGAAGGGCTCCAAGGAGTTACTGGGTGTCTTTTCTGGATGTAGTTTTTATCTCCCTATTTCACAGATGTTCCTTTCTTCCAAAATCCTGTTCCTATATTTTCTTTTTTTTCCCTTTTCACAAGGATAACAAATAGTCCCATTTGCAGTTTTCTGTCACATTTTATATTTGTTACTTCTAAAAGTTAGGGCTAAACTGTACTTCAAGTCTTACACAAGACCTGGACAAAGTTTTGAGTGCTTTCAAAAAGCTTAAACTTACTTCACATTAAGAGTGAGGCTGGTGATTATTTAACCTTAAGTCTCTTATTTTGTAAAAGTTACTTTAACATCCAAGTGGGTACAAGCATGAAAGCCTATTGAGACAAACAGATTTTATAAGAGCAAGCTCTAAAAGCATGTGGCCAGGCCGTACTGTTAGATGGTCAAGAGATGCACCAGTACAAGATACAAGTAGGTAGCAGAGCCAAAGCTTAAATCTCAGTCTTACACTTAGAGATAAAAATCAGAATATCTTAGGCAGAACTTGGCCAGATGTCTTACGGAGTTCAATTAGGAAAGACTTTTGACAAAGAATGTTTCAGTACGGACTCCTTTTTCTCTGCTTCTTCAGCTGAAATACTGATGATAGCAAATCATTTTTTTAATCACTTCCCTGACTTTGTAACACAACTTACACTCTCTCTGTGCTGGGAGCTCCATGTACCAAACAGATTGACTCCTCAATCATTAAGAAAACATGCAGTACCAGCATTAGCTTGTAACTTTTCAAATCTTGGCAGAGCTTGCATCCAACCTCTCAGCTTCCACTCAACTTTCTTGTCTTGTTTTTAAGTTTGTTTCTTTTAAGCACAACTAAAGGAATCTGCTCTCCCTCCTCCTCTCCTGCAAACCAGACTTTTGCATCAATCAGTCTCACTGGCACCTTCACTACGAGCCTTCATACATTTCTGTGCTGCTATTGCAGACAAGTCCCTTAAAACAAAAACTTTAAAAACTCTAAATGTAATGGCAACCGAAGGTTAGATATTGTGCAAAGAGAGAGAAGACAGTGACAGGAGAGCACTCAATCACTGCATAGTTTCTCATACCAGTGAAAGCATCCTTTGAGAGTCTGCCTAGGTGTTGTCTAGCTTATATGATACAGTGCAGTGCCCATCAACACTTCTGTTTGGAAGCTCACTTCTCAGAAATCACCATCAGGCTCGTTACTCATAAATCAGAAGAAGGCTTTCAACCAGGCCTGGGAATCTGGAGAGGATACAGAAAGAGGGAGTTTTGTCTGCTCTGCGGGTTTCAGCCCGAGAAGGGGGGTGGCTTGACTTCCTATCCTTGTGCATTCAATCAAATGAATTGCACAACCATGCTGCTACTTTGCTCTATTTAATGTAATGTTTCCCAAAATGCCACTTGTGAGTAGTACAAGTTATGGTTGGGGGAAAAGGGGAGTCCACAGTCTAATAATGTAAAACAAGCTAAGAGAGAAGAGGAAAGACAGGAGAGTTTTTTCTATTGGGCACATTGAAAAGTGCTGATGTATTTAAAAATGTACTTTTTGTCCCTACATCACCAGGGATGTGTGTTATGTAGCTCCTTACATCTAAATGGTTCTCCACTGATTGTAGGAGTCTATTCCATATAAAGGAACTTTTTGCTGCAGCCTGGTTTTGCAAATCTTGACCTTAGAATTTGCAGCTGGATGTTACTGTTTTTTAGTATTTAAATAAGTCTCACCTAAACTGAAACACACCCAAGATAAGAAAAACTGGAGAGAGATGTTTTGCCCTCAAAGGCTCTGGAGGTGCCTCATCCTGTCTCTTTCAATGGAACACAGACTGAACTAAACAGATTGCTTGGGGTCTGTCTTCAATATGATTTCCAAATCAGAAATTTCTGCAGATGAAGAAAACATGGTTAATAAATTCCCTCATAGGATCAGAACTTTAGACTCTGAAGCTGTCTTTCCAAAGAAAAGGGTCAAGGCAAATGTATATTGGTCCATTTTGGAAATGGATGTGCAGAGACAAAAGGTAAGGTCTTGAAGTTAATCAATCCCCAAGACAGTTTAATGCGGGTCTCTATATTTCGGTCACCCAAGTGGTTTCAAAAGCCTGCTGAGGTCATTGGGAATTTTCCAGTGACATTTGTGCACTTTAGAATAGGGTATTGACCTAAAGATCCAAAGGTAAGAAGCTGTCTTGTCCTTCTCTTGTCTGCTGAGGAAGACAGGGTCAATTTTAGTGCTAGTGTAAACAGAGATGTATGCAGTTGAGGAGCATCAGTAATTTAAAACATCATATAACTGACTCCCACCTGGGAGGATTATTATATGAAATGCACTAGTGATGTCTCCAACCTCTCTTGCTATGCGAATGCTGAATAAGCAAAAAGTAGTAACTTGGGTAATAGCATATTCCAGGGGAAAAAGCACTATTATTCATTCAAATCCATTAACTGTGTGAAGAAAGGAGGTGATTCATTCCAGCTCTTCTCTACTTTGGTACAAAGCAGCTACTTTTTAATCATCAGGGATGGTTGTGTCATTGAAATAGAGACTGCTAGCTGGATTACCATAAAAACCTGCCAATTAATTAACTGAGCTCCATAGAGCCAAAACCAATAGTGCTTAAAAGCA
The DNA here is from genome assembly GCF_003957555.1 of Calypte anna. NCBI lineage: Eukaryota > Metazoa > Chordata > Aves > Apodiformes > Trochilidae > Calypte > Calypte anna. The sequence goes on from NC_044245.1 coordinate 104,031,555, forward strand.
GCTTGCCCTATCTCTGTTGAGAACAGACATCTGTCTGGTCTCTGAACTATGAAGAACTAGAACCTTGAGGACAAAGAATGTGATATATTGACTGACATCTCTGCGTTTGGGGAAGTTTGATGGCTGCTCTTTATATTTTTTTCACATATGGAGTTTTTCTGCCTTTCATTCTGTGCTTCTGGAAGATCCTCATCCAGATTCTGCTGCAGTAAGCTGTGTTGTAAGGGCCACATCCAGCTACTGTTACAGTCAGCAAGCAGCAGTTGAAGTAAGCTTATTTCTACTTAAGAACAACATAAAAAACACTGGAGTAGAATCATGGAAATTTTACTGCAAGTCAGTCAAAATGGGAAATTATTTGTTCCCACAGTATTTTTCTGGGTGCTGAAGTCATCTCTCAGAGATCCAAATTCCTCTCCCAGCAAAATGTGTATCAACAGCTTGTTTCATGTCATCTTTAACATGGAAAGTATAGGAGAGGCACCTTCTGGACAGTTCAGTTCTTTCTATTTACCACCCAGCCATTCACAGAATTTGTAAGCACAAACAAGAGAACCTGTATATTGTATGCATGCCTGATTACTCAGTGGAGTAACCAAGGTAAAGCTGGGTATTTGCTCAAGAGCTGCACCTCTAGAAACCCTTTAAGTCAGTGTGGTCACCTACTGTTCTGCAAGGAAAGGAGGGGTATTAGTAATTCTTTTTCTGGAAATTTTACAGATCTGGGACTACAAATTCCTTTGTATTTGTTTATTTAAAACTAAATTCTTTGACTCTGACTCAGTTCCTGAGAATTAATAATAACGCTACAGATAGAAGTCAAATGTAATTTTAGTTGACAGTATTTCTAGAAGTCTAAAAAGAAATTGTGCTGGTTTTAGATGGGATAGAGTTAATTTTATTCATAGTAGCTGGTAGGGTGCTATGTTTTGGATTTGTGCTGGAAACTGTTGATAACACAGGGATGTTTTTGTTATTGCTGAGCAGTGCTTACAGAGCCCAGGCCCTTGCTTCTCACACCACCCAACAAGGGAGTTGGCTGGGGGTGCACAAGAAGCCAGAAGGGGACACAGCTGGGACAGCTGACCCCGAATGAGTAAAGGAATATTCCATATCATATGACATCAGGATCAGCATATAAAGCTGAGGCAAGAAGGAAAGGCAGGACGTTCAGAGCAATAGAGTCTGTTTTTCCAAGTAACCATTAAGAGGGATAGAACCCTGCTTTTCTGGAGATGGCTGAACACCTGCCTGCCAAGGAGGAGTGGTGAATGAATTTCTTGTTTTGCTTTGCTTGTGTGTACAGCTTGTGCTTTTCCTATTAAATTTTCTTTAGATCAACACATGAGTTTTCTCACTTTTAGTCTTTCAGTTCTCTCCCCCATCCTACTGTGAGGGAAATGATCGAGGGGCTGCATGGCCATGTAGTTGCCAGCTGGGGTTATAACACAACAAAGACTTGTTTGGTACCTTCTCTGTGTATCAGGTGCTCTTGGCAAGTCTTTATTTAATGTCTCATATGACGACTTTGCTGCTTAAACTTCCTCTGAATCCATGCTGAATGGAGAATAAGCATCACTCCCTACAGCAAAATTCATTAATGCATACAAGAGATATTCAAACAACAAACTCAAAGATTTTTTTACCTTCATTACAATAGTAATGAAGAGTACTGAGAGTTCTCAGATATGTTACCTGGAACAAAAAGAGGTCTGCACTGGGTTTTTAAATTTTTTAGTGGCAAGAGGTTAAACAACTTGGATGCCACATGAAGGAAATTACTGCTGTCCAGGTTCACTGGTTTGTCTGAAAAAGAACTGTCTTCCATGTGCTAGTTAGAGATAATGCCAGAGTGACACAGAGTAAATCTTGCTTAGTCAGTGCCTTCCTGATCCGGGTATGATTTACAGCAAAATAAAGTTATGCTGCCTTCACCTTGTTTTAAAAGCACAGTGTTGGTCAAGTCTGGGCTGGAGGTTTCTTGAATCACAGAGTGTTGTTTGGAGCTAAGTGATGATTTCCTTCAATTCCAGACGTTTGATTGATAAAGTGTGTTTATAACCCTTCCATCTTGTTTGGTGGATGAAGACAGACCTGCCAAACAATATGGGAAAATGGTTTCATTGGGGACTGGGTAATACTATAGAAACCAGAATGCGTGTATGAGAGAGAGTGCGAGAGGGAGAAAATGCTCTATTTCCTGTCAAGCTGATGGTGAGACTGGAGGAGACCCAGTTCCCCCAGGGAGTTTATTTAAACTGTGATACAAAAGTTACTCTGAAAAGGGGCTGAAGGGGTGACCTCCAACAGCACTCGGCTGCTTTATTGCCTGCTGCAACAAATTTGCTCTTGGTTTGAACCCCCAGACCAAAGAGTAGGTTGAATGAAGAAGCTGAGCTTAAGGTGATGCTAGAACTTGGGAAAGGATTTGGGGTGAAGGGAGCTATAGTTGATGTGATGTTCTGTGCTGCCCTGTAGTTGAGCTTGCAGTGTCCAAAAGTTGTTTCTCGTATGGACAAAGAGTCTTACAGCCTGGGGAGTGATTTGCAGCTACAGCCTTTATGTTGGACTTTCCACAGATTTCAAGGAGAGGCAGAAATACAATTTTATCCTTAAGGGATGCAAGAGAATTGCAAAGCTAAAAGGAAGCTTAGCTGAGAGTTTGTGGATTGCCCTTCCACTGTAAGTGATGAGAGTTTTTAGTGGATCTTCAGCACTTTGAGGACCTAAGGCTACATCTTTACTAACTTGTAAAGTAGGCCTGCAGCTGTTGTCTGGCCCAGATTTTCACTCAAAGTGTGTTTCCTCCTCCCATTCACACCCCATTTCATGAGAGTGTGGCCTTGTTCACACCCCCTCTGATGAAAACAGTCTTGGCCCAAATCCTTGAGTGAGGCCTAAGAGTTTTCTGCACAACCATCGTGGTCAAAACTTCACAGGGACTATGGTACCAGCTAAACACTACAGGCAACAATGTGCTAGTGATGCTCTTCTTCCTGGACCCTGTTCAGTCTGCTAACATAGATAACCTTACAGATGTCACACGGGATGATCAATGTACAAGATGCATGAGGAAAGTGTCCCAAAATAAGCAGTTTAGCCTCATTTTCAAGAGGAGTTTACAAGCTGTATCCTTGCCACATAAATCTTGGAGACATTGACTAGAAGGTTAGAGATGACTAACACTCAGTTCCCAGAATCTTCATGTCAAGGAGAGCAAAGAGGAGCAATGCAAGTAGCCAAATTAGGATTTTCACTAAAACAAGACTTTTGTTAGAGGTCAGAGGGTCAACACTGCAAAAACATATTAGGTCTGTCCTACTGTTTCATCTCAAACCCAGGACTTCAACCAAACCACTGCAGCCGTGCTAGGATGAAACTGAGAAGAAACTATGCTTACTTAATCCCAGTTCTTGTGAAAATATGTTATTTGTCTTTGGTGCACACTTCTACTCAGCCTTCAGTTCACAGCAAAACAACACAAAACCTCTCTGCTGTTCTAGGAGTGGAGACCCCTGAGGTGGTGAGCATCTGAAGGACTGGGATACAGAAGAGCCTGAGGTACTTGTTTCCAGCTACAGGGTTCCCAGCAAATTGCCAAGGTAAAAAAATGCATCTTCTTCTCAGGGTGTTTGTGTCCTCTCCTGATAGTCTGAGTGTTCCAGTTGTTTTGCCCAAGTCCTTCTGAGCACCTTGGAGTTAGCTCTGAGATGAGGAAAATCCATAGATCAGGAAGGTTGTAATGAATAACACATAATTGCATTTTTGTGTGACATAGATGGGATATTGCAATTTTCTAAATGGGTTGGGAGAGAAAATCTTGCAGGTCATGGTGCCCCAGGGTTATGTTTTGGGGGCACCAATTTAGGAAGTGGGAAAGGGCCAAAAGGTGAAGTATAATGGGCAAGTCCTGTAGGTTACACCGGATTGTCTGACACAAGGATGAGTAAGGGAGACACCCAAGCTGAAGAAAGGTTTGCACATGACTAAATTCAGTGTTTTTTGAAAGCACCAAGAAAGAGAAAGAAGGTTTCTAAGAAAAACACTTGAGCTGCGCTAACTGAAAAGGATTTGCTTAAGTTTGTATAAAGCTGAATTATGCAATCTGTCCTTAGTGAATGCTGTCAGTGGGTGGAAAAATGCACTAATGAAGGCTGTTGGGAATCCAGGAAAGAGATCTGTGTCCTTGGGATGGCACTTGGGGATCTCAGAGCAAAGGAAAGTTTATTTTTGTTCACCAGGCAAGACTATTTTCAGGCAGCAAGGTTTGTATACTACGTACAACCATTATGGATCTGCAAGGCACCACAGCCTGTATTGCTATCTGATTTCTGCTCTTCTAGTAGGATGGACAATGAGCTGAGGAAAGGTTTTTTTCACAGGTACAGATATGTATTAGCATTTTGACAACATTTTCATGGGATTCATGCAACCACAAAAGTCAGCTGAGGAAGTGCTAATGAAAACAGCTGAATAATTTGAAGCTATTTGGCTTGTGATACCAAGGGGACTGCTGGATATTTTGTGGCATTGTTTTGGAAAGAAAGCCACAGAATTCATTATCTGGGAGAATATCAGGCATCTGTTCAACGAGAACACATGGGACACTCAATATAATAAGCTGAGAGTGGGTAATCTAGTCTCTCTGGTCCAGGGGTATTTTAAGTCCTGTAAGTAAAGAAGAGCAACTTGTGTTTAGCATTACTGGAAACTGAGTTTAGTACTTGATAAGTGAAGTAGTACAGTCACATTTCTGGATTCACCCAAGGTGAGTAAGGGGGTTTCAAACCCTTCACTAATTCCTCTCCTGTTTTCTTCATCCTTTCTGCAGCCTTTCTATAATTTTTCAGTGATCCCTTACATGTAGGTTCATTCAGATCATTATTTCACCAAGTCTTTTTAAACAGAGGAACCAGAATTAAGTTGTTCTTCTGAACAGACTGCAAAACATTAACCTCCATTTTCACTATGAGACAAGAGGAAATACCAGGGAAAAGCAGCTAAAGGTCAGAGAATGGCACATTTTTCGTGTAGTTTACCAGAAGTATGTGAAAACAGCTGTAGAAAGAGAGAACAGATAAATTATGTTTAAACTTTGGATTGAACTCAAAATTTTGAACCCAGAAGTCTACCTACCCTATTTATAGCTAGTTCTGCCATGATATTGTTTGCTATTGAGAATTAGTGATTAGCAATTTTTTCCTAGGGACTTCTTATCTCAGGTCCTCCTAGGAAATGTCTACATTTATATGCCTGTATACTGAGAGAATGAAATGCCAGCATGCCAGTGGAAAGTTTTTGTTCACGTGGACAATGTTACGGTGCTGGTGGCCTCTGCAGAATATAGGGACATATTTTTTGACATACAATTACTCAGACACCACCAGAGCATGAAACAATAAAGAATTATCATGTATTATGTATGGCAAAGCAGCTTTTAGCCAGAAACAGACTTACTTGCGTGAAAATTTAGCTTAGAAGCAGTTTTGCATTAAGCCACGTGCCAATAATATTTGAGAGAAAATCAAATGTTACTTAAAAGTATTTTAGTTGTAAAAGAGATGCATTTGGAGTAAAAAGGACTTGCAAAAACTAATTTACATGCAAATCAGGGTGCTCTACTTTGTGACTATTGATTTCCATTAAAGGTTAAGAGATTTCATAAACAGGCAGAAAGAAATCACTTTGCCCTTCAGTCCAAGTATTTAAAGAATGTATTGCCATGAACAGGCTCATCAGTGAGTATAACTCCCTTAATCTGAGCTATTTGGTGAAGTCTTAGAAATTCTAATGTAAGAATGGGCTCAGAAAAATGCTCAGATTTGACTCCAAAGTCGAATTTCCTTTCAGATGTTTTCACAGCTATGTGTTGCACTTCACTTGAAACAATCCTACCTACTTTTTTTTTCTTTTCTGAGTACTTTTCTGAATTATGAAAAATTAGTATTAAATTTGAACATACTTCTGGCAAATAAAGGGCATGGACTGTCAACGAAAATTCATGGCTAAAAGGCCATGCTTTCTTTTGTGGTTTTTGTATCCCTTCTAGCAACCTAAATTACATAACAAACTGACATTGATTGCATGCAAAGTTTCACTGTAGAATATGAACCATTCATGGCTTGCAAACTTACTTGTTAAGCTCAACAAAGAATTTCAAATGGTAGGAAAAAAAATTATTCCACATTTTCACAAAAATTTCCTAGTGGGGAGATGTCAATCTTAACACAAGAGTTTTCACAAAAATTTGCTCAGATACATAGGAGAGATCTCAGATTATTAAAACTGAGTACTGTACTTCCCATGACAGATTTCTTAATGCTTTTTTCTGCTTTGTTTATGAAGATGACAGAGCTCTCAACTGCAAAAGATAGAGTGGCTGATGGAGCCCAGCAGGACACAGTTTGTACAAGATATTAAAGACACCAAGCTTCTCACAACAGGGTCTTTACTTTGGTACCCAGTCACTTCAGGAAAAAGGAACTGACTCCACTTCATCATGGAAGTATCAGTATGTTTATTTTATTTCGTTTCTCACTGACTGGCAATTCCACCAGATTTCATCTGCATATAGAATTGGATCCATTTAACTAGAAAATTTTTACATGCATCAAAGAAAAGCAAGTAACTACAAAGTGCATTAAATTTCAAAGTAGTGATTACGTGCACTAAACCCAAATCTTCCTCAGCACAATTTGACTGATGACAATAGATGCTTCAGCTTTACAGCCACACAGGATGAGAACCAGACCTGGGCTGGTTTAATTCTTCAGAGTCTCATACAGTTTTAAAGTGGGTAACCATGAGCAAAAAGCAAGTTTGACAGCTGAGGGAGTCAGGTCAGCTCCTTGGGAAAGTGAAGACAATGAACATTGCAGTGGTGGAAGGGTTAATGTTTCCCTGCCCAAGTACTATCAACAATTTTATTAACTTGTTTTCATTCCCTTTTTTTGTTTTCATTCCCTTCTAATGCTGTTGTTCATTTTCAGATTCAATTTTTAATATTTTTAATGCAGTTTTAATATCCTCCACAGGAATTTAAAAACAATCTACTATTTAAAACTTAATTGTAGCATTTGTTATTCCATAAAAACATATTTCAGATTTTTGGATCCAATTTTGTGAAGTAATTGAATAATAAATGAATAATGAGAACAACAGGACTCGTACTAACTTTTTAGTCCTTAAAGTGACTTAATATTTTAGAAAGAACAATAATTTTTCTAATTATATTCCAGAATAGTAATCATCATTATAATGCACCAAAACAAATGTATAAAATGGTGCTGTCTTTCTTGGATGCTAGGATGGAAATTTGTAATTATTTACATTTTCCCTGAGCAGCATAAACTATTTCTATCCAAGAAGGAATTATGCCCTCTCCCCATGTAAGGAACATAAACAATCATCTAAGCAATAATAATGATGAGCACTCAGCAGTGCTGCCAGTCAGTCCCCCTGCAATGAAACTTCTGCTCCAGAACCAGTGGCTGAGGCATTGGTCGGTACTTAGGGTGTCTACTTGGGATTCAGCCAGAGACACAGCTGATAAATCTGAATCCCCCTCCCAATTTCCCTGTCTGGAAGAAGGCCCAGTAAAAGCTCAGGAGATGCCACCAGCTCAGCTGTCAGTAGTGACAAAAGTTATCAGAGAGATGGAACACCTCTGCTGTGAAAACAGGCTCTGGGAGAGAGTTGAGATTGCTCAGACTGGAGAAGAGGAGGCTCTGGGAAGACCTTATTGTGGCCTTTCAGGATTTCAGGGCGGCTTTAAGGAAGATGGGGACAAACCTTTTAGCAGGGTCTGCAGCAATAGGAGAAAGGGTGAGGGTTTTAAACTAAAAAAGGTTTTGACTACATGTAAGGAACATATTTTTTCCTTTGAAGGTAGTGAGACACTGGAACAGGCTGCCCAGAGGAGTGGTAGAAGCCCCATCCCTGGAAACATTCCACATCAGGTTGGAATCTGGTCGAGTTAAAGACTTCCCTGCGCACTGGTTTGGACTAGATGACCTTTAAAGGCCCCTTCCAACCCAAAGCATTCTATGATTCTACTCTGTGATTTTTCATGACTGTCAATTCATCATCCCAGTCACCTAGTACTCTCTCCTTACATTCAAAAAATCCAGGTGAAATCTGGAGTGGGAGAGATTTGAGCAGCGCTGTGGAACCCCTGAACTATTTGGAGGGCCTTACTGTAAAACATAAGTGGGTGCTCTGACAAAGCGTTGACTGAACTTTTCCTGTTGCCTGAACAGCTGGAAATCTCAGTACAAAATTTCTCCTGGCTGAATAAGAGCTCTTTTTCAGCCCCCTCAAGCAGCCCGAGGGGCCTGGGCTTCAACCTGGTTTCTCAGTCCAGTTCCCACCCCTCAAAGTGCCAGTGCAGTTCAAGAAGGAGGCTTTAAATGTGTGTGAACCTTTAATCAAGCCAGCAGTGCCTTTGAAGTCATGGAGAACTTCGTTTTAAACACTTCTCTCCCACAATTCTAAAATAGCCACTGATACAATAAGCGATGAATGACCGTGGGGTTTCCTCAGCAGCACGGTGTACTCTGCTCCTGTCTCAGGCAACACAAACTTCAGAGAAGTTTGATTTCAATGGGAGAAAGAGCACAGGCTTGACTGCACAGGGCAGGTCTTTGATTTTTATCATCAAGTAAATGCAATTTATCTTCTTCTTTTTCTTCTTTTACTTTTTTTTTCTTAAAAAAAAAAAAAAGAAGCACTTGCCCACAGGCTTTCCTATTCAAGCTTAGGTGTAGTAGGTCGAAAACCAAGAGACAAAAAAAAGGACAGGTGACAACAATCTCAGCCTAGGACTATTGTGTTGGGCCCAGCTCTGCTGCCCTAGCCACAACACTTGGAGGAAGTGGCACACAAACAGAGGAAGCAGGATTCGGCCTGAGAAGGATTTAGTAACTGCATTACTACGCTCTCAGCACTGATGCCTGCAAAAGATAAAACCTGGGAAAAGACCTCGGGTTCCTACTCCTTATTGTTGCTGCCTGGGATTTAACTTGTGCGTCTGAACTATGTACATATTTCACTGATTTAGGTGGGGTGTCATGAACGTATTTATACGGGCTGAGACAGTGACAGGACTGCTGATGTTTACAGTAACAGGTTAGAGAGACTTTGCCAAAGCATTCTTAGTTTTTAAAATGATTGGTCCAACCCAGCCCCCTTCCCCCTCTCCATTGTTATTTTGTCTGCTGGATTTACGGAAGAAGGAAATGGTAAATTACAAGAAAAAAATAGCATTTATCTTGCCAGGACGTGTTGCTTTGAACTTGGATGATATTAACATATCAATCAGATTCAGTGATATGTTAAACAAGGTTGTCCCTGGTTTATGGTTCACTGAAGCTGGGAGCTGAACTGTGGCTTTGTCTGCACAGTGGGCAGGGAGTTTAACTCCACCAGTCTGAACCCCTCACCTGGACACGTAGCACTGACACTGAGCACAGGGAACCTTTTTTTCTGTCTGAGTTACACTGACCCAGAATAAAGACAAACTTTAAGATTTAGTTAGGATTGAAAACTTGCCCCGATGAAGCCGATGAAGCCGAAACTCCTTGAAGGAGTCAAGCATAAAACAGGGAATATAATGACAGACTACAAGCAGTTTAGAGTAGCCTTGTAAGAGGAAATATTTTTGGATGACATTTCCAGTTCCCAATCAAAGCTTGGCCAATTATATGGAAAATTAATTTAGAAAGGAAACATTAATTAGATTTCTATAGAGATGCTAATTCCAAAACTTCAGGAGGCTTTAAAGCTTTGCTTGCTCCACTCCACCATTTCCTGATTATAGAATATTCATTATTTCACAATAACTCTCAACGATGGGGACAGCTTAATATAACTACATTATTTCCTCTGGGGACAACTAGGAACTTGTTACTGAAGTGTTAAATGGCAGTATTGGACTGGATAGTGATTTGAACTGGACAGAATTGGATTTACCACACAAAGCAGCCTGCTATGCACTAACCTACTGGCTACAAGGAATTTAAAAAAAAAAAATCTTACTCTTTTCCTTCTTGCCTCTTTTAAGAAATCACACAGACACCAAAGTGAAGACATATATACAAATAATATTTAATCCCCCTTCTTTCTGCTTTCAAAATGGCATTTTTCCTCCCATATGTAAGCCAAAAGTGAAAAAAGATCCCACTGAATAAATTATATAAAAACCAAATAAATAATTTAACTAATAGTAACGAGGACTCAAAACAAAATCTTCATGGCTTTAAACAAATATACACAATTTAACTCAAAAGTGTATGCTTTTTCTCAAGTAATTGTTAGCTAAGAGCTATAGTGAGATCTTGATGTAATCATAACCATAGCATCTATGATGAGTTAAGTTGTGCACACATTTAGAAAATTTAATCAGTCCTTGGAAAACTACTTTTACTTGCTATTTTTAAACATACTCAAACTCTACAGTTATTCAGCAGACAGACTTCATAAATGTATTTGTAATACTCAGACTTACAATACACATTTTACACAAATAGCTTTTACACTGATGGAGTATTACAAACTAATAGGAAAGCAGTAAAGGTTAAAAAATAAAGATGCTGTGAGTTCAAAGCCCAGGACCAAAGGGCAGTAATAATTCTTGGGAAGTGAAGAGAGAGGAAAACCCCAAACATTCTGATTTAAGAAAACAAGTAGCTACAGAAAATGAAGTCCAGTTTCCTGTGGTTTTTTGTCTTGTGGTCAAATTATCCTGTGTCTAATAAGATGCAAACCCTGATTAAAACTTTTCCTGTGGTTGAGGCATCTATCAGCTCCTTTTCTCTCCCATGCATATTTTCTGATGTCCAGTAATAATGCTTTTTTTATAATGAACTCTTTCCCTCAGCAGAAAAATAAGTTAGGCCCCCTCAGCTCTCCTCAGATACTAATTTTCACTTAACACAAAAGGAATTAATGTCAAGTTTCCTTAATCAAATAGACTGAAATTAGTCAGCAAATTCAAAAGTTATAGAGGACTGAAAGATAGGCATAGAGGCAGCATGATGATAATGTGCATTTCTTTATGAAAGCAGGCTAAATGTGCAAGTGTCTTGGGCACACTTGCTTTTGTCTCAAAATTTTCCCTCTCTGAAGACCAAATTTTCCCTCATATGCTAATTTGCATGTGAGATGTGTATAGACAAGGTGTGTGCTCTTTTTATAAGTAAGAAGAAGTGTATTAATAGTGGGGAAAAGGAATCTAGCACATGTAGATTGAGGGGGAAGAATAAAATATCTGTGAAACTGCTACTTGCTGCAGGTACATCTGGTAACAACAATAAGCAGATATTTTTAATACGAGATGCTGATGTGCTTTACTGGTAACAAGAAACCAATGCTCTGAGAAGAGCAGAGGAGTAGTGGGTTGATGCTGTCTGTTCAATATGAAAAGCTTTTATTTTTCCTGGTTTCTCTGGGCCAGCCATCATCCTGCCAAGTTTCTAGCCTCCAATCCACTGAATATCCTGGGAAAACCTTGAATAAATAAATCTTAATTCCACACTTTTCAGAGACTCTCTCTTGCTTTCTGTGACCTCTTTTTCTTTAACTGGAAAGCAAGATTTTTAGGGCAATTCCAAAAAAGTCAAAGGAGGGCAGATCTTCAGCCTTCCCTTATGTCTATATTCAAATAGACATTCATCACTTCAGCCTTATTGTCTTGGAAAAAAATTTCTCCCTGCTCAGCTTTTGCCTGAAATGTAGTTACACCCACTATCAAGAAGAGAATGCAAAAAGACAAACTATATTTGTTTCTAAAAGTTCTTTATTGAAACAACTCTAGAGCAGGGTAAAGGCTGTACAGCCAAATCTTGTCAGCAGCTCCTCTGTATTGCAGGGCAGCAGTGGCACTGCCCCTCCTGCTCTCCTCTGCCAGATCCCCCCCAGGGTGAATATGAATTTACTGTTGAGCGTGGATGAGGGCTCAAAGATCTTCCATGACAAGATAAAGAAACATGAGGGTCTTATTCGCCAACTCAAACAATAATTTAGTGTATGTTTTTAAAATTGAAGTTACCTGATGAATTTTAAAGATGTATTTCACCTGGTGAGACCAACTTTGACAATGAGGAGGGATTAGCAAACCTGTAAGAGTATCCCTTTGCCACAGGAGTTCACACAATTAACTGAGTCTAACAGATTCTGGCTGTGTTCCCCAGAAAAAGCACTAGAGGTCATGCATATTGCAATTATGGTTTACCTCAGCCAGTAAAACCAATTATCCTTCATACCCCTGTCTTCTTTTTTTCCTAGGGAGAACTTTTCTTCTTGGACTGGTGGCTCATGGCACCAGGCTGGCAGCTATGAGTGTATTTGAAAGTCCTTAAAATGAAACTTTAAGACAGTATTAGCTTACACAAGGATGCAGAAGTAGCCTAGCAGAAACAAAAAGCATTCATCTATTCAGCTCTGTTGACAACACTTTTCTGTTCAGCTTTGGAAGGAATAAAATGAATTAATGAAATTTTGCAGCAACAAGTTTGAAACCCAGAGTCCCAAAGCCTGACTCTTTTCCTGAGTATGAGAAGCATTTGCATTTAGGTATGCAAATCCTCTCTCCAAGGAATCTCAGGTGGCACTTGGGTCTCCATTCAGGAACTTTAAAAGAACGACTGTTATGGCATTTGATCCTTTCTGAGATAACCACATCATCTGGTAACTACAACAGGGAAGACTAAACAGGAATTTTAAAATATCAGCTATGGTACTATAACACCTAGGTGGCCCCACTGGCCCAAAAAGGTCATGAGCACATAATAAACCTTTCACTTAGTTCCTGTTGATGTTTTGGAACCAGTTGTTGGAAATGAGCACATGAAGGGCTCGTCTTTTCATGTGTTGTCTACAAAGAACCAGTAAGTACCAGTGCCAGCCTCCATGGGCTTCCATTGCTCTCACCTGACTGGAAGCCTCTACCTCCTCTCCCCTGCTTGATCCACCTGGGCTACCCAAACAATGAGAGGAATCCATCAGCACAAATTTTCTGTGTAATTTACCTGAGATTTTAATTACCAGGCAAATCAAACACCAGAGGGTTCAGGCAACACACAATCAATCCACTTGGGAATTCACCACCTGCCTGGTTCAAAAAGCATACGCAAAACCACATTGGTTTTTAGGCTTCAAAAAGTGAAGGAAGATGAAGAACAATGAGCATTTGACTGCTCTTGCTTCTAGCATATATTAATTTCTCTTGTGTCTGGATTGTAACAGAAACACTATTGAAAACAGTGACCTTTCAGTGGTTCGGACTATAGCTTTAGGTCCATCTTCTGCATTTTCCCAGAGACTGACAGAAACTTGTTCTGAGAATACAGCCCACCCTCTACAGCTGAGGATCCTGTGGGAAAAAAATCATGTAAATGTCATGGATGCAGACGGAAAAAGACAAATTAATGTAACACAGACAACTTGTTTCTGATATTTTTTTACTTTGTGGTTCCTGACTTGCAAGCTAAATAATGTAGTATTTACATGCAGTTCTGTTAAAGAAAAAAAAAAAAGAGGGAGAGAGTACTGGAAAACTTCATAAGTAGACATGAGGTCTCAAAACCAGGGATCCAGAGCACAGCCTACAATTGTCCTAATCTGCCTGAACATTTGGGGACACAGTAGAAGACTATTGTCTATGCCCAGCCATGGCAGGGAGATGAGACAGATCTTTTCCGAGTAGATTTCAAAGCTATTTTTTTAGACAGCAAATGAAGAATGAAAGTTGGGAAAGCATAGTTCAATCACAGAAGAAAAAAGTATATTCTTTCCGGAAAACTTTGCTGTTCTTATTCTCCCTGGCTTCTCTCTCCACCCCCACATCTGTTCCCACTTAACACTGTCCCCATTTTCTCACTGGGAAGCATCAGACAAGCTTTACTGCAGGCACAAATATCCATTCCAAGTGTCTTCGAGGGAATACATTCTTAGTCATGCTTGTACTTTACTGGGTGTCCTTGCCTTACTTGCAAGTCTGGGTCCACATGTGTCCCAGGCCTTGTCTCAGCAAAATACTGAAGTGGAAACCTTGCTGGAGAGAAGTGCTTAAACTCCCAGACCTCTAGAATGCATTTAATTTTGAGAACTAATTTCACTGAAGCTGCCAGAAGTGCAATGTTCGTCACTGTCTTCTCCCCAGCTGGGGCCTGAGACCTGCATATGGCACATACTTTTGATATTGACAGCCAAAAAATGCAAGTTAATTCTATAGCACACAGAATCACAGAATGTCTTTGGTTGCAAGAGACCTTCAAGATAATAGAGTCCAACCTTTGACCAATACTATAAGGTCACCACTAAACCATATCCCTAAGGACCAGGTCCAGATGCCATTTAAATACCTCCAGGGACCAGGTCCAGATGCCGTTTAAATACCTCCAGGGATGGTGACTCCACCACTGCCCTTGGCAGACAATTCCAATCTCTGACAGCACTTTCAATGAAAAAAATGTTTCCTAACATCCAGCGCAAACCTCCCCTGGCATAGCTCACATCCATTTCCTCTGGTTCTGCAAATAGGACATTTGTGGGTTTTTTAAAAATATAGTGGCAAGAAAGATTGTTGTTTTTCCCATGCTTTTTCAAGGTGAGCTAATTAGGAATTTTCTTTCTCATTTTGTTAGACACTCAAAACTCACAGCAAGACATTACTCAGGCTGGCTCATGAGAGTCCTGCCAGGTCTCTGTCCCCTGAATCAAGGAGAACCAGGGACCCCCTGTTCTGTTGGACAGAAGAGTCTCTTTCTCACTCCTTCACTGACCTTCCCCTAGGGAATGTCTCAGATGTCCTACACATCCAATGCACACCACAAGCATTCTGATGGAGGGGAAAAAATGCCTCAAAACATGGCAACACCTGTATTTGCCTATGGCTTGTGGGTAAATGATTGTGATCCATGGGAGGAATAGAGAACTGGCATGGATGGGGGAACAAGACCAACAGGTTGCTGCACAAAATAATTACTTTATAGGCAATGCCTGTAAGCATTTGTTGTAATAATTAATTGCAATTAGCCTGTTTCAACTTTGTTGTATTAATTTATTGCAATAACTGTTTCGACTACTAGGAAGATTTTCATTCTGTTATAAATGGCAAATGTTCAGTACGCAATTGAGCAGCTAAATGTAGAAAATTGTCACTTAGAAAATCACTGCTGTGTGAGGGAAGAATGCTGCTGTTAGCTCTTCTTTTTTGGGAGAAAAGGAGCTAACATAACAGGACAGGACAATTCCCACTCAGAAAACATGCATGCTCAGGCAAGCTGGAAGACTCTGTAAAGCAGGCAGCTGTGGAGAGATGAGTAAGTCCCATCCATTCAGAGATAAAACAAGTTTTGGTTTTTTTCTTTTTTTTTTTTTTTTATCCTTCTTTCACTTCTTTGATGTTCATTTGCTTTAAAATTTTTCCCCTGTGATGAACAACAGAGATTGCCAGTGAGTATTTGCAAGCTCAGCAGCAAAGCAGAAGGAACTGAGGATTCTTTGCTCATATTGAGTTTTTGAAAATGGCTGTCTACAGTTATTCTTTTCTTTTTGCTTCACTATTACATGAAGTATGATGGCAATAGCTATAACAATAACTCCTTCATGTTTGCAAAACTTCCATTGGAGGCTTGTAAATATGCAAAGTATCACTCTGAAAGGGATTCCGAAGAAAACATATTTACTTCTCACAGCCCGCCCCACCAACTTTTTTATTTAACATTGTACTTGCACCTTATGGCTTTGATAATAAATTTCAATACTGTCAAAACTACCACAAGAACAGCCAAAAAGTGCACCTAAACCAGTACCCTGTCCCTGAGGTTGGGATGCTTTAGGAGGAGTGCAAAACCAGAGTCAGAATAAGACGAGTTGGAAAAATTTCCTCCAGACACACTCCCCACCCCAGTCCATTGGATGTGTTGCAGATGACGAACACAGACAGCACAGCCTGCTCCTTCAGAACTCATCCCTCCTGGAGCCCTCCTTGAACGAGGTGGCACTTGCCCGAAGGCTGAAGGCTGGTGGCGACACTAGATGGCAGTGGAAGCCCTGAAGTTTCAGCGTTTTTTGAGTTATTTTGTGCTTTAAGCTCCATCTGGTGGCCTTATCGCTTTTGCTTCGGGAAGTCTGGTTATGTCCTGCCAATAGCAACCAGCACTTTTCGAGGTTTTTCAGCAAGCCCACATAGCGAGGTATCAAAATACAACGTCATCGAGTTTTTCTAAAATGAATAGTAACTACATGCCTTTCTTATTATACTTTTGGAAAGGAGTTCAATATACAATGTACTTACCAATTCTGATTTTTGGCCAGAAACATTTAATCGGAGAAAGCTTGGCTTGAAGACATCCATGTGCTGCCAAATGCAGTCCTGCTGCTGGATGTCAGAGCTTTTCAATCTACTTTCCTCCATAGCTCTTTGGATTCTTCCTCCATCGTGTTTCCCCCTGAAAGCCCAATCAAACAGGCAGGACAAGTGCTATGGGAGTCAAGAGCACAAAGAAGTTCAAGCAAAGAAAATCACACCTCCATAAATAAATAAATAAACAAGATAAAACAGCAAAGGATAGAAAGAACTGGTCCTCCACAATATTTCCCAAAGTCAGGCAAGCATCTAATCGTCCTTCAAGATGCTGCACAAGAATGCTGACCCCCTAAAAGGATTTTCTTCCACACAAGTTTGCTGCAAACTTTCTCATTCTTCACTCCATTTTTAGCTTCTTTGGCCTGAAATGTTTTAGTGATAAATAACATTGAATCTTACACGCATAGAATATTCCTCCTAGATAGAAGAGTGTATTATTTGTGTATGTAAAACTCTAGATTCTGCTTTGCCATTTCCTGGGCAGTATCCATTGCTGGGTTGAAGGCAGTGTCTTCACTGAAGAAGGTACCCAATGAACTTCCCAAAAGTAGGCATATGTTTCACATTTTGAAAGACTTTTTCACTGCTATAAAGGCTGGGAGAACCTTCCTCTCAGTCTTGATCTTCTTGAGACTGACAGAGAAAATTCCCTTTTACTCCTTCAGGAGCACACAGTAGACTTTGTCTTTTGCTTCTGCCTCCTAAGCTGATGCTGACACAAGAAATTCCCAAAGAGGTGTGACAGTGAAGAGCAGCTGTGGTCCTGGAGCTGGTAGGTGACTGGTGCTGGGGTAGCAACTGACTAAACCACCCCAGACCTTGGCTACAGACAGGGCAAAGGACTCCCTGGCCAGGATAAAGGTGTTTTTCTGTCTTGTACTTTTGATTTCAGCAAGTGCAACTATTACAAGAGACTCAGCTGAAAGCAAAAGCACAAGACAGAAAATCACCTTTATCCTGGCCCAAACAAGGACACTCCCCTAGCCCACTGTGAGAGCAGAAGGGCTGACTGGTTCTTGCTGGGCTTACCAAGGGTGGCATCAAAGTCACAATTCAGACTAACCTTGCAGAAGTTGGCAACAATTTCCTTTGCACTGTTCTCATCCTACATCCCATCGCCTGGGGCAGGGATGGAGGGGGGGTTGCAGGTAAAGAGCAGGACACCGGGTGGGCAGTTCTGCAAAATGCAGGGCAAAGCAGGCGAGCCGGGGGGATTCAGGAAGGAGCGCAAAACAGCTGACCTACCTAAATATGAATCTTCTTACAAGCATAATGAAGACAGAATTTGCATTAGAAATCCATACAGCTGTTTGGAAAGGGGAACGTTGCCCTCAGGGACAAATCCACTCCCTAACACCCAGCCTAAGCGTCTCCCTCATGCCTGGCCAAGATCCTCCCCCTCATGAGGAAGAATCCTCCCCCCGAGGCGCCAAAGCAACAGTGGAGCAATCCCGAGGAGGCTGCTTTATTAAATTAAATGGCCTCGTGGGAGGATACAATTCAGGGGTTTTTTTTCCTTTTCTTTTTTTTTTTTCTTCTTTTTTTTTCCAAGTGAAGCTCCCTTCTCAGAGAACAGGAGGAGCTGCTGCTTCTGTGTGGTAGAATTCAAACTGAAGTTTGTCTCATTTTTTTAAAAGTTCAGCACAGATAAAAAAAATTACAGGTTTCCAAAACCAGGTTGTGCCTTTCTTCAGATCTGGTTACTCTCTCCAAGTTCATCATTAGAACAGTGTAATATGGACCCATGTTTTTTGAGCAGGACTCCCCAGAGAAAACAATGCAGAGTGTCCTGCCTAAATTAATACCACAACATAATAAAAGATAAATCAAGCCAAATATGAGAGTTTTGCCTTGAAGTAAAAAAATAGAGATTTGATTTGGTTTTGTTTTGTTCTGTTCTAAAAGATGAATTTAAGAAATATATCCTTAACAATCAAGATAGGCAAAGGTTTCGTATGCAAGTAAACAGGACTGCATCACTGAAATACAGATGAGGATTCTTTGCCTCATTAATATCACATTCTCTATACAATTCTCAAATTGAATATTCTTCTTTACTTTTTATAGTCAGCAATTTTTTTTGCATGCACTATGCCTTGTATGCTAACTATAGGACCACAAATTTAAAACATCTTTGTAGAAGCCCCTTAAAATGTCTATATTCTTGCAGGGTGCCTTACATGGTGGACCTGCCAATTACTTAAGTATCATTCTGTTTACTGGCCAACTGCAAATGGCACAGTACATTTATAGTCTGAAAAATTACTCTAAAACAGTAACATGGGGCTTGTTGTCTATGATAACAACAAATATTCTGGGTTTAAGTTTTCTTTTCAAGTTGCTTTTCTACTCTCATGTAGTACAAATTCTGCAGGATATGAAGGTCAAGCTAGATATATCCCAGTATTTTACTGTAACACCATAAAAAACAAAAGCAGAAGGTCCTATCATGATTCCCCTGTGTGTCTCCAGTAATGAGAGTTTGCACTATAGTCTGCATGGTATAAACACCACCATGGTTATTTCTAGACTACATTTCAAGCTTGGTTCCCAGTACACGCTTAAGCTCAAATTGATTTCATGTCCAAATAATTTAAATAGTAAGGCCAAAATGCAGCAGTTTGGATCAAGCAGAGATTTGGCACCACACTATGCCTTAGCCCAGGCTAAAGCATGTGCTAATTCACTCCACAGGCTATGTTAACTCAGATTAAATTATCTGCTTTTATCACTGAGCAGCAAAATTACATGGTCAATACAAGGCAGATGAGTCAGCCTAGGAGTCTTCTAAAAAGATTGCTGTCTGCAGCAAGACACTATAGGATATATTGACTGCTGAACTGTACTTTAGGGCCAGAACTGCAGAGACACAGGTGAAAAAGTACATTTAGTTTTAGGCAGCTGTCTGGCTTGTGCTCCACCAAGTAAGGGAGATACAGCTTATCTAGCCCAGAACTTCCTGATTCTTCTTAGAGCAAATGCAATCTCTGCCTCTATCTTAGGCTACACGTAGCAAAAATATACTTTTGGTACATGTAAACTGGCCCGTAAATATTCCTGATTGTGGCACAGGGAGAAGATTTATTAAATAAGTTACATTTTTACACAACCATTAATCCCACTTCTGCAAGTCAATACCCATTCTAAGAAGAAACTTTGTATTAGACAGAAAAGATAGTCAGGATGTCAGACAGGCTTTCCAGCATACTTTTGTTAATTATTTCTTTGCAGCTCTTGAAGATGTTGAGCAAAATGGCAACGTTCATCCTGAGAAGGGAGTGCATCAACAACAGATAGACAGTGTGAACTCCTCTTCCTACAAACTGGTACTATCTGTGTTGTACCATCTATCAGCTATATCATTCAGATGTTTTACTGTTACCAGGGGTTTGGGATTGTCTTCCTAGCTATCTTCAAGGCTTTCTGTATAGAGAAACTTCATGATTCAGCCAGCTGGGAGAAGTGTATGAGTAAAATTGGCACTGCCATAAAGATTGGAAAAATTAAGGGAGAGGTTAGAGGTCAGACGTCACCTACTTGTACAGAGCTCTTATTCAGGTAGGTAAGGTCACTGGCGCAGGCTCGGCTTAAAATGACTTGCTAAGAAGAAAATTAATATCAGAAAATTAAACAGAATTACAAAGTTCTTGACTCTCCAACTTTGCTGAGACCCATACTTCTGTCTCATAACCTCCTCCAAACATAAAAGGCACCTTAACTTTCTTTGGCATGCAGAAATTCTCATCTTTATGAGACTCCAATGGCCTGCCCCACTGGCCTTTTAGGGTGTAAATGCCTCTTCTTAAAAGAAGAAAAAGGTCAGCTTCATTAAAGACTTCACAGCTCTACTCATGACTACCAGGCTGTTGCAATGTAATGACTCCAGGAGATAGGTCTACAGTCCTAGTGTTAAGGAATGCAACTTGAGCCTTTGCCGGCACAGACATGTCACTGATGCTACTAAAACAAAACTTGAGCTAAAATTTGTTTCAAGTCTTTACTTGCTTGCAATGGAAAGTTTGCTGGCAGCTGTTGTCATCATTAGCCTTGTGGCGATGTTTTTTTCTGAAGTGTCTTGTGTCTTATTGAAGCTTAACGCTTGTTAAGTTGGGAGGGGACTTTGGGTGATCTGCCAACAGCAGACAATAAAGTGTTCTTTTCTCCTGTTGTAACAGAGTCGTAAGTGTTGGTTTATGGATAATGGCAGCTACACACACTAAGTTAAAACACACACACACAAAAGAGGAAAACACGAGGGCTTTTCTGTAAGTAGTCCATTTAGCCCATTATAGGCTCCCCTAGGGTTTTAAATGCTATTGTAAAAACCATTTTCACCATTAACTATTTGATTCTCCAAGTAGGCATTTTTATAGCAACATCTCTCTCCAGCTTTATAAGCTCTAAGGGGGATTCCTACCATCCCACTTTGCTATAGCTCCCTTGACCAGCAGCAGAGAAAGCTGTTACCTGGAGAACACTCCTGCCTGGCCCTCTGGGAAGGAGCTGAAATTCATCACCTGCTTGTGCACTGCTCTCTGGTTTTGCCTACTCACTGTGGGCTTGCTGGGATAGATGGTGGTCTAGCTATTAAATGTAGGTCAGATGCATTATCTTTGTTCTGCAAACTGACAGAAAGCTGTATCTTAAATCATGCCAGTGACACCAGGAAAGAACCACTGAAGCAAACTGTGCATCCCAAAGCAGACTCAAGTACATTGGCCCCTTGCAGTGAAACCTACAGGCATGGCTTAGGGAGCTCTGTCATGGCCATGGGACCCTCCACAGGACATCTGGTAATTCATAAGCATAAAATGCAAGAACAGCTTAAATTCACCACCTTTGGCACAGAGGCCTTCTCACATATCCTGCAAACAGACTGGGAGGTAATGTATCACCCTACAGAGTCACACAGAAGCTTTAGACTGCTGGGTTTAAGTTTAGGTTTATTATCATACAACAGGTCCAGTGAAGGCTAATCAGATTAAGATAATTAAAAAGCAACCAGGCACCTTCAGCAGAAAGACTGTAAGTCCAAGCAAGGAGTAGCATGTTTTACCCTTTGATTGCGGTTTTCCTTGTTTGCTCAAGCTGCCAGAGACCTTGAAGCTATGCAAAGCAAGCATGGCCAGCGACTGACATTGTTTTAGCAGCAGGAGGAAATTAAACTGTAAAAGAAATCTCTAAGGTTTGTGCAATTTAACATGGAGCTCTGCGGGTACGCCCTGGGTTGGAGACCTAAGTTACACGCAGGATTCAGCTCCGGCTTCTCAGAGTGACCTCCTGCCCACCGCTTCATCTCCCTCTGCCTTTCCCTCGGTGTAACACCCATGAGGATGCGCCGGTGCCTGCCTTACCCTTTTCTGCCTCATGCCCTGGGATGGGACCTGCTTCTCAGGCAATGGGTGGCTGGCAGCTGGGTGCAGGCACAGAGCCCCTCACCCCCGGGCTGCCAGCGCTGCCCCTCCCGGCTCTGGCGGCAGCGGGAGGGAGCACAGCGCCTTGTGGTGACACCGCAGGAGCAAACGCTGCCCCTCACCGCCCCTGTCACAGTGCAGGGAGAAAGACAGCAGGGAACAGCCCCCTACCCTCTCTGCGCTTAATAGTTTAGAGGAGATAATTGCTGTACCTAACATAAACCTTATGGGTAATTCAGGAAGAGGAATTATTTAACTATCTTGGCACTTGGCCTTGGTTCTACTGCTAGCATGTATTATTGTAAGACATACAAATATCATGGAAGTGTTGTTCTATTTGTCACGTTGTAGAAAAAATCAGGGAAAGGACTCTGGATTAGGAAGTCAACATCTTTCTTCACACACAGAATCACAGAATCAGCCGGGTTGGAAAGGACCTCAGAGATCATCAAGTCCAACCCTTGATCCACTACCACTGTGGTTACCAGACCATGGCACTGAGTGCCACATCCAGTCTCTTCTTAAAAACCTCCAGGGACGGAGAATCCACCACCTCCCTAGGCAGCCCATTCCAATGCCTGATCACCCTCTCTGTAAAGAATTTCTTCCTAATAATATCCAACCTAAGCCTCCCCTGGCAGAGTTTAAAGTCCATGCCCTCTTGTCTTACTGGGAGCCACCTGAGAGAAGAGACTGACCCCCCCTGCTGCCCCCTCCTTTCAGGGAGTTGTAGAGAGTGATGAGGTCTCCCCTGAGCCTCATCTTCTGCAGACTGAACACCCCCAGCTCCCTCAGCCCTTCCTCACAGGACTTGTGCTGGATCCCTTCACAGCCTCCTTGCTCTTCTCACAATCTGCCTTAAGCCATCATCTCCTGAGATATTCTGAGATATTCCTGCTGTTAGGCAGGGACAGGGGACAAGAAGCACAGAAATAAAAATCCATTTGTTGTGCACCTTCTTTTCCTAAGTCACTCATAACTTGTGAGTTACGAGTGCAACTCTGGAATCTCCATCCCAGCTAGAAGCCAGCTCAGCCTCCCCAAGGCCACACATCTGGTAGGTTTTTTCCAGGTTCTCTGCACTCGCATCTTCTCCTATCTTTCTTTCAGGCTGCTTTATGTTTTTTGATCTTCCCACATGATAAAACCAGATCACCTAGCTAAAGAAAAGTAGCAAATAACAGAAAAAATAATTTAGTAATTGACAACTATGTAATTGGAATTTCTCTGGAAGGCTTGTAGTCCAACCTTGCAGAGGCAAACTCCTCAAGCTACTAACAGCCTTTCTCCTCCTCTGACTCAAACATTTACATAAAAATGGGCAGCTTTATCTCTCTTTTTTTTTTTTTCACTTAGCAGCAGGATTTTTTAAAAAGTATTTTACATATCAATTTGTATTTAGATATTGAGATGGCTACTCTTGTTGGGGGAAGTGCAGAGGTCCCAGCTGAGCTGAGTGATCCCTCAAAATAAAGGTAAGGTAATGGCTGCTCAAAATTAGGCAACTGCAATGTTCTCAGGGGTAAAACTTTTTATAAAAAGACCAGCCTAGATGGCTGACCTAAGACAGATATTTTGTCCTTTTGCTTTTGAAGTGTCTTTAAAGCTCAGGTTGCCTTCCTCTGGTGCTAGAGCTCTGTGAGCAGCAGTAGCATATGGATTTCAAACATCAGTCACTGCAGAAAGACAATGAACAAAGGGCCATGCAAAAGAGAGGAAAGAACTCAGAGCCAAATTCTCTCAGGTCACATGCCAGGTGAGATGACACTACTTCAGGCTGTTCACTTGTCCAAACGTGGCCCTACTGCCATCTGCCCACATATTTCTATCTTTCCGTGTTGTTGTCACAGCAAGTCCTTCATTCTTTTCACAAAGAGCCACCTGAACTATTGTATGTGTATTGATTTGGTTGATTTGCTGCTGCATAACTCGGAGCATCATTAATCTGATACAGAGAGCATTGCTTGAAAGGCTTTGACTAAGTACAATATCAAGTGTCACCCTGAGCTTTAGAGTACAAAAAGTACAGATAGCACAAACAAAAAGGCCATATTCACCCTGGTTTAGCTCTTTCAGCCTTTCTAACAATTGCCATAAGGTGATTATTCTGGAGTGGAATCAGAGGAAAATCTGAACCAGAACAGAAACAGAGAAAAGTTGCTTGGATAAAGATATTTTCCTGAATTCTTAAGCATGCAGCTCCATCCACACCACTGAAAATGCTAATGACTGGAAACAGTCATGTTACTGTTTTTCAGATGCTGGGACTGTCTGGTTTCTCTGAGAACTGCAATATGCTTAGCAAAGGTGTTCATCCATTTTCTTCACACAAACCAGTTTATCTCCAGAAAATGAATAGACAGTTTGCCTCTGCCCAGTAAAGGTGAACTGCTTCCTAAGTCTCTGGGTAACATTCTAAATATCCCTGACAGTAAGTACCAGCAGGCGCTTACTTTCACAAGAAGAAAACTTCCAAATTCAAATCCAAGTTGTCTGTGTTCTTGTCCAAAATTCCTTCTCCTTTTACTGCACTCTGATTCACCCTGCTGTTGCTGTGTCAGCTGTCCTGCCTGTTGTTCTCATGCCCTCCTTCCTACTCACACCCTGAACATCACCACTGGTGCCAGCCACTGCCTTCTCCTCCACTCCTGGCTTCAACTACTCCTGTCAACAACTACAGCTCATGGTGCTGCCCCATCAGCTGTAGCTCATCAACCAAGTACTTTGGCTTTGTGATCCCTCATGGGATTTTCTGTGCTGCCTATTCCCTCTCTGCTCCTGCAACATATAAATATATATGCATCCAGAAGAGGAGGTGGGCTGTTTCATTGGGCCAGCTGAAAATGAGAGGATGCCAAACCTCCACACAGCAGCTCAATAGGGCTGTCATAAGCCTGAAGAGAAAAAAACCCAAAACATAGCACCCCGTCCAGCATTCCTGACCATGATCACTCCTGATATCCCTGATAGCCCACTCCCAGGGGCTCATTCTAACCTTTCTTTCATACCTATGGCTGACACAAACTCCCATGGTTTTACTGAAGCAAAGTATTATTTGAGTTCTCAGTAACTCTGGTGTCACTTAGAAGGAACTTTGCAAGGCAATCAAATGTGGTAGCTTTTGTCCCACCAATTAACTTCTTTTTGTCTCAAAAAGGGTATTTTGATCCGAATGACAGAGGATCCTGTCAACAAAGTCAACAAAGTGGTGGGGAGCCAGGGCATGCCTGTGCTTTCACTTACTTTCACGGCCCAGGAATGGGCCAAACATGGTCTAGAAAGTTCCAGAAAGGAGAGAGGGGGAAATCAAAGTGACTGGTTTGGGTTTTCAAACCAATTTCAGAAACAATTGAGATCCACCCCACTATGCCATGAAATTCATTAAGACCAGACTTTTGTTTGTTGGTTGGTTGGTTGGTGGTTTTTGGTTTTTTTTTTGGTTTGGTTTTTTGTGCTGTTCCTCTGGTCTAGCACTGAAAAAGATGAAGAAAAAAAAAAAAGGCAAAAAAGGAATGTTTTCTGAAGAAAACGCACATATTGTTGGTCAGACCCAGGCAGAGTCCCTGTGACAAAAAAACCAACTTCTCTCTGTCACTGAATTACTGTTTCTCACTGACATTAATAAAACAACCTGGAGATTAGCCATTGATAAATGGTTTATATTTCCTCAAAGGTAAGGTTCCCATTTTACGCTGTAATTCAGACAATTGAGCCTATGTCAGATTGTCAGTAACGCGTGACAATGGTTTCCTGTAACAAATAGGCCATGTTCCAGTATGCACATTCCACTTGGATTAATCCTTGTACTTCTTTGTGTTTAAAATATAAGAGGCAGACATGACTGGAAAAACAACAAAGGTATCATCTGCACAGTAAGTATACAAGTGTGCAGAATTCTTAGAAACCAGCAGTGCTGACACAGGTCTGTCCTAGGGCTTTTCAGCATGTAGGGAAGACTGGATCTTGGCACCCTAAAAAAGAGGATAAAGTAACTCACAGGTGCTAACAAACTAGAAGAAGCGAGGATTTAACCCCTGTTGCTGCAGTGAAGAAAGTGGTAGTAAATTGCTCCTGCAACTAGGTGTACCACCTCCCTCGCCGCTACTCTCACTCCAAAATAGCCCCCATCTGACCATTTTGTTGCCCTTTTTCTGAGGAGCAGAAAAGTATCTGGCTGCACAGGGCATACAGCAAGGTTCTCCATGGACAACAGCACTCCCTGTCCCTTTCAGCACAGCCATTTAGGCAGCAGGATCTTTGCCAGACCAGTTTATAAAACAGGGGAACCTATTTCACCCCCTAGTTCTGTGTGCCCCCACAGAACAGAGAAAATCCTCTGCTGAATCCTAAAACCCAAAACCTAAGAGGAGAAAAAACACTGGACTGAGATAGTCCGTGTCAGGCTGGAAAACATTTCTATGCACTTCATTAGTGAAATATTTTGTATCTATATGTAACAAGGGAGTTTGCTCAAATGGTAGCAGAGCCTTCACCAACACCTCAGATGTGGTTTAACACTACATGGATTTGTTTTGGTGCCTTTTAAAGCATAACTCAAATATGTGTCCCTGAGTTTTGTTCTTAGAATTAATCATATTCTTGTATTTACTTGCATATGAGCTAGGAGTGAACTACAGACATGAGTGTCACAAAAAAAAAAAAAAAAAAAAAAAGACCAGCAGTACATATACACTGTTTGCTCACTCTTCCATATGGACTTTAAATTGCCTGAGGTGAAGGAAGTTGTTCTCTCAGATTTTCATTTAGCTCTCAAATATTCACTTACTTAATTCAAAAGGCTTTTCTTTAAGACAGTATTCTTTTCTGTGTATTAGTCCCCTGTTTGCTTCCATTTTACAGATCATACTGTCTGGTCCTGACTGTATATGAGTCAGCCCAGCTATAGGCAGGTAGGTGGAGGGTTTGTTTGGGCCAGGTAAGGAGAGTCATGATTACACATTTAGTTTTGGCTAGAAATAAGATTGTCAGCATTGGGTTTTGTTTTTTTTTTTTTTTAATGTGTTTTTGTTAATTCTAGACAGTGCATCAGTTATTTTTCTCAGTGTTGGGCCAAAGAAACAATACCTTCATCAGTGTGTTCTTATTTTGCACTTCTAGATGCTTAGAACAGAAGACAACCACCTTGCTGATTTGCAAATAGAAATACTCAAGACCTTGACACTGTACAAGTAGATTCATTTTTATTATTCTAGATCAAATTCCAAATATTTTATTTCAGAAAAAAAGTATCTCTAAATAAGAAAATACTGGGAGAACTTGCACAAGGGATGGTAGGAAAGTCCCTTTTAGATACCTGAATTACATAGCAGCCAATTCATTTACACACTTGCTCTGTACAAGCACCAGTTTTAGAGGAGATGCTGTAGGTCAGGCTCGCTGACATTCCTGTCCACTTTGTGCTTACTATGGAAGGATTCTAATGAAATTCATATGTGGGATATGAGCAAGTTTCAACAGATTAAGTTAGGCCTCAGCTATACAAAGTAACCACTGCCAGGTGGACTAGGCAATGTCATCAGAGCTCACTAGTTAGTCCACTCTGAAAGCAGGGTACACTTAATAAAAGTTTTAATTCAGAGGGGACTAGGACAAAGTACCTAGAGTGCTGCAAATTCAGGCCTTTTAGCTTACTTCTCTCTCATCTTCCTCTGTCAGAAAAACTGATGAAAGCTAAGACTTTACACAGTACTGAACAAATCCAGAAAGTTGTCTGATCACTGAAGTTCACATTAAAAGTAGGCTTTCCAGCTTACCTTAGCCAATTAGAAATGGAAATCAGTATAAGTGGTTGCAGATGAATTTGGGGCAGCTTTAACTGATTCATTTTAAAAGCCCTTCTAGGCTGAAATTCTGCAGCATCTGTTTTCTCAGACAGCATGACTCAGAATCCCAGTGAGCTATCAGCTGGATTCTGGTCTTGCTTGTGGTGGAGGCTGGGATAAAGGCTGGGATAAAGGCAGCCTGAGCCATCACTCCTGACACAACTGCCTTTTGTCAGGAGCTTCTAGTAGTACTAGAAAAACTATGCTTTCCTTAAGGCAAATTCCCACTTCCCTTGGAATTTTGAGAAGCTTGCAAGTGCTTACAGAAACAACAATACTTACATTGTGTCTGTATTGTATTTCTTTTTTTTGATCACTAGAGCATTGAAAATATTGTGGTGTTTTGCACAGCACAGTAACCAGAGTGCAAAAAGAAATCTGACCGGCATCACTTCAAAGTTTAAATCTTTCCTGTGCAGGTGAAGAGTTTATGTTTTAGCTATACAGCTTTCCTGAGGGAGGAAAATAAATCTGACATGAAATACATTCTTAAATCACAATTACCTTTTCTGTGTTTGTTTTCTTGGTTGGTTTCTTTTTTTTGGTTGGTTGGTTGGTTTTTGTTTTGTTTTGTTTTTTCTGTTGATCCGCCTCTTCAGTGATAAACAAGTTGAGAATGAAGAAAATGTACTCTGTTGTTTTGAGAATTTGCCCAGTAATGTGCTTACACCGTAGCTGTAAGTCCATTATATAGTTTAATCATGAAATTAAGGCCTGAACAAATTTTATATCATAATAAATAAGGCTTGGGTTATTGTGCGTGTGCTATTTTCCTAAAAGTCTGGTCCCTTTCATATAGTGAAAAGGTCTAAACATGCACCTACTCAGACATGCTACAATTGGTGGCTTTTTTTTAATGAAACATAGGTTTTAAAAAACAATTCTATGGATCCATCACTTTTGCCTGCCCTGCCAAAGTCTGTCAGTCCTTTGGCAACCCTAATACAGGATTTGCGGGCTGTGCTATTATATCAATTTAATAATTTTGGTTTAGAAGTTCCTTTTGCTCAAGTATATAATTTTTTAACCAGATTATTTCACTGATGCCCTCCACCACAAAAGCCCACAAACACTTTCATTGGCACAACTGGGACAAGATTGCAAACCTGTCTTCTGGGTAAATCAAGAAGGGAAGCAACAGCCTCTTTGCCATTTGTGAGAGTCAGGGATCCAGCTGTGTTTCTCAGAGGATGGTGGTCAGCAGGTCTGCACAGAGATGTCAGAGAGAGAAGCCAGAGAGTTGTAGTCAATGGGATGGAGTCTAATTGGAAGTCTGTTTCTAGTGGAGTCCTTCAAGGGTCAGTACTGGGGCCAGTCCTACTCAATATATTTATTGATGACCTGGATGAGGGAATAAGAGTGTACTATCAGAAAGTTTGCTGATGATACAGAATTGAGAGGAGTGGTTGACACCCCAGGAGGCTGTGCTGCCATTCAGAGGGACCTGGACAGGCTGGAAAGAGTTGGCCAGGGAGAAATTTAATTAATTACAACAAGGGCAAGTGTAAAGTCTTGCATCTGGGAAAGAACAACCCCAAGTACAAGTATAAGTTGGGAACTGAACTGCTGGAGAGCAGCATAGGGGAAAGGGACCTGGGGCTGCTGGTGGATGGAAGGATGACCATGATCCAGCAATGTGTCCTTGTGGGCAAGAAATATAAGAGCTCATTGTTTCTTATATTAAGAAACAATGACAACTAAGACCAATACCAAAGGCTCTCAAGAGTCAGAGGTTCCTTCCTTTTCCTACAAAGAGAAAATAAAAGGAACATGAGAAAATAACCAATTTCTTTTTAATTCTGGATATCCTTAGAAACACAGAACATGGTTAAGGAATGAGACATAAGAAACATATAAACATCAGTTTCCCTGGATTATCTATAGGTTGCTTGATTTTTCTGAATGCTTTTGAAAGAACTGCAGTTAACTTCAGATTTAGCATCCTTTCTCATAGCACTTTGTAATTTCCATATGTTGCAGCTCAAAAAGTGGACCAAAAAACTTTTTTGGAGGTAGACAGATGAAGTAAGAAGGAAGACTGGTCCCATTCTACATATTCTAAACATACATTAGTACCACCCTTGACAAATTACTGTCCATATAGCCCTAAAAGCAAAATAACTAAATATGATGCAGTGCATTTTATTTAAAATATTCTTCTGATTCTTCTTTTCTGACATGCAATGCAGTACCTCAACCCATCTCAAGACAAAAGGACACATCTGACTCTTCGTGTTATAAGGCAGGCAAGAGGCAGGATGGAAAAGCCCTAAAATGCAGCTAGGGAATCCTCCATTTAAGGGGTTTACCTGAGCACAAGGCACTGTTTAGCAGAATGCTCTCCTGCATATTGCAATGGGATGCTGTGGGACCTCTCCCAGAGAATCAAACTCACCAGTGGAAGATGGTTACTGGATTACAGCAGGCTGCTGATCTGCTGGATGATGTGCTAAGCACACCTTTATGGTTCAAGTCATAGGGCTGAGGGTCAAAACTGGAGACTTGATGGGTTTGACTTGCTGCTTTCATCATGCAAGGCCTGGAAAAGGGTTCTTGGTTTACAATAAAGTACAATGGCATTCTGTGTACTTACTGGGACCACAGGGGAAAAGGCTCCTCAAGTTTATCTTTCCCCCTTGCTTAAAAGAGCAAGCAGCTACCTTAACAGCTGAAGCCTGAATCACAGCCTGGAACAGTAATCTTTTTTGAAAGATTGATTATTTTATGATACAAGAAAAGTAGCATAAGAGGATTAAAAATCTGGCTTCAGTAAAGTAATTAGCAAAGCTCCTAACTAGAAGTTCAGAATCTACCTGATAGACAGATATTAATTGCAAAAATCTGCTTTTCTTTTTTTCTTTCCTTTACTTTCATCTAGAATTTTCCAAAAATGCTCCTTCTCATATTGTTTCAAAGTACAAGAAACATGAGAGAACAACAAATCTTTAGGAAATGGAAGAGAAAATGCTGCAACAAGGAAACTGCTAAATAAAGTAACAGCACATAAGTGTGGTTGGGTTTCTTCTGATGTTCTGTATTTGGAAGATACTTCATATTGAAGTGGCATTTTAAGTTTCTAACAAAAGATATTTTCTCACTAACAAACCAGGTTTCAAACCAAAACTATATTTTCTCACTACTATTTAAAAGAACCTGAAAGTTGTTTTTTTTTTTTTTTTAATATTCTGGTTTTGGATGGTGAGTAGTCCAGAAAAAAATTTATTAAGACCTTCTTCAGTAACAGTTTGATTTAAAGTATTATTACATGCACCAATATGAAACACAAGGAGAAACCCAGTATGCTAAGACCATTTCAGCAAGCCTTCTGCAATAGAAAACTGTAGTTCCTTAATAAAACTATCTGGTGCACTAGTAAAAGAGCAGGTAAATGAGTAGTAGATTATTTACTTGGATTTTTCAAGGTCTTTGACACAGGACTGCAGTAAAGGCTGTTAAGTACAAGCTCAATCACTATGAGGTGGGAAAGTAGTTCTCATGTTTCAAAAAAATGGAGACGTAGAAGACAACATGGGAAAATAAATTACCTAATTTCAGCAAGGGAAAATATAACTGTGAGGTTCCTGTTATCCCATGCTTCCATGTCTCCACATAGGAAGCCTGTTAATATAGTGTAATCCAAAAAAGAAGACAAATAACAGAAAAAAATTTATTATTCAAACCCTCTAACAATTACAGCAGTTCCACTTCTTTCTGGTTTATAACTCTCTTCATAGCAAATACTCTTCTGTAAAGATTAATCTCTTCCAAAAAAAGGCAAAATATTCCTAAATATTTCTAAGAGGATAAGCTGCAATGCTTCATGAGTTCAAACCTGGTAAACTAGAAGTAGACATCAAGAAAATCCAATGACGGGGGACATTGAACCTTTAGTCTGTGGCAGTCTTTTCTGAAATGAATAATAACCAATCACTCTCTATAAAAGAGATGGACTGGAAAGGACTATTTGTAGAGAGGAATTCTTTGGATCAGATAAAAATGGAGATTCCAGCTATTTGTGCAATTTCATTTCAGAGTAATCATTCCAGTGTGACGGTCTGAGATGCTTCAGCTACTTTCTGTTTCTATTTCCTTTCTTTCCCTCCTTCTTTCCAAAAGCAGAAGGGAACACTGGAAATCCATGGGAATCGATTCTTCTCTTCCATTTCTTCACAACATTACTGTAGCACTACAGCTCATAATGAGACATCTCTACACCCAGCTCACAGAACTGATTTCCTGTCTTGTGTTACTGAGCTGAACCAACTGTTTAAGACAGTTTCAAGAATTGTGGAGAAAGAGGTAGACTGATACACTGGAGAATCATATTTCAAGG
The DNA here is from genome assembly GCF_003957555.1 of Calypte anna. Classification (NCBI taxonomy): domain Eukaryota; kingdom Metazoa; phylum Chordata; class Aves; order Apodiformes; family Trochilidae; genus Calypte; species Calypte anna. Next base: position 104,063,514 of record NC_044245.1, read on the forward strand.
TGTTTTCCTCTCAGAGCAAAATAGCCAAGCTCTTCTATCAGGCTTATTCTTGTAGTGAGAATAGTGATACTTCTCTTGTAAGCTTTTTTTGATACCTTGCCAGCACCAGCCCTGCTGTCTCAGCTGAGGTACATTAAAAAATTGTTGTCATCAGCAAATCAGTAGCAACAATTTCTAAACCTGTTCTTGCTCAGAAAAGCATAAGAAAGATGCTTTGGGGCACATCCTTTTGCTCACTTGGAGGCATTTTTCTCCAGCTAGCTTCTAGGTCAAAAATTGCTGCTACCTCCCTTCCCTATCCAAGGTGGGACTTGGCTTATTTTTCAACATGTCCTTTGTGAACCAAGAGTCTCCCTGTCCCTGCAACACCACCAGCCAAGAGGAGAGAGATATTACCTAACTCTGATAGGGGTGTGGGTGCATGTGTGTTATCTGAATTTGTTTGTGAAAGTACTGAGCAGCTTTTGATAGCTACAGGGAGGTATGTTGTAAACTCTCTCTAATGAATACTTGTAGACATGAATGTTTGTGCATACCTTCACTATAAGAACAAGTTGAAGCCTGCACCATTTAGATTGTCTAACTTTTGAGAATTGCACATCTCTGAGCCCTGCTCCTGAAGATTTTATAGGATCATTGTACAAATTGGAAGAGTTCACAGATAAGAATTATGTGACTTTTGACTGAAGCTGGAGATGACAAACAGCTTATCATTTATTCTCAGATAGAAAAGTGTTTAAAAATAGGTTTGATGTGAAGGAGCATTCATTTCTACTACCCCTTTATTGCAAATTATATTTGAAATAAAAGAGGATTCAGTACTTCAGTTAGTTATACTGCCTTCCTTAGGAGAAAAAGGAATCTCTCTCACAGAGAACTTCAAGCAAGTCCAACACTACAATATTTATTTCTGTGGTATATGTATTTTAAGAATTAGCATGTGTTACAAGACAGAGAACACCACTCCAGTGATGTTTACCCAAGAATATGTTGATATGTACAGTGACTTTTTTGTCCTATATCTTTGCTTTTTTTCTTATGAAAAATGTAATTTCTGTATCTTGTGGAAGTGAACATAAAAGCCTAATTTAAGGTTAGGCAGGGTTCAACCCTGCCAGCTACCCTGTATGAGAAGCCCCTACTGAATCTGTAGGGTGGTTTTGGTTTGGAGGATCAAGAGAGTGGAGAGGAAAAAAAGTGTTCAAACCCTTCTTTAAGCTACCAAGTCAAAGGAAGAAATGGTAAAGATCCACTTGATGTCTCTACTCTTGAGACTTCAGTAAACAGTTAAATGTCAACCCCAATGTCTTTTAAAGGCCCACCATGAGTCACCAGAAGGCTCCAGGTTTAAGCTGGAAAAAGGCATCAAGAAAGCTGGCATTTATTCTACCCATTTAAAAATGGTGAAAATGTCCTTTCCTCAGCCCTGTTTGTTGCCACAATCTGCTAGGATACAGAATGTAGGGTTTCAAGCAGTATCTTATGAGACCAGCTGAAATATCTGGTAGGAGTGGATCAGCTTTAAAGCATGTCAGCCCTTCTTTAGTCTATTATGTAAGCAGAACCTTTTCCATACAGTAGTCTAATAGCTATTTTGAGTTGTAATTAACCTGTGTTAATCAGTTACACAGTTTATCCAATTATGTGACACTCATAAAAACAAATTGCAGGCAGTGTTTCCAGGCACAGTACATTTGCATTAGATGGGTATTTACAGTCCAGGATGTAGTGCCTCTGGAAAGGGCTTTAGAATCTTAAAAAACTTCAGGTTTATATGGAACCAAGACTGTGGCACAGCCAGGACACAATGTCTCCATTGCCTTTGGCACTGGTGCTCAGTTATTCAGTATAGCCTACTGAATCACCAAAACCACTTCCTGCAGCAAACTTTTTGTAAATCTCTTATCCAAGTACTGACCAAGCCCAGCCCTGCTTAGCTGTATGAAATCATAGCCTAAGGTGGTGTGACTGCAAGCACAAACAGCATACATCTGTCATTTCAGCTCAGTAAGTAATCCAGTTGCCTTCTCCAGAATTAAGCTTTCCTTTCAAGGCTGTCATAAGATGTAGTCTTAGAAGAAGGGTTACTTCCCTTTAGTAAGACAATCTGAGTAGAGTATATTAAAATATGAGCATTTTTTTCTTCTATGTATTCTGGTCATCGATGAAAAAACTGCCCATGCTGCACAACACCGGTTGAATTTTATGGCAATTACCTTTTCTGATCACTAATTGTCTAGTAACTACTATTAAAATTGGTAAGTAAGAAATTATCTAAAAAAAGGATAAATGATACCACCATGGGATCATTTTATAAACAAACACAGGTTTCTACAGCTGCACAGAGCCTTTGACAGAATTCAACAGAGCCAATTTTTCAAGTCTGAGAGTTTAAACTTAGGTGACTAAGTAAAAAAACAAAGGACTCTGACTAAGCATAAGTTGAGCAGACTGATAGTATGTACTCATGATCACATTTCCAGAAGCCTTTAACTTCTACAACTCCTACTGATTTTAGTCAACACCTTTGCAAACACAGTAGGAGATCTGAAAATTATGGTCTATATTTGTGTCTGAAAAAAAAAAAAAAGTGTAATAAGTCCAGACTGATGCAGGCTTGTGTTGGGGCATATGTGCAAGTATTCTTGCCCCCAGCCACAAACAAGAAGCAGTGCAGCTGCTGCTGCAGCCCAAATGGTATTGTAACAGAGCAGCTGCTCTATCCTTTGGAGGTGGGTGTTGCCTCACAAGTAGTTCCTCGTGGTTATGGAAGCATGTCCCATACACTCCATGTTCTCCGACCTGTTTCACCTTGAAATATTTGGTGCAGTAGTTCAGGGTGTGCTTGCACTGACCAAGGGCTCCAGCAAAATCATGAGGTGCACATCCCATGTGCAAGATCCCAGTGTCCTGTCTCTCACAAAGCTGTAACAAAGCAATGCCATACATATATGGCATACTTAAACACTTTGAGCAGGACTGGAAATAAATCTGAATTGGAGAATAATTTGGGGTTTTTTTTAGCCGGGCACACTAAAGATTTGGTGCTATTTGATGATAAGTCTGCATGGTTAGTGTAATTAAAAAAAAAAAATTCTCTTTGAACTTATGATGGGCAAGACCTCTAGCCCAGTGCATCTACATATAAAATGAAAGAAAATGTATAACAATAAGATCTTGCTACACTTAACAAGGATGTATCACTCCCCCACCCCTCAGTAAATTATTTTGCTGGAGGCTACATCATTCTCTCCGAGCAGTGTGTTGGGAGCTGACAGCGGCGTGAATAATTCACGGTGTAAGAAGCCTCCCCGAGCTGAGCTGAGCTGAGCTGCAGCATGTTGGGCCGGCCTTTGATGCAGACTGGTTGGGCAGGTTCCTGGGCGCCCCGGGAACCGGTCTGACGGGCCTGTTATGCCAACAAATTCTGGTATGATTCCATGCTCTCCAGAATGCAGAAACCTGCCCAGCCAGTTAAATGAAAGGCATATTAGGTTATCCATTGCACATTGTATATATCTTAGGTGCAGCAGATCTCCTCTCGGCATTCTCTAGTGTGGTCCACAGTGGCTTCCTCATCTTACTTACACTTGAGGTTTATAGCTGGAGGGGAAGTCAATAGTAAATATTTATCACCCCGATCAAGAACAGAACTTTTCACAATTCAAACAGAGGGTGAGTTTTGAAAGTCTTTCTTTAAAATTAATTTAAGATAACCTTAAGCAAAAATTTCTCTTATGCTTGAAGTGGTATAATGGCTATCTCCTTAATGTGTCTGAGTGCTGCCAGTCTCTAAGGTGCTTGTTGACAGTATTTTTGTGAGTACAGCTTTCTGACCCTTCTGTGTGCAGCTTAACACCATCTGCTCTGTCTGCAAGAGTTTTTACTGGAGGGACAGTTCAATGAACTAAGCACAGGAGTGAGAGATGGAAACTCCAGTGCCAATGACTTCAGTACTTTCAGCAGGTGACTTAAGTATTGCCTACTGGTTTTCTCTCTTATACGATGTTTTTATAATTCCTGTCTCATAACAGCACTGTCATGGCAAGCAATAATGCCATTACAGTAAGATGTGTGGTTACCAATTCTTGCCAGCCTAACTTTCTGAATTATTCAATTTTGCGGAGTTACTTAATTAAACCTAGATTTACATAGTCAGAGTTGGCTACAAGGTAAGATAGGAAATGTACTTGTCAGTCTTACTGCTTTCTTTCTGTATACTTGAAATTCAGCTGTTCAGGAAGAGTAACGGTGGTGGCAATGGTAACAAAAAGCAGTCCTGGTCATAAAGAGCAGGTAGGCAGAGCTGAAAGTTGTACCTGTATCTGCAGCTGAATCCATTCACAGGTTCTATGTCAAATAAGAAAAATTAAACAGTGTGAAAACAAAAGCTGTGGAATCTGGTAACTGATTAACTCCTGGAGCACAGAAGTACTTGCTGAGCTGAATAGAAAGGAATGAAGACAGGTTTTGTCATGCCTGTTAGGACAAAATAACCCTTTAACTTAAGTAAATGTGAATCTTCTCCCTATCTGTGTAACTACATTTTTGAAAACCTTCACACAGCTATTTGCAATCCCTTGCCAAACTTAATTTTGTCTGTCTTTAAGTTGAATAATTTTGGTTCCCTTCCATTACATAGAAAAAATAAATCGGAGTCCCCAGTGGACATAAACCAGTAGATAAAAATATATCTATACAGGATTAGGTAAGACTTTATGATAGTCACACAACAGGAAGCTTCAACTATGGAGGTGTTTACTGACAGTTGTTTCCAGGTTGCTGTAAAAAAGAACATTATTATTCTTTTGTAGACTGGCAATGAAAAGGCCTCCTGAACAGCTTAAAAACTCAATCAATAGCAGATTGAAATTACCTTCTCATTAGCAGGATTGTATCTGTGTGTAAAAGTTTTTCTTCAAAGTGTGGGAAAACAGAAAAGTTTTGTACTCTCACAGAAACTAATACTATCCATCAGGAAAAAAAAACCACCAAACAACAACAAGCATTTCATTTCTGTCACCTCTGTTGATTTTGCTATCAATTATGGAAGGAAATCTTGCTAAGGAATAAGCCATTTTTCAAAAGAAAAAAATTACAGCTCACTGAACTGTATGGTTTGCACAGTGACTCTCTGAAGAGCCCATAAAATACTACAAGTGAGTTTTGATTTCTAAAGCTACAACATTTTACCGGAGCACATTTTAAAACCTCAAACCAAATAAATCAGCTTAACAAAATACTGCTTGCCATCCTCTCTCTCTGCAGCTTCTGTATTCTGTTTTATTTGGATTTTCCTCAGTTGCTTTTTTTTTTATTATTATTATTTTTATTTTTTTTTTTTTAGGGGGCAGAAAGGGCAGGGCCATTGTTTGGGGATCTTTTTCCTTTAAAAGGTAAGTAAAATACTATTTCCCATATGTTCTTTCTCTTTTGCTTGTTTTCCTGTCCTGAATTCTTGTCATTCACTACAGTAAAAGGTAGATGGCATGGTTTTGTACAGAAACTAAACTACTTTTACTTCAGCCTCCCAAGCCTGAAACAGCCATCTAAGGCTGAGATAAATATGCACAACCACTCAGACTATTCATGTTAAGCAGAGAAATATCAGCAGGAGCAAAACATTTCCGCATGCAGCTAAGACAAACAGGTGCTGCTGCCTACAGTCTGAGGACCAGGAGCACTGCACTGGGGTCCTGCAGCAGCATCCCTCACTTCCTTTTTTTTTCTCCACCAAGGCTCTCTAAAAGACCTGAGAGTTTCAGTTGAATAAATCTTGGCTGTTTCTGACTACAGATGAGGAGCAGTGAAAGCACTTCAAAGAAGAGGGTTTCTTGAAGTGAACAATGTTACTGGCATCAGGGAATTTGATCTTGGCTCGATTTCAAAAGCAGCTACGCAAGCAGCTTGAGAAGAATCAAACTCAACTAGTGGGGGTGATGGAGTGGCTCCTCCCTGTTTTTCCAGAGAGAGCAACTACCTGTGCCAGACAGCAGTGGTGTGCTCTGTGTGCCCTCCCAGCTCTGAGAAATCATACCATTCAGAGCACTGCCAGTTCCTACACTCCAAGTTCAAATGCCATTTAGGTGGCAGCTAAACTGAGCCACATGGTCGTATTTGCTGTGTCTGTAGTTGGGCTCCTCTGCTGTCCTTATTGGCAGCGATAACACAAAGTTCATTAAGTTAACACGACTAGAGAGCTAAGCAATATATTTATCCCTCGATGCAGATCTGCAAGTCAAGGAGCTTGAGAGCACACTGGCCATGTATGTATACATATAGTCTGCTAAATCTCATGAGAATAAGGAAGGACTTCAGTATTTTATATATATGTGTGTATATATAAATTTATACATATATATATTTATAATACAGGAAAAAAATTACATAGTTACCATTGTGTTTAAAGCAATTAAATTATTGAAAATTGAGTTTCCCAGTGTAATTCAAAGCTGTTTTTAATCTCCACATCTAAATTTAAGGTAGTAGAAGCCAAAAATACAAGCTTTCAGATAGTCTCTTTTGACCCTACTCTGTAGGCACATGCAGTGAGTTGTCACCTTTTGCTACCTGGATGGTTAGAAACATTGATGCAGCCTCTGTACCCCCCCCCCAAAGAAGGGGGAAGGGGTGTGTGAACTGAAGCTTATTTTTCATTTTGCCTGTGCTGCAACATTGCAATACTCTCACAAGAGAAATCCAGTCATTAGTTATTTGCTGGCCAACAGTCCAGCCATCAAGAAGGAAGGCATTACCACTAAAGCACAGTCGAAAATCAACAGTTTCAGATATTGTTAGGAAGATTAAACATTTCAGACCAACCAGGTCTGCAATTGGCTCGGATGTAATTAAGATTCCCTTTTTCTAGAGTTGTTCACGGGTAAGTACTCTGTCACCTAGTTTCGTGTGCCATATTTAGAGCTATTTCGAAATCTGGACAGGAGCCATGACAGCAGAGAAAGTTCCGTATCTGTTCAAGCACAACAATTGTGCAGCATTTTTCCCACAGTTTTATTGTCTAGGTGTGTGTGTTTACTCTTATGGGATGAATGGGATGCAGCTCCAGTCAGACTGCTCAGCTTAAGACACCCAGTGTAAGTGAACTTGGAATACCAGACTCTTCAGTAGTTTTCTAGTACACTTAATGAGGCAGGCACCTCATCTGTTCAGTAATTGGTAGCCAACCATGTGATTATGGAATTACATAAAATCAAATAAATCTTTAAGGGAGATAAAGGTAAAAGTTCAGGTGCTGGTCTTAATCCATTACCACTTATTGTTGAGTAGGTAAGAATAACACCATAGAAGACAATGGTTTTTATATTGCTGTGAAGTTCAACATGAGAGAACATGAGAAAAATTTTATCAGGAAACAAAATTAATGACATAATTATTTTCCAGAGTACTTCTTATAAATAGAAAGGCCAGGTTTATGGTAAAATACCTGAACAATCAGCAAGTAGGCTGTTCTATTGCTACTTATCAGATTTGTGTTTATATTTAAGACATCTGTTAAAAGAAGCAGTCAGAGGAAACTATTACTTTCCTAGACCACATACTAATTTTAGATTATAGAAGTTTCAAAAGTATAATAAAAAGCTACCAGCAAGCATTATTTTAGAAGACTGGAGCATCTATCATAACCCATTATGACCATTTCCTCCCTAAGATGTAGCCAATTTTAGTTCTAACATACGTGTACTGATATGATAATGGATCAAACTTACAATATAAGTAATCCACTGCTGAAATACTGAACTCTGAATTTATTTTATTCTAGTTGAAGAATAAGTGGTTAAATAATGGTGGGGAATGGGCAGGAAAGTTAACTGCAAGATTTTAAAAAAATACTTTATCACTCAAGGTATATGTTTGATGGGAAAATAAGAGTATTTTCAACAAAAGCAAACAACAGATTTAAAGCCTGCTTAACTATACGTCATCCTAGACTCCTGTCTGACAATACTTTAAAACACTTCAGAAATGTTAAAATAGTATTTCAGATCCAGTTTACGTAGTAGCTCGTTATTTATGATACTTTCTGGAGAAGTAACAAGAGTAGGATAGAACAGCTAAAAAATACTAAATACCCTTTATTTTATTCCACTATTGATGATCTAGAGATACGTGTTTGCAGCACAGGCCATTGCAAACTGATGACCACTGTGTCACCCAAACGTGCCAATAAGCTACCTCTGTAAGTGTTTCTGTACATACCAAAATTGTCCAGTGGGATCATGTGAATGCAGAAGAGTGAAAAGCTGTGTCTATTTCATTAATAAGAAGTAGGAGCTAAAAATCAAGATGTTCATCTCATGGCAGACAGCAGGGTTGGTCCCAGTGAATGAAAGAAAATTTATCTGCAACTCATGTCAAAAAATGACATTGCTAAAACTCTCAGAAGTGACACGGAAGTTCTGCTGCTTTATGCTATGCTCATTATATGAGTCAATCAGGTTTCATACTCACATAAAACATCAAATATGCTCTTAGCTGTTCTGTATGCCAAGATGACAAACTCATGGAATCTCTGAAGATCAAGAAGGTGGGGAAGCATTTGGAAATACATCCTGTGTGTGCACACCCCAGCAGTGAGCTGTACAATCCTGTGGAAAAGGTAAAGACTGGGCAGCATACCCTGATTATCAGACAGGCTCCTTCTGCCATAGGAGTATGCCTTGAAGATCTTATTTACATCTAAACCAGCAAGAATTTCTTTCAGGAGGGCTTCTTCTGCATGTGACACTGAGTCTCTCATACCCCCCTTTGCTTTTCCATAGTGTTTTACACCTGCTGCCATGCTTAATCCCGGCCACCCGCCAAGGCCTTGGCTCTTCGGTGCCCTTGGCTGCTGTCTGAGGAGATGCCAAGGGTCAGGCCAGACACAGGAGGAGGAGGAGAGAGCTGAGACAACGCCTGTCAGAGGCAGTGTGAAATGACGGGGACACGGCCAACCTCAGGGGCAGCCCTGAGGAGAGGAGAGGGGAGAGGAGAGGAGAGGAGAGGAGAGGAGAGGAGAGGAGAGGAGAGGAGAGGAGAGGAGAGGAGAGGAGAGGAGAGGAGAGGAGAGGAGAGGAGAGGAGAGGAGAGGAGAGGAGAGGAGAGGAGAGGAGAGGAGAGGAGAGGAGAGGAGAGGAGAGGAGAGGAGAGGAGAGGAGAGGAGAGGAGAGAGGAGAGAGAGGGAGAGAGAGGGAGAGAGAGGGAGAGAGAGGGAGAGAGAGGGAGAGAGGAGGGAGAAGGAGAGGGAGAAAGAGAGGGAGAAGGAGAGGGAGAGAAAAAGGGAGAGGGAGAGGGGGAGAGAGAGGGAGAGGGAGAAGGAGAGGGAGAGGGGGAGGGGAGGAGGAGGGAGAGGGGGAGGAGCCGGGTTCCTGGACCCTCACAGCCCCGCTCTCGCGAGAGTAGGGCGGAAGCAGAGCGAGCCCCGCCTCCTTCCTCCGGCGAGCCCGGCGCTGTCTCCCGGAGATTCCTTTTTCCCGCCGTTTCGCGCGCAGCCAACCAGGTAACGGCGCGCGCGCGCGCTCTCTCCTCACCGCCGCCGCCGCCGCCGGGTCCCGGCCGCTTGCCCGCTTCTCCCCGCTCCTCCGGAGACGGGCACCGTGATAACTCCGCGTTGTGAGCGGGGCCTTACCCCTCCTCTCCTCCCACAACCTCCCCCGGATCCCGGTTCCGTTGGGTTTCCGCGAGGGCACGCTGCAAAGTTTGAGTTCTCCTTCCGCCGGGTAACCTCCGCCCCGTTCGGTCCGTTTCGGAGGCTTTGGCCGGCATGGCTGCCCAGTGGGGAGAAGGGGGCGTGCGGGATGTGCCCGACCCCTCCTCTGGCGTGCAGTGTCCTGGGCGTGAGATGAGTCTGGCGGGAAGCTGGGAAGGCTGAGGCGCCGGTGCTTGTTTCCGTCTGGCCGGGATTTCTCAGAGCATCAGTGAGTTTTCTGTCCGGTGTTTGTGCAAAGGGAAAGGAAACCAAACAAACACAACCTCCCTCCCCGACCCCCCTAGAGCCAGCGCTGGGAAGTAGAGGAGAGTTGAGTTTGTAGGAGCAGCTGTGGGGGTTTTGTTGTTGTTGTCTTTTGGTGAGGGTTAAGAAGCTTCTCTGCTTCCCAGAATCAGAGAAGTGAGTGTGTTCCCGTCAGCTGAGTATAAAAGCAGATAAGCAGCTTCGGAGCGTTATCGGTGCTTTATCGGTGCTCACGAAGGGGTGTGTAGAAGGCAATCGTTTGTGTAGCTGTGCGAAGCCCTCATGATGCCGGAGGGAGCTGGTGGTTGGGAGATGAGAAATAGAAATGTTTAGGTTGTTCTGTAAAAGCTTCGGTCGGAGAGAGCAGCCCTTGCTCCCTGCCTGTGTACGGCAGCAGGACATTTGGGAGAAGGGCCCTCAGGACAGCTTTCTGCTCTTTCCCTGCCTGCATGTGTCTGTACATCCAGCTCAGGTTTTACTTTTCCCCCTAAAGTCTGGAAAGTCCTTTCTGAGGATTAGAGAATAAGAGAAGAAGCTGGCATCACTGGTCGCCCTCTACACCTCTGCAACTGCCCAGACCTGTCAAGGGCTCTAACTTGAGCACTTTTGGGGGCCCCACTATTTGAAGGCAGGTTGAACACCTGTAGAACGAAATGTATCATTATGAGATCTTGAAGCAGGTGCAGCTTGGGAGAACTCTCTTCTTTCCCTGTTTGTATTCAGCTGATGTACTTCTAATTTGCAGAAACTCTGAGCAAGTTTTGTGTATTTTTTTCTTACAGTCATCTTTGAGGAAAAAAAAGAATCAAAACCACTAGGAACAGTCTTTACTAGTTCTAGAGTCAGATGCCCTTGAAAGATTCCTCTGACATACTCAAATCTAAGATGGTGAGAGCAAGTTTGTTGCTTGCACTGCCATAGTACTAGATGGAGAAAAGGATGATTCTTGAGATAACTGTGGTTAAAGACAGTCAAAGAAAAGACCTTCCCACTGTCATTAGGCAGCTGGTTCCACAAAGAAGCATTGTGAGATGTCTTAATGCAATGCAGATTACTGTTCAATTTCTGCTGAAGAATTGTAGCTGTTGCTAATTTGAAAAGGTGATTTTAGTTTCTATTGTGTTCTATTATGTCCTCCTGCTGTACACAGGCAGGGAGCAGAGCTGCTCTCAGACAGGTTTGCTCCCATCGTCTTGACTAACCCTTTCACAGAACATCCTAAACATTTCTATTTCCCTCCTCTTCCAACTAGCAACTTGCTCCAGCATTGTAACACTTGGTACAGCAACATAAATGATTGCCTTCCTATGTTTGCCTTCATCAGCACTGGCAGTGAGCACTGACAAACATTAAAAGGACATTAGCCAACTTGAAACCAGGTACTTAATTGAATGCTGAATCTTCTAAAGACAAAGCATGGTAAAGCAAATGTTCTGTCAGCTCTGTTGTGTTTCAGTATCCTAATACTATAAAAAACATACAGTCCGAGTGTTCTTGTGTTGTTGAGATTCATGCTTTGTTCCAGTTACTGTTATTTTTATTTCATTTGAAAGACATCCAGACTGAAAGAAAAGTGACTTGCTTGAAACTGTGCACAGAGATAAAAGAATGGAGACTGGAACTAAGGCCTCCAGGCCCTTTACAAGGTTACTGACCACTGGACTGAACAATTTGTCATGATGAATCTAGGGGACCAGCTAAACCAGTAGCTGTATTAAGATATTCTAAGTTCCTTGAAGGCTCTCAAGATAAGAAATGCAGCTTCTTGTCTAACTGTAGACCTTGTATCTTCTGACTTACAACTGTAACTTGTGCCTCAAGAATTTGAGAGCCAAATGCTCCTTCTTTTTGCCTACATAGACATTGTGATTTTGTTGCTTAGGTTGCTACTTTAGGAATACCATAAAATACCTCAGGTATATTTTTTGCTTATTGTAATGTGTATGACAGTAATAGAAATAGCTTTGTCCATAGGGTAATGACAAAGTCCTTGTTATACAGTGTTGGTTTAACACTGCATGAAAATGGCAAAAACTTAGAATACCCAGTATCTCACATGGAAAGCTGAAGGACTGAGATTATATGAGTATTTCAATATTGGACACCCAGGGCCAATGGAATTAAATCTTACTTTGGCTCAGACCCAGCTCTGAGTACCACGCTTCCATGTAGTTTACCTGAGGTAAATCTTGCTAAGAAAATCTTCAAAACAAAGAAGGATTATGGGTAAGATTGTTCTGAGTTGTGTAGGCAGTCTGGCTACACTAAATAGTTCTCTTCAGATACTGATGTTCTGGAGATTTCTAAATTTTGAGATTACTGTCAGGGAGAGTGAAACATTTCCATGTTGAATCATGAAGACTTCAAGGGGATGTGAGCTTTTCTTTGCACAGAGATGTCATTTGAAACCATGTTTATGTAAAGGTTATACATACACAAATACACCTCTGACAAAGCTTTTGACAAATGTTTTTGCTGACAGCCAGATTTTGGAAGCTTAATTTACTTTTGGAAAACAGGAGTTCTTTTTAGCTGTAACTTCACATAGGAGTAGAGTAGAGACTACCAAGCATCTTAATCTATTTTAAGTTGGTAACTTTTAAAGGGGTGATGGTGGTGTTTAATTCTATTAGTTTATAATTACTTGTAGCAAAATACTTAGCATGTTCCACACTTTCAGGGTGACTGTCAGCATGTAAGTACAACTTGACAAGGATAGGCAGTGAGCTTTGTATTCGATCCATGGCTGAAAGTTATACTCTGATAAATGCAAACATTAAGTGTTGTCCATCTGTCATTTCAGGCATACACTTGTCTTCAAAAACTGCTTCATAACTATGTAATTTAAAACCTAAAGTGGGAGAGAGCCTGTTCTGCAAACACGTCAAAGAAATTGGGAGCAGAGAAAAGCAGGATGAATGCATCTGGAGGAGGCTGTGGGAGCCCTAGTTCTGCAGAACCTACGGGGGATTTCTTCAAGGAATTGTGGTCCAGACTGAAAGAATGTCATGATAAAGAAGTACAAGGTAAACTGTTAATGTTTGGGTTCACAGAAGGTTGTTATCACAGGAGAACATTGAACCAGAATACTACTCCATCTTCATGGAACTAAGCAGGTTTTTAATGTCTCTCATGATGTGGAAAGTTGAGCTGGACATTTACAAATGATCTTTACAGACTGACCACATAAACCTGACCTAACAGGTTTAGTTTTAAACTGTCAACAAGTAAAAATGATTTACCAAGTTAGTGAAGAAACATTAACACAATGTTACATTAGATCTTCGTATATGTAAATGTTACTGAACCTTTAATAGACCGTGATTCAAAGTTTCCAAATCAAGTCCTTCAACAGAATTTTTTGCTTCTTTCTTTCTCTTTGCCATTGGGTTTAGTCACTTCTGATACTTTAAAATGGTTTACATTGTTTATTTCCCTAAGTTGTGCAAAACACTACAGATTAATATTATTGAAATGAAAAGGTTTTTTTTCACTTTTTAGTGCTCTAAATTTTCTCAACAGAGTTGTTTGTTCTTACATTATATTTTGTGATGTGATATTAATTTCAGTATCGATTGACTTAGTGTCTGTTCATTTTTAGTAGTGCAGGAAAGTAATAACACTCAAAAACAAATTATTGCACTATATATATATTCTTATTATAATATTGTTTTAAGAGTAGTTTTCATTAAATGTCTTGCTAAAAATCACAATGTCTAGGATTGGAAGGGACCTTAAAGATCATCCATATCCAACCGTACTTCATACGAAGCTAAGATTTTGTTCTGCTAGTCTTAAGTCACACAACCCATTCTTCTGGGTGTTTGACGGAGTCTTCCAACAAGCATATCCTTATGCATGAGATAGTGTTTATATTGGGGTGGAATAAAAACAGGTGAGTTTTTGTGAGTTAAGGGCTGTAGTCGTGGAAGTAGGTCTTGTAGCCAGGCCATTCCAATGACCTCGGTCATTTTCCCCAGCCTCAAAGCAATTCCAGGCTGTCCATTTATGTCTCGTTATATCATCACTTCTTAATTTCAGAAACTGTAGGGGATTGTTTTATAATGGATGGGTGTCTCATACCTGCCACTGAAAGTCTTGACTTGACAATTTGCAACACTCGGCCTTGACACTTTGTGTTAGTAATTTAGAAAAAAACAAACAGCCAAACAAAAAAACTTGCATCAGTTTGTCGAGTGAGAAGAAAGATGTACCAGATAGTAGCATTTTGTTACAATCAAAAAATTTTATGTGTAACCATATAAAATGTGATTCATATGTTGTGTCCCAAAATACAAAAAATATCTTAATTATTTTTTATGACTTTTTCTTTTTTCTTTTAATTTTTTGGGGTTTTTTTGTTTTAAATTCTTGGTGGTTCTTTTCAGAGTGGGTATGATGTCAACTGCAGATAAATGCGGAAGTACTTGCAGCCTGGGATCTGGCAGTCTGTGGCATGTCTGAACAACAAAAACTGAACAAACAACAAGCTCTAATGTTGAGGATAATGTTAAGTGACCCCTTCTCTAGTTTCTTGGGATGTGCAGCACGTGACTTTAAAGTTTTGGTTTTCTTTATGCAAGTGAAGATAGTCTTTAAAATGCATGCTGGGTGTGGCCAGATAATTTTGCCACTAGGCAGTCTTTTTCATGCCTAGCCCTTTGTCAGTATGTCCTACACCGTGTTAGGTAAAATTAGGTCTTCCATGATAACATCAAAGACATGCCTGAAGGATAGTTAATTTTTTCAAAAGGTGGGGATCCTCCTATAGAAAATGGTACTGGAAGATATTTTAGAAACATCAAACACAGACTTGCCTGGACTTTGCTTGTTTCTGCAGTCTATAAATAAGAATTAAAATTGACTCATGAGTTTCCAATCTAAATGTCAGCAAAAAATTATTTAAAGATGGTGGAGGGTGGATTAAGGGAAAGTTAGTAGCTGGAGAAAAAGCTTTTTCAGTGTACAGTGCACATTGTACTGAAGACTGTAATGGTGGAATTCTTATTATTTATTACAAGTCCATAAAAAGTAGGTTTTATGACATGAGCTTGAAATGCTCAGGCTTATTATACATGCTATAATATGTATCTATAAAATATACACTAGAGAATACTTCAAACTCATACAGTTTCAAATGGATTTTATTTAATTTTTGTAGTGCTATATTGAAAAGGATGTATTCTTCCAACATGTTATCTAAATAAAACCAGCTTCTTCTTCTTTTAAGCTGGTCCCTTGTAAAAAAAGTACGAATGTTCTGACAAAATAGTCCCATTTTCTCTCAAATTCATTATGTGACAGTGGGTCAGACTCCTACAAACCAGTTTACAAAGAAGTTGAGCATGGTCAATGTCAGTTGGCTTTTCACAGAATTCATAAGTGCTCATCAACTCAGAATAATGATCATGAAAACTATACTTGCTTTTATTTCCTACCCATAGAATGCATGGGATTTTTGCATAGTTCTCACAAATCAGAAAGGAATTTAATAATGCAGTTGATGAAGTGACTAATTTCTGCAAGTCTTAATACTTGCATCTAGCTCAAAATAATTACATGGTTACTTGCTGATGAAATGCAGAAGATACCAATAGGGGAAAAAGCTGTAGTCATAGATGTGGAGACAAGAATGAGGAAAGAAATCTCTTTGCTAGATTGCTGTAGGAAAGGAAATCACTGGAAGCTCCTGAAAAGCACATAATTGCAGAAAACAGGGCTGGAAGGGATCTTAGGAGGTCATCTAGTCCTACCTTTAGTCCTTTACCTCTAGTCCTACCCTTAAGGTAGAATTAATGTCTGTGTCATTGCTGACAGAAGCTTGTCCAACCCGTTCTGAGAAAACTTCAGCAACAAAGATTCTGCAGTCTTAAGAAAGTGCATTTAAAGCATCTGAACAGTCATCAGAACAGAAGTTGTCATTAATTGAAATATTACAGCTACCTAGTCTAATCAAGTTGCAAGTTTCATGAAATAGTGTTCTGCTTTTAATTAGGCTGCCTCATGATAGTTTAAAGGAAGTCTTCATCACTTCAGTGGGGACAGTGTGTCATTCACTAACACACTGAAGAGCTTTGGGTAGTGTAGATTTATATAGTCTGTGGTTTGCCTATTCCATAGAAAGATTGTGGGGGAGGTAAAATTGGATGGTCAATGTACATAGTTCCACTTATGCCTATGTTCTCACTGAAGCACTAAGTGAGGAAGTTTGGGAAAGAAAAAAAAGTATGCTTAAACCTTTCCAGTGCTCTGGAAAAGCAGAAGGAAGAGATTACACTCAATGCAGTAATTCAATGCTCTTGGGTAAATGCAAGAAACTGGTTTCCTGCCTTCTCATTGCAGTCATTTGAATTAAGAAAAAAAAGCAACCTTTAAGTAACTAGTTGGGTTCCTCCTGAATTCAGGTGAGAGGGGAGATAGTGTTACCTGTAGCACAGTACTGGGCCTTTTGAGCACTGCCTCTTCAGTTTGTGGCTCAGGTTGCCAATGTTACAGTCCTAAATAGTTGCTGAACAGACAACCTGTTCATACAGGAGATGCATTGTTGTGCAGCTTCATTCCTTCCGATGGGCGTGGAGCAGCATTAAAGCACACTTTATAGGGGTTCTAATTGCAGATGCCTAATTGACTTGATGAGTAGCAACTACTTAAAAAAATAAACCCTCTTTCTATGCTGATCTGCATGATAGAACATAACATCTCACAGGTGCTGAACACTTAGAGGTAACAGAAATATTGCTGTATTTACTAAGAACTTTTTTTTTTTAAATAATCTCTGTGCATTTTTCCCTCATGGTCTGACTGGCACCTGGTAGCAGTCTGGCATGGGTTCACTGAGGCTCTGGCTGGCTTGACTCCTACATTGTAAATGGCCTGAAGAGCAAACCTTCTTAAGAAAGTAGTTTTCCCCTTTGAGCTGTTCCCTCAGCTCAAAGTTGAGTGTGCTAGGGGAGGGGAAAAAGAAATCTGTTTGCTCTTTTTACCTTACATTTTCTATAGCAGGATGTAGTATCAGGTGTTTTCATTTAAATTCAGAACTGTCTGAAGTTTTCTTAAAAATGTTCTGGTTTCATAAGTCTATCCTATTATCCTAAATGACTAAGGCTTTTGCAAGAAAGCTCACAAGACACCTTATGTTCAACTTGAAGTTGCTCAGAACTTTTTGTATTAAAAGAAAATTTGGCACCAGAAAAGAATTGTTACGGTACTTTCTGATGCCATACAAAAATTTCTATTGAGTTGTACTTAGGAAAATGTCATGCTGCAGGAGTCTGATTTTTCTGACATTTATTTACAATAGGAATGGCCAGCTTGTCCATGGCTAGTATTACATCAGTTTCCATAGCACTGCATTCCACTTAAGGTGTGCTGTACTTGATGTACCTTCATACTCCTGCCCTATGCACATACACAAGCACCCAAAACCTTTCAAGAAGATCAGCTGGGCTGCTGTCTGGCCCCTGAGCTGTCAGCTGGCTGTACCTGCTGAGAACATTGGTTGTATTTGTGACTTATATAGACATAGTCATTGGAAATGTATTGACAGTGCTTGGTATTTATGTGTGGTATTTTTGCAAAAGCATTTTTCTACCTGTTGAAGAGGGAATTTATATGTTTGTTTAGGAAGTCACTATTTCTAGAGATCATATTAGCTGCATTTGTTTCCAAGATCCTGTAGAACATACCCAGGAAGTCCATTTTCTCTCTCTTTTGCATAAGACATTGGCAAAACGAGAGTTAATTTAGAATTTATAATTTAATTCTTGTTTTTGTTTTGTTTTGTTTTGGGTTTTTTTTAGTCAGAATTTTATAACATGTATTTTCTTCTTTCCACTTTTCAGGCTTACAGCTGAAAATATCTAAGTTGAAAAAGGAAAGATGCTTGTAAGTATTCATCCTAATGATCTCTTTTATTAAAAGAGAGTCTGAGTACCAGTAATATACCAGATAAAGTAAATAAAGTAATATACCAGATAAATATACCAGTAATAAAGTACCAGATATAAAAAAATAAGGTAAAGTCTGTGAAAGAGAAGTGACAAGACAACAAGCCAACGTTTTGTAGAGTTCTGTTTTTGCTAAATGTGTGCCTTTAGTACCAGGTGTTGTGCTTTTAAGTCAGCTTTCAGTCAGCTTTCAATAAACATTCTGGTAATACCTTGCTCTTTTTCACTTAATTCTTATTTTTTAAAACATATGAAACTTCTTCTTCAGTCATTATTTCTACTAATTTTTAGTTTTGTTAATCAGAAACAATTTGGGGAAAAAAATCAGAACTACAATGTTTACATGTGCAGTAGCATCACAATATGTGTTTACAGTATTAGTCAGCTTTTATTTTCCTTCTACTGATGAAAGCTGTCTTTAATTAAATGATAAGAGGTATGCTAATGTATTCTTTATTCAAATTTTGACTTCAGGTTTAATTGCATTTGTGTTATGGTAATAGTATATATGATCTTGCCTTATGAGTTGCACTTTATAAAACACTGTGTAAGAGTATTTTCCACTTTGGAAAACAATATAATTATATCTGGTTGAAGAAATTAGACTCTTCTTAAAATCAGCAAAAATATCCCATATTGCATTCCCAGCATTGCCATTTGAAGTCAAAGATACACAGTTATAGTTTTAAATTGCAGCCACAGTGCTCTCAAAGTGTAGATTGTCTTTTTCTCAGAACTTACATTTTTATTGTCTTCTAGTCAGATTTCTTCCTCATTAATTCCTATTAGGGTTTTTTTGGTGGTTTTCTTTTTTTAGCTACACTTTTCAAACTGTATAAGCAGGAAATAATTCTCCCTCAGTCCAGGAAAATATGATCATCGTGTGTTGCAGGGTTTTCTGTACAATAGTAACTCAAGCAAATATCTAGCATTTTTCACAGATCTTGTCTAAACTGCCCAATGTGATGAGATTTCTGGTTGGGAGGGAAACAAAGGTGTCATTCCATAGGACAAAAATCCCTCTAGTGGAACCCATCTTTCTTTTTACTGTAACATGAAGTATGTAAATACGTCTTGTGATACTGGCTTTTCTAGTATAATTTGATTGTACCACACTACATACTTGCTGTTTACTTTTATTGTAACTTCTGTAATGATATAGCTGTGTCTCACTTCATGGAAAACTTTTCTTGTTTCTTTTCACTAGGCTTTTAGAATAAATTGCCTACAGTTGTGTAATATCTGTGTTGCTCTTTTCCCTAGATACCTTGTTCAATTTTTTTTAGCCTTTGCAGTGCTCAAACTTCCTCTGAGACTTTGTTTAGCTTATTTCAGCTAAATATCACCCATCTAACCGGCACTGGATAACCCCAGTAGCACTTTGAGGCTGTGCAGTGTTGTGTTTTCTCCCTTTTCAGCTGCTTTCATACAGACCTCACCTGTGAATGCTGTAGATTTTACTCTTGTCCACCAGGTATTGCTCTCATGCTTGCTGAGGAGGTGCAATTCACCAAACCTGCAGTAGGGTTTCCAATCAGGACTGACTCTGTGGCCAATTTTTTTGGGCCATGCTTTATCCTTAGAGGCTACACTTACTTTCTTAGAAAAAAATAAGTTTATCATCTTGTTATTTCTTATGTATAATTAGGAAATTAAGTAGTTAATTCGTTTTTAAATCTAAAAGGATGAAATTATCTTTTGTGGTTGTTGCTAATGTGGTGTATCATGAGTTGCTTCCACCTTCTGAAATCTGAAATTGATAAGTTAATTTTCTAAATCATAAATATTATCAGTGATGTGACTGGACACCTAAAGAATGGTTTAATTATTGTTTGTTGGAATCTTTCTACAATTACCACATTGTAGATACAGTGCTCTTGCATAGGAGGTCTTGTTCTCTTCAGTGCATCTGAATACCTGAGGTTTAGTGTTTCAGACTTGGTATCCAGCTGACAATAAGTGCCTTATTTTGTACCCCACACCAGCATTGGAGCTAATGACTTGTAAATACTGGGCTAGAGACCATTCACTATGCAGAGTGCCTTCATAAATGTCATGTTTATCTCAGGTGCATTGGAATCCTAAAAAAATAGAATGATTTGAAGGTAGCTTGAGAAAAAATTTAATCATTAAATTAAATTTAATCAGGCTCTCTGAGGCCTTCTGTAAGTTACATAAACAAACAAACAAACAAAAAGAGGGGTTTTCTTGTACCATAAACATCAGGAAGTTACAGGCTCCTTTTGTCAGCTTTCAAATTCTGCCTGGCTCTACTTGGTGAATGAACTGGGGTTACAGAACTTGAGCACACTGCCCTCCCAAAGTGAAAGTACAAGTCTTAAATGGTCCCTCATGTTGTCTGCTTAAATTTCAGAATCAATACAATATGTGTGATTGTACACTGCAGAAGCTTCCAGCTATCTAATTGACTTTATGTCCCATGACTGCTAATTTCCTGTATTACTCTAATGCCAGCAATATGAAATGTGTTTGACTAATGCATCTTAAAGGGATAGTGCTAATTTAAAAGTATGTCTGTGTAAAAGAATTGAATCAATAACAAATGAGCAAATATGTCCTGCTATGTGTGTGCTCAGCAGCCTTTTGTGGCCCAGTTTCATGGCTTCCTCAAATAATCCATTTCAAGCACACTGAAAGCAAGCACCTGCTTCCATGGGATATGCAGAGGATTCCATGGTAAAAAGAAGAGCTGGGAATGAATTTTCAGAAATTAGTCTTTGTCTTGTTATATCAGTTTAGCTGCTTAGCTTTTATTGAAAGTTAATTTCATTGTAGGAAAAAAAAAAAAGGGTGCTTGTTGCTTATAATATCTTTGCAGCTTGAAGAGAGCTTGATCTGATAATACAAGTGAAGAGAGCTAGAAACATGAAGTTAATATTACTGCTTTTCCTTGTCTCTTTTGAGCAGGATATGTTCTTTGTTGATTAAATAGTCTTGGCAACACCAAAATGACTTGATTGTGAAAGACCCCCAATTAGCTTCCCAACAGCTCGGCTACACAATAAGATGAGAGAATCCCTTGAGCTTCTGTTCCCTGAAATTGTTGCTTGAATACTATTAGCATTTATGCCTTTACTGTCATCAACTCTAATTTTTGTCTCAAGAAAAAATCAGATTTATCAGCAGAAGCTCAACAGCAGTATGAATTAGAAATTATCTTGCTCCTTTCCTAACTCAGGCATGTCTAAATTACCATTCATCAGAAACACTTGCTTCGGTTGTTTTCAGCTTAATATTTGTGCTGATGATAATCACATTTCCCAAGAATATGAAAGAAACATGCCAGAGGGAAATATCTTTTGAAAAACTAATAGCTGTGATTTAAAGCTAGACCTAATTTTTTTTTTTCTTTTTGATTTTAGGGATGCAGAGAGGCTCGAAGAGTTTTATACCAAGAACCAACAGCTCAGGGAACAGCAAAAAGCTCTTCATGACACTATCAAGGTTTTAGAAGACAGGTGAAATAATGTTTTTTGGTTTTATTTCGTTGTGTTTTGATCATCTTACAGAGGAGCTCAGAATACTTTGCAAGTTGGTTTTCTTTGGTTGTTCTTTTGGTTTTGTTTTGTTTTTTTTTTAGCAAGTGAGTCCTTTTCTAATACAATCCCAGTAGTGCATTTTAAAGAAAAGTGCAGAACTTGGATTCTTCTGATTGAATTTTTTTTGTTATTTTTGAAGTTTTTAGCTTGCTTTCATCTGTTAAGATAAATAGAAGTTAAACAGATCAGCTTGGGAGACAAACAGCCATTTTAAAGCACATGCTTTTCTATTAATTTTTGTAGAAGTAAATTTGATGTCAATTGAGATGTTATACAAACACAAAACTCAAGCACAAACTTTATAATACACTTTGAAACTCATTAAATAATTCCCTAGGAAATATTTCAGCTCTGGGAGGGTGTGTCTTTTTTACCAGATGTCTATTTTCCCTGAATTTAATCACTGGTTCTTTTACCTTCTTTTGGACTTTAAAATTCTGATTACCTTTTAACCCATTCTGCCTTTCCCTTATTTCTGTTTAATTTGCTGTAGCAAAACAAAACCAATAGACATGAAATTACAGTGCATTTTTTTCATCTTTTAAAAATTATATCTTTTTGGGGAAGCGTATGTTAAATTTGGTGCTCATCAGCTCTCAGACAATTTCTGTGAACAGGAGAATATGACATAATAAATTTTCCCTCACTCCTGTGCTACCTCAGATTTTAGAGCTATGAAACTCAAATTTTGCTTTCAACTCTGATTGTCTGCATTAGGAATGAACTTATAACCATGCAGGTAATAAATTTTCACACCACATAGGTAGAGAGACATTTGCAGAGTGCATGGACTATCCTAATCCCTTAGCAGATGAAGTACTCGCATTGCAGAAAACAAAAATAATATTTAAAGTGGTTAAATATAAGGAGATTATAATATTATGTTTATTACAGTCAGATAAGCTAATATGAAGAGGCATTTCAGTATTTTACTCTTTCTATAATTCCATGATTTTTAAATACCCATAAACCAAGATAGCTTGTGCTTCCAATATTCAGCTGTGGTGTTGGAAATTTAGATGTTTTGTTTGAGTGTTTGTTGGTTTAGTTGGGTTTTTTTAATATGTAATGTGATAGCAGCAACAATGAAGAACTCTCCACCAATTGGTGTCTTATTTAGCAGGCAAAATGGAGAGTGGCTTTCAGTCTGGTAGTGCTATTAGCTTTTTGTTATATAGCAGAAATAAATATACTTCAGTTACCACCTGGGAAACAAAGACATATTTCATTGCATGAATGAATGTGTCAAGTAAGGAGGAGTGATAGAAACAAGTCCTTTTCCAATACTGCACCTGCTTTAAAAAGCTAATATAAAACATTAGAGGCTGTGGAGGCCATGCCTCACATGGACTTTTGGATCCATTTCCAAGTGTTGTGTTTAGGTAAAGACAAAGGATTTCACGGGGTTTTTTTGGGGTATTTGTTAAGAGAGTGAACTGAGTATTTGTCCTATTTTATTATTTTGCTTAATGATAGTGATATATCCTTCTTAGATGAAGTAGTAAGTATATTTACTGAAATTATTTGCATATTTGTATTTGCTAGAATGTTATTTATATCTGAGACCACTCTTAATATAACACTTCACAAGTGCTTTCGGTGCAAAGGTGTAACATGCTCCACTGTCATAAAGTAACGTGTGTTGCTTTAGAAGTATCCAGTACCTACCTATCCAATCCTTAGTACATGTAGTATTGATTGTTCAGAAATCTCAAAATACTGCTATGGCAACATTTAAAACCACGGGACTTTGTGGTGCTATGCATGGTTGTCAGGAAGTTTCTGGTTTTCATTGTTCAAAGAGCAAGTTAAGTGTGGATATCAGCTTCAAGTATGACAATATTTTCCTAACCAAATATTTTTTCTCTTAATTTTTTTGTAGATTAAGAGCAGGATTATGTGATCGCTGTGCTGTAACTGAGGAACATATGAGAAAGAAGCAGCAAGAATTCGAAAATATCCGGCAGCAGAATCTTAAGCTAATTACTGAGCTTAGTGAGTTTTATCCACAAGTCTGAATACAAAACACAGTTTTCTAAACTAGTGCATCATGAATTCCTGTAACTTGATGTAATTTATATGTGGTGTGTTTAGTAAGACCTAATTCAGTCAGGGAATACTTAATTCTACAGTCTTAAAATATGTAACATGCTAATTACTAGTCATTTGACTCACCTTCTTTGATTGAAGTGCTGATATTGAAAGTGAGTGTGGAAAATCTTACAGTAGATAAAATGTCTGCTATGTTTATTCCTATGCCTAAAGCATAGAATTATTGAATGCCAGTTTTCCAAAGGGAACCCTGACTTAAAAACTGGTGATCACAAAGTAGCGATTTCAAACACAAGTTCCCTGGGTCCAGCTTGTGTCAACCTGTAGCTGGTCTTGGATTTTTAACTTGAGGAACCCATAACCTTCACCTAACCTTCTGAAGCCACAAAAGAATTGTTTCATGCCAGGCAGCTTGTAGCCAGCTCATTTTGAAATACGGAAGTTTTACATAGAGGACAGGGAAAAATAAAGTGACATGAAGGACTTGAAATGACCTAATGTGACATAAGGCAGGGCATAACAAATATCTTTGTTAAAAGAGTTTGGAAAGACAGATTATAGAAAGTGCTAAAAAAATACAAGATAGGATTTAAAGTTAACGGTATCATTGCCATTAACTAATGATTTTGTGTCATTTAGTTGTCTTACTTAAGAACAAGAAGACATAAAGTGAGATTTAAAATATGGGGAATGCCGGACATAAAAAGTAGCTTTTCAGTGCTTAAATGATAGAAATACTTGATTATGTATTATTTATAATATACATCAACTTTTCAAGGGCTTTTAATATTGGACATTGATATTAAAACAAATATGAATTCTTGAGTTTAATGATTAACAACAAACAGGATACAACCAATCTTTAAATAAATTCCTGAGCCTTAAAAATCAAGGTAACATCTGTTAGGTACCAATCTTCTTGAATGCTATCTGACAGAACAGTAGTTTTCCATGGGCTTGATTTGAGATCTATATGACAATTAATGTACTTTGTGCAACCAACAGAAATGGTTAGTCAAGAATAATCCAGAGGTAAAACATACAACAAAAAAAAAAGAGAAAGTAAAAATTAAAGTGAATAAAAAAGATGGGAGCTGTCACTACATTAGCTTGAGACAGCATGGAGAAAAGGCTGCAGGGGACGTGATAAGCTTGTTTGAAGTATGGGCAGATTGAGCTGAAAATTAAGAAAAGTAAAAAAAAAAATGACAAAATATTAAACAATTTTTTAAAAAATATTAGGTTTTTTCCCCCCATTCTCTACTCAGCTGGTTGCTTGGGTGCCCAAACCCAAATTCTCCTTACTTAATATCTCATAGGCTGCCTTTGACCTAAGGAAGCCTTTTTGTCCTTGGAGCTGAGTGAGCAATTCATTCATCTTTACAGCACAGTTGTATGTGCATGGACAACACTAGTTAATGATTGTGTGGAACAGATATTTGATCCAGTAATTGTGATACCTTTGCCTTTTCTCACACATAATTTTACAATCTTTTTAATGACTAGCTTGAAAATTAATTCCAGTAACTCATAGAGGGGGTATGGTGTTATGTTTTAGAATTTATTCTGTTTCTTAAAGGAACTGACAAAATTAGATATGATGCAATGCTAACGTGTGTACATTGATTTTTTTTTTTCTTTCTTTTTTTTTTTTTAATAAATTGCAGTGAATGAAAAAAACAACTTACAGGATGAAAATAAAAAGATAACTGAACAGTTCCAGCAGTTACAGAAGGAGTTGGAGTAAGTTCAAGATATCCAGTCTTCATTCCTCAGTAGCAGTGCCTGGGAATATAAATATCAGATTCTGAGTCTTTAAAATTTGAGTTTTCTCTTTTTTAATAGATGTGTATACAGCCACTATAACAACATAAATCTAGCATCTTTGTATTGTGCCAAATTTGTGCTTTTTTAACTGTGTGCATCAGAACAAGAGACAGATTTGTCATAGAAATTTGACTTCGTGATTGTTGAAGATTTTTCTGGTTGCAGCACATAGCAAAAGCCTTACATCTCACTCTTTTATTCTTATTCACTCTTTATCAATCATTTTCTCCTAGGTTAGGACTTCAGAAAATTAGTTTCTAGAGGCTGTTCGGAAAGTTCCAGGATCTTGCAATAATTTTAAAAAATAAATTTATGATAATTTTACAATTAAAAAAAAAACCAACCCACAACAAAGGCAGCATAGTAAATTTCAAAAGAAAACCATAAAAATAATGAGCTACAAATTGACTGTCAAATTATAATCTTATAATAGCCAGAATGTGCTCAAATATGGTGCACTTAGCAAGGCAGAGGTAGCATTTTTTTCTTCTATAGCTGTAGTCCAACATCATCTGAAACTCATCTCAATTTTGCCTATCTATGAGCAAAGTTCATGAATAGGGAGGAATGGGACAGGACTTAAGTTTGCAAAGTAAATGGGTGAATATATTGTTTTACTGTTTGAATTGATTCTTAAGGTACTGTTAATGGGTGATCTAGTTTTCCAGTTATGGTGCTTTCTTTGTAAATGTGCTAAAGGGGAATTACAAAAGGCACACTATAGGATTTATCAAGACTTCACACTAAGTGTTCAAAGTTATTTAGTCATGGTAAAAACCATAGCTCCAGAAATTTTTATTGTCTCAAGCTCGGCTGCTTTTTACTTTTCTTCATCATGTTTTTAATTAATTTTGGATAAGGTCTTGTGGTTCATTTCACTGCAAGCAGAAATACATCCATATTTCCTCTTCTTCTTGGAGATCAAAGCCATACATCCTTCTCTTTATAGTTAGGAAATTATTTTTAGCCCATGTTTTCTCTTGAGATTCGTAAGGAAAAGTGCTACTACAGAAAAACGACCAAGCAGACTGAGTTAGATTTCCTTGTGATTTTCTTTTGCTGCACCAAACTGTATTTAAGTTGGAAGAACTGAAATGAATGCTCTTTTTTGTTATTTTCTTGTTACATCTAGATTTCTGAGAAAAAGGACATAGTTGTTCATTTTTACATGCGAGTCTGCAACATGCTGTTACAGCTGGCAGTGTGATTGAAAATAAACTTTGTTACTCATGTTGAGTTTTACATTTCTTGTTTTACCTGGTTTACACCACTTTTTATGCTTCTCTCGGAAGACCTTTGTGAGGTGAATACAAGGCATCATCCAATGGTCTGGAGAGTGGTTGTTTTTATTGTAGTATAGTTCATTACCATTTAAAATGGTCCAAAAACAGTATCCTTGGGGTATGCAGGGACTTCCATACAGGTAGAGAGAGACTCAGACCATCCATTTCAGCATTCATTGAAGTAGCACATGCTGCAGAGGACAGGGTAGAAACTCTACAGTCCATAGTTTTTTCTAGGGAAGAATTCTGCCTTCCATAGTTCAGCAGCTAAATGATGACTGCAGATGTGAAGAGCTAGGGTTGTGTGCCATTTCCAGGATTCATGGAGCAACTGAATTTTTTTGTTAGATGTGACTAAAAACTGGGTTCTAGCCTTACTTTTTGATGCCTGGATTTTCTGAATTGTTGCTTTCTTGAACCAAATGATTGTCCTGCTTTCTGAAATGAAATCTCTTCATCTTGCTGACTTGGGGTTTTATTTGACCACTTAATTTGGTCTTCAGGGAGAGAAAACAACAAGCAGTGGAATTAGGAGTCATTCCAGATTCTCCAGTTCTGGTTTCTTCATTCTCTCTGGTTAATCGGATGAGAAGAAAAAAAGAGAATAAGCATATCCGATACACAGAACATACACACCCAGACTTGGAACTTGCAGAAAGCAACAGTGGTAAGAGTATTGTGTATTTTTAAAAATTAATTTTAAAATGTAGCTGAAAGACTAAAGAAAAAATACCATATATAAATATATAAATATATAAATATGCTTGCACAGGGAGAAAACTCAAAGTCTTGTGGGTGTTTTGGTTTGGCTTTTTTCCATTTGTGCTATAATACACGACTCAGGGGAAAATAGCTTTAACTGTTTTATTAGTGATATGTTCAAAGCTTATCTCAGCCTCCTACTCGTCTTCACTCAAACTCGTGCAAATGGAACCGTTTTCCAACCCCTTTCTCCCCTGGGATTTAACTCATGCGTACAGCCATATCACCACCTAGTGGCGAGTAAAATTAATGCTTTGTGACCTTCCGCAATGATTACAATTAAAGCAATGTTACTGGCACTGACAAATATCTTGTCCTAGCAGCTTTTTGCATTTTAGTGTGTGTTTAAGTCCAGAAGTATTGTGCACACTTAATTTCCAAGGTTAATTCTGTAATGTCATAGAGCACTAATGTATTTTAACTATAAAAAATATTTTTGTGAAATAAGGGACTACGTATTTGTGTTTTAATGATACACAGGAAATATGATAAACAGTTTAGGTCTTAATGTCTTCATTTATCTTGTGGAATAAAAAAGTTATAATAACGTGATTACATCTAAACATAAGTCTTGACTAAAAGCTTCTTTACAAGAACAAAAATAACACAGCTATGGGGAGAAAAAGGTGGGTTGGTTATTCACACCCTTTATTTTTTGTCTAATTTTAGTGGTGTGAATAGTTTCTCCTTTCTAAACATATCTACCCTCTCCATTTTATAAATAAAAAATATCACTACTAAATTAAATCAAATTAAATTTTTAGGAAATGCTGTATATACCTATCACAGTTAATGGCTATGAAAAGCTGTTGGTGCTGAGACAAAAAGGACTACATGACACAAAGTTCATCACGATTAAAATGTCAGACTTTTCACCTTCTCATTACCTTAGCTGCTGCAGAAAATTATTCCCTTGGATGGATTATTCTTTTTGTTGCCATATTAAGAGGTCAAAGATTGATTTAATACATACTTCTTATGTGGTTAGTATAGAAAGTGATGTAATTGTGGATCAGTATTGTTTTATGGCTGACTAGCTAGGCTCCTGTTTGTGAACGAAGGCATTTATATGAAAAGTTTGTAACTAGTTTGTCATAGTGATACCTCAGAATAAAAATAATCGGATGTGCTTAGGTTACTGGATCTCCTGATATATCAAAATTCAAGTGCTTTTAGGATCAGAATCATTGTCAGTATCTATACAAAATTATCACAAGAGGATACCTGATTTCACTGTGTCAAAATGTTTCTACATCTTCTCCTAGAATCTGGAAAAATTCCTCTTTTTTCCACGCAAGTGAACAGTCACCATGGAGAAGAGATACTAGTGGCAGATACCTGTGATCCACAACTGTCCCCTATACCAAGTAAGTGTATTAATAGATTTAGTTCTAATTCTCTTCAAAATAGGGCAAAAATTTTGTAAAACTGAGGGTTCATCAGCAACTGGAAGCTCATCTCTTTCAACATAGGATCCAGAAAAAGGATATTAAGTTTAATCACAGAATTGCTGCTGAAATGCCTATCTTGTAATGCTTGTATGCCACTAGATGCAGAATCTAGTGTGTCATACCATCAGGGCTTAGATTGGAGAAATAAAAAGAAGCTCAGTGCAGATCTTACTGCAGAAATCTGGTATTTTAGGAAACTTAACCAATTGTCCTACGTCTGACTTTCCAGCTATACAGGAGATAAAAATAATTTGAGTGTTGCACTTCTGTCTGACATGAATATGAAACATTTAGAAGTCCTTCTGTTAATAGTTCCTGGGTTTGAAATTGTAAATTAGTACAATTCTTTTAAGTCTTAAGTCCTTAAGTTCTTTGTCAGGAACTTTCTGTGTCCCTGACTTTTTTTTCTGTGAAGTATTTAACTATAAATCACTGTGAGAATCAGCATTTTGGAATTAGTCACTCAGGGCAGGTTTGTCATTGTTGTAGTTGATGTACTTTCCCATCATATTACCTTGCCTCTGTTTAGAAAACTAAGTAATACTAAAACTCTGAAAGAAGGGAAGCCTCTCTTTAATAATTATGTGTCTTCTAGGAAGTATGCAACACAAGCATTTTACTTTTAAATATACATTATCACTTTTTCTATATGCTTTCCTCAGCCTATTCGTGTCCTGCCCTGCTAGTCTTGAAAAGCAACTTTTTCCACTAACTTGTCTTTGTTTTTTAATTTTGGGGATGTGTATTCAAATTGGAAGCATATTTTTCTGTGAGAATACAGCAGTTTGTTCTCATTTTTCCCCCCCATCTTCTATTTCTGTAATTGCCAGTTTTAATTTGTGAACTTTTTAATTCTTTACCATCTGTGTGAGGGTAGTAAGATACTGTAATGTATATGGAACTTACTGTGACTGTCTTTCTTCTTGTACAGATCAATCAAGGATGGGAGGCTATCCTGTTCCAAAGCCATCTTTTAACTTGGCTGCAGTTGTAGCAGAAACAATTGGACTTGCTGTTCAAGAGGAATCTGTAAGTGGTATTCTCACACTTGTTACATAACCAGCCTTTTGTTGCTTTCAAAAAGTGTTTTTCTCTTTTGCATTAAAATTCTGACTTTTAATAAGCTCACTTTGATTTACTTTTGCTTACTCAGTACAGAGCTGCTCTAGTGAGGAGAGATCCAACTACTTATTTGTCTAGGGGTTGGGGAGGAGTGCAGTTCCTGCTGTGTATACAACTTTCAAGTTTGACTAAGGGGACTGAATCCTTGGGTTCCTTTGTAAAGTTTGTACAAGTCAAAGACCCCAAAAAGATAATTTGGTGATGACTTAGGTGACGTTATTTGGTGGTTTTGCTTGGTAACTACAGTGAAGATTATAGTCTGCAGGCTAATTTTTGTGGGGGTGCATTTGAATGATGATTTTTTAAAATTTCCGTGAGATTTCTTTGAAGTTGGCCAAAATTTCTTCTCTTTTTTAACTTTTGTTGTTTTTTTGAGTTTTGAATGGTTCGGTTTGAATGTTTTTTCAGAATATTTATGTGCAAACCTAGCATACTTCTATTTTTTAAATTCAAATAGATTTTCACACTTCTTTCTTTGTTGCTTGCAAGGAGTCCCAGATTGTATTGAGTCCTCCTCACACTAACAAGGGTATGAGCCAGGCCCCGGAGAGCGTGCAGTCTGAAGGCTCAAGAAAGCATCCAGCTTCTGAACCAAGAAATGATGACAACAATTTAGGGTGTGTTTCCACTTGGTTTTGTTAATATTGTTTTAAACAGACTTATGTGATGTTCTGGTTTTAGTAGAATTTAAACCTTACAGCAGTTTGCTTTAAAGGTACAGATATGGAAATATTTTCAATTTATAACATATATATACATATATATGTATATATATGTATTATACAGACTTCTTTCAAGTAAATCACATTAGAAACAAAGGAACTGGTAAAATGAAAAACTGTGGATTTTTCATTCTGTTTAAGCTTTCTATTTACAGAATCCCTCTCACTGACTTTTTGTTATTGCAAGATTTTCTGCGGGTATGGGGTCTGGAGCTGGAGTAGGAAAATGATCATAAAATTTTTTTTGCTGAACAGATGTCACACCAGTTGACTGTTGCCCTTCCTATTCCCCTTAGGATGTTGTGGTCTGAACTCAATTTATTTTAACCCCTATTTGTCATATTAAATGTAAGTTTTACTGATGACAGGTAAAAAACAGAGTAGCCAAAAGCTTGCACATTTTTCCTTCACTTGCAGAAGCTTTGAGAATCTGGTATTGTGGTTTTAAGATCTATACGAGAAACTAGATAGACTGCTTTTGCAATCAGTCACACTTTCTTCCATTTCACTGCATTCAGAGTCCAGGATCCTTTGGTAGAAAAGATCCCTGGGTAGGCCTTATGTTCTCTCCGTGGTTCTGAGTTGGATGAGGAGTGGAATTTCACAACATACTAAAATGAAGGACGAGGGCTCTGGGTTTTTTTGCCTTTTACAGCTCTAAGCTCAACAATCCTTACTCCTACACCAAAAATTTCCCTCTTCTTTTTCCTTCTGTTTGCAATTAATACTAGCGGCTCTGACAAATCTAAAGTAGATCACTGATGGGAAATTTATAATTATAGTGTATCTCTCTCCCTCCTCCCAGCCCCCTGTGTACTCCAGAAAAACATCTCATCTCTCATTGTGTTCAGTCTTTCAGATCCATGTCAGAACACTCCACCACATGTTGACTGGGATTCTCAGGTAGCCTCTCCTGTTTTTGGAGCTTCTAGCAATGTGAAGAACAACTCAAGTATAAGTCATACCCCTTGTATTTCAGATTCAGGATTCAAGCCTAATCTCAAAACCAACCTCTTCAACAATCCATCCAGTTCCAGATCTCATAACAGTAGATCAAAATCTGAAGATGTTGCTTTTGTTGCACCAATGAATCTTGGAACGGAAATCAAGTCAGTTATCAGCCAGACCTCTATCAGTAGGCAAATGGTTGTGAAAAAGAACACTAATGAGGCTGTAGCTTGTGTTGGAAACATTTGCACAGCTAAAAATGAGGTGATCAAGAGCGATTTCCTTTTCATACACCAGAAGCAGCTAGAAGGCAGGTGTGCTAAGAGAAAGAAAGCTGAAGATGAGCCTGCTACTACCTGTGAAAAAACATCCTTCAACAAAGAGAACTCTCTACCCTTCCGACCAGACGTTCAGCATATTAATGGGGATAACACAGTTGATAAGCCCTTGGATCTGTCGGATCGCTTCTTTGGATTTCGTTGTCAAGAGAAAAAAGAAGGAAGTGAGGAGGCCTGCAAAAATAGACTGAAACAGGTGACTCTGCATGACATATTTTCACAGCTAGGGAAGCCCATTCCTGAAGGTTCATCGTCCGTTCAAAATGCCAACAATGAAAGCTGTTTGTTTGGCAGAGATTTACAAGAGGAATCTTATCTACAAGAAGCAATGCTGGAAAAAACATTCCCTGATAAGAAAATCCAGATCCAAATGAAAGAAGAAATTCCTCCCTTCAAAATTGTACCACTGCCAGTTTCTGCAGAGACAGAGCAACTTTTTGATGATGTGAAGGTATGCTTTTCTGACTGTTTTTTTCTTCTCCCATGAAATACTGTATTTAAATTTTGTGAAATAGTAAAATTGCAATATGTTGTTAGGTTGCCAGTGGCCATGTACCAAATAGAAAGAAAATAAAAACGGGACATGGAGAATCTGAACCAGCATCTGTACTTCAACCAAACCCTTGTAGACTATCAAAAAATAAAGAACTGCAAAATGAGCAAGGTAACTTGATGAAAATGTTCCTACTGCCTGTGCTATGGTTGAATAGAATTTTTCATACCTTATTTTCTCCCACTTTAATCACTTTTTCTATTGTTCTTCTAAGTCAGTCTCATTTTATTCAAGACTTCTCAAGATTACCCCTCACATTTTCAATCTGTATCTTCCTGGCATTCTTTTGCCACTGTATAATAAATATAACATTGGCACTCAGCTATAAACAGGTTAGGAATCTTTTTTTAGCATTGTCATTTACTGCAGTGTGTGAATAGCAGATGCTGAAATAAAATGACAATAAGTTTGATTTTATGTTAGATGCTTGTAAAATGCACCTAGGTGTAAGAATAAGTCATTTTCTTAATATTTTTCATAATTCCTGATGATCTGCTAGTGGTATTTGTACCTTTAGTGATAATGAACTGCTGAGAAATACTTTTACTAGAAGTTGTTTCTTCTTTCCTATTAAGTGACCCCAGTTTAAAAACTTATTTTTTGAATTGGGATTGTAGAATCGCTGCTGCTGTATTCCTTAGCTGAGCTGTTACCCTACATATTTCATTTAGGAATATTTGCACTATGAGTTTTTAAAAAGTCTTTCAGTTGTTGGTATGGCCAAGTAGCTTGGAATCTAAACTTCTACTTCTCAGATAAATCAAGAGCCTTATCTGGAACAATGACCAGAGTATGATCAGTACTCTTATATTCTAAGACCTGACTTTTTTATTCTTACTGATCTAATGTCTGCTATCCACTATTAATGCTCTCCCATTTACACAGTACAAAGATTTTACCTGCAAGACTATTTTATTTCTTTCATACCTCATACAAACACAAAGGAGTTGTGTGCTTCCCGGATATGACAAAAATTTTTAAGATCTAATTATTCAGACATAATATTTACACCAAGAAAGCATGTTTATTGTTTGAGTGATTCAATCCCTAAGCACAAAGATGAATTGATAAAAGGAAAGCTGACTTACCATTTACACACTAGGGGATGCTGTTGGCAGAGTTTGAATCTGATTATTGGTCTTTTTTCTCATATTTTCTGCATCCAGACCTGAAAGATAAACCTTTAGAATACCTCCACTGGAGCATAGACCCAGAAGCTGACCTTTCACGATATAAAATGGACATTACTGTGATTGATACAAAGGTAAACTTATATTACATGTTTTCAAGCTCAATGGTACTGAAAAAAAGCCTACAGAAGTAGTATCATGAACTTTATTCTGGGCAGAATAAAGCCACTTTCTAACAAAAATCTAAATCTGATATTTGTTTGCATTTTGAAACGTTTGTTTGCACATAGTGTACTGATGTTATCCTAAAACATTTCCACTGTCTGGTTTTATTTGATAAACTCTGCCAGGCAATGTGAAACTGATGGATTTGAGACTGGGTTTGGGTTTCTTTCAAGGCAAATAAAGATGTTCTAAACCTCATAATTTTTCCTCTGAAAATGTTCACTGTAATATCTCTTTATGTTAAGTAACAGAAAATGTACAGATTGTCAATTTTATCTTCCTTTGATTTGGGTGCAAGTTGGTTATGAGGATCTCTAAGAATTTCCCCAGTGTGTATTGTTTAGTCTCACTTTAAGTGAGACTAAACCTTAAAATGTACCTTAAAATGTATTGATTTGACTAGTTTTTAATTTTTGCATGTTTCATTTGTAGTTTTTATCCTTTCAGAAATTAACATTAAAACTTCTAAGGCATTTCTTGCCCATTAAATAATGTAACCCACCAGATACATGCTTCACAGTTGCATTTCAAATCTCTTACCTAGATTTTATGTCTTTATCATGTAGACATTACTGCAGGAAAAAAAAAGAATACACAGTGTTCAAAAATAGGCCAGTAACTTTGTGGAAGTGTTTCAGATATACAGCAATGACATTGACTATACCAGTTGTTTCTGAATGCAATTGACATGTTTGCTTATTTTTATTTAGGGTGATTCTCAGTCAAGAGTCAGAGAGGAAGTTGTTGATCTGGATTATACCTATGTTAGTGAAAGTGTGCTATTAAAAATGAAAAATGAAGAGCAAAACCAGGAAAGCAGTCCAGGTAAGATTTTTTTTTTTCCTTTGGTTTGCTTTCTTTATTTTTTATCTTCGGAGGAGGAGGAAAGAGTAAAGGAAATTTTTTTTCCTCTATGAATAGATAATAGAAAATGGCTAGCAGTAAACAGCACTGATGTATTTTTGTAGGTTACAAAGAACAGTCTGTTTCCTAGTAGTATCTGTGGTGGTTGTTGAACTTTTTTAAACTTAGATTAAGAAAATTATAGGATTTGTATTGATTTGAGCATAGCCAGTAACTATGCTTTTACTGTATTTAAAGTGTTAAATACTTAACCATATAATAGTTTTGATCTCACCTGCAGCAATCACTCTTACAACAAACAGCTTTTAAAGTTTGCCATGTGTAATCATATCATATTTTCTATGGGGAGACTAATTTCGTTTTTAATGGCATATAAATAGAAATAGTACACTTAAAATAATCCAAAGGTGTTTATATCACATTTAATTTATGGCGTGTGGTGAATCATGGCCGCAGGGCAGTGACTTTTACCACCATGTTTTGTTTTTTTAAGCTGTTGCACTTGGATCACGTTTCCGTAGTTTATCTCCTACCCACAGAAAGTATTTCCTTCTGCCTGGATAACTCCATAATCACCAGAAGAATATTTTCACATACCCAGTATTAAAGTTGAATTTATATTGAAGTGGTTTAGTAATTAATCAAATTTTAGAAATTGAATCAAGGTATCTTTATGATAAGTAGATGAGCATTGCTCACTTTTAAAAGATTGATAGAGAAGTTGCAGAAATAATAAAGGTATCACTGGTGTCAAGCAGTAATGAAGCGGGAAGTAAATGTTAATTTTTTTGTTACACATTCAATCAAAATAAGCTTTCTTGACTTATTTTTGAGACACTGACTTGAATGTTCATTATGCTTTTTATATTAGGAAGAGAAAAAAAAATGAATGATACCTTAACAGAAATGTTTGATCGGACAACCCATGAAGAATATGAATCCTGCCTACTAGATCGTAGTCCGTCTGCATGTGATGAAAAAGAAGCTCTTCATGATAAAGAGCAGGATAAGGGAATAACAGCAGCAAGCAAGAAACTAAAGAGTGGGATATAATTTGTTTTGTCCTCAGTAGCCTGCTTAAAATACAGAAGCTCATTTGCAATAAGTCTCTGTTCTCTGGGAACAAATATGCCAAATAAACCATGAGTTCTTTTTTGGTAAATTCATGGGAAAATTTATTCATTGTAAGGACATAACATAAACCAATATGAAAATTATTTTGGTAGTTCATTTATATAGCCATCACACAAATATGGGACGTGTAGTAGTTGGCACAGGACTTGTACAGAAAAATGACTCAGAGAAAACACAAGCTTTTGATTTGGTTCCTTTCTTCTCCCTATCCTAGATTCTACTGAAGGTTTTGCAGTATTTTGTAGTTTTATCTACCTTTTATTTGTTGATCTGCTTATCTTTTTTCACTTGTTTCACTGCTGTTCTCCTTCTGCTCCAGTAATGCGTTTTGATTACTGGTTCAATCAATTCCCTGTTATTAATAACTGTTGGAGTCTGTGTTCTCATACTGAAGGTCATGGCATTTTTCTGTTTCCTAGTAGATGCCTAAAATTGTACAGATGTTTCTCCAGGCAGTCTGTTAACCTTATATGACATGTAAGTTTTTGTTTTGCCTATGTTATTTTCAGAACATGAGGATAAACAAGATAAAGCCAAGCAGAAAGCTTTTGTGGAGCCCTATTTCAAAAGTGATGAAAGGTAATTTTGTTTGTTCTGTAAAGGCATTTTAAGGCTCTTTATATCATCCCTACAAGGAGCTTGTTTGTGCCTAACTTACTAGCAGCTGAAGATGCTCAGGTAAAAGATCTGCTGAATTAAATAAAAGCCTTAGATAAAAGCTAGGGCAGGGGGGAAATCATAAACACACTGGGATGCCTGTCTGTCACATTTGCTGAAGAGAAGAGATTGCCTCCTCTATTTTTTATAATTTTATTGAATGCCATATTTTGTAATCCATTTTGTTCCTTGCAGGCATGTGGTCATGCATGAGTGTATGATCAAGGAGCTGATGGGTCATTTGTTGAAATAAAAACCTTTCTTTCTCTCACATTTTTGCCCTTCCTCTAAGCGAGTGATATTTATCAACTGCACCTCTCAGTGCATCCTTTGTTGCTTTTCTGTATAGTCACCAACCCCTTCAGTTGTTCACTTATTTTTTTAGCCTAGCACATGTTTTCCTTATAGAGGAAAACTTATTCAATGAGCAGGTAAGTTGAAAACAATCTGCTGTGTTCTTTATTTCCTCTTGCAGAAATCAGTTCAAGCACAACTTGAATACAAAATATTCTACAGAAAATACAGATTTGAGTAATTTGGATCTAGAAATTACTTAAACAGTGTGAAAAGCCATAATGAGGAGATGCAAACCTCTGGTTGTATGAAAGATCATACTGGATTTTTAAAAATCCTGGAACTGTTATAGTTACAAAATAGTCCTATTCAGCTATAAATACCCCCAAGTATTATGAGTTTGCAGGCATTTTCTCACACTTCTTAGTTTCTCGAGACACTCCTTCGTTGTGTTCTGAAAAATGAAAATTTCCATGAAGACATGCAGAAGAAATGAATGTACTACTGTGTGAAAACATCTTTGTTTTTCAGAAAGAATACTGTGTTGGATTTTCCTCATATTGAGGTTATTCGAAGAAAAGAAGAAAGAAGAAAGTTGCTTGGTCATACTTGTAAGGAATGTGAAATAGTAAGTAGTGCTTTCAAATTTGGTCAGTCTTCCATTCTTCCAACTCTGCTGATATCTAAGTGCTAAAATGTTGTTGAAATTATTAATCTGATTGCATGATCATCAGTACCTAGAGCAAGAGAAGTGTTTATCAAAGCTATTTTACCAAGTTTTGGGTTGATTTGTTTGCTTTAACTGTAGTAACTGCACATAACCTAGAAAGTGTTAAAAAGTTGGGTATATCTGTATGAAGACAGAAACTTCTTCCATCATGATTCCAGTAAAATTTTTGATAATAAAAAATACCTTAGCTAGTGAAGGAATAATCAGATGTTTCAAAAGCTCTTCTGAGATTTACAAGTAATAGAATGAGGACGTTCTGTGTCCTGGTGCACCCCTGAACAACTAAATCTTGATTTGGAGTTTGATTTTTATCTTGCTTTCTGGTGTATCTGTGTTTTCAGGTGACTGCACCAGCATTAGGAGTCAATGTGTATATACATGCAAAAACATGTAAAAATGTTTTTCCTCCCTTTCAGATTACTAAACTGTTCTCAGTTACTTGGTGCAGAGCTAAAATATTGAAGTAATTACATGTGTAGTAAGAATGTATTTCATTTGGTCATTAATAGACTTTCAGGCTGGAGTTAATTAAGCAATGATCTAATACATTGTAACTCGCCAGAAGTGTGGATTAATGACTGAGTAATGATGAATTCTCGAATCCTTTCACTGATTTTCCACATCTATATAAAACCAATATTATTCATGTATCTTTTTGCTATTCACTTCATAGTCAAGCCACATTTACTTAGATGTGTAAATTATGAGAGCATATTTTTAACAAAAACACATTCCTGTAAAATAGCTTTGGTAAAACTCATTAAATACCAACAATTTTTACAGTAAACTATAAATACCATTTAAAAAAATATTTTTGATTTAAAGACGTTGTAGATGCTGGGGAAAAAAAAAAAAGAAACAAAATGGAAAAAACCCAGACCTATTTCTTGGCCCAAGATCCATGTGCTAAGTGTTTTAATTTCCTTTTTCTGTAAACTACAGATTATCTCTCCTCTCAGCAAATGTAGCTCTTGTTACTTTTTGGCAAGTTAGAATGGTAACGGTGGTGTTGAGCAACATTTACAACTCCAATTTTACAATGTAAAGTTTCCATACTAAACTTTGGAAAAGTTTGGCTTTTTTGTTGGTTTTGGGTTTTTTAAGTGTATGTCATTCAAGATGAATGTGTGGAATTCTAGGCTGTGACACTGCACCACAATAAAACTAGCTTTGAATTAAATGCCTATGGAAGAAGGGAGTGTTAGACATAGCATAAATGCTACTTTAAAGAAGTCTTGGCTTCCTTACTAGTCGTATGGGTTTGAAAAATCTCCAAAGTCTAAGGAAATATTTAGGGAGTGGATAGGAATCAGTAAATTGTTTCTGGCCGTGTGCTGCAAGCAGTGTGAGTGGAGATACCTGTCATGCTGAGAAGACATGAGAGAGACAGCTTTGGCACATGCCATAGCAGACATCAACCTCCTTACCTTCAACTTTGTTTGAAGTTTCTCATTCACTTTACAGTGCAGAACATTTGATAAGAGGTCTTGGTTTGTTTTTTTATGACTTGGCCCATGTGATGAGGGAAAGATTCTATGCAGACCTTACAGGTACGTTAGTGTGGTTCTGAAGTCTAGCTACACTTAACAGGAGAATCAGTCAGATATTTTTATAAATATTTAGGTTACAGAAATTAGTAAGTTACATTGTGCTAAACTAATGTGAGGAACATTTAAAAGATTTGTTCTGGTTTTGACACTGCAAACTGTAGGGTTCTTTTACCATGAAGATACTGTAGGATGTGATTTTGCGTATTTTTTCACAGATGGAAAAACCAAGCTTGAATGTTTTGCGTGGATTGAAAATGCTCTGGGTAGAGAGATCAATCTAGAAAACAGCTGAAGACTTCTTTTAGCTTTCCAGCAGACATAAATGTACTTTTTTTTTTGTCAATCTTGATAGATTTCTAAAAAATTTAAGAAAAAAATGTTGCTTTCTACTGTCTTTTGATTGTGTACTTA
This sequence comes from Calypte anna, assembly GCF_003957555.1. Lineage (NCBI taxonomy): Eukaryota > Metazoa > Chordata > Aves > Apodiformes > Trochilidae > Calypte > Calypte anna. The sequence goes on from NC_044245.1 coordinate 104,103,025, forward strand.
GCTTTATTATTGATTGGTCTTTTTATTTTCTGTTCCTAAAACACTGTACTGTATTTTTAATTGTTTGATCCATAAATATTCCTTAACAATCATAAACATTTTAATTCCAAAAGAAAAAAAAAATAGCACACTGAAAGCTTATGAACAATACCTTTTGAAGAACCTTTTACTTGGGACTCATAACCATTCCTCATTCCTGAATATTATCTTTGGAACTAGCAGCTTATTCTGTCTTGTGAACAAGAACTTTGTAGTAGACATAGCAGTAATCTGAAATTTTGGATACAACCTGCTAACAACCGGTTCTTGACCAGGACAACTACATGTTAGTAGACCCCATTTCTGCACTAATAAGGGCTTTGAAAGCAGAGTATATTTAGGTGTCACAGTTTGTAGAAAGGCAAGAAATCTGAATTGACTGTGAGGGGAGAGGGGGGTAGAAAATGTGCCTCAGTTTGAGGCAGAGTTGCAGTTCCTACAGGCTACAAAATTTTGCAATTAAACAAGTCTGCTTTCCCTGGTTCATACAGTATTGTCCCTTACATTTTCAGAGCTGTAATTACTCTTTTCTACACAGTCATCAATATTTATATCTCAAGTTCTTTTGGAGGAGAATTTCTATGCCTATTTTATGCTTTGTCTGCCATCTAGTTGGAAAAAAGGAATTTATCAGTGTATTTTACAATTCCAAGTGGGTTTTCTGAAATCCTACCAATAGATGGGGACAGGAAGTTAGCAGAGGCATTCTGTTCCTTTCCTGATTTCCCCAGTCTAGTTCACTTTCTAGCTGACTGAATGAATCTTTTAATTTTAGTTTTGCCTTTTTGAATTGTTACACTGTTATTTCAGTAGAATTGTTTTACCACTTTTAGGAGGGTCAGGTTTCTTGTGCAGTCCAGATGGTGACTGTTGGCTTGAATTAAACAGTGCATTTGCTTTGAGAAAGATATTGATACTCTGATACCTAAGTGCCAGATTGCTGTTTATAGGAAATGCTAACTAGAATCACAAACTGGGACAGTAGAGAGCTGCATGGACATAAAACATCTTTTAGTAATGCTGCTCATGGAAACACCCAGCAAAAAAGTTTGGAGAGTTTATATACTTTTCTTGTTGCAGCCTCCAGTACAGCTGACAGGGATGAAAAAGTAGCTAGATGATTTATGTCTACTCTAGGGAATGCCCAGCTGGCATCCCAGCATCAGTCTGCTAATTAAATTAGCTCTCTGTTTTCACTTAATTTGTCTATAATAAAGTAGGAAGGATTTTGACTTAAGTTCGCTGTTAATACTATTTAAGTTTAGGCACTGGAAATAATTCTGCAGCAAGGATTTCATAATGCATTTTTTCACTTTTCTATGTTATTTAAATGTGAGCTGAAACTTAGTTTATTCAAAAGTTCCCATCAATTCCAACAGCTGTGCTACTCCGCTTTGCAAAATCAGTCACTAAAACTGTTGACATAAGTAAATGTACACATGCTGAAACCTTCACCTAGGGTATGCTAAAAGATACAAAGCTAACAAACATGTAACCATAAGGTTATATGTAATCTGCATATTCAGTGAGCTTTTAGGGTAATGTCCAGGTGTTTGTCACTTGGATAACAAATCTCTGCTCTTGGCTGTCCTCACCATTATTTTTAGATAACTCTTTTAATAAAAAGTGATTGACAAAGTCATTATGTAAAGCAGTTGCTCTGTATGTATGAGTTTGGTAACTTGGATTTTTTATTTCTGTTTCCTAACATTCAGTATTATGCAGATATTCCTGAAGAAGAGAGAGAAAAGAAATTAGCTTCCTGTTCAAGACACAGATTTCGCTACATTCCTCCAAATACACCTGAAAATTTCTGGGAGGTTGGATTTCCTTCCACTCAGACTTGTGTGGAAAGAGGTTTGTGCAAAAAAGGCTTACAAAGCACCTTTTAAAGCTGATTTTTTTTTTAATGGTTTCTTGAAATTAGCTCATAAAACAGCCTTTCCCACCTAGTATTGTTGAGATCTTTTTACTTAGCAGCAGCCATTATTCTGAATAAATATTACCCTTTTTTAGCAGTTCTTGTACTACTAAGAAGAGGGGAATATGAGGAAACTTTCTTAGTACCTAGATAGAGAAGGCAGAAACAATCTGGAGTTTCACAGAACTTAATTCAAACCCTACATGTCTTTGAACCAAAGCAAGAATAGGTTCAAGATTTTCAAAGGCAAAGGCTGAGGGATTTTGCTTTGTGAGGAGAGTCAGGCAGCACTGTTGGTGTCCTTTATATCTTTAGAGCTCCATAATACCACATGTTAATGGAAATGTTGAAGGTAGGCTGTGAATAAGTAGGTTTTTTAATACATATACCCTACTTGTTTGTGACATGTTGAGGTTAGTGACATTAGTGAAGCTGTTTGCTTGAGGTTTTTTTGAGCCCTCTTCACACATTCAGCTTGACAGGGTGCTGAGACATCTCATATAAAATACAGTATTAGAAGGGTTGAACCAGATGATCCTTGAGGGAGGTCCCTTCCAATCTGTCATTCTATGAAGAGGTGAAACTCTAAGGTGTAAAACCCTGTATGAACTTTCTTTGTGTTACTTACATCTTAATTTGTGTATATTTTATTAACTGTGAAGCACTTATCTTCACTTATTTTAACTCTTCCATAACAGTTTCATGTCAGGCTTAGGAAAATATAGCCAGAAATGTGTATGTGTTCCTGTGTGCTAGTGTTGCACTCTCATCCTTAATCTTTCAGAACACGGAGACTTGATTTTTAGGGAGTGGCATAACATTCACAGTGCAAATCATACTGCTTAATCAAGATCTCCTGAGTCTAGTTAATTTAAATTTAAAGCTGTCTTTATATATATATATATATATGTATATATATATATATTAAACACCGTGTTCAGAAATTTAAGTCTCCCTCCCTCATTGTGGGGACAAATTTCAAATTTGCTCTTGAAGCCCTAGTCAGGTTCCCCCTTCTATAATATCCACTGCAAAGAGTTAAGCTAATCACAGAATTTGCAGGCTGTTAAGGCTCCGTGAGCTTGGCTCAGCTTCAGGAAAGTGATTCTTTTCAGCCTCTGGTAATACAGAAGGGAAAGTGACTCCTCAGTCCAGCTTGCCAACACCTCAGGAGTGCTGCTCAATTGCCACTTCCCTTCTAAGCAGACTCTTTCCTCTCTTCTGTATCCAATTTCACTGGCTAAGCCAGTGAAATGAGGCTAAGCCATTCCTTGTTTACCAAAAGTAATGAGAGCAAGTTCTCACCACTGTAGAACCTTTGATCCTTGATCATTGTCTTTCAAGATTAACAAATCATAGTCCTTCCTCTTCCAGCCTGGTTACTCTTACCTGTTAGAACTGATGAAAAAGCATGTTTAAATCAGGCATGTCCATTTATAACTTCAGGTGAGTGAGATACCCTATAAGAGAGATTCACTGCTCCTACCTGTTTGGGATATGCATTCTGTTAGAAATGCTGAATGTTTTTATTAATGATACTGCACCCTGGAGCCTTATGGTGTTTTCTCAAGTAAAATCCAGTTGCCACACTAGAAAAAAAATTTGCAAGTTAATTTTTGAGGGTAAATGGCAAATGAAACTGAAATTAAGAATGTTTTAATTTTGTTTTTCTTACCTCAGATTTGTTCTTATTCTTTTAAGGATATATTAAAGAAGAACTTGTTCCCTGTCAACGTCCAAAAAGACGTCAGCCTTATGCTGTAATGTTTTCTCCAAAAGGCAAAGAGCAGAAGACATAAAGGAAGGGGAAATAAGGCGCACCAAGTTGAAGAGGATCTTTCCTGTCCTTAGATATTTATAGTTAATATAAACTTGAAATAAAGAACTGTATTTTCCACAATGATAGATAACTTGTCTCATTAAAGATGTAAATTTTATAAAATTAATTTGAAAATCTGATGTACCAGGAAACAAAACTATTTAATGTACGTTTGTTTCAAATTGTGTTAATACATTTTGTATTATTTTTTGCACCTGTCAGACAATGAGTGTCCTTTTTTTTTTTCCTTTGAAGGTGACAACTAAACTTTCAGCAAGCCCTGTCTAAACTTTGTGTTGCTGAGTAACAGCTTTGAAGTCACTGAAATCAGTTGTTCTTGCAAGGCCTAAATGCCTGTCAGTGGGAACAGAAATGCGGATTTTGTAGGGTGCTTTTTATTTTGCACTGGATTTTTTTATATAGCCTTTCTATTTTGGCAATAATGGTTATATCTACTTGTAATAAAGCTGTATTAAATATGAGACATATCTACTGTTAATAGCTTGGAGGTATGAAAACGAAGTATTCAAACTGTGTTGCAAATTTTGTCAGTTACTTAGGAATAACGTAAAATTCAAGAATAGAACAAAATCTTCAAGCAGTGTGCAATCAGTGAGGTTTAACCAGTGAGAATTCTCTTTAAAAAGAGATCATCATGCAGGCGATTATTTAAGTGTCCTAAACCAAAATAAAATAATAGAAAGTACAGATGCACTTATGTTTATAAATCTATAATTTCTATTCTTGTATTTTATGTGTGGGTGTGTATAAAAAAATGTATGTACTTAAAAACTTAGTGGGTAGGACCATTTAATTCCAGATGAAGTTATATAGGAGTGGCGGTAGGTTCTGCTGGTGGAGAGGTGATGGCATATGCCTAAAATGGAAAGTAAAAAAATGTGATTAACTTAACTGCAACAGTAAGGGATGCGAGATCTTCTTAGGCTGAAATCACTGGCCTTTTAGAAAATAAAAGGCATAGCACTAGAATCATAGAATCGACTGGGTTGGAAGGGACCTCAGAGATCATCAAGTCCAACCCTTGAACCGCCGTTGCAGTTACCAGACCATGGCACTGAGTGCCACATCCAGTCTCTTTTGAAATATCTCCAGACACGGAGAATCCACTACTTCCCTGGGCAGCCCATTCCAGTGCCTGATCACCCTCTCCAGAAAGAAATTCTTTCCAATCTCCAACCTAAACCTCCCCTGGCACAACTTGAGACCCTGCCCTCTTGTCTTGCTGAAAGTTGCCTGGGAAAAGAGACCAACCCCCCCCTGGCTCCAACCTCCTTTCAGGGAGTTGCAGAGCACTGTCCCCACCCTACCTGCTTAGCTGATTTGCTTTAGCATTTCACAGGGATATATTCTAAGGAATAAGCAAAAGCATAAAGCCAAATAATTAATTAAAATCCTTAATAATTCACATATAAACTAATGAACATATGAACATTCATTGTTCATGCTGACAATCAACACTTACAAATAAATACATTTAGATTTGTAAAAATACATTTCTTGGAGCAGGTAGCAAAGTAATCCATGCTTCAGCTAGGGTGAACCTTTACAAAGTACAAGTTAGTCCACAAAAAGGAAAGTGGAGACACTCATCAAATATAAAATATAATATAAAATATTTATATTTTATATATTATATTTATATATATATATTTATATATATATATTTATATATATATATTTATATATTTATATATATTATAAAATAATATAAAATTCCAGCAGACTAGATGAAAAAGTTTCTTAATTAATTAAAAGTCCTATTTTTAAGAACTGCCAGGCCAAACTACAGCACATTAGTAGTGTAAATGATAAAACAACAATGGGAACACTTAAAGGTACAGTGACAAGGAAAATTAGGATTTTTGCACCAATGTTCATTATGGAAGTACTTAAGAACCTTTTTTTTTTTTGTAGGGAAAGTGAGTGGAGCTCACATTTTAGTTGGAAACTAAAATGGCAGAAAAGGGAAATGAGTTATCAGCAAGCTGCCAGGACTGGAGGCTGCTCCTGTGGATTTAAAAGTGAAAGAAGCAGCTGCTATAACCCCCTCACTCAAGCATGGAACTTGCCACATAAAGCAACTCTCATGGTCAAGGACCACAAAGTGATAACTCTGCCATCAGACTTTTAAAAAAGACTCCAGGGAGATCAGTGGAGTTGCAGCCTCATGAATTTCATGGAGTATTGAAAACAGTGGTAGCAATATAATGAATAAGATTTTAAGACCTATAGATATATATATTGTGCCAAGTTGACACGTTTTAAAGGCCAGTCATTCTGACAGTGTTTTGGACTCTTGGAGGCTGTCAAATCATGATTCATCTGACAGCTTGTAATAGAACCAACCTGCCATGATATAAAAAGAAAAACTTCTGGATTGTGCTTGTTGAAAGGTACATAAATCACCACAGTGGGAGGAAATTGCAGTGGAGTTTTGCTAGGACCTGCTTTGCTCAGCCTTTTTATAAGAGTTTTGAGAAAGGTTGGAGGGCAAAATGGAAAGTTGGTTAAATTATTCACTGTGTAAGAAGAACTGGGACGTAGAAAAGAAGAGGGAATTTGCAAAGCAGAAGGTAAGGTACAGTGTGGAAAGGAGACCCAGAAGAGGTGCAATAAATGCTGAGGAAGTCATGAAGTGTGGGATCAGTGAATGGGAAGGATTGATCACTAAGGGGCAGCAGGTTTATTTACAAAGATAAAGGAGTGGTTAGTGTCTGTGGGGATATTACTGCTCCACTAGAGGACGGCAAGGAACTGCTTTTACACTTAATTCAAGGCCTCCCCTTTCCTCTTTAGTTAGCCAGTTTTAATTTGAGACTCCAGTTGCCTTTAAAATTTTTTTATCTTTTACCTAGCTGTTCTAATGCCAGAAAAAACATTTCACCATTGAGAGCCAGACATCATCTTGACAAGCTCAGTTGAAAAAAAACCTGGAAACAAGAATAGGAACAGACTGATTTCCCTTCCAAAAAGTAAGAGAAATTCCTAAAGAAATACCAGAATTTTGAGCAACTTTTCTGTACCAAAAACGATGACTGAAATGTATAAAAATTTCAAAATTTAGTTAAAGGTTTTTATTTGCAGGGATTTCTAATTGCAACTTCTGATTACGCAATTTACCTGTAGTTTTAGCAAACTCTCACGATGTCTATTTTTTATCCAGGAGAAATGGAATGAAAAAGGAGCCAGTCAGACTCAGGAAAGAAAACCCAAAAAACCTCAGGGATTTTTACATTCAGAATTAGCATTGGCTATCTTCATACTTGGTGGTATAGCAGCATGTGATTGTGGCCAGCTGGGCTTCCAGGGGAGTAGGCTGTGTTCTTTTATGAGCTGAATTCTTCCACATCTGCAAGCAGTGAAGAGGAAAGGGCAATTCTAGATAAAATCAATAAGCTGAAAAGGGTTAGAGTCTTTGGAGTATGTTGGGACAAATTACTAAAGCCAGTGTTTATGAGCCAAATATTTGTATGCTCACTTTCCCAAAGCCAATACTCACAAGTTGAGAGAGGGGGGTGAAATTTCAAGCATATTCAGGTGTGAGCATCCAAATGGAAATCTTTGAATAGCACTGTCTGTTGGGTCATGCCTGCACCATCTGGCATTCCTACCAGGACAGCCACAGCTGTCTTCTGCTTTCCTTATCAGTGACAGTGTCTTGGGATTCAGATGTGTCCACGTGCTGCACCTTCCTATTTCATGAATCAAGGGAAAGCTTGGATTAGTGCATCTTTTCTAATGAATATGTAGGTACATAGTGCTAACACATTAGCCATGACTAGGAGAATTTGTCAACTTCATGTTCACCTGGCAGCCTCATCCCAGTTCCACAGGAATACAAACCCACCCAATTGACAACATCAAAATGACCCCTGTTGGAATGGGTTGGAGTGGTTTCTGAAAATCAGCTTTTCTGAATTCAGATCCAAGGTTAGGCTCAGTGGTTCTACTCTTCTGGAGTACTGGGGAACACAGTATCACCCCTCTATTCCTAGTAATTCTTAGCAGATACTCAAGTTTCTGGTTTTCAGACGCTGGCATGGGCCCAACAATTGTACAGCCTTCATGTCCGTGGCCTAGTGCCATTCCCCAAGATATAAAGATGGCAGGTAGACGGCTTTAACACATCCAGAGCACTATCTCAGCCTGAGAAACAACTGTTGGATCATAAACTGTTTCTTTGGCTGCCAGGAGCATAGAAGTCAGACAGATTGTTGTTAAAGTGTCCACAGGCAAGCTGTCTTTCCTGCACTGTCTGAAAGGCCAACTCGGTCATTAGTTGCTTTTAATTAGTTGTGCTTTTGAACTTTGCCTTCCTCACACAGAAAAGATGAATGGCTTGTCCCTAATGAAGCATGAGGAAAGCAGCGTCTGTCTGCTGATTAATGCAGATTAAAAATCCTGTCAAAAAAGAACAATGAGAGAGAAAAAAAAAATATAGGCAGGGGAAGAGCAGAGGAAGAAGAGGAAGGAGAGAGAGTGATGAGGTGTTGTTGATACATCATGAGGTGTCAGTAGATGTTTCTTTCTAGATACAATCAGCACTAATATTGGCCTAGCCTTGTCAGCCCCAGCCCTCAAAGAAAGAGCTTTGTTGTATTCAAATGAGTCAGTCGTGGAGAGCTTGGAAGAGCAAACTGATGATACGTCTGGAGTTTGTGGGTGCAAAAAGACTTCTTGGTCTGAATAGGTTCAGTCTGCCTTTTTCCTGCATAGAGGAAGCATAAAATGTCCAGGAGCATTCCCTGTGTGTAAGTATGAACAACCAACTACCAAGCAAGGGAGCAAGACAATGCAGAAATAAGCTTACTGTTTGGTTCAATGAAGGGTAGACCAAGCTCATCCATGTAGAACAGTTTTACTGAAAACAACTGAAATGTACAGCGTTCTTTCTCAGAATTCCTCTTGCTTCTTTAGTGTGCTGTGTTTTGTGTGCAGTCTTGGAGGACAGTTTGCTCTCCTGTATGTCAGGACATGGGAAAATTATGTGCTGTAGGTGAAGTATTTTACAAGTTACAAAGTGGTGGGTCAGCACAGGTTGGGTTGCTGTGCCTTAGGACAAGGATAATGCTATAAAAATACACAATGGATTTTGGCCATCAAGTTTGAAATTATGAGTGATGTAAATACAGATAAATCTCTTCTCCCTTTGATGGTCACATGAATATATGATTTTTCCAGAGCTACAATTGTCTTCTCTCTCCCACTGTTTTTAATCTGCTTCTCCTCCTCAGAATACTTGCAGGATACACATATGGAGAGACATTTGGTATCCTGGGCACAGTGCTTGAGGTGCAAGCATCATCACAGCCACAGAGCCACAAGGACTCCCATCTGGCTGGAAGGAATTATTGCACCACAGTCACTGTGCCTGAGGCAGTGGCAGTCTCCAGTCAAGGGCAGGGACTGTCTCCCACACTTGGCAACAGTGGGAGATAATCCTGCCCTCCCAGGAACTTTGAGAAGGATGTTTGAGGACCACTTGCCCTTGGATGGTTTTTGTCTGCATTCCAGCTGCAGCCATGAACAAGGCTAAGCAGAGTCTCATTCACAGCCAAGGCTCTTAGCATCTTCTTAGCATTCTTTTTAGGAAAATCAGTGGCAGCTTAAGGTCAGCACAGAAGGGAAGTTTTTAATTACAGAAGGAAAAGCTGGTTTAAGGTAAAAGCATGTATTTATCAGGAAGACAGCATCAAAACAAAACATGTGTCTAGATTAGAAAAGTAACATTTGGTACATGCTTTCTACACCATTAAGTGGCTACACTTTGCACTTGCCATAAGCAAAATTTTAAATATCATCTGGTGATGCACAGATGTTCAGGCAGGAAAAGTGAAGAAAGTATCCCCAGATATAATGGGAGGAATTCCCATGTCTACCTCCAGTCTACCCATTTCTTTTCCAAAAATGCTACTTCCATGAGGTGATGACACTTATCAATCCATTTCAACTACTGTATCAGAAGAAATATAACTTCAAGCACAATTCGGAATACAGAAGAGCTCCTCTTTTTTTCGTTCTTATTTCTGAGTACTTTACATAGAACATCCATGAAGTTGTTACCTAGGACTTTAAACTTCAGAATAGAAATCAGTTAGGTCTTTAATTTAAAATGTTTGATATTCAGCAGCTTAAATAACTGCTTTGAATGAATTCATTTTCACTTAATAGCTTACCTGATGCTGTTTATACTTAGCCAACAGCTTCCTTCGGCTAGGGCCTTGAAAAAAATACCATATCAATAGACAAGACATGATCTTTATAAGCCTGCACTCCAAAGATGGAAGGAATAGACAGGAGATTGTGCTGTGGATCAAATACATGTGAAACAAGAAGCAGAGGAGACAAAATTCAAACCCAGGCATCAGTCCAAATCCGTGTGGTGATAAAAGCCACCTAATTCCCTTACATTCAAAATTAGCAACTCAATGAGTCTTTTTAGAACAGTTTTAAATAAAGTGAGAATAAAATCAAGCTAGATAAGAAAGAAATAACAATTTGGAGGCCTTTGAGAATGTTACATGTGCTTTACTTGTGTCCTTGGGTAAATCGGTTTTGGGAAAAGATAAAGAGATTAAATACAGTCTTTGAAATGACATTCCTAATGACTCACCATTTCTGGGAGCTTGGGAATTTAAGCTGCAATTGAAAGGAAGCATAAAATGAAAAAAATGCTAACATTATCTTGGATAATGAGTATCAGATAAGAAGTTGGTACTCTCTTAATGTCGAACAGATGTCCTAGAAGAGGCATTTATTTTGATTCAAATTGTCTTCACTTAAGCCAATTTGCTAAAATACAGGTACTTTATCACATAGGTTTAAGGAGGAACATAATTAGAACCAAGACACTGATCCTTGCAAATCAGAAAAGCTGATTTCCTATTTCTACTCCATGGAAACCTACAGTATCTGAAATTGTAGCAGTGTTCCACTTCGGAAGAAAAAGGCAAAATTTTTCACAAAAATACATCTCAAAGAATTGGTTTTGAAATATTAGATTTCTTGAAGTACTGCACTCTGTCTTTATCCAATTCAGTTTATATCATTATTGTCAAGTTAACAGAAGCAGGCAAGAAACTCAAGCTGGTCATGACAACCTTCTCTGAAATCATTGTGCTCCTTATATGCATTTCTAAAGTGTTTTGCTTGCTGGGTATCAACTGAATGTTTTTCAGTTTGCTAGGCTGACACAATACATTCTATTAATTGCTGACAAACTGTTAAGTGCTTGGCAAGTCATTCTGACAAAGCAATGGGACTTTTGAAATTTAGTCCTAATAATTTGACATTTAAGTAAGGAAATAAAGGAAATACAAAAAGTAAAAAAAAAATATATTGTTAGCCATACCTCCCTCTCTACTTCTCTCTTGGTTTATGATAGATAAGCACATGAAATACTCTGAAATATATCTCTGGTCTTCTCAAGCTTGTGTCAAAAAAATTAACTGTTTAGGGAAGGGGCGGAGGAGTGTGGTGTTCAAAAAGCCTTTTTTATTCCTTAACCTCAGAGTACTGACACAGAGTATTTTTTACTGACTGTTGAAAGGTATTATGCATTCCTGACAAAGGAACTGCACATGTGTCTCATCAGCTCCATCTTCTGCTTTAATTAAAGGAGAGCATCAGCCAGGGGACTCTTGAGTTAGTGGTGCTTACTAGTAAACCACTCCACAATTGCACTCATCAAGATGCTGTTAAGGTTCTTCTCCATGCTAAGAATAAGTAAAGGAGGCTTTTGTGACAATTTTGTCAAGGAGTTAGAGAACCAAATAGTTCTACCATAATATTAGGGGAACTAAGATTTAACAAGTCATTAAATGCAAACAATACCTTTCAAAAGACAGTCGTGTGCTGTGGAGACTGGTGATCTCCCGACTGTGTCAGCTGCATAAAGTTACTGCATATGTATGACTGCTTCACAGCAAGGGGTTAATTTTAAAAGGCATTTCTGCTCTTTAAATCAAATATGAACTAGAACTGAAAAATTATCTTTTTTTTTTCTTTTTTAAATTTCTTTCCCTTTCTGATGAAAACTATTTCCAGTTCAGTACATATAAAAATGGATCTCGTGGGCTTTGTAAGAAGGAAACTTCAGCAGAATCTGTTTATCCCAGGACTAAGCTGGGAAGGACATGAGAATATGAACACTAAGACTGAAGGCATTTATTACCAAGAGACTGGAAATGGTTATTCCAAAAGGGGTATATCAGCTTGACATGACCTACTCCAGAGGCGCTCAGCCATCTCCCCATAACCCATGGTAGCTCGTTTTACACGAGGCAAAGACACCCACAAGCTGTGGTGAGCACTGAGTCATTCTCCTGGAGGGAACTACCTCCAACGTACAGTTACAAGACTCCCAAGAATCTCCCAAAATATTTTCCTTCAGTAATTTCCTGTCTCTCTCACAATTCCAGATTCAGGCTTTTGGTTCAAACTAACTTAAAATGTTTTCAAAAGGGTCTCTTGTTTCAAAGGTGAGAGACTCAAGATGCTCTGAAACATGATGGGGCTCAGCAATCAGAAGGCAAGGTGCTGTAATTCATGTCCCATTGCAAAAAGTTCAGATGTAGATTGAGGCACTGGCAGAGGGCAACCCATGTGGAGGGAGTTTTGTGTGAAAATGTTGTTTCCCCAGAGATCAAGAAGTATGTTCACATAAAAACAGCCAAGATCCTCTTGGCAGATCCTGGCCTATAGTACAGCACTTTCAAACCTCACCAGTCTGGATCAACCTACTCTGGTGTCTTTCCTTGAGCCATCATACAACTGATGGCTGTTAAATCCAATATTTCAAATTGACTTACTGTATTTTAAATCTTAGCTGCCTCTTTTCTGTAATTTTTTTCCACTCAAGCAGAGGGAACTGCATCTTTTTTACATATTTATGCTATATACCAGCAAAGAATAAATCATGCAAGTGGAAAAATATCAGGAACAGAGCACAGAAAAATAAAATAATGTGATTATGTCTGTGGCTGCGACCCCCGCAGACCTCAAGCAGAATGTCTGCAGCTCTGCACATCTCTCATTCTTTTGAAAGGTTAAAAAAAAGCTACAACATAAAAGACCTGATGTTCCTTGACCATGGCTAATGCCAAAGGGGAGAATTTTCCAAGGAGTGTTTCTGAACTGCCCACTCAGTAGCCTATTCAATTTTTTTTTAAGGCTTCGGAATAATAGGAACTCATTTATTGCTCAGCAGTAGCCTGCACAGAACTTTATATGAAGGAGGTTTTAGGGACTGAAATTGCAGGATTTTTTTTGCCTGTCAGCCCTTTTGAGCTCTTCCTTTTTGAGCTCTACTTACATGTGTGCACTTAATGCATTTTTGTTTTCAAACCATTCCACTTGCCCAGTGTCACTGCTGCAATGCTTTTGCAGGTTGTGATCTCAGCACTACGCCCACAGTTGTTACATGGCCAGAACTCCAGCCCCTACTATCCAAGGATCATCTGAATTTCTGCTTTTATTAAAACAAAGCTCTCAAAACAACCTGGGTGGCAAAAGGTTTTCCACATGTCCCACCCGGTGTTGTTAAGTTCTGGGACATAAGGCTCACCCTCCACACACAGAAAGGTGTCACACAGAGGTGTGACAGAAGGTAGGGAGACTCCAATAACCTCATGAGGGACACAAGTCCCTTCGTGGGCCCTTTCAGGGGTGTCCCAGGGGACTCTCAGCCCCAAGGGCTGGGAAGTGACACCCATCAGGCTGAGAGAAGGGGAGAGGGACTCGGAGAGGGATGGGGTGGCACATTATGGGATGCAGGGGAACCATGTGAAGAGGGAGATGCTTCTGCCCATCAGATTTCACTCGTGCAAGGCCCATGCCTCCAGGTTGGCCGTGCCTGTGGGTTTTGTTCCTTCGTGCTGCAAGGGCTTACACAACTTTGAGCACCAGAGCATCAGCTGCATGACCCAGGGCTGCAGGTCCCTCCCACTATCCTGTTACTAAGAATTTTCCAGTAAGTGAGCCCGTAAGGAGGTGTCAGTGATAAAAGCCAACCTGAGAAGAACCCTCCCAGCGTCAGTGCTGAGCACACTAATAAATCATTTAGCCCAACACCTTCTAAATAACAGTCCCAAAGCTGGCTGTGTTTACATAAGTTTCTCCAGCTCACACACAGATGGTTTCCTACTGCTTCTGCCTTAGGAGAGCTCTCAGCATGAGCAGCAAGGAGGGCCCTGGATGGCAAAATGGCTCAGGTTGTTCACAGGGACAGTCTGTGTGCTTAGCTTTGGGTACTAAACAGTGCAAAATAAAGCAGAGAGTATCTCCTATGAGTCTGGGAATTCTGACCTGTTTCTAAGCAAGCATCTGCTTGATAAGCACAAGGAAAAAAACCCTCTTACAAAAGCAAAGCAATGGAAACTTTCAAAATTCCATTCAGAGCTTTTCAAACTCTTTAGAATTCCTGAGAACCTTTAAAATTCCCTCTAAAATTCTCAAGATGTGGTATCAAGTGGAAACACCGACTGCCTGGGTTGGCTGTGACACTGCTTGGAACAACTGATCTACTGCCCAGCTGAGTGGAGACAGCAAATTTCACAGGTGATGGCTTGTGTCCTCTGGCCAGGAAAATAAAAGACCCGGTGGAAGCAGGTCAGCTTCATTCCCTTGCCTGCCTTTTGGTCCCACGTGAGATAATTTGATTTTGCAAGCATTGCTCACTGTGAATAGCTGGTCTGCAATCTCACTTTTCCCTGCAAAGCCACTCTTTCAAGTAATCTTTCTCAAGCTATGCAATTATAAGAGGCAGACCTGTCACATGAGGTGCACACAGAGTTGGGGCTCTGACACAGTCCTCTGCTGAAGGCTTTGGTCGCAGCCCTAGGTTGAATAAAAAGGTAAGAAAAAAAAAATTCTTCCTGATTAACATGTCAGCTCCAAAGAGCTGTTTTGGAGATGTCCTTGGGGACAAGCTTGGGTTCACCTGGTGATGTTTGCAAGCCAGGCAGCCAATATCATTGGGCCTCCTCTTTTTCATTGTATTGTCATCTCCTGTTTGCATCTGTCCAAGCTGTGATTCCATGGGTGCTTTGATAGGCAGAATGCTCATGTGGTCAGAGTCCTGCCTGCAGAATGGGGACAGACACCTGCATCACACTGTACTGGCATCCACCTCCCACGTGCAGGTGTGACCATTGCTACTGTAAAGCAGGAGCATCCTCCGCCTTGGAGAGCTGTACTAGCAGGAATGTGGAGCATACCTCAAGAAGATGGTCCCTCAGAGACCATTTCTCAGCCTCCACTAACATTTTCTGCTCCCAGAAGGATGCAAATTAGAATTTAAATTCCACCCAACAACCTCATGATGTGAAAAAGATTTAATCTTGGAAGAACATTCTAATTTAGCAATCATAACACAGGAACAGTGGGTAGTGCACCACCTCCACAGAATACAGTACAGAGGTATTCCCAGCCCAAAACAATCCTGCCAAGTGCAGATACCAGCACATGACTCTCCTTGGAAGTCTTGTGCCCCATTCTGCAGCATTTTGCACTGCTTGGCCTGGCCCACCTTATTTTTCCAAGACACCCATCTCCCCACTTTGTGCTTGTTCATCAAATCGCCTCTCTAAATGACTTTTTCATTATCTCTCTTCTCTGGGAGTGGGGAAGGAAAAACCCCATCATGGTCCCTTATCATGCCCTGTGCTAAGACATGCAGTTCCTTCTCCTGGGGTAAGTTCCTTGAGAAAGCAGAACTACCATGAATGTGGGTCAGGGTGTCTCACAAGAAAGGGGAAGGAAGGGGGAATGTTGCAGTGCCCAGGAGGATTAGATTGATGGGGAAACTGGAGTTAACAAAGAATCCCTGCCCTAAACCACTGATTCCTTCTCCCAGGGTCTAACAGCATCGAAAACTTGACAACGTGTGGCCACAGTCACCTCCCATTGTCACAATAATGAGCTTATGAGCTTAAAGAACAGAGAAGACAGGGAGGAGCAGACATTTCTCTTAGTGGTGCAAAAATATGCACACTTTGGTAGTGGTGAATGGGCTCAGAAAGGCACACAAGAAGTCAAAAGTAGTGTCCTTTAGACACGAGTCTAAAGGAGGCTGAGCTGGGATTTTAAGTCCAACTCTCTAGGAGAAAGAAGACTGATCCCACATCTCATCAGTTCCAAGCTATGTTGTAAAGAGACTCTAAAGTGACTGAAACAGCTGGGTGAAGGCAGATGTGTACAGTGTCATCTATGCTTGAGCTGCAAAACCTTTTGCAAGCTCACATCTTAAGGGAAGGAACAAGGATTTCTCTACCAACCTAATACTCAGCCTGTTTACTCAGCAGGTGGACATTTCTGGAGCAGGGATTTCCAGTGCATGTACCAGGGAAACAAACAGTTAAACATGCTGGTCAGAGAGAGCTGTCAATACAGTGACCCAAATGCAAACTGGTCTGGCATGACCTGTTCCACATCAGTGCACTGAGCATTTGTGTGTGCTGCATGGACAGTCCTCCTCAGCAAGGGACAGATCCTGACAAAGCTCTCCTTTCCCACATACTGGAGTTTTTTAAATGAAAGGCAGCTTCAAGGCTTAGTCTATATGTCTGTAAGATAGCCATGGGAAGAGCGGCACATCTATTTGGAGCAGAGGTCCACTAAACCACAGATGTAACTTAATGAAAATATATAGAAGACACAGGTGAAGGCCAGCAAGCTTGTTCTTCCCAGCAAGCAGAGCATCCCAGCTTCCAACAGCTGGGAGATTTGCTGCACCAGAGGTTATGGCTGGGCATATAGATTACTCACACCCTCCATGGAGGAGGGAGGCTTGTTCCCATGTGAAATATGCAGATATCTCCGTGGAAGCCGCGATGAGCAAAACATCACTGTGGGACAATGCTGTCCCACATGCCCTGACACTAAGGGTCAAGAGTGTCCTGCCATTCTGCCAAAGGGTCCTAGCTCAGAGCTGACTAAAGCTCCATGCCAGTAATGGTTTTCCTGTGCCGGGCATTAGAGGAAATATTTCCATATTTTCCATTCAGACTGTGTTGAGAATGCCTCTTTGATGTGGGTCTGCTTGTTCACAGCAGGCAAAATCCAAAGTGATCTAAAATCTCAGGTGATACTAAGTCCCTCCTAGGTCTTGCTTTTTGTCCCATCTCCTTCAAGCAGAGAGAATGAGCTGCACACACTTTGGCAACTTGAAGCCAAAGAGAAGAAGCAGACCAGTAGGAGCTGACCGTGTCCACACTGACTTGTAACCCACCTGGAGGGTGGATACCTGGATACCTGGTGCCTGGATATCAGGATAGCACATGCTAAAAAGTCCTCAGAGAAAGAAATCTCCTGCAGTTAGGCCCAGGAGGAAGCCAAGGAAGCAATTCCCAGGAAAGCTCTGCTGGCAGCTGAAGTCTGCACACCAACCTTCACTGGCCAGATAAGTCCAGGCAGGGGATGAAGAGGGCTTCTTGTGGCCCTGCATCCCCTCAGTTCAGCACATACATGGCTTCAGACACAGGCTTGGACAGATGGAGACAAAGATCTGGTTTTAATCAGGTCTTTAAAAGGAGGTAACAAAAAGATGTGAGCATATGATTTTGAATTATGAATATCTAACAGAGGAAATATCAACTAAAACCAGAAGTTGCTGTAAGTAACCATTGTAACAGAGATTTTGGTTCATCATCATCACAGTGCTTTTTAAAGCAGGGAGCTATCTGCATGTAAATCATGAAAGTACATTTTTTAAATGGTAGCAATCCTGGAACAAATTGATTTGCTCTAGTAACACATTCTGGAAGTCAAATTTCTATTTATTTATAGATAACTAAAATGAAAATGTTATGTCTATTTTCATGTGGCCAGTTTAGAAAACAAGGAACAGTCACAGGAAAAGCATTTGTGATGGAAAGTTACTGTCCTCTCACTGGGACTGCTCAGTCTGTGAGAAGAGAAGGAAAGGGGAGGCCAGCAGGGTATATACACATACTTATTGATATATATAGTGTGTTTATTTTCATACATATGTATTTATATAGAGAATTAAGAATCAGAATCTCAGGAGACATGAATATGAATATTTTTGATTAACATGAGAAGAAATCATACTGTTTCATGGACTAGAAGGCAGCAGTGCAGACTCCAGGAATGTACGTGTCTTTTCTGAGAGCTGGAGACATTAGAAGTTTCGGTGAGGGAAAAAAACCCAACAGATAAACAAATCCAGGCCCTGGATTTGCTTTAGCTCCTAGAACATGTCCCCAGAATGTAGAAGGTGGGTACAGAGGTGTGCGTGGTGCCTGGGCACTCCCCCAGTTTTCCAGTGGTGAGCCTCCAAGGAAGGTGGGAACTCTACAGGAGCCTTGTACACTGCTCTCTGTGAAAAGCAATTATAAGGTCAATTATTATATTTTTCTTCTTTCCCTGTAACAAAGGGCATCCCTAGGAGAGACTGTCTCATCCAAACTCCTTTGCTTTGCTCCATCCTCCATTTCCCCAGCTTTGGCTGAGCTCTCCCCAAATGAATATCAACCCTAACCCCCTCCACCCTGCATCTCCCCAAGGGCTCAGGAGAAGAAAAGCTGTCACAGACTTGCATCCCAAAAAATCAGCATCTAAAAATATCAGCTGGTGCTCTTAAAAACAAAAAGGGAGGCCCAGTGGGTAAAATCTGTTGGAGGACTGGGGGATGCTCAGTGCCCACATGTGTGTGCCCACATGCTGCCCACCCTGGTGGATGAGCAGTGGGCAGCAAAGCAAACCTCATGGCCAGCTATGTTGGCCAGCCTGTGGAGAACAAAACCCTCCACCAGTTCTTCCAGAAAAAAAAAAAAAAAGGAAAAAAAAAAAAAAAAAAGGAAAAAAAAGGAAAAAAGAAAAAAAAAAGGGGAAAAAAAGGAAACAAAAAAAGGAAAAAAAAGAAAAAAAAAGGAAAAAAAAAAAAAGCCTTGAACAAACTAGCCCTGGGGCCATTTCATCCAGCAACAAAGCTAACAAGCAAATCAAACAGAAATATCCCAGCAGACCTCAAATGGCTGAACAAACAAACAGAGAAACTCAGGTTCCAAAGAGCAGGGGAGCTGGGTTATGAAACAAGATTTTTGATACAAAAGGAAGCTTACAGCTATCTGTGGTGATTAGACACGGAAGAGAAAGGTCGTTCTGGGTGTCAGGCCACACTTCACACACACGGAGGTTATTCAATCAATATTTGTCCTGGAATCACATGCGGTGGAAAAATTTGCAAGTGAATGGTCAGCAGAATTTAATGCTCTTATTCATTCATGTTGTGCTCTTGGATGGACATGTGTTTTTAAATCTAGCACAGCCTAAGCTTCATAATTCGGCAGGTTTTTAACCAAAATACAGGAAAATCTGGGAATTCAACACTGTATTTGTATATGCCTTTCAATTATCTCTTCAGCATCATGGATATCCCTCACGGACAAATTTAGAAAGGGAGGGAGATCAGTTGAATCTCCACATCCTGGAACTGACAGGGAAAATAATTTAGCAAAGACTTCAGAAGGAAATGCTATCCACAGAAACCTTTCCAAAACAGAAAGGAGAGATTTATTCACTGCAATCCCCAGGCCACGCTGCTGCTCTGGCATTAGAGATTTTATTTAGGGTCACAGGAGTAACAGCGAGAAGATATAATCCTCTGATGAGCAGACAGCTGTTACCCCCTGCCTTTGTGAAAATTATGATCTCAGGTTAACTACATCGCTGTCTTGAATCATCATATTTTTTTTATCTGCCCCCCCACCCCCCGTGAGCTGTCCACGACAGATTGTTTGCTTATGTTCAGATTGTAAGGTCAGATCCTGACTCAACTTTTGCCCCCTGCTAGGAAGAGCTGAAGGCAAGCTGACCATAGGGGCCTTAGCCATGGACTTTAGAATTTGGCTGCAAATAATGATGATTAAAACACAAAAAAAACATGACAAAATAAAAACTGACAAAAACCAACCCTTTCACCTGCTGACCTAGCGATGCAAGAGGCACAAAGCACAACAAAACATCCAATTCACTTCAGGCTGTGATACAGCTGATGGGTGGCATTCAGGTAACTATCACTGGGGCAGGATGCCTCCAAATCCTTAAAAGAATGGTTTTGTGTGACTGAGGTGAAGTTTTAGTGCTCCCTAGGATTGCACAGGGGGAAATTTCTGCTTCACAGGAGACAGGCTGTGAGAGGAGAGCCCCATTCAGCTGCACAGAGATTTATAGAAAGAAGGCAAATACAGAGGCAGGGTGGCTGCTCCAAGGAAGAAGCTTTCAGGCAGAAGTTCATTTTAATACCCTAGGTGGAAATTCACAGGAAAAACAGCTCCATTAGCCCTGGTCAGGAAGAGTGAGGGCAGAGATTATGTCCCTCTGGCAGTCTGGCCTGCCAAAGCCCCTGTATTCCAGCACAAGACAAAACATTGCCATGTCCTGCATCAGATGTGCTTTATTCTTCATGCAGCTAATGCAAAAGCAAAAAGCCTCTAAGTCAGTCACACTGTGTTAAAGATCTCTTTGATGGGCTTCAAACAGCACATTGAAATCATCTGCTGTGCACATTGGGCTGCAGGGCTGCCAGAGGAGATGCCCCAGGAGGGCAGAGGGATGAGAGGGAGAAGCACTGCCCAGGTCAGGGACATGTCCACATCCAGGGGTAAGGATTTTTGTCCACATGGCATGTGGAAAATCAGAAAAACCCATGCTGAAGGCACTTGGTGTAGACATGTTTACAGGAAAAATCAGTCTTGATTCTCTTGCAAACCACTTCTTTTCTACCTGAACACTTCCCTCCCTCTAAAAATACCCTCATGGTAACACTGACCCATACTGCTGCTGTTTGGGGAAATTACCTATTCATTGCTGGCACAAAAAAGCATTTATTCTATCAATAGTTAACAGTGCTGGCACATTTCAGGCCTGGATCTTCCTAGGTTTCACCCACACAAGGCTATTTCATTTACATTTTGTAACACTTGAAAGGGAATATTCAAATCATAGGCTTACAGAAGTTTGGGTTGGTAGGAGCCTTAAAGAACATCTAGTTCCAACCCCCCTGCCAGGGGTAGGGACACCTCCCACAACACTAGGTTGCTCAAAGTCCCATCCAATCTCTCCTTGAACACATCCATGGATGGGACATCCACAGCTTTCCTGGGAAATCTTTTCCAGTGTCTCACCACCCTCACAGGAAAGAAATCTTCCTAACGTCTAACCTAAATCTCACCTCTTACAGTTCACAACCATTACCCCTTGTTCTATCACTAAATGTCCTTGTAAAAACTTCCTACTCAGCTTTCCTGTAGGTGCTGGAAGGCCACTATAAGGTCTCCCTGGAGCCTTCTCTTCTCCAGGCTGAACAACCCCAACTCCCTGAGCCTGTCTTCATAGGAGAGATGCTTCAGCTCTGATCATCTTTGTCACCCTTGCCTGGACTTGTTCCAACAGCTCCATGTCTGTATTACCTAAGGGACCCCAAATGGGAGAGGATAAAAAAAGATCCTCCCTGAACGTGACCTTCCCCTTTAAAACCTTTGCCCGTCAGACTGTTTGGCACTGAGCATTACAGTGTCCTGCCTCTGACTCTTAATTGGGGCAAAACTGTACAGATTTGGGGACAACTTTAATGATATTTCATGGGACTTACTCCTAATGCTCTGTAATGTATTTCCTGAAATATCCACACATTTGGGCTATATCCAGTTAGGAAGCAATTGTATTTGAAGTTCTGGGACAACCAACCAACCAACCATACCTGCATCTGTCATCTTACCTCTATGGCCCATCACCCTGTTGCTTCTCTCTGCAGTCCAGGTGTGCTTTATACAGAGCAATATAAGCAACACGTCCCTCACCTATCTTGTTTTGTTTGGCAAGCAAACACTAAAGGCCCAAGACCAGGAGATGGTTATTCAAACAAATTCACATTTTATCCAGACTATAAAGGATTAACACACCCATGTTTCATTGTGTGGTTCTCCTGTGAGCTCTAAGGGCTGTTCTGAGGATAGCAACTGCAGACAGTTATTTCCAAGGGCACAGTATGATTCTTTATATATTATCAGATATTATATTCAGTCCACCCAAATGCTGATTAGGTATCATAGTTAGTCAATTTAAAATCCCTGTATCTTCTCAAGAATGAAAACAGGGAGAGCTGGCAACATCTCTTTGCTGTTCAGAGTGGTAGAAAACCTAAACCAGAAGATAGGAATTTTGACACTACATTCAATTCTGCAATTTATAAACCTCTCTGTATAGCCTGTTCCTCTTCACTTCTGTTTCTCACGAACTTTCTACCTCCAAAAATAAACCATCACTCAGGTAAAGCTATACAGGGAGGTGGAACCCTGTGGCCCCTTGTGAGCTGCTGGGTGGCCCAATACAGCATAAACCAGCGCAGGCAGCAGATCTCTCCTGAAACCTGCTTTAGGTTTCTCAACACCAAGCATGAGTCCTACCATATTGCCACCAAGCCCATTTATTTGGAGGTGTTTACAATACCTTAAATCTAAAGGTTTCTTAGGCACCTTTAGGACTTCTGCTTAGGAGCATCTCACCATCATCTGCCCAAAGGCAGCAGGGGAAATGGCACACACAAATGGTCCCAGTGCCTTTAATATCTGGATGTCCCAGCCTGGCCATGCTCTGAAGCTCAACTGGGGTATAAGGGGAGTTGTTGGAACAACAGCAAGGGAACACAAGACTGTGCCAGCAGAGACAAGACATAGATGAACCAGCAAGGAGAACAGACTTAGAGAAAATATCTGAGTAGTGGTTGCAGGAAGGATAAGACCAGGACTGGAAGATACAAGTCTGACACCCCTGTTTTACTTATTTCTATTGGAAAATTGGTATTTCTGGGCTTGGAGCACCAGATGGGACATGATGGGACCACATCTGAGGCTTCATTTATGCTGTATCCTTGATGTACAGCATATCTGACTTCATTTAACTGTGTATTTCCCCCAAGTTAGAAGCTTACCTTGAAATTCAAGTCCCATCCTCCCAGTAACTTCCAGTTCATTCATTACCTGAAAGAACTGCAGGTAAAGTTCTGTCTCCTTCATAACACTTACAGGCATAATGGCTACTTTGATGGCACTTTTAACACCTGGGAGTTGAAAATAAAGCACAAATATATTTGATCACCTTTGGTTCAGGGAACAAACACTCAGATTATTGACTTAAGGAAGTATGGAGACAGCTGCAGCGATCATTCAGGTTTCTGACTGACTGGTCAGATTGCCAGTTTTTTCTTCCCCAGAATCCCTTATTTTTAGGGCACCTTTAACAGAGCTTTGAAGTTCCCAGGTTTTCTTTTGTAAGCAGTGCTCCCAGTGCAAGTCAAATTTAAGGCAACATAAACCTCTTACAATATACAACAGATTTTGTTTTTCAGAGGAGATCTGCATTTGAGGCAAACATTATCAGAGATCAAGATCCTAATGTGCTCCCTCACAAAGAACAGTTCTTAATCCAGCAACAGTCCTATCAAAGCCTATGGGATCACTCCTCTCTTATGGTGCTTTTCAAAAAGAACATCATAATTAGGGTGCATCTCTGGGCAAGGAGGATACAAATAACATTTTTCCACTGAGGATCTACTAGTTAGTCTTAATGATGGCTTGAATGTGGCTGACTGTATCTTGCCTCCTTGGCAGAGTAGAAATCTTTCAATTAGTTTTCAAGATGAGTGGATTTAATCAGAATACTGCAGACTGCTTCATATTTACAGAATATTTTGTTTTGTGCTAAACTCCAAGTTTTTAGCCAGGATTCACCTTCTCTTGCTATAGAAGCCTCTTGCTTTGAGGCAGCTTGTTCCCATAGGAACATAGTCATGCTGGCATCACTGAGAAGACTTAAACATTTCCCAAACAGCCAGCAGAATAACCCTGCTATATATTTCTTCTACCACTCTAGTTTGAGTGCATGTATTATGTTCTAGTTGCAATTACATCCCTGAAAGGCAAAGTGGAAAAAAAAAATTTAAAAATTATATATATATATATATATATATATATATACACACACACACTCTCATACATATACAGAGAGATACAGACAGCAAAAATCTCATTAAGTCCTTTTTGTGTATTTGAACTATTTCCTTTTTATTTTTATGAGGTGCTGGCACAGAAAACCAGCCAGTTTCTAAGACAATGAAGTAAATTAGAACTAAACCATTAATTTTTACTTTGGAAGAACGAAGTACCAGTGTGTCAAACTTCCCAACAGAGACCTGCAGATACACTAAGTATGTACCAAATGCCATGTGAGGAAAGCTTAACCCTGCTGCTACAATACCATTTATTTTAGTTTGCTTTCTGACCCCTAAGTTTTATTTTGCAATAAATTTTAGAAATTATCTGATGGACTCATTCCAGTTCTTATTTCTTCATAGCTTAATGGATTTATCCTTTCCTTGGGGCTCAAGGAGGCTCGGCTTTTAGTCTTTTGATTTGAATGCCATTTCTCCTCCCTTACTTTCTTGAATGCTTCACTTATTTAAGCAGCCTCAATGATGCCAACATGAAGATTATTCCACCAGGGTGCTATACAGTTTGAGCAGAGACAGCAGAAGACTTTGGATCTGTCTTGCCAGGGAATTGCCTTTCCATTTATGTAAGTTCCATTTGCTGTTTACAAAAAAATTCCTGCCAAAATCTTTGGAGGAAAATCGTGTACTGTTTAGACCAATTTTTAGCAGCTTTAATTTCTACTGGATTATGTGAAACATACATGAGGCACGTTAGGGTTATTTGGGCTGGGGTTGAGTTGCTGGTTTCTCCCCAGATGGCCACAAGCCACCCCTTCCCTGCAGCCAGCCAGGACAGAGCCATTCTTCTGTGGGTGAATCTTTGAGCTGGGAGCTGGAATTCTTCTCCTCCCAACACAAAGGCAAGCAGGAGGATTTAGGGAGCACAGGCAGCAGCCCTGTGTGAGCATCATGTCAGCAGCCCAGGGCTGCAGGGAGCCAGGAAAGATCTCTGGAGGGCTGTGGTGGGAAGCCCATGAGCTGACCCAGAAGCAGTGAGACCCCAACCTGGGCACACAGCAGGATTGGAGAGGAGGTGCCCTCCATCCTCCTCCCACTCAGTCCACAGCTGAGGTTGATCCCATACCCCTCTCCCCCCAAGGTCACCACCATTTCATCTTCCTTCTCAGCAGCTCAATTGCTTGTTCCAGTTTTTCTGGCTTCCTTGGGACAGAGGCAAGCAGAGCTGGCCTGGCTGGCTATTATTATGCTGGAAATTTGCCAGTGGCAAATATTTACACACGAGTATTGCTTGGTAGATCCAGGCAGGATCTGTGACCCATCCCAGGCATGAGCAGAAGTGGCTGCAGACAGCCCAGGACCTCGGGCAGGTGGCCTGAGGTGACAAGGCAGTTTGATTTCTTCTCTCTGGCTTCTTGCTTTCCACGCTGGCCTGTGATGAGCACTACCCACTGAGCATCTCCCGGAGTTAAAAGGACTCTGAAACCTTCCCTGAAAATTCAGAGCAAAGCGAGTGCAGGGCTCAGGGGGTATCACATTGCACGCAGACCAAAAAATGCCATTGAGCTGAAAGCAAAACCCTGGCTCCCTCCGCCAAAAAGTTTTCCGTTTGCCTTCTTCATTCCCCTTGGAATCACACTCCCTGAATTTAATATTTTCAAGAGGAGAAAAAAAAACCAACAACTTTGAACTCTTTTTTTTCCCTTGGATATTAAACATTTCCAGTCAAGTTGAACTCGTAGGAGAGCTTCTGAAGTGAAACACTCCACCAACATGTCCCTCCAGGAACGTCAGATTCTATTTATTTAATGTTTTTACTCATTGAAGATGGTGTCTGAGAAGGTGTCAACAGCGTTTTCAATCTCATCCAGCTCCTGCCTGACTGTCCTGTGGACTGGAGGATTTTCCTACCCTCAGCAGCCAGCAAAATGAAGGGCTTACTCACATGAATGTTTCAGAAACCTGAAGTCTGTTTTAAAATTATCCTGAGGTGATTAAAAATTAACAAATGCTGTGATGAAGATGGGTGTTCTTCGAGGCTCCCCTCTGAAATCTTAGTGCCTAGTGACTGTACATGATTCAAATTGTCTAAAAGTGGTAAAGAACCAGATAAATCACAGCTGCCACTTAATTAAAACCTTTAAAAAAGCTCTTTTTAGTGACCAGTCATTCTACTCTATTGCCCTACGAAGTAGTATTTTATTTATGCCGTTGCTTAAGGAGATTTCCAGGCAGACAGGACATTTGCCTATTCCTCATCTCAGTAAGGACTGCTCCATTTTGGACCTCACGCCTATATTAGTTCATCAGGATACTGAGGGAAAAAAAAATAAATCTGATTTCACAGAAGAAAAGCTGCAGTAAGACAAGGACAAACAGAGGCAAGGGTTGTTTTCTGTACAAGTGCCCACAGTTTTTGTTTTTCCAGGGAGGGAGGAGCTATGTGGCCCTGTTCCCACTTAATCACTCTAGTAGGAGCCAGCAAGGGCCACATTCCAGTTGCAGTTCCGACATGGCCACCTTCCTTGTTTTGTCTACTTACCCTGCAAGCTCACTGAGGCGTGAGGAACCATTTTAGCAGCACCCAGTAAAACAGAGCTCCCCTTTTATTGTGGGTCTATAAGGGAACCAATATTATGTCATGCAAACAAACAATGAGTAAGTTGCACGAGGAACTTTTAAAATTCAAGCATGCAAGAAAAAGAAAGAAAGAAAAAGAAGAGTTTGAAGAGGATTTCAGGCTGGATGTGCAAACCTTAAACCCCTCTGTGCAGATGCATCAGCCCTGAGGATGGTGTCTTTTCTTCTTGCAGCTCCTTCCCTCTCCACATCCAAACAGGCTGCTCCCTCCTTCACTCCACTCACTTGCTCTGTACCCTTGGTCCAGCAGCTGCCTCCACCATGCCCAGAACACCCCTCATGGTGCTCCTGTAGGTCTGGGGACTGCATGTGCTCAGCTGGTTCAACATGTGTGGAAGGCTGAGGTTTGCTCAGAGAAGGTCTATTTCCACTGCAGCTTTAGCTGAAAGGCAGGAATAAGCCCCTAGCCAGCATATGTAGCTATGATTCAAAGGCTTAAAAGTGGATAGGGGTGGGTGGATTCTGACAGGAGGGGCATCCCCTCCTTTTTCCCCAGTCCCACCTCAGAGCACGCTACCTGAATTCTTATCTCAGTGAGGGGACACTGGGGTATTCCAAAGGAAAGGCCACAAGAATTTCTAATGTGGGCAAAGGGATGTGTTTTTCTTGGTCTTGCCCTTGGACCTGGCATAACCACTTCGACCAAAGTTTTCCGAGAAATGTTTGGCCTGAATTAGATCTAGCATGGATCTAGCATGGTTTTCTTGCAATGGAAAAGGCTAAATACTCTTAATAAAAGGCTGCTGCCACCAGCCCCACCCAAAGGTACTGTAAGTTGGCGTAATGATACAGATGTGAGATCTGACCACTTAAATAGACCGCCCTAGTTTCTCCAAGGGACAAACAACCATCAAATTGGCCCTACAGCTAATATGTGTGCTACTGGACTATTGAAGATCTCAGGAACCTTTCAATACACACACACAAACACCACGCATGCCGCACCTCTGACATCTAAAATAAGTGTCAGGTTGGGTGCCCTGACCATTCACACCTCAGCTGATCTACAGAGGCATCATTTCACCTTTATAAGGGCATCCTTTTCTATGTGTCCTATCCCTGCAGTCATCCACAGTGCTCCAACCATGACATCAGGTGGTCACAAATCTCTCCCACTTCCTCACTGCCGTATATGAAATTGGTTTTACTTAACTGGCTGATGTTGGCATTCATCCTGGAATGATGCAAGGGAACAAAGTTAGGTTCTTTGTACAGAGAGAAGTGTGGACCTATGCACCCTTCAAGGAACGCTGCTCCAAAAGCAAGGTGATGCTCACATTAATGTCAAGCTTTTATGTTTCAACCAGTAAAGGCTGCTCTCGATGAGTGAAACACTCAGGCTCCTTAAAAATCACCAATGGGAAGCACAAGTACTTAGCATTTCTCAGAATCAGGCTACATTTATAACAGAGAGAAGGTTAGGGCCTGGCACCAAACCCAGCCTTGCTATCCAGATGCAGAATTAGTCTTCTGAAAAGAATTTGTCCTGTCTTTATCCAATTTCCATTCTTAACTGTGGATCTCAGTGAAATGTGTTCAGACTCCCTCTACCATTTTTTTCTGCCAGACAGTCCTAAACAGAAGGATTATGAAATTCATGTTCCAAGTCTTTCTCCAGTGTCACAAATGCTCTCTTCTTTCAAAGTGCAATTCTCTTCTGAAAAGGGACTTCACACATTTCTTGATGCTCCAAAGTCTTGCCCAGCAAATCTGCCTACAAGCTACAAGAAATCTGCTGTTGGGATCTGATAGTGATATCCATGACTACCAGTAATAATGATCTCTGGTTTCAAATACAGGAGTGCAGAAGAATTATCTCCAGGTTATTTCTTTGCTGAGCTTTGCGTAACAGCATTTACCTGGCTGATCCTGACAGTCAAAACCCAAGCCTGACAAAAAATTCCAAGAGACAGCTGTGTTTACTTTTTCTTCCCCTATCTGCCTCAGTTCTGCAGCTCTAACAAGTGTCAGTGACAGTAAGAAACTTGATTTTGTCACTAAAGCAGGCAAACACTATGCTGAGGCCACTCAAGAACTGGCCTGGTGACTCAGGCTGGTGACTCAGGACCGGTTATTCTTGCAGAGTTAACTCTCAGAATAATACAAATCTTGCCTCTAACTCAAATTCCAAGTGAAGTTTCCGATTCACCTGCAAAGACATTTTTAAGCTTGACTTGGCAAGCTGCTCAGGAGCCCAGCTTTAGCCCAAGGTCTGTGGCCTTTCACACTGGCTCTTTCTGTCTCGCTGGCTGCACGCTTGTGTTGCAGCAGGACTCCAGTTCCAGAAAAAACAAGACAATCTGAGGTTTCCACACTTGGATTAACTTTCTTCTGAAGGCGAGTACACAGAGACACCATCTCTCCAATCTCATTTCTCAGATTGGTAAATTGCTGTGCTTTCATTTTTGTCCAAACTCTCTCCACCTTCCTCAAGCTCTTTAAACCCACTCACCTACACTGACTGGTCCCCCAAACTCCATGTTGTCTCCTAACACCCACAACCAACTAAATGTCTTCCAGCTCTTGGTGCACTGGGTGAAAAAGCCATCTTGCTCTACCACTCCTATTACCACTTGTCATCCAACCACTTACATAAGCCTGTGACCTCTGAAATAAAAACATTTGCTTGCACTTGGGTAGAGCTGGTTGGTTGGACGAGAACTAGGAGAGGGAAATGATTGAAAAAACAGTCAGAGAAGCAAGCTTCCAGAATATGTCTTTTTGGGTTTCCTTTGCTATTTCCTCTAGTCAACCACTGGTTTCCCATCAAAGAAAAAAGTTTCAAGCTGCAAAGTCAATTTGTTTAACATTTCCACATATCTTCCAGCAGACAGGACTACTATAGCACATATAATCATCTGTAGTTTAACTAAACACAGATCAAAAAGGATGTAAGTAACTGGAAAAAACATCCACCTTAGGTTGTGCACATCCTTTAAATTTGCTACTAAATGTATAAATGTATAAATAGGTCTAGAGAGCCTGGTATTTCTAACGTGCCAATTATCTTTGTACTGTGGTACCCCACTCAGTATCAAAAATAGATTCACTTCAGACTGAAAAAAAGTCATGCTTTTCTTCTTGCATGTGGCTTTCTCAAGTAGGTTTATTCTCACATGCAGTAGAAGGGATGTTTTCACCCACCTTTGACATAATTTTTTGCAAAATGCAGTCTATACACACACAGTATCCCCAGAGGCAGCTTGTGCATGTTAGACTATGGGCATCAGTTGAGGTCCACTAAGGTATTCAGGTTGGTGAACAGAGTTGTTGGGGTGACAAGGTGAGCTCAGCTGAATAAGCCAGGCTGGAAAAGGACTGCAATCTATTCCCCCCCCCCCCCCCCCTTTTCTAATTTTGATGCAAGGAGGTTCAGTAAGCATCACACGAGCATTTCTGGAGATCATCTCAGAGATTTCATAGGCAGTACTGCAAGTAACAGGAGCCAAAAAGCATCTGGATGCACATGTGGGCAAGGAAGAGGGGTAACACCTTGCCCTTTAGGCAGCTCTAGAGCTGAAGTTGTGCCTCAATTTAAACTGATGCTTACGACAGAGAGTGATTTATCACTTCACAGGAGGAATTTTGTGGAAGGAGTGCTTACTTCTGAACTTCCTGTGCAGAACTGTCCCAAGTTAGACCAACATCTGGAACCCCATGCGGTGTTTTGGTGGTGGCTCTCTTTCCCAGACCTGTATGTCTCATGAGACATGGATGTGGAAAATACTCTCCAGGACTCAGTTGCCATAGCAAGCTTTTGAGCACCAGAGAAAATATACATTGTGGCTGCTTCGCTGCAGAAATGCAAGAGGGGAAAAAAATCCCAGTGTATACCTTACTCAGCTGTAATGTGGGAAGCCTGAGTTTCACGACCAATCTAGTAGCTGTCCTTGGACCAGAGGTCAGCATCTGGGGAACACACTGATATCTGGCCACAGAACAGTGACACTTCCCTAGGCCCTTCCTTCAGAAAGTCCTGAATTCTTTTAAAAGTGATACTGGCTCAAAAGGAGCATGGAATTCCCTCACAGGAGCTTAGTGCATCATTGCCCCAACACCAGACATCCCACTGGTTCCCACTGCAGGGGCAGGACCTACAGTCAGAAATGGACATTGCCCACCCCATCAAAGGAAGGTGGTCTGCAAATCCACAGCCTTCCTCTCCAAAACATTTTGATACATGGCTACCACAGGGGTACAGAGCATTCTCCCAGGAGGTGGGAGATGAGGTTATTCTCCAGGGTGGTGAGAGATCCAAATGATCCATTTCTGAAGTGGAAATGACAGCATCAGTGTAAACCTTAAGAGAGCAGTCTGAAAGAACTTCCATCTCAAAATAGCACTTACCTCTCTAAGAAGGTAGGATGTGGGAAACATCCCTTTCCTCTATCATTTCCCCTTCCCTTGCTCAGCACTTCCTGCTTGGGATGCAGCATGCTCACCACGTAAGAAGCCGACACCAGGGACTTGGCCTCTTAAAGTTTGTGTTTTGTGGCACTCAAGAGTCAGCAAAGGCCAAACATTCAGAAATCAATCCAACTCACAGAGAGCAATTCAAAAGTCATTGAATGCTCAAAAGGCCAGTTTGGAAAGGAACACAAACCTGGGACTGTAGCTTCTTACAACAACATCATTTTCTCTCTCTGACCATATCATCTTGGTTTTGTTTTTTTTCCTTAAATTAGCAAACTTTTGATAAAATCCGAAGAGGCAACTACAATATCTGAGACAGTTTGGGATGACTGTAAATCATCCACCAATGATAATTTCAATATAATAGAAGTCACTGCAATGCTTTATGAAGAAGGCGTGTGTCACTATCTTGCAACAACCATATGTTCCGCTGTTTGTATGTATCTGTTATCCAACCCTTACATAAGCTGTTGATGAAATTATCATCACAGGACAAGAACACTTGTAGCACGCTTGAGTTGATCAAAATAAAGAGGTAAAAGAGCTTTATGCTGAGGTGCGATTGGCCACCCACCCTCCCAAGCCGCAGCTGCAGCAGGAGGGAGGGTACAGACCTGCAGGCAGCTGCACAGCAGCCACCAGTTTGGGAAAGACAAGGAATACAGCGATTCTGGGGCTTGACCTTCGTACAAGAGATCAAACTCACTGTGCTTTCCCTGGTGCGGGGGAAAGAGAAGGGTTGGGGAGGTGTCTGAGGGAAAGGCTGCGGTGGGGGTTGCTTTTAACAGTTTAGGGAGCTGGTGAGATGTTACTGACAGACACACAGACAGGCAGCCGCACGCCTTACACTGCAGCAGGCCGCCAGTGCGAGCCGGGACAGGCCCAGCCGTGCCATGCATGACCCGCAGATGCTCCCATCGTTCCCCTCCAACCCCCCTCCGGAGAGCCAGACCCTGTCCCGGGGTACCGGCTCCGACCCGGCAAAAGCCGCAGAGCAGCGCCCGGGCCGCCGAGCACTGCAGGGCTGCAGCCCGGAGCTGCTCCAGCAGACGCGGACCGGCCGGGCTGAGCCGAGCCGAGCCACAGACCCCAGGACCGGCGCTGGCTCTGCCAGGCTCCGAGAACCATGTGCAGTATACTACGGGCACAGACTCCACCTTCCCCGGTTCCCGCCCGCCCCCTCGCATCCAGGAAGGGAAAAAGAGGAGGAGGAGGAGGAGGAGGAGGAGGAGGAGGAGGAGGAGGAGGAGGAGGAGGGAAGGGGGTGAAAGGGAAAAGAAAAAAAGACGAGAGGTTGAAAGGAGGGAGCTCGCCGAGACCCACCCTTCTCCCTCCTCCTCCTCCGGGCTGCTGGCCGGGCTTTTGTTTTCCTCCAGCTCCCCGTTCCCCACACGTGATTGCCGTGTTATCGCACAGGGCGCTCGGCGGCGCGGCTGCACCTATAAATACGGAGCGGGCGGGCGGCGGGGGCCCGGGGCAGAGCGGTGCGGCTGGGTGGACGGCACCCCCGCTCCACCCCCATGTACCCCGGCGGGCCGACGGCACCCATGCCCCGCCGCCCGCCCGCCTAAGGGGGAGGCAGCCAGAGGCAGCGCCCGGCCAGCGGGGAGGGGAGGGGGAGCCGGCCGACAATGGCGGCGGCCGCCACGGCCGCCAGCCCCGGCAGCCCCGCCGCCGGGCCCCTGCCGCCGCCGGAGCCCTGTCCCAGGAAGGGGCAGCCGCCGCCTCCGCCGGGGCCGCCGCAGCCGCCGCCGGTGCGCAGCGACCCCCGCCGCAGGCAGGCCGCGCTCTCCTTCCTCACCAGCATCTCCCTCGACGGGCGGCCCCCGCCGCCGGGCAACGACGGCCCCGCCGCCAGGCCCCGCCAGGCCCCGCCGCCGCCACGGCTGGGCAGCCCCCCGACGGCGCCCGCCGAGTCCCCCCGGCCCCAGGAGGAGGAGGAAGACGAGGAGGAGGAGGAGGACGCCTTCGCCGCGGTGCAGGTGCCGGCCGCCGCTTTCCTGGGCGCCGCGGCGGCGGGCAGCCGCGGTCGCCTCAACTCCTTCACGGCGGGGGTGCTGCCGGCGACCTTCGGCCGCGCCAGCCCCCAGGGCAGCGGCAGCGAGCTGGTGCAACCCGGCCCCGCCGCCGCCTTCGAGCTGCAGCGGTCCCGGTAAGCTGCGGGGATGATGCGCGGGCGGTGGGCTCGTCCCTCGGGAAGGGCGGGAGCGGCGGGGGGCAGCCCGTTCGCCGCGGGGTGGGGAGCGCCGGTGGCGCGGAGCCTCCTTCGGTGGGGCCGGGCGGGCGCCGGGGCGCCCCGGTACCGCCTGGGCTGGGGGAGCAGCGGCAGCGGTGAGGATGTGCGAGCGTGCAGGGGCAGTTCGGTTCAGGATGCCCAGGGGCACCCAAGCCTCCGGGAAGGCATCGGTGGTTCCCGCCTGGGCTCCAGTGGCGGAAAGTTTCGCTCCTGCGAAGAAATGCAGGCGCACGGCTGCACAGCCGCCCGCCCTCACTGCAGCCCGGCGATGCTGCGGAGCGGTTGTCACCTCTTTTCTGGTGGCTGGGAAGGGAATGGGGCGTTCAGCCCGCTGTGCTGCCTGACCTCTGGGCTGCGAACCCAAGTGCCTTGTAAGCAGATCCGCAGCCCGCAAAGGGAAGGAAATCTTGCCATCGATGCCCAGTGATGGTGTACGGCGCATGGTGTAAGCAGCGTCTGGCTACCTCCCTAAATAAGCTGCTTTATCTACAAGTGGTTTGTGTTTCTGTGGGTTGTTCCTTGCCGCCGGGTACTCTTTTGCTTTTTATTAAGACTATCTCAAAAGAATAACCTTACCTACTTGAAAACCCGCGACTTTTGGCTAAGGAGGTGTTGTCACATAAAAATGTGTAAATGCATATTGAATTGATTGCTCCATGGGTACAGAATCATTTTTCTTCACTTTTTCAACAACATACTCGGCTATCAAAGACTGGGGGGGAAGAAGAGCTAGGGAAGAAGCCGGAGGAAGTGACTGCTCTCCCCAAGCCCACATCGGCCGCCACTCCCACATTCCCCATTTGCCACGCTCCCTTCTTGTTTCTCCCTTGGACAAATAGGTAGACTTTGAGTCACATGCTTTTGCAAGGGTTTATAAGGGTAATTGAGCATAGACTGCTCTAGAAAAATCCCTTTCAAAACCAACTAACTTGTAGGTATTCCAGGATAAAGTTGTCTTAGCTGTGTGCCCCACTGTTGTTGGGTTTTGTTTGTTTGTTTTTAATTCCATCCGGATTGTTTTGAGTGGCTTTTTTTGAGCTCCTAGAGAGCCCCACCTTGCCAGGTAAAATGCCAGCCGGTGGGTTACCACCCATCTTCAGCCAGTCATGTGTCTCTCAAAACATTTTCAGAAGTGACAACCCTCTCGTTGCATCATGGATCACCAGCACAGCAGTGCACAGTAAAAGGCACACTTGTGCATTTTAGTTTGTGACAGTTCTGCACACTGCTGCGCATGGCCTTGTGAGTGAGAAGTGACCCACAGACCATGATTTGGGAATTGCTTTTCTACTCTTGAACTTTTTACTTGTTGGTGATAATGTA
The DNA here is from genome assembly GCF_003957555.1 of Calypte anna. Lineage (NCBI taxonomy): Eukaryota > Metazoa > Chordata > Aves > Apodiformes > Trochilidae > Calypte > Calypte anna. The sequence continues at coordinate 104,137,406 of NC_044245.1, forward strand.
CTTGGCACCACTCTCTTAGGTTTCAAGAACCTGGATTCTCCTTGTTCTTCCAGTTAGTGTGTTTATTTGTGCTAAGATTCCTAAAGACCCTCCATGGTCTCCCTGGCTTGCAGCTGTGATTCTGCACTCAGTTCTGGCAAGGATGCTCACTTCTCACCTGTATCACTTTCTCACTTAGCCCTTCCTTTTCCTGTTGTTGGTTTCCCTTGCTCTTCTTTGCCACTCTCTGAATTTTTCAGAGACTGTGACTTGAGAATTTTTCCTTTCCTGTGGGTTGAGAACTGTGTGGACTTAAGAGGGAAAGAGCTCTGGTTTACAGCCTCAGCTTTGCTAACTGCTGTGAGACTGCACGTGTGTGGAGCCTTGGGCAGACTTTGGCCTGCCTTTAGAATTCGTTTCTGTTCTGGAAAGGTATATATTTTAAAACATCAAGAATGGAAAGCTGCAGACCTCAGAGGCTGTATTGAGCGTTTGCTCCCCATCATCTCAGTGAAAACATGTGGCAGGGACTCTGTTGCTGGGTTCACTCTTAGCTGCACAGAAGATAAATTTCAAGCATGCAAACGGGGGGGGGCATAAGCCCAGGGATGGAGGGTTCAAATGGACCTTCTGCTTCTCTGAATGGAGCCAAATGCCTAGCACTTGGCCTGTGGGAATCACAGCAACTCCCAGAGACCAGCATTAGCTCACCTGGAAGAGGATGATGCCAAGAAGCAGAGAGGAAAATAAGAGATTTTTTTTCTGTAGTGAATGTGTACATCCGCTGTCTCTCCTCTCACCTTTCTGCTCTCCTTGCAGCAGCCTTGAAATTGAGTTTGATGCACTGTTTGACAGGGTAGTCCTGTGCTGAGGTAGGTAAGTTATCTTGTAATGTGAAAACATTTTCTATTTCTGTATCAGGCAAGACAGGCTACCTTATGTTGTTGTTTTTATTTAGTTTTCAGAAACCATTGTGAAGTGTAATCAGAGTTTCCTGGCTTTTTTGTTTGTGTTAGCAGTTTGTATAATTGCATACTAGTTTATATTTAACAAGGTTATCATTAATGTGGTTTGGGTTTATGCTCTATGTGTATTCACAAGAAACAAACGATACAAGAAAAGAACATGGAGCTTCTAGCTGTTTGGAGGCTAGCGTGTAATTATATGTAAATGGCAAAAACATACTTGTTCAGAAGTCAGCTTGTTGATGCCAAAGGCTCCTGTCTAGTGCAGAAGGAGTTTGTATCACTTTTGTGGTGAATAGGTGGCTGAGGACACAAGGCTTCTGGTAACTAGGGCCAGGTTCTTCTGCCAGGTCTTCCTTCATGTGAAATTGTACTTTCCAGGTATGTCAAATTAGAATTAATTTTGACAATTTCATCTTTTATTATTGAGAAGCTCTGTGGAACTAGATTTCAGCAAGACTGCTTTAAAATAATTTTATATCCTGTAGATTAGGTGGTGATCCTAGGTCCTTGTTTTTGTGTATGCCTGGAATTCTTGTTGCCATAGTTTTCCTTGGGAAAGACGCTGCTGTTTCCATATGTGAAATTTCCTTTTCTGCATAAGGCCTTTTCCACCGAGCCAGGTGGTTAGAAACAAGCACATCCTTTTTTTTTTTTTTTTTTTTTTCTCTGGTGGGTTGTGTTGTTTTCTTTTTGTTAGGTTGTTTTTTGTTTGGTTTTTTTGGGGTTCTGGGTTTGTTTTTTGTTGGTTTTTGGTTTTTGTTGTGTCTTTTTTTTTTTTTTTTTTTAAGAAAGCAAATCAGCAATTGGATTTGGAGTTTAAACATTGCTTACAGTTGCATTTGTTTGTGTTGCTGTGTCAGGCTTGAAGGCAGATGGGCAGGAGAATTCCTTCTGGGAGCAGCTGGTGCTGGGAAGGAAGCAGAGCAGAATAGCTGCTGAGTAATCATGGGGAGGAGGTCCAGTCAAAAGGACATTGAAGTAAATGTGGTCCAGATGGATTTATCTTCAGAATTTATTGACCTACACAACAAATCTAATTTCCCGAGTAATTATAAAATTAATTTTTGATTAGTAAAGCTTGTGAAAATTCAGTTTGCTTCTACCCATCAGAAAATATGCAGCTGTATTTGGCCTCAGTAGTCATCTTCTGGGGAGGTGCAGTGAAGTGAAGTGAAGTAGGATGGTGGAATGGCTGACTTGCTTGGCTTTTGTAGAACTTGCAAAGTGCAATGGGTTGTTAGTGCCAGAGGAAGCCTCCTGGGTGTGGCTGAGGAGCTGAATCCTGCTGTTTAGTTTCGAGGTGGAGGGCTGAGAGGTCAGAGCCCAGTCCTCCTAAGGCCACCACAGAAGATGCCTCCAAAGTGAACATGCCAGTGACAAAAGAAGAGTTTCTCAGAAACAAGCATCTTACATAGTCCTGAAAGAGGAGCAAAACAAAGAGCTGGGGGCAGCGTCCATCCTGTGGGGTCATCCCACCATCAGGAGTGGGGTAGGGAGCTGCTGGAAGCACATCAGACCTTTTGTGTGTGATGGAGCCTCAGTTATTTATTCTCTGAACTTAAAGCCCTTCAAGGCAGCCTGACTTTCAGAATGACGTATACAAGAATAGCGTGAAAACATCAATTTAATGGTCTGAGAAGTGAATTGGGAAGTGCACGTGCTGAACTAAGTCTTTTCATAGGTGCGTGACCTTGTATACCACTGGCAGCGGCTGTCTGTAAAAAAAGGGGGGTGCTTATTGACTTCAGTTGTCACTTTGGGAGGCTAAATGGCCTCCCTGTGCCACCCTGAAGAGGAAACATTCAACAGCAGGGCTCAGACTCAGGTAATAAAGGCTGTTTTCACTGGGCTGCACCTCCAGCATCCTGCTGCATCTCTTGAGGCAGGTCCCTTATGGCCCATTTTCAGTGCTACAGGCACAGCCTAAGTCTTCAACTGTTCCAAGGGCTGCTCCCTGAGAAAGCGCTTGTGGTCCCCATGCACACAGCCTGCAGGCTCTTCCAGACGTCCTGTCAAGGGACACAGAGCACACCCATGTCCTTCAGCATGAGCACTCTGGAAAGCTGGGTCCTCAGGATCACTTTGGGCTGTGTCAGAGTAGTCCAGTTTTGCTGGTGAGCTTTCTGAGCCATGCAGCCCCACATCATACCGACAGGCATCCATCACTGTTGTTCTCTGCCTTTCTTTTCCCCTGTTCAGGGCACAGTTTTGTGCCTCCTTCTGTGGCTTCCTTTGAAACTTGAGGAAATGTGGTCATATTCCAGATGTTAGTTGCAGATGACCATTGATTCAGAAGTCACTGTGATACAGTGATGCCCAGACAGATGGACAGCATTGATGTATCGGCCTTGTTCCCTTAATACAAAGAGCTTTTAAAAACATCCCTCAGAAGTTTGCTCTGGCATATTTCAGGTTCTTATTATACAACTTAGCAAGCATCTCAGGCAGGTGAAAGAGGTAAAATTCATTAGACAAGGGAAAAATAACCTTTTGCTGTCAATTCTGAAGAGGAGCTGGGACAGCATGTAGTGTTCATGACTCTTAGGGAATTAATTAGACACCTTCACAGAGGGACAGACACTTAGAGGGAGCTGCCTGTGCCGGAGCCTCAGGACTGGGCAGGTTACAGAGTGAGGTGGCCTTAGATCCCAATGGGTGAAAGGGCTCTGCCTGAGGGGATGTCCATTAACCCCTGCCAGAAAACCTGAACTGCTAACATACAAAGAGTCATGTTTGTGTTGGCTGCCTTCACTGGCCACCAATTCAAAGCTTTCTAGGTCCAGCCCCTCCTGGGGAAGTCCTGTGGTTTTACCATGCAGGTGCCTAGCAGGCATGGGGTGACCACTCATTAGCTGTCAGGAGAGTGGAGGAAGAGCAATAATTCTGCAGGTTTGTTTATGTGGTTGTTGCATTTCCATTACTCTGTCTTTCTTTTCAGCCTTTTCTTCACCAGCAAAGCTCCAGTGCAGGTAGCCAGGGTGTCCCTTTTCCCTAGGAGCCTGCTACACAGCTCTCTGCTGCACAATACTGCTGCAACTATCTTGAAATGGTGAAGGTCGGTAGCAGTCTTGTGCATTACCAGTTCTTCAGATCATTCCAAAAATGTAGTTTGATGGTGGATAGATAAAATAATGACAGATCATAGTTTGAGGACAGCTTTTGGATAGGAAGTATGCTTCAATCTGTAATTATGACTTTGAGAACTCTTTTGGCAGAGGATGTAGCTCAGCCTGGATCAGTTCAAAGCAGCTAAAACACAAAAATTAATTTCTCTGAAAAGAAAAAATGCCAACCCTCTAGTAAGTGTGTGGCTTCCTCATTTCAAAGAAGTCTATATCAAATGGGCCGTCCAGTGGGTCTCTAGAGTGTCAAATGTGATAGGAGGTAAAGATGAGAAGTAGAGTCACAGAATGTTAGTGGTTGAAAGGGACCCCTGGACATCACCTAATCCAACCCCCACTGCCAGGGCAGATTCACCTAGAGCAGGTTGCAGAGGATAGCATCCAGGTGAGTTCTGAATGTTTCCAGAGACAGAGACTTCACATCCTCTCTGGGCAGCCTGTTCCAGTGCTGTGTTACCCCTACAGTAAAGAAGTTATTCCTAGTTTCAGTTGAACCTCCCAGTTGACTGCTGATCCTTGTCCTGCCCCTGGACACCATTTAAGAGTCTGGTCCTGTTCTCCTGACTGCCACTCTTCAGATATTTGTAAACATTGAAGAGATCACCCTTCAGTCTCATCTTCTCCAGGCTGAACAGACTCTGATCCTGAAAAGAACCACATCCTGATTTGTTGGTTTGTTTTAAATTCCACCTCCACCCCCTCCAGTTTCAGCTGTATGTAGTCTCTCAGGCAAGATCTCCACTATATGAACATAAAGGCTCATCTTCATAATTTAACCTGAAAGCACAGAGGTTTGGTTTTACATGTTGGGACTTACGTATGTTGAAACTTCTGCAGACATCAGCTTATCCCATGATAAATAAAATCACATTCTCTTTTGACACATGCAAATATCCATAAACTCACCTCTGGAGGTGTGATAATACCCCCAAGGATGTAATCCTTTCTGACAACCACTCTCTTTTACACTCAGAATTGTTAAAATGGCTGTGGGGCAGCCCTCAGATTCCAGGCTTAGCAACACAGCAGGTGCAGCAAGATGCAGAGCTGGCTAAAAATCCCTTTGCCAGTTTGCTGTGAGAAGTATTATTCCTAGAAATTGGAAATGACATAATTTGGCATATGGAGAGTATCTGTCTGCTTTCCTGTATTTTCAAATAACACATTGAAAAAATTAAGGAATGGTATTGGAAGGTATTTCATAAGAAGGTCTTAAGAGGTTTTATTTGCTGCAAGTGTAGGGTAAAGAACTCAGCAAATCAGTTAGGAGAAGAAATCTTCACTGGTGGCTGGAGAAAACACAATGTGCCAGTGGGAAACTTCAAGGAGTCTCAGGGTTTGTTTTTCAGGCTGCAATATGCAAATTTGTAGGAGTACATACTTAAGGAGCTTCAAGGTTCCTTTACAGGGCCTACTGTGTTACATTCATAGCAACTGCTTTCCTGTCATGAATGCTAAATGTATTTTCTGTTCTCATGATGTATTTCAGAGTCAACAGTGCTCTTAGCAGCTGTGTTTGGGGGTTTTGGCTAAGGAAGGTTTTCTATTGTGGAAAATTTAGAAGGGAATAAAAAGTGAAGCAGAGGATACTTTTTTTTCTAGAAGAAGTAGTTTTGAAAAAAAAAAAAAAGCTTTTCACCCCATATATAAACACAAGGATTAGCAGATGTTCTTAGCAAGCAGTTCTGTTTTCCTCCATGTTGTTATAGATTAGGCTAGCAATTTTGTGAAATTGAGGTTTGGAGGGAAAAATGGTTCACTTACCACAACTGAAATATATTCTCCTGTGTTTGTCTTGGATGGCAAAGGAAGGTATGTCCTTTCTGACCCAAGATCCTCCAAAGCTTGAACTGTACATTTACATATGTATAAAATTAGTTAAATTGAGTACCAGCATATAAAGTTACGCTACTAAGTAAATCTTTGCAATATCAGGGATTTTACAGTATGTTATTGGCGGGCTTTAAACATAGAAAGCTAGATAACTTTATTTATAATAATTTTTCAGACAGCAATGGATTGCATTTTGGTGTTCCTACATACAATCATATTACCAAGGAAAATATGATTAAGTTTTCAAATCTGTATGCTGTCAAGGCAAATCAGATATAGGCACATCAGTTGATGTGTAAGGGCATTCAAAAGAAGCATATATTTTCCTACAAAGAAAAAAAAAAACCCATGATTTTGTGTAACAGGAAAAATCTGTAAGGTGACACTATGCAAACTTCTTTCTGCAACATATCATGCAGCTGGAACTGAGCCACTGGAAAGAACAGGAATGAAGGCTCTTCAGCTTGCTGTTCCCTGTCTCTGGGCTTTGGGTAGGATGTTGAGCTCCAAGAAGTCAGTAGTGCCACTCACTTTGCAGCCTCCTTTCAGGGAACTGTTTCTAATCCCACCTGCATCCTATCTGCTTTGCGTGGCCTCACCCATGACCCCACAGGACACATCTGCATATATTTTTTGTGTAGACATAGGGATAGAGAAGTGAAAGGGGGATGTGGTGGTGATGACGGTGCAGCTTCCATGGGTACCAACCCCTAAGCACTGTTGCTGTCCTTGGAGGTGAGCTTTTGTCTTCTGAATCATGGGAAGGCTGATGATGGCTCCCTCTCTCTGTCTTCTCCCATCTGTGGGGCATGATTTCCCTTCCCATTTCAGGATGGCAAAAGAGCCACTGGAAGTACAAGTGTCAGCAACTCCCAGTAAGGAAAGTGGCTAAGGAAGGATGGGGATGCTCCAGCATTCCTAGCATCTTTGTTTCTGCTGGGTTTGCCATGGCTGGCAGTGCTAGGGGAGGCCCCAGCCTTCCAGCAAAGTTCAGTCACACAGAGGTTAATATACCAGAAGGGAAGGGGAAGAGGTGAGTGACCCCAGGCTGAGCTGTGTCCCTGTCTGACAGGAGGTTTACATGCTGGCACAGTGGCATGGATTTTCATTTCATCACAGTGGAAGTGTCAGATGTTACTACCATTGCTTTTTACAGAGGGGACTGGCAGCACTGCAGCAGCCTCTTCCCTGCTGCAACTGCTCTCATAACAGAGGAGCAAATTGTAACCCCAGGGTGGTGATGTATGTGCCCTTGGAAAGGCACAAGCAGCACAGCTTCCCCAGCCTACTTCAGGGGGAGAACTGCAGAATTTTAGTTTCCTTGGAGCATAGCCCTGGAGGAAAGCAGAGCCTGACTGCCCCAAGGACCTAGGATGCTTTTGGCACTCGGGGAGGACTGCTCTGTCACCTGGAGGAATGTCTGGTTTCGCCCAATACCCCCAGCACATCTAGGGATGGAGGAAAGGGAACCAGGGGGTGAAAATCATATAAGGCCCTTTGCCTTCAGACCTGCTTGGATCACACACAGACATTTGTGTGTACACAAGTACAGTCTGTACCTACAGTTTAAGAAGCTCTCATCGCTCCTTGTTTATGCTGGTATGTTCTGGGAACCTGCACTCAGCCTGTCTGAAGGATGTAACATAAACCAGAGACTACATTTGGTCTGAAATGGGTCTCAAAAACATCTTTTCATTTTTGAGCTTGTTTTTTTTTTTGTGCTCACAGACTTTATTCCTTGTTTTTTCAATGTCATACCCTTCCACAGACCAAACCTATTTTCCTGCTTCTCCTGCACTTGTGCCTGTACCTACAGATCCAACAAAAGAGGAATTTAATTTCCTCCTTTTTCAGTTGAGGTTGTAATCAGCTACACCCAGGAAGCCATGGGGTGGCAGAAGGATTTGTCCACGTGTCTGTGGGGTGCGGCTGCCATGCACAGCGGGGAGTGAAGTCCTGTGTAGGTGACAGGGAGCTACATGAGAACAAAGACTCCACCATGATACCTAGGACATGGGCAGAACTGAGCACGCTTAGTAGTTACAAGCAAACTTCATAATTCTCCAATTTTACTGAATTGAATGATACCGTTTCCAACTAAAACACAGAAAGGACCTTTTTGGTAATAAGAGGAGAGGAAGAGCCTTTAGATGCTACAGTGCAAAGTGCACTTTAATGGCTGGGGTAGGTGAGTTGTGTAAAAAAGTGTGGATAACTCACCAGCTGCTCTTCATAGTCTTAGTGATGTAGTCTTTGAAGCATAAAGGTGTCATTAACATTTTCTAAAATGGAGTTTAAATAACCTCCAGTCTTCAACCAATTGTGTATCTTAGGAACCTCTTTAATTTCATGAGGCAGTTTTTACTTAATTGAAGGAAAACCGGGTTTGATTTTTAATTGGTAGTGTTTACTGTTTTGTAGAATGCCATCTTTTAAAAGCACTTCTTCTAATGCAGAAGAAGTGGCATCTAAGAGGTGGTTTCTTAAAAAAGCAACTTTACAGCAGAACACAAAGTGCTGCTGTCAGATACCTCCATTGTGACCTTTGAGATTTATTTGTAAAATCTGTATTTTCCAATGTCCGTGACTTGCCTCAAGATAAAATGTTTTTCTATTTTAGAAGACACTCCAGGTACTGCAGAACTCACAAACAGCCTTCCAAATAGCAACTGTCTGTGCACATTTGATTTAAGGAACAGACTTCGTTGTCCAAGGTTTTTTGCCTCTGTTTGTTTTAAAGAGATTATTATAAATACTGGTTTCTTGTTTGTTCATTAGTTTCCTTACTGATGTAAGGCTGTTCAGGTCGAAGATACTGCTATGGTGTAGCAAGGATCAGCATTTGAGCAAATAAATTTAAAAGTAAAAAAATGCAAATTGTATGAATTTGCCAGTATGTTTAAATAGCCATGCTCGAGGTGGTGTTTTCTGTTGCTATTCTTACATTTTGTGTGAAGGCTGAATTGATGATGTGAATGGAAACGTGTATTTTCTTTCAGTGAGTTTGTGAGCTCACAAGCTTCATTCTCCTGGAAGGATGTAGTTGGAGGGAGGTTGGTTTTTATGGTGTGGTACCAATGCTGTGTTTAGTCATATACAAAATGTCTGTACTCCTCAATGTCCTGTAGGAGCTGAGCCCAGTGCCCACAGAATGTTTTGTGCAGTAGGGCACCGCACAAGGATGTGGGCTGTATCTGGAATTCACTCCCAAAAAATGGGAGGATGGGGTGGGAGCAAAGAGTCTGGAGTGAAAAAGCCCTTGTGAGCCACTGTGTTTGCAAATGTCAAGGCATGTGTAAACAAATGGGCTCTGAATTAATTGTAGGGTTGCTCAGGTACCAATGAGAACAGAATCAAGCTTGTCTTTTCTATTTTAGGTGCAGAAGTAGTATTTCCAACCTGTGAAGGATTGCATATCTCGAATGTCTTACAGGATAAATGAATGTGATGTCTACAGCTGAGGGTGGCACAGTCTTCTGCGTAACTGGCAGTTGTCTTGCAGTTGTTGCAGTTCTCTGTTTTGTATGATTCCCAAGAATATTTCAACGAGGTCTTGTCTGGGGTTTTGTTTTGTGTGTCATTTACATATGTTAGAAGAATCACAGCTTTTGAGAGGCTCTTAACCCTCGCATCCACTTTCCCAAGATGTGGGGTTATGGTAATGAAAACTTGACTTCATCAGTGTTTGTTCTGAATTACACGTCTGTATTCCTGTCTTATTCCTGCACAAGAGAGCGGAGCAGTTGAGCAATTCAAGCTGGGATTTTTGAAGGAGTCTCTGAACCATGAATTTTGAGGCACTCTCTGAGCTCCTGTGAAAAATCTCACTTTGAAAAGACAGCATGTGCTCTTCCCTTACACGTTTTCACAGATTTTGCTTACTGCTCTTTCCAGATCTGCTCCCATTTACTCGCCCTCCCGGGGATCTTTTTTTAGGAGTGATTGTCATTGTTGTGGACTGTAATTGTGGTTCTGCTTTTATTGAAGTTAACAGCATATCTCTGGTCAAATCAGCAGGTCAGAGAGCTTGCTTTTTACTGACACATTAATAGAAATGGACAAAAATGCTCTTTATAAAACTTCAAGTGTGACTTTGAAGGCCACAGCACTGCTAATCCTTTGTCGTACAGTATGGAGGGAGGTGGGCAGGCTGTAAGAAACGCAGAATTGAGGTGGAAGTTCTGCTTTTCTGACACGGTATGATTGTAATTCTCTGACTGCTCTTCAAGTTGTTGTTTCCATAAATTTGGAATGAGGGCAAAGTCAGAATGAAAAGCCATCTCAAAAGCTCTGCTCACACAGAGTGCCCCTGCCATGCAGGGGGTGACAGCCTGGCTGGGCTGCGCTGTTTCTTGGTCTGCACAAGCAGCTAAAACATCCACTGTGCTGAAACAAAGCTAAGCAAGGGCCACTGGCACTATACATTGTTTAGACCAAGAGCTTCTCTATCCAGAAGGGCTTTGTCTGTGTCCACAAGCAGCAGGGCCCAGCAGGAGTGGATCAGTAGAGCCAGGAGCTTGGTTCTGAGAACCAGACACCCGCGCTACGGATGTTCAGACCAGCTCTAGTTCCCTGTTCTTGGAAAAAGGGACTCATATTGAGCAAGTTTAAATTTCTCATACCCTTCCTTCCACGTGGGTTAATAGACTTTTTATTTGACCCTATGATGCCTTACCCCTTAGACATTTCCACTGGAGATCGCTGACTTCCCTCTTTCCATTGGGAGGTTTTAAAAAGACTTTGTAGGGAAAAAATTATTTTTTTTGCTTGTTGAATCAGATCACTGAGCATCTGTCTTCTTTTTTGCTAGTAAGTTATGGTCTTTCTAAGTCTGCATTTCATAATGTAGCATTTTTTTGATGTAAAGCTCACCTACAGCTTTACATCAAAAATGTAAAATTGTGAAAATGGATTTTTTTTTTAAAATTATGAAATTACAGGCAGTTACATTAGCAAATATCTTACCTGTCTGTTTATTGGAAAAGGTGAAACAGGAAAATGAAAATTTCGAAGTTCTGATTCCCTTGTTGATGGCAGTTTGTGAGCTTGATCAACAGACAAGGCTAATGTCATACCCAGCAAGTTTTCACCCTTGTCCTGAGCTGTTTTTAGATGCGAAATTGCATCGGCTGAGGAAGTAGTGGTTTCTGTCTGTGAGGTCTGGGAAGGAGGGTTTGTTCATTTAATTAAAAGAAAGATTTTAAAAAGTGCCACTTTTATACAAAGTATAGCTAATTTCACTTTTAAGTGGGAGCAGTAATGCAAAATTGTGCCTGTGACTTTGATGTAAGCAGCTACCAAATGAGCCTTCATGTTGGCTTCCACCCGAGATTTTCTAAGGGGAACCACACCAGGGTTTGGCACATGGTTTGAGGGTTATGCTCCTCCTGCAGCCCTGCCATCTGCAGCTCCTCACACTCACATTTGTGCTTGCCCTCTTTCCCAGTCAAATGTCCTCAGTGTTTGATGAATGCATCTATCCATCCATCTGCCTCTACTTATCCAAGCTCAAAGCCATTTCCCCTCTCCCTTCCATGTTAGACAAGCTCATTATCGTTCAGGTCTGAGGAGGAAAAGGATGACAGAAGCAAAGTAATACAATTTTTCTTTTTTCTTTTCTTTTTTTTTTTTCTTTCCCTGCTGCTGGAGGGGCCATGGCCCCTAAGGAACACTTAGCTCAAGCTTGTTTCTTGTAGCAGACTTGTGGGGAGGAGGGAAAATGCAATGAGTGCTTGGGCAGTAGAAGGGACAGTGGCAGAAGTGCGATTTTGGTTCCTTCACTGGATGGATTCTTTTCTAAAGCAAAAATAAAGGCATACAGATCTCATGTTCTCCAAGTAGTGGTTAGCAGATCCTGCCTGAGAAAGGAAATCTTCCCAGTTCTCATTATCACTCTGTCACAGGTAACTGAGTGCTGCTCTGATAGCACTCACACCTCCCACTTGTTGAACTTGTACAGATGGTTTCCTCTTGTTGGGATCAAGCATGGTGATTCTCACTGCCAGGAGTGCACTGGCTTCCCCTTGGCAGCACCTGTGCCAGAACCTGAGCATCAGCTGTGGGAGACCCTGATCATTGACTGCAAACCCCTGGCCTTTTCCCCTCACCATCGCTGCTACCTCCTCACACCTTCTTGCTCCAGAAAGCCTCATCCTGGATCCATGGATTACTTTTCCCTCAGTTTTCTTGCTGACATTGTTCTTGCAGCCTGGGGAGGATGGTGGGATTGCTGAAGCTGTTGCTGTGAAGGCTTTAGATGAGCTTTATATCAAACAGTGGTTGTGTGTCCACATTTCATTTGTCCTTATTAATACAAGCAAGGATATTTATACTGTATTGATAGCTGTATTTATTCTTTATGAGATGAAGGGGTAAGTTTTTCCATTTGCTAAACTGAATTTTTTTTTCCTGTGTAGTACACAGCGGTTCTGTTCCTAAATGTGGGTTTCAGTTGGTTTTTTTTTCCTTAAAAAGCTTCAAATCATGGTATGCTTGTTCTGTCTTGGTGCAAAGTTAAGATAATAAAAACAAAGAAGGAACTGGAAAGGGGAAATACTCAGTCTTAAGGCCTCTTTCTCTGTATCTTTTCTGACTATAAGTACAGAGAAGTTTTTGTATGCAGACAAGTTCAAAAGATTGCTATTAGTTTGTCCTCAAACACTGCAGTATTGCCATCAGGATACTATTTTTTTATATTACTTAGGTGCTATTTCATATATATTTGAAAGCATTAAGTAACCAAAAACATACTACAAAAGGCTATGCTTCCTGAGTTCCTGCGTAAGGCCACAATGAAGAGATGCATATTTACAGATAATAAAACATTGTTTTGGGGAGAAATATTGGGGTTTTTTAGTTGCCTGTCTGATAACCTTCTTGGAAGAGGAAGTATTTTCAGTAGCTGTTTTGTGGTCTAACCCCTGTTTGTTTCGTATCTGTCATAAAATAATATATATAGTACTGGTACAGGTAAAAATTGAGCTTTCATGTAACTCCCTGGTAGGGTATTGTAAATAGGAAACTGTTGTGTGTACATAATCCCATTAGGCAATACTGTTGTTCAAAATCTTTTTTTGTTTTTCATCCCTCTCACAACAAAGCTCTGCGATGAAGTGTTTTGTGACACATTTCTGAATGGGCCTTTTTGCCCTGCTTTCAGGTCTTTAATGCAAGGAGCTTTACCAGGAAACAAGAATCTCTTTCTTCTCTCTGTGTGTTTATTCAGCTTGAGGCTGTGATGCTGAATATGCAGACAGACACACAAGTCAGATGATCTAAGATGTGTGATATTATAAGATTAGCCACTTTATGCATAAAAATAATTTAAAATTGTATCAGCGTCATCTGATCTACATTTAAAGTCTGTGCCATCTAAGTGTGCCTTAATCCTTTTTAAAAAATAGACGGTTTTGTGTGTTTTCACCCTTATCTAAGGCTGTTCTAAAGTAAATCCTCCTTGCAATACATTTAGTCATATATTTTGAAAGAGGTGATAAGTTTGAAACAACTATTTCAGAATTGGCTTTTGTCATTGAAAAAGGATTGTCTGAAAACAGAGCCTGATCCTGCAAACACTTGCAGATGTGTTCAGTCTTACTCTCTCAGGTAACTTGCTGCCTTTGGCTTATAAAGTCATTGCTTAACAAAGACAAAATGAGCAATTTTCTAGTTTCATTTGAGTACAAGCCCCATCATCTGAGGTTTCTGCAGGAGTCCATCGTTTGTCATGCCGTTGGTGCCTTTGTTAGGAATATTGAGGTGTGTGAGTTTTTGCAGGATCAGATCAAATTACTGATGTAAGTGACTTTTTCCAGTTACTAGTCTGGTATGTTTTAAAGTCTCAGAGAAAAGGAGCTTTCATCAGTCATCTTTGAGATGTTTCTGTAAATTATCATGGGCAAGTAGTTCTTGTAATACCAAGTGCTGAATATAACTTACTGCAACCTGTGAGAATACTGGACACTAAGTCAGTGAAGTCTGTGACAAAAACATTTTTATACAAAGTGGTGGCAAAATGAGATCTTTTCTCAAGGCATTTTGTGCTTTATATTCTCCTTTATATTCTGTCAAAATTTTCTCCAGCTGATTTTCTGTTATTTTGTTGTCTGTCAGATGCAGCTAATAGAGCAAAGACTTTTCTCCCTGTAGGTGACTGGAGGTGATTTGAGATGGTTAAACGGATTATTGTCTCTAAAGAAGAGGCTGACTGAAGCAAATATGCTTACACTTCTAACATTCCACTTTACAGCCCAAAGTATCTTTAAACTGAAATAGGTGTTGGTTTAAGGAAGCACACAGGTCTGGCTCTGCTTGTGTACAGCCCCATTCAGGTTCTTCAACTTTTAGAAATACGTAGCTTTTTATGTTGCATGGAGTAGGAGAGCCAGGTCTACTGCATCTATTCGCAGGGACTTAAACTTTTTTGTCCCCTTCTTGAATATGCAAGTGCCTTCAGCAGAACTCAGTAATCATGTTAGAAAGGTAGCATATGTGTGCACATCAGACTCCTGGCTTGGGGAAATGGAGGAGCAAACAGCAGATTTTAAATATTTTTTCATAGCTGTTTTCAAGATTGAGTATGTTTTTCATGGTGGTTGGAAGCACTGGCAACTTTTCTATATCACATGATACAGTAAAGGGGACCATGTCTCCTCTCCCACCTTTGTTGCAGAGGAAATTATTTCAGTATCACCAGCTTTAAAGTCTTGCAGTGTATGACAGAGGCTTTTTAATGTTCCTGGACTTCTGAGATGAGGTGGAGATACTCACCCTACTCTCCCTATATTCTGTCTTTTTGACAAAGTTCTGAACTTTCAAGATCAAAAAAAGATCTAAAAAGATCCAGCCTCAAAGACCTCCATACCAGAAGGCAAAAATAAAAATTCACAGAAATAATAAATTTTTAGCAGGCTCTAGTTTTGTATATCTTGTTTAAACAGAGGATATACAGTCACAAATCTCTCATGCCTTCTGGTTTTGGTGAATCAGCACCGAAGACTGGAGGCACCGTACATACATGTAGAATCCTTGCTTGTATTTATTCACAGAAAAAAGGCTCTCCCAAAAAATTCAAAATACTACCACGGGATTGGTAACAGTTTCCCCTGTCATGACGTTACTTTTAGCATCAGCCTTGGGACCTCTGGCCATGGGAAGATGCAGCCTCTGAGGCAGGGGTAGGTACAGCTCAGATGGGTTGGGACAGCTTGGGCACTCAGTACACCAGCAGTGCCTGGGAGTGGGACTGTCTGGTGAGCTGATTCTGCTCTGACATCCCCCCTAACAGGAGCCAGGGTAAGGTAGATGTGACACTGAAAAGTGAGCCAACACACCCTGACAATCAGCAGTGTGGGTACTGAAGTTACAAGAGGAGGTGTAGAGAAATGCAGGGGGAGCCATGTGTCCTCCTGACTGCTGAACTTTCTTCTTGCATCCTCTCCCCTCCATTGGTATTTGTGTGAAGGGTCTGGATTTGGAGATTGCCTTTGTCCTCTTGTCCTAGAAATGTGTCAGACTGAACTCAGTCAAGAGGTACTTCTGATGTTAACTTTCATCATCTTTTTTCCCTGCAAGGCAGTTGCCACCTGCTTTGAATATGCCTTTCACCTATGGATAGGACCCAGTAACGCTGTTGCCTGTCTCAGTGAAACCAGCCAGCTGCTCTGGGGCATGCTGAATCCCCAACAGGTTGTTGACCTGTCACAAGATGGGCTGAAATGTTCAAAGCCAGCTCTGAACTTTTTCAAAATTACCTACTATGCATGAATATGGGTTTCATAATGGTGTTTGACGGTCAGACTGGGGCTGATGCCTGCAAATTGTTCCTCACTGGCTCTTGCCAAAACTTGTCGTAACAGCAGCCACTCACTTGGGTGGCTGTGGGGCTGGTTACTGCCTTTAATCCTGTCCGTGGGGATGAAGCCAACCATGAAGTCTCTAATTAAAATACCTGGGTCTGGATGGCGTAATGATTTTTGACAATAACAGACTTACTGGCAAAAGTAAAAGTTCCTTGGAAAACAAGAAGACACACTGGGACATTGTAACAGTGCAGAGTGATGTCCCTTTTATATGCAACCTTTATTTTTAAGAATTCCTCCCCAGTTGTTGTAGCTTGTGAATTGAAATAACTTTGTGTCTCCTCCTGATTACTGACCAAATGGAGAAATGCTGGGTCAGCTCCTCAGTCCATGTGGAACTGGACCAGTTTAGCAGCCGTAGGAGCTTTGGAGGTTGGTATTACTCAGTTTCTGGGAGGGGTTTTTTTTGGGTTTTTTTAATGTGTCTGTGGTCTGTCAAATAATTTTCTTGTGAAGTCAGAGGTTAGAGTGAGCATCTTACAGAGATCAAGATAGTAATTTTAAAAATATAATTACTTGATTTGGTGATAAACTTAATGGGCATCTGTTTATGCTCTGGTACTTCACTAGCCTTCAAATGGGAATTGAAAAAAAGAAACACTTGGAACAAAAGTTGTCTCTGCAGCTCAGTGAAAGGTGCAGTTCCTAGAAAGCCTGGCAGGGACAGGGTGGGATATTTGCAAGAGTAAAGGAGGGTACAGCTTTTTTGTCTGTCTTTTTCCAGGAGAGAGGAAAAGAAAGTAACTTCTGCTTTTACTCTGTGTAAAGGAGAAAGCAAAGCTTTCAAAGAAAATAAAAGGTTAGGAAGGAGAAGCTGCTGTTCCCTTCTTCCTCCCACTTTTCCCTTCACTTCCTCATCCCTCCTCCCTTGCTGGAAGGATCTCAAAATGTTGCAGAGAACTAGGCTCAGGTTTGGTTTTTTTTGTAGTGATAGGTGGCTCAGGAGACTGGTTGGGGAATGCAACTTCGTATGATTTTTTGAATGTTTGAGTTATGTGCAGATCTTGAGGCTGCATTCCTGAGGCCTTCCCCAAAGGGTAGGGTCTCAGCCTTTGTGTTGCCTTGAGAAACTGCAATTTCATTGACATAGAAAAATGTCTCTTGACTGTTCATCTTTAAGAATAGGATAGATAACTTGGTGCTTCCCATCTCAGTTGGTGCTCTGAGTTGCAAGAAAATCGCCATCCTCTAGCATGAAATCTTGCCTCTTTGAGGTGCATGAAGCAACACAAACACTATTTGCCTGCAAGTGAACCTGAGCACATTGTTCAAACAACTGTCCAGTTGGGCTCCTCTCTTTTTTTTCAGGTGCTTGTGGCAAATAACTGGGAGAACTAAATTTTAAGTGACTTCTCATGAGAGTGGTAGGAGAGCTAGGGGAATACATGATGGTACAGAATGCATATGTTGTTTTAGTGACGCTTTGACACAGCATCACTCTGTAGGTAGATAGGCAGGTAGAGAGAAACCTCACCACCTCCAAGTGTTTGGAAATACTTTGCAAAAGACACTGAAGGTTTTTTTTTTTTCTTTTTCCATCCTGTTTGCTTGTCGGGCAGCAGTGGAAAAATACCTCTTATACCTCCTGTAGTTACATCCTGGAAGTAGCTGTTGAAAGAGCTTCTAGGGAATGAAGTTGAGGTGCAATGGATAGGGAACTTCATGGCCGTGCTTTGTATGGTATCTGTCATATCTAAAAGAAGTTTAATAGAGGAGATTTCTTCTCTGCTGTCCTTGGGTTAGTGGGGCACAAGCCTACAAGCAAAAAAAATTGAGTAAGTGAATATTAATTAAATCTGTCATTAATTATAGTTGGAGCATGCTTTGGGAGAATTGGATTGCATTTTCAGTGGATTTTAATATAACTTTGCTTATGCAATCCTGTTAAAAATTGTAGCTGTATGTCACTGAAAGCTCATTATATTTGCTGTATAAAGATTAGGAGTTGGGGTGGGGGGGATTAAAGTTCTAGAGGCAGTTGCTTGTCTTTCTTGTGATCAGAACAGTGAACTGTTAAATGGGGAGAAGAGGGGGAAGCCATCTGTCAGGAAACACACCCTTTAATGCTGTCAAGCCAATCCAGAGGCAACTCTGTGAGCTTTTTTTCAGGAAGGAAAATTTTTCATAAAAGTGACACATTTAAACAGTGGGAAACAGTTTTTTTCCTGAGTGCGAGCCTTTTATATCATATATGCAGATGAATGTATAGGTGTGTGTATATATGATAAGAAGAAAAAATTATTTCAAAGTGAAACACTGGCTTTGGGCAAATCAAAACATTGTGTTCCCCACAAAATCTGGGATGTTTCTGTTAGTGAATGTCTGAGCTCAGCATCAGGGAAAGCAGGTCTGGCTTTGCTCACAGCATCGGTTCTCAGAGGCACAGCTGAGGCAGCTGATGTACAGACAGTGTTCTGCAATGTGTTTTATTAAAACCAAGCAGCACTTGCTTCAGCAAGTCATTTGGTGACCTCAGTTGAAGCAATGTCTGCAGACTGATAGCTCTAATTGGACACAAGGCACCTGGTGTATCAGTGATTAAAAATAAGAAACACTCTGACTAGTTTCTGTACAACTGGCTTGACATCACTGTATAATGCCAGTACGTTTGCCATCAGATTAGGTCATGAAACAGCTTAACTGCAGCTTGGAAAATTAGGATCAAAAATAGTCCTCTGATTAAAACTTGAGCTTTTGGAAGCTCTTCAGAGAAGAAAGATGTGCAAATGCAGATGTATGGGAGAAATTAAGCAGTCTGGATATGCTCAGTTCTTAATTTAAAGAGAATAATTGATTGAAACACTGTGCTAGCTGATTTCTTACATCCACCCTGTCTTGACAAAATTAGATGAAACATCAGAATGATCTGAATCATAGAATCATAGAATCATAGAATTGGCTGGGTTGGAAGGGACCTCAGAGATCATCGAGTCCAACCCTTGAACCACCGTTGCGGTTGCTAGACCATGGCACTGAGTGCCACATCCAGTCTTTTTTTAAATATCTCCAGGGACGGAGAATCCACCACTTCAGTGGGCAGCCCATTCCAATGACGGATCACTCTTTCCGTAAAGAAATTCTTTCTAATATCTAACCTAAACTTCCCCTGGCACAACTTAAGTCCATGCCCTCTTGTCTTGTTGAAAGTCGTCTGGTAAAAGAGCCCAACCCCCACCTGGCTACACCCTCCTTTCAGGTAGTTGTAGAGAGCGATGAGGTCTCCCCTGAGCCGCCTCTTCTTTAGGCTGAACAACCCCAGTTCTCTCAGCCTCTCCTCGTAGGGTCTATGCTCGAGTCCCTTCACCAGCCTGGTTGCCCTCCTTTGGACCTGCTCCAGGACCTCGATATCCTTCCTGAACTGGGGGGCCCGGAACTGGACACAGTACTCCAGGTGTGGCCTCACGAGGGCTGAGTACAGGGGCAGAATCACTTCCTTGGACCTGCTGGCAATGCTGTTCCGGATACAGGCCAGGATGCCATTGGCTTTCTTGGCCACCTGGGCACACTGCTGGCTCATGTTCAGCTTCTTGTCGATCCAGACTCCCAGGTCCTTTTCTGCCTGGCTGCTCTCCAGCCACTCTGTCCCCAGCCTGTAGCGCTGCATGGGGTTGTTGTGGCCAAAGTGCAGGACCCGGCACTTGGCCGTGTTAAACCTCATCCCGTTGGAATCAGCCCAACTCTCCAGTCTGTCCAGGTCCCTCTGCAGAGCCCTCCTGCCTTCTAGTTGATCAACACTCCCCCCCAGCTTAGTGTCGTCTGCGAATTTGCTGATGATGGACTCAATCCCCTCATCTAAATCATCAATGAAGATGTTGAACAGAACTGGGCCCAACACTGATCCCTGGGGACACCACTAGTGACCGGCCGCCAACTGGATGCAGCCCCGTTCAGCACCACTCTCTGGGCCCGGCCCTCCAGCCAGTTCCTAACCCAGCACAGGGTGCTCCTGTCCAAGCTGCGGGCTGACAGTTTTTTCAGGAGGATGCTGTGGGAGACGGTGTCAAAGGCTTTGCTGAAGTCTAGGTAGACCACATCCACAGCCCTCCCCTCATCCACCAGTCGGGTCACCTGATCATAAAAGGAGATCAGGTTGGTCAGGCATGACCTGCCCTTCCTAAAATCTGGCAATAAGTTGTCTAAAATACAATCCATTATTGGTCAGTGTATTAACATAGTGAATGTAGCAATTTCTGTTACCATCTGGATGTACCAGTGTCAGCCTGCAGGAACAGTTATCTTGGTTTGGACTTACGAATTTCTCCCACATTTACAAAAATATTTCATGCACTTTATCACTCATTATTCAGCAGTAAAAGAATGTATCTTTCAAACAACATTTTCTTTCTGATATCGTCAGGATTTGGTCTCCTCCTCCTCTGCTCTTTGCTGCAGCAGTGTGATTCCATCAACCTTGCGGCATCCTCCGAGTCCCTTACATCCTGCCAGGCAGTTTTTAAACACCAGAAAAAAAAATGAAAGTATGAACTGATAAAGAAAAATTATCTCATTCTTGTTATGCTGCTTTTGAGGTGCTTACTTTAATTTGCATCAAGCAGAAAAACATCAACTGTGCTGGAATTCTTCTCTCAAGTAGCCAAAGACTGAATCTGGTCAGTATTGGCCACAGGTCTATTTGGCATCTGTTTCCATTGAGCTTGGAGGGCTCCAGCCAGAACCTGTTCCCTGTTACTGTTGTAGATGCCCATGAACTGTTGAGTTGAAGGTGAGACCTGTAGCTGCAGTGGAGAAGGGCTTGGGGACAGGCAGGAACTATGGGAGCAGCCTCCAGGGGTGCAGGAACATCAGGTCTTTTGCTGTGATTTCAGGATTGTTTTGGGCTGATCCCATTGTGTACAGCAGGTTCTTTTCTCCTTCACAAAGCCCCCCAAAAGTTGATCACTAATCTTTTTTTTTTTTTTTTTTAATCTGCCTGTGTGCTTGTTAGCAGCAGGATCAATTCCCTTTCTTGGCTGGCTGCAGGAGACCTTCTGCTGGCATGAGCAGGGGGTGGGTAGATGGCTAAAGCAGCACATTGCCTTTTGGTCACAGCATAAGCTTATTAACATAAATGAGGCTGGTTTAAACCAATTATGAAGCTGTAGTTTGTAGAAGCTGTACACTAGGGCTTACCTTTATTTAATATTATTTTGGTGTCAGGATGTTCTGTAGGTCTCTGAAGGTTAAGTTGTCAGGGAGGACAGTTTCTCTGCACATCAAGCCTCCAGGTGTGGGCTATTCTGTATATAAGGCACCAGAGTTTGATAAATCTTAAAAGTGTTCATTTTTTAAAACCTCATACCCATCTTAGACAAGTTTCACTACAGTGTAGGTTGGCAGCTGTTGAACTGGTGTCTGTTTACACTTGACCCAAGCCCATTTTTGTATGTTGAAAGTGATGCTGTGTGGAAGAAGGTGATGCCTGCTGTCTGGGATGGGGACATGGTTTATTACCAATAAAGGGTCACAGTCATGGGGAATCCAGTTGCTGCCTACACCCACTACACCCAGGCAGCTCCATTAGCCTGGGCACCTACAAGGCATTTTCTCCTTCTTGGAGAGGAGTGAGGAGCAGAGAATCACAGGAGAACATAAAATCAACCAATGAGACAAACAAACAGTATCAAACATGATGGTACCTCAAGCTCAAATATAATATACCCTAATCTTGGAGGTTAGCGTGAGCTTCCTGCTTATTCCAAATGGAAATCAGCAGAAATGCTTCTGGCTATGAGCACTGTCCTGGCTAACTGGAGCAGTCAAATTCCCTTGCCTGTTTATCAGTGTTCTCAGGCTGAAAGGCTGATAGAAAGTGCTTCCTGATCAGCATGATAAATGGAATTTCGCATGATAACTATGTTTACAGCAGGACAGATGTACTAATAACACGTCCCCTAAAGACTTTGGGTGAGCTATAAAAGAGCTAAATCTCCGCTGAAAATGCTGGCAGCAGTAGTGTTAATTGTGTAAGGTACAGCTGGTAATTGTCTTGTTTTATCTGAACGAGGCAGTCAGCTATTAATGGCTTGCGTTCTGTAGTGCTGAAACAGCAGACTGCGCAAAATTTGTCAGTCTCCATAATGTAGTTATGTTTTAGCAATGCATCCTAATAGACATAACTCTAGTGGCTAGGGAAAGGAAGAAGCGTTCCAGTTAATTTCTAATGCTGTTTCATCTTTCCTATCAAAATACTGGCTTCTGTGCCTTCAGGAAGAGAACTTATTTTTCTTATCTACAAAACTGTTTGATGTAAGACAATGCCTGCAGTAGAAAAACAGGCTCTCTGTGGTTATTGAGGATTGAAATGGAGAATGACTAATTAGGTGCCTTACTCCACTTCCCTGTTTCACACTGGTGAGAGGGCTGAAAATCCTACCTGTGTTTTTATGCGTATGAAAGATCCCTTTCCCTTGCAGATCTGTTCCAGAGCATGCATAAGTGTGAGTGTGCATACACATATACGTATATATAATATAAACGTGACCTAAAAAACTGTTAGAATGAGTTATCAAGCTTATTTTTTTAAAGCAGCAGTAAAATTAAGTCCGATTAGGTGATCACAGCAGGTATTTTGCCAGTTTACAGCTTACAGTTAAATAAAGATCTCATAGGTAACTAACTGAGTTTAAAACCCTGCTGGTCCAAATTGAATTACTTTTTTTGTGACATCCTAGTTCATTTGCATTCCCAAAGCATGTTTCATTTCGTCTGTGGTAAGTTGAGCTGAAGATAGTATCCCAGAGGAGCACTGCTTCTAGCATTCCTAACCCACATCCTCACTCTGACTGATTAATCTGTAAATCCTTCAAAATTTCTCTCCCATGCTATTACATCAAAGCATCCCTGACTAAAACATGTGAGCAGAATCCTGAAATGCACCCCCTTAGCATGAGGAAGACTCTTTGTTTCATTAGGCAGTACTTCGGGGTTTTTTCATGAGGAAACAGGCAGTTGACTTTCTAAAAAGTGCAAGATGTGTTCATTGGTGAGCAAAAGAGAGCTGATGGCCTGGAAAAACTGCCTCGAGATGGTCCTAAAAATTGTCCTTGGTTCCTTGTAACCTTTCATCAACTTAATTCATTGCTAATGAGCTGCAGCTTTATTGCAGTTCATTGCAGAGCTTTAAAATTGCCACTGTATCAGATGACAAAGTGCCTTGTTCTATGTTATCAAGAAAAACCCTGCTCTTGCTGGAGGACTTGACAGTAGCACAGCTCTGAAAGAAGTCTTGGCCCCTTTTCTCTAAAGGGTGCTGATGGTGATTTTGAGAAGTAAAAGGAAGGAGGAGATCAGGAAAACATAAAATCTTTGTTAGCTTATGTCCACATAGGTTTTATCCCTATGCCTGATCACTCTAAGGGAATGGCATTGTGATTGATTTGTTTCAGGCAGATAGGCAAAGCTTTAAGTATCAAACATATCAATTTCTGTATAGGCCAAGGGTTTTTTCTTCCTAAAACCATCTAAAAGTACATGTGTATAGACAGAAGTAACACCAACAAGAAAAAAAATACCCCAAAACCTAAATGGGTCTCTAATAAAGAAGAGCTAAATAATTTTTTTGCATCTGTAGTTGTGGCATTCGCCATCAAAGGTCTGTTATTTATTCTGCCTAAGGCAGTACTTAGCATAGCTACATTCAAAACCACAACACTGCTCCTTCCAAGTGCTGGAAATCATTCAGACTAAATCAGTTTACAGCACCTCAGCTTTGAGGTCTGGTGCTGTGATTTTCTCCTGTGCATCCCAGTCATTTGGAGATAGGGACCTTGGGTAGCCAGCTTTGACCGCTGGGAAGATTTGAGATGTTGAATGGTGTCTTAAACCTTCTAAGTTTGTTGTTAGTAAAGCTTACAACAACCC
Source organism: Calypte anna (assembly GCF_003957555.1). NCBI lineage: Eukaryota > Metazoa > Chordata > Aves > Apodiformes > Trochilidae > Calypte > Calypte anna. The sequence goes on from NC_044245.1 coordinate 104,161,028, forward strand.
CTTTTGACAAGGGAGAAGTCCATCATCAAATGTGGGATTGTGGAAGCCATCCCCACCTCTGCTGAGCCTCACAAGTGGAGGTGGGAGATCCAGTAAAAAACTGCCCCTCCTGGGACTTCAGACATTTTTTAGACATTTTACCCCCACCTCTGATGTGTAGGCCCCCATCTGAACGAATGTACAGGGTGTATAAATTCACCACAGGCAGCTTAACATTTGTGTTAGCAATTTGTGATGAGAAGAGCTGGGCAACCCAGATCCTCCAGACTTCCATAATGTTAGGGTGTGAACCTGTTCTCAATTAATCATCTCTCCCAGAAGATGGGTTGCAACTATATCATTAATATGTTTTAATTGTTTTCTTATATGCACTGTAGATTAGATCAGGTCAAGGGATCACAAGATATTTGAAGTGGATCACTGTGACATTAGGGGTAGGTCAGCCAAACTCTTCTTCATTGCATAACATGGATGCAAACCTTTTGAGTGTGCTGGAGAGAGACTGAATGTGTTGGGAGTCATTATTTGGTACAGCAATCAGTGTACTTCAGGAGGGCTGCCTGCTTTTGCATATGCCTGAGCTGTTGTTTTCGGTATTTTTGTCAAGAAATGGCTGTACATGGAGATACTGAGCAAAGCACTGGCATGGGTGAACCAAGGCAGTGAAGCCAAGTTTGTAAATATGAAATGTGGGTCTTGTGCTGCCTTCTAATAATGATGGTCTTAAAGCAGCCCTGTAAGTTGTACTTTGGCCAGATTTGTCACTATGAGATGCTTTTTATTCCTCTGATAATAAAAAATATCTGTAGACATATCAGTGTAGCAGAGTGCTCTGGTAGCTTTCCTCACTTTTGGTTTGTTGAATCTGCAAATTGGAGTAGAGTAAAATTAGACTTAGACTTAGACTTAGACTTGGAATTAGAATAGAATAGAAAAGAATATTCCAGTTGGAAGGGACTTGCAATGGTCATCTTTTCCAACTGTCTGACCACTTCAGGGCTCAAGAAAAGTTCAGGGCAATATCCAGATTTTTTGGAGGGTCCTCCCTCCCCCAGATGATTCAAAACTGATGCCTCAGTACTGGGCATTTGCTGGCCAGCCAACTGGTTGGCACTGAGAAAAATCCAGTTCTTTATTAAGTTAGTAGCCAAGTGGGAGGCAGCTCAGACGACCAGAATAAGCATTATTTCTCTACATCTGAGAAGCCAGTACTTTGGTGGTATGTGAGGAACATAAGAAATATAAAAGGCCATAAATTTGGATTTCAGGTCTTCACATCTAGTTGTTTATGGGGTGGCAGAGCAGCATGTGTTCCCTATGTGAGTGGGGACAGTGCTCTTGAAAGAGGCTTTTTTGTGGTAGAGAGTAGGGCAGATGTTTTCTGAGGCTTCAGCCTCTGCCGATCAGGGTGTATGCTTTCGGGGAAGTACTGACCTTGGGAAAAGCAGATCCCATGCCTGTGGATGTAGGCTGCGTTTGGCAAATCAATGATAAGTTCATTAGGGTGATTGCTGGGTGAAAATACTTGCTTAGCAGGGAGAAATGAAGGCTCCTGGCAGAGATCTGAATGCTTCAGTGTCACCCTCTGAACTGTGATTCTTCGTGTGTGTACCTGTGATGAGCTGTACCACTGTGTTTGGTTCATAGCTGGGCTTTCACCCTGTGTATCATATGAGCTAAATGTTCTGAATGGAGTAAACCAGTTTCTGAAAACATTTAAATTTTTAATAGAGATCTGTACCAGGAGAGAGCAACCTCAGGCTGGGAATGTGCCAATTACAGTATGCTGTGCTGAGCAAGAGACTACAACAGGGAGAGAAGAAAATGATCTAATCCTCTGCTACCACCTATCAACACCGTGCCTGGTAACAGGAAGATGTGCCCAGTCACACTGGCAGGGACAGAGGGAAAAAGGAGGTAGTTTGCTTTTTCCAGAGAAGTTATGGTGGTTATCTCCAGGATTTGTCACCAGTGAGAGGAGGAGGAGGAGGGAAGAACAGAGCTCTTTTTCGCCAGCTGCAGGCCCACAAGCTGGCAGGCACATTGAGGCAGTTCTGCTGGACAATAAGGATCTTCCTTTAGCATAATAATGGATCTTATATTTTTCTGTGCTCAGTTGTCTTAAGCATTCAAACTGTGTGAAGTAGCAGGCAAGAAGGCATTCATCCCCATGGATGTAGTAATATTTATAATTATGGTACTGGGCTGTCTTGTGTTATCACAGATAACCGGTAGTGTACCCAGTACTAAATATCTCAGCTATTCAATATTTGACTTCTCTGAGCAATATGAATCAGCTTGGGCTTTAGCAATGCATGGGAAGGGAGGGCATTGACTCCTGGGTATGTAACAGGATGGTGGGAAAAGTGCCTGATCCCAAGGGAATTTGAAGCAAATGTTCCCAGAACTAAATCCGAAGTATGCACCAGTAAGCACTCTGATTGGCACCACCTGTGCCAGCATTCATATCTCATGCATGAGATGATGTTTCATGCTGGCTTTCACTGGTTTGGTTTGGTGTTCACATCCTGCTTACACAGGGAACTGTCTTTTTTCCATTAAAATAACTTTATGCAGGCAATTCACAGTGACTAGGATACATTTTTTTTAGCAATGCTATTTGTTATTGCCTGCTTAGTTCATTTCTGAGTCTAATGTGAAGGTGTGGGGCTGCAGAATATGTTTTCCCAGTTAGCACATGGAATCAAGGCAGGGATATGAGGTAGGGCTGTAGGTAGCCTAAGAAATATTGTTAATGAAATAAAAGGAAAACAAAACAAAAAGGAGATGTTTTAATTGCATAGTTATGTATGTAGGCTAGAATTAGCCTTTTTTCAGATGGGTTAGTAGTGCATATGTGTGTTTCCATGTATTACAGTATCTATCACGTGTAGCCTTGACTTTCAAGTGAATCTCTTAGTTAATTCCAAAATTTTGCCTGCTCTGCATTGTGGGATTTGATACCTGGAAAACTGGTTTTCCAGTGTGGCTTTCTGAAGTAGTGTCCTCAGTTAAGTGCTGATTCTTTATTTTATTTCTTAGGAGTAGGCATAGGTGTGCTTAGCATCCAACTTGTAAGAAGTGTTGCTGGTGGACAGGCCTAAATATTCATCAGTTTATGGTGCACGGAGTTTGTCAGGCAGAAAAAACCCCACAAAAAATCTGCAAGATTAATGTTGGTCAGACAAAGGCTACTATAAGGGTTTTATTATAGAGAAAGGATATAAAGATGGAGTATTGGTATGTTCTTTACGGTGCTATGGTATCAGCTTTGGCAAGCATCCTTGTTTTCATAAGGACAGAAGATTAATCTTGTTGCTTGCTCCTTTGCTAGTTTTGAGTGTCTTTAATTAACCTGGTGCCCACTGATGTCTTTCCATGATAATATGTGTTAGGTTATGAGGTAATGGCTGTTCTGAAGAATACAGCCATGCCAGTGTTCAGGCATATTCAAAATAAATCACTGTGCACCAGCCTTCTGGAAGCTATCACGTTGCTGCAGTCAGTAAAGTGAAGACTGAATCTGTAAATCGTTGGTTACAGATAACAGGGGATGTAGATTTTAGACGCTTCAGGAACTGCTGAAATCTCTGCTGTCTTTAAATGAGTTTTACTGAACTGCAGCTGTAGTTCCTCATTATGGCTTGGGTAGAGCCAACAGTAGCAAGACTGGGTGCAGAGGCAGCTGCCTGGAGAGGGAAGATGATCCATCTTCAGTGAATTCAGAATCCAGCTGGGGAAGGTGAAAATGAAAGGGCCCCCAGAATCAACAATATATGGTGATTGCTTTGCGTTTTCCCTAGAATCAACCCTGTTTTTTCCTTCACTAGAGATTTCGTATCAGTGCCTAATTTTAAATGCATTTCCTCCCAGAATCATGTCTTCTAGCAAGACTATAATTAATGTATCAATTTGAATGGTGTAAGATGCTACAAAACCCCCAAATCCCAGTTCTTCCATACCTTCTGGTTTTCTGCACACAGGCATATACACGTTCACACTTTTGGCAGTCAACAGCTTACTTTTCAGTAATTCTAGTGTAAGCCTCCTGTCTTCAGTGCTATATTTGATATATCTAGACCCAGATGTCCCACTGGGACATTTGGACAGAACCTTACTAGAATTTTGTGGGCCGTTTGAAGAATCATTGCATTGCCACACTGTGAACGGTCACTGGGATACTTCAGTATTGTCATATTCATTTCCTTCACTCTGTTTTCTGTCTTTTTGTGCTCTGCATTTGACATGAGTACGATTTGTACACACAGAAAAACCCCTGCCTTCAGGATGTCAGTGTAGGTATTTTTGATGCTGAGGTGCTAATGTGCAGACAGGTGAGCAGGCAGCAGTTCGAGTGCTGTGTATTTTGAAGTTTCTGCCTTGGGTGTTGTAGGAGGATTATGCTTGGGGAAGGAGTTGGATGGCAATATAGATAGGATACTCAGTGCAGGGAGGGCGTGTAGTTTAGGAGGAGTCTGGCATGGAGGGATGTTCCAGCCATACCTCTCCCCTCATCCCGGTGTTTTCTGCTCATCAATTCTGCGTGCCCCTGAAAGGTTGATGGAGACCAACGAGGCATTTGCCATGGCATTATTCTAATTATTGCCAGCTTAAGGTTTGGTGGTCTCTGCTTGCAACACGTATCCCAAGAGGGGCAGGTCCTTGGGGGTCCTGCTAGCTCAGGTTTTCTGTGTCAGAGACTTTCCTTCATATCCCCCTGCAGAAGGCTGTGGTCTTCAGCTGTGCTTGCAACCCACCTGCCTGCATGAAGGTAACAGCTAAGTGGAGATTTCTAGGTGTATTCTTTGTGTATTTGAGCTGGACTGTTGAACAAACAAAATAACCCATTTTCGGCATGCACCAGATGCTTTTAACTCTTGTTATGGACAGCTTTGCCAATACACAATAAAAAGAGTTTGATGTTCTTTGCAGAGTGATTCTGCTGCATAATTGTGATAGCACACAATTAAATACTGCTTTTTGTGGGTTTGGGTAGCTCCTGGAAATGCTGTTTTCCTTAATAATTTTTAACGGTCTTGGAGATTGTTTTTCCTGTGTTTGTCTTCCTGTGATATTGGCAAAAGATCGGAAGAAAATGAGCTGGGACATAGGAATCCCAGTAAAAACTTCAGAGAGAGGGTGAGAGGTGACTCATTAGTGGACCTTTCATCTGGGTTCATGCTGGGTCATGGAGTCAGGGGTCAGGAAGTGAATGGGTATTCATACACAGCTGATGTCTTGTATAATATTTCGGAAGAATCTATTAATTGACAGCAGCTTAGCCTGGGAGTCTGGGCAGAGGAGTCCAGCTAGCAGGCTAACAGGGAGTCATTATATATTTTACCAGTAATAATATGCATATTTTAATATATATTTGTTTGTAATATATAACATACACACATTTAATCTTTACATTCTGGTACCTAGAAGCCTGATCTTAGGTCTTGTTAAATTCTGTCCTTGTTTCCCATGTACTTTTCAAGCCAGTTTGGTGCTGGAAGGAACAATATGAAGCAAAATCAAAAACCAGCTCTGTGCTTTGTTGTTTCTTTAGCATCACAGTAATGCTCTGCCTGGTTTGACCTATGGGAGCTTCACGTGTTTTGTTTGCAAAGGACTTTGTTGGCTTTTGGACAAGAAGAGCTCCCCATGGAGTCCAGAGCTGGCACCTTTCAGAAAGGATGGCAGAGGACCCATAGGCACCTACAGGCAAACCCTGAGGTGATCTCATTCCCCATTGCTGCAAATTTCATGGTCACTTTCTTTCCTCTCTCCTTATGTACGTATCTAGCGTAGTCCTGCTCTGGGTAGGATACATCTTTTGTGATAAAGGTACAGTGAAAACATGGAATTCAGCATTTTCCAAGTGTCAGTCAGTCGTGTCTTGTTCTTGTCTGATGATCCCAAGCCACAATATTAGAAGCACAGTTTTGACCAGAAGGTAACAAACCTGATGTTTCTGCCCCATGGCTCTTGTTCATGCACATTGTTTTTTCCTGGCCACCTGGAGGGAGGAGGTGACCCACTGGGCATGTGAAGTACCAAGTCTTCAACTGCTGAAAGGTCTTTGCCCTCCAAGTTCTGCCATCAGTGTTAAGGCAGCTGGCAGATGTTCAGGTGATCAGTACTCATGTGTCTCATCATCACCACATCTCTGAAGAGGTTCAGTTGTCCCAGACAAGGTGGAGAAGCTTGTCCTTAGGGATGCTTTTGTTCTGGAAACCAGTGGCACCCACGCTACTGCCTTCAACTATTGTAGATTTGTAATCTTAACAGAAGCAGGGGGGAATCTACACCCACTACTTTCAGAAAAATCAGGTGTATTTAAAATGCAGCTTTTTTCCTCCTGGTTTTGTAGCTGTGCTAGAAAGTCATTACACATGGATTTATTTATCATTATCTCTTATATTATCGTCTTCCTTCCTTCCTTCCTGGATGAATTTATCCAGTGTTCTGATTGCAGCTCTGTTTTTTTATCACCTCCTGTCTATGGGGCTTAAGACTTTGTATGTTTAGCATAATTGAGCTGAATTTTTTGCAACAATTGACACTGAAGATAATTTTCCACCGACTGATGTGTTTGTTGTAGGGAATCTTTTTGCAGATTACTTACACTGGCTATTTGCTCTTTTGATTACAGACCTGCTTTATTTTATTTGTATTTCTTTTTATTTTATCTGTACTTGTATTTTATTCCATTTTTGCAACTGAGCCACATGGTAATCTGAGTTTGGAGAAGGGAAGCAAAGCATTTTAGAGTATAAGAAGTGTATACAGAGATTCAGACATCTGGTCAAAGATAAATCCAGTATGCAAAAAGGGTCATGAATATCTTAGAGAACAGCCTTTAAAAATACCAGGGCATAAAATATCTCTTTAGTTGCCTTCTTTGGACAGGGGCTGGGATTTGATTGTAGGATATCGATTTTTTCTGGGCTCACAAAACAATTACACAGGGACCAGGGAGGACACAGGAAAAAGAAATATTTTAAACAGGAATTTAAGGGAAAATGGTATCACAGGATTTTAAAACAAATAAATTTGGTAAGCTGCATGAGACATGCAGCCAACAGTGTCCTGCAGGGGCTGATTTTTAGAACTAGGAGGTCACCATCTTTCCAGAGCTGAAGTTCTGTCTTCTGTGAGTGCGGCAGCTTGGGGAGACAGGCGTGAGTTTGTTATACCTTGGATGTGGTGGCTAAACTAGAAGGGATTTTTTTAAAGCTTTCCATGAACAAGGAGAAATTAACATTTTTACTGAAACATCTTTAGTTTTGTTATTAAGGGCAGTTGTGGTTTAGTGCATGCTCTCTGCCTGCTACAAACTGTGCACAGGTTTTAAAGCATTTCACATTAGAAATGCATCTGCCTAAAGATTTATCACAAAGCCTGAATCTTCTCTGAGTCACATTGTGCTATTTTGGTTTTGTCTGTGTATTGGTACTCTTCCTTAACAACAGAAGGATTTTCTACTAGTTATTGTTGAAATTGGACAATTTTTTTATAAAATAGATATCAACACAGCTTTATGTAATAATGGTTGTGGTGTGTGATATTAAAAAGTTTTAATTATTTCAGTGCAGATGGCTATGTATACCACCTGCTGTAGCATGTTCATCGATTTTTGAAAAAACCCAACCTTTTAGAAGTTGTATAGAGAAACCCTGACTGCTTGCCTGCAGAAAGAAAGATGATGAATTACTTTAAATATTAAACACCAGTTGAGACAATTAATTTTTAATGAAGACAATGAAAAACTGGTTTTGCTTGTATTCCCTGAAATGACCTTTCAAAAGCTTTGCTTTTCCAAAAATATTTTTTTTTCCTCTGTGTGTGGCACAGGATGTGACTTGGCTCACGGCAGGTGGGTTCATTAGTTGGCATTTCTGGTATAATATGCAGCTGCGGAAAGCTTATAAATATTGGTATTTAGGTCATCTTAATTAGGCCTTGAAACAAAGATTTAAGGTAAAGTGGAATAACTGCACATACTTCATTGAGGCTGAGCTTCTTCAATGAGAAGAGAGTGCAATTCCCAGGCAGAATGAACTGATTTCATCAGAATTGCTGCAAATCCACCTCACCGGTGCTCCTGTGATTGCACAGGGAGCTGAACTGATTAAAATGAGTGATTTTGGGGATAAGCAAAAGATGAGGCAGTTTTCAGCTGGCTTGGATGCTGGGCTGGATATTCTCACTTTAAATGCTCCCAATGCCAGCACAGGGAAGGAGACTGGGCTGGGGCAACCCCTATTTATATCACTGCAGACTTCTGTTGACCCATGGTTCTTCATTGCTGGTGATCTGGGGAAGTTTGATCTGCTTTCTTCCTTCCTCCCTTCCTGGATGAATTTATCCAGAGTCATGCTTATTTTTACACCAGTTCAGCAGGAGCTCAGGTATCAAGTGCTCCTCTCCCAGTCTTGGGTGAGCAAAGAGCTCCCCCTCCTTCTTCGTGCAGTCTCCCTTGCCATGTTAGGTCCCCAGAATACTGCAGAATTACTAGTGGTGAAAATCAGTGCAAGCTCTTCTGTGTCGGGAGGGGTGGCACTTGAGGTTAACAAGCAAATAAAAACAGGAGGCAGCATCACTGGTGCTGGGTTTAAGAAGTAAAGACCAGCAAGGGAAGCCACAGGAATCTGAACACTCAGCAGGCAACTGGATGACCAGCATTTAAAGCTGCCCTGAAGCTGGTGAACTGCAGTTGTGTGTATTTCTGCCAACCAATGCTTCTACCTTAATAGTGGATACAAATGTCTGCCCAGCCACTGGCAGTGAAGTTGAGGATGACACCTAAATTTGGGTGAGGGGAGGATTGGAGGAGGGTAGCAGTGGCAGCTGGAATATGCATCCGGTTTTGTACAAGCACCTTACAGTATTTTAAGAAGCATCTAGGAGAAATGTGACTGGTTTGATAAATTTAATAATGAGAAAGTGGAAAGATTGTGCTGCTGTTTTCCTCTCCTTGACTGAAAACTTGCAAAATATGCTTATGATGTTTTAACCCCACAAGATGGGAAGGTACCATAATTTAAGTGTGTTATTAAGCTAATAGCATACAAAGAGGTATTAAAAAGCAACAGTTCTCATCTGCTGCATCAGTGGTGCTGGTAGCTGAAACCACCAACTTTTCTTTGTGGACCAATCTCACTGGAAGAGTAGGGGAGCTCCTCCAGCTCTGAATTTGTCCCTCTAAGAGCATCTCTGTGTCCTGAGACTGTGGATAAAGACCATGGGTACCCATTTGATCTCTTCTCCTTTCTCCAGGGTGTACAAGTTCAGCACACTCTGAAATGCAGGGTTTATTTTTTCTAAGCATTTTGAAGGTGTATCCTGTCTTGCACCAGATCTTCTCAAAATCAAGCTTAGACAAAGCCTGAGGGGATTTAGGTTTGCATATTTTCCTAAGAGGATTATACTTCACACTTATTTACTCTATAAATCGTTTTGAGGGTTTTTTTAATGATTTTTCCAAGTATACAAAAACCCCACATATGCATTCAAACTATCCTGAAATGCGTTGTCTGTGGATTAGTGATAGAAATCTGGTGTTTGAACTAGTAGTAAACTGAATCACTGAACCTCAGGGTTATTTTGAACTGAAAAACATTTTGGTAATCAGATTTACAGCGTGGCTGCAAGAACAGTTATAGCAGCACAACTGGAAGGGCTAGCAAATTACAAGAAGGATTAAGAGCTGCTTATGCTGGCATCAGAGAAAACAATTTATGGTGAAAATACAGCCCAAGAATAAATTAATGAGCACCCTTCAAGTACAGGTGTGCTCATAGCACACATTAGATTCTGGAAAGTATTTACTTGCAGCTCAAGGGAGTAAGGCAGCTCAGTGGGATGGGTATTAATGGAAAGTGGGGTAAATATAGTGGTAGTCTATGAGGACCTTCATTGTTTAAGTTCCTACTCATAAAATCACTGGCAAGGCACTGCACACCTTGACTGTGCCCCCTAGGACTTACAGGTGCTGACACTCCTTGTGCTGTTGCAGCTGGTTAACACCCACCAAAATGGCTCATTTTGATGATTGCCAGCTTAGTTTTTTATTATGTGCCCAGGGTTGGATGTATCTTACACATTTAGTGTTTGCATTTACAGTGGTTTTTTGAGGGCTTGGTACAGCTCCTAGTTCTGTGTTGCCATTGGGGTGTTTGGAGGCTGTGCAGAGCCAGTTGCAGGTAAAACCAAGCCTGTACTGGAACTTTTTCCCTGCCCACTAGAACAATAAGGAAACGTGACATGCTAAGATTTCCTTACTTCATTTCACTGAAGCTGGAGAAGGGATCTGACTCAGCTGTAGGAAAATGGTTTAAAACAGGACTAAACTCATCTGTGCTGCTCAGAGCTCTCTTTGTTTGTGCACAGTGATGCCAGCTCTGTCATCTTTCACGTCTCTTCAATCATTCCTCACAGGAGTGATGAGATGGACATCACTTAGAAATGAGTGGCATTTATTTGACAAAAAGGGCAAGGGGCAAGAGAGATGTGTCCCACAGCATGAACAGTGGACAGCCTCTGCATATCTACATCTGTATTATTTTCTCGAAGAACTGCATTTGTAGCATCTCAGGCTGTACCACAGCACATGTGGGACTGGTGTTTTGGTGGGTGTTAAACCCCCGAAGGAAGGAAAACACGATAGCAGAAACTTAGGAGGAGCTGTTCAGAAGTTTTAAAATCTGTTTTGCTATAGAAGCTTGTAGGGAGTAAGTTTGCTTCTGGTTGAGATCAAATCGCTTTAGTAAGGTAAGGAGAACAGAACACAATGGGTTATTATCTGAAGGTACCATGTGGCCCAGGGTGGTTTGTGGGTTACTGAATAACAGCTCTGAGAACTTTCTCATGCCCTCTAACCCATGGTGATCTTTTGTGTTCTGTTTGCTCTGCAGGCGTCGGCTGATCTCCCAGCGATCTTCTCTGGAGACTCTGGAGGACATCGAGGAAAATGCCCCCCTGCGGAGGTCATTTTATTTATTCCCTCTCTGATTGCTTGTCTGTAAGGCACACACACGGATAGACTTGCTTTACCTCCCCATGTTGTAAAGTAGCTGGGTGTTCGTGTTCTTCATAGTCAGTAAAGGTCTTGAAGTCTCACACACCCTGCAAGGTGGTAGGTGACACGAATTACATGTTCCCTGGCTTTAGGTCATGAAGTAAAAAATCAGAATTTAAATTAAATGTCAGGAAATAAAAAGTCAGATTTGATCAGTAGAGAGGTTTAGTTGTCACTAACAGGAATGACTAGCTTCTCACACAGTACCTTTAAAAAGTAAGCACAGCTGCTGTAATAAAGTAAGCATTTAAAGACTAATATTTTTAGTAATCTTATTTTCTATGGATTTTTATTACTTGTTCTCTTGGTACACACATTCTTACTTTAGTAACCAGCATTACTGTCTCTCTGTGTTGGCTGGTAGATTTGTTACTGCTACTTCACTAGTAAATCTGCCCCCATCCTTATTATACCAGCAGCTTCAGTGCAGTTTTATTTCTGCATTTGGGAGGCTGAAGTTTCTCTGGGGACCACAGTTATTAGTCACCAGGCAGTCCTCTGGGGTGATGGAAAATGGAGCAACTGCTTCGGAGTTCAGACATGGGCTGATCAGTAATCTCACCGATGTGTGGTACGCTTCCAGGTCAGCTGTTTAGCAAGGAAACAGCTTAATTTTGAATGTCTCCTTATCTTGGGACCTGTAATTCTGCTGGTTAATATTGATATTTAGCCTATAGCCTTGTTTATCCACATGCAAATTGGCTGTCTCTCCCTACCTTGAATCAAAGACTTTATTAGCAGGGGCTGTACCCACTGGCCTGTTACCAAAGCTTGATTGTTTTTACCAGGCTTACTGTTGAATGCTTAGCAGCATGTTATGAAGCATTCTCATAAATGATTCAAACAAGTATAATTGGCAAAACTTATAAACAAAGTATGGTTTGCATGGCAGTATTCTTATTTGCTAATTTGCAGAAGTGGTGGTTGAACCTCTCTCTTGGTATTTTCCCTGTGAAGAAGCTAACAAGGCTAATCACAACCAGATTATGGGGGGGATTTCAAGGATTTTACTAACAGGAGTAAAGCAGAAGTGACAGAGTTACAGGGTCTCCCTCTCAGGGTGTGCCCCTGTAGCATGACAGCATTTGGGGACACCAGAGGTGACTGGCAGCCCCTAGTGGCTTGTGACCGGTGATCTGTGGTTTCAGTCCAACAAAAGGACCTCTTGGGCTTGGGAAGCTGCTGAACTCTGCTCATAGGAGAGGGTGGGAAAAATGGGTTAGGGGCGCTCAACACAGAGGGACTGTGGCTGGTCTTGTGTGCCAGTGGAAGATGCTTGTCCCTTACCTCCCACGAGGGATGCAGCAGTTGCATCCCCGCCGCACAGTGAGCGCAGGAGTTATCTCCGGTGCCTGCACCCCGTGCCGTGCGATGCAACAAAACAGCACTGAGATGAAACAGAGAAAGCTTTCACATGCCTTGTGGTTTCAGCTGAATAAAATGAGCAAGGCTGGAAGGGAGGGGAGGGGGAGGAATATTGCTGTTTATCTCTTCTCTCTTCCCTCTGGCAATTTCTTTCTTTAACCGCAATTTTAAAAGTGCGTTCAGATGTAAAATAGATTTAAGGATTAATGTTTTGAAGAATTCTTTTTTTTTTTTCCTGAGGTAATTTATTTTATTTTCAGTTGTTTTGTATGCTGTCAGGATTCTGAAAAGTAGTATTTAGACTTAGAAGCAAATAGGAATTATCCTTGCAAATGAGAGATTTAAAATCTTTCCAAAATTAAAACAAAAGAGAACTTTTCTCAATAGCTTTTTTATCAAAGCTGAGGAGAATATAAAACTGTGGGTGTTGGTGTGAGAGGGGAAAATTGCATATTTACTAGGTTTTGGTTTAGTTATTTTTTTTTCCTCTGAAAGCTTGGGCTAAGCTGTCACAGCAGATTACAGGAAGTTTTATTTTGCTGAGATTTTTTTTTATGATGTGTTTTTTTTTGCATGAAGGGAGGGGTGGTGGTGCCTTTTCTTATTATTATTTTAAATATTGTTTTTTATTCGAGCTGTCGCATTTCCAGACTTATTGTCTTTATTGTTCTTGCTGATTCCTAACACAGGGTGACTTGAATCATTTGTCTCGTCTTTCCTTCCTGCCTTTGTGTAGACTTCTTGGCTCTACAGCAGGGAACTGAGTACTTTTATTTTTTTCTTTCCCCCCCTCCCTTCCCCAACTGATTTATTTTTCAGATGTCGGACACTCTCAGGATCACCCAGACCAAAGAACTTCAAGAAGGTTCATTTTATCAAGAACATGAGGCAGCATGACACCAGGAATGGCAGGTACTGTGCATCCAAAGGCTGCTTCTGCAAAGGCAATCCCTGGGGTGTGAGGGAAAGGGCAGAGTCAGCATCCCCATGCAATCCAAGGGTTCAGTGTGCCGTTGCCACTTACCATATACCTGCCATTTAAATTAGTCTGTGAAGGCGCAGGTTGCAATGCACACTCTTTCCTCAGGTGAGGTACAAGTCAGTGGAAGTGCTAGCCTATGGATTTTTAAGCCCCATGTCCCTGTAATACAACTTGCATAAAATGGAAATGAGCTGGGGCTTACTCCAACTTACAGGCGTACGATTTGGTTGTGTTTGTGGGAGCAAGGTGCAAAGTGTGAGAGGGGCTGCAGAGCTGACTCCGTCTGGAATAAGTTTTATTAATGACTGAATGATATTTCAAGATCTGTTAGTGTGTGTAGGTAAGTGTATGTGTCAAGGTATTTGGGTTGTCAGGAGGCTAGGGGCTTACAAGACAAACAACTCAAGAAAACAGCTTCAGGGAAAGGTATTAAAGTTATCCCCACTCTTACAAGATAAATTACAAATGTGGCAGATCCCAATCCCACTGTTGTATCCTGCCTGATACACAGTGATGGTTGGTAAACACACAACTGGGGATGGTTGTGGCAAGGTGGGAAGGGGGATCCTTGTTTTCAGGGCAGATGAAGGCAGCAGGGCACCCAAAGGATGCATGAGAGCTGCAGCTGTGGTGTGCAGTGCCTGGATGGCAGCTGTAGGTACCAGAGGGACCTGTTCAGCAGCAGTCAGATGGGACTTCCATTATTGCAAGGGCAGAGTGCCTGTTGTGGTTTTCCCATCAGCAAAATAGGTTATTTATTGCAGTATCATCCAGCTCAGAAGTCAAACTAGCTTATAAAGAAGACACCTGCCCTCTCTGGGGTTTTTTTTCACCAAACTATTTCCTTGTGTGCCTCATGACTTTATTCTTGTCCTTCCAAGCTTGATTAGGTTTGAAAGAGGTTACCTGAACAGGTTGCATGTAGACAAAACCACCCTACTGAGGGCTGACCCCTGCACTTAACCTGGTGTCATACAACTGCCATGGGCAAGAACCATTTATGTTCCTGTGGACTGATTTGTGCACGTAGCCTGTGGTTTTCATCAAACATGGAACCAGCTCAATTGAAATTCTGACATTACATTGAACCACAGGCTCTAGAAATTGAATTCTGATAGGTGTTACTTGGCTCAAGCAAAATTTTCCCCCGTGTTTATTCTTACACATACAATTAAATGAAGTGAAAGGTAGTAATCAACATAAATACTGCAGAAGGTGGCTCTGAGAGATGATGGCTCTTTTGAAACAGCTTTTGTAGCAAACAAGTACATGACAGAACTGTCGATTTAACTATTGTCTGACCAGCAGCTGATTATAGTCTTTACACCTACAAAGACTTTACTACACGTGGAATCAAACACTGAAAAGCAGCCCTCTAATTTTGGTCTGTTTTGTGCATAAAGATATGTACACCCTGGGAATTTCTTATAACAAAAAAAATCTTACTCATAAAGTTATTATGAAAATTCCACAGAGAACGAGTAATTTCTGAGATGCATATGTAAAATACATCCATGAAACTGTTAGAAGCATTACCTGTGAAGAGCTGAATAAATATTTGATTCATGAACTGTTGCTCTATCTGTTGAAAAAAAGTATTTGTAGAATATATCCTAGAATTTCATCTTAGTTTATGTATCGGTCATTATGTCTGATAATATAACTGAATATTTTTCTTGGTAAGAAAACAGTGAGTAAGCTTTTGTTATTCAACTGGCTGCTTATCTTTATCAGCAGACACAGTTTTCCAGAATATTTCCATAACAATAATAAAGATCCCTTTATCTAGAATACAGATACAACACACAGTTTTGGAAATGCTTTTTGTCCTGTGCACAAAGCCACAGCAATAATAGCTAAAAATAAAATGCAAAGTCAACAGTTTGTGCCACCCCTAATGCCAGCTAAGACTAGGAGTAAAGTAAGTAATCTGAGCACCTGTTTTTCAGGGGATCTGGGTGCTGTTGCAGTCGCTGAAGTTAGTAGGCATTCTGGGTGAAAAGGACCTTTGAAAGTTGAGGTGGATCTACTTCATGTATTAATCTGAAAATCAACAGTTTCTGAGTACCTGGAGAGACTTACAACTGGTGTCCTTGTGACATGGTATTGCACAAGTATTGCAGTGTGTAGAAAGCCCCCCAGCCTGTAGCTAGAGCATGGTCATGCAGGTGCTGTGCTGGAGTCAGGCTCTCAGAGCTCTTTCCAACCCCCCTGACCTTTCTGTTGTGGCATGATGGCCTTTCAATTAACTTGAGCAACCCAGCTTTGAAAACATCTTCATAGAATAATATTTTTGAGTGGTGAATTTGATAGCTTGAGCTTCAGTACAGCGAGCGCTGTCAGTACTCGTTTCAATGGTGTGTGGCTGCGAGTGTCACAGCAAAGATAACAGCAGCATGGGTGATAGCTTGGGCCTCATTTCTCCATTAACTGCCCTTATTTGCAGCTCTCAGCCTGTGAAGAGAGGTGTCCTTGTTCTGTAACACCAAGGGCTCTTCCTCTCTCAGCCTGGGGGTAACATGCACTGAGCAGCA
Organism: Calypte anna; assembly: GCF_003957555.1. Classification (NCBI taxonomy): domain Eukaryota; kingdom Metazoa; phylum Chordata; class Aves; order Apodiformes; family Trochilidae; genus Calypte; species Calypte anna. The sequence goes on from NC_044245.1 coordinate 104,176,977, forward strand.
ATGCTGTGCATCCAGCCTTCAGCAGTCCAGCGGTGAGGCAGTACCAGCTGTGATTAAAATAAGAGTTAAGCTACTTCACTATGGAGAAGAAACACCTGCACCCAGGACCCAGGGACTGAGGTTATCAGCCAGTCCTTGTAAAGCTTCCTGTTCATGGTTCTGTGTGCTGGTTAAACCGGTTCCTTTGGATTTCTAGGACTTGGCTTAATAAGGGATGTGGAAAACTAGGTTTCCTAGAGTGTATTATCAAAGCATCTTGTAAAATAGCACAAAATACATTTTCCCATTAAAAGACAAAGACAAGACATCCCTAGCTTACAAATTAGCATGGGTAGCAACAGGTATGTGGTTTTATCCCCTTTACTTAGCAGGTTTATTGATGGTCTCTTCCATAAACTGTGAAGCAGATTTCCTATCCATCAGAAACAGCAAACCAAGCCAGCTGAGAAAAAAATTCATGGTGAGAACAGGACAAGAACATTTCTGGAGTCATCCTGCATGTAGCAGATGCAAAAGCAGTAACCCAGTGCTCCTTGCCCACCCCAGGGCTATTGTGTTCTCATGTTTTTTTGTTAGTGAGTGTACAGTTCCATGCCAAGGCTAAACAGCATCCATTAGGGTATGAAAAGTCTGGTTTGCTGCCTTTTTAACTGTGGAAATGCACACACATGCACTTACAAGAGGTTTACTTTTTGCAGTGTTCTCACTGTTCATTCTTTCCCTCAGCCACCTTTCAGTAGCCTCAAGCCTCAAGCCTTGAGCTTGAGATCCAAAATAATGTCTGCCACCCAGACAGCATCTGTGGTTTGTGTGTTCACCTTTGTATGCAGGGCAGAAAAAAAAGTCCTGGTAGTCAAACATTATCAACCAAGTATGAGGGAAGAGACTACAATATTCTGTGTGTGTGTGTGATACATACAATCATATCACATTGACTAATCACAGCCTTTTGGTGCAACACAATCAAACCTAGACAGACGCTGAAGAAAACAGACATTATTCTTCTTAAAGTCAAAGAAATTACTGATTCTGTTGAAAGCCTTGAGCTCAGTAAGGTTTTGTATTTCTGTAGCATATGCCTCATTAAAGAAATTGGAAGATTAGCTTCAACACCTGTCTTGCAAAATAAAGGTTGCTCTGAGCCATAGTAATTAATACAACTTTCTGTTGAAATGTGAAAATTAGAGAGTGAAAACCTTTTCATGATGTAATTTTAAACATGTCTAGGTGGCACAGTGGTAGTCAGGGCTCAGAAATCCATTCCAACTCAAGCTGCGTCTGATGTTGGAGACACTCTCAGGAGGTGAAATCCAGGAAAATGCTTTTATCTTATAAACAATTTAATTTTCTTGAGCATCATTGGGCCTCCACCACAATTTCTTCTCCAAAGTACATTTTGTGACAAGTTTCTGGACTTTCTGTTCCAGCAAACCATTGCAGGCCCTCCTTTTTTTTTTTTGTTTTTTTTTTTGCTTTTGTTGTGTTTTTTGTGTGGTTTTTTTTGTTTGTTTGTTTGTTTTGTTGTTGTTTTGTTTTGTTTTTTGGTGTACATATCTAAATAAATAGCTGTTTTATCCTTTATGATGAGCTTCTGGCCACTGCCTTCCTTGCTGCTCTTCCAGTCCAGCTGTTTTGCACCAGTCCCCTCCAGCACCTTTGCAGATAAGGCTTTGTGTCATACTGGCAGTGGAGGCCGTGGATGCCCAGGAGATGTTTATGTTGAGAGGCTCCCCCAGTTAGTAGAAAGAGGCAGTACTTGGGTCCCAAGGGAAAGAAATCTGCAGGAAACTAGAAGCTGGTGATTTTGATTTCCTTTCTGATCTGATTACTTCTTATATACACAGCAAATTTTCCTGGCGTAACTTCCCACTTTTGCCTCTGCTTGTGGGTATGGAAGCATCATTTTTTTTTATTTAAAGAGTTACTTTTTCGGGTTTTTTTAGGGAGGTGTAAGGCATTGGTGGAAGAGCTGTATTTCCAGAAACAGCCAGAGGGAGCGGGGTGGAATACTCTTAGTGGGTACTGTGGTTTTCCAAATTCAAAGATGCTTTCTGATGTCAGCCTCAAAATCTGTGCCAAGTTTCATACATCAGCAAACAAGGCTTCCAGTGAACAAGCAAGCTGTTGTGAGTAGTAACCATTCAGCAATAAGCAGTGTCATGCACAAAATTAATCATGCACCAGGGTTTTTTTGCTTGTGGACTGCCTTTTTCAAATGCAAAAAAATTATTTACCCTGCTTTATAACTTACTGATGCACTCTGAGACTGTTTTATAGGATCTGAGATATTTACCATATGCAAGGGTTGTTAGTAGCATTCAGGCAAATGATGAGGTCATACTTTATCTGCTGCAGGAGAACTTCCTAATGCTACGTGCATGTTCAATATTAGAAACCGTCCTTTATTCAAGGGTAAATACCACTTTGCTTTTAAACAAGCTTTTAAGGAAGAAAATAGGATTGCTATAACAGAATAATCGCGGAGAAGAAAAAGTGATTGTTCTGAATTCTTGTGCATTTTTCCCCAGCATTACATGCAGGAGCTTTCTTGGGGACCTAAACTTTTTCCAAGATCTAAGGCTACGCTGGTCCCATAAGGAAATAGCCTTTAACAAGAGCATAACTGGTACAAGATTTATAGGTGCATATGGTGGTTTTTGGACAGTAAAGAAAAAATAGTGTGCTAGGGTTTGTTGTCCAACTTTGACCAGCATGGGAAAAATGATGAAAAATACAGGTGAAATCCTCACATACAGATCTGTGGCATGCAGTATCAGAAATATCAATGTTGGGGAGAAGAGCAAGAAAGGGTAGTAGCCCTTATAGCCAACCTTGAAGTAGCTCCTAGCATTTGGACGACAAGGGGAGATTTTTAGGAAGTTAAAACATTAGTAAATTATAGCACCAATCAGATCAGAAGATGGCACAAATTGCCATCACCATATGTTAGAGGAGTCTGAGGGGATGCAGCCTATTGGCCAGCTTTAGAGGGAAGAATGTTATTTTTAGTGTACGTTGCTCTATTGTACAATTTTTGGTGTCCTGGATATAATAAGGAAAAAGGATATATTTACATTTAGTTATTTATTGGCATTTTATATTTTACATCTTGATCAAGCTTCTCTTGGCTTCTTGCTAATTTGCATCTCCCAGAACTAAAATTCTGTAGCTCTTGGTAGTCCACATAGTTTTTTGGAAAGTGGGTCTTGACCTCAAGGTGGCTTTGATGTTGTTTAATGATATGTCAGATCTTAATAGCTGAAGGTAATAGTGTGGCTATAAAACAGATAGGTTGCTATAAGGTATTTGATTTAATGCCACACAGTGATTTTGCAGGCGATGAAGGTATTGGGAACCTGGTTAAAAATACAAAGTGTTTACTGTAAGAGTGGCCTGGATTCTGAGATAAGCTCTGTGCAGGGAGATAACATGTTCTTTCACTTAGCCAAATATTGAGCTACCTGCTTACAAGGAGTGAAAAGCAAGCCATGCTTACAGGAGGAGGCATTCCTGACAATTAGTGACCAAGATAGACATGGTGCTGGAGGAGAAGGGGCAAGGAGCTGTGGGATCAGTCATGCCTGAGTGTAAGTGCAACATCATAACTGAGATTACTGATGTGATTGATGAGTGCAGAGGCTGGTGAGTTGTCAGGGCTAGATACTGATCTTAAAGGTAAAACAGAAAGATGTGATGTTTGTATCTGCCACCCGTGCAACTGCTGAGGCAAATAATTCTGCCCAGAAACCAAGAAGGCTGATGGAAGAAAAATGGAGAAGACCTAAGGAGGAGCCTGAAAAAGAGTGAAAGGATCTGAAAGCTTATGATAATAGAAAACTTTGTGTACAAATCAGGATACTTAAGAAGCAGAAAGCTGAATGAAAACCAAGGAAGTCCTTTGGTTTAGCAGAGAGAAAGGCCATGACCAGCAGATGGAAATTCTTGTCCAGTAAGTTCAGTCTCTCAAGTCAGCCTGAGAGTTGTCATGTGCATTGCCAGTGGTTGTTGGTGTGCATCACCAACTGGGTTGCTGTTGGATTTGTCACTTCAGTGTCAGCCGTAGTGGTCAGTTGTCAGAACAGCTTGTTGCCTCTCTGGGTAGACTCCTTTCTCTGGGACTCCTTTGACTAGAAAAGTATCTGTCCTGGATTCCAAGTAATATATTCAGGATAGTCTTCCTAGAAAGCCTGTAGAGGGGATGGGACTCCACTACTCCTTTTCCGTGTAACGTATGGCACAGGCTGCAGCACTTCTGGAAAGACTCAGTAGCGTGGTACCCTACCTGTGAGATAAAAAAAGAGGAGGGAGAAGTCATTTGTGGTGGAAGTTTTATGGTTACAAATTCCTCAGTGGTAACACCTGTTGCTTTGCTTATTGTGGTGGGATTTTTAAATTTTAGTCTTTGATTTCTTTTATTTTCTTTTATATTTTAGAATAGTCCTTATCAGCAGCAGAAGATCCTTCTGCAGCATATTTTCAGTGCTGCCATATCGAGACTGTACCCAAGTCGGGTATGTATATTTATACATGTACTACATAGTCTTTCTGGGCCTGCATGTAGACCTGATAATGGAAAACAGTATGATGGAAGCTAATGCTTTTACATATCTGCTCTGAGAAGAGATAAATGCACTTAGATATACTTGACTTTCGGAAGATTACCAGGTTAAAAACATAGCCCTCAATCCCCAGTTTACTTATATGTGTTGTGGTATCTTTGATTATTAAACTGGAGAAAACTTCCCCCTTGAAATCAATGTTCATGAAAAATGCACTCATTTTAGTATTTCTTCTGACTTCACTTCTCTTTGACAAAACAAGTACTCTATACACAGCACAACTTTTATTTCGTAAGCAGTCTTAGCATTCTTGTTCTTCCATACAAACATGGTGCTACTGTATATAGATTTCCAGAACTACAGAGAAGTATTTGGATGTAAACATAATACCTTTTTATTTTACATTTAGCCTTTGATTAAGTTATTCAGTCAGCAAAAACAATTATTTTAGCTATAATACCATGTAGGTTCTGAAGGTGTAAGCACTAAATGTCTGTGGAGCTGCTGTGCATCCCTCAACGTACTGAGACATTAAACCTCCAACAGAAAAGTTTATTCATATTCAAACAGTTCTCCAAAGACTGAGAAGGCTTTTTGCTCTTCCACTGAAACTGCAGAAGTGGAAGAAACTGGATTTGGCTCGGACATGATGTCTGTCAGACTCTGGCACGTGACTTGTTGGGTGCCTTCCGAGGAAGCACCACAGGACCAGGAAGGGCACTGTGGGTTGGTGGCAGCTCCGTGCCTTGGGGGCAAAGGGATAAAGCATTGGCTGCTCACCACAGAATTCTGAAGTAGGATCTATTGGCAAAAAATTTGGGGGACTGAAACAGGACTGATATAGGGAGGTGGGTTTGCAAGACACACAGATTGTCTGTAGTCAAATTTACCCAAGGGATGGATTTGCCTTATATTTTTCATCCGTCTATTTAATTCTGTAGAATGATTTGCCACAAGCTGCTTGTACATCAACTATTCAGAACAAAGGGGGATTATTTTTAATGCACCAAGGAAAGGAGGCACCTTTGTAGGAAAGTTGACTTGCTCTCGTATCTTACAGTAAATTTTTTCCCTTAATTAAACTGGGATGACACATCATGTGAATTCTTGACAGACTGGCATCTTTGTTCGTTCTTCTTGGGTACACTGTCATTCATTTATGGGCATTGCCCTGTGGAAATTTCCTCTTTATTGAAAATTGAATGTATTTTGAAATTCTGATGACTGGTTATACCTTCTAAATTAAATCAGTAATGAGCCCAGCTGCAAACTTAAATACTATTTCAGCATGTAATGTCTTGTACCATGCTTGCGCAGCAAGAAAGCTTGGGATGAGAAGGTAGCAAGTGCCAGTGCAAAACAATCCAGCCCTGTTCCCTTTGCTAAAAAGCCAAGATTAAAAAAAAATTAAAAAATAAAAAATGTCCTCTGTCCTCCTTCCAGAGCATCACAGGAAGAGAGAAACAATTCCATAGCACCTCCTTCCAGGAACAGCTGGTGCAAAGAACAGATGAAGCAGTATAGCATAAACTGTAGCCACTCTGTTCAGGCTGCACAGTGTTTGCTTACTTCATTACACATTTTGAATGTGTGGTTTAAGAGGGGGAGGGACACTGGTACCCTTCTGAAGTACTGTAGTGAGACAGCATCCTTTAGATCTGCTTTCTCTAAATCCCTGATTGCTGATGTCTGTCCTTGGTCCTAGCTGGTTTATGTTGAGCAAACATTGCTAGATAGTTTACAGAAAGAAACAACTAGTTGCTGGGAACCTTGGGCATGCCTGCAATTAGCTTTGGAGTAAGCACTGGCAGAAGCAAGGTGGACATGCATGTAGTGGAGACTGTTCTATGTGAGAGTAGCACATGGTGGAGCTGCTGCTGCTTTCCCATCTCGGCTCCAACGTGCAGGCACTGCAGCCATCGGAGGAGATCTCTAGGCACAGCTGTGTTTTGGAGGGGCTACCAGCCCGTTATGTTGTAGGCAACACAGAAGAGCTCTACTGTATTGATGCTGGCAGCTAAATTGCACTGATGGATCGATTTTAAAAACCAAACCTGTCTGCAGTGTCTGCAGTCACAGCTAAACTCTGCCAGGGTGAGTGAGGCAGCATCACCCCTTACCAGCAAGGTGCAAGAAGTGTGCTCTAGACTGGGCCATGCTTGCCCGACTCTCACACTGAGGTCAAACTACAGTAGCAAGAATCACAGAATGATAGATAAGTTTGCGTGGGAAGATCCTCTGGTTCCACCTTCCCTGCCATGGACAGGGACAGTTCCCACTAGACCAGGTCTCTCAAAAGTCCCATCCAGCCTGGCCTTGAGCACTTCCAGGGATGGGGTGGCAACCTGTTCCAGTGTCTTACCACCCTCATAGCAAAGGATTTCTTCCCAATGTCTAACTTAAAATCTCCCCTCATCCAGTTTTAAGCCATTATGCCTTGTCCTGTCACTACATTCCCTTGAAGAAGTTCCACTGCAGCTTTCCTGTAGCCCCTTCAGGTACTGGAAGGCCACTATAATGTCTCCCTGGAGCCTTTTCTTCTCCAGGCTGAACAACCTCAACTCTCACAGCCTGTCTTCACAGGAGAGATGCTCTGTGAACAGGATCATGTTCATAGCCTTCCTCTGGGCTCGCTCCAGCAGCTCCATGTCCTACTTTTGTAGGGACCTACAGAACTGGACACAGTACTTGAGGTGGGGTCTCAGCAGAGCAGAGCAGAGGAGGAGAATCACCTCCCTTGACCTGCTGCTGGCCACAACTCTTTTGATGTAGCCTAGGACAGCATTGGCTTTCTGGGCTGCAGGCTCACACTGCTGGCTGATGTTGAGCTTCTGTTCAGCAAGCATCCCCAAGTCCTTTTCCTCAGGGCTGTTCTCTTTCCTCAACCAATTCTCCACCAATTCACCCAGCCTGTAATCATGCTGGGGATTGCCCCAGCCCAAGTAGAGGGCCTTGTACTTGGCCTTGTTGAACTTCATGAGATTATCTTGGGCCCCCTTCTCAAGCTTGTCGGGAACCCTTCCCAATCCCCTAAACTGTGTTTTTAAGTGGTTGTACAAATATGAATGAAGGTCTGGGTGGTGTGGAAATGGGAACTCTGGAAGTGCACGAGAGGATGAAATTTGAGCTGTCCCCTGGAATGTTTCCCAAATCCCCCTCCCTGGCAGCCCAAGTGTAGCTCACTGGGGTGTAGCTGGCAGCAGGATTTTGGAGGGAAAAGTACTTCAGAGTGGCACAGAGGCTGCTGGTGATGATGGCAGTTCTTGCCACCAGTGGTTTCAGAAGACCAATCCGGTGGTGCACCAGAAGGACACCGTGTACCAGAGGAATAATGCTCTCTGGTTTTCTCTGTTAGGCTGAAGAGAAGCAAAAGTACAAAGCACAGTGACATGATGGGGAGAAAAAGTAATGAACAGAAATAATCGCTAGAATTTTCTGTCCTCAGAATTTTCTCTGCACCTTGTATCTGACAGAAACCTAATGCTTTCCTTTGCAGTACTTTTGCGCAAAGGAAAAGGAGAGAATTAATACCAAATTGACAAATATTTTGAGGTGTGTTATCTCCTGATGGAGTCACTGAGAGGCAGGTACTTTTGTGGATCTGAGCCAGAAATTGAACTCTCTGGGTCTGACTGCATTACTATTGCCAGCATCTTTGCTGGTGGTGTGCAGACAGTCACAGCTTCACCTGTTTCCATGTCCAAGAGTAGGGTAATGGGCAGGACCAGAACTTGCTTTTTGTCCTCCATCTAGACCATCAGATGGGCTGTGAGTACAGACATAGCCAGGTGAAAGCAATGTAAGGAAGGCTATACTGGTGCAGATGTACTGAGCATATTGCTTGCTGGCTTCCCTTGGTCCCCCAGTGTCCTTGGGCGCTACAGGACCCTGCCCAGGGTGTAGTGGTGACTGAGGGCAGTGATGGGAAGGTTGCTCTGTACTGAAAGCATTGTAACAGTGTTATTGCCTCTGTTATTAAATTAACAGACACACAAACCCATGATCATACCAGGCTAGTCTGAATGCTTGGCTTTGAGTATATTTCTATGACATACAAAGTCACTCTGTGGTGCACGGCTTAGAAGAGGCAACCCAACTGCTAGTGGTGGTATTGTAGGATTGCTCTTAGTTGCTAATCTTGTGTGTTGAAAAACTTCATGACTAAAGGGTTTTCATGATCTGAATTTTTCTGTGGAACAAAATCTAGCTCACCCATGAAACACACATGCAGTTACTACACAGAGATTTTGTAGTGAAGTTTACAAATGAAATAAATGTGTGACAAAATGCAGCAGTGACTGCTGAACATTTTTTTCCACTGTAGAGAGATACTTGTGCTTTATAAAAATTGTTTCTCCTCTCCTTTTTCACCATTCACTGATGTTATACTATGGATCATGTTGACACCCCAGTACTCTTTAATAATACTTAAAATTTTAAGCATCATATGTAATGGTATGATAATACTATTCTTCAAGTTCCTCTTTCTTATTTAAAAGATATACTCCAAAAGATGTAAGAGCTGCTTTGTGAAGGGTATTGAAACTGGATTTCTGGCTCAGTATCCACTTTATATCTTCTTTGCAGGAGATGAATGAATAGTTCTTCAGAATAGTTCTTCATATAGTTCTTCAGAAGGGCTTAAAATGGGAGGTAATGCCAGTTACTAGAGGTGCACCTTGTGCAACCTCTGAGCTGCTGTGGCACACACCTTCCTTGTCAAAGGTTGTCATGGTAGAAGCTCACAGCAAGTGGAGCTGAGCCTTGTTGCTCTTCCTCTTCTTGGACAGGGGAAGATGCCTCAGGTCACCAGAAAATAGTTGTCCCATGACAGAGGCACTCAGCACATGCACACACACACGTTCATGGACCTTCTCTGGGCCTTCAGAGGGGATTCATGTCACAGCAGACCAAAGAGAGGAGCCGTTTGCAGATAGATTAAACACGACTGGAAGGAATTATTCATTTGGAGATGGTCTTTAGATGGTTTGAGGTGACTTGGATTTCAGCCCTTTGAGACAGGAGATGGGGATCAGACACAGCAGGTATTAACCCTTTAGCCATTAGTCAGGTCATCCTTCAGTTGTCAGAGTCATTACACATGTCCCCAGACAGGAACTGGTACAGCCAGGCTCTCCCTTGCAGCCAGCACAGGGAAGGTGCTGCAGGTGTCTGCTCACCACAGTCCCCAGCAGTGTCCATGCAAGGGAGCTCTGCAGACCCTCCATGTGGCACCAGCCAGGATGGAGAAGGACCAGGTACAGCTCTGCCCCCAGGTAGCTGACTTGGAAAAGGCAGATTTCCTGGGCAAGGGAAGAAGAGGACACATTCTCTGTGGCTTGCCTGCTCTTGGAGCTTTTCTGGGCACCCTTTCAACTTCCAAGGAGATGGCAGTCCCCATGGATGTTGTTGGAGTCACTCCATGTGTCCTGCAGGACATGGTCCAGTTCTGGGCCCCTCAGTTCAGGAAGGAGATTGAGGTGCTGGGGCAGGTCCAGAGAAGAGCAATGAGGCTGTGAAGGGATCCAGCACAAGTCCTGTGAGGAAGGGCTGAGGGATCTGGGGGTGTTCAGTCTGGAGAAGGCGAGGCTCAGAGGAGACCTCATCACTCTCTACAACTCCCTGAAAGGAGATTGGAACCAGGGGGGGGGTCGGTCTCTTCCCCCAAGCAGCTCCCAGTAAGACAAGAGGGCATGGACTTAAGCTCTGCCAGGGGAGGTTTAGGTTGGATATTAGGAACAAATTCTTTACAGAGAGGGTGATCAGGCATTTGAATGGGCTGCCCAGGGAGGTGGTGGGTTTTCCATCCCCAGAGGTTTTTAAGAAGAGTCTGATGTGGCACTCAGTGCCGTGGTCTGGTAACTACAGTGGTGGTGGATTAAGGGTTGAACTTGATGATATCAGAGGTCCTTTCCAACCTGGCTGATTCTGTGGTGGCCTGCAGAAAGGCTCTGCATATGCTTGCAGCCAACTGAGAGCAATCCAGTTCTCCATTTCTCATTAGTATTTTAGGGTGCCTTAGCTTTTTCAAAAAAAGAGATGGCAGTGTATGTCTGTCACTGTTAGAAGTGTAATAAAGGAGAAAGCAGGTACCGTGTTGTCTTTCCCCCCAGGAAAATAAGTTAGTGCAATTATTTGGGTTTATAGTTCAGTTGGGTTGTGGGCTTATTTTTTCTTTGGCGTGCATCATTGTGGTTACTAATCTAAAAACATGGTTTTGAAAAGGGACTCTTTAGTCTTGTTTTTGCTAATGGCAAAAAAACATTCACAGACTGAAATCATACCTATTCTGATGATATTTTATTTCGTGATGTTGTAAGAACCTTTTAAGAGCTTCCAAGTTCCTGTGAATTCCTTCCCATGAATATAGAGGATGTGGGGAGGGAGAGCTGCTAGTGTTGTGAGGATGCAACACTGCTAGTCCTACATTCAGCTCTTGGGCACAGAGCTCACAAGGGCTGACTGCCAGAGGAGCTAGAGGTGATGAGCACAGGACAGAAAATCCAGAGCATCAGATAGAGTGTGTCCTTATAAAACCAATTCACCTCATTTTTTTATTCTTCATGGCAGTGAATTCATTAAGTGGTTGGAAACTTACTGCAAAAGGCATAGCTGCTGAATATTGCTGTCTTGACAAGAATATAGGTATTCATCTGACTGAACTTGCCTCCAGTTAAGGGAAATAATGCAATATGAGTAATGGAATGGATTCAAGCCCAGGTAGCAAACCATTCTTCTGAAGTAAAGCAGCAACTAGCTAGATAAAACCAATTTGTGTCCCTCTTAGCAATGCTGCAAACCAGCTTCATCCTGTTTCTAAAGATAAATCATGACTGAACTTAACTTTTAATCTCACTAAGTGCTGGCCAGAACTCTAAGGAGTTCAGTAATGCTGCCAGCAAGAGGTTTTCAATACCATCACCCTAAATAACAAGTAGCCACAATGATCAGTGGGCCCATAGGTCAAGCATTCCTAGAGGTCTTTGTTACCTCAGCTCTGAAATCTTTGTTTCGTCTCCCGTGTTTAAACTGGGTGAGAAAGTTGAATGCAAAATGAGGCAAAAAGAAGCATTTAGATGAGGTTGTCTTGCACACCTCAACCCTGCTGTCAGTCATTTGCCAGGTCAGGTAACAAGCACTGCAGTGAGTGTGGAAAATAGGGGAATATTTACAGGAAAAAGGAGACCATCTAAATTGCTGTAAGGGTAGTAGCAATAAGCACAGAGCAGAGCAGGATACCCCATTATGTCCTTCAGACCTGTTACCAAGTTCTTGCTATTCTTCCCCAGCTGATTTTTGTATGCAAGGCAACTGTGATAAAATCATCACTCTCTAGTCCTATTCCTGATAAGTCATTCTGTAGGCCTATCTGTTTTTAGCCCATAAAAGGGAAACTGAAATATCCCTGCTTCTCTTTCCCACTGCCCATCTTGCCGTGTTCTCTCAAATTGAACAAAAAACCAAAACCAAGTCCATAATAGCTTTACAGAAAGAAACATAAATCTAGGTGGTTTTTTTCCACAACAGGACAGTTCAAAACCAATCATCTTGTGTATGAATTTTATAGAGCCACCATTGCTTATTTTTGTGAGTTGTCTTGTTCCCTTTAGACTGAAATTAGGCAATGAATCTCCAAAAGCTAATAGGTTTAAATTTGTGTTTAACACAAAGAGTGAAAAAGGATACTGGCCCATTAGAACCATCTTTCCAGGAGTTTTTCCACCCCCTCTCCCTGTGAATTGCCACTGGAGTTGTTGTTCTAGCGACACTGATGACAATTAGGATCTGAAAGCTCTTGATCAATTAAAGCAGGCAGTCTTTGGCCAGGGGAGGTCTCCTGATGTAGTGACTGGCAGTGCATCTTTTCCAAAGCTGTCATTGTCCTTGTCTCTATAAACAGATGATAAATAGAAATTACTTACAGTGATGAATAAGAATGGTGTGCTTTCTTGATGTCTTCATGAACCACTTTTGCTTTTAGGATATTCTCAACAGTCAGGAATCACTGAGCATAAAATATAGACACAAAAGGCTTACATCTCTAAGTAACAATTACCAGATTCCTCTTTGCAAAAAGCAGAAGGCTTTTTCATGTATCTAGAAGTCTATTTAATATTTAATGGACTCCTGAATTATTCACAGGTTAAAGTGTTCAGCTCTTGCTGTCATTTAAAGAGCAAGTGCCCAGCAGGAGTCTTGCGTGGAGCTTTGTAGAGCACGTCAAAGCATAACATTTGTATCACTAAAGAAATGTTATACCTCCAAAGGTAATAGCATCCAATTCATATTATGTTAATCCAGGCCTGACAAATAAAAGACACAGTGAGATCTCTTGTGTTGATTCTTATGTACCTGCTCAGGAAAACTTTTCACCATCCCACAAGAAGTTTGGGATTCTTAAGTCTCTGTTCAGGAAAATCTGTGAGCTCTAATAGATGAGAAAATGTTTTGGTTTTTTGTTTTTGTTTTTTTCTTTTTTTCTTGCAGTCCTGGATAAATAAAATAATACACATAGTTTTGAGTGTAGTTTGTAACACTGTTGAGCTTTCTCAAACTGATATTTATGAATAGAATATCTACAGCCTGGCATTGATATAAATCAGGGTAACTCCCCAAACTTTCTCAGAAAGTAAGATCCAATTTCTTGCCTCCTAAGGAAATATCATCCCTGACTTTGTCATTTTCTCAAGCTTTCCCTGCTCAGATAAAGTGAAGGTAGTAAAATTAGGTTCCCAAGATTTATTTTTTTTTCCTTTCGATGCCTGCTGGAATCCCTTGAAAACTTCATTAGAGAGCACTAATGGAAAATAAAACAGGGAAATAAAAACTGAAGAAGAGGGGGAAGGAAGTTTTCTTCATTTAAAAACCTCTTTGTCAAGAACTTTCTTTCCTACTCTGCCTTTTGTAAGAACCTTTTACTACTGGATCCTGGTTTGTGCAGTTCCTCAGTCCCATCGGTAATCTAAATAACTGAAACACACTGAAAGCTTGACTATTTTTTGGTTTTTAATATGTGAAGTGCCTGTCCTCCATACACATGTGCCCTGCAGGGCCTACTGACCATAGTGCCACATGAGGACTTGGTGGTGATGGTTGGCAGCCCTGGTGCATTGGCTGTACCCAAACAACCAAGCACAACTCATCTCCTTGAAGGAGAAGGAGAAGGAGAAGGAGAAGGAGAAGGAGAAGGAGAAGGAGAAGGAGAAGGAGAAGGAGAAGGAGAAGGAGAAGGAGAAGGAGAAGGAGAAGGAGAAGGAGAAGGAGAAGGAGAAAGAAGGAGAAGGAGAAGGAGAAGAAGGAGAAGGAGAAGGAGAAGGAGAAGGAGAAGGAGAAGGAGAAGGAGAAGGAGAAGGAGAAGGAGAAGGAGAAGGAGAAGGAGAAGGAGAAGGAGAAGGAGAAGGAGAAGGAGAAGGAGAAGGAGAAGCACCTCCCAGCTCTTCCCTAGGTGCTCTTGGGATTTTGGGGGGATGGGGAGGAAGCAGCTGTGTTGGTGCACCCCTCAGCAGCAGGGTTGAAGCCCTTAGTCAGCAAGAGCTTTTCTGAGGTGTTCATGAGCTTTTGTCTGAGATAGGAAGGAGGGAAAGAACTCAAAGCTTGTCCTGTAAAAACTTGACTAGCTTGCTGCTGATTGCAGTACTTGGGAAATCAAAAAGGACACAATAAAGTCATGTAGCAGTTTCCTTTCAGTTACTCACCAAGATCTTTTACCACTGAGAGGACGATGTGTATAAGCTAGGATGATCTTTTCTGCTTATATGCTGATAAGAAACTATGCACTATTTAGTACTGATTTTCTTCAAAATAACGAGTTTAACTCTCTGGTCTATGGTCAGACTTGTCTCTGAACAGTAGTATTTCAAAGCACTCTTTTATAACACAAACACTCATACACTACTTAGAAATACAGAGCATATGTAGAGGAGGGAGAGACCCTGAACAGCCAGCCCTTGCAAAACACGTAGGACGAGGGAGGATGACTGCAGTGTTATTTACAAGGTCCTGAAGGTAGAATCCTCTGTAGAAACATGAGAAAGATGAGAAAACTGAGGTAGTAATGTCCATTGATTTTTAGCTAGTGTTCATGAATCATTCCCATGTGTGCTCACACAAGCCAGCTGATCTGGACCCAGGGCATCAATTTCTTTTTGGCCCTCAGAGCTGCCTTTTTAAAAAAACAAAACAAAACAAAACAACCCAACCCTGCTATGCTGACTCTTCAAGGGGATCTGGATTTTCTCTTGATGACTTCCAGGGTTATCTACCCTTGTGTGGTAATTGCATAGAGAAAGCATTTGTTTTCAAAGTTGTTACACCATTATTTCTTAATCTGTGAGGTTTTCTGAGTGGAAGGAAACTAAACTGTTCTGATATAATTTCAGGTAATTCAGATACTTGTTTTCATTTTTGGGTTTGGGGGCTTCCTCAGGTTGTGTGTTTGTTTCATAGATAAGACCTGCTGACGTGTTTACTATTTGGCATTTATCTCTATGAGAAACAGTTCCTTTAAGCACATTCTGTACGAGAGTAGAGAGGCTAATCCCATGCCTCTGATAGAGGGTTATTTTTACATAATTATTTATCTAGGCCCTCAGTAACATGATATCAGGAAACAAGAATGATAGTGTGACACTGTGCTAAGTGGACCCCAATCAAGAATCTAAGAGGACTTTTTGGGGATTAGAAACTTGATACAGTCTTTCTCTTTGTCACAGAAGTTTCTTTTCCAGCTGATAGGCATGTTGGTTTTTTCCAGCAGTAAAATACATGATACTGGGGAGTCACCAATTGCCATATTTCAGAGAAATAAAACGAGTTGGAAAGGGAAGACAAGGAAGCAGAGTGTGCAGAGACACAGTAGGAGATAGCCCAGCCCATCTGCATTCGGGTGAAGAGCCTGGAGGGCTTCTCCCTGAAGCCTCAGTGTCAGCATCTCTCACACACAGATTTTTAAGCACATATTTGGACTTCAGTGGAAATAAGCCAGGAAAATATTGTGAGATAAATATCCTGGAGTTGTACACAGCTGTCATTTGTGGAGCACAGATTTGCTCATAGTTTTTTTTTACCTTTTGATTGTGAGGCTAAAGCATGGGATGCAGCCTAGTTGTCTCAGGTGTCTCCTTTACCTCCAAGTCTAAGATGCCAAATGGGCCAGTCCTTTAGAAATAAATCTTAAGGCAATCCTGAGGCAATGGAGACCTGGGTTTCTCCTGCTGGCCTCCAGTGGGAAGGTCACTGGGTTTTGGATATTCTCCTGCTCACAAAGGAGCAGGAATCCCTCCCAGGGGTTTTCATGGGCAATTATCTCTTCCAACAGCACAGGGGGATGTGGGTGTGTACTCTGAGAGTGTCTGTCTACTGGATACATGGTCAATCAAGTTAGATTGTTAGATCTCACCTGAAGCCTAAATGACATCCAGTTCCTTCCCATTGCTGTGTTCTGTCACAGGCACCCAATGATGGGCAACCTTGCCCTGCATCATGGGTGTGGTATGAGGTATAACCTAGAACAAACTGAGGGTTTACTCTGTACTGTATTATAGACAGCACAAGTGCTGCCTGTAGGAAAAGTTTCCTGGTTGGTGCTTTTTATTGGTGTTTTTGGATTAATCTTCTATACCTTATTTCAGCGTATGGTTGGAAGGTGAACAAGGTGTGTGTACTAAGAGCTGTTTCTGCTCTGGTTTCTGTTCCCCAGGGATATGAAGTTGGATGGTGGACGGCAGTGCCATTCTACTGGAGTGTGTCTGAAAGAGATAATTGGTCTTGAAGGTGTGGAGCTTGGAGCGGATGGGAAGGTGGGGATGCTGCAGTTCCTACTCCCTTAGATTTTATGTAGTAAGGAAACAAATGGCTTAACTAACAACAAGCACAGATACAAAAATAAATTAACATGTGCAGCGTAACACAGTAGTTAAAGCACAGTATGTGCAAACTGAAATTGAAGAGGACTGGCCAAGCTGTCAATGCAAACAACTCTTTTTCCTTGTAATTTGCCTGTGGCAACAGCAGGGCCTGTAAAGCGTTACTGAATCGTGCAGACTCCCCCTGGCTCTTAACAAGAAGCATCACTGCAGAGTGTATTGTTGGGGGCTTGAAAATAATTTCTGGTTAGAGTTGTATGCTGTAAATCTGTTTACTCTCAATTCAACTCCCTGAAATAAATTTTGCTGAACAGTATATTTTTCCAAAGGGCAGGAAGGCAGTAGTAAAAATCTGATGAGTATTTCAAAATCCCAGAGCACGTTCATTTAAACAGAATATGCAATTATGAATCTTTAGGGAAAGTTGCCTATTTTAAATGAATACATGGAGGAGAGACAATTCTGACTGTAAATGAAAATACATTTTGCTGAAAGACTTGTTTTACGTTTTATAGTTCAGTTTACCCAGTCTGCTCTCATTTATGGATTTAAAGACCCTATGTCAGTGCTGCTACACATGATTTGCTCACCTAATCAGGTGTCAGGCCAAACCACAGGCTGTAAATTCCTGAGGACAATCTGTTTGTTTATAAATAAATGAAAGCTCACATGATTTATTTGATACCTGTTTTGACCTCCTCAAAAAACAGTCCAGGCTCTGAGACTAATTTTTTTTTCTTCAACATAATGTTATTTTTGGAAAATAAACCTTTGAGAAGCAAGGCGTAGTCTGTTCCTGGCCGAGGGTACTAGCAATGAACTGGTCCACTCTAAAAATAATTTTGTCACAAGTTATTCATTCACACTTGGTCCATGTTGGGAAGTAGTAAATCATCTCCCACAGCCATTGGTGTAAAATGCTATCTCACAACACCCAGAAGACTCTGCCAGGCAAAATTCTAAAGGAGAAAAATACTGGGGAAAATGCTTAAGCTTATCAGCGTTCAAGTGATTTGCCTCTGGCTGCTCTGTGCTGAGGGATCCATACAGATTATGAAGTTTCAGTAAAGAAGCAGCTGAAACCTGCTACAGAGAAGGCCTACTGAAAAAAATGACCAAATTGACATATTTTTAAATCTGACCCTTGAGTGGGCTTTCATAAATCCGGTGTATTAGACCTTCTCTGTCTGTGTTTGTGGTGTTGTTGAAGAATTAATGCCTTTTCAAAAGCTTTTTTTTTTTTAATGGATAAACTGACTGCACTGAAGCAAATGTAGGTGACTGGTGTTTATTCATCTGTGGGTAACAACTAAATCCAGAAAATCCCCCACTAATTTGGCTTCCCTTGCTTCTAGTTGGGATGCACCAAAAGCATCACACTGTAGCCGAGCTGATAGTAACTCTCTGTTCTGAATTTCTTTTTAGACTGTTTCTTATACACAGTTCCTATTTCCCACCAATGCTCTGGGAACTCGGAGAAACACGATAGACTCCACCTCATCCTTCTCCCAATTTCGCAATGCAAGCCATCGTAGCCTTTCTTTGGCAAGAGCTAACAGCACCCAGGGGAGCATTGATGCAGGTAACTTCTCAAGAAGCTCGTTTTAATATCATTGCATAGGCTGGTGATAGACAGCTATTGTGAAGGATGGACATAAGTCATGTTTTAGCCCCTGTGTTTTGCTTAAATTCAGCAAAATACAGTTTTGTGTTGGGGGTGAAACAGAGCTCGTTCCCTGTTTGTTTAGCAAAGCTGGTTTAAAGATGATGGAAAGTTATGAAAAGAAGAATGATGACACTCGGCGTGCTTCCTCCTGTCACTGGCAATGTTTGCTCCTCCAGCATCTGCCTCATCATTACCTTCCTTTGCTATGGAAAATTTACAGGGGCAACATGGTAGTGATAAGCTGACAGTGTAAATTATACTCGTGACCTTTATTAGGCTGGAAGGGGCTGTGTTTGCAAAACCAGGCACAAACCATAAGCCAAAGCACTATATGCTTAAGATAATTTGGCATGTTAAATGAAACAAATCAAAACATCTGCATAAACAGAACCTGTTGCTGGGAATAGAAGTCACTGTGGAGCTTCATATAATTTTGCAGTTCTCTAAGCCCTAAATTCACATTTGCCAGGTAATTCACAAGATGTGGTCCCCTCTATATCTTTGCAAATTGTTTTAGTAGAAATGTCAAGATTGAGAGAAGTCTTCTGACTCTTTCAAAAATCTTGCATGAAGATCATCCTGTGCTTTATCTGTGAACACATTTGCCAGTTACATTAAGTCCAGAGATTTGTTGATGTAATGAGTCCCTTTATTATATTTACTATTGTTTTATAGGCAGTGACCTGGGAGACTTTGTTGAATATGACCCAAATCTTTTAGATGATCCCCAATGGCCATGTGGCAAACATAAGCGGGTTTTAATATTTCCTTCATATATGGTAAGTGATATGCAAAATTATGTGTGACACAGATAAATTTTGGTAACAGTATTTTGAAGGCTGAGGTTACATTTGGCTGTATTTTTAAAAGATTTTTTTTTTTAATCTACTAATAACAGCTGTTTGGAATGCTTTGTTCTAAATGACAGTTACTTACCAGGACATGTAAAAACAAACTCATGGAGGTATTACAAAAGTAAACTCTTTTATTACTGCTGTATTTCATAAAGCTTTAGATGAAAGGCTTGTTTGAACAATGCTTTCATTCTCTCACATTCAGAGGAAAATTCATACTTCCTTTAATTGGCATCCATTACAAAATAAGAGGATGCCCACTAGGGTTTTTCTGAAGTCATGAAGCTGCATTGTGTTTTGATGCTTATCGTTCACTCCTCAGAACAGTGTTTCAGTGTCTAGTGGAGCCTTTGTTTCCCAGATATTTATTTCACCATGGGATAGTCCTTCCTTTAATTGCAGCAATTACAAGCAGAGCCTGCATGTTTTTCACTATATCCAAGCCTGTAACAATACAGACACATAACTGTTCCTTGAACTGTACTTTAACTCGATGTTTTCTGTGGTGGGAGACTTCCATAGCCTTTTCTTCTTTTGCAGCAAATCTGTAGACTTTGGTGTGCTATTTTGGTGCAAGATGCAGTGCTGTTGTATGCATGTGACCACAGCTCTGGGTGAAATACACATCCAAAGTAGTAGCAGGCTTCAGGGGAAAGTGGGGGGTTTTATTTGTTTTTCTTCCCAAAGTGGTGAACTAGTACTCTTACCTATATAAAAATAGAATAGGATTTGAAACACTGAGGTCTTCTCTTAGCTTGAAACAGAAATATGATTTAAGAAACTATTAATGCATTTAAATATGCAGGCATCAAAGGTTCTTTTCTGCCCCCCACCCTGGTGTCTGTTTGATAATAGGGCTCTTTGGTGCTCCTTCCTCAAAATAAATGGATTTTACGTGTTCCTTGTAGACTGACACTTATCTCCTCGCTGTCAGGAGCATTCTACCTGTTGCACAGAAAGGCTTAATCGAGCTCTGAGGCTGTGTTTGTACCAAATTTTCAAGTGGGAAGTCCTGTATGTCCTCTCCTTACTTTTAGCCAGTTTTATTTCCAGGGTTGGCAGGTCATTTTTGGCTGCCAACCTACCAAGTGGCAACCTTTCATAGCAGGGAAAATACTTGTTAGGTTTTGAGATGGTTATTGTCATGGACAGGAAACTGTCTTCCCTCAAAATGAGAGACATTAAATGGCATCCAAAGTGAACATATCTTTAGCAGTCATGGTTGTGTTTCCAGCCTTATGCAGGCTGCAAATGGGCACCAGGCAATCTGAGTCTTGCAGGACTCTCACCTGAGTTCTTAATTCCCTTATGAACTTGGTGCTGAGATGGACACAGTTGGGCAAGTCCAAATAGGACAGCCAGGATAGCATCCTGCAGGCGAGGCCCCCAAGGATCAGGGGTGGGTGTTCAGTACTCTTCTTTTCCATATGCTGGTTAACCACAACATTTTGAGGTATTTTTATTGCAATAAGGAGCCTAGTGGGGATTTCCACTGAGGCAGAGGTCTGATTATGTGCTGTGAAGATGAAAAATAGGCTTCAAGGGCAATTGTTAAAATCAATGTTACTGTTTGTCTAGAGGATAGCTGGGTTGACAGGAGTCTCCCTGTTTTCTCATTTTCTTTAGGAGTTAATTACTGCTGTGTATGGAAAAACACCTTATTTTACATTTGGGGGATTTTTTTTTTTTCCTGAATTTGCCTTCCAGCTGTCACTTCTTTAGCACTGCCTGAGGGTCTGCAGCACTCAGGTCTCCCTCTGTGAAGGCAGCCACTAATCTTAAGAAAGGCCTGGAGGACATTAAGTGCTGTGTTTCTTTTGTTGGTGGGAATAACTAGCACATGCCAAGAGCTTGCTTGTCCAAGGCTTTTGCCTGCCCTTGGTTGAAGCAGGAAACCAAAGAGTGGGTGGTTGTTCCTCATGGCTTGGCTGAGAAATCTGGGACTGGTGCTTCTTTCAGACATGAGAAGGGAGGAAAGGTAGTGTCAGAGTGTCCTGGGAGCTCGTGACTTAAATAGGATTTTGCAGCTTGGAGGCAAGGAGGGCACATACGTCAGGCTGATGCATATAGGCCATATTGGCTATGGAGGAGACTTTCCTCACATCCATATTTGACTTTCCAGGTTCAGCTGGCATTCCCCATCCCTGCATTCACATCAGTGTGAACAGGAGCATAACAGGCTGTAATTTCAAGTCATTTTCTTCACTAAATATAAAAACTGGTGTATGCTGCAGTTAAATTGCATTCTGAGGCCAGCAAGAAGCCTGTGGGTTTTTCTCCTGACCCTGCAAGGCCAGGGTGGCACTGGCAGACCTCTGCCAAATGACCGCAGAGCTGTAAAGCTGCTGCACACAGATTGAAACCAGTCTCTGGGTCCTGAGCAGAATATAGCTGTAATTACTGCCTCTCACAAGTGCCAGAGCAGCTGAGAGAGGCTCTGATGTCAGCACCCAGCATTTTGTTGTGTGTGGAGAGCTGCAGCTTGTAATTAAAGTTTCATTACTTGGCCAGCATTTAGCATTAATGCTTTGGCAGCTGCAAGCTTGTAAGTATTTCCCCTCCGCCCCTTATGGGTGTCAGAGGAATTAATGGGGGGAAGGTGTGCGGGAGGAATGTGAACAGTGTGGACAAGCAAGGCTGGATGCTGGGCTGTGGAATAGGGCTGCATGGACTGAAATTACTCCTGGGAACCTGGCTTCTGCTTTGCAGGGCAGGATTTCTCCACTGCTAAAACTCTGTGGAGTTCAGTGTGAATGCTGCATCAGTAAACACTGCAGGCTTTATCCTGAGGCACAGGACAGGCAAAATGTGTGGTCCTGCTTGGATTTTACCCTGAAACACGTGCAATTAGCACTCAAGCATATGCAACGTGCAGCTCCCTACCATTTTTGTGAAGCCTGAGTTTCCACTGACGTTGATTTTATAGTCTTGCAACTTTACTGAGCTGAATTAGTCCTGACTTGCAGGGGTTTTTAAATTTTAACTGGAAGTCCTCAGCTGTCAGATAGCTGTGGGGAAGGAAAAGTGCTTTCAGTTTCGTCTTTTTTTACAGCGAAGTTCTTAGCTTGACCAGGTTTATACTTCCCTGTTACATTTCTAAATGTAATACCCACAAACAGCCTGTTAGGAGATGATTCTGAAAAAGCAGTTCAGTACTTTCCCAGCAGAAATTCTATGGCTTCTCTTAATTGTGTTAGTCATATTTAAATCCTGGTCTAGCCAGGAGAAATTATTTTGCTTTGTGTTCCCTTTGTGGAGGAGTCTACAATCTCTACCACAATATAAACAGTAAGAGGTAGAAGAATTTCTTGCTGGGGGGCGGGGGAGGAGGGAAGCATCATGTCATGGTTAACAGATGTCTTCCTGGCTGATACTGCTAAAACAGGAATTCTTGCAGATTCTTAAATCTCCCTAGAATGGGAACTTTATCTTCCAGACAGAGCAGTAATTTCTGTGCTCGAGTCTCATGTTGACCAGGGTACATCCAAACTTGCCAGTGCCTCCTTCCATACTTGCCAGCAGAAAGGCACTTCCCAAGGTGGAAACTCACCTTGAGACAGACAGGCAGCTGACCCCCACTGTCCTGCTTTTGATGGCAACACAGAAATGCAGGAATGTCTTCAGCTGGTTGCTCTGCACTGCAAGAACTTGCAGCAAAGGAAGAAAAGCCCTCATCACTAGCATCTTGACTTTGAGTGACCCTTCTGTAATAACATCCTTGAATATCCATCCATCAGTGCCCAAGGCATATACTTTGAAATCAATTCAGGTACTTAACTACAATTTCACTTCATTGGTTTAATTTTTGCAAAATTAATTGACATCTCTACACCACTAATAAAAGAAAATTTAAAAAGCATGTTGCAGAAGTTTGCAGTACCCTTAGAGTGGGCTGAACATCAGTCGATGTTTGCCAGGTACTGCGCTAGTGTTGAGCACAGCCAGGCTGCATTAATAAGTATTAGTCCTCCAGTGTGATTTTAATAGAACTGCTTGCTGCCTTGGCCATGTAGTCTAACAAAAGCTCTGCATGATGATATAGCACATTTAGTCTTGCACACCCCACCCCCTTCTCTCTTTCACAAGGAGCATCAAGGTCGGGAGTATTCTGCTGCAGCCCATGTCCCTTGGTGCCATCACCCTGTTCTTTGAGCCTCTTCTCTAGCTGAAAATTAAGTATCTCCAATCTGCTTTTTTATCAGGTGCAACCTTGTACCTCAAAGTCTCAGGCAGCAGAGGATCACAGAGGTGATACATATTCATGTTTAAACCCTGTGATCTATGCATTTGATGCTACCTTTGGCTAAGACTCAAATAAGCAGTTATTTTGTAACAGTGAAGCACTGTATAAATTCATCATTATTCCACTGTGTTAACCACGTAAAATAAACTGGTGCTATTCCATGTACTTTAATTCAAAGAGAGAGTTTTGAGATTATTTGTATTGTGAAATTAAAAATCTTTCCTTTCAACATCTTTGAATGTTAATTTATTTTTAACAACAGAAACATCTTCTTTTAGTCTTCCTTTTCCTTTTTAACCTACTTCTTATAAATAAGGAATCACTTCCATTTTCCATCACCATTTTAAGCCTCCACACTATCAAGATTTCTGATACAAATGCATTTTCAGCCATAAGTATAGGAATTAGTTTACTGACAGTTTATAGCTACTTAGCTGGTCACCTATGGCATGCATTAAGGTGTCCAGAAAGTGCATTGTCATTTGTTTCTTTCCATTTGTTCTGTGGTTGAGAAGTTGCCAATGACCTAGCAAAAGTTTGCTAAGGGCATCAGTCTTCTGTCTGCTCTCTGTGAAGTAGATTTGTCAGGGGTACATAATAACCACAGGTGAAGAGAGTCTACTATAAATCTTTTGTTTTCTTCACCTATTTTATTCTGATTTTCTTCTTAGGCAGGAGATAGAGGCATACAAAGCTAAAACATCTTTTACTGGTAGTGTACCAAAACAGGATTTGTTTTCAACAATATTTCATCTTGCCAGTCTTTCCAACCATTTCAGGCATCCTCCCTCCTCTCATATTTATGAAACTATATACACAGCTTTCCTATGAGAAAGCAGCTGCTTGAAAACACATGTAACACACAAGCTAACCTTCAAGTTCAAAACTGCCAGCCATGCAAAAAGTGTGCAGAACCCAGGCTTTGACCAAAGCATTCATCACATTGTCCAGGCATCTGTCAGCTACCATATATCAAGGCTTTTATTTGTCTTGTGCAGCTTCCATCGCCGAACTAAAATATACACATACAGATTTGTATACAGAGAATGTGAATGGAGCTCACTCCTGAAAGAGTTCTGCTGAATACTGAAGTGAAATGTTTTGTGCAAATAAGCTGTGAGAAACAAGACAGACGTTTCTGGATGACAGAAGTTACAAACATTTGAGATTAGAGTATGAAAGAGACAATTTGGTAGTTCCCAGTGCTTTGCTCATGTGTCTGATAGCTCTAGGAGTGCAGACTCTTAAGCCTCTGGATGCTTTACTTTAAATAAAACTACAAAAAAAAAAAGAAAAAGCATTATGTCTAAGTAAGAATGTGTGCTTAGAAAAATTCTATGCTTCTTTTACAGAAATATTTGCAAACCCTTTGCAAAGTTTTGGGGATCAGTGTTGAATGGTGCTTCTATATGGGCAATACCATAATTGTTCCAGACAGACAAAAATCCACACCATTTACAGTCATGTCTTCTCCTCAATATAGCAGCTTCATTTGGGACTCATGGGCAACTTGAGTGCAATGAAATGGCCTAAAACAGAAGAGGAGTGTAAATACTGAGCAGAGAACAGGCAGTGAAGGACAGCATTAGGTCAGGTCCCACCATATAAGATCCCTGATGATTCCTATGGGTCACTGAGCCACTGCAGAGGATTCTTCCACTCCATCCCTCATGGACAGGGACAGAGGCAGGGGCTTGATGCTCAGTGCTGAGCTGTTTTGTGGGGTGTAGGAGATGCCCTGGGCAGAATGAGGTTTGAGGACTAGGATTCCTATATAGCCTCATGGGTGCTGTGCCACAGCCACAGCACGACACTGAGAGGGGTGCTTGGGTACCTGGTCAGGAACAGTTAAATGGGGTAACTGGTCTGATCACTCAAAAGACACTAACTCATCATTGCTTTTAAATTACCTGTCAACTTTCTGGGGTTTTTTTGTCACCTGTTTCTCTGATGGACAGGTTCCTACATGCTTACATCTCTATAGCCACCAGCCAGGCAAATAGCATCCACTACTTAGACAAAGTTGGGCTTCTGCAGCAGCTAGAGGGAAAAAAGAAAAAAGTTGCACAATTCCTTTTCTTGAGAATAAGGGCAGTTCACTGAGCTCTCCAGCATGGCACTGACAAGATGAGACAGCTGCCTTAAAGCCAGTGTGTTCAAACATGCTGCTGTTACCCTGTTACATGAATCAAAACCAGCACACACCAGCTTTCATCTGTATTTCATTATTGTGATTTATATCATAGAGACTGTTGTCTCTCAGGAAGCAACAGCATTTGGAGTTGGGGAGAGGGGAGATTCTTATCAACAGGAGAAAACTGACAAATCTCTGTTTAAAAATAGCTGTACCTCCTCACCATTTTCAGTTTTAAGCTGTCTGCTGACTCTTTAAGCCTCTAAATGCTTCACTCTAAATAAAGTTTTAAAAAAAAAAAAAAAAAAAAAAAAAAGCTTTTCTCCTTCTAAAAAGAATTTAGCTGAATTCTGGCAAACCTCCTGGGGGTTGGAGGAGTCCCAGGTAAAACAGATGGTGCCTGCAGAGTGGTCATGGGGAGAGGTGCAGCCCTGGGGACTGGTGCTCTGGTGTTGCTGTGTTGCACAGCCTGGGGCTCCCTCCTCCTCCAAGCAGTTGTCACAAGAGATGGGGTCCTGTCAACACTACCTTGTTGGAGGTGAAAACACCTGAAACTTATGCTGTCTGGCATAATTTCTACACAGCTGAGTCTGGAGGATGCTTGGACCCTCTTTGGCTGCCATGCCTTCTCTGCAGCAAAGTGGTTTCTGTAGTGCTGGCAAAGGGTTGTACTTGATTGTGTCCTCCTCTGTGCAAGGGAAGATGATTACCTAGAGAGGTGCAAAAGCAAGTCTGCCAGAAAAAAACTGTGATCACTTTGAGGGAGATAATTAAGATAGAACCAAGGAGCTCTGTGGTAATGGAGAACAAACAATGGGGAGTTAGGTTTTCAGTGAAGCATGAAATAAGGTGTCATGTAGCTTTGCACAGTAGCACCGAGCCTATTCTTTCTAGGATTGCCCAAGACAACCAAAAAATGCTGGTATTAACTAAAACAATCTTTGGATTTAATAGTGTGTAGCCTCTATGTGCTCAGTGTCTCTTGACTGTAAGTGACATGGACCGATGCTTCTGTACTTTGAGTAGCAGGTGGCACTGCTCTAAATTATGTTATGTGTCTTGTTTTAATCATCCTCGTTTGGCAGCACTAAGAGGAACCCTCTTAATAACACATGAAACTCCCAACGTATCTTTGTGTCTGAAGCTCCCAATTTGCTGATGATCCTCTGACAAGGAGAGTAAGGATGAGGCAGGCAGGCAGCAATGTCCCAGGAAAGAAAGGAGAGGAGGAGTTGGTAAGGTCCTAAATCCATGGCCTCACAGATGCTTGCACGTCTCCTCCTGAGCTCAGCAAAATGAAAAGAAGGCAAACCCACACATTCAGTTAAAGCCTTTCCCTCCAGCCCCACTTAGGGGAAGGCTTCTCCTGCCTTTCTTTTCCTCTCTTCTTTCTATTCAGGCATGGCAGCATGTGGCCTGCCTCAGCATCCAGCTGCTGTGTCAGGCTTGGTGACATTGCAGGGTCTGCCTGGGGCTGCACTCCAGCTCTTCCACACTCCTGCAGGGCAACAGGGATGACTGAAGAAGGTTCCCTCAAAACTGGCAGCTTTCTGTAACAGGGCTGAATTTCCTCAAGAAATTGCCCCTTTATTCAGCAAACTGACTGCTGCCTAACATGTAACTGCATTGGAGCGGGCCTGCAAGCATTAGAAAATAGCAGACAGCTGCTGGGTGTGATATGCATAGTAGAATTACCTGCCAGGATGTAGGGGAGCAATTTATCTGGACAGGTAATGCTTCTCACACTGCAAATCAGATAGCAGAATGGCCCACATTTTAAAATGTGTTTGACCTAACAACACCCGATAGCAAAAGAAGTTTGGTTTTCTTCCTCTCTGTTTCAGGATTTTTCCCTCAGTACTGCTGTGCACTATTCAGGAAAACACATGCTCTGCTTTCTTATAAATTCTTACAGTTATCCATTCTTTCTGTACTGTAGCTTCTAAATAAAGTGCAGGAAAAGTTACATGTGTCTCACTGCCCTTCATGCTCATTTTGGATCTAGACAGGAACATCAAATAACAGTTGTTGTCTGATTGCTCTCCAGAGCTATTATGCTCTCTTTTCCCTGAGCCTTTCCATGTACTGTTTTATTAATGAATAAAAAACTCCCAAGCATACACAGCCTGTTTTTTTCGCTGATTCCTGTGAGGATATAATACAGCGAGGCTCCATCTTCTATATAGACACAACATGTAGCAGTGTGTTTTGCATGCCTATTTCCACCTCTTGTTGTCCAGCTTTAACAGTCCTTTGCCATAATACAGGCTAACCATAAACACAGATCAGAAGGGAGTTAGAAGTTATTTTACTGGAAGGAGAATGCACTGCTCCTGCAGACTGCTTCTCTCCCACTGCCCATGCTTGAAGCTGTCCTGGGGACCAAGTTGTCCCCTTGCAACCCAAGGTGGGGCTCTTCTCTTCTTCTGTCCAAAGGGCAGAACAGCCAAAGCCAGGAAGAGATTTGGCACATTCCCAAAATAAAGGTTGGTTAACAAAGGTTGGTTCAGGTGATATATTTTGCCCACCTGAATGGTGATGGAGGATTTGGGTAAAATGCTTCCTGAATGGAGACTGAAGGAATGAGGGAGACACTGCACATCCATAGGTGTGAGCTCTGACACTGGTAGTACTAGCTGAGAGGACCCTCTCCTACTTAAGGAAATTCTTGAGGTTATGACAAAAAGGAATAGCAAGCTTGATGCAAAGGAAATAGACTTTACTTTGTTGCCCTAACTCAATATTTTTTTGTGTACAACTGCCTAGCTTATAACAATATTACTTGCACATGACTGAATGACCTGCCATGTAGGCTAATTACCTATTTTATCACAAATGTATGCTGTGGCAGTCAGAAATTTGTACCACCAGTTCCATTGAAGAATCATTTTGAGAGAAACTCAGTATGTTTCAGAACTGCATGGAGATATGCACACAAAATCTGTTCATCAAACCAGTCATTGCGATGACTTTTTTTGGTTTACCAAGACTTCTTAGCTAGGTTTTATCCACCCACATTTAGCTTAAACTCAGTCTTAGTGATAGTTGGAGGATTCCTCAAGGTATGTGTTTTTGGGGGCTTGTGCTGAACAGTCTTCTCAGATTTCAGATCACTTGTTCTGATGGAGCAGTCACTAACAAATTGTTGCCTTAACTCACACTTAATTTTCTCCTCTATTGGAAGCACTGGAACTGAGTGGCACTTGGGTACTGTTTCTTGCTTTTGGGAACTGTGATATCTCATTTGTTACAAAATAAAAGAGAAATTTTCTCTTGACCATGTGTTACAGACAACAGTCATAGACTACGTGAAGCCATCAGATCTCAAGAAAGACATGAATGAGACCTTCAAGGAGAAGTTCCCTCACATCAAGTTAACCCTCAGTAAAATAAGGAGGTAGGTTGCAAAGTTTGTCAAGGCTGCAAGGTGATGCAGCTGTCTCACATTTCAGATGAGTTGCTGCTGTGCATGAGGGGAAGCACTGCACTGATGGATCTTGCCAGAGCAGTGACCAGCAGAGGTGCAGAATAAGTCAGATGATTGCTTTGATCAGTGGAGTGAGTAAACAAGGTAGGGGAATGTACAAACACTCACCACTCAGGTGTCGAACTCAGCATCTAATGGGATAAGGATGCGAATTGGGCATGCACTATACCAAAATATCCAGAAAAGTAACAGAGCAGTCTCTAAGCTGGTGGCACTTAGCTTAAAAGGAGACTGAGGAAAGAGAAACCCTGACTTTTGTGCCCTGCCCTGACAGCATGGCCAGAAGCAAAGCAAGTAGTCAGCTTCACATCAAAGTCATAGTGTTTCGTCACTGTTTCCAGTGTAGCAGGCTAGACATATTGCTTCACTGAAGTTATGAGAATTTCAGTTGACTGAAGGGGCCAGCAGGATACTGAGTTTTGTTGCTCTGTAACCAAACAATGCTGCAGTACGTGGAAAGGCTGTTGGTTTGGATTTGACCAACCATAACCCAGCAGCAAAGCTGTCTACAGAGCACAAGCAATCGAGCTGTTCTTACTAAATAAATTGCATGCAGCTTAAGACCTCTGATGAAATACTGTTACTAAAAATGCCAAAGCTTTTCAGTTGCTTTTGTAGTCTGACATAACTGTCTACTGGGGGCATTGAGGGGGAAGGGTGAGGTCAAAATGTGCCATGAAATGCATCCAAAACAGAGCATTAAGATACCTTCTCAGTAGGTTACATTTCCCTTTCCCCCTCCATTTGACTAAGCAAGAACCTCTGAAAGGGTGACTCTTAGGGTAAAGTGAGGAATGCTTTAGAATGCAGTTCACAGCATACTTGTCTGATCTCTTTACTCAGCTTGAAGAGAGAAATGCGCAAGCTTGCTCAAGAAGAATGTGGTTTTGAAGAGCCCACAGTGGCAATGGCCTTTGTCTACTTTGAGAAGCTCGCTCTCAAGGGGAAGCTGAACAAGCAGAACAGAAAGCTTTGTGCTGGAGCCTGTGTCCTTTTAGCAGCCAAAATTGGCAGTGACCTCAGAAAACATGAAGTCAAGCATCTTATAGATGTATGTATCCATAGGTTTCCAGTGTTCCTTCTGCATGAAGTGCCCGGGTGCAAGCCTGCTCTCCTCTGGGTTTCCAGCTGTACAGCCATCTAAATACCCTTTTTTGTTATTCATCTATGTGGAAGCAGTACAGAGGCATGGGAATGAATGTGTTTTAAGATCCTGGTGTCAGATACTATGAGTCTGAATGCTATCTGACCACTGTTCTATCAATACCAGTCAGAAGTTAACCTTCAGAATATTCATTTGGCTTTTAATTCTCTTTTTGAAAGGGTCAATAAGGACTCTCCTTTGAGAGGTAAATGCAGATACTAATTTCAGACAGAGTCTAATAGGCTACCAAATTAAAATTTCTGACATTAAATTAAGCTTTTGGGCATGAAAACCTCAAGAACTGTTCCCATTAGAATACCTCAACACCTCACCCTATTTTTTTTTTTTAATAGAGGAAGATGTTTGGTCTTCTGCCCACTCCATATGAAACAGCTAACAGTGTTTTCTCTATATGAAGGAGTTAACAGTGTAAAATCTGAGTGTTGTTCCGTAATCCATTTACAATCACTGAGATACCAGTCTGATTTAACACTACAGAAAGTTAAAGCAGGTAGCTGGGTACTTGCTTGTAACCAATTCATTCAAGTTTGTGAGATGTGGAAACCTGGCTGGGGGACAGACCTGGACTCATGCCCTTGTGCCACAGTCACAGATCTAGGCTGATGGTCAGTTTGTTAGAAAGCCCTCTGAATAATGAGGGGAAAAAAAAAAAAATCACATTGAGCTTTTCTGTAGACCCGGTAGGCAGAGAAATAGCAAGCCAGGAAGATTATAAGAAGAGAACAGGGAAGGTGGGAGGGGTAGGGGAAATAGTCCTGAACAGCTGTTTGCCTACTTGTAGCATCCAAATCCAGTGAAAACAGCAGAGCAGATGGGAGATTTAGTACATTACAGCGAAAAGCCAGCTATGAAACCCATCTCATGCCTTTTGAGGATAGTAGCTTCTGTTACTCACTGCCCTTACAGTTTTTGCAGATGACACCTTCTGCCTCTGAGGTATTCAGATCAAATATCCCTAATTGTAGCAGAAATAATTTCCCTAATAGGGTGTTGTAACAGTCTGATACTGAAAGGAAAATCAGTGATTTTGTGAGGAACTTTTGTGAGGAAATTTGTGAGCAGTTATGAGATGCATGTTTTCCATAACACGAGTGATTCTGATGTTTGCATGAAGGCAGGAGCTTCCTCTTCCTGCAGTGGTCATCACTATGATCATTAGAAAACCTATCTGCTGGAGACAGAAGGAGTGAAATGACAAACATGTCAGAAATAGCATGGCTGGCTGGGCTTTTTATGTTCACCTTCACAGTAAGGAGTCAGTACATCCACTTCATCCTGGTCTCATTTTCTAAAGCGAGTGCCATGCAGGTCTAGCAGGGCAGAGGTTTAATGACAGCAGCAAGTGTGTTTTGAATAATGTCACCTATGAGAATCACAGAAAGAAAGCACTACGAACTTAAAGCCTCGCTCAAAGGGACTTCTAACTATTTTTTTTTCCTTGTCTGTCATTGCAGAAACTGGAAGAGAAGTTCCGTCTGAACAGGCGGGAGCTGATCGCCTTCGAGTTCCCGGTGCTGGTGGCCTTGGAGTTTGCTCTCCACCTTCCTGAGCATGAAGTGATGCCACACTACAGACGCTTGGTGCAGAACTCCTAGCACTGGCTGCCCTCTGGGGAAGGGGCTCCCGACTGTTCCCTCTTGGCTCTCCTGAGCTGCAGTTACTACTGGAAAATGCAAAATCAAGACTCCTAACTCTTCACTCTCACCCCGAGACCATTTTTTTTCTGGCAACATACAGGAAACACTGCGTCGACGTGAGACTCTCAGCTCTGACAGATTTACCTGTTGTTACTTTCTCACTACAGGTGGAGACTGAGCTGTTGGTAAATAGTTAGCTGAAATGGGGTGGTGATTGACCCTGTCTGTGGGGACTACAGCTTTAAAAGTAGGCAAAAAGTAGAAGGGCAGCCTCCACAGCCACCCCTCTGACCCGTCACACAAACCCTGGAAGCCCACGTGAGTGCATTCTCATAGCGCTTTTTCTACAGACCTGCTGCAACTTCCCAGTGGACTTCGTACCCGTTGTGAAAAAGCTTTTAAAGAGGATTATCTTCACTGTGTCAAAAAGAATGTGCCAATCTATTTTTGTATCAGCAATTGAAAGTGCACTTTTTCCTGTGGGGTGTTTGTGTGTGTATCCGTGTGTGTGCGCGTGTGCGACGCCGAACTGATCTCAGTCCAGGTGGTTGGCTTAGCTGTTTCTGAGTGTATCAATTACTGATGGCAAAGATCAAGGTGACCTTACGTGTTTACTTCTTGAAAAAACATAACTACTGGAAAAGTGGTAAATGGGATCATTTGGGGACACTTGGCTTTTTTATTCTCTGATCTTTCCCAACATTGTACCTTTGAAAGGATTACACTACTACTACTACTACTACTACTCCAAGAGAAGGATCAGCAACTGACCTTAAGTTTTCAGTCATGTTTGTGATAAAGATGAAAGCATTGGTATGATTTCCATGTCATGTTTTTTAAAAATATCTTGTGTTAAGCCACATGCATATTTTTAACCTTCGCACTTTTCCCACTGTGGAGATGGTTAGACTTGCACTCTGTAGTGTTGTATTTCTGTGCTCTATGTTAGAGTGCGTAATAAGCACATTTATTGTGCTGTATCTTAAAACAGTGTTTTATTAAAATTTAAAAAAAAAAAAAAAAAAAAAAAAAGAGTAAAAAAGAGTAGGGCTCAGCAGTATATCAGGTGTCTTAAAGCTCCAACAGCAGGGGCATCAGCTATTGTTAAAGCTTTTGGTTTTTAACTAGAATTGACTGTGCAAACCCTAAAATCAGCACCCATTGAAGTTAAAGGTCCAGTTCCTTTAGATGGTTCAGCACTGGAGTTTTACAGCAAATTTCTTGCAGTTTCCCTGGTTCTGACTAGACACCCAGAAACCTGAAGGGTTTCATCTGAGCTCCCTGATGCTAAATACACACTAAGCTAGTGCTGTGCTTATGGACATTGTTCACTTGCTGTCATCCTGTGGGATTACACCCTTGTCCAACCTTCTCCTGTGCTGGTTCACTTCATAAGCCTTGCCCTTGACATGCCCCACACGGATCCAGTAAAGTCAAATGCTTACATTTATGGTTTTTAATTAAAAAAAAACAAAACCCACACCATAAAAATCTCAAGTGTGAGATTTTTAGCTGAAGCCTTACCTCTCTTAAGTTTGGGAGTGCTTGCTCAGAGTATGGAAAGGGCTTGTGAGCAGAACGTATAGAAGTGGGACATACCGGAGGATGTAAACACACTAATGCTTACTTTCTTTTGCTCTAAACTTTAATCAGGTTTTTTTTTTATTTCCTTCAGTTAGGCCAGGAAACATCCACTTTCTTTACCTGCTTTGACTCCTTTAAATTCTAGTCTGAAAAATGCCTGCATATGATTGCTCTGTAGGGTCTGGAAAGGTTACACGTGTCAGGACAAATGGGAATTTGCTTGATGTTGTTGCTCTCCCTCCATTTTTAAGGGGGGAGGGGTGACTATGCTAGCTTACAGTTATTATTAATACTTATCTAATTACTCAAATAGATACATTCCAACAGGACTGGGGAGGAGGGGGTAAAGAGAAAAGCGAGCACTTGCCTCCCCAGTGCTATGCCCCACGTCACTGCAACCCACATGTCACTCAGCTGGCTGTGGAGCAAGGGGAGTGGGAGCCCTCACTGGCATTCCTGTCCCCTCCTCCTCCTCCTCTTCCTCCCAGTCCCAGTGCAACCCGGGAACAGAGGAGCCAAGAGCCTGGAGCACGCCTAACGCCTACGGTTGCCCTGATGGTTTACTTAGCTTGAGCAGGCAGGGTAGTGGTGACCTACAAGCCAGAATGGTCTGTGGGTCTGCTAGGAGGGCTTCCATCCTTGGCTGCATCCCTTCCCACCAACATCATGTATATATGTTCAAGATTTGCTTCGAATTGCAGAAATCTGTTTCTAATAGCAACCAGTCAAGGCTAAGCAGAAGCTTTACCTTTCTGTAAAGGCTTCTTACCTTTTGCTTTTGAGTCTTGATTTTATTTTATTTTTTTAATTTGTTTTCAAGTTGCTTTATAGCATTGCAGGGAAAAAGCAAATTATGATTGCAAGATGTAGACTAAAGAATGACAGTCTTACAGTAGTCTTCAGAGACGCTGTTGAATCATGCTGTCACGTCTTTTGTCTTCTGTGCTGCTACCCAGCCCTGATCTACAGTTTACACAGATTTCTGGGATGAAATCTGATTGCTGGAGACTTTCTGCTTTTCGTTGTTGTTCTTGTTGGTTTTGGGGGCGGGAAAGGGTTTTGGAATTATGTTCAGTTACATGTTGAATGTCAAATAAACACTTAAGATGGTGATGATGTTGCACTGTTCAATTAGGAACATTTATAAAGCCATATGATGCTAGATCTCAGAGCACAAAGCTTGGTCAGTACAATTATGGTAAGGACAATGGGCAGAATTTGCCCTCCTATTCTCCCCAACCCTGGGAAAATTCAGGCTGAAGTAGAGGAAATCTGTACCAAACAAGAAAAAAAAATGTTGATTGTTTGCCTTTGTCTTACATGGTAATGAGTGTTGATTTACAAATGATTTTAGGTTCAACTTTAAATAGTTTGGGAAAATAATCCATTCTGTATCATTTGTTCTGCTTTGAAATATATACCATACACTCTACCATGCAGAGTTTATTCCTTTTCTAAAAAAAATAAATAAAAGTTTTAAAAAAATGTTTAAACCCAGACTCTTTTCCACCAGTCACAGTATGTAAAATTGTTTTTTATCATCTATATGTGTCAAATGGTATTGGTTTTGCCTTCCTCTGGGGCGTAAAGCTGCTTATTAATAAATCAATAATGTGACTGGCTCAGGGTCCCTGCCATCTCCTAACATTCATCTCCCCACACTTCCAGGGTCTTTTCTTCAGCCAAGATCTTAATCTTCTTCTTTCCAGACCATTGTTTTAGGTTTGCTTTAGGTTTTTTTTTTCAAGCCTTCCTTTTGAGCATCCGCTCCTCCTCCTGGAGCTTTCAGGCCCTAGTTTTCCCAGTGCAAACCATTGGTGTGCATAAAGGTAAGGCACAAGTGGGCTTCTCAGCATTGCTTATGCCTCACAGTCCCTTGTTCACTGGAGAATTCAGGATCACAGAATCACAGAATCACAGAATCCTAGGGGTTGGAAGGGACCTCGAAAGATCATCTAGTCCAACCCCCCCTGCCAGAGCAGGGCCACCTAGAGTACATCATGCAGGAACGTGTCCAGGCGGGTTTTGAATGTCTCCAGTGAAGGAGACTCCACGACCCCCCCTGGGCAGCCTGTTCCAGGGCTCTGTCACCCTTACAGTAAAAAAATTTTTTCGAATATTCAACTTGAACCTCCTATGCTCCAATTTACACCCATTACCCCTTGTCCTATCACTGGTCACCACTGAGAAGAGCCTAACTCCATCTCCCTGACACTCACCCCTTACATATTTGAAAACATTGATGAGGTCACCCCTCAGTCTCCTTTTCTCCAAACTAAAGAGACCCAGCTCCCTCAGCCTTTCCTCATAAGGGAGATGTTCCACTCCCTTAATCATCTTAGTAGCTCTGCGCTGGACTCTTTCAAGCACTTCCCTGTCCTTCTTGAACTGAGGATAGGCCACTTCAGTCCAGGTAGCAGTAAAATTTCCACCTGGCCCCCATGCCAGTTGTTGTTCACAAGCAGCTGGTTTCACCTGGGAGGTTGCAAATTTGGTTTTGGACACTGATGCACACACACATGCAATTACACGCCACCTATTGCCATTCAAGTTATTTTTTGTTCCACTTAGGACAGCCCCTAAATCCCATACCTAGCTAGGTGGCCTCACCAAACAACATCCATTTATTGTTCATTCTCATTCCACATTAATAAAGTTAAGCAACAGGTTTGGCTCCCTACCTCCCCCCGGCACTGTCTGGGTTCTCTAGAGACCTTCAGCTGTAAATCATTTTGGTGGCAATATGAACAACAGTTGTATTTACACAGATTCCTGAACATAGAAATTACACAGAAAAGTTTTATTTACCATTTCCCAAAACTACTCACTAAATGGGCAACTACAGACTTTGAGATAGTCTGGAACATCTTTAAATGCTACAACTTCAGCTAACTGCTCCAGCCTTCTAAAATAGGGAGCCTACAGCATAAGCTTTCCTTGAAAGCAGTGAGGAGCAGTTTGCTAGGAAACAGTAACACCTTCCCACAATGCTAAAGGATTTTGGCAACAGACCACATGAACTTTAAAGGTAAAAGTAGTTTAGAGAGGTGACAGACTGAGCAATCACAGCAACAATCCCAACATTGGTGGTTGAGACTGAAGTCTGTCCTAGGTTGCATCTTTGGGGTAGGGGAGAATGAGTGTGGGGAGCAGATTCAAACTTTGTTCAT
Source organism: Calypte anna (assembly GCF_003957555.1). Lineage (NCBI taxonomy): Eukaryota > Metazoa > Chordata > Aves > Apodiformes > Trochilidae > Calypte > Calypte anna. The sequence continues at coordinate 104,213,340 of NC_044245.1, forward strand.
CTTGCATTGTAAACTTCTTAGTGAAGAGTGGAAAAAAAAAATAGGCATCCCTTCAAAGAAAGCTGCACACAAGGAAAAAAGGCTTTTCTGAAATCCTAAACCTTGTTCCTTCCCAACAACTTCACTGTGAGCCCATAACAGCCAAGTGACTGCCTGAAGTCTGCTGGTCCAGGCAAGCTCAGAGGAGAGCTTTTCAATCACTATAAACAACCAAAAAAAAAAAAACCCCAACTTTGCCCAGACCCCAGCAGCAAACACTAGGACCAACAGTGAGGAGAAGTAATGCTAATAGTGTGCTGCTGGAACTGTCACCCTGGTAAAATGCCCTGTATACCTTAAAAGCAAGGCAGGAAGGACCAAGACATTACTGACTTGAGCAACAAAATTTCCATCTGTTGGCAAGAGCTAAATATTGCTGCTACCAGAAGTTAATTTACCTTTTCTATGCATTTCTCTAGCCTATCATACAACCCTTTCCATAGTATTGCTGAGCATTGTCTTAAAGCAGCCAGGGGCCTTGCCTCTGCTACTCTGTTTAAATGATGTTCCAGGACTTAATTCCTCAAGCCAGAAGAATCCTTCCAGTTTGCAGTCAAATTATATCAGTGACTGGTGTATAACTTCTTGAACTCCAGTATTTCCCCTGACTTGAAAGGGAAATCTTTCCCCTGTGGGAACTGTAGGATGGAGAGGTCCTCAGTAGCAGCAGATGTTCTTGAGTCCTGGCATATAGTTAGACAAGATACTAAGAGGAAAACAGACAAGAAAATTATCTTCCAAGAGCTTCCAAGAGCAGTGAAGTGTTGCCTTGGGTATGTCCATCGAGGAAGAAGTTGTGCAAGCCACAAGGCCTGACCTTCCCTCATGTTCCATTCACCAGCATCCATGAGTGAGCCTTTAGACTTGTCTCTTCTTTACAGCACATGTAGGGCAAATTTTCATCTTCCCCATTGCTTCCCTCTATGAACAGCTGGAGGGCTTTGTACTTTTGAGCACTGACTAGGAGAGACAGGATGAAAAGGCAGAAGGGAAGAATATAAAGCCTGGTTTATCTACAAGCCAGTATTAAATCTGTGTTCACAGAGACTGGTTTACCAGGAATGGATTCAGCTCATTGATTTAGAAGAGAGACTTTTGGCATTGTCTTTCAGTTTTCAGACAGAACTTTAGACCAGCTTTTGTCTTCAACACCTGTAGAGGCTGGACCTGTTCAGCAAGGAAAGGTTTGGAGACATCTAGAATATCTCAGGCCATCTCTTTGTCCTCTGTTGCCAGCCCTGTGGTTTCCATTGCCCCACGTGGCTACATTGGGCAAAGGCATCACGTTGCAGCACCAGAACTGCTGTCTTTTGGTCTCTGCACCAGAAGACAAAATGGTCCCCATTCTGGTCCTTTAATTTCTGCTCATATGCATATCAAGAACACCTGGGAGTGCACAGGGCTCAGCTCTCTCTCCCTCTCTCATGCTTAAAAAGGCATCACATACACACAAAACAGAAAGCAGAGAAGATGCAAATCTCAACATATTTGTAGAATGCTAAGAAAACCCACAAAACCACAAAATAAAACCACACACACAGAGAGAGAGAGAGAAAAAAAAAAAAAAAAAAAAAGCAGCTTAGCCAGAGGTAAGCACAAGAGAGGTGCTGAATGCTGGGCTGATCCTTCCCTTGCCAGCAGCACAGCCACCCCCAGACCTCTGCACCTCAACACAGTGTTGACTGAACCACTACCCTGGATGGGGATGGGGATGGGGATGGGGATGGGGATGGGGATGGGGGTGGGAGATAACACACCAGGAATAGACTCAGGAGAACTGCAGAGCTGAACAGCCTGACACGCTGCATGAGGGAGGGAGGAACAGACCACGAAATAATAAATATGCAGAAAACAATGGGAGTCTGTGGCTTCTAGCAGTATTTTCTGCTGGCAACTGAAGCAACCTGACCGTATTTTTTCTTGCTCTTGGTAAAAAAACATAAAAACCTCATGTAGAAACATAGTAGCTGTAAAGTTTTTAAAAGACAGATAAAAGGATTTTATTTCTAAGCTGCTCTCATCCCACCCAGAGCAGAGAATGACTGAATTGTTACCATCCAAGCTGGATGAACAGTCTAGACTGGGCTGTTTCCCCAGTCCCTCCCCACTTGCCAGCTGGATGTCCCTGCAGAACAACACGTGTGAACACCTCTAACCTGGACCTGGACTCCAGACACATTCCTTGTGTCATCCTGCACATCATCCTTCACCTGTGGGTGAGAGCACAGCCTGCAAGGCCATCGGTTCCTCTTGATTAAACTGCCATGTGCAGTCTTTTTTAATTGGGAAGGGTATTAGCACTGTGGGCCTGGTTCTCATCTCTGTGTTTTGGCTTTCTTTTGGTTGCATGGTGGGGTAAGACCTGGGTGTGGGGCCACTTACCCCACCCTTCAACTTTCCCTTAAAAGGAAACCCAGAGCTGGCAAGAAGCAAAACAAGTGGCTGTCACCACAATTGTCTGCTTGAGCATCCCTAGAGGAAAAGGGAGAACTGAGGCATGTTAAAGATATGCCCTCCTAAAGAAACCAGGACTGAAGCAATGGCAACCCACTCATCATTACCATCATCTTCATGCTCATCTCCTCCTAAGAAAAGGACCTCTCTTCTCCCACCAGCTGTGAGAGGACTAGAAGGGTGCTAAACAACATAGATGAAATGTAATCATCAGCAAACTTCCTTCTGCCTTCAAGGCCCAAACTGAGCTATTCAGAGAGGGCAAGTTTTGTGCTTTGGTCTCCATGATGCAACCCACAAACTGCAGCTCCTCATGGAGCACAAGCATTGCACAAGCATGCACAAGCGTTTTAATGAAACACCTAAGCATGAGTGAGCCACCTCAAATGGACAAAGACCAACACACATCCAGACATCAGTAGGCTTTTCCAGTTTCAGTCTTCTAGTTGTGGGCATGCTTTCTAGCCAAAACTAGACAACCCAAGCTTAGAAGCAGTCCCAGGACATTTATATGCACAAATTCCAATAGCACAGTATGTTTGTGAAAGCTCAGTATTTAATGCCTTCTTCCCAGCTGACATCCTCCCAGGTTGCTTGAAACATCCTTCAGTGAGCAGCAGAGACTGGACACCCATCAGCATCTGGGGTATTTCCATGGGCAAAGATAACAACACACACAAAGCCAATACCAGAACTGTGAAGTTCCTGTCTCCTATAACAGCTCCAGAGGTTTATTAATGTTTTCTGAATCCAAGACTCCACAAGCTGTCATCTTCCTTTCAGAGTGACTTGTATTTCATCTTATTTCTGTACAGATTGGAGCTGAATTAAAACTCAGTCTGCACAGAAGAAAAAAACAACTTTTATTTTTTGATCAGCACCCAACCTTTCATATCCTCTAACTTCAGCAATATCACTCCAAATTAGACCTCTGCTAGTCAGTGGAGTATATGAGGCACAGCATTCAGATGTAATCTCTTAGGACCATTTCAAACATCACAGTTTAAGTGATACATCATGTAGATGGATTAAGAACTATGAGATCTTGTTTTCTTTTTCATTCTTTGTTAGGTGCTTTTGACTTGACTGCTGCTGCTTACCTGTCTTATTTTTTTTCTTTCTTTTTTTTTTTTTTTTTTGGTTCACCTTTCATGATGTCAGTAAATGCAAAGATAAATGAAGATAAATGGAAAGAAGTTGGTGCAGTGCTGGGAGTTGGATCTGGCTGCCTCTTTCACATGGTGCATCCGGAGCTACTGACTCCACCCTTTGTCTGATTTATTTTCAAAGCCTGCTGTGTCCATTAATGGAAAATTGGACTGTGTTCAGGCTGTGATGGTGTCCATGCACAGGAAAATGGAAAGTTTCAGATTAAAGCTGCAGGAGTTCGGGAAGAAAAATATCTGGTGAATTTAATTGATAGTGGCAGCACAATTATTACAGACAAATATGCAAGAAATGGCAGTCTGTCACCCAAAGCAGCTCCTTAGCTAGAAAGATAAAGGAAGGTAGCATGAAAGTCTGCAAGGCCACAGGACTGGGAAATTGAAATATTCCTTCACCAGCAGGAAGCTCAGATACTTCGCAAACTTGATCTTTTGAATGTGTTCAACAGGACATTTATTGCCAACCACCCAAGTTATTCTCTCTTTAATTTCTTAAATATCTGAGACATATCTGATGACACTTTGGCCTCTCTTGCTTGGTTTTGAATTCATCCCTAGGTATGAGAAAGTGGTAGGAGTCTCAGGGACATCATTCTGTAGTTTTATTAAAATAAGGAACTGAGTAGAGGGAAGAAGTCATGGTAGTGACCTTCAGTGAAGGAGACACTGGAGAACCCCACCAAGGCACAGGGAAACCCACCTGTACCTGGGTTGCTGCTCTCCACAGGAGCAGAAGCCAGTCAATCAGTAAAGAGACTTTTCGAAGCACAACTGAGCTTCGATCCTAGCACTATAGAAAATATAGAAATAGAAATCAGTGAAATAGAGAAAATAAAAAACTGGGAAAGCAAGGAGAATTCTAGTCTTAAACCTATTGATTTAATAACAATACTCCTATGATTTATTTTTGCAGTTGACAGTTCAGCAAGAAAGTAAAAGAAGTATCTATTTTTAGCATAACAGTAACAGTGGTTATTTCTATAAGATTATTATAGAATATAGGAGGAGATGAAACCAGTATGATGACATGGAAACTTAATGGATTCTACAACAACAATAAAAAAGGAGCTCTTAAGACCTTAAAGAATGCTCCAGCTGAAATCTCATGCCATGGGCTTGTTTTGTTTTTTGTTTTTAAACCATCACATGGAAAATGATGACTGAATTCTATAGTAGGAATGTATTTTTGGAGTGGTCAAAAATATTTCAGAGTACTTTGTACCTTCCTATTAAGGCAAGATAGCCAAATCTCCAGCACATGAAAGCATTTGTCATGAAGCAAGTTCATAAAGTCTCTCAGGGAGACCAACATAAGACAGGTAAAACTGTCTCTCCTTCCATCCTTTCCCTAAAAAAACATAAACAGTTGCAAAACCCTCCCAATCCTTACTTTTGGATGATATGGTTGAGTGGACTGGGAGTTGTTGCAACATAATATTCTATTATTTTTCTCCTAGCTGACCTCACAGCCTAAGACATTCACACCAGCACAAGCATTTGTTTAAGGGAGCTGTATCTAACCTGAAACCCAGCTGAAGTGAATAGGGTATCATGATTGACTGATAAGCAGATTTAATTTGCATCATTTTTAAAAGAAGATGTGGTTTACTAAGTCAGAATGCAGAACACAGAGAGACACAGAGACCCAGGTTTTTTGTAGCCTAGAAAACCCTCCCAGTTTTCCCATGAAGCCCCAGGTGCTGGCAGCAAGAGGTTACAGCATCATCTCGCTTTTCTCTGCATTTACTCTTTTAAAAGTAATTTTCCCTGGTTTCAAAGAGGAGTTTGAACCAGAACAGTTCAAACGTGTCCTTGTGTCACGTTTTCAGAAACAAGAAGAATAAAACATGAGAGAGATTCTGAAGGGAAAGGGGAAGTTATTTTCTAGCTTTTACACTGGTTTTCTGTAGCAGAAGATTAAGGGTTCCTCTGTCAAAATCCTCAGTGGTGCTGCCTTTGCAATTCAGCATTTGGTCTGGTGAACTATGCTGCTTTTCTCCAAAGATTTCTGAATCACAGAGGGTTTGTTTTAGGGCTTTGTTTGTTTGTTTGTTTGTTTTAACCCAAATGAAAACAATCTAGTTGTGTTTTTTCCATTTGAGAAGCTGTGGTAAGCAATTTACCCATACAACATGGCTATTCACAACATTCAATTCTTAGCTCAGCAATTTTAATATTCCACTTTGAATACAGCTGAGCCACATGAAATTCTGTTGTGTAAGGCCCTCCTTGAAAGTGGAGATTTATTTCCTTTGGTTACAGCTCATCAAGTCTTGAGGCTACAATCATCTGTGTTAATCTCTGCACAGTCTGTTCTTATTCATTGTCAATAACAAGCCCAAGGAGCACCCGTGCTGAAGGCAGTCTGAACAGACAAACATAATAAAGAAATAAAAGCTGCCTTCTGAAACTTTCAGCTTCTGTGTCTATCCTACATCCTAATTCATTGACTATAACCGGAGACATTAAATGGGAGAGAACAAGGAACTTTGCCCTCAAGGAGCATGATGTTTGAAAGAAAGTTCAATGTAGAGAAACAAGATAAACCAGGTGCCTCGAGTTGCCAGAGAGTGGGTGTGAGTCCACCTGTGCCTGGTTAGGACAGGCCCCCTATTACCAGGGGGGCCAATAAAGGTGGGACACACACCCACAGAGAGAAGCTCACTCTGGTGCTAGGCAATGGAGAGATCAGCAGCTCATCGAGCCTCAGGAGCAAGAAAGGTTCCTCCTACTACAGTTCAACTCTGTTTTCTGAGTGTCCATGGCTGGAGTGATTTGCAGGTCTCAGCCTTGGGCTCTGAGACAGCCAGAAGCAGTATGGCAAAGAGAAGAAGTTGGATGCTGTTTTCTTCTTTCTAAAACTTTTTGTCTCTCTCACACTATGGCTATTGGGGTGTTGTCCACTGACAGCTGAAGTTTGCCAAACAAGTAGATTGGGTCATTCAGCTGCTGGCAAGTGAGATTCAGGGCAATGCCTGCAGAGTCACCTCTAGCTTGATCTTCAGTGACACAGAAATGTGGTTGGCCCTTCTCTCATGCAGCTGAAATGAAGAAACTCATCGGAGGGACTGATCTCACTGGGCACCCCTTGTCAACATGCTGATAATCTTTGTTGTTGGTATGGAACTGCTTGCCTAATTGCAGAGTTATGGGGATGGAGGATCTCCATTACATTTTTTTCTGACTGCTCTAACCTGAATAAACTTCACTTGTTAATTTATAAACCTGTGGAGGTAACTGGCACAGAGGCACAGGGACCCCTCCCCTGGTAAACAAAGAACAGACTGATTTCCAGGAACCAGTAAGGGAGAGGTGACTCCTTCAGAGGAGTCCATCATGCCTCATTTGAAGCCAAAGCTCATCCCTTGATGTTCTAGAAGGTGTGTGACAGACAAACAGCAGAAATCCCTTCTAAATCCCACCTCCAGCCAGGGCTACAGGGGACAATTATCCAGACTGGCTTCATCTCCACAACTTTCAAATGAAGGTCTGAGGAATATTTGCCTTGTGGTGCTTCCCACCCCGGCCAATGAATGCTTTCTGCTTTTCCAATAGCAACGTTCTTAGAGTGGGCATTTGCAAATCTCCAAAACATTTCTGCTTAACAATAACTCCGTGCTTGATCCATAGTCCTCTTAACAGATTCTTTAACCCTCTTGTTAATCTATCTGGTGTTAGAGATACTCCTGCACTTAGGCATGACAAATAGTGTTCCCAGGTCTCCACCTTTCCTTTCCATCTTCATTACCCAACAACTTAAGGAGAGTAACTCCAAACCAGCAGTTTCTCAATCTGAACATCCATTTCCTCCTAACAACTCCTCAACAACTCCTCAACAACTCCTACTCCTCATCAGTTTTGAAGGGGTTGTGATGGAGGCTTGTTTTATTCACCCAGCTTGCCTCAGGCAGGTGTTGTTCTTACACAGTATGGCAAGGCACTGGATGCCCTCAGCTCCAATACAAACAAATTTCTTGGTGCACCAGCTTCCCTCATGGGCAAAGGGCACTAAAGCCAAAAGCTGAAGTGTAAACATGGATCAGAGTCCACCAGGAGAATGAGCCTTACATCTGCTTCCCACAGTGTGCAGAACCTCAAGTACTTGAACCAACATAAGCCTTAGGGCAGAGCCTCTTCACCAGCCCCATCTACAGAAGCTCAGGTTTCCCTCCCTCTGGAAATGGTGTTTGTGGGGAGTCAGGAAAGGCATGGGGCTGGCAAACAGCAGGAAGAAAAGTTGAGGAGCTTTCGGTTCCTAATATTACACAGCATCTCCTACAGTCATGACTGTGAATGTAGGAAGGGGATTTTATCCACTGGCAGGCAGGAGTGTCCAAAGAGGGTTTTTTATTGTATCCTCCCATATATAGAAAACAAACTGGCAATTGAACAAGCTCTGAGCTGTATGTTTTTAAATCTTAATGACAGAGCATATGACAAAATATACTAAGCCTGCTCTTAATGTTGTTTTCCAAGAGATTTTATATACCTTCAAGGACTTAAGATGTCAACTGGCTACCCCCACTTGTTCTGGAAGCCAAAGTAGAAGAGAGTCGCTGTGTGATGGCATTCCTTCCCAGATGGTAAGGAGAAGGTAGACTCCTCACCTCAGTCATCAGGAAGAGATGGCACAACTTTTTCACCAGCATTCTTCCCCCCCCCAAATAATCTATTTTCTAGCAGAAATCAAAGGTTTACTCAATGACACTTATAAAGCATAGTTAGAAAAAGGGTTAAGCTTCTCTAACTAGGCAATTAATATGGAAATAGTTACACAACCTTCCTGTGCTCCTCTAATTCCTTTTTGGGACTAAACAGACATGTATTTGTAATATGCCCTAAAAAAAAACCAAAACCAAAAAACCCCAAACAACAAAACCATATGAATAAGCAACAAATTTTTAACACATTTTTCAGAAGCAAATCTTTTCCCATTTTATTGCCTGGTACAAAAGTATTTCAATTTTTTTCAGCCCTGCCCTCAATCTCCTTCCCCTCACCCACACCTTCTTTTCAAATCAAATAAGCCTGTCCCTGTGTCTGCTGTCTGGAACAGGATTAAATTTTCTCACTGAGCCTGTTGCCTGCTTCACACTAGCAGATGATCTGTTTGAAAGCTGTTCATTCAGCTTCTGCTAAGGGCAAGACAAATTTGCCACGGAGTTTTCTACAAGCCACAATCTCCTTAAGCTTAAAGGTAAAACAAAGCCAAAGAAAACCTCTCCTCAGCACCCAATACAGCTTCCAGTAACTAAATTTTCTACAATACTTAATAAAAGAATCCTTTCCAAAACATGTACTATGATGACATCACATTACTTAAATTCTTCAGATCTTCTTGTTTGAGGATGGGAAACAAGAACATAAAAATATATACACTCATCTACCAACTCTGACACAAGTGTTAAAAAGAGTGACAGTCAATCAGAATTCTGAACCTTAACAAGGATTTTAATAGTTACGTTGCTTTTTATAAAAAAAATAATAAATAAAGCTTTTCCTAATGCTTTTTTTCTAAGATCATTTGCTCTGCAGTTTTTCAGCTTCAGTATTAAACTGGTACTGAAAGATTGGCATAGATTCTCTTCCAGCATGAAGCACAACATCCACTCAGCAATAAACAACAACAGAATCACTTCAGTGATAAGCATTGGGTTAATTGAATTAATTTAATAACATTTTCTGCTGGAAACTCTCACAGCCACCAGATCCAGAAGATCACTTTGGAACAGCAGCTCTGGTGCCTGCATGTTAGTAGCTCAGTGGTAGGTAACATTGATTTTACTGTTTCAGTCTTCTTTCCTTGGCACTTGGCTTTAAGTAGAGGTGTTGTAGCCACCTGCACAAGTCACACCTCTGCAGCAGATAACACAAGCCTCAATCAGAAAGAAAAAGGAAAAAAAAGAAGACATTTAGAAAATTTAAGTGTAAGCATGGTAAGATCAAAAAGGCATTATATGATTCAGGGCCATCTTTGAGTGGTTTGATCAAAAGGAGTAGATGAGAAAACAGCATTATGGGACAGACTCCAGGGACCTGCTGTCCCTCAGAAAGACCAGCACACTCCAGTTTCTCTGTCTAGGCTCATGTGCTGACAGCCCAAGAACTGAGGAGATTTTAGAGGGTAAATTCCTTAAGCAGTGATACAACCAGATGTTCTTCCACTAGCTGAGCTACAGAGCCTTTGATTTGCATTCAGGCATAAATTGGTGTCACTACATCTTTGTAAGTTAAGGGAACTCCTCCTCCCCCAGTGCTGTGTGATTCATAGAATCCTAGAATGCCAGGTTGGAAGGGGCCTCAAGGATCATTCAGTCCAAAGATTCTAGGTAAGAACTTTATTTAGATGTGATTGCCCATCACCTTGTCAAGCTGAGCCTTAAAAATGTTCAGTGTTGGGGAATCTACCACTTCCCTGGGGAAATTATTCCAATGTCCAACTGTCTTCATAGTGAAAAATTTTCTTCTGATGTCCAATTGGGATCTCCCCAGGAGTAGCTTGCACTGGTTTTGATGCTTGTCACTTTGAATTTCTGACTGACTGGAAAAAAAAAGTTAATTAAATGTTAATATTACACCCTTTGTATATTTGTTCTCTAAATTACTGAACATCATGGTTTGCTAGTCTTGCAAGGGCCATCTTAAGCTTGACCTGAGGTTCCCTTCTTTGCAGATCATTGTAACAACCCTGAAGTGTTTTTTACCCTTGCAGCATCCCTCCTTCTGAAGCAGGGCTGAATTAAAAATCAGGCTGCTGCTTCCTCAGTAAGTCATGAAGTTTTCTCTGCAAAGCCCCTGCAAGTCTCCTGTGCCCACCAGGGACCAGGGAACCCAACCATCACCTCTGTGTCTCTTCTTCCCTGGTGTCACTGGTAGGAACAGAGCCCTTCCCATGAGCTGCAGGGGGAAGCTGGGGTCATCCCCTTGGTGTCCCCTCGTGGCTCATTTGTATTTGTGTATCACACATCTGCTCTGAACTGCCAGCTGAGATGGCACCTTAGGGATGCAGCTTAATGCTTTCAGCTGACATCCCCACCTTGGTGCTCAGGTGTTGACCAAGGCACACTCACTTGTTGCAACAGCCTCCAAAGGACTTTCTCTCCACAACCTCTACTCCTAGGGCCAGCCTAACCCTCCATCACCTCGCTGCTGGTATCACCTGAGCAGCCCTTTGCTCACAGACACTCCCAAAGGGCTGGCTGCTGCACCAGAGCCTGGCTCTCCTGTCAGCTCTGACATGCCTGAGGAAGAAGGAAGTCAACCTGTACCTTTAGCACCTTGAGGAAACTTTGAATTAGCAAAGGCAGATTTTGAAGGCCTTGGAGCTCCACTTCTGCTAGACTGATGAGCATGAGGCTGGTCCACAGGAGTCATCCTCACCTGAGGCAGGTCAGGTTGGTTCAGGGGGTGCTTTTTCTTCCCAGCATTGTTTGACAGAGGGGCCCAACTTCACTCTTACATCTGGAGTTTATATGTGTTGCAGTTCTTCTGTTAAATTAATTTTATACTACAATAGCAAGTACTAGAATCACTTCATAGTTGGGCAGAGGGGTATGGGAAGACAGTACCTCATTCAAGGAAGAGTCTGTAGGATTGATCAGAGAAGGTGAGGGCAGCAGATGAGGAAGGATTACTCTCTGTGGGGTATAAATGAAGTAATACTGTTGCTTTCTAGCTGGTCCTTGATTGATTATGTAGCAATCAAGTGGAACCTGCAGTATTTTGCTTATATCAAGCAGAGTCTCAGAAAAGCAAGCACATTGCAGTAAGGCAAAAAAAACGAAAGCAGAAAAAGGAAAGCAGAAGCAAACAGCTTGGTGTTGTTTAACATGCATGAAGTTGAATAAAAAGGTAGTGGACTTACTATGCAGAGAGATACTAATTCACCAGCTGCAGAGACTGACTTCCCCCAGAGCTCAGTCAGTGTAATGTCTACTGCAGCCAAACACCCTTCCCACAGCTGCCCCAAGCATGCCCCCTGCAATTAAAATGCTACAGCCCCTCTGGCTGCTGATTTGGCCACTGGCTTTCCACTGAGACCACCAGCAAGAAACCAGATGGGTGGTTTGGGTTTTGAAATAGTGCTATGAACAGCACAGACAAGAGGGAGGAAATAAAAAAAAAAAGAAAAAAAAAATCCAAACCGCAGCCTCCCCTTGAAAGTTACGCAAGAAGAGAGGTACACGATGAGCTTTTCCCACAGCAAAGGTTCCAGCTAAGATTGCAAAACCTCAGCTATCACACAGACCTCTTTCATGAGGTCTCCCAGGGTCACCTCAAAATCAGCAGAAAGGTGGCACGGTGAGGATCCCACTGTATTGCCACAGCTGACTGGAAGAGCAATTTGTCTGGGGGAGGCCAGGACGCCTGATCCATCACTCCCAGGCACTGTCTGAACTTACAGACTGGAGGAAGTTCATGAGGGTCCATGACTGGCTGTCTGGCATAACTGGGCAGTGAGTATGGGCTCCACTACTTGTGCCATGTGGTTGATGTTGATTTCAGGACTAGTGCTCAAGTCCCAACACATGTTTTTTCTTTTGTGCTTGTCCTTCTCTCCTTCGGTGCCCCCAAACCTGAGTTTTATCACCTTGCAAGAAAAGGACTCACTCCCAGCTCATGCTGGAGTGTGACCCAGTATGCATGGACAACACGCCAGTAGAAACAGACCCCTTGCAATTAACTGGAATAAGCTTAGGCACAATACAGGCCAGAGTACTTCTCTGAATTCTCCTTTTTAAACTACAGCATTTTTTTCTAAAAACCAACTGATCTTTACCTAAAATTCTCCAGGCATAGAACTGACAACAATCTTCAGTAAATTGACCTCTTTGTTAAACTGTGGTGTTTTATTGGAAGTTAAAATGGAGCTGTACTTTAAAACTCAGCTGCTGGAATCTGTCAGATTGAAGCAGATATGCCTCAGCTAACTATAGCTTTCTAAAAGCCAAGAGTCTTGTCTAGACTAGTCACCTAATTTCCATCTACAGAGAGATGATCACTTCTAGAAAGCTGTCAGTCATTAATTATCATTAATCTATTAAAAAACAATCATCTCTGTGACAACACCTTTCTGCTTCCACTGACCATGAAGGAAACTTTGCCAATACTGACGAAGAGACTACACTTCAGATATCTAATGCCATGTGAGACAAGGCCCTCTCCTCATTGAAGATTTGTTATCAAAATTCTTTTACCATGTAGACCTTCCCTACAATATTATCAACCCATCACTTAATATTACATTCACATAGACTGCTTTCCCAGGCACGAATATATCAAGACTAACAACCATTAAGCAACCAGAAATGAAGTTATTTTAAGAATTCTTGAGATGAATTGCTTTACACTCTTCGTGACATTCATTTGAGGTACATAATCTTTATTGCTTCTTGCAGTAATTGGAGGCAAACCACTGCTGGGAACAGTAAGTCTCCCTCTGTCCCCTCCAGCTGACAAAAATTTGCAGAGTTCAAGAGAAATCTTGAAGAACGGAAGAAGAAAAGAGACACACAAAGAGCAATCACTACAGATATTGAGATTTATTGCTTACTTCCCCGTCGTACAAAGCTGTCAAACCTCCACCATTCCAGAAGGGAATTATCTCCAGAAGCCCCATGGCCTCGGTCACCGTGCCAGTTCAGAGGATGTGACTGGCAGATCTGTGTGCAGCAGCTTGCTGCTTACAGAACAGTTGGATCCAAAATCCATCCTTCCTGATCCTGAATTCATGGCAGGATCTGGGCTCTGACTCTCTTTGGTACAACCTGCTGTCAAGCTTCCAACAAAAAAAAAAACAACCCAGGGACATGCAGTTGGGAATGCTGCTTTTCCTGAGCTCAGTTCCCTGTGCAAGAAGCTGCTGCTGAGAGGTTCTCACACAGAGCCATCAGCATGAGACAGTGCAGATTTTCCTTTACCACATCAATCAGAAATACTTTGTCTTGTGCTTTGAGGCAAAGGCTCCTAACCATCCTGCCAAATATGCTGTTCTCTGACCAGCACTATTAATAGCACAGTTTTTCTTTTTTAATAGAAAAACAATAGGTCTCTTTCCTTGTGTTCAGTTGCACTTCTTCATTCCATTTTACTCATGACAGGGTCTCCAGGCTGCAAGTCAGCTCTTTTCCAGCTGGTGAGATCTGGTTCCTCCTTATGTGCCTGTCCTTTCAGTGTAAACAAGCAAAGCTTCTCCAACTCCACTGATCACAAAGCTGTAAACAAAGCATACCACAAATTTAGCATCAGGCAAGTCCCTCTACTTGATACAATGCCAAACAGCACATCATTAAGAGAGAGGTATTATTTTGTCTAAACATATTTTAGCCTGGAGACAGGAACCCAGGTGATTTTTTTCATTCATCTTGCTAATAAAAAGTTGAAACCAGAAATATCTTATTTAACTGATCATATCAGAAGCTACCCTTCCTATATTTTAGGGCTGGTGGTATTGATGTGAAAACAGACAGGTAGAAATCTAGAGAGACAAGTTTGCATCTAGTTACAAGAAGAGCTGCACAACCAAACAGTAGCAATAACTGGAAAGGAAGGCAGGAAAGTTTGGACCTCAGCAGGTTAATAATTCCCCCTGCCAACTTCTATTCACTTTTTGTTCTGAAAACTGATCTAAAGCCTAAGTTTTGGGGACTGAAGAAATCAAGTAAAAGACTTCTTCTGAGGAGATTCCACTGATGTAGTGAGCTTGGTAGAAATTCTCCTGTTTACTTCTCTTTGTGAGGAACCTGGTGAAGGAACCTGCCCCAGCTGAATGAAGGGCAGGAATCCCCAAGCCCTTCCTTCCTATGCTGCTCACAGGGCTGGGGTGGTGGCAGTCATGCTCCTCTCCAAGACCTGGGCTAGAAGCAGGGCTACAAATCATGGTGAATGGTTTTACAAATAAAATCATTAACTGAAATAAGCTATCAGCCCACTCCATCCGTGCAATAGTTAATAATCCCCAAATCTCCTTTGCTACCAATTATAGCTGACAGGAATATGGTAGTCTCCCCTTTTATAACAGTGTAAAGCTAAAGTGTACTGACCTTTCATCTTAGCCTCATGGCTTACTTAGCTTATGAAACAGAAAAGCTCCTTAATGGACTTTATAAACAAAAAAACTTCTGTTAAGTTAATTGGTAAGAGGGCTTTTCTTTCTTTTTTTTTTTTTTTTTTCCCTGGTCTTTAATAGTATTACATTGACTTAAATATTAGCTTTGATCTGCTGTTTTAAAAATCACATACTTGCCCCTGTTCCTCAGAGGAAAAAACATTGTATAACAACAATATCTTACAATTACACAGGAAACAGCCCTGGAAAGTAGGTGCTACAGACAGTCAACTGTGGAGACTGAATACCTTTGGGTGTGGAATTGCCACCAAGGAGCAAAGGATAGAAGTGCTGCAAGGTTTCAAAAAGGTCTAAAACACATGAATCTGTTCACCTGTGATCACTAAAAATCTCTTAGCACTCATCTCTAAGGGAGGGTTCACCCTCAGGTCTTGCCTGGATTTCAGCTCCAGTTATAAACCTACCCTTTGCATTAATTCCTTCAGAAGCTCGGGTTGAATACTGTATTCATATTCTTTATCCCAAGGAAAAAAAAAACCACTGACTATAGGAACAACTAAGCCTAACAGAGTCTTAAAAATTACTCAGGTTTTTTGGTTTTTTTTAAATTTCTACAGGTACACTGTTTTCTACAATATTTTTAATGGCAGCTTTAAAAACAAAACAAAACAAAAACCCCCAACTATCTGCTGCAGCATTCTAAAAATTAGACTGGCAATTCTGTACAAAAATTAGTAATCTGTACAGCTATGTGTCTGCATCCAAAATTGTTCTTGAATATCTTCTGTCCTACATCAGAGAATAATTCCTTTCTGAAGGATGTGAAATCTCAGGTATCCATGTTCGTTCCCATGCAATCTACACTCACCAGATTACAAGGTCAATAGAAGCCATCGTTATCACTTCAGGATGAAGCAGAGCAAAAACCATGGCTAGATACCAATTCCTGATTTACCTTCAGTTTACCATCTGGCAAACCTTCTGGCTTCTGTTTATTGTGGGGTGACAGCTAGCTGCATTTACCCATCACTCAGAAATTAACATACAATATTGTCCATGACAACATAGGAGCAACAGTAGAAAAATGTGGTGATTAATGACCCTGTGAGTGTTTTGCAGCTGCTAGCATCCAACAAACTATTTCCAGAGCTTTGCTGATAGCCAAGGTACTGCTGATGCACAAGCAATAACAGAATTCAAATAAATAAAGAAGCAAGCAAACAAACAAAAATGTTTCTCTTCTTAATTTCTTGAATTGTGAAAATCAAAGCATAACAGTGGCCCAAGGGCTAAAGTGAAGTTTATTTTAAAGATGCAGATGTGTTCAACCTTTATATTACTTTCAGTGCACATAGAGCACGTAGTATGTGTGCAACTGTAGAAGTCCATGTGCTCACATCAGCACACAGATCAGTACACAGGATTTTCTAGGGAATGCATACATATTTTAAAAGCCTACCCCCAGCATGCACATGGACAGACCTGCACAAACACATGTAAAAGATGGTGAGGAATGGCAAGTTAATGGTCTATGCTAGGAGTGGTTTAGGTGCACTGAGATACATAAGTCACATCAACATATTCCAAGAGGTAAAAAGAAAATGCACATTTGAGATAACATGTGCCTAACATACATATGGGGATGCATATTCACACATATGTACACGGGGCACGTTTAAATTGAGATTCTCCATCCTGTAGCTTCTTTATCATACCTGAAAAAAGAATATGCTAATTCCATTCAGTGCAGAGCTGATTCTTTAGGATGGCAACCAAACTGTGAGGGGAAAAAAGGAAGCTTACAGCTTTTCAAAAGCAAGCAGACTTTTATTTCCAACAACAAATCCATCCTCAGATAAACATGCCTAGCCCCGTATTTAATTGCTATTTGCATGGCAGAAGCATTTAGGAGCCTCAGTGAAGGGCTGGGATTCCCTTTCACTGGGTGTTGTACAAACACAGGCCAAAACCACTGTCTTTGACCAAAGAAGTTTGCACCACTATCCTTTGCACTACTACCTAGAAAGTTCAAGTGAGGTGGTTCATAATGTGTGGCCATACATTATGAATCCAAGTACAGCAATGAAAAAAGTTAATTATCATTACTTTTGTACTATTTTCTTTTTATGCATTCACAGTACACACTGCATTAGGGAACTGAATGCACTATATTAGATAAAAAGATGCTGTCACCAAACCATGACTCCTTTGTTTTATTTCTAATTCTGCCACTAATTTATAGTGTGACTTTGAATGGGTCATTTATTTGCCTACTGCATCCATTTGTCTAGCTGTAAAACATGCTGAGTGAATTGTGGTGAGGCATAATGTCCAAAATGTCCATGTTCTCCCACGGGGGCAGAAGAAATACTCTTCTATTTTTATGACTGCACTGCATCCACCATTGCACACCTGGCTCTCCATACATGCAAAATATTACTAGCATTAATAGAACTTGGCATTTTAAAAGTATTTCCACATGACGCACTGCATGGAAATTCATTTTTACTGTTAAGAGAAAAAACTCATGTAGGCACTTACCAAGAAATTGTTAGTACATTGGCAGTCATGACAAAGAAGAACGGTGATAAGCTAGCAGTGATAACCTGTGAAATTGAAAGAAAAAAGAAAACCACTTTGTGAATTTGCCCTCTCACAAATGAAAACTGAAATACTTTTGCTGCAGTTAAATTTCTGCACATGCAGCCACTTTTTTCAATATCCTTTTTTCCCCCCTTCTTTTTCTTAACCATTAGATGCAGTACCTAAAAGATACTGTCAGTGGGCAGGAGAAACCCAATGAACCCATGCTAAACAGTGAGACATTGCTAAACATGGAGATTCCACGTGGAGCTCCCTTCCCCTATGCAAGTACAGAGACGAAACACAGGCATCTCCTTTCTCCTCTGGACAGTGGGAAGCAGGCCAGAAACAGCAGAAAAAAACCCAAGAGACAGGGACACCAGAGCTGTGCAGTCAGCTTGGGGCAGAAACCTGACTGTGGGGAAAGCACATGCAAAATATGCTGCTCATTAGGTTGGGAAACCAAGGGAGAAAATAGTATGATGGTCATTTCAATTTTGACTCCTACAGAACCCAGGACACAGCAGAGGCCGGGCAGGGAACCAGAGCACAGGGTTCCTCATCACACATCCCATCTGGTCTGGCCTGGAAACTTGCTGGGTTTTATTTGCTGACAGCAGACTGGGGAGAGCAGTCAGATCCCAGGCTTGAAAAGGAGAATGAGAAGCTTGAGATGTGTTTGTGGGCGCAGAAAAGGAAAAAAAAAAAAAAAAAAAAAAGGAATAGGGCATGGGGTAAAGAAAAACAACACAACTTCAGCACTTCAGCAGGTTTATATCACAAATCTTTCATTACAATGAGATGTCAGGACAGAGAAGCTGGGGAAAAAAGACTTTATATTTTCATTGTATTGATCAGAAACAGCTAGATCCCAAGATACAAGGGTTTCTGGCAGCCCTCTACCTCAGCAGCTACAGAGCTACCACATCTGCAGCCAGCACGCAGTTTTGGACATTTTGCTGCCAGATGGATAATGTAAAATGGAAGGAGTTCAGAGAACAGTGACAGAGTCATTAGATGGAGGGATTGGTTTTCAGTCAACAGTTAGGATAAGCAATGCCTGTGGGAAAGGAAGACTTGGTAGTGATTTACAAATACTTGGGAAACACAAGCACTGAGGAATGAAAGGAACTATTTAGGATAACACAAAATTGCCCAAGGAAAAAGATGAAATTAAGAAACAAAACATTCAAACAATTATCAGCTAAGATTTCCTAATCATCGTTTGTCTAGGTAACTCCCAGGGAAGACAGTGGAAACTTCATTCCATAATCTATTACTTGTTAAAACACCACTACGTGTGCAGCAAAGAAGTAAATGCCACCTTAGTGCAGGCTCTGTGTACCAGACCTTGGTGTCAATACCCACTACTTTACTTATGGCTTCATTTTAAAAGGCAGGGATCTGCACCTGCCTGAAGTGCAATCAGGGTAAGATCAGCAGCAGCAGCAGATGAAGAAAAGATGCTCTACATCACTTCTCCAGCCCCACTCTATGAGGTAGCTGGGGAAGGGACAATAACCTAAAGGTGGCAGTGAGACCACGCAACAGCCCTAAACACCACACAGGAGGAATGGTGCTTGATGGCGACTGTGAGTGCCTCCTCTGACCTATTTGGGCATATTATCTACTTCAGGGAGATTCAGGGATGCAGGACTTGGCTTTTTGCTTCCCAGAGATGACCATATATTACACCTTGACTGTTCTCCATTTGCCTATAGCACAGGCACCTTGCAGAGAAACAGGAGATGAACTTGATCCAGGTGGGATACAACAAGACTGGAGGTGCCCTCTGCTCCTGTACAGCAATCAAATCACTGGTATCAATACAGCTACAGACATATCTCCTGATACAAACTCTTCATTCATCTGTCTTTAAGTATTTGCACACAGCTTACGACTGTAGTGTACAACAGTGTAAAGCTCCAAGCTAACAGAAAAAATGAGCCCCCACCCCTGAGGAAAATCAAAGACAGCTCTACCCATGCAGTTTTGCATGTATAGATGCAGGCAAATATATCATTGAACAGATGCACCCAAAAGAGACTGGCAGAAGAGAAGGAAGTAATAAACTGGGAGTTACTTCAAAACTCAAGATGATAGTGCAAGTGTCCACATTCAGGTCACACCTTGGCCTGTCTCATAGTCATTTGAAGCCACAGAGAGCTGAGACCGAATCCAAAAAGTGGAAATTAACCATTCAGGAGCTGAATCTTTCATGCACTTGACTAAAATACAGCACCTGGGCTGGATGGCAGTTCAAATGAAGCACTGTAAGACACAGCCATACTTTGTTACAGATCTGGCTGTATTCTCTCTCCCCTTACACCTTGCAGGAGCTGTGCTGACCTACAGTAGTGTGAATGATTGTAGAAATTACCTCATTATCTTAGGCAAATACTAATTTATTACATAAAAATATACATGATTCATTACTGAGCTTGTGAACAGGAACAAATGAAAGATGCTCTGTAGTATCTACAGAGCCTTCTTTTCTTAAAGATGTGCTCCTGAGAGACACTGAAGTGCTGTACTTGAGAAATGACAGAAGTTAAAGTTGTGTCACCCACTCCCTTATAGAATCCTGTTTACTAGAAACTTGATGAGGGGCCAGCAGCAGAGAAACAGGCCTTTAAGAACACTCCAGAATCAGGCCTTATAAAAAACAATACACCATTCTACTGTGATCATCCCAAACCTCTGCAAAAATGCAGGCTGTAGCCTTCTGGACTATTACAGGAGAACACTGTCGTATTTTTGAAAAATTATGTAAGAGTGTCTCAGTGCCAGAGAGAAACAAAACGTGGGTTGGAAGAGCACATGAAGTAAGCATGTGGAAGAAAAAAAAGAAAAAACAAAACATGACAAAACAAAAGGAAAACACATTGCTAAAAAATCTACCTTTGCTTGTTTATCTGAGAGAAGAACACATTTTAACATAACAAACAAGGGGAAGCTAACCATATAATTTGTTCCAGGGGAAGAATCTAAATCTATGGACATAGTTCAGAAGGTAATTTTCGTTCAAGTACTTTTCAGCATTTTCTAAAGTGTTTTAAGTGCACATTCAGTTCTTTAAAAAGCCACCTACACAGATGTGTTGAATGTCCTTTAAAAAAAAATAAATCAAACCACAACACGCTAAGTGCAGTAATAATCTCTTTCTTCACTTTAAAGGTCACAGTTTTCCTCTTAGGCATTCAGATGTCTTAGGAAAAGGAATGCACTTGTGAGAGAAAAGAAAACATGTAGAAGGGAAAAGTAAGGTTAATGATTTCAAATTATATTTTGGTGCTGAATCCTTAAAAGTAGAAGGTGGAAAGGAAAATTTTTATTAGCTATAATCGGCAGATTTTGAACAAAGGTCCCCAAGATTTTGATGTACAGTCACTAATTCTACCAAATTATACAGACTGGATGGTTGAGTCTCAACAATTTTAGAAAGAGGAATAGTTCCATGGACTCTGCCTACTTACTTGCTTAAAGAAACTGCGACCGTCCTGTACAGTAAAACCTATTTTAAAAAACATCTATACTGTGAACATTTCCACAAAATTCTGACACAGCTTTCAGTGATTAGGAAAAAATCCAAGCATGGCATCATTTAACAAAACATTTCCATGTGAGCTGAAATAATTCCTGGGAAATCATTTCAAATCTTTCCTTGCACACACACAGAAAAAGAGGAAAACGTAATTTAAAATAATTCACTTAAAATTAATGTGTCACTCCATTGTACCACGGAGAGAAGACCTATTTAAAGAGCACTTTATTAACACCTATTTTTCTTGTTCTTTACTGTTTTTATAGTTGCAATCAATGAATTATTTACAAGTAATTTTATAAATAAATAAAAATCTTGGACTTCAGAGTTTGTTTGTTATCTCAATCAAAAACAGTGTGCACCAGCATTGAAGGAAAAAAGTTTATGCTAGAGACCTGTAACTAGTGTAATTCCCCAGGCATCAGTGCTTGGTCCAGTCCTGTTCAACACCTTTATCAGTGACCTTGAGTCTGAGTGTCTTCTCAGCAAGTTTGCTGATGACACAAAACCGGGAGGAGTGGCTGATTCACTTGAAGACTGTGCAACCATTCAGCAAGATTTGGCCAGACTGGAGAGCTGGGCCGAGAGAACCCTAATGATGTTCAACAAGAACAAGTGCAGAGTCCTGCACCTGGGAAGGAATAACAAAATGCACAGTACAGGTAGAGAGGGGATCTGCTAGAGAGCAGCCCCATGGGGCCTTGGAGTTCCTGCTGGACAACAAGTTATCCATGGGACAGCAATGTGCCCTTGTGGCCAAGTAGACCAATGGTATCCTGGGGTGCATTAAGAAGAGTGTGTCCAGCAGATTGAGGGGGGGATTGAGGGAGATTCTTCTTCCCCTCTACTCTGCCCTAGTGAGACCTCACCTGGAGTACTGCATCCAGTTCTGGGCTCCCCAGTTCAAGAGGGACAGTGATTTACTTGAGAGGGTACAATGGAGGGCTATGAGGATGCTTAAGGGACTGGAATACCTGACTTGTGAAGAAAGGCTGAGAGACCTGAGGCTTTTTAGTCTGGAGAGTAGAAGGCTGAGAGGGGATCTAATTAATGCATATAAATAGATAAGGGCTGGCATCAAGAAGAAAGGGACAACCTCTTCTCACGCATGCCTGTGACAGAATGCGGAGCAATGGATTCAAGATAGAGCACAGGAAGTTCCACCTCAACATGAGGAAGAATTTCTCTACTGTAAGGGTTACAGAGCTCTGGAACAGGCTCCCCAGAGAGGCTGTGGAGTCTCCTCCTCTGTAGACTTCAAAGACTCATCTGGATGCATTTCTTAGTGACCTGCTCTAGTTTTGGTCCTTCATGGGCAGGGGGTTTGATTCAATGATCTTCAGAAGTCTCTTCCAACCCCTGACATCCTGTAATTCTGTCATTATGGTGGATACTTACCTGAGAGAAGGTCTGTGCATAAGAGAAGAGTGGGCTAATCTCCTCCACTGCTGATGGACACAACTTGTAGAAATTAATCAGCCCAGAAGATGACCAGGCCCAAAGAGTTGTGGTGAATGGAGTAAAATCCAGGTATCAGCTGGTCACAAGTGTTCCACAGGGCTTAAGTATTGGGAGGCAGAGAAGCTGGATGATCTTTAAGGTACCTTCCAATCTTAGCCATTCTATCATCAGAACTCATATGCAGGTGGTACAGCATGAACTACAGTGAAGCTTTAAGGAAGGATTACAAGGAAACACTTAGGAGGAAAAAAAGTCTGCTTTTCCTCAGTGAAATGCCTGTATGAAAGGCTGAGCTTTGGATACTGGTATACCAAAGTGTGACAGAGCAGAGGGACATGGAGCTCCAGAGTACTGACCCACAAAAAAGTGGGTTGATCAGAGGTTTTAAACGTCTTGTTTAGAAGTGATTCCCTGATTCAGTTCCTCACAGAAAAAGAACGAGAACGCATGGCATTCCCATCATTCTGGGAACCAAAGGCAGGCCCAGATAGCACTTAACATCCTTCACACTGCTTACATCATCTTTTACATTTAACAGGATGCTCTGCAGAACAACACAGTGCTCAACTTCAGGATCCATACTGACAACAAGAACAATGATGGCATCACTGAAGCGCTGGGTAAAAGATTATGAATCAAGAAACAGAAATATCTTACTGTGTGGAAGAACTTGCTGCACAGCAGGGATCAATCCAGCATGAAAACCACCCTAGGAGAGAATGTGCTCTCATGCACTTGCATTTGTAAATTTTCTTGAGTGATTCTTGAGTGGAGAGAGGCACTATTACAGTAGTTTTAAAGATTTTCCAGGGAACTTTGATAGACAACTAGACAACTCCATGAATGATCTCCTCCTTTCTCCTCATCACATTATGGTCAGACAAGAAAAAAGGTCCAGAAGAGAAAGCAAAACTTGTTTCATAAAAGTTCTTTTTAAAAATATAGGGAAAAATAGAAATTAATTAAGAATTATAAATTAGTTAATTAGATAATTAATTTTTTTTAAAAATTGGAGAATTCCTTGTTGAAGGACCTTAAGAACAGGTGAGATCACTGCTGAGCCAGCTTCCCTATCAGATCTATTTCTTGACCAGATAACATCAGAAAATTCTGGTGAGTCTGACATATGGCTTGAAGACAGAAGATAGCATCCTAAGTACCCTCGTCCTTTACAAAGGATCCTTTACTTGGATCCTGGGACATAGAGACATGCAGGAGGCTTCATTCTTTGCTGCCTTGCCTTCTCCACTGACCAGCTGTGGTTCTCATAGCCTCTCTGGTGTGTCAGATCTTGATCAGTTCAAGCCAGCCAGCACTGGCTACATAAATTTGTCATTCTTGACCAAGCTATTGTTGGTCCTTTCTACCCCCTGACTTTACAGCTACTTTAGGGAAAGATATTCAAGCTGCAAAAGCTGGCTGGAGATTTTTAGTATCTAGTATTTATGAGGTGTTCAGGAACATGTTTCTTATATAGCCAAGAACACTGATGAGGACATTTTCAAAATTTAGATTCTGATTTAATTTTCCTATCTGGAATGGAGAGATATGGGGGATTTATTCCAAGCATGACCATGATTTGTTAATATTACAACTGTACTTGTACATACCATATAAAAAGTATGTTTCCTCTGATTCATTGTTAAACTGCTAGAAAGTTAAATGTCATAGTTCTTGCTGTAAGTGAACACAGAATACTTCACAAAAGTTTTCCTTAGTTTGTGTACACAGAGCCAATCCTTGTAACCTCACTTCCCCAAACTGCCAAAACCTCTGTCCTCACAGAAACATGTATTTTTTTCCAAAGACAGTGTTTTGAAAGGCTCATCAAGTTCACTCACTGTTCAAAATAAATCATCCTATTTATCATCGGGTCATCATCTCAAAACATCATGAAAAACTTCTGATGTACATAACCTTTGTTTTCATTCTGCTGGGTGGAATTAAAGCAATGTCAAGCTTTTTATAGACATAACATTTGTTTTGTTCTTTTTCTGCATGTTTTACCCAGCTGCTAAGACAATTATCAAAAATCACTAGGGAAATGGATCACTGTTAGTGCCACTGAAAACAGCCACATCAAGATAATCCAGTGATACCAAAAATTACAGGAGGCAAACACCAGAAACAACATACACTCTTTTGTTTCTTGAGAGAGAGCCACTGAAATAACTTCCCAGATTTCAGAGTTCCATCTCATTGGTATATACATTTCCTTGAGAGTAACTGTGTACAAGGGTGAACACAAATATAAAATGCTATGTTAGGTATGGAAGCCTAGCAAAAATGAAACAAAAGCCTTCAGAAAAGGAAAAAAAGAACAGTGCCATCTTAATCTTAATGCCATCCCATCTTAATCTTAATGCCATCTTCTGTATTTGATAATTCACATTAATTTTCTCAGATATTAACACCTCTGTTTACATACAGTTTTCATCTCAGCTGGAGTACAAGCCATTCCTATCTAGCTCTCCTCTGCTTTAAGGCAACAACTTTAAGGCAACCAAACATTGCCAGCTACGTCACTTCCCTGCATCTTAGCAAGAAGAGTCTGATCCAGAGAGATCCAGCACCTCCAGAAACAGATGAACAAGGCATTGTCTGGGACAGACAAATACATGGAAGAACACCAAGGGGCTTGGATCTCTCCAGTCTAAAACTGTCCAGCGTGTTCTGATGAGCTGTTTTGAAATAATCCAGACTTGAGATGAGATCTTCACAGAACAGGTGCTGACTCTGAAGGTTCACAAACATGAGAAAGCCAGCAATGAACAAGAAGAGGCACCAATGACCACCAGTAAGCACACACTGGTTGAGGAAGACTGGTCCAAGCACTTGGAAACCTGCCATAGCGGGCAGCAAAAATCACTGCTAAAGATGACAAACATGGTACACATCCTTCCTTGCAAGAAAGTGGACTAGAACTAAAGTCAAGTACAACTGGACTGCTTGTGAATAGGGCAGGGGAGAAAATCAAATACAAGGAACTCATGGGGAAAAAAACCCAAACTGTTTTCCTCCCATGGTCATTAGTCAAAATAAAGTGCCATTAACAGCTGCAGATACTGTGCACAGAAGATATTCCCAGTCCTGCATAGTACCTGAAATAATACCACATTCAGAAGCAGAGTAAAATCAAACAAGCACTAGCTATTTAATTTCAGGTCAGCTTTGGGGATGATCTACCATAGAAATAAAAAATTCCCTTGAAGCTTTCAAAAATATTGCCTATTGTAATGATAAGGCATTCTGTGCAATCTGGATCATTTCTAGAAGTTTGAAGGCTCCCTTAAACCATTTTTAAAGTAACAGAGCAAACATCTGGTTAAAGGAGATAACCACAAATGGGGGCAAAAGTCCTCCATCCAGCTCTCATGTAAAGCCTCCTTCCTCTAGATATTGATTTAGTTGTACTAATCAACACATTGAAAGGATCTGTGAGAGTTTTCAACTGTCTTCTGAAGCTCTGTTTTTACCAATTAAAAGGAAATTCAAAATATGCTGCTTAACCTAACAGCTTCAGGTGATAATGCAGCCCCCTGAAGGAGCAGTATTAATAAAACCACTGACAGGGAAAGGATTTCAAGAAGAGACACAGATTTTTCTGAGGAAAAGTAATGAAGCCTTAACCTCGAACCACCAAAATGATAGTCCTTCCCAAAGGAAACAGCAATGCTATGATCCTGCCTGATAAGCTGAGCAGCCTAAACAAAGGAATGAAACCCTCCAAAGTGAAATAAGTTGGAGAAAAGGGGAAAGGAAAACAGGTTTCCCTCTCAGTTCTGCTCACTGGGTGGAAGCTACCTTGAGCACATCTCCTGCACCACTCTCACTCCAAGTGCAGATGTGTGCTAAAGTTTTCCATTCCCTCAGAGTCTCAGCTGGAGACTCTGAGCCTATGAATGCAGTAAACACTGCAATGAGCTTGTGCATTACAGCAGACTTAGATGCACACTGCTCATAGGTGGACTCTGTTCAGCTCTCCTGAAGGAAGAAAACCCTTTTAGCCCTCCCTGACACACACTATTGATCAAGAGATGCACAAGCCCGGGCAGGGTTGTTACTTAAATTGTAAGCCATGCTGGCACCATGGCAACGGTGGCACCATGGCAACGGTGACAGCAACTTCATGATCCACAAAGCTTTGATCCAGCCATGTAGAAGTTTTACCAGCTGCTGTAAAATTGTTTGAGATCCTTCGTTTCATTTTTGCCTAAATGCCTGCACAGATCTTCCCTAAAAAATCCTATGTTTATCTCAAAGGAGGTTTCGGTCAGTCTCTTCTGCCTTTTCCTCGTATTTTATTTCACTTTATTTAATTTTTTTAGCATTATTAAAACAATAATGCTAAATTCCAGGGTTTCGTTAAGAACAAAGTGAGTTCCACGTCCTGTGACTCAAAAGCAGCCAGTATTCAAACATGCCTTAGCAGTCAAATGCCTAATGATAAAACTTGGTTCTAGTGTAAACGAATCTATCTGGTTTTCATATCAATTAATTTCTGACCCAGCTTAAAATCATCTACATGTTGCATTTAAAAACATATTAAGCAAAGAAGGAGAGGGTAGACCAAATAACAAATACAGTCAGCAACCTGCCCTCTAAAACATTTTCAGAACAGAAACAGTAAAAATGTTCACCTCTAGCAAAATCATCAGATATTTACGGTGTTGGTTTTTTTTTACTTTACCAATACTCAAAATAATAATCACTGTATCACAGAGGAGTATTTCTATATATATCATCTTTCTGTAAGAAAGTAGATTTCTTAATTAGAGGGAAGATAATCCTCTGCATTTCTATACCTAGACACTCATACACCATTCCAGTATTGAGTGAATTAGGTATATATCCTCTATTTTCTATTGCCTTTATGAAGATTTTTCTCAGTGATTCTTTTCATTTCCAGGATGTGGTGACCAATATAACCAAGACAGTGATCCTGCAAGACTGATGCAATAGGTGGTTGTATCTGCTTCCTTACAGTCATTCAGCATCCTGTCTTATCAGATTAGTACATTGTCAAGGATTAATGTATTATCTTTTCAGAACAATGTGCTACAGAAACTCTTTTTTAACCCTGGCCATCATGTGAACGCCAAAAGAACTGCTGAGCTGCTTTCTAACTTCATTATTCTTTTATTCCTTATAAGACAAAGGTGGCCAAGCTATTGTTCTTGCACTGTGTGCATCTCATTAGCAGTTTGGCTTGGGGAGAAAAACAAGCCATTAGGGGATACTGAGGCTGTAGTTACTGGGTCATTCTGGAACCCAGCTGTGTGCCCAGCCACATCCTACAAAGCAGAAAGGGCTCAAAAAAAGTCCATCTGTCTCTTGTCTCTGAATCACTTGTAGAGAATTCTCTGCCCTCACCTCTTTAAGGTACCTGGCACACATCTTACAACTCTCAGACATACAAAGATTTAATGTATAGTTAAAGAATTTCCAATTCTCGGCAATACATTAATTTCCTTGATTCTGCATTATCTTTTTTAATCCTCACAAGAGCTACCACAGATAAGACAGAGCTGTTATTTTATGCTGCACAGACACCTTACAATAGTTAATTACAGAAAATAAAAAAGGATATGTAGGTTACTGAGTGTAATTAATAGAATTTCTACAAAAAAAATCTTCTTCTATGAGAAACAGGATAACATGGTCCTATTCACAATGATAAAACATGAGTAAGACAGGGTCTAATTCTTTCTTTTTAGAAAGCCCCACATCTGTCACTGTATAAACATCTATATATGTGTTCATTTATAAACACATACTATATATAGCATAGAAATAAAAAGAACATACATGACTGATGAGACAGAAAAGGACTTAGGGGTGGTGGTAGATGAGAACCTTGACGTGAGCCACATCCTGACGTGCAACCACATCCTGCGCTGCATCCAAAGAAATATGGCCAGCAGGGTGAGGGGGGTGATCAAGAAGGTGTCTTTAGGCCAAATAACTTTGATTTTATTTTTTTTTTTTAATTTTTCAAGAAGTGCTTTGTCCATTCTTGGTGTCACAAGATGGACTGCTTCTGCATGTATATTTCACCAAAAGCTGAAATACATTTTTACTTCAAGGTTATACCGAACTTAAGACCCAATGCCTCCTGTTTTCTGTAAATGCTTCATGCATGATAATGCTTAACTGTCATTTTCCTCTGTCATTTCAGCCTGTCAAGGACTTGATTTGCTTTATATGTTGCCCCAGTACTCCAAAGGCCTTAAACTTCTCCTACCACTTAGTCTCTCCCCTAAATACTCTGAGTTCAGAATTTGACAGGGAAATGTGATTCATCATCTTGTTCTTATTTTATGAATTACTGAATATTTCTGTAAATGGAGTAAGCACTGCAACAGCAACAACAACAGCAGTGAAGTGTTCTACCTATTAGGATGATGGACAAAAAGTGGAGTGGACCAAGAGCCAAGTATTGGTTGATGACAGACAATTCAGGAGAATTTATGACCCTTTCCTAATGCACCAGGTTTGTAGTCAATGGGCACACTGGACAAAAGGAGATATCTGCATGCTGACCTTAGCTGATAAAAAACTTAGATCCTGTGGCATGCAGTTTATTAATCTCTTCACTTCAAGTCTATAGAAATTTCTATAGAGTGTCTGCTTCTGCTGAAATTACCCAGTCACTGAAACCTTTTGAACTTGTAAAAAACATACACTTTTTTTTTTGTTTTACTCAGTCACTTGTCTCAGTATCATCTTGTGTTTAATGCTCTGAATTTTATTGGTCAGTAACGTGGCATACTGTGGTAAAGAATAAATTTTTCTATCTGATTTTCACAGTCTTGCTTTTCAGTTTGGAGGAGCAGCCAGATGTTCTAACACTTCACCGCTATAAAACACCACAATAAAATACCTTTCATCTTATGTTAAGCTCAGCAAGAGCTAGCCCTCTGGCATTCCAAGCTATTCTTCACCTCATCTAACCTTCATGAGATCATGAAATAAAATTAACATAAAGGGACAGAGAAGGCTGATAACCCAGGTAAGATGGCCATGCTTTGGCATCGTCACATTTAAGCGGCCAACCTAGCAGGCAAACACAGTTTTGCTACATATACCTGGCACAAAACAGAGTTGGCTCCTTGGGAAGCAATGAACTCAGCATCTGCCTGTGCTAGATGCCAGTGGGTGGGCCAGTAGCCACATCAGGCAGGAACTGCTATTCTATCTGCCTTGCAGCATCAGGACCTCTGACCAAAGGCAGGAGAGGAGGCAAATCCAAACTCCTCACAGGTGGATCATGATCTCCCACCACAGCAGCTCAGCTGGCATTCAGGAAAAAAAAAGAAACCCAAAACAACAAAAAGCTGGTTCCAGAGTGTAAAGTTGTAAGCAGTCAAGGGGCCATGGAGAAAAGGAAAAATGAGAGTTCAGTTTCCTGGAGACAGTTCCCACATTGGCACTGTGGTGGAAGACAGTATTTTGAAGAGCAGACTGCTTAGTGGCTGTGATTATTCTTCACCATTTAGCTGCTCTATCTGCACCTTTTCCTAATTCTTACCAAAGTCCAAATTAACCAGGAGGATGCCTTCAACCCCTGTCAGTTTGTTCTCCCTCAAAGTGCAAGAGAACATATTTACAGGGACCACAACTTCTGAAAGAGAATGGAGGCAAATAAGGCAAAAAAAATACTGGCCTAAAGGCAGATATTTTACAGGCTCCATCAACGTGTTTCCACACATCACAAAAAGTGAGTTTTTTTTTCAACAGTCAGCTGGAAATTCAGCCCAAAGCCATGTGCTTAGGTGTTAACCTATACTAAGTAACAACCTTCACAAGGTAGACTGACAGCAGAAAATATCCCCTGAGCAACCTGTGAACTCATTAGTGAACTTTCCCTTTCCATGCAGACATCAGACAGGTAAGCACACACCCACTCTGAAGCCACCTCTGCTGGTTCAGATGACCTGGATGGGGACTGGCCCGTTGTGACAAGACTGATCATATCTGGAGCACCTTGCTGTAGAGGGGTTGCTGGGTAGGACACTGCACAGACTGTCAGTGACTGCTCTTTCTGTGACAGATTACCCCAAAGTCTCAGGCTGAACACTGCAGATCAAGGCCATTGTCAGTTCAAGAGCTGTGGGGTTTTGAGTGCATCTTCAAATATCTTCTTGCCCCCAGTATTGCTGCTATAAGAAAATAGATTTTACACATGAAAGCACAAATGTTGCTGAAAGTATTCAAGGATATTGTGAGAATGAAGGAAGATGCCTAGCTTAAGGGGAATATTTAAGTGAAAAGCAATACGATGCATTTTTTCATAGTTAAAAACCATAGAAACATCTGAAGTGCTTATATTCCTTGTTAGTGTATCGGATGTAAAACATTTTTCTGTCATGACTAACTCAGAATGCTGTGGAGGGTATCACTAGTATCAAAAATAGCAGAAGAAACTTCGGGATGCGTAATCAAGTATTTTTTAAAAATCCGTTAGCAAAAATAGCAAGTTTCCATCAACCTCTCTCCTCCATGACACAGTTTTGGTATTTCTGTGCATGTATGAAGTCCGTTTCCTATTGTATTTCCCATCTCACAACTCCTTTGGGAAAACCTAATTCATAAACAAATAATTCCCAGACCAGATAACTAAATGTCCCTGCTGACTCCTTTCCGTACAACCCAACAACAATAACCCAGACACAGTCTCTACATTGCTATTCTCTGGTGTGTTTATGCTGTTTTAGTAATGATGTAATGGAAAGAAATCAACATGCTATTATTATTATTATTATTATTTTTATTATGCTAAGGACAGCAAGGAAGAACTGGTTCTCTTTAAGGTTTTATTTTTCCATTCAAACCCAAAAGTTTTTCCAGGGCTTCCTAACCATTCATTGTTACAAAAGGTCAAAATATTCCATCAGAAATCTTAAAAAAACTGGTATCAGCTTGAAAAAATTTATTAAAATACTAACACAGCTAATCCACTTTGAGCAATGCCTTTTGTGAGCAATGTCACAAGGTTCCATGCTTAGCCCTAATGGGTCTCAGCAGTCCCTGTGTGTCTCATTCATGGACAGAGAGATGGAAGTGACTACAGTTGACTACAGTCTTTGGCCCCCTATTTCCTCAGAAAGGGTGCGGAAGCCTCAGCTAGAAGACACATTCCCTTCTGCCCCCCTTAGGACAACCACCCACAGCATGTAGAGAAAGCTGGACTTTGCCTTTTTTCCTCCCCATTGCTAGCTGTGGTTAGGAGAAGAACAACTCACAGTCATCTCCTGAGATTGTTCAAAGATCGTATGATTTCAAGGACAGGACATAAGCCACTCGCTCTGCTTCCTCCAGAGGTGTTCTTGATGACTTTTGATGAAAGTCAAAATTTAATCCTTAAGCAGGGGTACAGAGTGAGATTAGGAAATGACAGCACTTCACATTTTGCACAGATTGGTTCTGAACTGGGAAGGGAGAGGAAGAAAAAGAGAGCCAGCAGCAGATTGCTAACATGAGAAGTTTCTGAAGAAAGCAACTTTGGAGTCACCAAGAGGTCAGAGAGGCTCTAGATTTGTGAAGCAGTCTGGAGACATTTCACTCATAAATGTTTTTAAGAATCAAAAAGCAAGCGAGTGACCCAGACCCTGAAAATAACAGGGAACAAGCAAGGAAGAAGAATGTGGCTATTTTTGCTCATTTTCAGAAGTCTAGCCTTAGCTATCTGAGAGATCTTCTACATGAGTGTGTTATATTTTTCTCCCATAAAATTTTGCCATCTACATCAGTACATTAGCATCGGAAATGATTTCTGAAAGAGTTCTCACTCTTTTCTCTTTGTCACACTTATGATTCATCTCCCAGCCTCAGCTCTCCATACACAACTCCAGGAACCCAAATAAAAAATGGAAGACGAGGAATCTATTATGCAGAGGAACTAATGAACCTGCATCCTCTGCTATTCAAAATTCTGATATATTTGATGAAATCTACTTTTAAACCACCATTTTCTACTATCAAGCAAATAAAGACAGTTTGTCAGAGGCAGGGGTGGAAAAGCCTGTTCCAAAGACATACCCAACCTAGTGGTTCTGCAGCTTGCTTTATGCTCAAGAGAATGACAATACCCAATGTACACAATGCACTTCAAATGGATAACACAATGGATAAAAGGAAACAAACTGATTCAGAGCATGTCTTAGGGCTCAAGCTATCAAGTAATGTTCACTGAGACTGGATTTATCATTTTGAGCACTGATGAAAATTACAGAGCAATATCACCTCCAAGTTGCAACTCATCACTGTATGTACTTATTTGTTGACAATGTCATGCCCAAAAGCTGTGTCGCTGCCATTTTCGAATGGATACCCAACTGCAGCCCTACACAACTCTTCTAAATGTACATATTAAAATTTTCCATTACCTGAAGATTCAAGATACCCAGCGAGTCTCAGCTGTTCTTGCAAGACAGCTTCCTTAAATTGCATTAGTGCCTCAGGGAGCCTGTGCCACTTAGCTTAGTGGTCATGTATCACACAAAGGAGTTGTTATGGAGACTGATGTCTTCCCAACAATTATATGGTGTAATGAGTGTTGGATGCTACAACGTAACTCTCAAACTGTCTCCATGGAAACTACCTGAAAACCTATATTTTTAAGGTTTCAGCAACTGGTCTTTTTTATAGACCCTTAAGATGAAGTTAAGAGCACACTGCCTTGTCTGCTCATGAAGATTGGCTGCAAAACACATTTTCTTTTCCAAGGTATTTGCATGGTCCCCATGGTGACTCACAGGAATCAAATGTATGTTTCAAGAATAAATGTACTCACTGCATTTCATACAGGGAGGACCAACAACTGATAAAAAAGAACTTTCACCATTTTTAATTACCTTTAAATGTGTGCATATGTGTGTGTGAATATCCACATGTACACAAGGTGTGCAGATAGAAGCAGCTCACTTCTACATTTATGAACTCAAAAGCTTTAGGATCATGGAATCTCTCAGTTTAGAGATGTACCTAAACCACACTGGTGCCACGGGGAGCACCTACCAACAAGAGTCCAGCCAGGTCTAACACACAATTCTTCCTCTCTCCCAGGGCTTTGGCTTCCAGATGCAGTTTTTTTCCAGGCTGGGCGAGCAGAGATCTCAAGACACCCTTGCACACAGTGCAGGACCTTGGCCGAATGAAAACTCACTGTGTTTATGGAACTCCAGTGGGAGTTGATGACATTTTTGCATACAGCTTTATGAGGTCCAAGCCAAGAAAGCAATGTGCTTTTCAGCCAAGAATCTCACTGTCACTTTTGCCTGCACATAGCAGCATGCAAAGCAGACACTACTTCAGTCCTCAGTATAACCAAGTGGGCAAGCACCAGCAAACTGAACATATTTTTGTTCTTGTTATGTTATATAAATCAAATTTTTAAACAGATTTTTTTCTTTTTATAAAAAATCCTCCCACAATAGGGCAGAGATGAAGAGCCAATTACTTGAGAAAGTACTGATGGCAGGACTCTGTTTCAGAGTGGCAACTATTTATACAAGTAAATAGCCCTCAGCAGAAGAACTGACATTCTGGACCAGAATATTTTATAGCACTTGCACGCTAAGCAGCAGTGCGAGAGGAATTAAAAGATCTAAAAATAGAGTGCATGCTTTAGCAGAGGCTTTAGGCTTGCAAAAATGTGCAAAAACATGAATTTGTTTTATTTCTCTTGGTTCTCTTGGAATTAAAGCAGTTAAAATTCTCACGTGAACTGCTGTCTATGAAGAGGGGTGCAGTGAACATAACCATAAGACTTGCAGTAGTGGCCTCTTCAGTTTATGAAAAGCAGGAATTTCTCCTTTAATAAAAAACATGAGTACTCTTCTAGTCTTTAGGAGGAATATAACCCATTTTTTTCACAGACACAAAGAGAAATATTGTCTATCCATTCTCTTCAAGACGTCATGGCGACCAAAGAAGCAGATACCCAGGCACAAAATATAAAAGCAAAGAGAACAGGAGGCATTTGGAATAGCTGTTATATATTTTGGGGGAGGATTAAAACTGCTGGTGTGTAAGTGCAGCAGGCTACAGACCCCTGGATAAGATACTCTTGCAGACACTTCAGCAAAAGTACTTTCTTAATGTCTGATAGCCACCTTTAAACATAGGGTGATTGGCAGCAGACACATTTACAAACAAGCAACCAATGAAATTGTCAAGGGAGGATTTTACGTTTCTGGGAAGCTCCAACACTGTTCGGATGCCCTGGAGATGACACATGGTACATGGGATGGCCATGTAGAAGAGTTGCATACTCCTGGTCAGATTAATCTAAATTTTGCTTCAATAAATGCAGAAAAAAATCAGTGTAAAACTCAGTGCAACTTGATTTCAGTTTTCCAACTTTATTTCATCAGTGAGGGAGGAAGTAAGGGAATCAAAAACCCACTGACTTTACTATTTATTCTTCCTCTTTAAAACAAGGTGTCTCAATAGGTTCCTATTGGAAACTAACTGAATTCCCTACAAGTTTATTGAGATAATACTGAGCATGACATGGGAACATGAATTAATAAATAACTAGTATCTAGCCAAAGAAAAGTTCTGAAATACTATTTTTTCCTTGTATTCATAATTTAGATTATTCTGCTGCTTAACTTTTAAAGACCCTAATAGGTTTCATCACCAGATACAGATCGCCAGCCTTACTCTGAACAAGCTCACTGACAGCCCTGTTAGAGCTCACCAGATGCTTCTGTCTGTATACACGAGCATCTTCAGTTCTTCTTCCCAGTACATGACCCACGATACTATCATAGCTTTCAAATTAAGACAAGAAATCTCACTACAGTTTCAAATCCTTACTCATCTGGGGATTAAAACTGTGCAAGGCTATGACAAAGCATTCCATATTTCTTACGCTTCTTAAAAGCTTTTTTTGTTGTTGCTGTTGGGTTGTTTGCTTGTTTTACCGATCACTTTAGCAATTTTTTTTTTAGCATTTCTCATGCATCTATACAGATATGAGTAACACACACACAACATTATTTGCTTCACATCAAAAGTGCAGAAAGCATTTGTCACTATAAATATCACACAGGACTACATACACAGGTGAAACCTGTGCTTTGTCTGTCTCTGCACAAAGTAATGCTTTGACATGAAAGCTGGCAAAAATCATTATGGGGAAGAATTTAAAAACCTCATGCATTGATTAAATTGCCACAGCCAAAGTAACTATCATAAAAACAAGTTACAACCCTGCTCCAGTTTTTAAGTGAATGAAAAATTAGAGGGCAGGGAGGCCAAATATGTGGACTTCACAAAGAATGTGTCCTTGAATCTGCAAAGCAGGCCCATCAGATTTCATGGTTTAGTTTATTGGTCTATTGGCACTTTAAAAGAAATGAAGTGGTGGCAACAATCTCAGCCCCAGCTCATCAGTCACATAGGTACAAAGCATCCAAATGGAAAACAGATTTTCTAATTCTCCATTCTCTACACCTCCCTAGAGGCCTGTGCTGCTGTCTGAGGGCTACAGCATTCTCCTTTCTTGGCTCATTTGCAAGATAAACATATTCTGGCCTCAAACACTGCTTCTTTCCAACTGCTGGTGAAAACTCCAGTCAGTCTGAGAGACTAAGAGGATGATCTAGGGCACTACTCAATCCAAGAAAAATGCTCATGTGGGAATGCAAAGCTGTTGTTGTGACCATAGTTTTTTTTTTTCTTTTTTTCCACTGGATATCATTTTGCAAGTCCAGATTCAAGCACTTTCTATCTTTATTCTTTATCTGCATTAACTTCAATTTCGTTGGTTTGTTTTTTTTTTTAAAGGGAGTCTCACATTTGGATTTACAGTATTGGATTTTTACAGTACTAGTTAAATATTGCTATTCTGCACCTATCATGACATAAGATTTGATTGAGAAGGCCCTCATATCCAGGCAATGTTAGGCTGCATCTGTACATAGTTATAACACTTCCAGCCACTGCAGGAAGCAGCATTAGTGATCAGATAGTGATCAGGGCTCTTCTTAACTATCCCCTATGTAAATTTGTAACTCCTCATAAGCTGGAGCAACTCTTCTATGAACAAGCTGAGGCAGCTGGGGCTTTTCAGCCTGGAGCAGAAAAGGCTCCAGGGAGATCTTATAGGGATACTTCCAGCCCCTGAAGGGGGCTACAGGAAAGCTGAGGAGGGACTTTTCACAAAGGCATGTAGTGATAGGGAGTAGATTAAGACTGGACATTAGGAAGATACTCTTCACTGTGAGAGTGGTGAGATGCTGGGACAGGTTGCCCTAGGATGCTGTGGATGATCTCTCCTGGAAGTGTTCAAGGCCAGGCTGGATGGGGCTTTGAGCAACCTGGTCTAGTGGGAGGTGTCCCTGCCCATGGCAGGGGAGATGGAACTGGGTGATCTTGAGGGTCCCTTCAAAGCAAAACCATTCTATGATGACTCTATGATTATAGTTACCAGATACCTTGTGAGAATTTCTGGTAGATCAGCCCCTACCCTTGTAGGAAAGTCAAATTTCAGCTCTTGCTTTCTGCCTATTTGTATCTGTCCCTGCATTTTTTTATGATCCCTGTTCTAAAACCAATGTATGGTGTTTCTGAATTTTTCAAGCATTCCCTGACCTCTAACTCAAAACCAGCTGCATTTTAGCACTTGGAGAAGCAGTTCTTCCATGCTCCTGATGCTGCCTCAGATGGGTATGACAGAGCTCTAAAATCATTCTTATTTCAAGCTTTAAAACACTAGTGGAAGACATCAGGGGAAACTGCTAGTTTTGATAAAATTATTAGTGTTTCAGACAGATCTCATGTTCTTATTACTTATTCCCCTTTTTAAACTTTTTAAGACATATAATTTGAGCATGGGGTTAGAAACTACAACATAAAAAGGACTAGTTTAGTCTTTTACAACAACCTTCCTAAGCAAGATACTAAAACATGCACATTAGCAAACAGAGACTTCTAGGTCTGAAGAACAGATTAAATTACTGTGACACAGGGACAAACCTTTAATTGCTATAAAGGCACGTAATTGCATTGACAACAGTGGCTAGAACAAACTTTGTCTAATTTATGCCTGGAGTTGGCCAAAGCCCCACAGATCTAGAAACCCTTGAACTTTGGGAAAGCTTTGATCCAGTCCAGACTTCATGGCTCTGATCCACTTCAGCTGGGAAGGACCCAGATCTGCTTAAAATGTATTTCACAACACATCTTTGCCTGCATTTTTTTCAGATAGCTCATAAATACCACAAGTAGAACCATTTCTCCTCATTCACAATACCTACTAGCAGAGCCAGCTATTCACATCTCCAGCACAATGTTAAAAAAGGAAAAAAAAAAACCCCAAAACCAAACAACAGAACAAACAAGACACAAGAGCAAGCTTTAGATCGGTTGACTTGCTACCAAAGAGCAAGAAGAAAGCTAAGGTACTAAAATTTGCACAGTCAGAATGTTTGGAAGAAATTCAAACTGGTGAGAAACTCTGTGACATGTACAGCATGGAACAGCTTGCAAAGCACAAAACCAGCCATCTCACTCCCTCCTTGTTATCCCCAGAAAAACCAAAGACTCATTTGAGTACAGTTCCTAAACAAGCATATTATGTAAGTCTATTTTTCTCGTTGTTGTTCTCTGAAGGTAAAAGGTTCATTCACAGTAGTAGCAAAGTTGTGATCACAAACCACACAGAAAGGTTGTGGTTTTCAGGTGAGCTAGTTGAGAGTGATGAAACTAAGTAAAATCTAACCAGGGAAAAGGAGTCTGACAAGCTCTTCTGACTGCATTTACCACTAATAATTTAACAAATAAGCTGTTAATAACTTAAACCAAGTACGGCCAGACCCTAGATCCACAGATCATAGGATAATTCCAGTAGGAATGGATCTCAGGAGGTCAGACCAAGTTGCTCAGGGCTTTTGTTCAGTTGAGCCTTGAAAACCTTTTCAAAGATGGAGACTGCACAGCCTCCCTGGGCAACCTCTGCCCCTGCTTGACTTGTACACGGGGTGAAAAAGTTTTTCCTTATACCCAATCTGAACCTCTCTTGTTTCAACTTAACACCTTTCACCACCACTCCCCTCCTCCACCATGTACCACAGTAAAGAGCCCAGATCTATCCTGACAGTTTCTCCATAGCTACTGGGCAGCTGCTGTTTGTTAGGTGCTCCCAAAGCTGTCTCTCTTCCAGGATGAACAAGCCTGGTCCAGCAGATGCTCCTCACAAGACAAGACAAGTGCTGCAGCTCCCTGAATATTTTTGGCAGCCCTCTGCAGAACTCACTCCACTCTTCCTTGTACTGAGGTGCCTAAAACAAAGCTCCCTGGTTCAGATGTGGTGTAACAAGTGCTGTGTAGAGGGACATGATCACTTCCATGAATCTACTGCCTGTGCTACTGTTAGCACAACCCAGGGTACTTTTGGCTTTCTTAGCTGCCAGAGCACACTGCTGGCTCACGTTCAGCTTCTTCTCTACCAAAATCCCCAGGTGCTTTTCCACAGAGCAGCCTGACAGGCCCCCAGTCCCCAGCCTTCATTATTGCCAGGGGCTCTTCATTCCTCTGTGCAAGGCTTCACACATCTGTCCTTGCTGAATTTTGCAAGAGTTCTGGTGACCCATTTCTCCAGCCTCTCCAGGTGCCTCTGGAAAGCAACCCTGTCCTTCAGCATTATTGACTGGCCCTACCAATTTGGTTTCCTTTGCAAAGGTGAATGCACTGAATCATCTCTGATTCTTCCATAAAGATGTCAAACAGGATGGGTCCCAGGACAGACCCCTGTGTTACTCCACTTGTCACAAGCCCCCATTTAAAGTAGGAATCATTAAGCTCTGCCTTCTGAACCTGATCATGTAACCATCTTTTCACCCATCTAACTGTCTGCACAGGCAGACTGTTAACAATCTGATTTGCATATAAGAATGTTGTGGGAGATACTGCCAAAAGCCTTGTTAATGTCAAGGCAAATGACATGCACTGCTCTCCCTTGCAGCAATAGCAGTGGGAGTTTTCAGGAGTATTCTTCTCCAAAACACCTCTGGAAAGTATAGCTTGGTATTACTGAGATAAGCCAAATCCTTAGCTGCAATAATCAAGCCAGGTCCAGTAAGCCCAGTCTATACACAGTATTTTATTTCAGCTAGTGATTCTGGCTCACTGTGCACCTGATATTTGTCACATCAACTTTACATGCAAGTTGCACAGGCAGTCCCTGGAGTTCCTAGGCAATAGGAATAGCAAGGGAAACCAGAGAGTTGCAGAAACTCCTCAGTTCTGTTGTGAGAAGCACAGATGCACTGTGTTCCTGCGAGGGTCTTTCTCTTACCTTTGCAAGGAAAGTCCATGCTGCATATTGCCCTGAGGTTGTGCTGCTTTTTAGCTTCACTGTGTGCAACATCAGAAAGAATCCCAACAGTCCACTGCAAGGGATGGGGAAAGCTTGTTAACAAAATCTCTTAATTTCAGCTAAGCAACGTCTTACATGTATCTTGGTTTTCCTAATGCAGAACTGAACAGTCACCCTTCAAGCTGTGTTAATCCAATTTGGAGACATAAATCTGCTGGACAAAGAGCTTACATTATGACTAGGACATTTTGGGTTTTGTTCAGTCAGTGACTAGGGTTTGAGTAAAGTAAGTCTGACGCTTTTATTGCTGGTCTCTAATGCACTTGCATAATCAGAAAAGTAGAGATTATTGGAAACATGAGGTGAGATATTAACTTCAGGCACTGAAATGGCTCTGAATAAAGGCAATGCCAACTTTAACAGGAGCCACACAAGTTTGGCAACTAACTCACTTCAACCTCCACACCGCCTTGAACTGAGGAAATAACCACTGGAAAGTTTCTGCCTAAAGCATTCAAGTGGTTTAAACTTCATGAAGCCTAAATTCCAATTAGGAAGTGAAATACATTCAGTCTACCATTTAACTGATGACTCAGTAGTGCTGGGAACAGAATACTCCAAAACTCTGCTGACAGCCATGTGAATTTTGATCCTCAAGTCATATAGGACATAGTCCTCAGTGTTCCTGTAGCCAAGGCTACTCTTAAGGAAACTCCGCTCCACATCTCACTGGACCTCACAGAGCTTATAAGCTTTAGCTCTGTATTTTTTCTCACTTATGGCAGACTTACACTGGTTGTGAATCAGT
Organism: Calypte anna; assembly: GCF_003957555.1. Classification (NCBI taxonomy): domain Eukaryota; kingdom Metazoa; phylum Chordata; class Aves; order Apodiformes; family Trochilidae; genus Calypte; species Calypte anna. The sequence continues at coordinate 104,253,792 of NC_044245.1, forward strand.
GAAACCAGCAAGCAGGGAATAAAAGAGGACTTGAGGATATGTAAGGCATAAATTTCTGTGTGGCTGGTTGAGAAGATTACAAAGTACTGTGGGAGGCTATATGGAAAACAAGATGGGATCAACACAGAACACAAGTGGTGAGGTAAATAAAAAAGGTATTCAAAGAAAGTATGCTGCTCTGGATACTGATACAATGCAGTTGGTGTCCTCTCTGCAACAGCAGGAAGGGTGGAAGACAGTGTGTCCCCATGTCAGAAGTTCCATGCTGGGCTCCAGCACCTACACCAAGTGCAGTTCCCTGCTCAGTATATGTGGCAAAGTTGCATCTCAGCCACATGTCAGTACAGGTGGTTTTTGACACACTGAAAAGTAGGGCAAAATAACTACCCAGGAGAAGGAGGAACTAGGGTTTCTTACACTGAACCATAATGAGACCCCCCCAAAGGCCTATTCGCTGTTCCTGGAGTTAAGCAAGCAGATGCAGCCTTGATGATAAAAGATAGCCCCAAACTCAGCTCCTACTTCAGAAGATGAAGTGCTGAACAACTGAGCATTCCACTCAGAGAAATCAGTGAGTTCAATGAAGCAGCACTGCCCAAACTTTTGAAAGCCCAGTAGCTAAAGTTTGCTCTTCATCTTCTGCCCTGTGGAGAAGGGCTTTTAGTCAGAGTGATTTTAAGCTGTTTAGTGTAATTCAGAGATAAAAAGTGAAACAGCTAATAATAACACCTGAAATACTGATGTCCCAATTAACACAAATTTACTTCTTTAACAGAAGGGAGCACTTTGCACCTTATTAGTAATGCTTCAGAAATTCTGCATGGGCAGTAGATTTAGCTGCATCAGTTTCCCTGACTTTACATTGCAAATCCTTTATGTCCACAAAGACACTAGAATACAAGATGTAGGACAGCAACTGAGATGCTTGTTTATTCATCTAATTACTCCTTTTCAGTGGCTGTAGTGTACAGTGCTACTTTCTATACAGCTACTGAAGCTGAGCAATTGAAAGAGAAGTGGGAGGTTACAACAGTGGAATATTCTAATGAAATGGAAAAGAATAATATATTGGTTAGACAGATATCCATTAGTGCCTTGCCTTCAAGAAGAAAGAGATTTCAGCTACCTACCATGGAACAACTTATTCATTAGCACCTAGTTGCAAGTTACTTGTAGTGTGGATAATCGACCCTTGGAAGAAAAAAAAGCCACTTTTGTACCTAAAAACTATGTACATAAGGAAATAATTTAACAATAATTTTTTAATTTCACCTTTTAATGGAAAATTTAGATACAATTAAGCAAACCCCTAAGAATCAAGAAATATTTTTACCTTCAATTAGCATGAAAATATTTTTTTCCTGCCTAAAAAGAAAATACTTCCATTTGGCAAAAGACTGGAAGAGAAAGATAGGAATACATTTTTTTAAAGAATCAAGACCTATAGAAAACATACTTTCATTGTCCTGTGAGAATTACACTATTGAGCTGTGAACATTTGCTACTCAAAATAAAGGAATGCTTGTTAAAGCTTTTCCCTTTTACCCAAAAAAAGCCTTCTGCCAAATAACAAGATGTACAAACAAACAAATCCATGTTCACCCATACACTGCTGAAGACTAATACTTTGTAATCACTGCAAACAGCAAGTTTTACAAGGGCTAATCTGACTTGAGAAGCATTTGAAAGAGGCTACTTAAAAAGCTTTCCTACATTGGGTAAAAATTACTTTGCTGGTGACTGAGAACTCTCCTGATCAGAATGTACTCACTCAAATAAACACATATACTTCCAGCACACTTGAATCTCAGAACCTTCAAACACATAGAATAGGCACAGATATTCACAGGAAGAAATTCTCTGCCATTTTATTGTCTTATGCTTGCAGAAACTAAAATAACCAAGTTTTTACATAGCCCAGAATTTTTGACTGAGAGGCATGTTTGGAAGTCAATGTGATCTCTTATTTTGAAAACATTCACATGTCTTGTTATAGAGAGGTTACCTGGCACAGCAGCTGCTGTGAAACCTGTAGAAGTACAGGAGTGGAAAGTCCAAGGCACTGAAGAGATCACCTGAAGGAGAAAGCAATATACTCAGTGGAACACAGGGGGAAAAAAATTACCCACTTTTACAAGCAGGGGAAGAGCAATTACATGAACATTACTAGTTTAACATTCCTCTAAGCCTTTACAGCTGGCTGACTTTTCATTTACGATGCTTTCCACATTTCTAGTGTGTTTAATGATTTCTCTCTGACCTTGCTTCTAGCCAGTCCCTTTGGTTGAAAAAGGGGAAACAGATACATTAGAGTATTCTTTCCTAGTAATGGGGAGATCCTGCTTAAGCAAGAGTTGCCAGTGGATAGACATGCATCATATCCACTTACTTTATTACAAAGCTTGTGACAGTTCCTACTGAAGCAACAGGAAACACAGATGTATGTTGGCTTCTTCCCCCTCTGGCATGTGAACTCTGTCACACAGAGCAAGTTGAGAAGTTTAAAAAAGTTCTCTCATTTCCAAGTAGAGCTCTCGAGTACTTGCATTTCCAGGAACCTGGGACTTGGTTGCTCCTGGAAGCAACAATTTCCAGGAGTTCTCAAGCCTTCCGGCTCTACAGATTTGGAGGAAACTCCATCTTTCACTTTTTGACATGCACCAATTTGTCTGACATCTCTGTCTATCCTGGTGGGACAATGCTAGGTATACAATATGCACCACCAGGCAAAAAGGGGAATTTTTGTTTATTTAAATGCTTGTGCCTTTGTTTTTCTGAGCAAATGTCTAGTGAAAAACAACAGATTATCATCCTTATCCTTCTAACTATTTAAAACCCAGTATGATAGGAATATTAGCCACCACCAAATATTCATTTCTCTATTTTTAGCCTCTGATCTTTTGCTACTCCAAATCCTGCCACGGGCTTGAGTGATGGTATACATCTTAAAAAAGCAACAAAACAAAATCTCTGCATAGCAGAAAGGAAAACTCAGTTCTATATGGACTGCTGGGACACTGCTCTGATGGGGACATATTCACCTAGGTAATCCTTGTTCTTTACCATGCACCACCTCAAAAGCTGTTCTTTTGTCTGTCCTGTGCTGCTGCTTCACAAAGTGCAGCTAAGGAAGGTGCTAGTGAGTACTATACAAATTACACAGTGTTATATACCCTCTTCTCTTCCTGCAAGATAGCATATTATTGATCATATTCCAGTTGAATTCCAAGCTTTGGAATCCTCTAAAAAACTGTATGGAAAGGAAAGGCAATACTGAAACATAAAAAAGGAACAACTCAATCCACTTTACCTGCTGGATGGGATGCAGAGGCCAAGAGCACCACACTAAAAAATAATTTTTAAAAAAGGATTAATTGTATAATACAGAATTTATCCCATAGCCTGAACATTATAAATTGACAGCTTTGTGTATGTTATTTCCTGGTGAAACTTACTCCAGTTAAGTAGTGTAACTGAGGTGTAAGTATCAATTTAATTAAAAAAGAGGTTCATTGGGAAGGCACCTCTGGGATCACCTAATACAACCTTGTACCTGAAGCAGGACTGTCACCAGTATTTTATCATATCACCTGTGGTTCTGTCTCAAACTGCTAGGTCTCAAAAACCTCCCAGCATGAAGATTCCACACCTCTTTGTGTAACTTCTCCCTGAGAAGCTTTTCCTGATGTCTTTCAACATCGAAAGCTGCATTTTATGGTTGCTGTTTCATGTTATACCATCTGGCATTTGTTAGAAAAGTTTAGTTCCATAATCTTTGCAACTCCCTTTCAAGAAGGTATAGGCAGTTGTTAGGCTGCACCGTGGTCTCTGCCCATCTCAACAACATGAGATCCTTCAACCTCTCCTTCCATCAGCTCCAAGTCCCTAGCAATGCCACTCACCCTCTGCTAGGTCTTCACTTTCTCAGTATCTTTTTCCGAGAGGCCGAAAACTGAGCACAGAATTCCAGCTGCAGCCTCAGCAACGCTTGTAACAACTTCTCTCAACCTGAGAGCCAAACTCCTTCAAATGTAGCCCAAAATATGGTTTCCCTTAATTTACCACGCTCAAGCATTGCTGCCTCACACAGGCCTCAGAGTTCACTTTTACCACTGAGTCCTTTTCAACAGACCTGCTGTTCAGCCAGCTGCTGACACCACTGAGACAGAAATTATAGGGAACTGTACCTATGTCTAGACTTGTGTGTCTCTCTGTCTGAGGATTAATTCCAGCTGTGTGAGTACTGGTGTCTGCTTCACAGGGATGTGCATATATTGCATGCAAGAGTCAAATCCAGTTTGAGTCCTATGCACGTGTTTGTGCACGCACCTCACGTTCATGCCCAAAATGCCCGTCAGAGAAAGGAAAAATGATGCAATTAAACTTAAGACTTTTTAAAAAATAGAGCGTGAAAATAGAGCCAAGTGCCAGCCCAAATGATGCACACTTTTCAGAAAGATACGAATCATGAAGATGGGAAATGAACAAGAAAACCAGCTGTGACCAGTTCTTTGTCTGGAGTATCACTTCAGATTTCTGTGGTCCTACCTTCCCTGAGTTTGCAGTATAGGCTATACAGAGCCTTTTTCAGTGCTACTAATTCTTCCTGTAAATTTCTGATTTTTTAATGTTTTTTTCCATTCTGTGCTGTTTCCAAGGTTAGAAGGCTACAGAAATATATTCTGGGGCACTGTAAGATGGGAGAAGCATGCATGTCTCCAAAAGCAGAGCTACAGCTTCCTCCATTTACAGGACACCATGGACATATGGTCATGACAAAAAACAAAGGAGAAGAGGGAGAAGAAGAAAAGATTATCTGTAGAGGTTGATAAGCATCAAGCACTGCTTTTACATAGGTAAAAAAGACATTCACTATGAATGATGCAGTAGGCAATTTTCCCTGGCTAATTACCAACAATTCTTACAGCTTAGTAGACCCAGTAATGCCAGTAAAGTGCCATTCAAGCCAACAGAGGAATGGTAGACTGTACAATGTAAAGTTAAGGCAGAGAAAAGCTAGAAGTGGTTGCCAACACACGAGGTTACAGCTAGGAAACTGTACTGACAGTAGATGAGCTACTTCCAGTACCTGCAGCAGTACAGTACCATGTTCTGGTGCTTCTAAGTAGGAAACTCCCTTTTCCAATGTTAACACTTTCGAGCCTGCTTGCTCTCAGCTGGTCCTAGTTCTGCAGGTGACCAGGCTGCCACCTGTGGTGGCCTGCCCTGCACAAGCTTTGGTGAATGCCAATGTCATCCACAGAGGCACCAGCAGCAAAAAAAGAGCTGCAAAGAGGATGACAATCCCGTGGCCAAGGAAGCCTTACCACTGAAATCAGCCATGGAAGACAACAGCTTCATGACTGACAGGCAGGTGGGTATTTTAAGCTTAACGTTTTATATACAATGTCTTTGAAAGGCATCAGCTGGTACAGTATGTTCACACTGTCAATATTTATACATGTTTTTAAAAGATGTAGTTGTCACAAAGATATTGAATGCTGTAAAGCAGATCACTTACAGGAGGCAATCCTCCCCACTCCTTGTCCCCAGACAAGGGACATCAAGAGGAATTCAGAAGAAATAGCTCCAATTCCTCAGTTTCATGGCAAAGTTGGAAAAGGAAGGGGAGGCTTATTGCTTCTGACTGCCTATTAGAGAAAAGAGGAGAGTAGCAGGGCAAGTGAAACTGTATCACCAGATATGAGAATTATGACTACACCATGTTTCTCCACTTTTGCTTTTTGCATTATTAATTTTTAAAGAAACAAAAAACCCCAACAGTCAGAGCTGGGACATGCTCAGAGAAAAGTTTCCTTCTGCAACCAAGAGGAACTGATAACCCTAACCATACATCCCAGGCCTCAGTCCAAAGAAAACATAAGAGGAAAACAAAACCTGCTTTGTGAAGTGCAGGGCAGGTTAAGGCAAATGGGTTAGATGGCATTAAAGCTGTACTGTAACCCTGCTCTGCACAGAACATCAGTAGAAAAGACACCATGATGTTGTAAAACCACATTAGGGATTCAGAAATTTCCAGCAGGACAACCTGGACATCAGGCTGCAGTAAAAACAAAGTCCCTGTGTTGGGTTTCTCCACTCCTTTTCCCTCAGTACAGAGGGCTGGGTCACCGTGGTTTTCTTCCTGGCTGAAAAAAGGTTTTGTCAGCAAGAACAGCAATTTATGCCTACAAGGCTAGCCTTCCCTATTACAGAAAATCTATTGCAGCTTTTTAATTCACAAAAGTGACAGATGAGCTGCTCTTCCAGAAGCCAGATGTAGTTTAGCTGCATAGAGTAGAGCCTTTACCTTACACCTTTTTCAGTGTCGCTTACTCACCATTGGAAACTCTCCTGCTCTAAGTCTTTATTTTCTCCTCACCAGGGAGGCTATCTGGCACACCTCTGTGACAGCAACAGATACTGGAGTGTACTGAAACTTTCTTCCAGGTTCTCCACAAAAAGAAAGCCCAATATGAGCCATGACCTACTTCTAAAACACATTATGCATTCCAGGTAGACATTACAAGCCCCCCATGCAACCCCTTGCCACCTAGCTGGGGGGTAAGAAATCTGGCTCCTTCTCTGATAATAAGTGGGGGACTGGAAAGGAATAAAGGAAAATGCAAGATTATGGAAAAAACAGTCAACAGTAAAACACTAAGGCAGAAGTCAGAGTGCATGGAAACGCAATACTGCAGGAAAAGAAAAAAATAAAAGAAAAAAAAAAAGGTGGTGGGAACAAGACTGAAGGATTAGAAGGAGGTTCTTGAAAGTACAATTCCCCTCACGTGCTTAAACTCACGGGAGATGGATGAACAGGATGGGGCTGGGCACTGAGAAGCAACATCACCCCTCCCTTCTCTGCATAGCACAGCTCTGCTTTCCCTCCTTCTTCCAGCCTTGTTCCTGATCTGGCTCCTATTTTTCAAGCCATTGAATAATCATGCTGTAAGTGATGAAGTGAGAAGAACACCACACTTTTCAACATCAGCAAATATTTCTTCAGATCTGTTTGATTCTGGAAAATTCCCATTCATGTACATTTGCTTCAGACATTCTGCCCTCCAAAACTATTCCAGATTTTAAAACAAGAAATAGTGCATGGCATGTAGGGACAGCATACATTAGGAGACTTTGCTGATTTCAGTTGCAGCTCTGTAAGTGTCCAATAGAGTCAGTACAGTTAATCTAAACATAATTCTTTTATTTTTCATCTAACATATTGGTATATTCTGACACAAAGCAGCTTGGAGCAGAACTTTTAATCTGCTCTGTCCAGGCTGTCTCTAAACTCAGAATACAACTCCTTTCACACAGAAACATTTTGAACAGCCTCTCTTGTAACAGACCTACATATCACCCTGTATATTAGGAAAACTTTCTTATCAAAACAGTTATCAGCTACTAGAACAGGCTGCTCAGGAAAGTGATTGAGTCACAGTCCCTGAAGGTATGTATAAAAGTCTTGTAGATGTGGCACTTAGGGATGTGGTTCAGTGGTGGACTTGGTGTTAGGTTTATAGTTGAAGTCAGTGACTTGAAAGGTCTTTTCCAATCTAAATGATATTATGATTCTGTACACCATCTGGTTGGGTCCACACAGCTGCTTTCTCTTCTTTGCACAGCCACATAGCTGTCTGATCTAGGTTAGAAATAAGAAATAAGACCTATTGATAATAATGCTAAGAGGAGAAAGATGCACTTATATGACACACTATCAACTTCCTTCAAAAACCATAGAATCATAGAGACATGCTTGTAAAGACAGAACCACTGGTACACATCAGATTGCTGTGTTTTGCAAGTGGAACTGGGGTTCTACCATGGCCAAAACAGTCCTCAAGAAGCTCTGAGTAGCTGAAGCAGCAAATACCTTACTGCCTGTTAAATCACAACATTTAGTGCTGGGCACCCTCTGACAGAGACAAGCACATGTTTACAGTAATTCTGACCCAGAACTGCCTGTGAGGAGTTAGTGCTCATTCTGAGAATATTCAAAAATACTCTTTAGCCGATCATATTACTTTTGACTGTCTTCTATAGAAATTAAGCTTGTGTGATAAAGCTGTGTGTACACATACATACATACCTCTACATAGCTCTCAAACACTCTAACCATCTTCATTCAAATTTGGGAAGGGGGCACTCATCTCCAAGATAACTACATGTACAGAGGTCTCACTTAGAGACAGTACCTTCTGCAGCAGAAAGATTTCAGCCCCATTAAACACTGGAGGACCTTCATGGTGGTAGCATGTCATGAAGGACACAAACAAGGAGAGAGCTTCTGCCAAATTTCCCACCTTGTCAAACATCATCTGCTATTATGACAAAACAAAACTAAAAGAAATCATATGTCACTTATCCTGTTGCCCATGGTACCACTTGTTTTCCCTAGACAAGATGAGGTCCAAATGCTATAGAATTTGAGCTTCTTAAACACCTAAAAATATATATATACATATACAGACACACAGACATGCAGATACCCAAAGACCCAAGCCAAATAAATAAACATACAGTCTTCTGCCCCCTCTAAGCCACCTGCTTTATACCAATTGCTCTGCACCATTACCTTGGGAACTACACTGACCTTCAAGCTCCTTAATGGTGAAAATTTTTGCAAGCTTTGGTAACAACTCTTTGTTTTAAAGCAGATGAAAAAAACCCCACCATCTTGGAACTAACACAGGTCCATTGTTGGGGTTTTATTTTGTTGTTGGTAAAAAAGGTTAATTTTAAAGAATAGTCTTAAAATATATACCATTACACATCACAGGTTCTTAGTGAGTAGTTTCTCCTTTCCAAAAGTCTCTAAATCAAGTATCATACTTTCCCTGTAATGTGGAACTCCTGCTCTCTGCTGGACACAACTTCCCAGACCCAAAGGATGCCATCAGCTAACTCAGCAGGAACCCAGCCCTGACTTTTCAAAGCTGAAAAACAAGGACCTTCAGCAAAAAAATGAATTCAAAGGTTCAGGTCCAGATGCAGTTTTCAACTTTTAAAATTACAACTTACAGCCATAGTCAGAGAGAGAGGTGATAAATGACAAATTTGATGTTGCTGCTTGTTTCAAAATTTTCCCTTCAATGGGCAAATAGCTACAGCTCATTCAAGTCTTCACGAGTTACTTCTGCATACAGTACCATATTTGCAAGTTCCATGACTAATTCTTCAAAACTCTTTCAATAAACACAAATACCTTATTTGAGTAATTTTTTTTTTTGCTTTGCACTTCATAGTAAATGGAAAACAACAGTTGACTTAAACAAGAGCCTAATTCAAGCAAAACAATATTCAGATATTGTAAATGCATGGGACCCTGGTCAATAACCACTGGAATCATAGAAGCACAATATCAGAGGTCTGCTCTAATAATTTATGGAAAAAGATTTGGTTGAAGTGAGATAGAGGAAGATACACAGTATTATCATGCTGATGATGCTGACAAGGCAAACGGGAACTGAAGTGTCCTACACTGGTGTCCCTGATGTGCTGCTTTCCAGGATCTTTAATGTTGCCAGACAAGAGCACACACTTAATCAAATGGACAAGTACAACATCAGTTTTGTTATGCTTATTCCTAACTCGTGCTCTCTCTTTCATTCCTTGTGACCATTTTTTCTTAGAACTTCGTATCTGTACTCCATAGTGTTCCCATACAACTTAAGCTACCATTCCAAGAAAAAAGGCCAACGTACACAAGATGTAATTATGGATGGAGAAGAATGTAGTAAAGTCTCTGTCTTACTTTAAATAAAGCTTCATAAAAATCTAGTGGAAGCCATAAACACCAAATGTCCTGGCTTATATGGCTCTTTGAGGAAAAGATTTAAATTTTTTTTTTTTTTTAATACAAAAGCTTACAAATCTGGTGAGTGACTCAAGCTCTTTCACTAACTAGAAAATAACAAGCCACTTTTACATCTCTGAATCAGAAAAACAACTGAAAGTCTAAATTACTCAACCCCACTAACAGCACTCTGAACAATCAGCTACTGCTCATGTGCTTTGCTGATCGTACTTCAAAAATCACTACCTTCCCTCCTGGCAATTTTGTACAAGTTTTATTTTTGTGAAGTGAGGTATTGCCAGAGAGGTACAGTTACTCTGTAAATATGATTTCTGGAAATTATAGATCACTTGTGCACACGGTGATTAAAAAATTCATGATTAACACCTCGTTACTTCCCCAGGTGTATATTGGCATGTCCACCTATAACCAGAGCCAAAAAAATTCAGCTGCTAAGCCATTCAGCTTAGCACTTTCCTTTCAGTGACTGTCCTGCTAAGTAAATACATTTAAGTAGTGCTAGCTATGAGTTTCCTGAACAAACCACAGTTTAAAATGAAAACACAGACCACATAAAACCAGCAATGGTGTATCAAAGGCTTATTCATTTTACCTGAATACATAGTTGATGTACTGTTGGTCCAGCTCACTGTGAAAGGAGGGAAAGAAAAAAAGGTGCTCTTTGAGTGATGCAATCCATTTGGTATGAGAGATCAGTATATTAAACAGCATTACAACACTGTAATATTACATAATATTAATATTATATAACCTATGACACAATGTTATAATTAGGTAATAGTAACAATATATTACAATCACGTGCATTATAACAATAATCTATTACTATTATACTAATAGCAATATATTAATCAGAAAATTAATTTACACATCATTTGCACAATATTTTTGTTGTTACTGTGTCAGTGAGTCTGCCATTAACAGTGAACATAAAGTGAGACTGAAATTGAGACCCTTTAAACAGAGAGGCAAAATGGCCTTGAAATAAAGGAGCTTATCCATATTCTATACACAAATGTATTACAAATGTACTCATAATATGCAGTGACAACATATCCATCTCCATCCATACAGGCAACTGCAGATTAGAGACAGTGTGAACATGTAATGGCACCTGCTTTCAAAACAACTTGTGTCTGGCTGAAATTCTAATGAGCACATGGGATTAGAACAAGGTTTCAAAGTTTTTAAGGTTCTTAGCCATTCCTGTCCTGTGGCAAGTCATCATCAGCTAAACACTTCTGAGACTGTGTCTCACAGGGAGATACTGACAGATTTGAACCATACAGCTTTCAAGACTAACACAAACTAACATTTCCACTTGATGACTGTGCTGGTAATTAGGGGCTCTTTTTCCAGGACTGAGTGATTATCCTTTGATAACACACTGTTTAAAACTAATTCAGAGTTTGAGTTCACAGTGTAACTGTCAATAACCACATGCTGTTGTTATCCACAATAAATAAAGCTCCTTTTGCAAGAGAAGTCATTAATGATTAGCTAAGAGTGGCCAAGCTGACACTGGGAATGCAGAGAACCCTAGAGTTTACCCAGCTGCCACACAAATGTGCCTCTAACCCTCTTTGATAGCAATCTCTTTTTTTTTTAAAAAAAAAGAACATGAAAACACATTACCTTAAAGAGTTAGGTTTCCATAACTTGTGAAATATTTTGTAAGCCCCTGCAATTGAAATGACATGTATAATTGCCATGATGTGCAATCATTCTGACAAGCAATGGTTTGTTGAGCTGTGGTACTGGCAGATGTGGAAGCCCTCTGAACTACACTTCAGCAACATGGCAAAAAGGATGATTAACCCATTAACAGAAATGAACCTATGGCAACTACAAAAGAGCACGTGCACGTGTGTGTGTCTACATGTGTGTAAATACGCCTAGAAAAGTATTGCAGAATGGGTTCTTCAGCCCACACCATTAATTCTGGTAACTTCTATGATGTGTTCATCTATGTAGACCCCTACAGCTGTTGGCTCTGAGCTGTTCTTGCTGGTCAGAGTTCTCTCAGCTCTAAGGTTTCCAGGTTCTTTACATTCTTGACCTACCCACCTCTTAGTTAGTTCCCATTTCTATTCTGGGAAAAGATTCAGACACTCAGGAAAGGGACAATGCAGCTTCCTGCTCTGTTCTTTTAGACTCTTTCTTCAAGCCTTTGGTGTGGTTTTGTTTGTTTTTTATTCACAAACAAAACCAGCAAAAGCAAATCCAGCAGAACACTGTGTAATAGATGTCCTCAACTCTGCCTTTGTTAGACAAGCTGAAGGGTAGAACATGTCCTTTCCCTAATGTTCTTTCTTGTTTAACTGTGTGATAAGTTAGCTCACCTGTTTGCCCTTCCTTGCATCACCTTTATTCTGTGTCAGTTGATAGGAAATCAAATTACGTAGAGCACCCCTCCCCCAAAACATATCAACAAGTTTCTCACAAAACAAACAAACAAACAAACCAAAAGAAATGGGAAGAAGCTATATTTTGAGCATAAAAATTATGCTAGCACTTCCTAGGTGTTTCAAGCATACAGAAGAGGCCTCCTAAAGACTCTATAAGCAGTTTTCCACCTTCTAGCATTCCTTTACAAATGCAATCTCCTGGCTTTGAGAAAGCAGTAACATCACTCATGACAGTAAATTAACATCTGAAGTAAAAAAAAACCACACCTTTTTATTTTGTCTAAACAAGAAAATGTTTACAATATAATATTTCTTAAAGGAAAAAAAAACCAAAACATATATACTATTTCTTATTTGTATGTTAACAACATTTTAGACCTCTAGACCTCCCTGGACACAAATACTTATAAGCACATTTCCTTTGCCCTAAAAACTTTACAATATGAATAGAAAATAATAAAGAAGAAAATATCCCTAATTTGCAGACAAGATTTAACATATTAATGAAGCACTAAGTCTCTATAGGACAGATAAGAACCAAATACAAGGCCCTTATTAGCCAGTCTAATAGTCCAAAAGACACAAAATCTCCTAGTTAAAAATTACTGATCTCCTTTTCTTCATAATTTCTGGGTCTGATTGTTTCTAGCTTTTCATAGAAAAATTATGATTTATTGAAATCAATGTTTAGTCTGAAAAAGACAAAAGAAAACGGGACAAGTCACGCAACTCATTGTTAAACTTTTAAAAAAATGCACAGGAATGCAAAAAACACCCCAATATTTCAACATCCTTCCTCTGGGAGCATATTCCATCATATTTTAGAATATTTGTGTCAGTATAAAAATAAAATTACTGTGTGCAAGGAAGTTCTGACTACATGTTATTGCTTGGATTTTTTTCATGTTTCTTCTCCCCTCAGACAGGACTGCCTTTTAGTATGCAGCCACCAAAAACTCCCAGAAAAGCTTAGTGTTGATTAAAATTGCATGTGCACATTTTGTCATTCACTGGTAACTGATTGTAATACCTAGTTCACTCTGTTGTTGTCTTCAACATAAAAAGCTATAAAAGGAATGCACTTCCTTATCTTTACTGCACTTCCTCAGTCTTTTCCAAGTGTTTCTTACATCAAAAACTTCAGATATCAGTAACTTCATAATAAAGCTGATTTATCCAACACATTCACTCTTCCTAATTCTTTTTCCAAAAGAAAATTACTTACCAACACAGATTAAGTGAATTAGAGCCCATAAATAACCGTTTGGATCAAACTGCAAAAAAAGAACATCTACATAAATAAAAGTACATCCACATAAACATACATATTGCTATTTCCCTGTGCAGCGAGCTCCACAAAGCAAGTACAGTGCTATGCTACAAAGAAAGAGAAGAAGATGACTAAAGAAGACAAGGGAAGGCTAAAGGTTTCCCTGTCCTGCTTAAAGGCCTGGCATATGCCAGCTACTCATGCTCTCAGCTAGTCTTGGCAAGAACAGCTTCATTTCCTTAATGTATGGACACCATTTTAAATAATCTGAGCATATGCACCCCAGTTTGATTAGTCTTCCAATGGTGGTCAAGGAAGGGCAAGAGAATCAGAAAAACATCACTAAGGTTTTTGTCTTGTCTCCTTTGCCCCCTCAGCCCCTGCAGCAGCTGAGCAGCCTCTCTTCCCAAGGCTCCATAAGTATCCAAAAAAGTGCTTTTAACAGACATCTGTCTCTGAGCAAGGTAAGGTCTCTTCACAACCAGTGGGGAAAAATAAACATTTCTGAGAGGAATTCACCTGCATATTTTAGATGTCTGCTTTCAGAGGAAGACTATTTATACATTAGAAGAATGTATAAGAAGTTCCTGCTCTGCCCCATGGTCTGGGAAGGGACCTAGTGCAGGGGCAACACTTCTGAAGGCTACCTTGGATGAGCTGTATCCAGACAGGTCTCATCTGTCACCAGACTCATCCCACCTGACTTCAGATATTAATTAAAGTATCTGAAACAAGGAAGCAGCCTTCCTGGGTCTCCAAAATAGAAAAGCACCTCCAAGGAACAGATCTTTTCTCTTGAGGTACCTCTCTTGAGGTACCTCCTTTCTTTCTCCAGTAGCTACAGCAAGAGTGTAGAGTGATTACAAAGCTAATTTAGGAACCTCCTGAAAGTATGTGTAATTAATTAATTCAACCCCAAGTGTTTTGCTCTAAGACCTCTGAGCAGTTAAACCATGGTTTCCCCAGCCACCAGCTTTACCAAAGACCTCTGTGTCTGCACTACTCAAAGGTTTTGCACTGATGCAAATATATTAAAAGCAGGAATCCCAGCCTGGCTTACAAGCAAAAACTGCATCAGTCATATGCTAACAAGATGTCAGACATCAAGCTCTAACTAGAGCTGTGTTACAAAGCAGAGCTCACCTGTGTGTCACATAAAGGAAGGCACACTGCTGCTGCCAGAAGGAACAGCACACTGTATAGAAGAGAAAAAGACCAAAAAACAAGACCAAAAGCTCGCAATCTGGATGCAAAAGGTTGCAAAGTATAGGCAGTTCCACTCAATCTTACACTGACATTTCATGTGTTTAATTTTTATTTCGTATTTTTAAAATAATTTTTGCCACCAAAATTAAGTTTTACATCATGAATTCTTTATAACTCCTACACAGCAAAACTGAATGAGAAAAAAAAAAAAAAAAGCAGCACAAAACATCTCACCAGTAATGAAAACAAGTTTGTTGGTAGGGAATATTATTCTTCATTTGCCACCTGGCTTCCCTAGACTGCTTCAGAAAGCCAAAATAAATAAATTTCTGGATGTGAATGGCTACCAAAAAGTTCTTCTATTAAGGTGAGTTACCTAGCAGAAAAATGCCAGCAGAGGTGACTCCATTAGAAGTTACGGTGTTACTCCAGAACACAGAGCAAAGCAGCTGAGTGGTCCCAGTTTAGAAATGGCTTAAGGACAGCACATGTCCTCCCTTAGTCCACTGATTCAGAAGAAATATATTCTTAACCTGTGGCTGAGTCAGTATTTCTACAGGCTACACTGAATACACTGATGTGGAATTTCTGTGGACTGTCACTATTAATAATAACAAACATTTCTTTTTGCAGCTTATTTTCCTGCTGTCTAGGGGCATGGGAAAAGACAGAATGAAGATGATAAAAAACCTGGCATCCTTGACAATAATCCAGTGGTAAAAACAAGGCCACAGAAAATGGAAACAACAGGAAGAAATTAGGAAGATGGTGCCTCTAAGTATGCTAAATAATAACCCAATATTATCTACTTTAAGTACAGATAAAAGATTACAGAATGTGGAGGACAGCAGATGGGTCTTCAGGGGAGGGGAGGGTGTGGGGGAAATAGTGAAACTTTAATACATGACTGCCAGCTTCTGTTTGTTTCTGTCTCCTTTCTGAAGCTGAACAAGTAGGGCCTACAAGGGTTGATGGGTTGTATAGCTCAGTGATTCTGGCAGACCTGGATGTCACTCACCTTTTCTTTTTTAGGTAAGGCATTTTTTTGCTATTTCCTATTATATTAATTATCTTTTACTCTTTAAGATTGCCCACCGGAACTTCAATCCTGATTTCTATCTCCTTTCTAAAAACATAAGCATTGCTTTGATATTCAGAAAGATTGGACTTCTGGAATATTTTTTTTCTTTGGGGAGGAAAAAAAAAGCATGTATTTATGTAATTGTTAAAAAAAATAATTAAAAATATTTAATTGCTCCTATGTTGCAATTTAGGCTCACCTCCCATGGGAATGTGCTTTACATTCTTCATTGTTTTGGTGTGGCATTATCTAAAGCAAATACAGAAGCTGGAGCCAAAACAAGTCTGAATCTGGGTAGTTTTAAAAGCTTACCTACAGATTTTCAGAAGAGAGGTCTGCTGTAAAAAAGGAAAGTATGATTTAAATAATTAAAATTTAAAATTAAAAATTATGAAACAGTATTTTCATCTTCCAAAACCAGGAAAGTAATTACTGATGTTACTGATATTACTGCACACCAAACACACTAAAATCCAGTGAGCAACATTCAACAGCCCATTATGTTTGAGCACTGCTTAGCAAAATTAATCTAAAAACATAACCAAGACTACAGATTAGCCAACTTCAATTTGATGTGTACTTCTAGATTACTCGCCAGCAGGTAAACCTAAAACCAGATGTGAGCTTTAATACCTGGTGGTCAAATTTAACTTGAATTACACCAAGACTATGCATTGTATGTACCCAAATATTGGGTTTTCTTAATTAATTAGGTACTACCCCAGCCAAACCAGTTTGGTCTAAACTCATGGGAGTTTCCCAGTCCTTTGGTCCAAAATTGTTTTCCAGAAGCTTCCCAGAAAGACTTGTGTTTACATTGTCCTTGTCCATTCTGTTTTTGCTTTTTTTTTTCTTCCAAGAAAAGAGACACAAACATGTGAGCTAGAGGGAAAATCCAAAACATTTTGATAGGTACTCTAATCAGAGGACAATGTGGCAGGGACATGCCATGGTTACACACTGCTATGTCCCATAGGCATAACCTTGTTGACCTCTTCATTTTTTTAGGAGTAGCAAACAGGGGCCATTTATTTGTCTTCCACATACACAACAGAGGTAATGAATGGAAGATCCCTTCCACAGCAAAGCCAGAGGCCACTGAAGAAATAACTTTGTTATTAATGATTTCCCAGCACTGCCTCACAGAAACTCTGTGGTCAATTAGAAAAGTGTTTCATAGCCTAAAAAGAAGGACACCCAATGCAGTTTGTGAGAAACAAACCCAGCTGTTACAAAAAGAAGCAGGGATTACTCTCCTGACTTTAGCAGGTCTTGGGACAGATTCTCTAGCATTCAAAACAGATTTTTAAAAAAACACTTTTTCCTGCATTTCATGCAGAAATGTGATCCATCTATAATCATACAATAACATAACAAGTGGTTGGATACAATGACCTCCTCACTCTCAGCTCAAACAATGAGATTCCTGCTTGGGGTGATAGTAATTCTCAGAATGGAAAAACAAGCAGGACCAAGCCAGCCTTAAAGACACAGCTCAAACTGTCAATACACATTTGCAGTGTTTCATCAGCTAAAGGGGAAAAGAAAACATTAATACAGATACTTGTCAACAGCAAAACACTCTCTGGGTCTCACTAATGAGTAGATATCACAGTGAGAACAGAAAAGCATATGGCTCTAATGCCTATATTAAAAATTAGGTCTTGTTATAGGGCAATTATATTACAGAAGGTTCCTTGTATCAGTTAATAGATTAGTTACCTCTTTCTGCACAAACTTCTGGAAACCACAGGTTATAACTTCTGCTGCATTGTGCACGGTGAGGAACACAGGGATTGGCTGCCATTGGGAGAGAATAAAAAACATCCAAATCAACCCAGAACAGTAACACACATAGGAAGGAGCAGTCCTCATACAGACAGCTGTCCCAGATGTTTGTGGGTTTGGGTTTGGTGTTGTGTTTTTGTTTTTTTTTTAAGCTGTAAACATCTGCCATATCTCCTGAAAGAGACTTAGACCCATTGCAATCACTACTACATGGCAAAGGCATCTTTAAATACAGACCCTGCTTGCTTCTTCTCCCACTTTCAAGCACTCAGACCGTTTGTTTGCAGGCAGCTACCTTGGGGAGATTTGCTCCAGGTTTCTGCCTCTAGTTTTGCCTCTCTGTTCAAATACCTGCAGCCTCCACAGCAAACAGTTCCCATTATTTTTCCTGTCTCTGTCTACTGGTACTAAGAATGCAGTATGACTCCTAGCAACAGAAATGGGCAAGATGATTTTAGGTGATTGCTTTCTGTTACTGCTGGGAAGAGCTGCCCAAAATTAGGGTAGCAATGTCATAGTTCATACACCAGTGATGTTGAAATTATACCCATTGAGGTACCTGGACACCATCCCAACATGAAATCATTAAGAAACAAACCCCTGTGATAACAATAATTAATCAAACACCCATTGCCACGGGCAAACCCAACCAGAATTAGAGATTTGTAAGACTCTCTCCAAATCAGATCCACAGTCTCTCAGACAGATGAAACAGAAGCAATTCTCTGCTCTGATTGAGACAATCCAAAGACTAAAGCAGTTTTAGGAAGCAGTATTTCCCCACTTGTGTATAGTATTTAAATCCCACGAGTAGAGAATTAGTTAATTACTCAGTGATGTCCATGCCTTTTAAGTACCAGGTGACAAAAGCAGCAGGCATCTCTTAAATTTGGCTTTCGTATTCAGAAATGTGTATTTTCTGGATTTTTCTTTTCCTGCCCATAAAGTTGGATAAACATCACTAGTTAAACATTTTAAGTCATGATGACAACTTAGGTGGATTCATAAATACAACAGGTACATCCAGGTAACTTTTAACACCTCTATATTAGCAAGGACTGAAAATCACACAAACACAACTAGCATGAAGTTGTCACTGGTTCTGAAAAAACAATTCTCAACCCTGCTGTTGGACAACTGAGAACATAAAACCAGAAGTATCTAACATAAGCATCCTGAGCCTGACACAATAATAGGAAATACAAGAAATAACCATGCACAAGGAAAGCTGACAAGCTGACAGCTTTCACATTTTCATGACAGAATTCACATTTTCTTCTGTGAAGCCAATTTATTGGGTTTTTCTTCCCTCCTTCCTGCTTTCAGCTCTTCCAAACATGTTTTGGAGCCAACAATGGCTCCAGTTTGCCTAGCCCAGTTAACCTTCTCCATATGTCTATTGTCTCAGATGTATTTCTTACATTTTTGAGTGGGGTTAATGCTTCCGAAAAGTTTACTGGTTGGGCAGGCAGGGTGAATAGACTCTGTACAAACCTCCCTTTGCAGCCCTGCATATTTTTGTTAATGCATCACAGTCCAGAACTAAGCTCCTCCAGTTCCAGCCCTTAAACTCCTGGGCAGGGGAGGGAGACTGCCAGCACCTCTAGGGAGAGGCACAAACAGAGATTAAGGTTGTAGCTCTGCCAGCATACAGGAGTGTTTGAAAGTGGGTCTCCCTTGCTTTGATCAAAAAAGTGCACGTAATTTCTGCTTTAGGAATAAATCCACCTAATTCAAAACCACTGCTGACGTGAGCCAATTCAGGTATGAGTTCGGGGGAGTCCATTTTCCTTCTCACTGTGCCAAAAAATTGTAGATGAAATTATTCTAAGTAAAGCTTCTGAGCAGGATTGAATCTAGCCCCAGTACAAGGCATTATATAGTAACTATGGCCTAAAACCACTTGTCCTTTTGTCTTTCCTCCTAAAATAGCTGCAGAATTAGGCCTCTAAATCTTCTTTACTGTATAACAAAAAGCCATTCAGAAATGGGAGATGTTCCTTACAAAACAAAATGTTTGGGATACAAACCAAAACCACTCACAGTTCCTCTGCCATTCCAGTGTATCTCATTCTTGAATGACCAGAGCAGGTACAGGAGGGCAAAGAGGTAACTTATGGGATGACTAGGAAGTGAAGAAGAAAAAGCAGAGAGGATGTGATTCATATGTCCTCCACCTCCCAGAGGAGCAGAAAGAAAAGATGCTACTGCCAAGGCCTTATTGCTGTTTCCAGACAGGGCTCTCCTTAGGTATCTTTGCTCAGTTTACACTAGGGAAGCCCAGTGGAACTTGCTTTGACAAGGAACCAAGAGGAAGTAAATGCAGTCAGCCCAAGACAGAGCTAATTAGACGGGATATTATAAGAAACTTCCTTCACTGAAAGGGTTATCAAACACAGGAACAGGCTGCCCAGGGAGGTGGTTGAATCACCATCTCTGGAGGTGTTCAAAAGACGTGCAGATGTGGTGCTGAGGGACATGGTTTAGCAATGAACTCAGCCAAGTTAGGTTAATGGTTGGACTCCATGATTTTAAGGTTCTTTTCCAACCAAAACAGTTCTATGATTCTAATCTAGAGGCACATGGGGCTTCTGAGCACATGAGTGTGCTTTCCAAAGGCCACTTAGGTCAGAGATGAGGCACGCAACCTTATTTATGAGGACAAAGGACCTCCTGTCCTTTTCTGCCCTACCTCTCCACTGGGATGTTCAAGGCATCACTACAAAGCAGAATCTTGTCCAAAATTCCCTCTTGATCCTTTTTAGGGTTTAGGAGCTGAGACTGGAACTGGATTAAGATGCATTGGAAAAAATGCAGAGGGGAACTAGGACAAAAACTGGCCCTGACAGACTGGATAACTGCAATAAAATATCTCTAGTGTTTAATATTTCATGTCACCTTTTTTTTTTTTTAAGTTTTGTTGTTTTTTCCTTGATTGATTTTGCTGTTGTTGTTGTTTTGGTATGCGTTTGGTTGGTTGGTTGGGTTTTGTTTTTTTTTTTGGAAGACTAACATTTAGTTAAGAAACATTCAACTTTAATGAAGGCAGATTTTACATCCTCTAAACATTGGGTAGATTATTGTGATTCAAATGAATCATAAACCTGATTTGTCTAACCCTTCCCATAATCTCTTTCCAACTACCAATATATTTTTTCAGACCCTGTAAAGCTTCAAAAGCCTCTCACTGAAATGGTCTTCATCCTCTTCCTGGCAGAAATTTCCATGACCCCATTACCCCTTTTACCAAGTCACAGTTCCTAACTTCTTCAGCTTCTCTCTACTTGACCAACTCAAACCACTGAAGATCTATTCTGCAAAAAAACAGAATACTCTAGAGAGATGCTGACTCCTTTGGACTGTCATGGATAATGCTCTACATTTCCTAGGGTTGGGCTGCTGTTTTAGCACCATTAACAATGTATTATTTACACCCCTCTTCCCTTCTTCCCTCCCAACCCAGGAACACCATTAAACACTTTGTATGAAAGTACTGTTCAAGGGATTTCTACTTGTGCATTTCTTACCAGTCTAGACAGTGCCCTAGAGCCAGCATAAATGATGCCAACAAACAGTACTGAAGCAGGAAGCCATGACAGGATTTCAGACCTGTGAAAACAAAATCCCATTACTTCACCATATTCTGTTTACGTGCACTCAGCAACTGTTGCTTGCAAGGAATAAAATCTTATGTATGTACATATATTTTAAAGGTGTGCATATTAAATTCATTGTTTGATTGCTGGGTATTTCTCCCATATAGCAAAAAAGTCTGAGGCAGAAATTAGTCGCTTCATCTAATCCCAGACATGAGCTATCTCCATGATATGTCTTCTTCCTTTCACTCTTTCCCTGGCTTCTCTCCCTGTAAAAATTGTTTTGCAGCAATTGCTTCTATTAGTTTTAAGGGAGAGAAATTTCAACTGATTTCCTTAATGCATTGTAAAAGGAAGAAAAACTGACAAATGAAGGCATAAAATGGCGTACTTGCACAGACAGCACACATTTTCACTATGTACAAATACACTTGGCCACCCACACAGTAATTTCTCAGCCAGATTTATGAAGAGATTCTTCCTAAAGATCAGATTGTCTCTGTGGGAGCCTGCCTCTTGAGATTTCCTAATGACACTCCTTTGACTAAGCCAAACTCCTAGAGGCATTTTGACAACTAAAAGAGGAATGAAGTCATCACGTATTGATCTTATTTTTTTTTTAGCCATGGTTACTGCAGTAGGGTCAGGTTTCCATTCTGAAAAGGGGCTTCAGAACTCGCAGTTTTCCCTTTATTCATTTGGTACTTAAAGGAAAAAAGGGATCAGGTAGGTGGTAAATTTCAGAGAGAGAAATGTGAGATTTTGAGCAAGGGAGGAAAGGAGTAGCAGTGATCTAAAGGCCTGATCCAAAGGGTTCCTAGGGCTGAGTTCAATGCTACCCTCTTTCACTCTTCCTAAGCTTTGAAGAAAAGTCAAAGGAAGGTTAGTGAATAATGCTGGATCTCAAAATGAAACCAAGATGCTTGTAGTTCCTTAATTCAGATTACATTTCCAACTAACATGTAAGAATTAAAATAACGTAATTATAGGTACCTCTACACTACCACACTTCATGGAACAGAAGAAATAAAGATGACTAAAAGATTAAATCAGAACAATGAAGAAAAAACATGCCCAAAGACTCATGTAAGCTCAGACAAGAAAGAAAACCTAAACATTACATTCCCTCTTCTTCTTTAATATATAATTTTCTAAGGTACTTGATCAGAAATCCAGGGTAATAAAAATAGAGTAATCTTTAGTTCCTTTTACTGGCATAAATATTAGCTGTTTTTCTGGTATGGACACCACCCTTTTTTATAAACACCCTGTTCTTTTTGAGGTTACTGACTTCAACAGGATTTTCATTGAGACTTGGATCTAAAACTGTTATACCTCATTACCAACAACTTCACATCAGACACTAACAAAGAAAAGCATCCAACTGGAACTGCAACAAATGGAAGAAAAGCAGAGAGAAGAGAAGAAAAGAAAGAAGAGCTGGGAAGATGAAAGGAACACACGGTGAAAACTGAATTTTCATGTAGAACATAATACTCTCTCATGTTCTCCACCACTAAATTCTAAGAATCCCAAATATATCTTCATCTCCAATTCGATACTGTGAAGTGCAATGGTAAATTACTTCAGATGTTTTTCTGTGATGGAAGGGTGGAATTGTATGCTGCCAAGTGGGAATTTCAGGACTGAAAAAGAATGCATGGATGTCTGATGTAAGGTGTCAGCACCAACAATCTGTCTTGTACGTAAACCAATTAGTAACTTCTTATGCTGGCAATAGAGTGATGTACAAGCAAACCAGGAAAGCTCTGTGACAAAGAACTGATGAGCTTGTGGTTGTAGGAGCAGATCCAAAGCCCACGCAAGTCAGTGGGTAACTTCCCCTAAAGCACACTTTGGATCTCTGGTTTAAGCAAGGTTCTGAGCTGCTGCAGGGAAAGTTCAGCACTGCAAGAAATGCCAACCAGAACACATAGGACTTCAGTGCCTGCAAGGGGCTAGGCAGAAACTGGGTAGCAAATCTCACCATTATACCCATGCTCTACTGCTATACAGATTTCTCTGCCACAGAGCCCCTGCTTTGGATAAAAGTTTCGCCATTCATTCTGTACAATGATGGTGATGGAGCTCCTTAGAGCTGGGAGTACTGAGGGGAAGCAGCTGAAAAGCAGGATATTCACAAAACCTATGAGAAACTACTCCAAGTAATATGTTTTTATTTGTTGGTTTGGATTTTTTAATTGTGAAACTCGAATTCCTGGCTTTAGACAAAAGGTGATGAGCTCTGTGCAATAAAATAAATCTGCTGAGATACTTTGGGATAACTAAACTAGCTCAGAAAAGCACATGGGATCAGTCCACATGACATAAATACTGAGACTTTGTAGAAATAACCAAACAAATGAGTAGAAGTTTATTGTGCGAAGTGAGACAAGACTGGAAACTCGGTTTGGTATTCCTGAGTATCCTACAAATATACCAAAACCAAAACCATAAAACCCAAACTGCCAAACTCAGATTCCTAGAAAAATATTCTGTATATGCCAAGAAATGTCTTCCACTTTGGAGGGGAAAGGAACTTGAGAGGAACTGGTAGACAGAGTCTTTGAGACACTGTGTTTGCATGTTAGACAACTTTTTGTTTGGTTGGTTTTTTTGGCAGTTTGGGTTTTTTTCGCGGTTTTGTTTTTTAATATAAGAGATATGTTCTAAAAGTCTAGTTTAGCAAAGGATTAAATTAATTCTAGCCATTTTATTCAGTCTATTCCACAACAAGCATCCTGTAATACTCAAACATATGAAAAGGTTTCTTAAGATGTATTTCAGCCACTTTTCCTATGGTGTGCTGACATCTAGTGGCTTGAAGTCTTCATTGTCAAAAGACAAATGATTTTTCACCAGAGCTTTTTTTAGATAAAAGCATCCTCTTCAACAGCACAAAATGGTTCTTGTCCAGTATTTTCTTTAATATCTCTGAAGTTGTGAAAAAAAAAAAGAAAACATATTTTCCAACCTGGAAAAAAATATTCAACGTCTTCAATGTCATGATTTAAAGCAACAAGTAACCATCTAGTGGTGAAAAGTTGAACTAAAAAGGACATTACAGAGTACCCCTTTTTCCTTTAGACTGTTCTGTGAAGTCAAAGTCTTCATCCCAGGAGGTATTTAAACGATGTGTGGACCTGGTCCTTATGGACATGGTTTAGTCTGGTTCTTCTGACAAACACACAGGATTTCATTCCAAATAAGGATATTTAGTTTCATAAGACAACTGTTCAAATCCCAAACAGAAAATTCATCAGTTGTCATTTGCTAATACAGAATCACCAAAAAAAGTTACATTGGAAGAGAGGTCTGGCAGTCATCTTGCCCAATACCCTCCACTTTCAGAGCCAAGTCACATTCCTCAGGTCATTGTCTGGTAAAGTTTTTAGTACCTCCAGAGATTCAATAATTGGTGTGGGCATACATCTTCTAAATTATAACATTTTGAGAAATAAAAACATATGCCAAAATCCACACTGCAGAATGGATCCAAGCAGACTACAACTCTTCCAAGTTGCCGTCACAGACAGCTGATCTTTGTCTACTAAGCACCTTTTAATTTGGAGTTTGATTATTATATCAAACCTGTATGCAGTGGCTGCTCTTGCTGCATTTACAAATGCTAGAGTTAAGAAATGGTGAATGACTCCCATTTGAGAAAAAGGCAGATGACATTCGTGGACTTCACTGCACTGAGGTTTGGGGGAAGTATCTGTCGATGCCCTTAACTAACATTACTAAGGTTTCTCTTGTAATACTATAAAATGATGCAGGGAAGAGATGTGGGCAGACAGTTGGATAAATTATCCTTCTCTTTTTTACTACTGTCTATGCTTTTTTGACTGTCTTACCAAGGTTAAACTACTTTGTATTAATGATCAGCTGAAGTGTGTGTCATGAACATTCATTAGACTAAAACAAAAGATCTCTCCTATACCTGTGAATACATAAAAACATACACACACTGACATATTTTAGCAAGTGAGTAATACCTACAACCAATTTTAGCTATGTCATAACCCAGGTACAGAAAAGAAGCATTTAGAAGACACTGCAAACCCCACAGTACCTTGAACACAAGTTTATCTCTACACAGCCGAGCTTCCAGGAGACATGAAGCAGAAGTCCACCCACCAATGTCTGCCACCTGAAACAGAAACAAAACAGCACCTCTGAATTGTTTGCCCATTTTAAACCCATGGAGTATGACCCTAAAAACCACAGATTCTCTCCCAGTACATCCATGACTGTAGTTATCTACTGTATCTCTAGGTTTCCAGGGATGCCACTACTCCTTTTTTAATTTTTAATTTTTGTGGGCCTTCATTTCCTCCAGACTTTTTAAAACGCTGGTGCTTCCACCTCCTGTTTCAAATGTTTTGTAAATTACCATCTCCCACAATTGTCTTAGTCTTATTATCAAACCCCCATTTTATCATCTTTGCCCACACAAGGTTTACAACAATATTAATGATGTTAAGGTCCTGATGATCTGAAGAAGCAAGTAAGGCAAAGTTTGTGACAGGAGATTAGTATCTTTTTGTGCAAAAGCTGTTACTGTTGCAACAAATAAACATGATTTCAAAATTCTGACTCTCTTCAGATGACCAACAGGTCCCAAGAATGATGTGTGCAGTCCTAGTGGTTTCAAACACTATCTCTATGACTTCCCATGATTATTCATGCTGGGCTTAGATTAAAATCTCCCTCAGACCCAGCCTGCTTTCCCACCCCCTTGGATCTTCTGCAGCAAGCACCAAGTGAAGTGTCATCAACAATAACATCATTATGCTGCATGAGCTTCTGATTCAGAGTCTCTAGAGAAAATATCTTTGCAGCCACCTAACCTTGCATATAAACCACAATACTGTGGTTTTCTCATTGAAAAGGTATATAATAATTACATATATTCTGCATTGACTTAAATATCTAATGACTTATCATACTGTAAAGGTATTCCTTAATCTACTATGGAAATAATATGCAAGGTCTTTGAAATGTTTGCAGATAACTTAAAATTAGAAGTGATGCACACTTTTTTTTAAAGCTTTAAAATAAATTATTAGCATCTTTATTCCTTAAGATAGTTTTAAGCTAGCGAGGTGTTTCATGTTTTTTAGGTGAAAAGCCTTGAACATCTAGCATAGTTCAGAGATCTTGTCCCACTGTGTTAAATCACACTAACATCTGTAACAGGTACAAAAATTATTTTATTTACTATTCCCATCTGCTGTAATGCATCTGTAACAAGTACAGAGGTGATTTTACTTATTATTCTCATCCACTGTAATTAATTCAAGCAGTTATTTAAAATCTCTCTCACACATACTCCAATAAGCAAATATTCACACTATGCAGTATTACCTAGAGCTGGACAGTGTCAGAGAGGAGCGACCTCACTGTCCACATGGGTATGATCAGTATTCAATACTATCACAGCTCATTTCCTCTTTTTTTAAAGTGAGAAGCATAAAGAGAGCTTAAAAGCCAGGTATCCCTGATGTTTGCTGCAGGCTTGACTTTGCTCTGACTGTGATGAATTCCCATCAACTTTATTGTGAAAAATTTCCTCTTGTCTCAAGATTTAAGGACATAAGTTGAAGTTAGTAACAATTCCAGATCCTTATCACAATGCAACACAGTCTTAGATTTTACAGGGAACAAAAATAATAACAGTTAACAATAACAGCATGAACTCAGAATTAATACTCTTTCACTTCTTTGCTCATTCTCTCATAGTTGTAAATGAGAGCACTTCTTAACTACTTAATAACATTGATGGAAATGTCACCTCTAAAAGCCAGAACTTATAGGAAAATATTAAGATGCTGAGATGCATTTCTGAGTAATAGAGAAAGAAAATAGCTGTGGTAACACATACCATAATGCAGTTGCTTGGTACTGAAGTATGCTTTTTTACTGTTGATACACCATACTTGTATTCTATAGACATTACTCAAAACCCTTTCCCCATATGCTAAAAACCTTGTTCAAGAGACAGCCTGTGTGGTGTGTGTGTGTCAGAACTGAAGAAAACAATTGTTGTTCATTTAATAGAGCTGAGTACACTCAAAGAAAATGGAGATGCCCAAAGGAATTATCCCTAGCATTCACCACAGTCCTGGGTCTGCAAATTAGGCAAAGGTGTAAGCCATGCTAAGAAGCAGTAAAGGACTTAAACATATCCAGTGCCTGCAGATTTTACCGTTCTATCAGAAGAATAAAAGGGGGAAGTCTTGACTCTAAGAGGCCAGATTTTAATCAAATGTCTCACAAATTTTTAACTTATATATGGTTACACTTAATTGCACATTACAACCATTAACATATAATAGTGACAACAAAAGTTAAGCATTACAATAAGCAACATGGTATTTCTATATGCTGGTTTTTGTTAGCATAGTGTAAGGAAACACCACAGCTGCACATTACCCATGAGTGACATTTCCAAAGACAGGCTGTACTGTAATTGCTACTTTCCTATGCTGAAGTATAAGAGACTCAGAAAAATAAGCAATGATGGAGTCTATCTATCTTAATTACATCATCATTAAAAATTAACCAAAACACATTAATGTACACTTTACTAAGGTTTTATGGAGTATGTTCACTAGAAAGCAAAAGCCACTAATGGCAAGAGGTACTCAAGTTAATTTCAGCATGGCACAGAAATACTGATTAGAGTAATTTTTCAAACAACTGTATTCTTGAAACAGTACTTACCCTTGAAAAAGGGTAGGGTAGGTAAAATTCAGAACAGACAGGACATACTGGAAAACAAACACCAAATTAATGGACTTCACACATTTACAGCATTAAAACATTAACAACCAATCACAAGAGCAACAAACACAAAAAAGTTTCTACCAAAACAAACAAAAAATAAAAAGGCCAAAAAAAGTTTTCAGTGATTTCTCTTCCGACACCAAAACTGCTGGATGCTGCCCCCAGTCACTGTGGAATGTAGCAGACACTATATGATGTATGGAGTGGACACACTGAAGAATGGACAGAAGACTACCTTCTGAATTGCTCTCTTTCCAAGCATCTCACTGAATGGGAAAAGGATTAACAGGAACAAAAAGATACAAGCATTTGTGATTTTAAACCATATCATATCTCATAAGCAAACTTTGGCACAGTCAAGATTAGTCATCTAACAATTTCCCATAATGAACTATATAAATACTATTTTTGTGAAGAAGAATGACTGAAACTTTCTCAGATGAAAGGAAAGGTACTTGCCATTCCTTCCAGGAGCCAGCAGAAGTTGTCAATGGCAAGAGGAGAAACGGAAAGCTTTCAAGAGAGAGAAAACTGTGCTGAGCACTTTGTAAAGTCCAGTTTTTAGGTCTGAGGGGTGTTGAATTTTAGCATTTATTGGCATCAATAAACAGAGTTATGATGAGCAACAAAGGGTCACATTATACATATACTTGTCTGAACTGTCACATGGGTTCTGAATTGACCTGCACATGTCCATACCAAACACTTTAATTTATATATTACCTGCATCAACTGAAAAGTCTGTATTATAGGTATTTTAATTCTATGACATTAAAACTGACATTCAAGTTTGAAAATGTAGGCCCTATGTCAATGTCCTTCCAACTTCCTCTCAAATGTAGTTAGCCAAGTACATTTTCCAAGGCATGATGCAATTTGGAAGCTCTTCTAGCCCTTTTCTGTTTAAATGTTCACCACACCTAGCAATCAAATAAAGCATGTTATCTCTCCCTACAAACTTCACATCTGGACTTTAGCCTCCTTCTGGGCACCCTTAATGGCAAATATACTTTAGAATAGGAAACCAGTGGCAGATGCTAAGAAAATGTTTCATTTTCATTTCTGAGATGCTGCTTTTCTCTAACTTTCCCTCAAAACGAGCACCCTGGTTCCTTAAAAAATATCTTTTATTTCAGAAATCTGCACCAGAAACACAGGCCCACTCCCTGATAAATAGGATAGCAAGAAGTGGTTACTCTATCTCCTCACAGAATGAGAAAACCTCTTCAAATTGCCATTAAAATATACAATTTTATTCACAATGTGACCATCTTCAGCCTGCTTTTCCTTCTGCTTAGATATTTTAACAATATCAACAGACAACTAAACTGCACAGTGGAAATCACTGTCCTTGCAATCTGCAAGCTAATTAACCATCAAAGGGTTTATATGACTATAATGTCTTGGTCTATATGGTACAGAATCATAGAATCATAGAATTGGCTGGGTTGGAAGGGACCTCAGAGATCATCAAGTCCAAACCTTTAATATTGCAGATTTTCCCCTTAGATACTTAGTATTATTTTAAAATTTAATAGATTGAGGGTGTTGACAGTGGTAAGATAGTGGCACAGGTTGCTCAGAGAAGCTGATGTTTCCCCCTCCCTGGAAGTGTTCAAGGACAGGTTGGATGGAACTTTGAGCAACCTGGTCTAGTGGGAGGTGTCTCGGCCAATGGCACAGGGGATTCGAAACAGGTGATCTATAACATCCCTTCCAACCCAAAACTATTGTGATTTTCTTTTGGGAATGACTGTGCAGCCAGTGGATGCTGGATGCCCAATAATAAAATACACTCAAGCATCACTGGTGCTTGAAGAGCTGCAGGATTTCTGGCTCTGTAACTCATATTTCATCCACCTGAACAACACCATGTCACCCCTTCAGTCTCCCAAATATACCACTACTGGAACATACACGTCATGGAAACAAAGACACACAGAGGAAAACAAGACCGGTGGGAGAACAGACATCTATCTATCTCCTCTATGATAACGCACACGGGGATGGGCAGCGTCGTGGGTTTGGGCTGAATTGCCGGGGGTTTTTTTTCACTCGTACGCAGCGCTTGCCCGGGCAAGGGTTCACTCGCCGGCTCTCCCCGAGCAGGGCAGGGCAAGCACTGGGTACAGTCCCTTCTCCTCCGCCCGGGTCCCTGCACTCATCTCCCCCTCTCAGGCGCGCCCATCCCCGCTCCAGCTACAGCCCCGCGTTTCCCTTCGCCTCGCTTTGCCCCCGCCCCGGCCCCTCCGAGACTTGTGGTGGCTCGGCGCCCGCCCTCACCTTGTTGATCAAGCAGGAGGCCAGGTAGAAGAGGCAGAAGGCGAGGCCGCCCGCCGGCCTCTTCAAATACATCTGTCACCGCGCGTCCCGCCGCCAATGCCTGCCGGGGCAGCGGGCCGGCCGGGCGGCCGCCATGCCAACGACACGTCGCGCCGCGGCCACGCCAAGAGGCACCGGGCACCGCCTCCTTAAAGGGCCGCGGCTGCCGCCTCGCAGTCGTACCGGGCAGTCCCGCTGAGGAGAGTTGAGGGCACAAGTGGATGAAAAGCTGGATATGAGGGGGATGTGTGTGTCCTGGGCTGCCGGCGTGGCCGGGAGGGCGAGGGAGATGATTCCTCCCACCCGCTCTGCTTTGCTCCTGTAAGACCCCCTTGGGAAATGTGTCCAGTTCTAGAGTCCCCGGTAAAAGGAAGACATCGACTTCTTGGGGCGGGTCCAGAGGAGGGGCACAAAGATGATCAGAGATGATCACAGACTCTCCTGTGAGGACAGGCTGAGAGACTTGGGGTTGTTTAGCCCGGAGAAGGGAAGGCTCCGAGGAGACCTTCCAGCAGCCTTCCAGTACCTGAAGAAAGATACGGACAGACTTCTATTAAGGGCATGTAGTTATAGCGCAAGGGGTAATGGTTTTAAACTAATAGAGGGTGGATTTAGACCAGGTAGAAGGAAGAATTTTTTTACAGTGAGTGTGGTGAAGCACTGGAAGAGGTTGCCCAGAGAGGTGGTAGAAGACCCATTCCTGGAAACATTCCAGATCATGATGGATGGGGCTCTGAGCAATCTGATCAAGTTGAAGATGGCCTTGCTCCCAGCAGGGGGGTTGGACAAGATGACCTTTGAAGGCCTCTTCCAACCCAAATCATTCTATGATTCATAGGTGATGTGTGAACTATAGATATCCCAGGGAGGTACAGAAGCAGTGGGACACACCCTACCTAGTCATGATTACCATTTTTTATTACAGCTAAGGTAAGGCTGTTTCTTCACAGATCTGGTATTAGCAGGGCCCTATCTCAGCAGTTCTCATCTGGACTTCCTCAAGTAATGCTAAGAACAGGGAACTTCCTGTATATGTACACCCTATTTTTGGAGGACAGAGCAAAGTAACATAAATAAGGAAATGAGTGTGGCCTAAAGTGTGGAGTGGGGGGGTCACTAACTGGTAGATCCAATGCCAAATCCAGCCCACAAAATGAGCCTAACCTGCTACATTTAGCCTCAAAAGTCAGGAGACAAAGCACAAAAGCTGAATGGTCTGCACCTCACCAAGTCAAATTCAAGCCTTTTGCTCCATCAGACACAATCCTACCTGGTTCTTAAGGAGGTGGCCCAAAACAGACATTGGATTTTCAGTGCTGAAAATTTTGGCCCACCCAGGCTTTACAGAGCTCACTGATACACCAATGTAATGGTGATACACCACCGTAATGGATGCTGTAGAGATGGTAGGGTAGGTGATACAGCATTTCCACTTTGCAGAGCATGTGCTCAAAGCTCTAGAAATCTGTAACCTTGTGCACTTTGTAGGCAAATGTGTACTTTGCAGACAAAAGTACGCTACATTGCATCCCAAATTCAGTCTCTAAAGCTTTTAAAAAACATAAAAGTTTACATGTAAGCATGTGGTAAGGATACCTTTTACTTTTCATTTTAGTAGAGTGTCATTTTCATACAAAATATTACAGTGATATCTCTGTTTCTTGCAGTTCCTATTAAAAGTGGCAGACGGGCAAAGATGATGTATCTTCCCACAGCAAAATGCAGAGAAAGGTTTGATTAAGAAAGAATATAAACATTTGACAATATTGTTTATCATGACTAACTTCAATTACATGTCAAGTAATTGGAATTATTTATTATTATGTCAAGCTTTGGAATTATTTTTAGTACAATGAAGGGAACTTAATACTTTGTGTATTTTTTTAGCTATTTTTACGAGACATGAATGTGTGGCAAGTGATTTTGTTTGCATGTTATTTTGCAGAACATTTCTTCTTAATATAATACAGTTCAAAGCTTGATCCATTCATATAAGAGATCACGGGGTCAAGGCCTAGATAATATTTAAGAGACTATAAAAATCACTTATATCTGAAAATTAAAAACTGAATGAAAAGACATAGGAATACTAAGTCATTTCTCATGTCTTTTTTAATCAGAAACTACCAAAACTAGTTTTCTTAATCAATGCTTGTACAGTTGTGCTAGAGGAATTATTTTCTCTGGGCATCAGGACATTGTTTTGACATTCTGCTCATTTATAAAATTGATAAATTTAGCTGAAGAAGATTGAAGGGGGTATGTCAGCAATCTTTACACCCCAAAATGTGGCTGCAAGGGGAAAGAAATAATCTCTTTCTGCCAGGGCCAAGGGTAGAGAGGATAAGAACTGCACTGGTACAGCATCACCAAACAAAGCCATTCCAACATCTCTGTGGCACAGCCCATCTATCATGTATTATATCCTTTGTCCCTTCCTTCCTCCAAACCCTCTGCCCTTTACTTGGGGACTTTCTGCAGTAATGAGTGGTGGAACAGATTATCTTGGGAGGTTGGAATGTCTTACATCATTGCAGGTTGTTAAGGACAAATGAGGTGAACTTTGGCTGACAAATTTGATGCTTGCATGCTTATGAGTTGTCAGGAGTGGTGTTTGCTGGGCCCTGGCAGCGCTGTCTTTGCTAGATGTGTAACAGGGAACTGACCCTGTGGAGGATTGAGGATGCCACAGGGACTCTAAAACCCCTGACAACTCCTCTGCTCCCAGAGCCCGCCAGCTTTGTGGGGCAGGAACATGATCAGAGGGTGGGAGCAGCTCTCCTGTGAAAACAGACTGAGAAAGCTGGGGTTGTTCAGCCTGGAGAAGGCTCCAGAATGACCTTATAGCAGCCTTCCAGTATCTGAAGGGGGCCTACAGGAAAGCTTGGGAGGGAACTTTTACAGGGTTATGTAGCAACAGGACAAGGGATAATGGCAATTAACTGGAAGAGGACATAGACTCAGACATTAGAAATAAATTCTCTTCTGTGAGGGTTGCCCTGTCCCCCTTGCTATGGGCAGGGACACCTCCCAGTTGGCCAGGCTGCTCAAAAGCCCCATCCAACCTGACCTTGCACACTTCCAAGGATGGAGAGTCCATGACTTCTCTGGGCAACCTGTGCCAGTGCCTCACCACCCTCATAGCAGAGAATTTCTTCCTAATATCTAATCTAAACTTCTTGCAGTTTAAAAACATCCCCCCTCATCCTGTTACTACATGCCCCTGTACTAAGTCCACCCTCTCCCCCATCTTTCCTGTAGCCCCTTCAGGTACTGGAAGGCTCCTACAAGGTCTCCCTGGAGCCTTCTCTTCTCCAGGCTGAGAAACCCCAACTCTCTGAGCCTGTCTTCACAGGACAGGTACTCCAGCCCTTTGATCACCTTTGTGCCCCTCCTCTAGACTTGCTCCATCAGCTCCATGTTCCTCCTACGTTGGGGACCCAGCACTCCAGGTGGGGGTCTCAGGAAAGCAGAGTAGGGGTGCAGCATCCCCTCCCTTCACCTGCTGCCCACGCAGTTCACGATGCAGCCCAGGACACGCGTGGCTTGCTGGGCTGATCTCAAAGTCACCCCCCATGTGCCGTGCCCTCAGCACAGCTCCCCTGGCGCCCCGCAGTGCCCTCCCGCCTAGCGCTCTCAGCTCAGCGAGTGGGCGGCCGGGCGGGCGACCCCCGGTAGCTCCGGGCTCTGCCGCTGACCTCACGGCCACCTCGGTGGCCCGGTGACATCACCGGAAAACGAGTGAGGCCCCGCCCCGCCCGCCAATGGGGCGCCTTGGCGGTCGGTGACGGTAGCAGGGAACGGGAGAGAACCCGGAAGGTTTCACAGCCGGAGCGTCGCTGCCCTGAAGAGAGACCCAGCCGCTCGCCTGCCCGCCCTCCCTCCCGCCATTGTATGCGCAGATGGACCCGGTAGGAGTTGCCGCCGCCCCCGACGCCGGACCGGGCCCCGCCTGGCAGAGCAAGGTGAGCGCGGGAGGGGCGAGGGGCTGAAGCCCTAATGGCGGCGGCTGGGAGCTGCCAGGCCTGGTTCGGCACCTCACGGCCGTCTCCGGCAGCTCGACCCTGCGGGGCTGTAGAGGTGCGGCCGCTGCCACTGGGAAGTGGAGGAGGGTAGAGGCACGTTTGGGCACGGGCACTGTCTCTGGCCGACCTTCGGTCCCGGCAGCGGGGCAGGCAGGGCTGTACGGGCTTCTGCCCTTCTTCGGCCCGCCTCCCCGGAGCAGCCTGAGGAGGTCGGAAGGGCGCTGTGGTGTCTGCAAAACCAGGGTGAAGGTTGTGCGGCGAACCGAGCCCTTGGCTCCACTGCCCGAGTGAGCCATGAAGCTCGCTGGACAGGACATGTCCCGTTTGGCTGCTCCTAGCAATTATCTGCTTGGTGGAGAGAGCTGCTGTCGGATCCTGATAAAGCTCTTTGGGTGAGCAGAAATTGGATCCGAGCTTGGTTATCGGGGCGGTGAGTCACAGTTTGGTTAGATAGATCATTCCCTAAGACCTGCCTCCCCCAGGCAAAGTTTTGTGTGGGCTTCTGTGGTTTTGTGGGGATGTTAAGATGGCTGTCCTTTCAGGGCTCGAAAAACAGGGGGAAAAGTTGTGCATAAGCCATTACTATCGTCACATTCCAAGAGAAGCTTTCCATAGGCTGTTTGTACACTTGTAAGCAAACTTCGAGGTCAGGCTTTGCTCCTGTCTTCAGGAGGTACTGACACTGACAAACTTACTCACCTGCTCCAGTTAGTAAGTGATCATCAACATCTTAAGTCTGCTGCTACCTATTGAGTTTAAGAAACTATTTTATGTATTTTAGTTAATCATACTTCCATAAGTATCTGTAGAAACCAGTCTCTTGTAAGATTACATGAGTTTATTTTAAAGCCACTGATAACTAACTATCCATACTTTTGTGTTGCTACTGAATTCCTTGCTGACTCAAATACAATGCTTATTTACAGTGTCCATGGGGAACCCCGAGCACAACATCAATATCATGTTCCCTTGCTGATGTAATGAGTGAACAGCTGGCAAAAGAGCTGCAGCTAGAAGAAGAAAATGCTGCTTTTCCTGAAGTGGTTGCGTAAGTTTAAATCCTGGATTAGTGATCTCTGTTGTTGTGAAGCCATCTTCCATCTCTTATGTGTTTCCTTACTGTGTGTTTAATGTGCAGTGATAAAGTAAATGCTTCACCTGTTATGTCCTAACTATATCTTCACAGCTCTTTTAGTGAAGATGGCTTACCCAGTTAAAACTCCCTCAGGTTCTCTTCTCTGTCACATTTCCTTCTTTCTTGATATTTTCTTTGCATTGTTTTGGGTGCTTTAAGCCAGTCTGTAAGTTGTGTTTTGAGAAACATTTTCAGAATTTTTTTTTTCTTCCCTTTTAGCGACTTGGTAACTGTTTATAATGTTATTTAAAGAACTGCCAGGTGTGTCACCTGTATCCTCTTAATACTTGTAAGCTTTAAAGAGCTTACTAGTTCTAACATACAAATTTTGACTGTGTTCTTTTCTGTGAAGCAGGGCGAAGCAACACAGCTTTCATTTGTTTTTTTAAAGTGGTTTTATTTCTAAATATATATATATAAATATAGACATACACCTGTATCCCATCTTTCTCTTTCATGAAACGTGTGGTAGAAATAGAGCCTAATGCTTATTACAGAATGGCAGACAAGTAGAAGTTTAAATAATATTTGCATTGTAAAGAAGTGCCAAAGATCTGTTAGTCATTATGCATCTCTGCATGGGGTCTTTTATATAGAGAGTGATGAAATGGTATAAAGCAGTGTTTCTGTTTAGATTACTGTGTTTAATTTTTTAAATATCTGCTTTCTTTTTACACAGTGTTGCTGAAGGACCATTTATTACAGGAGAAAATATTGACACTTCTAGTGACCTAATGCTAGCTCAGATGCTACAGATGGAGTTTGACAGGGAATATGATGCACAGCTTCGGCGTGAAGAGAAGAAGATCAATGGAGATAGCAAAGGTACCTTCATCAGAAATATTTTTGCTTTAGAGATATTCCTGGCAGTCTGTTCAGGCTGACAGAGCTTCGAGGAAGTAGCAAATCTGTGATAATCATGGACGTGCTTATTTGTTTTGTTTCTCAAGTCTCCATATCCTTTGAAAATTATCGGAAGGTCCATCCCTATGACAGTGACAGCTCAGAGGATGAGGTTGATTGGCAGGATACCCGTCATGATCCCTACAGAGCAGGTATGTGGCAGTTTTAAACAACAGAATTTCTTCATTCAATAGACCTAAGAATATGATGTTTTTGTAATGTAAGGAGACATTCCAGTTGTATGTAAAATCAGGTCACCTAATTGGGAGATGTTACGCAGGAATCCGGGTGGGTAACTTCAGGCTTCTGTCTGACAGTATACTGGCTTCAGTGGCAGAATCTGGTAAAACAACTATTGCACTGTTGTGGAAAGTATTGTGTGATGTGTGTATCTGTCATCCACATTTGGCTAGGAGCATCTGAACATGGTATTGAATATTCCTGTCTTTAACATGCCCAAAGTGTGCCCGACACCCTAGAGAAGTCAGTCAGAACACAGCAAAAGAAGCTGTCATGTTTACACAGCAGAAGAGAAAACTGCATTAAGATGATATAATTGAAGTATTTTATTCTGTTTAATAAGTAAAAAATCATGTTATTCTTGTGGGCATTTGTGAAACCTTTATGAGCTGAGTTTTGTTTGTTTAAATGTAAGATTTCATTTATTTTTCTCACTACTGGCAGATAAACCTACTACTACACCAAGAAGGGGCTTTATAGGAAAAGGAAAAGACATAACTACTAAACATGATGAGGTGGTATGTGGAAGAAAGAATACTGCTCGCATGGAAAATGTAAGTGAAAATTTAGGGAAACTCATTTTGTGTGTAAAACTGGAATGTTGTAATGCAACCAAAGAATGAATGCTTGCCCATCTGCACTACTGTATATAGTCCTGATTTTTTTTTCCCTTTTTTTCCCTCCAATTATATAAAACTGAAGCAGCGTTCTGATTACTCAAATTGGCAGTTTGAATTGTATGGGGTTTTTTGTTAAATAATACTTTGTTAAATTGAGAACTTGTACAGAACCATTTTGGCAAAAGAAGACTATTCTCAAGTTTGGTACACAGGCAAATAGAACACCAAGGCAACACATTTTTGAAAAGCACAGCTGTCATGTAACCTAATTTTTGTAATTATTGTTAGCTTTGCCTGATGAGCCAAGCAACTCACTTTCAGTCAGTTGTTTGACTTGGAGTTTTCCAGTCTGTTTATCCATAGTACTTACCTTCTTTTTTCTTTAATGTAACTGATACAACTTCTGCAAATAAGGAAATATTACAACTGCAATTTTTACAGGGTGTAAAGTAATCTCATATCAATTTGGGCAGAATTTCAAGTTTTGACTTCAGAGCAAGGTGTGTTTTAACAGTGACAACACTACATGAAGTGGCTTTCACATCACTTCCAATCTACCCTTGCTTTTTGCTAATCAGAATGAACAATTTCTGCTTGTGTCAATTTTTGGTGTTTACTGGTAAAAATACTTACATTTCTGTTATTATTCCTTGTAGTTTGCACCTGAATTCCAGGTTGGGGATGGAATTGGGATGGACTTAAAGCTGTCAAATCAAGTCTTCAATGCCTTAAAGCAGCATGCATACTCTGAGGAACGGCGAAGTGCAAGGCTCCATGAAAAGAAGGAGCACTCCACTGCTGTATGTTTTTAATAAAGTCTCTCTGTATACTTTTTATCTTCTGCAACAGCCGAGCACTATTTTGGAAATTCTGTGAAACTTCTGATTTTTAGTAAAACAGTTAATCAATATTACAGTAGTGTTACTGAAGGAGATGGTATCAGCCAGCTCCTACTAGAAAAAAGGCTGTCTTTATTTGAGCTGCCTTACTGTGAGAGCAATACCAAAATAAGAGCAAGCAGCTTCCATTTTTCCAATTTGTCTTTCTAAGATTGTCTATTAATCAGTTACAGTGAATAAACTGCCTAGGAGTTACTTTCTTAAGGTATCTAGAGGACTAATCTTCTGCAGTTGAACTATGTTGACTCCAAATATCTGTCTTCATTGCAAGTTTCAAGAAGATCAGGTGACCAAGTAAACTTTGACTTAATAATTTAGGAAGACAGTTGATAATGCTTTATGGGTGAGTTTAGAAGAGGGCTTGTAATTCCTGCTGTGGCCTTCTTCAAATTTGGGGTTTTTGCTTCATTGTTACTGATATAAAAGGAAGATAATACTTGAGGTAGATGGCTCACTATAGAAAGCGAGCCACAGTCTGTACTTTGTGTTGATTGGTAAAATACTTTATGTGGGACACAGCTGATAAGGTACCTTGCAGTATTAAATCTACAGATGACAGTGCTTTGCTTCATCTGTTTATTTGGTTTTTTTGGGTTTTTTTTCCTATCAATTGAGAGAATGCTCTTAATACATCATTCTTTTCACCTAGTTGAATGCTTGTGGTTTACAGATACTCTAAATTCACTGTAACACAAAGAGTTATTTTAACAAACTGAGTCTTCATTTCTTGCCTACAGGAGAAAGCAGTGGATCCTAAAACGCGTTTGCTTCTGTACAAGATGGTCAATGCTGGGATGCTGGAGACCATCACAGGCTGCATCAGCACAGGAAAAGAATCTGTTGTTTTTCATGCATATGGGGGAAAGTAAGTATATTGTTTGTTACTGACAGTAGCTTTAAGAACCAGAGATGGTTTAAATAGTGGAAACCACAAAAATACTTTATCTCTGTTTTCATTCCCAAGATTTAAAGTTTGTACTTATGTATATGCAGATAATAGTAAAATCTAAAAAAAAAAAAAATATCCAAAACAACAGTAAAGTAAAATCCCCACTTTCCTCCTTGGACACCATTTAGTGAATAGGGACAAATTCAATGTAGCTTTCTGTGGAGAAATACATACCCCTTTTATAAAAAAGAATTCTTCAGATTTTGAGGAACTCTTTCCACTAACCTGCCCCAGGCTGTAGAACTGTCATGATGTTCTTAGGCTCCCTGAAGACTGTCTTTCCATGCAGGTTGCTGTATTATCCATTTTCCAGTATTTCCATGTATTATTCATTATCCAATTCCATCTCTGTAGTTCAGTGAAGGTGCTGTTTGTTACTTTTGGGTTACCTTGAGAATAGTGCTGGCATGCTGTTCGCTTTTCAAGTCATGCAGGAGTTCAGTTGTAATGACTACCATGCTAGAAGGACTGTAGTGTGGTAGTAGTGATTGCAGGGTGTTGAAACACCACTACTTTAAAGTGAGATAAGAAAGATTTAATAAACAGGTAACAGGTAAATACAGGTAACCAGACATTAAGAAAGAGAGGTTAACTTGGAGATGGGGAGAAAGATGGTTTTGGGGTGGTTTTTTGTGGTTTGTTTTGTTTTATTTTGTTTTTTGGGGGGGCTTGAGTTTGGTTTTTTGTTTTGTTTTGGGAGTTTTTTGTGGTTTTTTTTTTTTTTACTTGACCTTTGCACTTGAGGAGTTGAGGAGTGTTCTTTTGCTTAGTATTACTCAATGGGCAGTATTTTTGTGGTGACCATACCATTATTATTCTAATGCAGGACTTTTTTTCACTTGTGATTTTGTGATACATGTACATCCATTAACAGGCCTGTTATTAGCTATGACATTTAAGTAAAAAATGTTAACAAATTGGGAGGCAGAACCTGTTTGCTATGCAATGTATAATGGAAATGCCAAAACTCAGAATTTCATACATAACCTAAATCATAGAACTCATAAATGTAACTAGAATTGGCTTCCAAATTTGATATAAGATAGGATCTTTTCCTCTCCTATATTAAAAATTGCTATACTTTGCAATGTTTAAAAAACAAACCAAAAACCATGTATTTACTTATGAAGTTGTGACTGGTTAACTTTGTTGTGTGTTTGACTTTTTCCATGAGAAGTGTAACTGAAGATAAAGTTATACCTCCAGAATGTGCCATCAAAGTGTTTAAAACAACTCTTAATGAATTCAAGAACCGTGACAAGTACATTAAGGACGACTACAGGTTTAAGGACCGCTTCAGTAAATTGAATCCACGGAAGATTATTCGTATGTGGGCTGAGAAAGAAATGCATAACTTAACCAGGTAAAGGAAAAAAAAAAGTGTCATTGCCAAGTGCCTCTTGTTTTCCTTTGCCAAATGCCTGTTGGTTTCCTGTTTTCTCTTTAAGGAAGTTATGCTGCTTCTTTAAAGTAGTTTACATTTCATTTTTAGGCCGAATAATATACAGCCTGGCAGATTGAATAAGCCTCTTGGTTTTTAGAGTTTACTGAACTGTCAACATCATCAGTGAATTGGCAGCAGAATTTACAATCCAATGTAATTAACAGGGTTTTCAGTAAGCATTTTTAGACCCACTTACGACTTTAAGATCTGACTATTCCTAAGTGGAATTCCTACAAAGCTGGAACTAGAACTGTAGCATTTGGGGTGTGGTGTGGTTTTTTTAGTTTGTTTTTTTTTTTCTTCCTTAATCAGTTTTTGTTTTCTGACCCACAGAATGCAAAATGCAGGAATTCCTTGTCCTGAAGTTGTTATCCTTAAGAAACATGTCTTGGTTATGTCTTTCATTGGCCAGGATCAAGTACCAGCTCCTAAGCTAAAGGATGTAACACTTAGTAGTGAAGATATGAAAAAGGCCTACTGTCAGATTCTTAATGTAAGATCATGCTGTGCTGATTTCTCCTCCAGTTCTGGGTTGTGTTTTATTTTAGGGGAATAACTTAAAGGCCAAATTTAGCTTTATTTACTCTTCAGGGTGCTTGCATCACTGTCAAGTTACAGAGTCCAAAGCCTTAATTTGCTGCTGTTTAATGTGTGACTTGGAATAAATAAGAAATCATATATTAAAAAACTAGTGAATTGAATCCTAGTCTGAAAACATGCTAGAACTTAATGATGTATTTAGCAGCAGAGAAATAATCAGCAACTGGTCCACCTGTTTTGGAAGCAGTATGTAGTCTAGAAAAATTTTCAAGACTTTCTGGGTTTACTGAAGCCTTAATTTACAATGCTTAAGCACCTGCCAGTGGATAGCCCCCTCCCCACCCTCATTTTTAACAAATCTAGAAATCACAGAATGAATTAGAATATTGCCTGGTGGATACTTTACTTTCCCATTGTGTGCTGTAATCAGTTTAAATCTGTGTCTGCTGACTGTCCAATCAGTGTCATCTCCCTGTAGGCATTAAAAAAAACTAAACCCAAGCAACCCAGCAGCTTGAGAGTATGAATGGTCTGGCCTTGAATCTTGAGACCAGTAGAGCAACAGAACCATGTTTTAAGTGAATGTGCATGCTAGTTAGGAGTCATTATCTAAACCTCTGAGACCTCTTTCCTGTGTGACAGAGGTAAGAGTGACAGGTGTATTTAGAGAACGTGTTTATCTGCCTCATACACTTGGACTGCTTGGCAGAGCTGATATGACTTTTCCAGACTCATTCTTCTGACTTGCCAAAGCTAAATTCTGTGATAAAAGCAGATTTTGCTGACGGTTTAGCAAAACTGCGATTCCCTGTATGGAACTTTATTGAAAAATTGGAAAAAATTAATGTAAATCAGGTGGGTGACTATGGAAAGGCTTTGTTTGTTATATTAATGCAAAGGATATTTATTTGGAGTTCAGCACACTTCATTAATTCGTTAATTTGGCTCCTTGCAGATGATGCAACAGTTGTATAAAGAGTGCAACCTGGTCCATGCAGACCTGAGTGAATACAACATGCTTTGGCATGATGGGAAGGTGAGCACAATCTTTATGTGGGAAGGAAAAGGTTTCATCTAGTGTCAGATGTTAATACAAAGTGAATTGCTGTTTCTCTGTGACTACAGGTTTGGCTTATTGATGTCAGTCAGTCTGTGGAGCCGACCCATCCTCATGGACTTGAGTTTTTGTTCAGAGACTGTAGGAATGTTTCACAGGTAGGAGCTCTCTCTCTCTCTCTCTCTCTCTCTCTCTCTTTTCATTTGACAGTCCTCTTGCACTGAATGCTTTCCAAGACAAAACACCATCAAATCAATTTGGAACTAAAAGTCAACCCAATACTGTCTATCTATATATGTATATCTATCTATATAGATATATGTAATTTTTTTTTGACCATACTTTTCCCAAAAGGGAAAAAAGAAAAAAAAAAACCAAAACACCAGTGCCACTGGAATGTAAAATTTCTTTCAGTTATTTTTATGTCCAGGGAAAAAAAAAAAAACAAAAAAGTCATTTGACTAAATATTGTCACTGTAACTTGGGGAAGGAAAAGGAGTATTTTGCTGTGTGTACTAAAGTGTTTAATATGTGGTTTTTATATTAACTAGTTCTTCCAGAAGGGTGGTGTGGCAGAAGCACTTAATGAGCGTGAACTCTTCAATGCTGTCTCAGGTTTAAATATTACAGCTGACAACGAAGTAGACTTCCAAGCAGAGGTATAGCTTTCTCTGTGTCTGATATTTTAATTTGGTTATCTATAGTAGCTTTTGCAATACATTAACTTCCCACATTAGTTTTTTTGATTAGTGTGTGTGAGTATACTTTCAGCGATCATTCTGCATCTTTTTCTAAACTTGATCATTTCAGCATAGTAAAAAGTTGTCTAAAACTCAGATTGAGAGGCTTTTCCACCTCCTTTCCTGATCTCCCAGCTCCCAAGTCTAAAATGCTTTGTGTTGCATATAATTGCTGCTTTCAGTGTTAAGGGAAATTTAGTAATCTGTTTTAGTTTTAAAGCTAATTTTGTTGTCTTTTCTTACATACGTTAAAAGTTGTGCAGTGGTCTGAAAAAAAATAAAAAAGATACAGTTGTTCTGCTTATTTTACATATTTTAGATCTTAACTCGATTTTAAGTTTAGGCTACCAGTTTCAATTTTCATGCCTAAAATCATGCTAATGTAAATATGGTCCAGGAATCTTTAGTCACCTTTGGCTTAAGTTTTCAACTTTTAGCTGTAATTCTTGAAGGCATGCATCCTGGCACCAGACACGTATAAAAATTATACATACAGAAATTCTGTATGTACTATTTAAAGGAAAGGCTACATGGCAATTCTACTTGATTCCAAATGACAGTATGGGTTTATGAATGGAGTAGGAGGTTGAAACTAGTTAACTCCTGGGGTAGCTGCCCCTAGTGAGGAATAAGTAAAGAGAACACAATGTCACTGTTTCAAGATCTTCTGTATCAGTTAATCAAGCAAAACCCAGGTCCCTCACTGGATGTGTTGTGAGCATTAAGGAGGATTTTGTGGTGGTTTATGTTATCTTTTATACTTACAAGTTTTATAGGAAAGAGTTATATTGCTTCTTAGAGGTGAATTTGACCCGCCCATTCGTGAACTTCAGACTTTGACTTTAGTTGCTAGTTGCTAAAACTGCCTCCCCTGGAGTTAGAGGAGGAAGTTATCCAATTATAACAATCTGAAGATTAAAATAATCTACTATCTGTGTTACTTGGATTGTACAAATAGTGAAGCGTAGCTGTCTTCAATTTTCATCATTAATAATTATTGTAGTGGATTTGCATTTTTAATATTACTTGGAATTTCTCCAATGCTGACAGAGTGACTGAGTTACAGTAGAGCTCTTCAGACTTGGAGAAAGGGACATTTCTGTATTTTTGGGGAGCACAATTGAAGTCTAAAGAATCATCCGGTCTTCCCTGCAACTCATGCAATTCAGTTACGTAGCATGAAACTATAAAAGAGTGCTACTCTTTTTCTTACTAGTTGAGGACAGATGTTTCAAGCAGTAGCTGAAAGTATGTTTCTCCATACATGAGACCAAATCATTGGAGCAGAAATACTGTGTATACCTGACCAGTCATCCAAAACTACCTTTTATGTCTGTTTGGAAACATTCATGCATGGTTTTCATGAATTTATTTTTGGCTCTCTAGATTGAAGCTTTGGAGAAGAT
Organism: Calypte anna; assembly: GCF_003957555.1. Lineage (NCBI taxonomy): Eukaryota > Metazoa > Chordata > Aves > Apodiformes > Trochilidae > Calypte > Calypte anna. The sequence goes on from NC_044245.1 coordinate 104,298,033, forward strand.
GAATGAAGATCACGTGCAGAATCATGGAAAGAAACTGTCAATGTTTTCAAGTGATGGAGATCCACCTATATATGATGAATAGCACTGAAGTGTGTAGCTGCTAACAAAAAAAAAAAGCAAATTTACTGCTTCAAACTATGTTGGTGCAGTGGTAAATGTCAACTACCAATGTCAAGAGAGAGTGGTTGACTGGGAATACCAAAATGGGAAACACGATGAGCATACAGTGATGCCTCAGTGTTGTTTGTTTTTATAACTTAGCCTTTTTAACATCAGGCTGGCACTGTGAGAATGGACTGTCACTACCTCTTCAGATGGTCTGACAACTTCACCAGCTGCCCAGTTACGTTAGACTAATGTAGCTGAGGTGGTCATATTTTGCATGATTCAGAGCTTATATGTTTTAGTTTAAAAAATGTAAAGAAAAATCAAGATTGTCTATTTAGTGGGGAATCATTTAACAAACCAACATCTTTACATGTGCTATCTGGACCTTTTTGCCTGAAGTACATGGAATATGGCTCTAACTATCTCTGTAAATACAATTGGGTATTACATGAGAAACAGCTTGGAATCCAGTCACTTCTTTGGTGACCTGCCAGAAAATCCTGGGAGCTGCATCCACATTGTATAAAAAGAGTAAGTTTAGTTAGCTTCACTTAAGTGGGTCCAAGAACTCGGAGTAAGCAAAAAAAAAACCCTCCAAAAAATTAGCTATAATAAATTTGTTTGTAAATAGAAATTCTGGGTAGAGCATTGAACATTCTCACCTTGAAGATAATCCTGGACTATGAAAACTAAATATAGATCATCATTACTTTTAAAGGAAACTTGTTTACTGGTCCAAAAAGAATGCTCAAATTTGTCTTTCTCATGCTTTTATTCTTAACACCAGTCTTTTTATTTTAGTAGGTTCTAAAAATCTAGCACTGCTTCTCTCCAAAACAGCACTTAAAAGGTGAACTGCTATAAAGGGATGGTTTGGAATTAAGAAATTATGATCAAATTCTTTTTAACTCTGATTGCTATTTCTGATACTGCTCTTTATCAAGCAGAATACAGTGTTGCTACATGTGACAGTCTCACAGTGTGCTATGAAATCGGTTTATTTTTTTTAATTGTATTTTTTTGTGTTGGAAAACTGGTGGTGAAGTAAAAACAAGATATTGCAGTGGTATTATTGTGTGGTTCCATGCATTGTACAGGCTTTCACTGACCCTTTGTTCCACACTAAAGCAGCATTAGGGTGAGACTACACTGGTTGGTTCTAACAACAGAAAAAAGGACTATTTTGGTGGGTAATACATAGACTATGAACAACTTGACATTTTTGCCAGTTTCATCCCAGTACTTGGATCTTCTTCCCCTTTCTAAATTAGACAATCATCTTGCATTACCCCCTTCCTTTTGAAATAAAGGAGCTTGTGTCTTCGAGGGACTTAAGTCTGTTCCTAATTGCTCAGTGAAACAGTTGTCCAAAATAAGGGTATCTGGGAAAGAACAAAGTAGGTGCTGAGGGGCAGGTGCTACAGCTATCTAATGCCTTCAGGAAGGCTGAAAGCTTCCATTGCCAAGCTCTACCAGTCTTCCTCAAAGCATTCACAGGAGAAGGCTTTTTTTTTTTACCTAGGCTTATTACAATTTGCGATAATTAGACATTTTTTAGAGAAAAAACTCTTAAAGCAGTTGCTAATACTTTATGATTTTCTCGTGTAGAAAAAAGGTTGATAAGGATATTTGCATCAGATGAGGGGGAAAGAGACCAGAGATGAATAAGTGAGGTGAGAGTTGGTTTTGAGCTGTCACTTAAAACAGAGGAACCTGCCTGTATCATTGTGCTTTAATGGAAGCCTCATTTGTTACTTCTAGTTTTTTTCTAAAATATTATAAAAAAACAGAAACACCCAAAAACCAAATAACTGAAGCAGTGGTCCTCTGCTCTGTGGTGTAAAGCTAGCTACAGGGCCCAATTCTGTTGCCTAAACATCTTTTCATTTCCAGCACTAAACCTGGCTCAGGGTTCAGATTGTAAGACAGGTGAGTATGTTCGTCAAGTAGGTGAGAACAAGGAAAAAATTGCTACAGCAAGTATCTTCCTGGACTCTCTTGAAACAGAAGGCTCTAGGATTATTATTAAGCAAATAGAATCACTGAGAAATAAATTAAATTGTTAATTAAGTCACTGATGGCATAATTTCTAAGGCGTTGTGACTTCTAATGACCAATTCCAAAACTATCACAATAGCTTCAAGTTGTGTGTTTCTACACTTGGTCTGTTCATCCCTTCCCCCTTGTACCTCAGTTTCTACTACCTTAAAATTCCTGTTGAAATTGTAGAAAGCACTTTCTGTCCTGTAGGGAATTAGCAGAAGGTTAAACACCACTAGAATTTCTTAAATTTTGACCTTGTATTAACTAAACTCTTGGCTAATATGCAAATTTAATTTTTTTTTTTAATTATAAACTTTAATGTAGTTTAAATTCTCTGGAAATATTTGTGCTCCCTCTGTAGCTAATGTAGAATTCTTGATCAGGCAGGAGGGCTCTGCAGAGCAAATAGCTTGCTGTAATTATAGCTGTGGGGTTTGGTTTTGGGTTTGTTAGTCTGAGGTGAAATCATTACAGTTGGATTAACTGAGTGACAGGTCAGCAAGTTTTTATCACAACTGCTTTTGTGATACTGTGTTAGTATCTGGTAATTAAAATTCTAAATTGTGTCACTGGTCTAATCTGATAACTTTTAAATTGGTATGATGTCAGTCAATTTTTTTTTTCTTTGCCAGGAGGCAAATATGTAATTGAGGGTTTTCTTGTACTATTTCTAGACCACAGTGTAGGTTTTGCAACTGGTGAATTAAGCCATTAGCCAACGCATCAACCAAAAGCCCCGTTGCTAGTTTTATTGTCCAACCTAAAATAAACATAAATGTTGAGAAACTCCCCAGACTTTATCCTCAATAACAATTTATTAATACTGTTCCGGAAATTAGCAGTATTTCCAGCATATAACTTCCCTTTTTCTGATCCATTTCGATAGTAGCCATTAACAAGCATCTTCATACTCAAAAGCAGTATCAATAGTGACAGCTTTCAGCAAGTGTGGGCAAACAAGCAAAGGTCTGGGTCTTTTTTTTTTTCCCTCCCCATCGAAAGGCTTTGGGTTGGGTTTTTTTGGTTGGTTTTGGTTCGTTTTGTTTGGGTTTTTTTTTTTTGGGGGGGGGGGGGGTTGGGGTTGACAGCACATTTACCTCCCGTATGCCCCCTCTCCCTGTACGTCGCCTCCTCAGATCTATCCGAGAGCCCCTTCACAGGTCCAGGCTTCCACCCCGCAGCCTTCCCTCTGCGGGGCACAGGACCACCACCACCCCCCCTTGTCATAGAGTGAGGGGAGGGAAGGAAACCTCCTCCCTACAGCGGCGGGGAGGTGAGGAGCAGCCCCTGGATCCCGCCGGGACCGAGCGGGACTCAGGTGATTGTGGCGGGGTAGATGGGGCGGGGCGTGCCGGTGCCACGCCCATCGCCCGTGTGGCTGGGGATGGAGATGGGGGGAGCGTGGGAGGGGCGAGGCGCGGCCTCTGTCTCTCCCTCCGTCTTCTTTTTATTCTTCCTCCTCCTTCTCCTCCTCCTCTTCCTCCTCCGCCGGACCAGGCAGTGTCGCTCGGTGTGTTCCCCCCTGCTCTGCGCCTTTAAGGCGGGCCGGTGCCGCGTCACGTGGGAGGGGAGTGTAAACAGGAAGCGGCCGGACCGGGACGGTGTGGGGGGGGTGCGTTCGGTGGCGGCCGTTGAGCGCCGCGAGCCGCCGCCGCCATGAGCCGCGAGGCGCCGCCGCCGGGGGAGGAAGAGGCGGCGGGAGGAGGAGGAGGAGGAGCAGGAGGAGAAGGGGAAAGGGAAAGGAGAACTGGAGCCGGGGAAGGCGGCGGCTGCTACCTGGCGCTGTGTGCGAGGCCCGTGCACTTCGAGAAGGCCAACCCCGTCAACTGCGTCTTCTTCGATGAGGCCAACAAGCAGGTGGGCGCGGCGTGGGGCTCTCCCTCCCTCCCTCCTTCCCTCCCCCTCCCCGCGGGGGCGGTGGCAGGCCGCACGCCCCCCTCCTGACAGGCCGCCGGGCGGTGCTTGTCCACCCATGGGGTTGTCGCTTCACCTCGGCCCACCCCTTGGTCGGGGGTGTGTGACGTGACCGGCACTGCCCCCTGTCAATGTCGAGCCCCTTCCCCGCCGTGCCGGGTCTGTGAGGCGAGGGGGCGGCCGGCGGTTCCTGGGCATCCCCTCCATGCCTCGCACGGCTCTGCAGGCTGAGGTCGGGCCTGGTGCTTCATCCTTGTTCGCTGCTGCTTTCCAAGAAAGGGGGATCTGGAGGCGCTCATAGAATCATAAACCCATCATGCCTGGGTTTGGTTTCCTTCTCTTGCCTCGGCAGCTGAACGTGAGGCTGGCTATTCCCCAGCTGTGGAACCGCTGCGGTGCGAGGTTTTGCAGCTGGGTGGCTGGCACAGGAGCTGTCATCTCACTAGAAACGATAGAAAAATTTTTCTCACAAGTGCATCGATGTATGTACACTGTTTGGGTTGAATTTCACCTGCCTTAGTCTCACAGCTGTAAAGTCTCTCTGGAATTCTTCGGAGTTAGCACTTTTTCTTTCTATTACAAATGTCCCAGCATTGCTTGTGAACTTTGTCACTTAACTGTTAGCTTCATTTATCAGGCTGTTTGTTCCCCTTTCGATTCCTACCATTCAGTGTATTCATGAAAATATCTGGTGCTTTATATGTGGTTCAGACCTGAGTGGGTGCTTCGCTTTTCATTTCTTGGCTTTAGTTCTTTTGAGCATGTTTTTCCTTAATATCCCAATGGGCTTCTGGGTATTCAGTGTAGCTGAAAGATCCATAATCTTTCATGAGGCTTATATAGTTGTGGATACACTCTTCTGTTTAAGTCCTGTAACTGTTCTGTGACCCCAGCATTCACAGAACTAAAATGTCCAAGCTTTCCCACACAGATGTCATGGTTTTGCCATCTGTGGTGTGGACATGATCAGTAGAATATTTGGAGAGGGGGGAGTGTTTTGGGGATGTGTTCCTTGCTGTTACTCCATTCAGGATTATTGTTGTCATTTCTCTTGATAAACCATAATCCTTCACTTACATTTTGATGGCCATCTGAAATAAGATTACTTAAATATGCCTGTCAAGAGGCAATATATCATAGTGTGGATGTGGTAGAACTATAGAGAAATTGGTTGTTAAGAGCTCACTTGAAACAAACTTATTTTAAACTGTAGATTTAATTTTCCATGTTTTCTTTCTACTCTAAAATAGTTTTATTTCTGGTTTGTTTCTAAATCATTAATATCCAGCATTTCAGTGACAGCTTCCCTAATGAATGTCTTCTGAGAGATTTCTCCTTGCTATCTTCTCATTTCACAAAGATTTAAGGGTTTTGCCTTCTATTTTCTAGCTGCATCTACACTAAAAGCAGTTAAACTTAGTATTTTTCATTCTAATAAGGCTGTGGACTTGCTTGCAGTTTATAGTCTTGACACCTGTATTCCTGTATGAGCATATTGCACCAGTAGCATGGCTAGTGTTACAAAATAATGTATCTGTTATTCTGAGACCAGACCTGTGTGTCTAGTGCTACTGTAACAGCAAATACAAGTAGGGCATCTGCCTGACAGTTTTCTTCCAGGCCTGTTGAAGTTTGTAACAGCATTACTCTTTAATGTTACCTTACTTCTACAAGCTGTTTAGATCTTGAACGTTTTTTACATATGGAATTCTTTAAGTTAATGCTAAAGGAATTCTTTAAGTTAATGCAAGTCAGCACACAAAGTTAGGTACACACAAAACTGGAAATGACTAATAAACTATTCCTATAAAATAACATGTTCTGACAAGATCAAGCTTCTGTGTCACTGTGTTGCACCTCTTCCCAGTCCCCAAGCTCATTCCCATATTTTTTTAAACAATGCCATGATGTCTCAAATACTTTTACTAGTTCCTGACTTAAGGAAACAGGAATATTAAAAAAAAATAAAATTATACAGTGTTTTACCATTTGAACTTGTGCAATAGTTCAGAATGTGCTTACAAGACTGTTACAGTACAATTGTAAACCTCTTAACTCTAAATAAACTTGGGACTCCAGAAGAAGGAAATTATTATTTACTCTGAATCTCAGTGTGAGCTGGCAGATCTTTATCAGAAGAAAATTCCTGTCTTGGAAAAAAACTAAGGCTCATGGAAAAGGTATAATGGCTTATATAGCTTATAGAAAAGGTGTACTGAGGTGATGATTTTGAATATGCTACAAATATGTTCAAAACATTTTTAATAGGTTTTTGCTGTTCGATCTGGCGGAGCTACAGGAGTTGTCGTTAAAGGTTTGGAGGATAGAAATCCCATTTCATTCAGGTAAGGCACCTTCATCTTTGTTGTTTTGGGATGGAATTCCACAGTCTCCAAATTATAGAATCATAGAATTAGCTGTGTTGGAAGGGACCTCAGAGATCATCGAGTCCAACCCTTGACCCACCAGAGCAGTTGCTAGACCATGGCACTGAGTGCCACATCCAGTCTTTTTTTAAATGTCTCCAGGGACGGAGAATCTACCACCTCACCGGGCAGTCCATTCCATAGCCTAATCACCCTCTCCGTGAAGAAATTCTTTCTAATATCTAACCTATGTGTTACTTAGTTCTGATCTACTGTAATAGAGCCATAAAGCTTGTGATTGAGATGGCATGCTTTGCTCTCATGAGTTTATAGTCTTGGGGAGGGGGAAGTTATTAGACTCTGGCTTTATTTTAAAATTTTTTTAAACAGCAGTGTTGTATTAAAAAAACACTTTATGTGTGAGAGAGCATGGGAATTTAAACTTGTGATCCCCATGGCAGGGGTTATTTATGCAAGGATGCAGTTTAGCAAGTTAAACAAAATGAAGTAAACTTCAATGTGTAGAGAACTATTATTTCTGAATTTCATGCCTGTGATTCAAGCACAGTGTTTCCTACATGCAGGGTTCTTACATTCTGTTTCTTGCTTAATCTAAATTGGCCTTGTTTATGTCTTTCATTTATTGTGGAAACAGTTTTTATGGAATCTGACAACAGTATTTTCAATTAAATTACTTTGTCTTTAAAAGACTATTTTATATTTTGACAGCTTTTTAAACTCTGCTGTCCATATGTAAGCAAGTATTCTTTTACTGAAAGGTTGCTTCAGTCCCAGATACGGATGAAACAATTTGTAGATGAGGTGTGTTTACTGTCCTATATCAAGGATTGCATAGAGCCTGTCCTGAAGGTTTTCTTGACTGTCCACAGTTTTCCTGATAGACTGTCCAGCTCTCTCTTTGTCTGGACTTAATAACACATACTGGAAGTAGAATTACCTTATACATGGCAATAGTACTGAGGTTTGTTTGATAAGAATACATGTTTAATTTTTTTTAAAGTGGTCTAAAACAGCCTCTCTCTCCCAGTAATATCAGAAAATCTAGAGGATGCCTTTTAATGGGGAAGTGAGTAGCCTGGTGTCAATTAGTTGTAGTTCTGGAAGCTGAGGAGCTGACTGCAGGATGTCAGTCAGTGTCACAGAACTGCAGATTCAACTGGGACAAAACTGAAAATGCAAATTTGAATAGTCTGACAGTCTTCCAGTTCCACATCATTGGCCAACAGAGTTGAGCATTTGTAGTAACTTCAGGTGCTGATTTGTGGGACCTCACCCGTGTTTCTGTAATGGATGCATTCAGGATTTCTGAACTGCCATTACCTTCCAGGCTGGACTTTAAATCCTGTACTTGTAAGGAAACACTTATCAGTTGTATTCAAGACAAAATAATTTCCATTACGCCTTTTTCCTCTTTGTCTTTTTGCGAGTACATGACAGAATTTCATAACTCTCTATTTTAGATTATATTTCCATAACTTCTTTTTGTATAGGATGGAAGACAAAGGAGAAGTGAAGTGCATCAAGTTTTCCTTGGGGAACAAGATACTGGCTGTGCAGAGAACACTGAAGAGTGTGGTAAGAAACCTACACCCTGCAGATAGGGAATTGGAGCTGAAAATCTTCTACTCAGTACAAGCATAGAAGCATCTGAGACAAATGTTCAAGATGTCTGGTGGCTAACAATAGCTGTAGTGAAAATTCCTCTGTCATCCTGAGAGGCAGAACAGGCAACATTACTGTCTTGCTAGTGCCATAATTTCAGAGAAAGTCACAGGGGAGTAAGTATCTGTAAAGAATTCTCTGGGAGGAATGAAGTGGAATATCTTCTGAGTCAAGTTTTTCTTTTGTATATCCCATCAAAAATAATTTGATAAACTAATAGCTATTCTTTTGTACCTATGGGTGTGTTTTTTCTGTGCTTCATAATTGCTAATATGCTTCATGGATGTTTTTGCAGGATTTCTTGAATTTTATTCCAGATAGCCCTCAGCTAGAATACACACAGGAATGTAAGGTAAGTAAATGTCCAAAGCTTCTATACTTAGGTGAAAGTCTAATAGCTTTTACTCTACAAGAGAACTAATTGAGGTGCCTACCAAAACGCTAACATGAAGTAAATGAAGTATGTAGGCACTATGAGCTGTTTAAATGAAGGTAAGGGAACAGGGATGAACAATACTATGAAAACTTTCTGGTCCAGTCACTTTTTTCCTAGAAAGAATTGGAAATGCTGTGAATGCAGCCAGTTTCAAAGTATGGGATCGAGAAGATGCAAAGTGCTGATGATATAGAAGCAGTGACCAGTACTTATACTAATGCCAGATATGTTAATATGGATGTTTTACCCTAATTTCACTGAACATTAGTAGTAAGCTATTACTAGTTCTCTGACTATGTTTGGTATTTATAAACAACCCTTCTGTTTTGTTTTTTTTTCTGCCAGAAACAAGTAGCATTGCTGTTGTTTGGTACTTTGCAGCTTTTAGCTAAAACAGATTACATTGTGGGGCAGTACAATGCTTGAGTAATTTTTTTAACATCTGATTTGCACAGATCCCCTTATTCCTGTAGACTGAGTGCTGAAGTGCTACCATTTTCATTATTTGGGATTATGTGTTTGAGTAAACCATTCTAGTGTTTGTTAGTGTTCCAGTGGGGTCATGGCAAATATTCCCACTAGCTTCTTAATTTCTGTCAACAGAAGGAATCTGCTTTCCACATCAGGGATTGTTTGAATTGGCATTATGGTTTGAACCAGAAGAACTGGATTGTATTTACAGTGAAAAGAAATTTTGACTGCATAATAAATTTGTAAATCCTACATGCTGCCAAAAATTCGGGTCATAGAATAATTCTGTTCACACATAGTTTAGGAAGCCTTTACAAAACCAGCTGCTGGGTATCTAGTTGGACAAAAAGCATTACCTCCAGTGACTGGATAACTAAGTTGCCTTTGGCCTTGCATTCTTCATTTAGACATGTTATCTTATCTGAATCGTTAATTTTTTCAAGTAAAAGAGTGTTTGTTTGCTTGTTTATTAAAAGACAAAGAATGCCAATATTCTAGGATTCTGCTGGACAAGCTCTACAGAAATCGTCTTCCTCACAGATCAAGGAATTGAATTCTACCAGGTAATACAAGTAACTCCTGTAGGACAGACACATTTATAAATTTGAAAATGTAAATTTGTGTCTGTATCTTTGAATTCCTTTCTCCTAGCTCTCTGACTAGAGAAAGCAATACTAAAAAAAGAAATCCTGCTGTTTTGTTTGCAGGCTATGATTATTTTTCTCTGAGAGGAATACTTTTTGAGGTGGGAAGAACTTAACTCTAACAGGTGACTTAGAACAGCTGACAAAGATCCTGTATAAAGGAGTACTGAACTAAGCCTTGATATATCTAGATTAATAGCTGCTCTTGGTTTGTATGGAACTGAGTTTCTAAATCTAGTGTGAAATAAAAACAGATTGGCACTGGGGGGTGTGGGTGGGGGTGTGTGTGCTTAAAATGAGCAGAGAGCAAATAATTGACTAAGATAGTTACACCCTTCTGCAAACTGGCATCTTACTCCTGTGTAGATCTCATTGTCTGAGTTCCTTTGTGTTATGTGTAATTACCTTTGCATATGGTGGAGGTTTTTTTGTTTGTTTGTTTGCTTTTGAGAAATCTAATGAATAAATAGCCCTTTCTGACATTCATGATGAGGGATATTATAACTTCTTCCAAAGCTCTGCACTTCCCAATAGTTTGAGTGCAGAGCTAAGATACAGTGTTTTACATAAGTTTTGCTACTAATTGCTAGTGCTGAAGAAAGTAACTAAAAAAGCAGAATTATTTCCTGCTCCCTGGGTGGTGGTGGGGGTATAATTTGTACCTAAAAGGATTATGAACATCAACCCTACAGGTAAAACAACCAAATAAAACCCCTATGTTTTTGAAGATAATTTTTTAAAGCCCTTAAACTGAAGAGAATCAACGCATATAGTGTCTTTGTTTTTAAAAGAATAGATTAAGGAAGCTCAGGAGTGAAGGCAGAAAAGGTACTGTAATAAAGGTACTGTAATAACTTGTAAATACAACTACAGAAGTTGTATGAAGTTAGGTGTTTTCTCCGTTATGGACAGAATTTATACCTAGAGTTGGATGAGGGGGAAAAGATAGCACTTTTCAGCTTATTAGAATTTGAGGAGAATTTGATGTATATTTCCTTAGCTGTAGTAAATTTGGGCCTAAGTTGTAATTGTCAGGTTTCTGATTCTTAATTTCAGCCCTGTAAATGCCCTTATGCTTAACTGTTTCTCACTTAACATTCCTAGCTACTGTGTAGTAGTTGATGCAGTTGGAATCCTGATGGTAACATAATGCTAATATTCTGTGTTTCCAGGTATTACCAGAGAAACGAAGTTTAAAACTTCTGAAGAATCAGAGTATTAATGTTAACTGGTACATGTATTGTCCAGAGAGCTCTGTTATTCTTCTGTCCACAACTGTTCTTGGCAATGTCCTCCAGCCATTCTATTTCAAGGTAAAGGAATATTTTCCAAACTTTCCAATTTGTGTGCTTCTGGCTTTATAGGCTGCTTCTTCATTTCAATATTCCATTGCTTTTCCTGAATTTCTTCCAAGAGATGCATGTGTTCACATCCTTATATGGCAATCAGCAAAGAACAAAGTAAAAATCTGTAAGGTAGATCCTAGGTGATGGCTTAAAATTAAGCAATTTGCTCTCCTGTTCTCTTTGGAAAGAAGTGTGTCTAGCTAATGTTAGACAGTTGACCTTGAGAAAGGAAAAAAATATTAGTGATGCATTATTGGACAACTTAAATTCATTCAAGAGATCTTTTCTCCACTTAAAAAAGGTGGAAAACCACTTATTTATTTTTTTCCTATGGGCATTTGCATGCTGTAGTGTGGTAGTAAAAATTAAGGGCCTTTCACTTGTCCTTTTAACCACAACCTTCCAAATGTGTGTGAATTTGAATGAGAAAAAAGGTAATGCTCAAGATACAACTATTGTCCCAAACATGAGAGGGCTTTGTTTACAGTATTTATTTCTCTTAGTATTATTCTCTGTGGACAACACTTAAGGTTACTGGGAAAATACTTTTAGCTTGGAAAAAGCGTGCAGTAGTCTGGTTTAAATTAAGTGTGTGGTAAGGTGTTTTGAAAAATGAGGAAAAGAACTGTAGAGGTTATCTTGCTTCTCTCAAAGGATTAGAAAGATTCTCTGGTAAGATTCTTCCCCTAGACAGGGAAGAGATTAAAAAGCAGCTTATTCAAATGTGTTTCCTGGCTTAATCTTGTATTAGGTCTGCAGTGGATCCTGAAATTCCACTCTTAATTGGCTAGGTGGAACTTATTAGTCTCTTACAGCTTTCTTTTTAAGGACTGAGTCATGCTTACTGCTCCTTAACATTTTTTGTCAAATTGTAGCTTGAAGCTAAGTAATTTTTATTTTGTGTTCAGAAGGTAACCTTTAACAATGTCTTGAGAAAGGTACTGTACTAAAATAATCATTGAAAATAGAGGTCTAGTAAAGGATATATTTCTGTAGCATTTGCATTTCCCATTCATATTAACTTATTCTTGAGTGTGAAGTGAATTTCTGTTGTAGCTTTGGAAACTCTGAAAACTTGTGTGTACACAAATTCTGTGGGAAAAGAGGAAGCAGAGAGAGGAAACCTTTAGCAAGAATGTGTTTGGAGTATAAGACAGATTCTGGAAACTGGCTGGTAGGAGGTACTGGTCTTTTCCCCTTCCCAGTAAGCAGTTAATTAAAAGTTGGAGCAAATGTTTTTTTGGGAGAGACAAAGGAAGTTAAGAGAACTGCTGTTTGAGATCTGCAGGGCAGTTGGAAATGGCATCTGAATAAAAATTTATCTTAATTAAAATTGAAATGTTTTGCTATCTGGATGTGATGTTATAAAATCAAGATGATAATACCACAATATGCATTTAGGATCATAGCAAGAACAAATGTTTACTGGTTTTTGTTTTGTTTTCTGCTATCACCATGCTTCACCTCGTGGAGGTGCTATTGCTGCAGCGTTTAATTAAAAGTTACTTGAGACCTTTTTGTTTCAAGCCTTAAAAATTGATTTTTTTGCTGTTGTTTTGTGTTTCTTTTACTTAACAGAGTGGAACGATGTCAAAACTATCAAAATTTGAAATCGAGTTACCCGCAGCACCCAAGTCCTCCAAGCTCAGCCTTTCTGAAAGAGATATTGCTATGGCTACCATGTAGGTACCTAACTTATCAAGCCCTTCTTAGAAAAGTATGACAGTTTGGGGATGCTCAGAAAGGACAAGAACATCAACTTGGTTGCACTTGTTTCTTGACTTAGTAGCACTATAACTTGAAAGGGCTTCAGTTACTACTGGACAGAGCTAAACTCCTGTTGTTACTACAACAGAACTGAACTGCTCTGTTGGAGCAAGGCAGGGAAGCTCACTGAAATCTCACATTAAATTGATAGAGATTAGTACAGAAACTTTGAGAACACTTCATTTGTGAACTGATATAAAGGCAGAGTTGTTCTTAGGTGCCTAACTTGCATGCAGCAGAGGCATGCATTGTGGTTTGAGTGGTGGTTTAGATCACCTGACTTAGGTAATCTTATGTCTCCTCTTTTGGCCTAAAATGCATGGCTTTAATGGACTGGTAGAGCTCTGATTTTACGATATTTATTTAATCCTGATATCTCATTAGATATGGGCAGCTTTATGTTCTCTATCTGAGGCATCACTTGAGGACTTCCAATAGTACAGGAGCAGAAGTGGTCCTCTATCACTTACCCAGGTAAGAGCACAATGCAGAACATTAGTGGCAATTTGCATGCGTTTGAGACTTCTGCTCTTCCAGTTTAAACAGGCTTACTGGCCAGTTCTCATCTCTATTTCTGTAGAGAGGGATCTTGTAAGAAGACACATATTTTAAAGCTGAACAGAACTGGAAAGTTTGCACTGAATGTTGTGGATAACTTAGTGGTAGTACATCATCAGGATACTGAGGTGAGATTTATTTATATTATGTTGTGCCTCAACTTGTAACTTATAGGCAGATTTTAGTAATGAAGTCTGTTATCTCTAAAAAAAAAATTATATATATAAATATAAATATAAATATAAATATAAATATAAATATAAATATAAATATTTGCTTAGCTTTGCCAAAAGCCAGAGTATTTGCAGGAGTATTTCCTACTATGAAGGTAGGAAAGATCCACTAGGTAAAAGTGACCCTTTTACCTTATTGGGTTAACATTTAATCAGGGCTGTTGCTAATAGCTGTTTTTTACAGACACTTTTTTTTTCTTCATGCTAGTTTCTCTATGATACTCTCCTGCCCCACAGTGTAGATTTTTAAGGCACTGTACAAAGAGGTAAATTGGATACTAAATAATTGATACAAGGGCCTTCTTGTATCACAGGCATTTGTGTGAACACAAATAATAGAACAGCTAAAACCATGGTTGTCTGTAGTCTCAGCAGCAAGGCTTGGTCAGTGGCAAAGCTCAAGTGGTGGAAAGGCTTTGGTTTCTTGTATTGCCTTTTCCTTGGCAGCTTCAAGAACTGGGACATATTATCTCACAAAGATGATTAGTTGATGTCTGTTAGAGTTTATGTTAATTCTACACATTAGTATTTAACCCTGAGCACTAATTTTCCAGGATTTTGGTCAAGCTATAAACATAACTATATACACAAAAAGATGTGACTAAATAGGTAGGTACTAATAATTGAAGTCATGTTTCATTAGCACTGAACTTCCGCCATGCAAGGCTAAGAATGTAGACTATACTGGGTAGAAGTGTTAGTGACCAACAAGAGTGAATGGTAAAAGTATGAGGGTATCAAAGGAAGATGCAGATTTATCCTCACAGTTTCTAGCATCCATAGCTAAGCAGTGAACTTGACATGAATCTCTTTAAAAGGGTGTATAAGACAGACAGAGAGGCTTTTTAACCAGGGCCTGTGACAGTTCAAGGGGCAATGGTTTTAAACTGAAGGTAGATTTAGATTAGATATTAGGAAGAAATTTTTACAGAAAGCATGGAGAGACCCTTGCAGAGGTTGCTGCCCTGGGAAGTTGTGGATTTCACCTCCATAGAAGTGATCAAGGTCATCTGGGATGGGGTTTTCAGCAGCCCAAACTAGTTAAAGATGTCTCTGGCCACAGCACATCCCTTCCAACCCAACCATTCTGTCATTCTAATGGGAACCACAAGATGGAAATGTGAAAAGCAGCCTCACACTATGTAAATGGCTGGTAACTCATTTATCTAGTACTAATTTTCTCTTCTCAATTGCAGACTTCAGTTATATTTGACATCAAGCTAAGAGGAGAATTTGATGGGTCTACTACCATACATCAATTTGTCCTTCCACCTAGATCAATACAACCCTATCAAATACCTGTAGCAGGTAGAACTACTGTGTACTGTATATCCTAATACTTATCAAGATTATCTAAGTGTAACAGCTGGAAAACAAGAGTGCTTCAGTTTTTAGGATGCTGGTTACTAACATTTGTTACACATACTTAAGAAAGGGGAAGGGAAGAAAAAAGGCAAGAAGGAAATGAGCATAAATTTGTCTTCCAGAATTGTACAGAACAGTACAAGTTACAGTTTAGGGTGCATACTGCCCATAGTAGTGTACATTTATACCTCAGATTTGTAGGTTTCTTGGTTTTTTTTGGCCACAGCTATAAAAGTTGGTATGTGCACTCAAAAGCACTTCATGCTTTTCTGGCTTCATGCTAGTACCACTACCATAGAGCAAAGCAGGTTAGTTCCCTTTGTAGAAGAGAAAGGTACTTCTTTACATCTCAAAAGTTCTTTAGCATCTGAATGTTGAAGTCACTAATAGCAAATACAACTGCTAAAATGCCAGACTGGTTTATACTTTATTTTAAACAGAAGTCATGATATGAAATGTCCATCTGCAGATTAAAGAGACTAAAGTGATTAAAAAGAAACAGCAAAGAGAATCCATGTACTTCAAATTATAGTACTAGAGATGGAATACTTCTCAATGCATGATTTCACTTAGCTGACAAACAAGTCATGTTTTTAAAAATTTGTTTGCCTTCTCCATATTAGATTTTCTTTGTAGATAACCTGGTTACACCAGTGGGTGTATCACACATGACTGCTAGACATGCTACAATCCATATTTGCCTTTTTAGTGTAAGCTTGTAGTTTGTAATTTCAGTATAGAAGAGCAGACAGAGTACTACTGTCCTTTTCCTGATGCTAATTTTTCTGCAGGTCCAGCCTCCGTGACAAGTCAGTCTCCTATTCCATGTAAACTCTGTATCCTTTATATACTCAGTGCCACTCTTACTGAAGCCTCATTCTATGTGCCAAGCATGGAAGAAGCCAGCATTTGTTACCCTTAGCCCAATTTTAGCCAGTTATACATATTATTTCAAACAAAATATTATGCTTTGTGAGAGACTGTACTGCTTAACTATACTTATGTTGAATATACAGAAATCTAGCATAATCTAACATAATACAATTCTACATGTCTCAGTCATGAGATGCATATATTAAATTACTGAATCTACACACTAAGAAATTGAAGATAATTCCAAGGATAGTTCTAGACCTTACAAAAAATTGTGACAGTAAATGGAAGTATATTAAAGGGATCTGTTTCAGTTCAGTAATGTGAATTCAGTAGCATCAGTTAAGAATCATTGTTAATAAAATGTTAGAACTTTAACATTTAGATTCTTCATCTTGGATTGTCTTTCAACCTGATATCATCATCAGTGCAAGTGAAGGTAAGTAGTGAGCTGTTTAATTCTAGTCAAAGGGTGGCTAGTTTACCTTTAGTGCATAAAGTAGTTTAAAGCAAAGTGACTAAGCAGAAGTACCTTGTAAGATGACTACTTATGGCAATGATAACTGAGGATGACCATATCTATCTTTTCAGGGGTAGTGTTGCTCTAAAACAGACTTGAGAAGGCAAAAGAAGTTATAATCTAGATGTGGTCTCATATGGCTAGGCTATACCACAAGGCAATTCACTTTTTGTTTTACTCCTTCAAATCAAGGGTACCTCTGGAGTCTTCAAGTGAAACTTGAACCTGTAGTTAACCTCTTGCTAGATAAAGGAAAACTAATGGATTTCCTTCTCCAAAGGAAAGAATGCAAGATGGTCATCCTCTCTGTGTGCTCTCAAAGTAAGTTCACATCCTTTGTTTCCTGAAAATACAATACTGCTTATTCATAAACACACAAGTTAGCTGTGTTGTTCTTAAATGTGAGATGACCTCTGAAGCTCACTTGGTCCTTTAAGATGCCATTTGCCTGACTACCCTCAGTTACAAATCTAAAGGAAATTACTTAACAGCATGAAAGAATTCAAATCCCCTCACCCCCATTTAGTTAAAATACCTCTGACATGATGCAAAAAATGTTCTTTAAAGTTTAGAGATCACCTTTTAAAAAAAAAGGCAGTATTAAATCCTTTGGTTATTTCTCCTCATAGTTCTTTTTTCTTATTATCTTTTCAGTGCTCAGTGAGCCAGGAAGGGGATCACTGTCTGTGATTGCAACTGTTTTTGACAAACTGAATCATGAATATAAGAAGTACTTGGAAGCTGAGCAAAGCTACACTATGGTAAACCATGTTAACTTACAGCAGCTTACAAAGACAGGATGGTGCTATTTGCATTTCAGGTTGCATCCTGGTGAAGGCACAGTCTTCCCTGAATTGGGAAATTCAGGTCCACCCAAAGGGTCTTGGCTGCTTTAAGCTCTCAGTAGAAGGTCTACAGTGCAAGGTGCACTAAGACCTCCACTTAGCACTCTGTTGTGGCAAATGCTGCATAGTTCATCTCCACAGTGAGAAGTGATACACCCCAGTGCTTGAAAGCAGAGAGGGTAGAAGCTTAAAAGGCAACTTGGAATCCATAACTATCAAAATATCCCCCAGCCACTGATTTCCTGGCACACTATACCACTGCACAACATGTGTAGCCCTGGTGCATCTTCTGTTAAAATAAATTCAAGCACTAGCTTGGATAACACAGCCACATCCTAAAAATCCTTCTGAAACTGGGGGCCTGTGTCAACAGGGCAAGTTTGATTTGTCTCCTCTCTTTAAGGCAGGTAGCAGCAGCTGCTTTTATGTAACTTCCAAAGCTGTTTTAAATTGAATACAAAAGCCCACACTGAACAGAACGCATCCAGGATCATGTAACCACGGATATGAAGTTTGCTCAGTAACAGAATGTGCTTGTACTGTGGAAAACTTCTCTATTCAGCTAAGAGCAAACTGCACAACACTACAGTTTTCTTTTAAAAAGGCTTTCTTCTTGTAGGTGGTAGAAGCAGGCCTGAGTAGAAGTAACCCACTCCTGAAACGCCCGGTTCGCACTCAAGCGGTTATTGACCAGTCTGACATGTACACCCATGTGTTGTCTGTATTTACTGAGAAGAAGGTAAGTTAACTTTAAATGCTGGTTTGCCAGTAGTCTCAGAGCAGCAAACTTAAGATGAATGCTCAAAATAGCCCACAGAAGGCTTTGTCAGGATTAAGGTATTTTGATGCCTGTTCTTACAGGGTTGTTATTAAGAGGGGAAGCTATGCAAGTCTGAGGGCGCTGGGGCTGTTCAGCCTAAAGAAGAGGTGGCTCAGGGGAGACCTCATCGCTCTCTACAACTACCTGAAAGGAGGTTGTAGCCAGACAACCAGCCAGGGGGTTGGGCTCTTTTGCCAGACAACTTTCAACAAGACAAGAGGGCATGGTCTTAAGTTGTGCCAGGGGAAGTTTAGGTTGGATATTAGAAAGAATTTCTTTACGGAGAGAGTGATCCAGCATTGGAATGGGCTGCCCAGGGAAGTAGTGGATTCTCCTTCCCTGGAGATATTTAAAAAGAGACTGGATGTGGCACTCAGTGCCATAGTCTAGCAACCGCAACGGTGGTTCAAGGGTTGGACTCGATGATCTCTGAGGTCCCTTCCAACCCAGCCAATTCTATGATTCTATGATAAAGTCTTACCTAACGCTTTTTTTCTTGTCTAGGAAGCACCTCATAAGTTCACTATAGCAGTCTTGATGGAATACATTCGCTCTCTTAACCAGTTCCAAATTGCAGTTCAGGTAAAGAACTTGCATGCCAAGTGCATCACCCCCCTCCATGAAATTTCATGGAGTTTCAGACCAGCCTTGGTCATATGTCTAAGTCCTACACAATATTACCTTCTAGACTGTAAAACCCATTAGCAAGCCATTTTTGTCAAGACTTTCAATGGTTTTCTTTCTGCATTCACAGCACTACTTGTATGAGCTGATCATCAAAACCCTTGTTCAACACAACCTGTTCTACATGCTCCATCAGTTTCTGCAGTATCATGTGCTCAGTGATTCAAAGCCTTTGGTATGCCAGACAAATCACTTCAATAAGTTAGTGATGGAGTTGGGAAGTCTTGGGAAGGAGTTTTAAGGTTATGTCTACTTTTGTCCTAGGCTTGTCTGTTACTGTCCCTGGAAAGCATTTACCCTCCTGCACATCAGCTCTCTCTGGACATGTTAAAAGTAAGCATTTCAGACTATAGTAACTCTGTGTCACGTGTGGTTTAAACTTGTCAAACAGCTTACCTGACCAAGCTGGAAGTGACTAGCTAGCATCTCAGTTGTTTGTTAGAAGCAGAGTCTTACAGCTGTGATTGACTTCACAGAGACTTTCCACAGCAAATGATGAAATAGTGGAAGTGCTGTTGTCCAAACACCAAGTTTTGGCTGCCTTGAGATTCATCAGGGGTATCGGAGGACACGACAGCATTTCAGCCCGCAAGTTCCTTGATGCAGCAAAGCAAGCAGATGATGAGATGCTTTTCTACACCATATTCAGATTCTTTGAACAAAGAAATCAGCGGTTACGGGGAAACCCTAGTTTCACACCAGGTAAGCAACAACCAGTTCGACCCAGATACTCAGCTGAGAAACAAAACTGACTTGTTTCACTTCCACTCCAGCTGAGCCTGTATTGTGAGATAAAACTATTGGTGTGTTTTAGCCTATATTTTAGACTTACCTTTGAATACAGTTCCAAAGTTAACTTGTCTTACACCCTTTTGTATGCTGAACCCAGATGTTAGAGACTGAGCCAAACAGGAACCTGCAGGTTAAGCTTGAAGTTGCTTGCACTGCTTAGTTTAGCCGAGCCATTTACTCTTAATTAGTGCTTCCACCTGAAACCAGGAACTGGGTCAAGAAACCTTTGAGTCTAGTTGCCTGTTTCCACAGATTACAAAAATTCAAGACCTGTTTTATACTACAGTTCCTCTCACTTTAAAAAACAGGCTAAACTGTTTGCACCAGCGGTGTGTTCCTAACCACCAGATTGTCTGTAGGCAAAAAGTTCTTCTCCAAGATCTTGCATCTTGACAGTAAAGAACTCTCATGGATACTCATCAGCTGGTTAGATAGAGGTACTAGGTAAAACATCTGCTTCACCTCAAGAATACTTAGACTGGAGATCCCTCAGTGTACCACCGCTTTAAAATTGTTAAAACTCCTTTACCCAGAAGACATTAAAGATAAGAATTAGTACATACAAACTGAGGTAAGTGAAACTACAGTCTTGCTACTCAGTTTCTAAGTTTTAAAATTAACTTCTGTTTTGCTCCCCTCCCCAGGTGAGCACTGTGAAGAACATGTCACCTTCTTCAAACAGGTTTTTGGAGAGCAAGCTCTCATGAAGCCCACAGCATTCTGAAAGACTCTTCCACTGAAATGTATAAACTTAATTTATTGCATTTAAGTAGATTTTTGAACTACAAAATTGCTATTTTATAATAAAGTATATACAAGACATTTTGGCAAATAGTACTAAAAATATTACAACTTGTGATGGCTTCCCCCTAAAAATAGAGACAAAAATTGCATTGACCTGCATTTAAAATAAGTGTCAGTGGTTTAGCAGTCCATTCTCATACACATCACCTCAGTTTCATTGACAAAAAAGCTATTCAACTCACAATACAGCTGGTTTAGGTTTCTAGAAGAAGATGCAACCTCTCGAAAACAGAAGTGTTTTAGTAAACTTAACACATCTAGTTTTAGTAATACTGTTACATGAGCCACACGTAGCATTTCCTGAGTTTAAAGCTATGTCCAAAGCTGCAGCTGGTATCTTCTAGTTGAGTCTGTGCAGGAGTCAAGTCAGTGGTGGTTACAGTGTGATAGTCATAGAACGTTGCTGCGCTTCAGGTCTTCAGAAGTGTTGGGCCTAAGCCACAGTTCATAGAGTCCACTGAACACTGTTAAAAACTAGAAGTAGAGGAGTCTCTCCCGTTCTGTACCTCTGGTCCTCTCTTGTGCAGCACGAGTTTTAGCTTTATTTACTGATGGCCCTAAGAGAGAGAACCAGAGTTATTCCAAAGTCTCACAGCATTACAGTAGATCAGTCACTGAAAGCATGAATGATCTTGGTTACCTAGGTTCAGCTTAATACTGATGAGACTTCAGAAACATGCTTCTGCTTAGCTGTTTGTTGCTGGTAGCAGCAGCAAGAGCAGTAGGTGAATCCCCAGTGTTAACTCCCATCAGAAAGGCTCTATTAAAGTCTGCTTTTAAGAACTACACCATAAGCAGGATTTCCCAAATGCCAGGACAGTGTCTGGACCATCTTTACTGCAAAGCAAGATCACTTCTGCAAATGCAGCAGAACTCTCCAGCAGCAGATTTTTTGCTTCCACCCACCATCATGTCACCAGGCTTAGACCTTAAGCATGCTGATGCCTGTTGTGCCCAGGTAGCCAACTCCATGAAGAGCACAGTGCAACCACACAGGGCAGGCTGTGGGTGCTTCAGGTCAGCACACCTGTAATGCTGATCTTGCACTGCCCAGTCAACCCTTGCTTTGCAACAGACCAGCTGCTTAAATGACAGAGCCACATTCAAGTACTGCTTTTTATACTTGCAGTCCTTCCTATTTAACAGAGAAAAGGCCCACAGGTAGGTAACTATTTTGAAGTGTTCTAGAGCAGAGTGTGACATCTTACCTATGTAACTAAGCAGAACTGGAAGAAATATTAGTCCGTGTGTTGCTCCCAGCAGAACCATAGCTAAATACATCCTGAAGTAGAACACCTTAAAGATTTGAGATTTTGAAAAAGCCAGTACTATAATCCCTCCAAATTTGGTCAGCGTGATACCACTGAAAACCTGTAAATAAAAAAAAAAACATTTAAGTAGTCAGTAGGGCTCTAGGTAATTTATTTGCTTAATTATTTAACATTTGCAAAAAAATCCTATGTAATTTGAGGGTCCTTATATGCAATACCCAATAGTCCTTAATATCAAGCCCAAGGCCTACTCAGGAAGAGAGTTCAACTTCTTGGTCCCACTAGAACTCGATATCACAGGGGCCAGGCTTGGTATGGTTAATAATCCACTCTAATCTGCACAACCAACTAGTTTTAGTTTAATTTTTACTTTGGGCAGATACATATGTTACTAAGGTAACTCACTTTTTAGTGTCGTTCCTTACCTGGAATGCAGAATCACAGAATGTTTTGGGTTGGAAATGACCTTCAAGATCACCCAGTTCCAACCCCCTGCCATGGGCACGGACACCTCCCACTAGACCAGGTTGCTCAAAGCCCCATCCAACCTGGCCCTGAACACTTCCAGGGAGGGGGCAGCCACTACGTCTCTGGGCAACCTGTGCCAGTGTCTCACCACCTTCACAGGAAAGAATTTCTTCCTAATATCTAATCTAAATCTACCTTTTTCCAGTTTAAAACCATTACCTCTCACCCTATTGCTATATGCCCCTTGTAAAAAGTCCCTCCCCAGCTTTGCTGTAGCCCCTCCTTCAGTTACTAGGAAGTTGCCAGAAGGTCTCCGTGGAGCTCTTCTCCAGGCTGAATAACCCTGACTCTCTCAGCCTGTCTTCATAGCAGAGGTGCTCCTCATTACTTGCTCCAAGAAATAACCCAGTACGTGCAAACATTCCAATCCAATCCAGGTTGCTCCAAGTGACATGATAGTACTGCCTGGATACCAATCCCTGCTTCCATTACCAAAGCTTTGATTACATCCCATATTCAGAACAACCTTTCCTAGTCACCTAGTATTTGGAAGAGAAGCACTTCAACTTTAATGGGATAATTCAAGTTTAATCTAAACTTCTAGGTGATCCAAAGCTTTTTTGCTAGGATCTCTATTATTAGATAACAGTAGCAAACTAATAATTGAGTCTTGATTGCCCTTCCTACTAGTAGAAGCCAAGTTTGACCTCTAAGAGCCCTCCCCCCCAGTAGATACTTACTGAACTGCCCATGTGAGAAAGGGCTTCTTCAGCACGCTCCACTCTACTGCCCTTAGTACTAACAGTGAATGCTCTTGTCACATGACTACAGAATTCCACAGCAATACCACAGCTCTAGAGTGAAAAGAAACATACACAAAAATATCATCTAAATGAGATCTTTGATGTTCAGGTCTCTACTTGGAACTCCAGACAGGCTACAGACTTGCTAGCAGCTGTGTTCAGTGCCCAGGGTTAAAATATCATTGGAAGTTACCAGCTCAGCATTACTTGGTTACTAAAGGCTGTTCCAGGTGCTTATAGGGCATTTTACTCCCAGTCATGGCTAATGGATGACCCAATTAAACAGGAATTGAAATAAGAGATTGTTTTGGAGGACACAAGTTTTTTGATGTTGAAGAAAGCTCGCTTCAATATAGTGTGTGCAGTGAACATGGAACATAAGGAGAAATCACATGGCTCTAGAGTAACCCCAAGCATGCATGCTGATCTGATACCACAAAAACTCAGCTGACTTCCATTTCTAAAAATAATTTGTTCAAATAGTCATTTACAACACTGAACACTTGACAAGTCTTAGACTTGCTTACAGACTTACACGAGCATGTGCCTCAGTGTAACATGGGTTAACAGTTTACTCCCTCATAACATTCTCAAATCTGCAATAAATCTCTCTAGAGAGCAAGGAAAGGTACAGCTCCAGCACTCAGCTATGTTACCAAGTTCTGGAGTGTTTCAGCAAAGCACTCTGCCTCCATGGTTTCATCCATTTATGGAGGAACAGTACTGGTTGTAGCACATTGCAGATCTACCTCAGCAGAGCATTAATACAGCAGAAGCCTTAACATTAACCTATATATCCTTACGTTAGGCACGAACAACCTGTGTCAGTGTGCAGTAGATCCTAGCCTACATGTCAGCAATACAACTGTTGCTGCAGAACAAGAAACGACCCCTAGATGCAGAATAGCTTACAGTTCAGTTTCTGTATTTTACCACTGCTGGGACCAGCTGTCAGAATAAACCTGTTTTCTACAGACCACCCAGATTATTAGGATAGGTCCACTACTGTTCAAATGTCTAAGTTTAGTAGGAAACACTACTCTGCACCACGAATATATACACATAAAAGACACAAATTAATTCAAGACTTGGAAACAAAAGCAGAGGGATGTCTTGTTAACTTACCATGACAAGATTTACTAATGAAACTGCGTTCAAGCTGATGCCCCAGAGCCACATCACTCCAAACATATTGATGATTATCATAGCAATAGTTATCGAAACTACAACAGCAGCCCACACTTCAAAACCAAGCAGCACAGTTGTCACCAGAAATATTGATCCCAAGGAGATGCAGAGGTTAAAGATGGCATCATGCACAATTGTCAAGTATTGTTCATAGAAGACATAAAACACGCTGTGAGATGAAAAAGAAGTAGTTAGCCATCTTCCTTATATGCTAATATTAGATTAGCTTCTGTGCTAAAGTAGTTCCCTCCCTCATAGAAGTCACCTACAGGAAGTGGCTTCCTAGCATTAGCATGGAATGATTCCTGTGGAACACTGTTGTTATTAACACTTCACAAACACTTCAAACAGAAGTTGGATGTGGAAGTCAGGGTATTTCCCACACAACAACAGCTGGCAGAATGTCAGCTCCTCAGATGGATTGTAGTATCTGCAGGAACTACTGCAGAGGGTCTAAGCAGATACACTGAGCAGCCAGACCCTAAGGGTGGAGAGAATACTTTGAAGCAAAAAGATGATTATTTCAGCTGTACAGATTCCAATTCCAGCTCAATTGCATTGTGGTACTTCTATGCAGAGCCTTTAGCATGATAATCATGTAAACATTACTGACAAGCAGTACTTGACATCACTGCTGCCTTTGCCTGAATTTAAATAACTTCAAATTTGAAGTAGACACATTCACATTACAGCTTACAATGACTCAGGTCAACATATCTGCTTTAACTAAGACTTCTAAACCCTACTATGAATGCTAGGAAGAGCAAGAGCTGCAGCCAGAGCTACCTTTGGTGGTAGCTGGAGAAGGACCTGTTTCTTTATTTAAGTTAGTTAAACAGAAATAGGGGTGTAGTGCTGTGGATACAAGTTGTACTTTTGTGGCTTTACTAGAAATTCCAGAATCTCTGTATTACCTTCTGCTAGGCAAAACTCAAGACCCTACATTGTTATCAACCAGTACTTTCCTCAGTTGCTCAAGCTGAGTGTCACAAAGGCAAGAAAGATCTGAGCTTACCTGTAAGGAAACACCCGGAAGTTCTTCTCTTTGATGCCCATGGATTCAGTAATGTTATCTGCTATAGCCCGAGCTTTCTTCATAGCATCAATAAAATCAGATGATGTTTTCAATACAGTATGGTAAGTCATGAAATAAGTAGCTCCGACATCAGAGTTGTTGTTTATTAAGTTGACAGCCGAGTTATATGCAGCATGTCCTCTATATAAACATAGCAGAATTTTAGATATCTCTGAACACCATTCATATTTGTTACCTTTGTAGAGTTACAACCTTGTTTCTAACAATTTCAAGAGCTGATATTAGCAAGCTTCAGAGCACAATACATTTCAAGACAGCACAAGATATATCATGTGGTTGAGAATGCAATTTTTTTCCCCAGTTTTTTTTCAGAAAATACTATAGAACAGGTGACATCAATGTTTGACTTTAGAAGTCACAGAAGGATACCAGATATCCAACCTTGCAGACAAAGTTACACCTCCAGAGCAAGGCTCTTTCATGCACTGGACTAACAAATTACATAAAATATGGCTCTTACCCTTTGCCACACTTAGGATTAGGATTGTCTGATAGGAACATCGGCAAATATGTCATGAAATCTTTGCCCTGTGGTCTCTGCTTTCCTTCTTGAGTCAGTGGTCGACAGCGAATGCAGGACGGATCTGTGACTGAAGGAGCAGAGGAAGAAGGTCAGCTCCAGAATCAAGTATCTTAGTCTTGAAACTAGCAACTTCTGACTGGATACAATTCCATAAAAAGCATTTTGCTGACAAAATAACTGATCAGCCCTGAAACTCCACATAAAATTTGTAGTCCTTTATTTATTGCTTCCAAGGCAAGTACTACCAGAGAAATGAATTACTTGTTCACTATCTCCATTAGACCCACCCATTCAGAACTTTACCAAACTGAAGAATATAAACAAAAATAGAGCACTAAGTTTGTGTGCTCTAATGAAACCCCCAGAAGTATCAAAGTTTTCATAGTTTTTGTAATAATCATTACATTGGCTGTCTTTGGCCTGCAGAATATTTAAGTTCATTCAAACAGCAGCTCAAACAAATCAGAGGGCAACTCAAGAGGTGCCTGCTTACAGTAAGAAAAGCTATTCAGCTGACTTGTACCATGATAAAGTGTTTTGGCTGTGTAATTTGCACACCAAGCTAATCCCCTGGCAACAAGATGGGTGCCAATACCTGAAGCATTGCAAAACTGTCCAGTGTTATTGTAGACTCTGCAACAGGATGACTGTGGCTTCACCCAGTCAAAGTAGTCATCAATCCAGGACGATGGGGCATAGCCTATCCTTGTGCTAATAAAAGAACATATCCATCATCAGTAATTGTTTCATTCCAGAACACATCCTCTAATCTCATTCTGCTCCAAGATACTTAGTTCTCCATGTAGTCCCCAGTTCCAGTACCCCATACAAGAGCCACTCTTGCTCATAACACTGCAGCTAGCAAACAGCAGGAGCTGCTTCTCTGCATTTGAGTTCTACTGCCAAGCTCAGTTTTCCATCCCCTGCCCTGTACTATTCAGGATATTGTTGCCTCTGCTTTCAAGCAAGCCTCCTCCTTTAGTTATGCTGAAGTGAAGCCATCAAACTAGAAGGAAGAGACTTTGACTGGTTTGCTTCTGAACTCCAGCTACTGAATGCATTCTGGATGCTAGGCTAGAATATATACCAAGAACCTAAGCATGCAAGTGATTTGCCAGGACACTGTGCCCATACTGAAAGGTTTTAATGAGCTTTTTTTTCTTCCTACTGTTGCCAGATTCCTTGAAGGATGAAGCCTCTTTTCCAAGCTCAAGTACACCAGCACATCCCCCACCAGTCTGGGTAGCTTTTATTCTCATTCCAGGAGATTGCCAAAGCTTCTTCCCTTCCCCAATTCCAAAACCACAGTACAAAGCCAGTACTACAGAGTGCTAGATAAAAAAAAAAAAATCAATAGCTGATCCTGAACTAAGTTAAAGGACTCATTGGCCAGCTACCTCTCTCCCACATGACTATGCAGACAAAAAGAAAGACTTACTAGCTACCAATTTCTGCAGCATCGAAGAGCTGCTGGACAAGTGAATCATTATTGCATCCCATTCCACCACACACCATGTTCTGCCCTTCCAAAGAGGTGTAGTTGTGCCCTTCTTCCAGAACGAAGTAGACAGGAGGACCTGCATGCAGGTACTTGCTGAGATGGCTGAAGTAATCCATTACATAGGAGTCCTTAAAGGGAAAATCTTGAGTTACTATTACATAGTACACATTAAGACAAAGGTTTCAGTTCAGCCACAACTTAAGGGCAATTTGATCTTTAGACCTACATCTGGCATTGACAGAGACTGATCCAGTCCAACCTCCACATTGTGTATGACTGCTGCGCTGAATGACAGAACACCCACAAACACTGCTATCTGCAAAAAACCCAAAAATTCATGGAAGTGAGAACTGTACAGAAAAAATAAATAACAGAAAGCATTTACTAAGTTAATAGCAACCAGCTAAAAAAGCTCTAAGTATGTTACCCAGGCTCAGTATGACAGGCAGTAGAAATTAGCTACTCAGGGTCCCCTTTGGAGCTATGAAGGAAAACTTAGAAGGCAGCAATAAAAGATACAGCAGTGAAAAATATGCCAAACACCTTCTGTAAATAAGCACAGTAACCTTTTTGCTGAATCCATGATTAGGTTTAATACTAGATTAATGAAGTGCAGGAGCCAACACATGCGGATTTCTGACATACACCTAAAGTGATATGTCAAAAATTGTCAGTAATGTAACTCCTAAATCTGGGTACTGGACAATCCAAGGTCTTACTTACTAGACATACACTTGTGGTTACAATAGCTGGAAGCAAAAATACTAGAATCTTAATTTCTTTCATTGCATTGAATAATTTTCTTTGGTATTAGGCCTTCATACTCACTATATTTTTGCCCAGGTTTAGATGACCGTTTACTTTAAACAGAGTATACATACTACTATTGGTCTCATCCAATCCTTGAGCAGATAAGGAGAATACAGGTTTTTGAAGAACACAAATAAGATGTTCTCAGAACGCTGGACTCCACTCATGTCTTCATTGCTTTTGATGCAACACAGAATATCCAGTCTATTCCTCTGCAAATGGGTTAAATGCCAGATTTAGTACAATTCTGCAGAAGCTGCTCTCTTATTACACTGCAGTTACAGGCACATTTATACTCACCTCTTGACGCTTAATATCCAAGCCCAGGAGACTTACAAAGCAAGTAACTTGAAGAAGAAAGTCTATGAGCACAGCCATTCCAGCAAAAAGGGAGAATGTGCGAACCGCTGGCATCGTAGACAGTGTTCCTGAGGGAAGTAATCCAGTTTGGTAAGCAAGCTCCCTGCTCATAGAAATGCATAGGCATTTTCTCGAAAGATATCCATGTTAAGTGCTAGCCTTACAGAAGGGCAAAGAACATTTCTCTTCAGAGTAAAAAAAGAGTGATATGAGCCTGGCTACAACTGCTGTCTTGGACCTTTTTGGCAGCATTAAGGCTGTACATAGAAGTGAAAAGCTTGAAGTTACAAGGCTGAAGGATAAAGAGGGTGGTTAAAGAGTGCTGTCAAGCAACATCTTGCTTCACTATTAATGCAAGCTGACTCAATGGCCAGTTACACTCCAACCTGGCAAGTCCCTTATGAAAATAAAGTCAATATATACTTGGAGTGTAACAACATAAAATATGCCTCTAACACATCCTGTAAGAATGAAACTCAAATGTAATCTGTTGTAGGGGTGTTTTTCCAAGCCCTGGCAAGATGACAGTGCAATGCAGGAGCAAATACACATTTGATATATTACTAAGTTCAAATCTAGACTTGCCTGCCACTAAAAATCAGTAAAATTCTCCAGCCTTTCAAGCTGAAGAGTTTGACAGATTCAGAATTAGATCTCTTCAACTGTGTTCTTTTTTTAAAATATTACAATACCTAATCCCAGAAGAGGTCAAATTAAACTTCACTACAGCAATGAACAACTAAGCTAAATTTCCTCTACAAATTCTTGCTTTTAGTTTTGCATTTATTCTTGCAACATGCAGCTATAAGGCCCCTATCTTCAAATATTAAAGAAGTCTTACCAAGAAAGAATGCCACAGTCTCCGAAAAAGATGAGAGAAACATACTGGGTGCCACATCTCCCAAAACTCTGCCAATCTGTTTATCCAGAGTTTCACCCTGAAGGCGCTCATCCCTCTGTTTTAAGGCAATGATTTATTTTAATTAGGAGTCTCAGAATCACCACAGTTGAAAAAGACTTAAGATCACCACATCCAACTGTCAGCATCCCCCCCCCAAATAAAATACGTGTACCAGTATCATCCACTAGAGCATGCCCTGAGGTGTCTCATCTACAGTTTTTAAATATCTCCAGGGATGGTGACTCCACCATCTCTCTGGGCAGCCCATTCCAGTGCATAACTATTCTACCAGTAAAGAATTTTCTCCTTGTATCTAGTGCAACTTCAGGCCATTTCCTATCACTATTCACTTGAGAGAAGAGTCCAGCACCCACCACCTTACAACCTCCTTTCAGGTACTTGTAGAAGGCAATAACGTCTCCTCTCTGCCTCCTCCTCTCTAAACTAAAAATTCCCAATTCCCTCAGCCTCTCCTCACAGGGCTTGTTCTCCAGACCCTTCACACCCTGGCTGCCCTTCTCTGAACTCACTCCAGCAGCTCAATGTCTTTCTGGTAGTCAGGGGCACAGAACTGAACACAGCCCTTGAGGTGCAGCCTCGCCAATGCCGAGTACCAGGGGACAATCACTTCCCTTCTCCTGATGGCCACACTGTTCCTGATACAGGCCAGGATGCTCTTGGCCTTCTTGGCCACTTGGGCACACTGCTGGTTCATATTCAGCTGGCTATCGACCAGCACCCCCAGGTCCTTTTCTGCTTGGCAGAAAAGTCATGCACTTTAGAGAGTCATTTCATATGGCTTTTAAAACCAAACAATTTCCAAACATCATTTTCACTGTATTAACCTGGGTTAGATTAAAAAAGCAGAGATTCTCTGATACAAAAGCAGCTTGAACAGCAACCAAAAGCAGCACGCAGCAAGCCTGTTGCCTGGCTTCAAACCTTAACTTAAAATAGAGTAGTAAGGTCAGTACTCCAGCTGAACCACACACCTGCCAGAGGAAGCAACAGTTTCAGTGGGTTATTGACCCTGTCATATCAGAAAGCAAATGACTCAGAAACCCCTGGTCTGAAACACATAGTTTAGTTCATGATTCCTGCCCACAATACACTAAAATCACAAGTGACCAAAATAGTAACTAAGTTCTACTACTACCAAAGAAGGCTGTTGAAAATATTATTCATTTGTACATATTATTCATTTGTATGTGGACCAGAAGCAGTATTTAATGAGCTTCATGTCAACCAGCAGTAAGAAAAAAGAGGTTGTCATTTTTTTTTTTCTTTGGGGAGGTGGTAGGGGGAATGGAATGGAGCAGATACACGCGTATAATTTTGGGTGTCTTCAAGACCACGAGATATTCTGTGAGTTGAGAGCTGCACAGCCAGGGCTGAGCAATGTAATACATAAGACTGTCTGCTGCAAGTTAAACTTCGAAGATGTCAGGCACAATTACAAGAGTCTGTGTGGAAGAATACATACCTGAAGTGTCTGGACTATAATGAAAATATTGTCCACCCCAATAGCCAGCACCAAGAAGGGAATTACTTCTATCACAATCAGTGTTAGTGGGATTCCAAAGTAGCTGAAAATGCCTATAGAACATGCCACCGAGCTCAGTACAATCAAGATGCCTGCGATGCCCAGAGAGATCTTTGAGTCCACCTAAAAAAAGATGTAATGACTGTTAACCAAACCCTTATCATCACAAAGGACAGATGGCAGCAATAGTCAGCACATATTCTCACACTTAGTGCCGTTAGCAGAAAGCTTACTTTGTGGTTCTTTTGAAGATCCATACACATACACATACATACATATAAAAAATTCAAAGCTTTAAGGATGGTAGCTTCAAGTTAAGTTAATTGCATTACTTCAAGTGAATAATAGTTGAGGATATGAAGCACACATGAATTGTCAGGTGTGACAAGGGCAATGCTCCTCCTAGCTCCTGCCAAGGGAGTTGTCAGTGCTTTAAGGCATGATCGAATACAAACATTCTGCAAAAATATTTAAATCACTTAAAGCAAAGAAAAACCTAGTCAGCAAGCTTCAGCTTCAGTGTTTGCAGCAATGAGAACTCAATACATACCAGAAGTCTTCTAAAGCTCTGGATATGTCCCAAAGCTATGGAGATGTACAGAAACATTACAATATAGCTTATCAACACAGTGCGGATATCACTATTGCTTTCCCGATTGATTTCATCTTCAATACTCCGTTCAGCAGAAAATGATATAGTTAAGTTTGGATTATCATAGTTCTTCAGAAAGTTAATAAACCTAAAAAAAAAAAAATCAGTCACAGTGTAAAAGAAAAAATACTTTGTATTAAAAATACTTAGAAGTCTGTTGAAGGAAAATTAAATAATCTGTGTGGTACAATAGTGCACTGTGGCCAGACCATACTTTGAGGGGCCTTCATCATTAGGAGTTGCTGGCTACACATCCCTAGAACTCTATCCAAGCACTAGAAATACCACTATGGCATGAAATACTTTGAATGCTCTCTCCAGAGTTTGAGGATAAGCAGATAGCTTGCACAAGCTGTTTCAAAGTTTAAGTACAATTTTCCTCAAAGCTAGACCTAGAAATCAGAAATATGACTGTAGCTTGCTTGTAGTACTTATACAATTTATTAGCCCTCACTTCAGATTTCCTAACTGAAGGGAGGTGCTTATGACACAGGGAGACACTTGCTCAGACTTCTGAAGTACAGTAGTTTTTACCTGAATTCTTAGCCAGAGCAGCTGACCTGTGTAAGCCAACATCAGCTCTTCTACACAGTGAAGGGGATGAAAGCCTTAGATCATCTCAAAGATGTCTTTAAAAATCAAATCTCAAGAATTACAAGATGATGGACCTTTCCTCTAGTGGTCAGCAGTCCAGTAGACTTTACCTGTGTCATTCTAGCCAAAGTGCAATATATAAAATTCTTCCTGCAGTTACCAGCAACAACTACTACTGGACTAGATGGTCAGTAATTTACTTTGGGGAGATAGGTTCTAGTCTTATTAAGTATGCCAGATAAAATGAAATTTTTATGACCAGTAGGGACTGTACTTAACTGTTTTTACTGCCTCTCAAAACATCCCTGTAGTTATACTGAGAAGCTGTCAGTATACTACAGGTGTTTTTCATGTATCTATATTTAAAGCTGTTCCAAGTAATGTGTGCATTTCAGAATAAAGGAAGCCTACTTACTCTTTTTCCCATGCCAAGGCTTTCATTAGCTTGTTGGAATCATTGTAGTAGTTGTTGACAGGAAAAGTAATAACAAGAGCTGTAGCATTATTATAGTTTTCATCTGTGGAGGAGGAAAATTTTGTCAGGCATTATGAAATAGAGCTTACATTCCAGTATAAGCAGGTACAGTTAGTTTTAAAATCAGAATCGTCCAAACAACCCTATCCCTACAACTCCATTAAATGCAACCTGTTTAACAACACTTTCTCAAAAATACAGTGGAAACAAAGAGATGTTGATAAGCACTTCAGATTGTATTAAGTATTCATTATTTACCATGTTTATGGCACCCCAACATTAAATCACTGCACAGCTAGACAAGGGACTACTGCATAACCCATGCATCTCACTTTCCATCTACTGAGAAACAGAATATGGTTTCCTAAATACTGTGCCTCTTGCATGCTTAAGATTTTGCTCAGAGCAAGTACAAAACCCCTACAGCTTAATCAAGAAGTGCTGCCCTTCAAAGGCTTTTTAGTACATTGGTGTTTGATGTATCTGTCAAGTTCTGTTTAATTGGACAAATTGCTTGAACAAAGCTCTGGCTTCAGAATATTATGGAAGGACTTCCTCTGTGAACACCCTGATCTATCAATAGACATGTTAGATCAGCGTCAAAACTTTATTCTAACTCAAAAGCAAAATACATGGACACCTCAGCATGTCACCTGGAACCACTTCCTGTCTTTATCTGCTCTCCAGAAATCAGGTATCCCTTAACAGGCTGAAAGCAGACCAAACATTTGCATACTTATCAACAGGACAAGTATGTTCCAGTAATAGACTGCTTGCATTTTGCACTTTCAGAACAGTCTGCCTCCAATCTCAGCACTGATATACTGAAAAGTAATTTAAAATACTTTTAGTATTAAGTTTAACAAAACTGCAATTTCCCTAGAGTGCATTTAAACACCCGTATTGAATGAGAAAACACATTTAGTGCCAAAGACAGCACGCAATATCTACTCTCAGTACTTAACCTGCAATAGAGTTTTGCCACCTACCATCATATCCTCCCAACACCAGCCATGGAAATACAGGTCCACCAAATGTTCCTAAACAGGGGTCGTGAAGCAAGCTTGTGTCATTCAGTGATGCTGGAGCCCTAAAGAGAACACCAGCAATAACTTGTTAGCTTCTGCTTGACAACTGAGGCACAGCACCACAGGACAAAAAAAGTAAAAAGCTGTTGTGTTGTAACTCGACTAGCAAGAAAGAAATGAGATAGGGCTGCTAGCAATACTTTGCCCTTGTGCTTTGTTTGCTTTGAATTTAAACACACTGTTACAGGTGTCTTCCTTATAGCTTCTAAGACAAGGAGTAGTTTCTACTCAACTGAACTAAGAACAGAAGTGAAAGCTTTAAAACTGCTTTCTGTTCCAGAACTCTACTTCACAAAACTGTTCAAAACATGTTTAAGGTAAACCAGAGCCAGCATCTGCACCAACCCAGTTTAACTGGAAACCTGATTAAAATGTAATTCCTGCTTAACTCCAAGATACAGAAACACAAGCAAGCTACACTAATCTGCAGTTCCACATAGCAATATTAGTTTTAAAAGGGGCAAGGAAAGGTTCAAGGGGACAGTAACTAGCTAGCTTTGTCTGACAGAAAGATAAAGACCTAGTTGGCCTACAGTTTGAAAAACAAAACAACCACACATATAATAGTACTGCTTACCGAACACAGTACAAGAAGTGACTGTGGTAGTCAGCAAAGGTATAGAACTCGTCCCCAATACTGTGATCTAGAACAGAATGACTGTTCTGAAAGTAGTTGAGCACACTCAGTATAGTGCAGTTGTTGTTGTAGGGAGCAAGAGGAGCCAGGCAAATATCTTTCAGCATTACAGTCTCATTGTCAAAAGAAGCAGTTAAGCTGACAATAGCATCCTGCAAATCCAGTACCTTGAAAAAAAAAAACCAAACCAAACCATAGTTTGAGCAGTAGAAAAAAGCATTTCCCTTACAAGACAGGACCTAAGTGTATGCTGTCTTCCTCTAAGTTTCCAGAGACTGTGGAAGACACCAACAGAAGCACATGACTAAACCCATTAGTTCCACACTAAGAATACTTACTTAGCATCGCTAAGGTTACTTAGCTTGCAAGTGCATGTCTAACAAACAGGTTTGAAAAAATAAAAGTTTTATAGCAAGACTACATTTTTTAATATGAATATCTAGTGATTGTTTTGATGGAAACATGGCATTCCAGATGGAAGCCAATTCTATATGGCTGTACTTGTTAGTTATGTTTAGGTCTTTGTTCTTGGAAAGCTCCAATTACCTGATGGAGAATGTCTTTGTTAAGTGGAGGCCCAAAAGGTACATTTGCTCCAGATGGGTAAGGTGAATAGATGTCTGGATGACTCTTTGGTGCTTGAATAATAAGTTGTTCAGTACGAAAGAAAGGCCCAAAGTGTGTATCAAAATACTTCTTCTCCTTGTGAGCTTGGCTGCTTGGAGATGACCAGAGATCTACAGGGTTTGTAGTTGCTTTTACATATACAAAGCCTGAGCAGCACATTGCAATGAAGACCACAGAGAAGAGGATAACAGGACGTGGGTTTCTGACACAGAAAGCCCCCCATGATGTGAATGTCATCCTTAGGCCATTCTCAAACCTTTCACCAAGCCTTTCGCCACAAGTAGGTTTTCCTGTAGAAGCAAGAAGTAAACAATAAGCCTTTAAGAAGCCAGTTAAGCAGCATTTTCTTGAAGTCCACTAGGAAAGATGAAATTTTATTCTAGCTGTCTTTGCACTAAGTACCAGAAATTGTGTCTACACTGACAGTCAAACCCAGGAACTAACCCTTGACTGAGGTCAGGGGAGCAGAAACCAGCTTGTACCCAATGCTGCCCTTTCTAATATAAAGTTGTCTTTGATAGCAGCAGGCACAGTAGATCAAGGCAGGAAGCACCTAGAGCATACATGCATGTTAAAACGAGCTCAAATGCTACACAAATTAAGCTACTGTTCTTTCACTGCTTGCTTTGAACAGATACATGAATGGGTGAGAACATGATCAAATTGATTTCAGCATCACATTGCCCTATCTGCCCCCAGCAACAAAGCACTACAGAACTTCCTATTAGCATAGCTAGGTGCATAACCTGCAGCCAGGGCTTTCAGCATCCAGCAAAACAGAGTTAAGTATTACAGTAAGAGAGCTACTGGTCAAAGGACTGAAATTCAGCCTTTGTAAGAATGGTTTATATAGCCCAAAAAACCTAAAATTCCAGAGCCCACCCACAGAAACGGGACATGCTTAAGCCAAGTTTCTAGTAAGTCCATTACTCTTCCACAAGACATACCATTGTCACGATGGGAATTCACAGAAAAGGCTACATTGCTGTCGATTGGTGTGTACTCTGAGACAAAGTGATGCCTCCTGCAAGACAAAAAGCTTTGTTATGCTGCTGCCCCCAAATGGTATCTTCTGGGGTTTGTACAGAAAGAACAGAGTTCCATGGTAGCAGTAGGTTTGATAATCAACTCCTCTAGAACCTTTGATAATCAACTCCTTCTATACCCATCCACTCAAGAACAGTAGTCTCCAGCTTTATGATCCTTTGAGACCACTTACAGCCACATCAGCTGTCTTAGTAAGCTTTTCCAGCTTGGATCAACAACATGTTCTTTATGCCCAGTTAGAAGATCAGTAGTATTAACAACACAGAGAATCTCTTTAAATTTGTCATAACAGAGTAATGTAGAAATCTCTTGTAGATTTATTAGAAATATTTTACTTCATTAGACAAAATGCTTCAGACAGGCAAGTTATAGCCCAGAACACTCAGGATAGATCTATACTGCTTATACTCATTCCTGATATCCACAGCATAAATTAAGTTCAATAGCCTCTTCCTGGTAATCTAATCAGACCTCCAATTATGGCTGGATTTTTGGGTTATGATAAAACATCTCAAACACCCTTATCACCTGCTGTCATGTACTATGTGTATTACCCTGTAAGATAAGGTTGATGAGCATGTCATAAGTTTCTTATATCCACAATCCTTTTCCACATAGGTTTAATTCTTGTTATTCAGCAATTTCAGATTTCTAGTTATAACCGAACAATATTAAAGTTATACCAAACAGTACCACCATACTTAAGGATAGACAGTGGAAGCCTCTGGAAAATGGTGTTAGGAAATATTAATAGGCTTCCACTGCTCCAGATTATGAGCATATCCTCCCAAAAGCATTTATAGCAACAGCTACTTCTGCACTTTACTACCACCATATAGCACAGAAAATCTGGCTTGCTGCTCCTCACTTTACAAAATTTTGTAATTACTGGAAGCTCAGCTTCATTCAGCTTTTTTTCAGAACAGGAGACTATCAAAGAGCTATTCATGACTTAATTTGCTATAGGGCAATGATTGGTTTTTAACAAGTTCGAGTCTGCAGTAAAACTTACGATTGCTTGTGGCTGCCAATACTAAATCTTGTTCTCTCCCAATATGACCCTGACTAGAATTCCTACAGTACAATTATCTAAGTCAAACTTTAAAGGGCTTCTTTCCCCCTGTGACACACATCCTGACAAAGTATGGTGTGTTTAAACACTTTGTTGCACATGCAGCAACAGCCATAAGTAACAGAGGTATTAATGAATAGGCCTGTTCATCACTGGACTTTTCCAGCTCATTCCAATTCCAACTTAAGGAAGAAGTGACTTGAGGGAGAGAACAGGTCTGCATCTTTACTTAGTCAGATGGGTTGTCCAAGGTATTAGTTTATTAGTATACTGACCCAGTCTGAAACATTGTAAAACCCACAAACATTTGAGTATGAAGGCAGTTCACTGCTCCTGGAAGGCAAAGCTCCAGAGCATGCAGATCATCCAAGAATGACACAAATAAACTGACACGTCACTCTTTACTACAAAGACTTAATATCAATCATAGGAAGCAGATATATGCATTTCTGCATATATCTGCATTGAGACTTTTGCGTAGTCTCAAGTTCTTATAACACTCTTAAATTTGTGTATTTGATCCTGAGCTAGAAATGCTACAATTTGCACTTCAACTAAACAGACTTCTGCATTCACTTTCTAGCATGTGATTTCAGTTGTGGTTTACGCTCCCTGTCAGTACAAGCATCTGCCACAGAACATGACTTCTGGCTGGCTGAAAAAGTAGGAACATTGATGTTTCTGTTCAGGACAAAGGAAGTTCTCAGGGAAGAAGCAAGCATCTTTCAGAGCTGAGCATTTTGAATGTTTTACCTGTAACACCAGACTCCAAACACGAGTCCAAAAAATATGAGAAGAAATGCCATGTAGGAGATCCACATGATGACATACATAGCATCCAAGCCAAACAAAAGCCAAGGAGGAGGCAATGGAGGGGGTTGAGGTTTTGGACCACAGACAATTGAACAGTCCTGACAGCTGCATGGTCCTGTTGAATCATCCATAGACTCATTACAACCTTTGGTAGCATTGTTCATAGGATTCATTCCATGGACAGGAACATCTACAACAAATTACATATTCAAGAACCAGTTTACTACCAGATAAGAATTCAGCCCTTCACAATACAAACTTCCCAGTTAAATGAGTCAACCTGTTCACATAAAGCTCTAGCCTGTATAGAGAATTGCCTTTCCTGGTCCTGTAGCTGACAAATTGTAAAAAACCTAGAATGGTTTGGGTTGGAAGGGACTTTCAAGGTAATTTTTTTCCAAGCCCCCTCCATTGGGCAGGGACACCTCCCACTAGACCAGGTTGGTCAAAGCCCCATCCAACCAGGCCTTGAACACTTCCAGGGAGGGGACAGCCACAACTTCTCTGGGCAATCTGTTTCAGTTTCTCACAATCCACACAGGAAATAATTTCTTCCTAACATCTACTATAAATCTACTCTCATTGTTTGAAACTGCTCCCTTTCATCTTGTCACTCCAGTCCTTGATGAAGACTGCCTCCCCATCTCCCCTGTAGGCCATATGCCACATGCAATGTGATAATTCAAGACACGAGTTGACAATTTCAACAAGTCAAAAAAAAAACAAAACACAACCAAAAACAACTTTAGCCACTGCCTTTTCCATAGTGGGCACTAACTATTTACTCAATGAGTAGCCATGTTTTAGACTATTTTAGTCTGCAAAACTAATGAGCACATATTTCTATCATTTAAGCAACAGTTTGTCAATTTCCTCATCTGTTCAGAATGTGAAATGTTGATCAATTTCCCTAAAAAGAAGTTCTAAAGGATCAGGATACTGGATACTGCCATGGTTTCCCAAGGAATACAAGCTATCCAGTAGTCTAAACTAAGTCCACCCCATACTGGACTATGTTACTAAACTAAGTCCACTCCTTGAGTTTGAGACATATATGCAAGAAGTTGCATACAAACCAAGCACAAACTATGACTCCCTAGAAGAAACAAAAAAATTCAGTTTCTTTTGCATTACTTGGAAAGTCTGACTGCAGACATTAATTGCTGAGCTGGTGTTCAACAGATCAGCATCCGAGCTACAGCACAGGGCCTTTGACAAAAGCTACAAAGGCAAAGTGTGTTCAGTTTCTTACCTGAAAAGATAGGAATAATGCTGAAAGGAGTTTGCCCATTGTCTTTACTAAACATGTACTCAATCCAGTTGGTTGCATTGCAGTCATTGACTTCCTTCCCACACAGCAGCCCCAGTGCTTTAACATTACTTGATGGTGCCTCCACATCTTTGCAGGCATTATACATTGCTAGGAAGAGTATATGAAGACAGAAGTCATTACATTAATGTTATTGTCTAAGTAAGAATTCCAAGAACTACCACTAAGACCTTATAGCTTTCCTTATAGCTTTCAACAGGAAGCATCTCTAAGACAGTGAAATAATTCTTTCAGTGGTATTTATAGTATTCAAGGTTGCAATGTATTGTTACAGCTATCTTACTCTCAGTAGGCCACCTGAATCTGCATTATGCTACAATCTTTTTTACTGTTTGAAAGGGAACAGTACTTAATACAAAGTTCCTTTCAAGGAAACTTATGACAATAAATTTAAGGGACTTTTGACCTGTAGACCATATACAACTCATAACTTGAGTTTACTGCACAAAGTGTACAAAGACTGAATTAATGCTTCAAGCTTGATATAAAACCAAAATACAACCCAAAATTTTGTTCTTAGAAAAATATATTTGGATTTGACAAAGGACTTGAACAGTCCATTTCAAGAGGAATATGTGCCTGTTAGGGAACCATCACAGTGCACCAAGTACAAACTCCACTATCATACTTGCCAGACAGTTTCAATACCAGGTAGGCTTTGGACATTCAGTACTTGGCAACAATTTTGTTTTTCTGAAATTAAAGTCAACAGGGTTATCAGCTATTAACTATTTGTATAGATGTCCAACCTCAGCTGAGTCTTCAAAACCACTTTTAAGATTATCAGTGTAATGTCTCCTGCCCAGGCAGAAATTAGTGTTCCAACCGTTTCATGGGGGACCTACTGGTACCTACTGGAAGGCTAAAACTTTGTAAAACAAATACGTCAAAGACATACTTCCCTCTCACAATTATACCTGAGAAAGCACTGGTCTGAGTACCTTAACAAAAGTCTAGGTAAATTAATACAGTGTTTACTCACCATTTGAAAAACGTTCTCCTATAAAGTACTGCAGCTCTGTAATGCTACTTTTGTTCTCTTTTAGAATTGGATCATAATAAGGTATGGTGCTTGTAACGTTCAAAAAATCAGATTGATGTGGACTGCAAGTCAGTTCACAGAACAGGTTTATCAAGTTGTAAAAACACGATGGACATCTGGATAGGAAAGTCAATGAGCAGCAATCAGATTAAGAGGTAAAGATGCAAGGCTTATTGATTTGACCTACACAGCTAGGGTAAACATTTTGTTCAGAGTGACAGGACAAAATACTTAATTTTTTCAAGTTTTTAAATAGCAATACAACATTAGTTGGTGCTTAAAATTGCTTACTACTCATCAGTAGCATCAAAATTGCCTACCTCAAATAGCAAATACAAGCAGAATTTGAAGGAAAAGTTAACTGCTTCTAGCAGGAAGACTTCTGTCAGAATAAGAAGGCTGAACAGTACTTTATTTCAGCCTCTTCTGAAGGCTTCATTACAAATGCAATAACCCAAGACAAACTAAGGTAATGTTCATTCTACCATCTAACTTAATCCAGGCTTCAAGTAGTTACTTCATTACATGAAAGCTTCCTGATACAGATTGTTCCAGTAAACCATTACGTTAAATTACCACCCTTTCTACAGCCTACTTTAAAAGAAGAGATTATACACTTTCTTATTATGTTACAAAGCTTCAGTTGTTTTGCCATTTATTAGCATACCTGGAAAGAAACTGCAGAGGCAGCTCCAAGTTGTCCTTCAGAGTCTGAAGCTGACGAACATCACAGCAAGTGCTAACATTGCCGAAGAATAAGCCTGGACAGAGTTCCTTAAATAAAAACAGCATTAAGATCAGGGGGAAGGAAGGAAAAGCATGTTTAAGACTTCAAAACATTATCATTATGGGTTCTGCTTCAGCATCTTTCAGAACACAGTAGCTGTTGCTTTGGGAGAGGCATAAGAAAAAAAAAAAAAGAAGTCTGGCCAATGAGATTCTCTGAAGAACAGGGAGAAGAATCACTTTTTATTCAAGGCATCATTCCCTTTTAAAAAGCCCCCTCAGATGATCTTTAGTCACCAGTGTCTAGGTACAGAATCATAATGGTATTTGAGAGTCTATTAATAAGAGGACAATACATGTTTATCCAAGTTAAAAGTCCTCCTCCATCTTATCCTCCAGGCTGGATGGTATCAGATTCCAAAGTCTCAGAAGGCAAAGCATGAACCACAAAACCATTGATTACCTGGAAGAGCTATTTCATGTTCAGTTTATAGTAGAGATAAATGCATTTAATACAAGTATAACTGATAGTAAGCTACAAAAACTATACATTAGGTAATTGGAAACAGTACAAAACAGTAATTACCTCACCTATATATATTTAAGTCATTCCTGCCACCAGATATACCATTGTTTAACTCCATAGTTATTTCACACTTTAAAACTTCGATCTGTCACCTGCCAGAAGGCAAGTCTGGCAATATCATCCTGTATTCAGTACCAAAACACAAACTCTATTTTGACTGTGGTTTTGCTCACTTTGACAGCTGCCATCCAGATAAGGAAATATGGTCTCATCCTAGGAACAGCTAAGGGGACTGAACTTGGACCAAGTCTGCTCCATTTTAATAAGTGTCAGTTACAGCTTTCCTACTTAAGGAAGAAATCAGAAATGATCACCTGATGGAAAACATAGATTGGTCTTGTCCTTTACAGATCAGAAGGGCATAACTACAGAATGTATCATGGTTTGGAACAGTCTTAAAAAAAAAAAAAAAATCTGACTAAAGACTGCTCAAACCAATGAAGAAAATATACAGGAAAGCGACCCAATCCTACATTTAAGGTTGCTTGTGAAAGCCTGTAACAACATATTTTGAAAACTTCTCATATCTCTAAACAGAAGCTGCTAGGGCTACAAATTGTAACTGAGAATGCAGGGATAATCTGTTAATTTCTTCTTCAGATTAGGATGAGAAATCTAAAGGTCCTAGAGCAGATCCAACAGAACCCAATACAAAACTCTGAGGCGTACAATTATTTTTTAGTAGCAGACCTCCAAAAGCAGCTCACCTGCATTAACTCATAGCCATCCTCTGGTAGTGCTATTGGTGGTCCATCATAAGCACAGTTGTATCTCTTGTCTCCAGGAGCAACTCCACATTCTCCATACCAGACACAGGATTGTGAAAGTACCTAATCAACACGAGATAACTGATTAACTGCAAGGAATAGTTGCCAAAGATCTTACCCACTGCAGAGTTTAGGTGCTGCCTAACTCTGCAAAATCACTTACAACCCAGATGAGAAAACTTCCTGTTAATTTAGATGTCAGCATGTACTACATGAAGCACTCATTAACAAAAGCATGTGCTTTTGACACAGTGCACACCACCACTGATACTTGACTCAGTTCCTGAACCTTCCTTGCCCAGTCTTGAAACAGAAGTTCCTATAGTTACACTCCCTATACCTATATATTGTATAGCAAGTGTAACAGTTACTTCAGAAAAGCTTAAACCAATACTTGAAAGGCATCTCCAAATGTAATGTAGAAAATAATTTGTTCATGCCAGGCAATGTATATAAAACTGTCACTTTAGAGTACATTAGTCAGTGTATGGAGAGAAGTGTATTGCTTATATCCAACACTCTTAAGTCCTCCTGTTGCCTTTTAATCCTCCTTGCAAACTCACTTACAGTGACAGATTGAGGAAGCAGCAGCATAAAGAGGATTCCAAAACAGAATTTCACAGCAGCTGCACTTGCCAAAGATTGCCATCTA
The DNA here is from genome assembly GCF_003957555.1 of Calypte anna. NCBI lineage: Eukaryota > Metazoa > Chordata > Aves > Apodiformes > Trochilidae > Calypte > Calypte anna. Next base: position 104,340,877 of record NC_044245.1, read on the forward strand.
TTGTCACAATCACACTGTCACTACTTTCAAGCCAAAGACAGCAACACTTAAATGGGCTGACAGGGATAAGTAAAAAAGAAACAGCTTAAAATCTCATTTTGAAAATGTTTCAATTCAATATTGAAAAATTCAGATACCTGTTATTACATGCACAAAACAAAGGAAACTGAAGAAGGACATTGGCACCTTGCAAATCTTGTATTTTTGTTCCATAGCACTGACACTGAAACATCTGAAATGCTAAGCCAAAATATTTATTCTGAAAAGTAAAACATTTAGTGCAATAACAAGTTATTTACAGCAAAAGCTTTAAAACAGCTCCAAGGTCTTCCTATGCACCTGGGCTGGAAGCAGAAAGCAGATTACACACTTGCTGCACTTCTGAGAGCTCTGATCAGAAGTTTGCATGGTACAGTTTGAGATAGCTGACCTATTTTAATCTCCTGAACAACCTTGACCCAGCATTTCTAGAGACACCATATGCTTACACTGCAAAGACAGACTGCTGTGCTTTGTGCTTGACCATGAATAATATTGTTTACTGACCAGAGAGGCCCCTGAAAGGCTGTATTCATAACACCCAAGAGCTACCCAGAATTACAATGCCTCCACAAGATTCATCTTTGTGCTGAGCAACACTGACACTTCTTTGAAAAGTGTAACAGTAATTGATTTTTTTTTTTCATTAAGGACTCACCAATTTACCTAACCTTGTTAGAAGGTATTTTTCCTTTAACTTAAACAGCAAGGCCTGATTCAAAATTACAAAATATGACTTTGGGACCTGGCTTAATACCAGCCATCCAGAGACTACTTTAATTTTTCTACAGCATTTCTTCTAGCTAATCCTGTAACCACCTGCTAAGTACCACTGTATTCTTGCTCTGAAGCTGGAAAGCACCTCTTTAGATTGCACCTGGGAAAACTCAATGTTTAACATCAGCATATACCAAAAAGTTAATTTTCCACAAGTTGGAGACTGTTTACAAAAACTACACTGTAAATTTGTTCATGCATCGAATTAATCTAAGAACCCAACACTACTTCGATGCACATTTAGAAATTACTATTTTCACCTCTGCTTTCTCACACCTGTACACCCCAGTTTCAATAGCAAACAATCTTCTAGTGGGGAAAGAAGATAGTTTAGTGTTTGTATGTACCTGTGCCAGAAGGGAACTAATAATCTTTTCACAATAAAGCAGACTCACTGCTATCCTTGCAACAGGGGCAAAAAATTAAGGTGTTTACTACTAATCATGAGAACAGCATTAGGCATTTCTTCAGTATTAGGTTGGCTTCCATGTTTAGTCTAGAATGATTTGTAATCATACTTTCTATTAACAATTTCTAAAAAAACCCCACACTAACACTTTTTATGCTTTAGTCTTGTGTTCTAACATTTCTTAATTTTAAAAGCCCATTAAATTTTTTTTTTTTTTTTAATTAAGAAAAACTTAGGTTCTTCCAGAATGGAAAGTGTGGTAAAACTGGTTATGCCACTACTAGTTTTGGTTTTTTTGTTTTGTTCCTTTAAAAAAAAAATACTTCTTGCATAAAACTCAAAAATAAATTTCAGCTACCACATGAAGCTGACTGATAGTTTCATTGTTTTAAAACTGTTATCTGTATTTCAAGGCAATACTTTCTTGATCACAGCTACACAGACAAAATAAATCACAAGCTGCATTATCTTTTTAAATTTACCTAGAAGGCTTTTTCCCACCAATTTCAGGACAGAAGATAAAACAACTTACTTACTGACACAGGACACTTAGTAATGCAGCAAAACGTGTTCAGCTAAGCACACCAGAAAAAGCAAGACGAGGTGCTTCAGCCTAGACTTAGTTTACATTTGCAATTTGAAGAATTTAGCACCATATTACTGAAGTTCCACATCAACAACACCGATACCAGAAAAAATGTTTTTATCACTCAAACTTACATCCTGTTTAGAAAAGGTAAACAGGGCAGTGACTTTTAATTACTAGAAGGCACTCAGGACTAGTACTGCAAGTCTAAATACTCTTTCACTATTAACAGCAAGAATGCATTTCAAAGACAACATGAGATTAAATATTTAAGCCATGATTTGTTCCCTGAACCAGTAAGCTGTGGTGAGCCTTGATTTACAGTGGTTGAACCAGGTCAAAAAGTCTAAAAAAACAGCAAATTATTAAAAGTCAGCAGCTTCAACTCAGGAACACAGCTCCCAGGCAACAACAAGCAAACAGCACACCCATCATCACTGAGTCAGCCACAAAATATAGGAGAGGGATGGTCTTTAGGTTTCAAATGGTATTCAGGGATACTACTGGTAACTAAGTAACTACTCCATTACCCCTGATAAGATACAGCTGAAAGTTATGTCCCCAAAATCCCCCTAAGTAAAAGGTAGATTAAGTTACAAAATAAGTACTTTGCTCTTTCCATTCTTTCAGACAAACATTCCTACCCTGGTAAGAAGAGATAGATAGGGATGGGTAAGTGTGGTTGTAAATAAGTCATAGTTAAACCTAGTTCTTGCAGAGTCTGATTTTGAAGTCACTTAAGACTTTGGAAAACAATCATCTTCCTTAAATGGGTGAAAGCCCTCCCAGAGCCAAAATTAACAGAGAAATGTGTTGAACACAACTGCCTTTCAAACAAGGCAAGATGCTCCATAAAACTAACAGAGTTGTGTTTCAGCTAATTGTTTTGTTGTTGTTGTGTTTATTTTTTTCATCACATTACTAAGTGCTCCATGTTTTAAAATTGGAGTTTTCTAAATACTTTACAAAGCAATAGCAACACAACCTTAGGTTAAGGCTGTTCCTTTTTGCCCCCCCCCCCCTCCCAACAGCTTAGAAGCCACCTGGCACTACACTAACACGAGCCTTCAGCACATTCCAAGTTCAGAAAAGTTCAGTTCCAAGTTCAGAAAAGAGAAATTTAACCTGAGGTCAGAGCTCCAGAAGCCCCAGTACAGAACTTGCACAGGAGCAAGTATGTGCATTTCATGACAATTAACATTCTACAAAGGTTCTGTTACAGCTTTCTGGTTCCCAGACATTATTATTTGTTTGTAATATAACTAGTGATCCAACAGCTCACAAACACATTTACTTCAGTCCAAATTTCTTCAACTGCATGTTGAAACAAATCAATAATCTTCAATGCTTTCAGCAACATCAGCCATCACCAGTAATGAATATGTAGCTGTTAAGCAGACAAAGAACAATCACGACATTGTAAACAGGAACAGCAACTATTTGTAGTTTTGCAAATTCCAGATGACAAGTGAACATTGTTTGGCTCTCCAAACTAAGATTACTAATGTATGGAAATGGCAACAGCATCATATACAGCTGTTTCCCCTTCCTTCATCAAGGATGGTACATCTGGGATCTTGCAGGGCACAAAGAAAGAAGGGAGTGAACAGCATGCTCTTCTCCCCATCACTCCCTTAATGTCTATCCCACAACACACTTTGTAGCTGAAGTTGTCCACTAGGTTGAGAAATTGGAAGAAAATAAGAAATAAGGAAATAATATTACATTGCCATTAATGAATGGCACAGCCTGTTTTTAGAAACAGGCGACCAGGTCAGGTTTGCAGACCTGCCCCAGAAGTCGCACGTCACCTCATAACCTTCTCTATGAGAGGAGAAAACTTTATAAATTTAATTCTTAATTGGTCTCTTTCAGTAACTTGTTGAGAGACAGACAATTCAGAGACAAGTTTTGTCTGCCATGTTCCTCTTGTTCCTTTACTCATAGGTATAGATAAGAGTGTTCCCTTTCAGAAAGAAAAAACATTAGCTACTCCTAGTCAGCCAAAGCGAGCCCCAGTTCTGGAGTTATCCAAGCACACTTCACATCCCACAGGAAAGCCAAGGTCAAGGAGGGAGCCTCAAGAGTGATAACAGTTCAGTATCTATGGGAGCAGGCTGGTGTTGGCTCATAGTGATTTACTGGGAAAAAACCATGGGGGCTGTGTGCTTTCTGATCATGCATCCAGTAAGCAACTATTAGCTGTCAGCAGCTAAGGCCATCTGCACCAAATACCTCTGATGGAATGGACTGCCCAGGGGAGTGGTGGAGTCACCATCCCTGAAGGAAAGGCTGGATGTGGCACTTAGTGCCAGGGTGTAGCTGATGTCGTGGTGTTAGGTCAGACACTGGACTTGATTCCAGAGCTCTTTTCCAGCCTCAATAACTCTGTGATTTTGTGCAAACACCTAGATTGTTCTGTGTACTGCCCAGAAAAGTATTATACAGTTCTACTAGCCTTTTCCTTCAGTCATCTCTCCTGTTCAGAGAGGACTTCCTCAATTTCCATCCAGAAAAACTCCAAACAAGTCACTCCTGATTTTCCAGGAAGTAACTTAAGTGTTCACTGATTTGTTCTGAAGCTGCACTGCCATCCCTGCCAAGCACACTGCTCCACACAGGCACTGCAGAACTTCGTGACCAAAGTCAGGTAAACTACAGCTTGGAGAGATCCCAGTTGCTGATAGGACACGTGTGTCCAACCTGGCTCAGTTGACAGTGTTTTAGTATAATCATCTGAGGATCAACTGAAACAGTTGCCATTAAGCACACAAGATGCCATCCAGTACATTAGGATATCCATAAGAGAACAAGAACAGCTTCAAGACCTCAAATCCTGCAAGTCCACACTCAGAAGTGGCACCGAGGGAGCCAAGATTTTTCAATGTAATTCTTAAATGGTATCAATGGTTAGTTAACTATCAACTAGTAAGGGGCTAGCTGGCACAAGTCTTGTACCATGCACTGGTCAGAGTAGAAGCTATATCCTATACAGGATGAACACTTTGAGTTCATCGTGGAAGTGTACTTAATGGAAGGATTGCAAACTGAAATGCCACTCTATTTCACTGACTTCTTTAAAAAAATAGAAAGACGAAGTACAGCACTTTGGTTTCTACACACCACAACTGAAAGCATAAAAACATTACACTCCCAGTATACGTGAGGGAGAGAACAGGCTCACCTTCTCGATGCTTTGCTTCTACAAGCATCTAACAGAGCATAGGCTCAGCCTAACTGCAGGACCAGCTTCCCTTTGAAAGATAGCAAGGTTCACTTTGCAGGAGATCAGGAGGTAAACAGGAGTTAATAGCAAGAAAAAAACCTCAGTTTTTGCCTTCTTGCATTACAAAGCCAAATCCTGCACGGTTAAAGCCATTTTGCACTGTTTACTTTTTGTGGACCACAAAGCCACATCCTCCACAGGGATCCTTGAAATCTGAAGGGAAATTGTTCCAAGATCCTCTAGCTCAGTATCCTTCTGTCACCTGAAGTAAGGAAATTACAAGATGCTTTACCAGCCTAGGACACAACTCACTGCTACAAAATCAAAAACATTACATGAAGGAGTGTCTGTAAGGTGTGAAGCCTATAACCAACCCACTGAGATCTTGAGTCATTACTAAACAACCAGCTTCTCCAGTGGTAATAGAAGAATGAATTCCTGGTGCTCTGGTTCAAGCTATTTAAAGGTTATTTGAGGAGGGTACAAGAAATGGAGAACCTCTGCAGACACACCGGATGGCAAACTTGAGACTTCAAAAAGGGTTAGGCATAAAACTTGACTTAGGAAAGTAAGTTTCCAAGTTGGCTTTAGAGGCAAAAAAACAAACCACTAAGGCTTGCTTACAAGACACTCGAGTTTCTCCGGAGGAATGTGGAGTACGTCACTCCTACCTCAGACTAGAGTATAAACAAAACAGGACTAAGACAGAAGTGAAATTTTTAGGGTGGTTTTTTTCCTAAAGTATCAAGAAGTTCAACTTAACTCTACTCTTTAATTGCAAGGAACCACGTAGCCTTAGTACTGGCACATCAATAAACAGCAGACCTTACAACACACAGACTATTCCTCCCAGGCAGCTTGTCACCGAGCTTAAGGAAGGCTCGGAGCAAACCCAACCAGACACTGAGGACATCTGCAAGGCTCTGCACAGGCATGTGACCGCACGGCTACTCACATGCACCGGGCATTGCATAACCGGGGCACACCACGGGGACACGGCATCCCGCCCAGCTGCTGCTGGGGGCAACCGCAGAGCACCAGGGATGACCAGGAGCCTACGAAGTTTCCGAAGCCCGAGCACGCCTTGCTTTCCCGCCGCGGGTGTTGTGTCACCGGGCTGTCCCGCATTCCTCCGGACCTCACCTCCGGCCCGCCCGGCACCGAGTCCGGGGTGGGGGAAGAAGGGGAGAACCCCATGGGGGAAAAAGGAGGGGAGAGTCCGGTACCACGATTCACCTTCGCACAGCCCCGAGCCCAGCGGCCTAATCCACACCCCCACCAGATTCCTCGCCCGGGAGACACCCGCACCCCCTCCCCTCCTCCAGGCAGCGGGGGGAGAGCCCGCAGCTCCTGAAGCAGCACCCAGGGGATCCCCCTTACCCAGGGCGGGCACCCCAGACCCAGCCTCCCTCACCACAGGCACCAACCCCCCCGGGGAGGGACTTACCTGCAAAGGCGAAAGAAGCAGAAGGAAGAGGAGGACGAGCAGGCCGAGGCCGCCCCGCACCGAGCTGCTTTGTGGGCTCCCCATGGCTGCGGGAGCAGGGGCCCGGGGAGCCGGCGGGGCTCTCGGCTGCAGCACCGAGAGGCGGTGAAAGAGAGGCGGGAGCGAGAGGAGGGGGCGGCGAAAGGGGAGGAAAACAGCTGCGGCCGCGCAAGTCCGGAAGAACCGCTCTCGCCACGCCGGGCGGTGCTGCCCGCCCCGCCGCCTGCCCCTTCGAGGAGAGGCGGGGGCGCCTCGCCCACGGACCGCCGCCAACAGCCGCCGCCCCGGCCCCGAGCACCGCCTCCTCCCGCGGCAGGGCGGGGCCGTGCCGTGCCTCACGCCACGGGCTTTGGGGGGCCGCTCGCTTCAGGGGGTTATGGCGGTCTTGGTTGTGTCCGTGGCGGAGGTGGCGGTGTAGGGGCTGTTCTGCCCGGGGAGCTCGGCCCGGTGTCAGGGTCAAGCTGTGCCTCTCCGCGCCGGAGCGGAAAGTCCCTGCGAGGCTGCGCCGGCAGCCGTTCAGGGTCTTTGGAGGGGCGCGGAGGAGTTAATCGCCTAGTATATTAATATCAAAGTAGTTTTTAAAGTCCCGGCTTTGATGCAAGCACCTGGATTTTGCTTCGAAGTGGCTCACAGTCCCGTCCGCTGTTACTGCCGTGCAGTTGCAATAAGTAGGATTCCCGAGCAAGGCAGATCGGGCCACCTGATGGAAAAACACTTTCCCGGGGTTGTTGGTGCTGCTGGGTTCGGCCGCAGAGCAGATCCCGATGGGCTGACATCAGGTGGCCTGACCGGTGTTGCAATCAGGAGTTTTGGGAGTGATTTGTTTGTTCGGATCGGTTTGTTTGCTTGGGATCGGGATGGGAGGAGGCACCCGGCAAGCGGGGTGCGATGCATTCAGACCTCTGGGTGGTTTCCCCACCACTTTGTTGCCTTTCTGTCCGGGTAGCACCCATTGCGCTGCTGGAATAAAAGACGTAATTTAGCTGATATTGGCATCCGCTGACAAAAATACAGCCTGGTCTTGGTATCATGACTTCACAGGGATAATTTGTGTCGAGTGGGGATCTCTGGAAGGTCACGTAGCCTGACTTTCTGCTGAAAGCAGTATCCAGTTAGACCGGGTGGTTCAGGGAACTGTCGGGCTGGGTTTTGAATAGCTTCAGAGCATGAAGGTTTCACAGCCTCTTTGGACTAATTATTCCACTCTTTGACTACACTTAGAGTAAAATGTTTTTTTCTTACAGGTGCCTAAAGATATTTTTCTGTGTTCCAGCTTAAGCCTGTTGCCTCTTGTGCTGTCACAGTCCCTGCTTGAGCAGCGTGTGGCTTCCCCCTCTCCCCATCCTCCTGTTTGGTAGCTGCAGTGAGCAGTAAGCTGTCCCCAGAACCATCTTTCTACTCAGGACTGAGCAAACACAGCTCATGTGCTCCAGCAGCCCCAGCCACCATGCTGGCAGTAAACTAGACTTGCTACAGTCTGTCAGTGTCTTTTTGTTTAATTTCATTCTGGGGAGCCCAAATTTAGACACAGTTCTACAGACGTGGGCTTAAAAGTCTCATGAGAGAGAAATAACCCTAACCCTTGACCTACTGGCTACTCACTTGCTGATACAGCTCGTTGACTCATATGCAGCATCTTGCCCAGCCCAGCCACCCCATTCTTTCCTGCCAAACTAGCAGCTAGTCACTGCCCAGCTTGTACTTTTCCATGAGATTATTCCATGCCAGGTGCAGGACTTGGCAATTGGCAAGTGCTGAACAAAGCTAGAGTAGCAAAAGTTATATTGTGTTTTTATTTTTGATGTGATAAATCAAAATTTTTTCATTACTATGCAGTGTAATCCTAAAAGCAGGGTACCAAGTTGCCACAGTTCCTAGGCACTCCACGTAAGCAGAGGATGTAGTGGGTATAACTTGAATAGCTACAAGTTTAAGAATGCAAGAACCTTGTTTCAGTGCTTGAGAAAAAAGTGAAGGATAAGCAAAACAGACTAAACAGAAATGGCATTTCCTTCCTGAATGAATTACATGGAGAAGTGATTTAAAAATCATGGGCCAGATAATTGATTTATATTACTGCAAAACAAACAAAAGGGAATCTGCTACAGTAACAGCTTTCGCCATAAAGTAATTAAGTTCATAAAATCACACCTGTCTATCACCTCCTGTGTAAATGGAGGGAAGAGGTAGTATTCGGATGTTTGTTTTAGGTGGCGATATAAATTCACACTGTTACTCCTTCAGACAGTGCTGCCTTCTTGCACTCACAAGCTAAAGTGGTTATAGATGTGAAGACTGCTTGGCAAACACTAGTAAGACTAAGCTCATCTTTGGTCATAGGGACTTCTGAAATCCTGCACAGGGGCAGCAGATGCAGAAATGCAAACCCCTACCTGTTCCACATCACCCCTGTACACTGGCAGCTGCAGGGTACAGTCTTGCTGCAGCCTTCAGTCTTTGCAGCTGTGTGCCATGCCTGGGGGGTGAAGATGCAGAGCTATCTCTAAGAGCTCCCAGGCATTTCAGTGTAGTTGCATGAGTGTTATCAATGATAAAGCTGGTAGCCCTGATTGTGTCACCTTAAAGTTATCTCTTTCCTTCCGGGCAGGGAAAAAGCAGCCCTGAATAAACCCAGATCGATGTTACCAACAGCTCATTGCCTTGTTTATGGTACACATGGCACTAAAGAGATCATCCCCATTCCCAGCTGCTCTTGTTTGAGGGACATTTATCAAGTTATGTCTTATAAGATTCCTTTTAAAGCACAGAGTTATCCATAGCTGATAGGGACTGCCCACTTGGAAGGCTAACAGGGAATACTTATTCTGGTTCTCAGCAGCATACACAAAACTAAATTTTGCTGCCTGGAAGAAGAGGCCAATATAAATTCACGGTGTAAAGTGTCACTGGGTGCCTCCATCACACCAAACAAGTCCTTTATCTGTCCAGTAGGATCAAGTAAGCTCTTTCCCCCCTGGAATACTCTGAATGGTGTAAAAGGTGCCTGAGGGGAAACTTGTATAAAATATGTGTTCAAATAAAAATATGTATAAAATAGGTACCTGCTTTGTTCTGCTCTACCTCTCTGATGGAAAGCCCTGGGAATTGCTTACAGAAACATAGGCGTCACTCTGTTTCTGTCACTT